>NC_136766.1:19962221-21423942 GCF_947034865.1 Barbatula barbatula | reverse complement strand
GGAAAAGAATTTGGGCCCGTGTTTCTTCTCTTTTTCTCCTTCGCTCCTTTCGTTTCTTTCCCGACAACAACAACAAAACAATATGTTTTCTTCGATGGAAATGTGTTTGTAATTAGGCTTTACTCCCCTCCCCCGCCCTCCTCGCCCATCTTGTACAGCAGAGCTTAGTTCTACAAATTTTACATTTAAAGGGGCTACAATGTTTGTTCCAGGAAGGAACCGGGTGAGGTGTTGGATTACAAAACAGCAATCAGTGGGGTTACACTCCAGTGCATCACTCGGAGGGTCTGGCAGCGCTCTTAAATGAGCATTGACAGCTGTGGCTGATAGATAGCATAATCAGCTGATGAAGAGGATACACTGCAGCGCTGCTCTCAATGGGCTTTTTGAATAGTGCCGATGCAGCCACACACCAGGTTGCTGTAAAGGTACCTTGAAAGAAATAAATGCAATTAGGAATGTGAATGATGTGAATGATCAACGTGCGTGATAAAGGGGAAACCGTCAGCCTTCTGTGGAATCCACCGAATCTCACTCGTGTTGGTATTTCCGTGATGAACAACATACTTGTGCGATTATTTTGCGTTGCTAAAGAAATGTTTGAAATGCTGTTAGATGCAAGGACACACTTCAGAACAATTACTTTTTGGGATATTGACATGCAACAAAATTTCTATAATGGTACGGGCGTAGCAACTGGAATAGTGCTGACAAATGTTTAAAATGTGGGGGGGGACCCGGGCACGGGGGGCTGATGATGACCTTTTGATAACTACAATATAATTATTATTGCATTTTTGCCATCTGCAACTTTTCTTAATTCTATTTATGCCTAGAATCCAATTCCATCCAGATAAAAGCATCAATTTCTTTCAGCTACTCCACCAATATAACTTAGAATAATGAACTCATTTCGCTGTTATATGGAAATAGGGTCTCATTACAATAATTTTGCCTGATGCACAAGGCAGCTGATATTAGGAGCAAGGCCCTACAGTCAGAGAGGTTATTATGCTATACATCACAAACTGCATTAGGCTCATAAAACCTGTCACCAAAAAGGTGGAGAAGTTTCAGCTGCCGGCCTTGCGGGTTAACTTATCTCTTCCAGAAATGGAGATTCTAATAGAGGATATTTAAAAAATATTTCTTGATATTTATAGATTTCCACTGACATTAGAGTTTCAAACATTAAGCTTGTATTGCATTGATATCATTGACTTGCTTCAGCTGTGAAACAAACTCTTCTGTTTTCTTCTAATTTATATTAAATTGAGGCTTAATTAACAAACCTTGTGAATGTAATATGGACACTTTGTCTTGCGACGTATCTAAACAAAACTGTGAATGTGCAAGATTGTTCCAGATTCTGCAAATGTGACTTGCTCATTGACCTTTATCACATATAATAATAAATGATATCCTGATGAAGAATCTTTTTTTATATTTCTGACCTACTTAAACTTGTAAGAAAACGAAAAACCAATTAGCTTGGCTCATGTAAGGTAATTTTCACGCTCTATGTGTTGAATTAGAGCTAAAAAACAGATGCTGGTCCTCAGTGGAAACCATAATGTGGCATTATTTTAATTGCTTCATTTCCGTGTAGCAAGCTGTGTAGATCTTGACAGTTTGTCATAGTTCTTTGTTTTGGGCGGTGAGGAGCGGATCGTGAGATTGGTGACATGCATCTGCTGTTGACGCTAAATCCCATGAATAAAATGTAGAAAGATTTGGCTGTATAATTGTCAGACCAAGGAGAGAGTTGAGGCTATATGTTTACAAAATAGAGGAACCAAAACCATACGTTATTTTGTCTAGGGTTGGAGACGAAACGTGCAAGGTTTACACATGTACATTTACACTATATTTGCGTTAACACGACAGTGTATCAAAACGATCTTCATTTACATGGATCCGCAAAAACGAATAAAAACTATGTATTATGCATGCCAGGCCAGTGGATAGAGCTGTTACGCTATATAAAAACAGTGTGCACATCCGCATACACTATTTTAATCTAAAAGCACTTTTAAAACACTTTCTGGGCGTCTATGTGTGTTTATAGTAGTGTGCATATAAATACCATGTCTCCGCTGGTTGTTAGTGTGCAGTAAAATCAATTACGATTGTAACATCTGTTCTGGAACGATCTGATGGAGGGAACGGGACGTTGAGTCGACACAGAATGGTCATCTCTGATTGTAGCTTTAAAAGGCCAATAAACTTGGCAAATTACATGACATGCCAGTCTCCGCCCCGTGCATATGGGTATAAAAGGAAGATGGCGAGCCCATTCTCTCACCTTTTGGGCTGAGGAACCTGAGAGGCATCTCCCGGTCACTGCAATTCCTTTTTTTCCCTACATCAGGATACAGAGATTACAGTAGTAACCGAGACGTTCCCTTTCTGTTGAAAATAAGTGCTTAGTGATGGACGGGATGCCTGTACTTCGCCTGGTGGGGAAAGCTTGAATAACATTGACTCACCTGAAGGGGAAAAGGCGCTTTTGCCCAGTCAGCTGCCGGTCTTACCTGTTAGTACCAATTTTACACAAAGGTTGTAGAATCTCACAAAAGTGTTGGGCATTGCCCAACCCGCAGCTCTGCAAATGTCTGCCAGAGAGGCGCCCTGAGCTTGTGCCCATGAGGACGCTACACCCCCTGTGGAGTGAGCTCTCACTGCAAGTGGGCACAGGAGATCTTGGGACCAGTACGCCAGAGTGATGGAGTCCACAATCCAGTGCGCCAATCTCTGTTTGGAGACAGCTCTACCCTTCTGCTTTCCTCCAAATCAGAGAAAGAGCTGCTCATAGCTTCTGAAGCTCTGCCCACGGTCCAAGTAGAGGTGCAGGGCCCATAGTGGACACAACACGCCAGGAGAGCGCCTTCAAGTTCACCAATTGGTCCCTGAAGAAAGTGGTGGGAACTTTGGGCACGTAGCCTGGCCGGGGTCTCAGAACCATGAAGTCTAGGCACTCGTTGGACATAGAGAGTGCATGCCGATCCCCTACCCTTTTGAATTTAGGAGAGATGAAGTACAGCGGATTCTCCCTGGGGCTCAAACAGGGACCTTCCCAAGCCCTCGAGGATCACGTGGAGGTTTCAAGAGGGTACGGAGCGCAGAGGTAGAGGATTCAGTTGGGGCGAGTTGGGACATCTGTGAGTGAACTCCACCCACGGCAGCTCGTGCTTTGCCTGAATGAGGGGAAGGAACCTCTGTAGAGCAAGCCAAGCGGCCAGCAACTCTAGGCAATTGACATGAAACACTGCAGTAGGGGGCCTGTCCAACAACCTGACACTGCATGCCGTTGCTTACAGCACCCCAGCCGAGCAGGGAGGCAGCTGTGGTCACCATGACACACCTCAAGATCTGTCCAATCGGAACCCCAGCTCAGAGAAAAGAGACTTCTGTCCAAGGGGCTAGGGTGCGACGGCAATGAGGCGTGATGGAAATACGTCTCGTGCCAGTGTGCCACGCTCTCCAGGACACACGACTCTGAAGCCAGTGCTGAAGTGGTCTCATATGCATCAACCCAAGCGGAACAACCTCTGCCGAGGATGCAAAGGGCAACAGATCGTCCTCACTAGCCAACACGATGGGCTGAGAGCTGCTTCCACACCCCCAGACACCGCGACAGAGGGACTAGGGGAGCGATTTGCATCATCGTCTCCGTGGGGGGAGGTTTTGTGGTTGGCAAAACGGCCGTCTCACCGGGGGCGGGGTTCTGCTAACTTACCTGCCTGTGGTGTTTGCTGCACGACGCACTGTCGAGTGGAGAGTGCAGAGGGTTGCGGGATCGGCATTACGCAAAGTTGAGTTGAGGCTGCACTCTGCTGAGAAAAACACCCAGAGAGAAAGAATGCTCTTTTTGAGACAAAGTGGGCGCGAGATGGGAGGGGCATGAACCCGCTGTCCGGGACCTCGACTATCTCATTAATTATTCACAAGTAAAACGGGATGTACACTTGCATGGCCAGTTTCACATGCATAAAACCTAATTCAATTATATATGAAGAGTTTGGATCCAAAATGAGAATACACTTTTTTTTTTATTCGTGTTATCATGTTTTACTTGTATCATTTATTCATATAAATAATTTGTTTTATTGTGTTGTGGTGATATTTCATATACATTTTTACTTAAACATTGCTTCATAATGTAGCGAAGTAAACTAATTTAATATAAAGTTTAGATAAGTTAAAGAATGTACTTGAGCAAAGTAAAAACACTTCACTACTGTCTACCACTAGCCATTATGTAAAATGAATTACTATGTTTTACTTTTTATAGAGGTCTGTTCAGCTGGTGGCTGAAGTTCTATTGCATTCTCAACGTAAAGTTCATAAACTGACTCAGGATTGTATTTATAGCGAAAATAGAGCAATATAAGGCATGTTCATGCATCCTATTTGCTGGTGGGTTGACATTGGAACTTTCCACCACTAATTTGCTCACTAATGTGAGCTGAGGAATGTCTTGCCAAACATATTGCGAGGACGAGTTAATTCTTGACTCGACATGCCACAGAGTCCTGGCACAGTCTTTAAGTTAATATTAGAACCTCTAGGATGCAGCAATCTGAATTATGAACCCACATTCAATTGAATTAAATCTGAGGGACTTTCTTTTGCGCTCCACCAGCTGGTATCTGTTAAATGGGATCTGTGGACTTCGGTACAGAGATTCAGTTCTAAGGGCTTGTTTTGTAAATGAAGTAGGAATATTAAATCCAAATGTTATGGAGAATTGCGACACGCTCGCCGCTCTGTGATTTCAGGGCTGTGTCAGGGAGAAAAAGGAATACACTTGGATTTAGGTCTAACATTTCAATTACAGACTTCATGGAGAGTGTTAGCTTATCCCTCATAATTAACATAAAATGTAATATATCGTCACACAGCGATTCTATTTTAAAGCAATCAGGGTGCAATTTCCATTTGATTATGAACGTGGTTTATGACTATACTGGGCGCCAATTGAAAGCAAATTAATTTGCAGTGAGGACAATTATCGGGGAACTCATCGTTTCTCTTTATCCTAATTTTGTTTACTCGGCTGAAGTACTGGAACTCAATGAGGCTCATGCAAAGCCACTACACCGAACCATAACAACGCAGGGGGAATAGACTTGTTGGACCAGAGTTCCACTTATCACTTACTCCTGAGGATACTATTTCCCGACTGGCCTTCTTATTCTGCTTATTTTTTAGATCGTGGAAGTAAACGATGTGATGCACTTCCTTTTTGTGTTGAGACTTCCATTTTATTAGCCGGCCGGTGGAAACCAATGGAAGTGGTGTTGCGGGGGCTCAAAACTATTATAACAGCTCTGGTGAATATTTTTCACACCGGCGATGTATTACAGAGAGGCCTGATATATCATATGAAGATATATTCAGTTATTTCGTATTTTCTGTGGGAGTTCACGGGTCTCCGAAGCACAGAGACGTAAGTTTCCAGTACATGCACAGTGGGAAAGTCGGTGTAAATTTGTACATGACAGACCATAAATTCGTGTTTTTAAAAGCAGATGTGAATCCCAGTCAAAGCGGAGCAAACATTCCTGAATCCTTACAACTAATAATGGAAGAATCGAGACGGCTGGTTGCTTCTTTTATCGCAGGTCTCCACCGAGCTGCAGAATCCATAACAAATCTTAAAAACAACTTATTAACAAATAACTGTCGGTTTCTACGTCTATTAGATAAAGACATTATTTCATGTTGTTCAGTCTCTCCCTTGCTTCAGATTTAATCATCCAAGTTTTAAACTGCTAAATACACATAAAATGGGAAAGTTTGAACTGCTGCTAATATAATTATACCACTATTTGTATACTGTTTATTTAGTTGTGCTAAATGTTTTGTTTATAAGTAATCTATGATATATAATAATTTTCTACATTTAGTGTCACTCTCACCATAAATGCCTGCCTTTGAACAGTATTATTAGTAATTGTAGTCAAGTAGGTGAATTGTCCATGAGAAAGGGCACCCAGTAGACTAAAATAATGAATAATGGATGCAGAACATAGGGTGTGCGACATCCAGATTCAGCTCTGGTTCATGGCTTTACGGTTGCAACGAATGTTTTGTAGACATTTTTGGCATTTGTACCAGCTATAATGGCAACCTCTAAATGCACACATAAAGTTTATATGTTAGGGTTCCACAATAAATAATAACTTGCCAGTCAAAACAGCACTCTCGTCTCACTCGCAATACGACTGCCATTATCTATAGTGGCTCACCAGAAGTCTAAACGCAAACAGCTTTAAGATGGCGGCAAAAATAAGGTGGATATGCCTGGCTGCCCTACAACTTCTCGGCACTACTGTACCGAATGGTCCACAGATTGCTCCATTATTTCACTACAGCAGCAATGCGAGATGGACTAAAGAGCCATTATCTGAGTGAGTGAGACCATCGGAACTTATTAAACGTGTGACCTTTAAAAGCCTTTCCCCATTACAGATCTCAGGTGAGAATTTACTGGAATCTATTTTTTATGTTTAGGCAGATGGCGGCTCTCTGCAAGATGGAAATGAAGGAACGGGTGAACGAGCAAGTGAATGAGTGAAAGAATAGGCCGTTCCTTTGTGAAAGATGCTCTCGTAAAAGGAAGCCAGCAGAGCCGCTGGAGATGGGCAGGAATTAAAAGCGCTTCTGTGTCCTTTCTTCACAAATTAAAGAGACTTTGAACTGGCGAGGCTGAGGAAGATGCAGGAGCATTGTGCTTAATCAAGGTAGAAATACAAAGCCGGCGCAGGTCCCCCTAAGGATCACATCAAAAGGTGCATCCTACTTTGTGCGCTATTTAATCAGTTAAAACACAGATGGCAGCCTGCCTCAATTAATTAATCATATATGAAGCATCCTGTACCTGTGTGCGGAAAGTATGTCAATGCTACCGAGATGTAATTTGGATCTCCGTGTACCTGGGTATACCTCAGAAAAAAATGACCTGCAGTTAAAAACTTTTTCATTTTGAGAAAAGTGCCAAGCATAGTTAGTGCTTCGTAAACTCTATTGTAAAAGTCGCGGCGTCGCGCAGCCTTTGAACCTCCTTACTTCCTCTCTGACTGACAGCTTCTCATTTGACTTGGCTCGCATTGAATAACATTGCTGATGCTTACGCTAGATGTATGGCTCGAATTTCGTTTTTAGGCCTGTTAGTCGTGTACCTGAGGGATATAAAAACAGAAGATATGCATATTACGTGTGCGTCTCTCTGTAGAAAATGAAAGGCATATCTGCTTCAAAGCAAAAATTATTTTATAATTAGCCTGTAAAATTCACTGACGGTGAGAATATCAATGCAAAGGCGCCTGTCAACAGACTTTTCCGTTTCCAGTTTGTCGAGCTTTTTGATGAACCATATTTTTGAGAGAAAATAGGAAAATGTCAACTCTTTTTAAAGATCTCACAAACCCACCACATTAACCTTTTTATATCTGTAGCGTTCTTGCTAATGAGACCTCTCTGCAGACAGAGAAGTGAATCTGCAGTTTTACTCGGAAAATGCCTCCCACATTAAAGGGATAGTTCACCCAAATATGACAATTCTTTCATTATTTATTCACCCTCTTGTCGTTCTGAACCTGTGTGACTTTCTTTCTTCTGCAGAACAAAAACAATATGGTATCCAAACAACATGGACCCCCACTGTATGGATACAAAACTATTTCTGAAAATATCTTCTTTTGTGTCCCACAGAGGAAAGTGTCATATATGGGTTACGAATGACATAATGGTGAATTGTTGATGACATAATGTTAAAATTTGACTGAACTATTCCTTTAATAAGCACCTGAATCTTTTTTTATTAAACATTCCAGTTTACTAGTCTGGATATATAGGTGTTTTACTTTCGGCCATCATATGACAATAATTGACAATATATGACTATAATTTCTATTACCTGAGGATAGTTTCCTGCTTAGGTCTTAGCCTTCTTGG
Organism: Barbatula barbatula; assembly: GCF_947034865.1. NCBI lineage: Eukaryota > Metazoa > Chordata > Actinopteri > Cypriniformes > Nemacheilidae > Barbatula > Barbatula barbatula. The sequence continues at coordinate 21,415,980 of NC_136766.1, read as the reverse complement.
CTCTCCGGTATATTGCCATTTAGATAATCAAGCTATTTTGGAAAGTCTTGTCACCTTGTAAAAGTAATACAATTTCCATGAAAGCTCCGTTAAGCATGTTTAAAAGATCATAAAAGAGAGGGTAAAGAATGCGGACTTGGGGCCTAAAGCAGGGAGAAAGAGATGGATATGTTATAAAACAGTAGCTGTGTGGGCTGTCGAATACGGACCTGTTGCCCATGTGCAAAACTTCTGAAGCTGTCAGGGTAGCCTTGTCATCCTGAACTGGGACTTTGCACATACACACATTTTTATTGACAGTTCATGTAGCTATTTCTCTCCCTGTAAGTGTAGTCTAACCACCACTCTTTATTCACACTTTCCTTGTGCCTCACATACGCAATTCCAGCAAAGCTCAATAAACCAGATTTGTTTTTGGGATGTCTGAACTCAGCATGAAAATGACACAAATACAACCTCAATGTCACCGATCCCTCATAGATATCTACTGTGATCTATAGAGCGCTTCAGCTCTGCGCTTCCTGTCTCCCCTCCAGACGGCAGATAGAGCCCGGAGGCAGCGTGCACCCTCCAGATGGTGCTGTTTTAAAAAGGATGGCTGAATGAAACGCTGTTCCCTCGCTCAATTCCTCACTCTGTTCCACTCTTAGTGCTGCCTAATAAGCTCTACTCCCAATAGTCAAACGACTCCGCCATTAGTTTGGGCGGCACCAACAGCGAAGGTTTACAACTTTGCTGTCGTTTCCTACTTTATATCTTTAATGTTTCCCTTTAAAGGCACTGCTGTAGTGTGCGTTTGTGAACCCTCAACATCAAAGGGAGCTTTTACAAGCGGTCGCCCGCTATTCTATTTCGTAGGAACAGATATTGATGAAAACATCAACAAACTAAAGACCAGGGCGGGTGAGCAGGAGTGCTTGCGTTATTAAGGAGCCAGTGGATGGCGGTGATTTAGTACACTGTTTGTGCATTAGCAAAGTGCAGCCGCGGTTTAAATGAATGTTGCATCAAAGCTCAGTCAATCAGCAGCAACACATGCAATTATACCCGGCTCACCTCCATCTAGAACAGGAGCCGTGACCCTAAAAAACGATTTACAGTAGAAAACCTTGCCACACCTAAGTTCAACTTTCAGAAATGACGGTGTATTGATAAACTCTTGACCAGGCTGGTTTGAGTCGTGTGACATTTGTGCCATGGCGTGCCGACAGTTAGTCTTTTACTGGATGCGCGAAAGGAATATCTAACTGCATACCCATTTTCCGAGTTTGAGCTCACGTTGCACTCAGCCTTGTATCAGTACTTCGAGCAATAGAGGTCCACGTCAGCCCAGAGAGAAACTTAATCAACAGTAATATACACTGCACCCCGAATCCATTCTCTATATCCAACAAGGTGATTTTCTCTCTCTCTTCCTTTCTTTACTAGAAAGAGAAAATTGCAAATCTAATGAAATCCAATTTTATATTTCATTCTGAGGAGCACAATAAACCGAGAACAAGCAGTAAATAAGCTTTTCAAAAAGCTGATTACCAAAGCAATTTATTGCCAAGTCCAAAACCATAGCAGAGCGGTGATGTGTTGGGGGGTGGATGAGGGGATGCTTTTTTCTCTCTTTTGCCTGCTGTGTTATTATTGGTGGAGGTAGGGGGGATGACCAGGTGCGTGCGTGCGTTTGTGTGTGTGTATGCGCAGGCCTATGTGCGCGAGTATATTTGTACACCCGCACGGGAGGGGCGATTGCCACGACTTTATATGTACACGATCGCGTCATCTTGTGATGAAAAATGAAAGAGCGCAAAAAACGGGTTTCTGATTGGGGTCAGTCCCGTATCCATTAAAGCAGTAAATGAAGTGAAATTCAAGGCTCCCCCATTACCAGGGCCTTCTTTCATTGTTCAGAACTGCTTTTCCTACTGCACAATCCCTCTCTAACCCAAGGCTGATTGCATTAATGACATTTTCCAGCCACAATAGTCTCGATGTTTCCCTGATTGGAAAACATAGCCAGTGTCCTCAAATAAATAGGCCTCACCTGTCCCCTTGCCCCCTCCGAAACAAAGGTTCCTACCCCGTGCTTTGAGACAAATTGTCTCCCAGTTACAGCTGTATCATATTATTCTGTTGAGCTCATTTACTGGAATAGAAAAATGATAATTTCATTGTATTGTTTGTGTAGTGGGTCCACTGATACGGCCCTGCTATTCATGAGCTTTTCATTATTGGATTTGGATTCGAGACGTCTGCTCGAGCAGATCTTTGTCCTACAGGATTGGAAATGTATTGTCTCTGTATAGCCTCATCGGACTGACTTCGCACAGTCTATTTTCTTTGACTTTAGATACGTGTTGGGTTTTTGAGAGACATTATTCCTTGAAAGAAACAGTTCATATTTAGCTTCAAGGGGAGACAAACTAAAAACAGGAGAGGTTGGCTAGAATATTGAGCCGGAATACGACGCGGGGCAAGTGCAACGTGTAGATTATTCACAGTTATATAATGCGTTCGGAGAGAAACAGGCGCTTCTCATTTTTGGTCACTTATCCCTCATTGTAGAGGGGCTGTATGTTTCATTGCTGCAGCAGCAGCTTAGAGGATACATTTCAAAGCAGCAAATAAAAATTGGCTAAACTTCCAAAATTAGCACTTCAAAGTCAAACATGATTTGCGGCTCCGGAGAGCGCGGGGGGGAGGAGGGAATGTGACTGAAATTTCTCGCGCGTGTGTGCTTGCGCAGTGGCTGGAGTACAAAACACCCTGTGTAGCCCCCAAAACCAATTTCTAGGCAAATTGGTTTAATTTAAGAATGAGATCATAGAATAAGCAAACTGCTGTGAGGGCAAGTTTATGCATACTGCATTTATTTAGGCTCTCTTGCCGTCTGTCCATTTGGAAGTGTGTAACAGGAATAATTTCACCCAGGGGTGCACAAGCAGGTCAGCGTGTTATCAAACTAACATACGCATTCTACAATGATGTACATAGTCTCAGTCCCACACTGACTTTTAATAACTTGTGTCTTTGATGTTTGTATCCTTGCTTTTTTCGATTACTCGACTTAACTGGCCATATCAGGAACTAATGTATACTTTAGGGGGATCTTTATTTTATAGATATTTTTATGACGATGGTGATGATGGAGAGACAACATAGCATGAATTTCAAACCAAGGTGTCTTTGACCTCAGTCTATAAGGTCTTTAATCATATTTACTGTAGCATCTGTATTCAGGCAGAAATACAAATCCATTTCTTGGCTGAGTCTATTTATTCAGATGGGCGGTGTGTTTATGTGTAATGTGCAGTGCTTATAAATGCTATATGTTTAACTTTTAATAAATAGCCAATTTTCAGTCAAAACTTGAAATCAGTATTTTCGGAGAATGTATTTATTGCCAATATATGAAATCTTATTTTTTATATTTGACCAAATCCCAGATGATAGGGTCCACACATCAGAAAAAATATCAGTCTATATAATAGTTTTCTATTTTTAAATATGAAAAAATGTATTCATTAAAGAAGGCACATTTTCGAGAGATTTCTGTGAATTAAAATAATCAAACCAGAAGCAATCATAAATGGAGAAGTGATGGCTCTTTACAGAACATAAAATAGTTACTTATTTTAATTTTCATGTGCCTATGGTATGGGCCGTTATGGATGTGACAATTCCGTTAAGAGTCAGGTAAGTGCATTGTCAATTTGAAAACTATGCTTTAAAAACACAAAAATATACTTTAAAAACGTTTCAGTATGGTCAAAACCTTTAAAAACTTGATTTTCTTATCTTAGGCATTTGCATGGAATTGCTCAAATGGGAGTATATTTTAATAGTGTCCCAAAACCTGACTCACTTTGTACTACAGCCCTGACAGGGCATCCCAACGTTGTAACTACACTTATATACACCTTAAATCAGCAGTAAGTACATGTGTACTGTGCATGTGCATGTGAGGTAATCCTGCAGCTGGAGATGATCTGTGCGTGCGTGTGTCTGCACGCAGTTGTGTATGTGCTCTTTCCCTCATTATTTTTCTAGAAAATGAGCAATCAGGCGTCTTGCACAGAGCCTGATTGTCTCCCTCTGTAAATCAATCCAGGAGCTGCAATTAAAAGGTGCTCTTATGTGGTGTAATTGCTGTCTCACTAATCCTTTATTTGCACACCTGCTGGTGAGTCTGAATTTTTAATGAATTTGTAATTAATGCACATTGTACACTTGATTTATTTGTTAGCAAATGATGTAGCCGGTCTGCTTCCCTGCTGCAGCAGTGTTTCCAGATTCAGAAAGCCTCCATTGTCTACGGTATAGGTTCATTTACAACAACCGTGGTGAGAATTTGTTTGCGTGGGCTTCTGGCCTAAAGGTCAAAATCCATATGTTGAACATGTGTAGTTGTAAACCTCTCGCTGATGCACAGACGTAAAAAGTTTTTGATGATTTGGCAATTGTTTGGGTGCCTTTATCTCTTGACTTAATAGCCATTTATATTCACATGTACATAAAAAATTGTTTGTGAAATTTGTTTCGGCCTGATAATAGAAATTGGACACTTATCCTTACTTGCAACACATCATAATGCGTTTATAATTGTGTCTGTAGTTTTATTTAAGTCTTTTCTTTTAGGACAATGTCAAACCTTTTGTCCCAGGCAGGCCCAGAGGCCAAGGGCCTTGACTTAGTAACATGTTGTATACTGGGGCTGCACGATACTGAAGAAATATACAAACACATCAAAAAATAATGTGACATATACAATTTGTAATATTATAATGCTTTCATTTTGATAAATTCATTTAAATTCTATTAGCATATCAAAACTGACAATGAAATGACCGGCGTACTTGTTTCATATTCTTTCTTGAAAAAGAAAACATCATTACCACTGTGAATGTTTTACTCTCGCGGAGCATAAAAACTAATCTGATAAAGTTATTGCAAACATTGTAATATTTGAATCATTTCTATATATTGGGATGCCCTAACATGTGCACACGCACACTTTATTCGTGTTAATTATTCAGTGTGTGCCAAACAGTGTAACAATGTTCTATCTTGTCACCTTGACGGCTAGCAGAGTCCAAATCTAATAGCGTATTTAATTGTTTGAAGGGATCTATAAATGTGTCTTAAATTAGACAGCCTTTATATCACAAACAAAGAAAATATTTCAATTTCTAGTTCATGTTTGTTCTTTCTGATTACTCGGTGCCCTTTTAAGCCTTAAGTTTTCAAAGCACTTTGGGAAATGGGGAGAAGTTTTCTGTATGAAAAGCATAAAAGGCTCCATTTAGCAAATCTTTAGCGAAGAGCCTGCTTTAAGTATTGGACATCTGTAAATGAAATTTCAATATGCTGTAAGACCCCAACTGATTCCCTTCCCATTTCTTGCCCATATTGAATGAAACTAATTGCTTTAAATGGCAGATCCTCCGTGAAGCAGCTCTCCTGTGGTTCAGAGCTCATAGAAACTAGAATTACCACCAACAGATGAAAATCAAAAGTAATGGGATAGAAGATTGTGTCACCTCAGTCGCAATCCTTTAATTGCACTTCCATTGTTCCTGAAAGCCATTCGGAAAAGCAATGCTTTTGACAGAGCAGTTTTACTCTCACAATGCCTCTGTGCCACAGATAGACTAAAAAACCCAGGGTGGCTTGACAAATTGTTCTGTGTGTTTGTCGTGTAAATACCATGCTGTTGTTTCTCATTGTGAGCCCTTGTATAGAAAACCTAGTGATATTTTGATAAATAAAAAAAGTGAACTTTGAATGCATAGAAAATTTAAGACCTCAGTCAAGCTCAAAATCCGACCACATTCAACATGACAAGATTCCAAGTGTACAATTCGAACTGGTCATTACAAGGACAACAACAACTTGAGAGTTTTTCAATTTCGCTTTATTCGAAATAAGATTGTATTTAATTCATCCGAAAACAACTTGTCGTATTCCATCAGCAATTAAAATATGCTGTTTCAATATGCCATTCTGTATATAAAATTGCTATCATTGTTTATTTCTTTGTTGTTGTTTGATGAATGTGTTTGAAGCTTCTGACATTTTCAGAGTTACATTGTTCATTCTTGGGCCGGCCTCTTCAAACTTTGGTTTTGGGATCAATAAACAAACTCAAATATGAACACTTAAGAATCTTTTTAATTCACACTGGTAATAAAATTGCATTACAGTTTCATAAAATAAATGTTCCAGTTTATATATACAGAAAAACAGACTGTACATACCCTCAGAGAAGCATTACAAAGAACGAGAGAGCGCGAGAGAGGGAGAGAGAGAGAGAATAGAAGAGACAAAGTGTGAAACGAAAACAGAAAAACATCACAAAAACCATACAGGCAATACAGTGCTGAGCTAAGCAGACACAACTGTACATCAAAACGTGTAACTGCTCAGTGTTGGGGACAGGAAGGGCCAAAAAGTAGTACATTTACAACGGAGTCCTCAGGGACCAATAGGGCTTTTACTGTAAAAAGTATTGCAGGCAAGCAGACAGATGCTCTTCTTCTGAGTGCAGCAGAACATCCATCGCACACGAGCGCTTGTATGTGTGTGTGTGGACCGAGACCTGCCGCTGCCGTCCTTTGATTGGCTATTGAACTTGTGTCTCAAAGCTCCCGTTGAGCTGACCCTCCTCATAGTCCATCTGACACAGAATCATGTTGTTCTTTAGGAAAAACTTATCACCCACACAAAACCTGCAAGAAAACCAAACACATGCACAGGTAAATAAAGAGGATTTTCTTTTGGAGCAGACAAGGCTTTTTTCACAATTGCAACCAACGGCTCACTCCACCCCTCCTCTTCGAAGCACAACCGCAGCTGACACATAACTAAGATGTCGTCACATTTTCGCTTCTTTGCTGAAGGAGATAATGTATTTACAAAACATGTTCTGTAGAGAAGTTTCCATTTAGGGCTATAGATCCAACATGGAGAATTCCATGCAAAGGGACCCGCAGTGTATGTAGATAGAAATAGCTCATTCTAAGACAATAAAACATCACGCTTCATTATTTAAGGTCTTTATACACCTCAGAAGACATAGTTATGTATATTATATTGCAGTTCTGTCAGTAGATCCTGCTTAATATGAAACAACACCTTTAAAGTATTGTACTATAATAAGAACAATTAATTTAGGTATTTTGTTCTCAGGAATTGAAGACTCTGCAGTGGGAGTTTGATGTGTCTGGCTTGACGTGAACATTAGCAGTGAAAAACCTAAAAGCAGTAAAAATTCCTTAGTTTATATTGATTTATTTTCTAAATTTAGCCAAGAGTACATCAGTGTAAATTAAAATGAATACTGAACGATCTCTGTCGTCCCAGCAGGGGTTATAGTTGTGGCCTTAAAGTCTCTTGTGATGCCGCAATAAATTAAAGTCGTTTTCAAAACCAAAAGCATTTTCCAAAGCAAGACTGGATTGGCACCCAATGAAAGCATGTCACCATCATTCCTGCTCCTGGCAAAAAGCTTCACACCAGTTTCCAAGGAAACCCCACCACTGAGATTTTTTTCCCCTATGTTGAGGCTCTGTGCCAAAATATAAATTGTTAGCCTTTAAAAACTTCCTATTAAATTTAATGCCAATTAAAGAGAACAACATTCCATGTGTGCATTGCATTTTTACATTTAACAAGTTTGCACTCTAAAGCCGCGAGTGCCAACAACAGAGCGGTGGTGACAAAGCTCTACCCGTTATATAGCTTATCAACGTGATGTGCAGGCAGAGGAATATGGCAAAAGCAGAGAGGATCATGGGAAAACTGCGCCCCTATTGCGGCATCCTTCAGTGGCGAGGCCTAGCTCACCAAACTTTATTACACACCTGGTGCAAACCAAATGTGCTACTGGCGGTTTATTCCTCCCTTCTAACAGATGCTTCATTTGTTTGATTGCATTAAGCGGAACCTATTTGTGCCGTTACACGCAGATCCTTTAGAGCTGTACCAACTCTCAACTGTGCTGAAAAATTTCTTAGCTATGCCATCTTCCCTGAAGTTTGAGCTTGTTTATATTTACACCGTTGTATTTAGTATTCGGCGAGTCTAACTTGCACATGCAGAGAGTCTTTTGGGACACAAAATGACACAAAAGCGTTTTACTAGTTGCTCACACACTGGAGCGTTTAAGACACTGTCACACTTCTTTGCTCCCTAGGAATGTTTGGAAGGATGATCCTTGAAAAGTTCATTCGGCCGGCCACTTAATTCCCCCAGAGAGACACACAGAGGTAACGTGCTCGGCTTGGCCGTGTATCGAGTAAGAGCTTTCTGGCTGACTGTGCTCAATTCACAGTATGATCAGGCTCGGTATTGGTCTGGCAACGATATCAGCACTGAAGCGCTGGCTAATTTCACTCAACTCAAGCTTATAATCCTGCTTCTGGTGACAAACACAAACCAGGACGAAGCGAATAAAAGGCTGGTTGAGGACGAAATGTGCGCAGTAGCTGGATGTTAATTTAATGCAAATGCAAAATAATGAGACTTTGCAAAGTCATGTGACTCGGGGGGAGACTGATAGAGAATGCAAGTATGTTTTGCTCCTGGTCATTGTATGAGTGATGGCTATTTGTGTGAGCTAATAACTTCTGCAATTATAGAAAGCAAGGCGATCTTGCAGCGTTGTTGTGGTGTCTTTCTGCTTACCTCTGGTTACAAAGCTGACAGGCAAAACAGTCCAAATGGTAAACATTATCTCTGGCCCTCATCACCATTTCAAAGGCTGGGATCAGTTTACTGCAGGCTGCGCAGTTCCCCGTTGTACCAAAGAGCCTGTGGGAGAGAACACAGAAAGCAGATTTACTCACCCGTACCTTTCTTAGCTTTTAAACGATCGCACAACTAACCAAAAAAGGCGAAAAACAACCGATGTAGAAAAAAACATTGGCACACATTAGGTATTTTTTGTTAATGAGGGAACAAACCTAGATGTTAATTCTTAGCTAATGATCTAATTAAAATGATCACATGGTTCTAATCCCCTTCATCAAAGAGTTTTCGCCCTAGCACGTTGCAAAAGCAATGAAAACAGGTCTGAGGCGAGCAACTGAGTGCTCAAAGTTTTTTTCCTCTTTTTCTTTTAAATCCAGAGTAACTAATGAGATTTTGCTCAGACCAAAGCCAGCTGGATTTTGGACTATAATGTAGTCAAAAGATTCCAGCATCTATCCTCTTTTTCTCTTTCATTTTGTCTCTTCTTCTATGACCTGCTAAAAGCTGAGAAAGATGTACAGGTGGGGGCTTTTTTGAGATATGCAACCTTGGAGAAATAAGTAGATGCTCGCTGGAGCACAAAAAGGGACACACAACAAAAATGTCTGCGCTGTTTGTTTAAGCTTATTAGGTGGGACGCAAACCATCAAGGTCACAAACAGAGAGGGGCATCGAGGCAGATCGCTTTCCTCCGCTAACCGACGTCAGATTTTCATGTTCAAAGTTCGGAGCGAGAGATATGTATGTACATTCTGCAGAGGCCACAGGAAGAGGGAACAAGAGCAGGAAGGGAAAGAACAAGGCTCAGGATCAGGCAGCGGCTCCGTATGCTAAACATTCTTGTAAAGTTAAGGACTCGGATGGGAAACTGAACAAAGTTGCAGCAAGTCCATATCAGTCTCTCTCGACTGCATCTATCCAGCGGATCCTGCTGTTAATTAGAGCAACAGACCCGAGCAGAGCGCAGTCTTGTGGTGGGAGAGGGCATGTTGTTATATCAGATAGGCGAGGTGTTAAAAAGAGGCATTGTAAGATCGGGTTACTTCTCCAGTAAAAAGTGTTTATGTGGAACTCTGACACTCTGTGGAGGCCGTGCAACCTCACTGAGGTGTTGCCTCACCAAAAAGTTCAGCTTATTAAAATAATGCTTATCAGACTGCTGCTTTATTCCAAGGCTAGTGTAGAATCTGGGAGAAAGTGACTCGATTAAATTTCTTCATGGTATATTGTAGTCGCTTTATTGTCTGTGTCAAGACAACATGAAGTAAATATATCTAGAAAAAAATTCCAATTGTACATTATGTATAGTAAACAATAAATTAATCATATCAAAAGTGTATAGCTGGACACTTATAAAAGGGGTTGTTCACCCAAAATAAAAGAAAATCTGTCACATTTCTTTTCTAAGTTATTTTGTTTACATAATACATGCGTGTTCAAAATATTTATACTTAAATATATACATGCATATGTGTATCTACACATAATACATATTTGCGTTTTGTGTATAATATTTATATTTACAAAAACTGGTATTCTGCAAACGACTAGTCGCGACTACTTGTTGTGCTCATATCTATGGAACACAAAAGAAGATATTTTGAGAAATGTCTCAGTGGTTTTGTGTCCATACAAATGGTCACAAAAGTCAAGTGAGGGCCCATTTTGTTTGGACCTTCTTCAAAATATCATCATCGGTGTTCTGAGGAGTCGTACATTCATATGGGTCTGGAATGATATGGGGGTGTATAAATGATGAAATAATTTTCATCAGAAGAAAAAGACAAATTATCATATTAGTTTTTCATATTTTTTTCACTTTTCCAATTTTTCCCCTTTTTTGTCGTTTGGTGGGCTCTTTTATTCCACTTAAAAGAGCCTTTGACAGGATGAATACAGAGCCCATGCCAAAACATTTGCCACAGCATTTGACTGGATGACACTTAATTGTGATCTGGCATTTCAAGAATGCTATTACACAGTAGTTGGGTGAGAATCATGGCTTCGAATCCCAAGAAACACAAACTGATAAAATGTTTCGTAAACTTTCCGTTGTATAAAAGCTTCTGTTAACATTTTTGATTGTATATAAAGCTCTGTTTACACTCGTGCGTGGGACCTTTGCCGTAGCCTTCGCAGAAACATGTACCCTACGCCATAGATTGAAGAGCAGCTCTCCAAAAATGTAATAACGCGTCAACTCAATGCGGACTGCAAGCGCTGTGATTGGTCTGTTTGAACCCCTCCCTCTGGTAAAAACCTGCGATAGCATCATGTTTACTCAAACGCATTTCCGAATGAATTATCTACGTAGATTATTTGTTCTTCTGTAATTAATATCTCAAGCTGCAACAAAAGTGACAGTTTACTGGCTGCCATCACTGATAATTGCTTCTTAAACGAGCTGCTTCTTTGGCTCTTGTCTTGGTTACACAAGCAACACGTGCATGTACACTGACACCTAGTGGTCAACAACGCAGAAGAATAAATGAAAACCGCCATGTAGACGTAGAGGCGTAGAGGCTACGGCGTAGAGGCTACGGCGTAGGTCATACGCACAAGTATAAACTGAGTTTAACAGTCATTCTTCTCGAAAAATTCTCATATAGCTGCCAACATAATCCATACGTTTGCAGACACGCACGCACATGGTCAGAGGCAGCAAGGAGGATTAAGGTGTCTGTCTGAAAGGCTGTGTTCTCTAAAAAGGAACAGCGCATAGATTGTTGTCGAGCACATTTCAAATGTCATGCCTTAATGCTGGAGCAAGAACTGGAGTTGGGAGTTCAATGTTGTGTTATCCCGACTCCTTGTTGAAAATGTGCAGAGAGTCCCCGGGGATCCCCAACAATTTCTTGTGGCTCACGTCCATCATGCTGCACAGCAGAGGGTGTTACAGATCGCATCATAAGACCCATTTTCTCTTCTTTTCTGAATCAGGTCACAGGAATGGCAGTTTGAGAGGGCTGTTACTCTCTTGAAAATTCTGAGACCTTTTGATTGGTTTAAGAGTAAAGACTCTTCCTAAAAGAAGGGGTGAGACTATGTAAAACACATACACACAACTCTGTGACTGATAACCAAGTTTCTGTACAGAAATCGTCAGTTTAATTGTGGGGTTTCGACACTCTGTGATGGCCTGACTCAAAAAGGAGACTTTAATGATTAATTTAAGTGGATTAGGAGGTTACAGAAACTCATTTGGAAGGTCACCAGCAAACTTTGAAATACAATGACTTGGATTTCAGGCAATATAATTTATAATTTAAAACCGACCACGTTATCAAAAAGTCCATTTAATGTGTTAAAAAGTGCGGAAGGACTTCCAGGGCTTAAATATCTAATGTGCTAATATATATGCTACATGATCATTACAAGCAAACATTTTAGTTGTTTTATAGAAAACAAAGAAGTCTATTCTATATTTAACACTGGTGATAACATTAAAGGGAAGCTTTGGTGATATGAGAGCTCATTAATGTTATTACAGCCTCGTCAAAAATCTCAAAGTCCCCCACGCACCAGATCCACAGACTAGGAAAAAAGCCAACGAGACAATAAAGGAAAAGAGAACAGAGCTTTCCCTTCATAATCTTGTTTGTGTTTAACTAAACTTTAATATTAAAGCCGAACGCCTATGTTCATTGTTCTGTTTGATTCCCTGTGGCTCTGTGTAGACAGGTGTTTCTCTCTCCTCTGAAGCCCACATCAGCTTCCTTTCCTTTAATGTCTCTCTGTGATTAGACTTCAGCTGCTCAGGTCCTTAACTTGCATTCAAAGACACAGAAATTTGCGACTGTATGTGTGAAGTACAACATTCAATAGGTCCAGAAGTCTAAAACTTCTGAAAATCATGTTTTTCTGTTAAGAAATATTTAAAAGAAAAGACATAAAAATGAGAACAAATGTTTAAAATGTTGCACTCTGTCTCCGTCACTAATTTAATATATATACAAATTTGGACATTATCCATGTAAACCATGTCTTGTGCAGAATGGCAAATTTCCTGTTTGATATAACATAGATCATGAGGTTTTGTTCTGGTGCTGTCCATGCTGTCATTAAAATAGGGACAAAAACCAAAATCCTTAGTAAGTTTTTTAACTGCACTTACATTAATTTATTGTGCAAATTATTCAAAGAATTGGAGTTTGTAAATATAATTTTTTTTATTTGTGTTCTTTATTTAATACAGATTAGAATACAAAGATAAAATACAGAATTTTCACTAGTCGGGTAATAAGCGATTATTAAAAAACGCAATTAAAATAACATGTTTTAACAGTAATTGTTTTAATAAATAAGTATTCTTATTGTCTCACTATGCTTTTGACAAAGCATTTAAATACATATATTAGACTGTAATTTCAGTGCAAGCAGCATCCGTCTCTCCCTCTATTTCCTTCCCCCGATGAGGTGACTGTACGCGCGCAGATAGCTTTTACCGTCTCGTCTAACTTGTCAAAGTGTGAGAGGCACATACCGCAGTAATATACATTTATCATGTAACACATCGTGATATTGAATCGTTGACATGATAATCAAAATCCAATTGATTTGTTGTGAGACCAAAGACAATTCACACCCCTTGTAATTGCAATTTGTAATCCAGTCACAATCTACATACAATGTTCGATAAACAAAACGTTTTTAACTCTTGGCAAGTAATGCATGTGCCATTTCAATTGAAAGCCCTCTTCTTTGATTAGAAAGTAATGTGTCCCTTTTATTTCAAAGCGACCGTTCAGATATAAAAAAATATTTGGTCATCTCCATTAAAAACAGAAGCACTTTAGCAGTCTGCTGTTGAGGGCAAAGGATTTTGGACCCCATCAAAATGGATTAATCTATTGCCTAAAAGCTTATAAATCCAGCATTTACTGATATAGTAAGGAAACAGTCACATGCAATAGTGCTAGTTTGTGGCGTGGTAGAGGTGTGTGTTTTGCTGGGGGGTTCATTATAGCTCTACAGTACTCCTGAAGGACAAACGCAGAAGGAGCGCAGCTCATAATTAATGTGCGCATGGCAGGGCTCCAGAAAACCCAGCCGATAATAAAAGAAATGCGTTTGATCCACCCGCCCGTCTTTAATGAAGTGCCTCCCTTGTATGGGTGAGGCTAATTCTGGGTGAGATTCCAGCTTCATTACTGAAGGCGAGCAGACTGATTCTTCATGAGTGCGCTGGAGGTGAAGTTTAGGTGGGACGCCCCGCGTGGAGTCTCAATCACCCACATTTAAAGAGAACACCGCCAAGCAGCCTCACTCCGCCTGCATTGAGACGGATATTTCCTAATTTGTTCCTTAATAGAATTCATATCCAGCATCTCCAGGCATTAAGTAGCACACATTTGTCACAGGCTGAAGAGCAGATGAGTGGGCTAGATTTCATTAAGAGTATCAGAGGCAAGCAGCAACTGGAAGCTTGTTTTTATTCCTTTTACACAACGTTCTTTACACCGTCCCTCACATACTCCCTTTGCTTTTAAATACTTGAATTGTCATCCAAAGACAGCAGACAGTGCTGATATAAATATTGACACAGACAAAGTCTGACAATTAATATATTTAAAACATTTGGGTGCACTGATGTATATTTTCATTACTGATTAATTTACATTTAGAGCAACTAATGGGGCCTTATCAGGTGAGTTCAACAGTATTTTAACAGCACTGCCAGGAAATGGGAGGTGATAAATGATGAGAAATCTGAACTGCATCTATTACCGGGTGAAGCCCGGGACGTCTGAATAGGGCCCCAGCAGTGGGGGCTCTTGGGGAGAGCAGCTTGGGGATAAATAGCTGGATCCGGTTGGGAGACCCCAGGGACTGGGATTTAACGCCCAGGAAATAATCATGTTTAATTTAGCAAGCAGATGGCTCGGAGATAGGAGGCAAAACAGATCCTTAGACCACAGTTCTGCCACTCAGCTGCCTGGGGTGAGCTGCAAGTCCACACACACACATAGCGATCATAAGCTGTGGTTTATCGCTTAACTCTGAAAATGGACAGATTGTCACATTTACGTTAACACGAAACCTCAACCAGCTAAACATAAACAATCGCTCCGAGATGCCACTCAGTGGTGTTTGCTCACTTGCGCAACTGCGATTTAATTGGAACACACAGAGTCCAGGTCGCTTGCTGCACCAAGCATTTAATCTTCTGTAACAGCCTCAAAGAAAACATCATTTACAAGCTAAAGCAACAAAATGATCTAACCCCACGGTTAGCAGATAAACGCAACAGGGGAGAGTGAAGACGTGGCAGGGAATGATATGGGAAGTGTGGCAATCGTTGCCGTTTCTGAATGTCACACAGCCTCAGGTGTAGCAAGACCTTTCTGCTTAGGCAGCACTTTGACTGGAGCGTGTTCTTACCTCAGGTAGTCCCTGCGACAGAGGATGAGATTGGCTTTGGTGTACAGGGTGGAGCCCACCTCCCCCAGGCGGCAGTCGCAGCAGGCACATTTCAGGCAGTCTTCGTGCCAGTATTTGTCCAGGGCCTTGAGCAGGTAGCGGTCTTTAATCTTACGGTTGCAGCCGGCACATCCCTTCTGTTTTCCTTTGGGCTGGACGGAGAGCATTGGAACACCTGTGGAGATAGGAAGACAAACAGAGAGAGAGCGTGATTTACTTCCTGGCGTAACCTGCGCATGTTAGCGTTCGTTGATAAGGACAGCATCTCCAAAACTCTGAGCTGTTTGGTATGCATTAGCCGCGGATGCTTTTCAGGCGTGTTGGTCACTTCGGACTACGTTCATCCATCGCTGCCCTCGTTGAAAAGGCACTGATGTTATATTTTGCAATCTAACGTGCACAATTTAATAGGGGATTCTAATGTTTCTGTGTGTTGGGATGTCCCAGGACCATCTCTATTTAGATAGCTGACAGAGGTATTTATGTTGTTTAGAAGATTAGCCATGGCCCCGTTTCATCAGCATGAGAACTGTTGGCCATGCTAAAAGCCTCCCGTGGGGTTTGTTTGGTATAGATCAACATTAACCTTTTAGAGCACTGTTGACCGCAAGAAGGCTGCTCTCAGCTTCCAGTGCGATATGGTATGGCCTAAGTGCCTTCCAAACATACGCACGCACGCAGGGTAAAGCTCTATCTCCTTTTACACTTGTGCTCATGTTCCTTCATTGCAACCAGTGAAGAGTAACCAAACCAGCTAAATTGCCCTGCTGTCATGTAAGCTCCCCCCTTTAAGCATGCCTTTTAGCCTCCTAAAGGACAAATAAAGTCCATTTAATAACTGCACTAAACACTAATAGTCTATCTGTGGTCTGACATTTGTGTGCACACTAAAAGCCGCCCCCGGGCCAGAGCTGGTAACGCTGGCACTCGGCACCCCTCTGCCAGCACTAACAGGTCTGCCACAGCTGAAAGCGCAGGACAACAGCTCTTAAGACACTCTCTGTACACTGAGCTATTGATCTGTCTAATAGAACACAGAGCTAAACCAGCACTCTCCCTCTCTCTCTATACCTCTGCTTTCAAAACACATTTCTTTCAGAAAGCCCGGTGTGATGCCCCCTTCAACGCCATCCCCCCTTCTCCATCACCCCTCCCGAACCTTTTCCCTCAATCGCCAGCGCATCGGCCCTGAACGGTCAAACCATTAAAAGCCCCAGTCCTGGATAAGGACGGACCCATCTGGACACAGGGCTTTTGATTCAAGCATTAGCCATTTTACCATCGTTTTGCAGTATGGGAAAGGCGCAAATGCATTATCTCTAAAAATATCACACGCATCGAATCATTTATGATATTCAAAATAACCTGTTGCATTTTAGATATCCAAATCAAATCAATGCTTTTGATAACGCTTGCGCTTAGCTGATTGTTAGTGCATTTGTATGTCCGGAAAGAGTATGCTGATGGTCGGGTGCAGAGGTCACGGGCAGCAGCTCTTATTTGGCTCCAGCTTTAATGTCTGGTAATGGTTCCACTGTACATGACCAGTGGGCATGAACTCCATTATCAAGTACTCCACATGCAACTATCATTATATTCATGTTTTTGCATCCTCTCCTAACTGGACTTAAATTCTTTCAAACCTTACTCGGATCCTGTAAATACTGTGTATGGCATGCTGACTTTCTCTCTTAGTTATCGGATCAGGCGTTCCTTGATTCTGTGGTGCTATGAATATAATATAATTAGCATTACCTCTGTAATAAATGGGGTAAAAATGTGAGGGGGGGAAGAAAGAAGGAGTTACATTTATGACTTGGATGTAAATAAGAGCTCTGGTGGTATTCAGTCTTAATTCTTCATCAGAACTGGAAAGAGGAAAGCTAATTGGTCTAGAATACCAGGCTTGATCCTCCAGCCTCCTCCCCTCCCCCCTCTGGCCCCAGTACGGGCCCCTTGAAACCGCCGCATTAGGATCACAAAACTCGCTATAAATACCAATGTTCGGTATAAATGAAGGTAAAAAGCCTTTAAATTGAAGCCACACTAGCTGAGGGCGGTCGTTTTCTACCTGCATTTCATGGCTTGTTAGAGTTGCACTCTGCAGGTATGCCAACAGTGCTCTCCTGTCAGCCTTCTACAGAACTAGAAACAGTCTTAATGAGGAGAGATAGCTCGTCTGTGAGAAAAAGTGTGTCTGTGTTTGTGCTAGCGTGCATGTGTGTGTCAGTGTATGGGAGAGCGAGCTTGGGAATCAGGCTTCTTTAGTTCCCCAAGGGATGACACAAAAATCTTTAATTTGCCTTTTATGACAGCTAATTAGTTATTCTATTCAAAATCTTTGCTTTAAATAAGATAACTAATTATACACAAAGGTCGCCCCCACCTCAGGAGAACCACACATAATTGGTTTAGGCCACCCCCCAGCACACACACTTTCCACCCACCTTTTAACAACGCGTATGTTGTAGAAAAGTTAGCCGTGGCAAGCTTAACCCTTTTTTATGTAACCACTCAAAAACCATAAAGTCACCTCTGAGTTTTTCTTTTCTGTAATTACCTGAAATGAATTCAGACTCGCGGGTAACTGACTGACACCATCGCCTCACGACAGGTCTCCTAACCTAGATTTAACGCTCTTGGTTCTGACTGAGCTAATCATCTCGTTTCTGCAGTCACTGAAAAACCTCTTGTTGTTTTCCCAAAAAGCCAGCTGAGATGTGCTTTTAGAAGGCCCTATTTAGCCTCAGCACATTTTAAATCTAAAACGACAGAGCGAAATGACTAAATGAAAGTACATAATGTTGGCTCTGACATCAGCAAACTGGTATTTTGGGGTTTATACAGAAGAGTGCACCTGTCATCATTCTTTGCACAGCCTGGAATCTTGGTAGTCGACCCTTCCCCCATTTCTGTCCTGCAGAACAAAAAAAGGAACATTATAAACGGAAGAAGCACACTGAAGAGGCAGCTCCTACTTAATCCAATCCATTTAACAGATACAAGTGCTGCTGACCTTCCCGTGTCATTCCATGTCACAAAAAATATCCTGCTATCCACCACTTGATTCATATCCTAACAGCAGGTGTGTTTTGCCTTAAGCGCCGGCGTTCGCCATGTCAAACATTTCTCTCAAACAAATAATAACGGGTTGGAAGAAAATCATTCGCTATTAATAATTGGTGTGCACCCTGTCATCGTCCTCTTTTCCGCTCATCCAACCCTTTAAAGACCTTATCTCGCTCGCATATGTACAGATAGGTTTTTGCATTTGAAACTGTCAGACCATGTACTTTCCATTATAAAGATAGGATCCGGATCTATGGCCTTCATTTCAAGTTCCATTTTCGTAGATATCAAAAAATCTAATCAATGTGGTACCCTTTTGATGTATTTAAGGTTTAGAGCAAAGGGAAAAAAGTCAAGGAATCGTTTTAAAGCATTACGCCGGTAATTATTTCATCTTCAAGGTAGACCAGTGAATCTTTGGGGAAAAAGGAGGACCATAAAATGAGGTCTTTGTGTTGGAGGCCTCTATTGCATCGTTTTATGTTGCATCCGTAAATGAAAACAGTGGAAACCAATGATCAATGTAGTTACAGTGGATAGATCTGATCCGTATGCTGAACACCTCGAAAAAGAAAGCCGTTGTGGTAATAGGTTTGAATTGAACATCGGGAAGGGAGTCTAATTAGGTCGTGCACCAATATCGCTGTTCTAAAAGGCAGGATATAATATGCTCTCTTAACTTAGAAAGCCACATCATCCAATTTAGACACACGGCTAATTACGATTTCTATGGATTTCAGACAAAAGCCGCACTCCTTAAGCATCAACATGGTTTTGTGATTTATAAGGGTCTGCATATGGATCACACAATGCCCTTAAATGAACCTTGAAGGCCTAAACCATGTGCATGACCTCTACACATCTAAAAAGGGACCAATTTAGAAGGACAAAGTGCTGGGGACTTGGGCTACAGATGTATGAGGGATTACAGGCAGTCATCTGTCGCAAAGCTGTTGCCATGATTTTTCATGTATGACAGACTTCAGTTATGACAGCAGCAATGTATGCATGGAGAGGAAGAGTTGTCGAAAATATTAAACACCAGCAGTGGATGAATGGAAAGATAAGATCATTTCAAAAGAAAACAGAGTTTGCACTAAGATTTTTTTTTAGTTGAACAGACATCTTTCATTCAGGAAATAACCGCTAGAAGTTTGACATGCAAAGCTAAAATACACCGAGCATATAAAAAGAGAAAAGATGGAGTAATATGCCAAAAATGTGTGTAGCTGTTTGTACAGAAATTGGTTTATTACTTGACAACCAACAGATCTGCCTTTAGAACGATCGTTTATTTGTAATAAAGAAATGCAGTCTAAGATTAGAGATGCTCATTGGTTTAAAAGTAGCATTCTGAGGTTGGAGATGAGTGTACTGTGGTTGAGACAGATTGGACTAGAAGGCCACAGTGTGACAAATGAAAGCTGATCAAGCCATGGGAGGTTGTGGTCTTTGATTGAACTTGACCATTTGCCAAAAGGGGGTCTTGGTGGTGACAGGGATTGGAAAGAGGTCTGTGATGATATTAACTGCATCTCTCCGAGGCATGTGATGAAGATGATCTCTGTGGACCTGCACCTTATCCAGCACAAATGGTGGACAGATGCTGTGCTTAATTATATATTTTCTTGTTGAATGGAAAACATGAATCTGTAGGCTAATTGCAATTTCATTCCTAACTGATGCTGACTGCTATTTATGCTAATCATTGGCAGTAAGAAATATTTTCTGTAGATTGTTTTACTTGGTGTGTTCGGCAATTTTTTTAAAGCACCAGTACACAAATCTATCAAGATTAAAATAATGAAATGCATTGAATTATGAATCAGTTGTATTTTTTATTATAAAAACACAATCTTAATTAAAAGCAGAATCAAATGTGTATCTTTAAAGTCATCGTTCAACAAAAAATGGTCATCATTTCACCCTCTTGACATTCTTTCTGGACAAAGTCTTGTATGACTTTTTTCGGCAGAACACAAAAGAAGATATTTTGAAGAATGTTGGTAACCGAACAAGGACATGGCCATTGTCTTACATTGGTTTTGTGCCTATACATTTGAAGGGAATTTGTTTGTTTGGCTGTAGGTTGTACATTTAAAAATAAGTTAGTTAGTTATACAGGTTTGAAATGACAAGAGGGTGAGTAAATAATTTTCCTTTTTAGGTAAACTATCACTTTAAATTAATTTACATACAATATTTAATTGTCATAGTTCCAGACAAGCACGAAGATGAAAAAACAACAGATTTTTAACAGAATTAAAAACAACTGTACTGAACTTTGTAATAAATGAATGCTTTGTGTTAGCTGTATCTGCGCATGCATGATGTGTGTAAATGCTGCGACCATGGCAATCTCCAGTAGAATTTGTCAGCCGGCCGCCATGGAGGTTAATGGGGAGCTGGAGCAGATGTCCTGCTATTGTCTGCATGAATCAGTTTCTTTCAATCAGTACACATCATTACTGTAATTGAGCCGGTAGACACCCATTCTCCTTCACTGCCAAGGCAAAACGCATCTGGTAATAATGTCAGGTGGAATACGCCAGCTGAAAATCATGCGATGAATAAAGAAAAAGGTTGATCCTAGTTGATAAGCCCCGACCAGAACAGTCTGAAACATATTGATTTGTGTGTTTGGCAGACATCATGCATCTTAATTCAAGGAAGTTCAGAAAGGTACGTCATCCTTCTGTTTTGTGTACTGTATGAAACAAGAATATTTACTTTTGCTTGCTTTGGGGTGGTGTTCATTGTATCAGCCAAAGTTAAAAGTGTTCAATTGAAGAAGAGTTTAAAACGAGAGATCAGGGTCTGCTCGGGCGGTTTAGTTGAAACGAGGGTGCCATTCAATAATGCGATGATGCAACTTTAGCAGTCTGCTGCAGCCAATAAGCCCCGATGAAAAGCAGCATCGCTGCTCCCTCGCAGTGACCCTGGCACTGCCCAGGATAAGGGAGGGTTTTTGTCTGCAGGAATAATTGCTCTTTTCACATGTTACAAGTGTCCTGACCCCTGCGGTCGGAAGCCATTTTTCCCGAGCATAATTACTTCTGATCTGGCCCAAATGAGGCAACCGCATTAGGCCTGCAATAATACTGGCTCAGCTACAAGTGTGGGGGGGTGTGGGCAGAGCAGGGCCTGGAAACAGGGGCTTTCTTTACTCCAACATGTCAGAGATGCATTTCTTATACTTTCAGTAACCTCCACGGCTCTTTCTCTTGCATAAGGAGATTGAGAGGCTTACTAAACACATTGTTAGCTCCTGGTGCCCTGCTAAAGCTTTGGCTAACAGATGCGATTCCAATTAACGGATAACTTCGTGCGCACGTTATTTATTTATTTTTGCACCACGCTTTTCTATTTCCTGTTAGTTTTAATTTATTCACATGGGGTTAATTATAAGAAATGTATCAGAGAGATATGCAGCAACTATCTAATTAAATTCATCACTGCTTATTTTGGAGATGTGTGAAAACTGGCAGTGTTACTGCAAGAGGTAACTTGTTCCAACACTTTGGCTCTTGCTTGCTACCGTGGTGAGAAAACAGGTCTGGAAGGTAAAGCTTTCGACAGACCGGCTTGCGAGAATGTAGGGGGAAAATACAACCAGCTCTCATATTGCGAAGGTTGGAAACTCAAGTTTTTACAGAAGATCAGCGGGGCAATCAGTCGCTTGATAGAGAAAGAATAGGGAGGTGTGTGACCTCACATACAGCCAATCAGCCGTCTGGAAGTTGCTCTCTGTTGCTGGTAGGCCCAGAGTGAACGTTTGTTTTAGGTCTTGATTTTAGACAGACTTTTAAGACCACAGCCTTCAACACTCCCATTTACTCCACCAGAAGGCACGAAGCGTCAATATCTCCCGCTGATGAATGACTCTTCATATATATGAACTCAATTCATTTTTCCCCCTTTCCCACAGATTGCATTTGCATCTGAATAAAGGAATAAATCCATCTATTCTCCCTCCAGATCTTTTCAGAAAAAAGGGGGACAATCTTATCTGCTACTTCATGACTCCTGGCAAGAATGTAACCATTAGCACTGTCAGAGCTTCATTCCGCCGTCCATCGCACAATGATGCCCCAACACTTTTTCGCACGCATTAAAAATGCATTTGGCTAGGCATAAATGTAGGCCTAAAGTTTGTGTCACTCTCAAGGTTAGGGAGTGATGTATGAAATGCCCCTCTCCCCAGCAATTACGGCACATTTAGTCTTTCAAAAGATATTCCAGGAGACAGGTGTGCCATTCAGAGCCATGCTGCAGTGTTGAAAATGGAGGAAACGGCACGCAGCACAACTCCATTTGGGCTCCGTTTAGAGCTGAATAATGCAAATCCACCACAGGGGGTATTTGTTTGGTGTGTGAGGCCTCTGTGTCATTCGAAACACTCTCTCGGATGCCCATCTACTTATGGGGTAAATAATGAAGCAGGCTTTGAATTGCAATAGTTACATTTTGTCCTTCCAGGTTTTCCGGTCCAGTAAAATACATTGGGGGCCATTGTTTAATGTACAGGACTTAGTCAAGTGGACATTATAATGGTTAAGTTTAAAAAAGTTGTAAAGCCATTGCTATGTTACAGTTGCCTATGGGCCATCGTCCCCCATTGGGATTATATGAATTAGGGATTAGTTCAGTGTGACACTGCAACATAAAACCTTTAATTCGTTTATTGTTTGATGACGATAAAAAAATTCTCGGGTTTCCAATTTTGTGTTTTGTTTGTTGTAGTAGAATGGTGTAATATAATATAGATATAATACTGTATAATTAAGAGAATAGATACAACTACATTTGATATCTTCACTGTCTGGCAAAAACCTTGTATCATCAAGAAAAATCATTATTTAAGGGTTTAGGAAGGACAGGGCAATATTATATTAAGGGTTATATTTTTAAAAAAGTGAATATATATTCAAATTCTAAAAACTGGAAAACGTGTTTTCATGTAGTGATAGAATCCGATTGGGACTAGTCTTTATACAGTATGACTACCTTTGTATTCAGTGAATTATATGGAATACCAAGTAAATTGTTATCTAAATAAATGTGAATTTAAAACAAACCTTTCTTATAGCAGTACAACTGACAGCATTATGATTGAATGGCCAGACCATCCAGGGTTATTGATGTTGCTGGAGAACTCAAGAGTTAAATGGAATGGCCACTCCATTATAAGCTTAAAGGATGCGTGTCAAGAAAGGGTAAAAATCTTGAAACAACAAAATACAGACTTTGGAATGTATACAGCATTATTCGGCCTGCGCTCAGTTTCCAATTTCAATTAAATCCGAGCAAAGTGGCTGAGCGCTTGGACCACAGCTGCCATTCTAATGGATCAGAAGCCTTACACAAAGCATTGATTAAATCAACATCTCCGATACTGTGTCCTTCCCCTTTAAGGAACAATACAAACTAACCGGCCATCACTGCCTTTAATTAGCAATTCAAGATTTGATTTATCGAAGGTCAGCTGATGAGCTGTGGAAGTTAAAATCTCATTAAGTGGACAGAGTTTCCGTTTGACGGCATCCCTCCAGTACCTTTTTACCAGCGTCTTCCCTTAAATATGTTGTGGCTTTTTTATTAAAAAAGGAATAGATTTTAATATCCATGTAATATTTGGATGGAATGTGTTTACACAGGCTATATTGGATTTCTCTCTCCCAACTATTTTCTTAAGTGCTTTACATGAGGATTGTTATTACCAGTTTATGGTGTATATATATGGAAAGTTTATTGAGCTGGGGAGAGTTTTCATTATGTTCTCCCAATAGAAAAAAAACCTCTAGCCTTAGATGTTGCGTATATTTATAACCCTGCCCTAGTCAGCATTACAGATATTGATGAATAGAATCCTTGCACATTTTAAAAAGCAAAAGTATAAGATATTTTGATCATTATGATAACAAATGGTTCAGTTTCCCCTTAAACCACATTAATACCAGCTTGCTTTAGTGGTGCAATAAGAAAACACTATGAGTAGGTATAAATCTGAAACTGGTCAACACACACACCCTGAACATACTTTAACATACATTTCTTTCCAATTGCAGAGCACCTGGTTTTTCCACGATTTCATATTTACATTTGGGAATGAGGTGTGGTTTAGATCGCTGTGTATACAGTCTCCAGCAATGTTGAAACGCTAGTTCAACTGCCCTCCTCGCTCTAGCAGTGTCAAATCTTAAGCCCAGTATCAATTTATTTAACATCTTTAACAGATTCTCTGCCAAAAACAACTCCAGCAACCTCAATGACAAAGTTGCTGCACACACATATAAACATACAATAAACCTACATTATAACCATGTTCAGCAAACAAGCAAATCTAACGGACATCATTATAAACACACGTTCATTCACGCGTTACACGTGCACACGCAGGTGCGCATACAAGCGCACATGCTTGGGCACCTAAAAATGTAAACAACTGCAAACACACCATTCCGAATGCGCAGCTGTTATCTGCGCGAGCCTGCAGTCCTCCAGTAAACACACTCTCGTGAATATGTATCTAGGGAGTATTTCAGGAGGGATTAAAAAAGGCCTTCCAACTAATAGGCCTAATGGAAGATCAATGTATAACAAGATGGAAACTCGCACGCATAAACAGACCCCGTTACAATTATGCCACAAGAATCTATTTCCGCATTAATCATTCATAATCGCATAACGCTTGCTCATAAACATTCTAAAAAAACAACAAACCTTTTCCTTTGTGCCTCCAAATTACTTTCACAGCTCATTTCTGGCATCTCTTCCTTGTTCCGTGTTCGAGTCGAGTGATATTTACATGATGAAGACGAGGTGTGCAGGGATCACACTCGCGACTCTAATGAACGGCTTTGATACCCCAAGCTGCACTTTCTAACTTCATTAGAGCCAAATGTGGATATCAGTGTAGGTATCATTAGGAAAGCTTTTATCAAGTTACAGAATGTGATAAGGTTAATGAGGAGTTTATAAAAGTCTCTCTGGCGGATGGAAAGAGCTGGCAGGGAGGACAAGACCTTAAGCAAAGTATGCTAGTCATTTATTTCATTAGCATGGCCACCTGTACTTTCTTTTAAAGGCTGGGCCTTTTAAAACAGGGAGGTCATGCCAAAAAGGTAACATTCAAAAGAGCAGAAGTACATCTTGGTTGGGAAATTGCGTGGACGTGTAGAGCAGCAGGTCATCTTTAGCTAGTGCTATAGGTCGCGGTGTATGCTAAAGAAACATTTCTGAAGCTGTACAGGAAAAGCAGCTTAAAGATGAAGTGGGGGGGGGAATAAATAAAAAGAGGAATGGAAAAGGGACTGATGAAATAGAGCCAAGTGTGACGACCTCCTGCAAGAGAGCCCGCGTGTGTGGGCGTATGTGTGTTAGTGAAAGAGAAAGCGATCGCGCACGAATGCAATAGATGGAGCAACTCAACCTTGCAGCGAGATGTACTAGCGAGAGGTGCCACGACAAGGTGACACGAGGGAATAACATGTGGTCTAAAGAGCAAAGGAAAGTAAATTAAAAACCACCTAGTGTAAAATCATCAATATGTAGCTTTATATCCTTCTTTCAAGAGAGAATATGTACTATTACGTGGAGCATGTCCAGTGGGAAAAGCTGCTCTTGTAGAGCTGAGCCCTTGTGTACCCACATTTTTCGAAAGTCTGACATTTGTACAGACATATTGACAAAAGTTGAGTGCCTTTCTTTCAGTTTAAGCCGAGCTGATATTGCCTAGACATGATTTTTTCTGCGTAAATCGCATATACACAACACTTAGATATTGTTTTCTGCACCTCTCTCTCTTTCTCGCATTCGTTTGTTCCCTGAACGCCGCACCTGTCTGCATTCGTCTCAGGACTCAAGGTGAAAGATAAGGTTGCTCCTAGACATTTTAAAAGGTAGCCTAAAAATGACGATTCATCTTGCTGGCAGGATGTCTGAGGATTTTATAAAAGGTTTTCTGTGTTCCCAATGTCTTCGTGATGGACCGTACGTCCTTGGAGCTTTTCAAAAATCCCACGTTTATTGGAATTATTAAAAAAAACTATAACTACAGCTTTACACAAGGCAATCGACAGAGGGTGGGGGATTTTTTTGGTGGAAACATGCTGTTGTGACAGACCATATGGATGCAACGTGAGCCTTACCCATCTCTCCCTTGATGTTTGACAGAGTGTTTAGACGTTTAAAACGTGCGGTGTGGCGCTCGTCTAATGTGCGGGCTGCGAATTTAATAAAAGTACTCCGGCATTACTCAGGAAGGGGAAGCTATTGAGCCGGTGAGCTGTTCTGATGAGTGCACCCATCTGCATTAGGGACAGGTGCATACTTCCATCTCATCAAACCCCTGACTCTCACGCTCTCTAAAGCCTTCGTCTTTCTTCTTCCCCCATTGAATCGCCGTAAAATGATGGCAAATGATATACATCTGCAGTCACTGATGTGAGAAAGCACAAGTTTGATAGTGATCTAGTGCCTTGGGAAAGAAACAGAAATGGGTTTGGTGGATCGCGGGAGATCTGACGGAATCCGTCTCTTTTGCTCTACAAATACACACACCCGAGCATGGTCAAATTGTGTATCGCCAGGCTTCCAAATGTTAATACGTTTTTTAATATGTTCAATATTTTTCCTTTGCAGAATATATTACGCCATCATACAAAGGCACTGCATTCAAACCATCATCAGAATACAGCAAGCCAATTTAGGACCACACAGCGATGACAGATCTCTCTGTTGAGGACACATCAGTTGCAGATATATTGAACTGTAATTGCATCAGGAGGAAATGTTTATAAAGTAGGAATTTCTTCAGGCTGAAGCAATATAAGTGGCTGGAACAAAGGCATTAGGCCCTGAATCCAGGCGCAATATTGCAAGAGACCCAGGGCGAGAGAAACATTGATGTAATTTCAATATTTGAAATTGGCAAGTTTAATTTAGAATAAGAACAAGCCAATAAGCTGAGAAAATAGCAAATACAAGAGAGAAAATTACCTTGCAGGAGGAAAAAAGCGAAAAGACTTAAGGAATGTATAAAAGTAATCTCCAAGTGGAAATTAGAAATCAACCCACAGAAAAGGGAATAACAGAAAAGAAATATTACTGTCCACTCTCTAAATCAATATAAAATTGCTACAAGACAAAATTACCATGGTAACTCAAGTAAAGAATGAAGCAATTCTTATTATTTCAAAATAAAAACCGATGCTTGGAGCCCCAAGTTTTATTACAGCAGCAGACAGATCAGGGGTCTAGTATTCATTTGAAACATTGCTTTTCAAATGCATGCTTTATGAATGGACAGATTTCATTGGACAGTGGGCAAGCAGGGCTCGTAAATTGAACGGCAAAAGGTAACCAAGAATTTATAATCAAGCTGAAGAATAGGAGGTTGTTCTATTCTTCTCCAGGTTCTAAGGGAGCCCAGCGGTGCGAATGATCAATCCTGAACAAGTCCACAATGAGGACCCAATTATTCTTACCGATGCACAGAGTTAAGTACATTGAAGGAAAAGAAAATGGCTGAATAGTTCATTTCCCCAGAGAGAATTAAAAGCCAACTGTGAGCTTTTTATTTTAGGGTGAAACGTGTAAAGGTGTTGTGCTTTACCTTAACACGTTCAACCCCTCCCCAAAGTCGTGATAAAAATGGAGGAGATATGATCTGTAACGCTCTGTGCCACAACGGCATCAAGCGACGATGGAGCGTTGTTTATTGAAGGATAAAATACAGGCCAAGGACCGCTGATGATAAACCCTGCGATACTGAGATGTAAAACGGGTTGATCATTTTAGAGATGCAGTCATCTTGTACAGTGTAACAGAAATATAACAAGAGCTTACGAAACCATTGCGTCCCTCCACTTACAATATGCGCTTGGTACAACACATTGTCTAATGTGATGAGTGACATGATTTTCTTTCCAAAAGAAAACAATGTTAATTATTGACTACTACTGATTTGTATCTTGCACTGAGAATTTTCAGAAGGCAACAAGATCATTCTATTATGATTCCATAATGCAGGAACGGATTTTATCTCAGTCGTGTCATTGATATTTCTGTGAAACACTGCGGTGGATTATAATACTTTATATAAGACTTCTTTATGTTTTACACCTGTCATAAAAACTCACAACACACAAGCAAGTTGTTCACAAGTGCCGAGGGCCTATTTCTACAGAGGCGTATATGGGTGATGTGAGCAAACACAAGGGTTGTTCTTATGGAGATGGTGAGATTATGCTGTGCAGGCATTTATTTCCACTCGCACACACATGCGCATACAGAAAAATTAGGATACTGTACCTAACCTACGCGGATATATATTTAGAATCCTTGCAGCTTTTTTACCATTTAGACTTCTATGAACGTTAGAAGCCTGCGTGCGTGTTAGCTAAAAGTGTGAGCGCCAGAGAAAAAAGCAGAAAGAGAGCGAGAGAGAACTGTTTCAAGCTGCCTCCCCATCCCTGCCAAAATGCCAGCGCAGTTGGTCGGCACCAGCAAGCAAAGGGTGAAGCTTTTAGGCAATGAGCAGCAGGTGATCTAAGCTTTTCTGTAAGTCCTAATGCTCCTAAAAGCCACTCTCCCTGCTTCTGTAATTGGGCATCAGTAGTTAATGTAGTATTGACTGCATTACATGCTCCTGTGCATCCTCTCCTACTAATGCCATTTGCATCACCTTGTACATTTACCATATTGCTTAGCCAATAGCTGTTAAAAGCAATCTGAATCATGAATCATATGGGGAACTTTTAGCAAGACAGACATCCAAAGGAGACAATTTACAGTTGAGTTAATCTGGGTACATTAGCGCAACATGGATTGAGCGAGACAGACCAATTTATGTTTCTACGGCAATCCCCTTATTGGTTTTTAGATGGGTTAGTGAAAGGATGGTTTGCTCAGAGAGATATGAAATATCCATTTTCAAACATAAATACGCGACTGACACGCAAGCCATTACTTTGTAGGGGAAAGGGCCCCTGGCTAAAACTAAATGTGAGTGTGATGACAATATTCCATGAAAGATGACAAGAAAGGCATTTTTAGGTCAAAGGAGCCGTATATGGATTTTTCCCTCGACACGCTTAAAGGAAACATCAAAATGCAGAAATAAGGCTCAGAGTGGATATTTACGCCTTGCAGGTGTACGCATAGAGTTGTCAGCAGAACACACTTCAAGAAAAGTTTATCGACAGCTTCTGTAGGAACCAGCATGCAGTGATTTGGTTTATACGCATAGGGAATTACAGTCATATTAAACCGATATCAAATATGGTATTAATAAATCCGCTCTCGTTTAACTAAGGGTCAGATGCGCTCACCTGCTGCTGAAACATCCCCGTAACTTCACAGATTTAGACGCGCACTAACTGATACTGCGGTGACATTGGGTTTGGTACGTTTATGTATTCAATTGCGTTTATTTACCAACGGTAGTTGTGGTTAAGCAGAAACACCACAGTCTGCACGTCTAGAAGTCTCCATGAGTAGCGTGCGCGCTCCATCCTCACGAAACCCGACCACCGAACGTGTCCGTTTGCTATGACAAATGTAGCTTACTAGAGCGTGAAAGTAGCATTCCGCAGGAAAACAGACACGGTACATCCTCGTGTTCCTTTTTATCGTAACGAACAGACGAAGAAGCAACTCCGCGTGTATTCACAATCACGGGTAGACTTACCCTCTTCCTTGTCTAACACCATCGTCCTGAGGAGAGAGGAGTCCGGCTCCAGGCGATCCGCTCTCGGCTCCAGCACACTTCTGCGCTCGCCGATGGCTTCTCTGAGAAGAAACAATATAATAACCGGTCCGCCTTGCTGCCGCTCGCTTTAATTACACGGGCTCGTCTGTCTGGTTTTCCGCTGTTCAGAGACGGAAAGCCATGAAGAGAAATAAATGCGCGTCTGTTATTCTGTTCAATGTATTTGCGGAGATTTTATACGGTACCGCGATGTCCCACTGTCGCGTTCGGCTACACGGCGCGACTGCAACATCCACGGGCTAAACTGCTCTTACGATTACCGCTGGGCAAACTAAACTGAGACGCCGCGATGCGTTCCATGCGAAAACGAAAGGAGCCCCGAAAACGAGCAGACTAACTCAAATCTAATCGCCCCCCGGTCTTTTAAACGGCCGATGCGAGGAAGCTATTCTCGGAGTGAAACGCGTTCCTCCCAGTTCTCATTTGCTCCGAAACTGTAACTATATTCAAGAAATCCAATTGTGAGGCTGACAACTACTAACAGCATGCTCGCACCGCCTTTCTCCCCCAATTTATGCGCTCCGCTCGCCCCTGCTACCGAATAAATGCGCGCACTTCCCAGAGAGCCACGGATTCCCCTGTTAATTAAATCAATTCATTATGCTCAGATCTGATTAGCAGCCCTTCCCCCCTCTTTGAATCAATTATTCAATACACAAACATAATTGCTTGTGCCAGAGGTGTCTAAGTATTAGCTTATTTAACTCCAAGGACACTAATTACCCCTAGGGCAAGGGAACTTTTCTCATTAATTCTGACAAAACACAAAAGCAGAGCTAAGGGAAAGTGTACTTGCATGTGTGTGTGTCCCTGTTTGTGTGAGGAGTGTTTGTGTGGATTGCTCACAGGGGGACATGTGTGCTTGTGTGATTGTGGTGTGTTATAACCAGAGAAAAAAATGTTTCTTCGCCGCTAAATGGTGCATTTTGTGCAATTTTAGACAATTTTCATGATCTCATTTCCTCCCGTTCTTCACTCTTATGGTTTACAGTGTGTCACAGATCACGCTCTTATTTAATTGACATTATAGTATATCCGCTGGATGTGCACGATCATAAACATCCAGACCCACTTCATCCAAATCCAGATAAACAGTCATTTTGAGAGCGACAACACACCAGATGGGGCGCATTTTGATGAGTGCTGAGATAGGAGGCCACGTTTGGCTCTGGTAATATAATTGTTAGCTGTTACTTCACTGATAAAAGTGTTACTGTTTCATGGTGGGCAATTGGTGGGCTTTCACCTGCCCTGCGGAGACTCTTTACCAATTGTGGCACAGATCCACCCGAGATTAACCATTGGGAGGGAAGCAGAGGTCTGTTTGTTAGCGAGAGATCTGCCATTTACTTTTAAGTCTTAATTGCTACCCAAATCGGAGTTAAAGACAAAGGCTTATCACAGATGTTCTTCAAAAAAGGGTTGTGTACGTGAGATTCCTGTCAGGGTGGAAACAAAAAGTGCCTCGTTTAATGTCTTTCTACCTTTGGGTCTGGATCTCCTTGAAGGTGATGAGTAGACATCAATTATTAAATTGTAATTTATATCTACTCATAAGACAAAAGAGTGCATATATCTACCCTGCCCCAGACATACATTTGTAGTTTAATTCAAACTATATATAGATACGTATATGGAGAATGGGAAGATCGCAAAAATCCACTGTTTGAACCTATGCTCTCTGCCTCTGTAGCCTGACATGTCTGACTTTTCATTTCTGCAGGCTCTTGGATGGATGACTTTTGACCAGAAATGTATGTGTGCTGACCTCTTGCCGAAGTGAGTGACACCCAATTAATCCAATCACAACAAACTGAGGGAACAAGAAAAGTGTGGCCCCGGACCATAAAAGACCTTCTGGCGTTTAAATGGAAACAATGAATTGACGGCATTCTAACTTGTTTCTTCAACATTCAAAAGGAAATAATAAACAGACCGATTGGAAGCAAATAACATGTGACATGACACACAAGTTTGAAGGCTAAGTAGTTTGTCATTAGAAAACACATCAGAATGTGTCATATGACTGTTTTGGGTTCTTATTAAACCCTCTAGGAAGTATTCACAAATGACACAAGTCCATTTCTGTATTGAGGGTCAGTGATGGAGATATCTATTGCCACGCTGATACAGGGTCAGTTGTGATTGGAAACCATCCTGGAGTGTGGGCTTTGTGTTCCAGAGTTAATTAAAATTCATTTCTGATTGGGAATTAAGCAGGCCCATCTATTTACTGCTGGGGCCGGTTCAAAAACACAGCACAGTAATTAACCCTACCTAATCAGATAGCATAGAGCCGAGTTGGGTTCCCATTTATCCTGGGGCAAACAATCAGTGGATGCTGGAGTCAGAGAGAGGTTGAACACGCGCCTCTCCTATATTTCATAACGGTTAAGCTGATTATAAACCAATATCAGACATGGTACTTTTTCTAACTGTGTTCAATGGAAAGTCCTGCTTGGAGGAAAGACTTGAAGAGGCCTGTTGTGATGATATCTGGATAAATGAGACAAACGATGCACATGATGGATGGTGCTGTTTTGTTCGAAATGAATTCAAATACCAATTGAAAGTTCTCATTTTCTTTACTCTGGATGTATACTTTCAAGTGTTGAAAGTAAAAAATAATCTCATCATTGTAATTGGTTTTCCATGACGATTTTATATATTAAGAGCATTCTGCTTGTTAGTAAAAATCTTTTAAATATACACTTTGTAACCCACGTTGTTAATATGTATTGTGAGTGCATTAATAATGTTATATTCCTAATGTTCCATAGTACTGTATCATGTTTAAAGCAATTGGCAATAGTTGTTTGTTTACTCTTTTGACAGTTTATGTAGCCCCTCCTAGTGGCTGAAAAATGCATGTTCACATTTAAAGTGAACCGACAAGAGGCTTTTTTGCTCTGTTTCCTAGTACAAGAACATGTCCCTTAATCCCCCCAAAAAACAACCTGTGACCTTCGAGAGATTTGCCACTTAAATATGCTCCACTATGTTCGATTGCACAAAACTGTAATTTACAGTACACCTACTCAGTCCAAATGGGAGTAGTCGAAAATAGTTTAGGTGTCATTTGGGGGGGGGAAATCCTCTACCCAAACATTTAATCCAACTTTAATCCCAGTCATTAAGAATTAGACATGCAGTGCTGTCCGGTCGTGCCTCTAAATTACAATCAAACGGTTACCAATTACACAAATTATTGATGGTAGATTCTCTTTTCAACTGCAAATTAAGGCTATTAAGAAAGGCTCCTTTTTAATGCAAAAGTGACTAATTAAGCAACGGATGGGAAATCTGCAGCCCAGATATCAAAAAAAGTGCTCGGCGCACATTGCAGAAACACAAGGGAACCAATTAGTTTAATTATCAAAACAGCTAATTAAAATTGCACAGTTCCTAATTAGTTCTTTGCTTTTGCCTCTAATTGACAGTATGGAGATAAATGGGCTTCCGATTAAAAAAGAAAGAGCAAGAGAGGGAGAGAGAGAGAAGAAGGGGAGATGAGAAAAACAGGAGAAACTTCTGCAGAATATTTATGCTGACTTTATCTCCGTCTGTGTGGCAGCCCTTGAAAGTGGAAAATTAATGACCTTAATTCCCAAACTGTTTTCCCTCTAATGGCACTCCCCCCATGCTCCCAGTACACTCTCCTTTGTACAGGGACTATGCCACCCTGCCAACTACTGGAATGGGGAAAAAAGGAGGACTTGGGGGTGGGAAGGAGCCACTGACTCTCCTCCTTATGTGACAGCTCCCACCTAACAATAGGGAGAGATGAAAGAGCGGGGAAGATGTAACCACTGGGAGCGTTGCATCATGGGACTGAAACTTTGTTGACTTTTTTAAAGGGCTTCTGTCATTTTCCCGAGCGCTAATTTGTCCCGTAAAAAGAGAACTCTGCTGGGACACAGAGAAAAGATGTTTGATGGAAAGATGTGCTTTAAAAAATCTATTTTGAATGCCAGGTTGAATATCCAAGTGGCAGATGAATAATTTTTCAGCAAACTTTATTTATTTTCACTTATTAGATAAATGTTTCAATGGAGTTACCCATATGAGCGGTGTGTGTTCCAATGCAGACAGTCAAGCAGGGAGAAGCGTTAGCTTACTGTTATTGTTCTTATTTTTTATTTTCAGTCTTTTTAAATATAAAAAAGGAAACATGATTCATTTTAAACTGAATGTTTAGATTGTGCCAGGTACTTTTTCTACTGGATACTTAGTCCCGCACTTCAGTAGGGCCCAGACCTGGCCGTCCGCAATCCTGCCTATTCCCTCACATGTCACCATCACAACATCCCCCTTCACATTACCAGATAAGCATCTTACTAATCAGTTTACTCAGGGGCCTGTGTTAAAATGTAAATTACATTAATGCTCAAATTATGCATTATGGTAGGCAGTGATGCCTGGCCCATAGCCTGCATAATGTTCTCATCATTTGGATTCAATCTTTGTAGGTTTGTTGTTGATGCACACTGATTCGCCCTGCTCTGGTCAACATCAATTGTGACACGTCAGCCAGCTAGTGTGTGGGACATCATAAGAGAGTCACCATTTTTGAATTAGTAAGTGAGGAGCTTTTTAGCGACGCTACTCTAAAAGGTTACAATAATAACACGCCGGTTTCTTTTGCCTAGCACTCGCCCATGGAGAAAGACATTTCTGCACTTCACATTAATATTTCGGTGCTGGTGGTTGGAAAATTGCATAGGTATTAATTTACTTGTAATCCCAGTGAGTCAAAGTGGATTGCCTGAAGTGCTTTTAGGAACAACATTCGAAATGTGATTTATCTGTCCTCTTCCTGCCCATTTCGAAATTGCACCCTGAAGAGACCCTCATGCCGCAGATCTCTTTTTTTTGCCCAGAGGAACCTGCCGTCCATGACTAACAAAGACACGCTCTTGGCTAATTAATTGTCTTCTGTTTTATTTATGGAAAGGCAGTAATTAGCGGCCAGCATAATGTACGCCCTTCATTAGCGCGACGGGTACCGCTGTGGATTTCACTGCTTTGTTTTAGATGCGCACACCATTAGGACCAAACAAAAGAAGAGAATTTATTAGCACGGCCTCTTGTAAATATCCCTGAAAAGTCAGTGTGTGCCTTTAAGGGAGAACGCGAGGCCTGTTAAACTTCTGTAGGCATTTGCTCGGTGATTCCATTCGCCAGACAGAATACGTTAAGGAGAAAAAGTGGTATAAATTTAATTTTAATTGTTTTGTACACACGCCAGTGAAAAGGAACTGATTGGACACAGTTCACAGACAGTATATTAATATGTTATTTTCATATGTTAATTGGTTTGCATAATCTTTCCCCGTGCCTGGTTTCAGAGTACCTGGCAGTGAGAAGAGGCCTAGAGAGAGAGAAAGGATGACTCCAATTTACATAAAATCAGGCTCTGCGAACATTAAATAATAATGCGTCTGCAAGCTGAAGGTGTGTTCAGTTAGCAGAAAGCACATTTTTATAATTTATACGCCAGCTGTTTCGATGCTTTCGAGTCCATTTGCCTCCCTGCCTGCGTTTAATGAAATCTTGTTACTGGAGAATTGACTGGGGCTGAATTGAGATTTTAATGCCATCGACGTTGCGCCGTGAAAACGCACACTGGTGGGAACTTTTAATGGACGATTTTGTAATCGGAAGACACTTGTATTCATCTCCTTTACAATAATGAATCTTATCAAATGCTCCGGGCCGGGCCGTGCACGAGGGGCTCAAATTTCAAGGGTTTTGACCATCCCCATTTGAGACATTCCTCGGGGAGAGTGTGATTACTGAAGTTTAGCAGTTTATTGCCTCATCCCTCAATAGCCACTGGAGCACAAAATTCTCATCTAGGTTACTTCTTTTTTCTTCCTTTACTCGAAGAGCAGGCCAGTGTAGACCACACAACAGCTGGTGACATTGCGTCGATGCCGTCTTCCAAATTAGATTTGGAATCATAATCATTCTATGTTGACTTATGCTACATATATAGAGGTTTGTCTGAAAGGGTCACAGCTTGTGATGTACCGGATGGCTTATTTCCATTCTGTCTTCCTGTCCCTGATCTGAAATAACAGAATTGGCTCTTCGTTCCAACGTGGATGTCACAGAAGGTTACGGTCTCTACTCGCAAGACTTTTTGAGGCCAGTCCATCGTCTTGCATTGCTTTCAGGGGATCACACAGGGACACGAGGGTTGCAGGATTTGTCCACGTTCTCCTGGGCGTCCTCCCGGAGGTCTACGGCAGATCAATCACGGCCGAGCTGCTCCCACCGGGACTCTCAGTAACGTCCACTGATTGCTTTCTGTGGTGGAGGCTGTTAAGTGGTATCCGCATGATGGGCTCATGGACAACACTTAACGATCAATCAGCAAGGCCCAGACCTATTTCCAACTGCATACATAGGCCGTCCTACACGGCACACACATTCAGCTGAAGAGCCATTCAGGTGGACCGAAGTGTTTAAGAATCAGCAGGGAGAGAGGCTCGACCAGTTGTGGAGTGCCGAGTGAGGGAGGCTTGTAGTGGACTTGGAGGATGTGTTATTCGTATTCAGTTTGGTGAATGTTTGGTCATTATTTATAATAGGGGAGATTTGAAAGTTGATATTTTGTTTTGAATGGTGTTTGAGAGCATGACCTTCAAAGAGTCGGTGTGTGTTTCATCGTGCACTTGGTGAGAAGAGCTTGTCTTTGGGATTGGCAGCCGTTCTGTTGTTTGCCCTACCAATTTAAATACAGCACATAAACAAAGCTCTTCGAAAAAAAATTACTCAGAATACTTCACATGCTGTTCATTTAATAGCATTCACCTCAAAATGTAATAGACCTTAATATAGCGTCTCTTTTAAACATAAAAATACGTTTTTACAGCATATTCAGTACGTTGTTGTTGTGTTATGCAGTACTCCCACAATTGCAGAGAACAGTTATTAAACGCAATACAGTACGATCTGTACCGCATGTCTTAGTTTAAGTATTGTAAGTGGCTCCATAGAGCGGATGAATCTCTAGCATCTCTGCTATCCGAGCGAGCTACTTGAAGTTTTCCCATTGATTAAGGATTCCATTGACTTAATGAACCTTGTGCCTTCCATCAGACGAGCAGCCAATAAATTCTAATCTCCCAAACAGATGTCAGGCCCAGACTTCCTATAAATGAATTGATCTGCCCATCTTCCACAAATGGGAAAATGGGAGAGTATTGATATGACTTCTAGCATGGTGATGGATCAGGAATGGTGTTAAAACATGATCCATTGACTAAGAAGGGATCACAGAAAACAGGCAGTGGCCCTCATTTCCATTGACTGGAGGCCTTTTAAGTCACATGAGCTGGAGATGGAAAGATTTGTTAGGACAGTGACGCTTCACTAAAAATCATTGTTTTAATGCTGTAGTTGACGCTCTTATCTACGGGTGCGGTTGTGGAAAAGCTGAAACTAGCTTCTAGTTTTTATTATTCACGTACTTTTAATCAATTTGAATGATTCATTTGATGTCATTCGATAAGGAACATTAGTGAGATGTCAAAAGGCACTTAGTTAAATATTAAATATCTACGTAACTTTTATATGCTTTTGCTTTCTAACCTTTCTGTGCTGTGGAAATCAGTTCATGCTCAGGTTGTGATACCTATTCACAGGTACAGAAAAGTTTAGCTTCACTTGGAAATACAGTAAATTACCATTCAAAACTATTTTATGAGGTGAGCAATCTTTGTACAATTCTTACGCTTTAGTATGATCTACTTTCACGCTATGACGTTAGGTTGGGGGCGTTGCTTCATTATTGCTTTTTCTAAAAAGTTTGAAAGTTTTTTGTTTGATTCATATAGAGTGGTGCAGAGATTACGTATTTTTGTATGCAAACCCCAGAAGCTAGTTAGCATTTTAGCATTTCTGGTTCCATCGCCCCAAAGTCGAAAGCTGTTTTGATTTTTTTTTGCTAAATGCCTAAAATTAGGTCTGTGTTAAATGTATATAAAACACACCAGTTATAACCCACTCGTGGTTTTTCAAAGCCTTGTTGTTTTAAAAAAGCTTTGTTTGCTAACAAGTTGATAAAAGCAATTAGATCCTTTGGTGGGGATGTTAAACGTCATGACACATAAAAATCTCTCAAATCATGTAAAAAAAATGGACATGGACACAGATCACTAAAAACATGGATAGAGATTCAGTTACCTAACCAGGGAACACGTTTGAAACGTTGTCAGAAGCTTTTTGCTTTTTTTACTTCTGCCAATTGTATTAAGGCTTCAAAATTAGCAAATATTGTGTAATTTGTAAATATTATCTTGATAAACAAATTGTGTAAGTATCAAATACCTTTGTTAATCACGGAGTTTCATTTTTGTGATCTTATAAAAGTATATGGCAAAAATGCATAGGCTTACAATGGAGGGAACCAAAAAAAATTCATATCTGCACCACTCTATTGCTCAACCTTGCAAAATAGTTATGATATACAGCTGGTATTTTTAGAAAGTCCTTGTAAGATTTGCACAAACTGCATCTGTGTTTTCCCTCAGCAACTAAAATGATTATTTTGACTATATTTTGAATTAGCACAACTGCTTATTTAATAGAAATTGAAACAATCTCTTTCCCTGCTAATCTCCCTCGATTTGGTTGTCAGAAATGTTAATCTTTTCTGTGGCCTGCAATAATGAGCCTGCTTTATTGGTCAAAGGGCAGAATCATTTGAGCTTTTGCTTTATAAACTCATTTCTACCGACTGACACTGTGATAGAGGCACGAATAATAAATCATAAGCGCGTCCTCCTAGAAGATTGCATTGTAAATGTCAAACCACACAGGAAATTGTAATTAAAGAAAGGAAATTGCCTCAAAGAACCACCTGATTTTAAAATGAGCTAAGCATGGAATTTTGTAAGCGTTTAATTATGGTTCAATTTGCCAAGTCTGTTAGTTTTCTCCTCCCTTTGTTCATTTTTCTCCTTTGGACTTATTATTCTTTCCTCTTCTTCACAATCACCCAGCGTGAGTTACTGAAAAGAGGATCGGGGAAAAGCGTAATTCTCTCTGCTTTCCTCTAACTAGAGTGATTATTTCATGAAATATTTCATTCCGTTCTAAAACCGTGTTTGTGAGCCAAAGGGAGCAGGTTTTGTCTTTACACCATGTTTGGAATCGCACTTTTTGTTTTAGGCATTTTTTGATATCCTCTAATCGAATAAAGTTGAAACAGGGTTGATACCTAGCAAAGTGTTTATATTTCTCATGAGTAGACATCTAGAAAGACATCAACAGATAAAAACAAACTTAATTTCCATTTATCCAATATGTATGACATGCAACAATACATTTTCAACTGCAGTGACAATTATAAAATGTAAAGTGCACATCATCAAACCATCGTAATTCCAGCATATAGTAATTATTGATAAACTCTCCAGTCAACATTTCTTGCATGATGGAAATGACCGTAGTCCTCAGTCCCTCTTGCGGAAGGTGCACTGTCACGCTGACTGTCTGTCTCACAAACGCCCATTTATCTGACATATCTGAAGACCTCATTCACACGTGTACCCACAGGTTGTGGTGGAGGGGTGTGGCAGATTGCAGTAAGTGTGTTGGAGAAAGAAATGTCTGGTCTTAAAGTGGGTATCTGCACATGCTGCTCTGCACCGTGCGGCGATGTCAACCAGCCCCTCTGCGGGCCGCGCTGAGCTAGGGGAACAACAGGAATTTCAACTGAGAAGATCAATTATAGATAGAAGGAAATGAATGGGAAAAGTAATTTAATAAATTATTGAGTTGATGTCTTATATCATCTACAAAAGCAAATGAAAAATTAGATTGTGTACTTGGATGAGACTGGATTTTTAAAAGGGCTCAGAAAACATATTTAATTAGAAATAGAAAAAAAGGTGGTGATTGGTATAGCCGGTTACACAAGGAGGAAAATGAATTGGTGGAAGAGAGATAGTGAGACATTCGCCTGAGAGAGAGAGAGAGAGAGATAGAGAGAGACATTTCATGGACAGGAACACCAGCAAGTGGAACCTGCGATTTTAAAGACTCTCTTCTCGTGGATGTTACATGTCGTAAATTATCCCGAAGCAGGACATTACAAATAAGCTTCCATTTTTAATGTTTTTAAATCATCGTATATCAGAAATATCTTAGATAACGGACCCCAAACACTACATAACTGTACATTTATAAACACCTGCATATTACGCAGCAGCAAAGAAATATCCTCCGGAGATGTCAGTTTGGTTTAACTTCATCTTTTCCCATCAGCCTCAGGAAAAAGTAAACCAATTGGGGTTACAAAGAAGTAAGTTGAATGTGGGTTTTCTCCTTTGTGTGAACAGTAGCATGACAGAATTACAGTACAAATGAGGGAGGAAAGGGGAAGTAGGGAAGACTAAAGGGAGAATGCTAATTATGTGTTCTTCTGAGCGGCCTCTTTGGGACAGGGCTGAATTTCAGAGGGTGACGTGAAAAAAAAGAATGCAAACCAGGAATGCAAATTGAGAAGGTTTCTAGGTGAGGTGCGTCACAGTTACACATCGTGTTGGGACCCACAGCGTACTCAGGCGCTAAACAAGGGCTTTGTGTTGGCATTCCCAAGAGACCAGCTCAAACGAATGGCATTATATCAGCAAAGCCACGTTGTTTAAGCAGAGAAAAAATGTCACTATTTATAAGATGAAAGGCTATCTTCGGGGAATGAAAGAATTACTTATTTATTTTTTCCAGTTAATTGGTGTTGTGAGATACTTTCCTTGTCGCCTGCTCTCTTGCGGATTCACATTTGTGTATTTACTCGATTGCACTACATTACAGCACTCAAGGTAAAGTATTTTTCTGTCTTTTTGCCTCACCATAGATGCTATGAAGGCACCTTTTAAAGTCTCTTTTAGTTGTCGTGCCCGATTCAGACAGAGTTGGCCTTAACAAGCAATAGGTAGCAATGGGTTTCACATCTAATTCATGAAGTCATCAGCAGCCATAGGGTTTCATTCTCGCTATGGTGGAAATCACAGTCACAATGGGATATTTTTTTCGCTAGATATTTCCACCCTTTGATGCCACATCCAGGATATTTCCTCTAGAATTCCACTGCATGTTTGAGTTCCTGGAATACAGCAATCGGAGAGCCCATAGAAACACAGTGGGAGTGCAGAGGTCTTTAAACATGAGAACATTGTAGAAGAATATTGTAATTGTAATTCAGACATCAAACAATTATTTAGTTCAAAACAAAAGTTTAAAATTGCGCTGTGAGAAGATCCGTAGTGCGCACAAGGAAAGTCTAAGACATGGCGCAAATATTGAGTTGTCTTTGAAGTCTTGCACGGACAAATTCCCACATGAGGTAGGTCAACATACCCCTCTTGTCGAGT
The DNA here is from genome assembly GCF_947034865.1 of Barbatula barbatula. Lineage (NCBI taxonomy): Eukaryota > Metazoa > Chordata > Actinopteri > Cypriniformes > Nemacheilidae > Barbatula > Barbatula barbatula. The sequence goes on along the minus strand of NC_136766.1, from coordinate 21,374,589 downwards.
ATCTTAACAAACATAGTAGGTTATGTATTAAGGTGAACGGCCGAAACGGACAAAAAACAACGCATGTGTGCAGTGTATTGGATCTGTTGCATTCCTGTTAAAGCGACAGCACCATATTCCTTGTGACTCAATAGCTTCTGTAACTTCAATTATGAATCATCTTTATTTAATTTGTACATATGCAATGTTATGTTGTATTTGATTACTTTAATCCATTTCTATACCTCTAATCTTATTTGATTTTCTGCTTTGCTCTGTTGATTTATTGGTGGAGTTACTTGTAGTTGTTTTTATTTGTCAGTAGTCCCTTTTCCCTAAACATAGCACATATTGAACCGAAACCGTGACCCTAAAACCGTGAAACAAACCGTTTTAACCGTTACACCCCTTACCAAACGTTCTTCAAAATGATTTATTTTATGTTTTGCAAAAGAAAGGCAAATGCTGAAAGAATTTGCAGACTCAAAGGCAGAGGAAAATCAATTAGCGCATTAATCCTGTTTAAAAGGGTTTAATCCTGGTTAAAATGAACTAAGTCGAGTCAGAATTATGTATGAACAGATTGCCTCTGCTTCTGAGTTCACACAGGTGTTGGCCGCAGCCAGAGGTTGTGTGGGTGTTGTCAGGCCTGGAGCTGAAATGGTGATAAAATAAAAACGTGTGAATTCAGTAATGAGACACGCTTAATATTCTGTAAACCTAAGCATTATCACAAATGTGCCTAAAATCTAGTCAACTCGAACGGGCAACAGCGCTTTAAAAAAAGAAAATGTTCCATTCTTTATTGTAAGTCTTTGAGGGCACATGGATTCCTGCCACTACTGTCAACCTTTTAAAGGTTCAGTGATTGGCATATGAATAGAAAATGGCTCTTTTGAGCGAATATGTAAGTTCCTGCCGGTGCGGTGAATGGAGCTCTTTATTTTACCATATACTAACGAGATCTCTAATTGCGTTTCACGATCAGGCTAATTGAGTTGGATTCCAGCGTAAAGTCACAGTCATAAAGGTCTTCTAAGAAAACAGATGCCTGTGTGGATGTACTTCAGATGGAGGAGTGAGTGGATTGATGCTAACGCCCTTTGTTCTGACATCTGTCAGAGAGATCCGATGATTGGCTGGAATGCGGCGTTACTGGATATATTTTTCCGAAGCTAGAGCTCAAATTGAGCTGTGTTTTAGGGTCAGCACCGCCATTGTGTCCGTCCTGTAGAGGTCACGTCTTTTGTCATCTGATTGTGTGCACGAGTGAATAAGAATCATTACATTAGATCATAAGTTGCTGAAATACAGCCGCCCTAACCTAAGAGCACCACTCTCTCCTCGCACCGGCGTAATTGAATAACTTGCTGCAAAAACTCCACTCATCCATTCTCTTCTCTGCAACAACACGGAACGAAAAAAGTCTGTTCTGTAACTACCTGGGAAAGCAACCCATCAACAGCTGTTAGAGCTGACTTGAAGGTTAAATATTAGGAAGGAATCCAATTTCTCTTGTCTATTCAGCTCAGCGGTGTGTTAGATTGCAGCTGGAGTGTGCTTAGCGAGTATGAGGATATGAAGTGGGCTAATCAATCCCCTCTGCCTCATTCTCAAATTCCTCTCATATCAGGTCCCTGCCCCCCAGGCAGGCCTTCTGCTTTCCGAAAGCCAATTCCACACGAAATAAGAACTGTGACCTGCAGCTAGAGGGTGAAGTTGAGTTTTTCCTTCATGATTAATCTCTTCTTGGGTGGCTTTCGGAAAAAAAGAGAGCGGGTGGAAGTTGGGGGGATAGAGCGAAAGAAAAAGACAACATGCAAGTAGTTGCTTTGCAACAGGCCCTGAAATGGTTCTCTCTTTTCCCCAAATAACTTGGTGAGTGAGCGGGCTTATCTATTCAGGAATGAAAACGCTGAGTCGTTTTGTCAGGATATTGACATTGAAAAACGTAACAGATGCACGATGTACACACATTGCTACTTTAAGTGGCTTTTTTATAACCATTCCTTATTTTCAAGGACTTGATGTGATAAATTGATACAACATTTGGTATTTACTGTGAATATTGTTAAATGTACAAGTCACGGGAAGTACCAGAGCTGTGAGAGAAAATAAACTTTTACTCCTCACAGATTTGAATGTTCCATTGATTAATTATTTATAACACTTTACAATAAGGCTATACGTGTTTACATTAAAGCCCTACTGCAATGCCTTGGAACGCGCAGCATTATTTTGATGTGTTGACGTCATTTCAATTGAAAAATGCAGAGAGCGCAAGACATATCACGTGGCCCCTCCCCCTTTAGAAATAACCAATGGCGTTTCTTTTAAAGCATAGTCAGCCTCAGCCAGGCATAGCTGCATTTAAAGGTCCAGTGTGTTATTTTTGAGATGATCTATTGATAGAAATGCAATATCATTTACATGATGAGCTAGATTGGTGAAAAGTTTGGTTGCAATTCGCATCTTTGCCGCTAGATATTACCGACTGGACCTTTAACAGCCTGTTGCCACAGTGACAGTGGTGTACTGTAAGTATAGGCAGATCGGTAATACCAGTGATGTGTCATTTGAAGCTTCTTATTTACTTCAGTGATTGACACTGGCGTTTGTCTTCTCCTTTACTCACCAAGGCTGTGATTTCTTGCATAGATCCTTAACATACAACATACTATACCTTAAAGGGTCAGATACGCTTAGTTTTCTCAGCAGATTTGCACGTATGATCGCCACACATGATCAGCTCTGTGCTGTAGTGTCTCTTAACCGGACAACACTCACGTGCAACTGCTCACGTTACAATAACGCAAAATAAAGACTTTAATGTTAATGTTTACACTGTCTGGCTCAACCCCTATCCCCCATCTCTTGCATTATGCATCATTCACTATGTAGGACATAATAAATATGCGAAATAGTGGCTGATGTGAGTGCGCCAATTCCGCAGCTCTGCTAGTGAAGGGGGTGGGACTCTTCGGATTCTAAAGCGGATTTGATTGGACAAAAACTTTGACGAGAGGCTGAAGTGTAGACTAAGGGATTTTAATGCACTTCGCGGTTGCACTTCCAATTGGTTTCTTGGCCTTGTCGTGCATTTACTAATGTTAACAAATACAATCATATTATGGAGTGTTATTTTTCTATCTGAATGTTTACATATCTTGTTTTCCGAAATGCGAATAGCACTAGTGTATAGCATATGGAAACTGACAGTTAGATAAAAGCACTTCTAAAATCACAGAAGAACATCAACAACATCAAGACAAGTAGAGTGCAGAGCCTTTAGTGTAAAGCAGTATAACCTTAAAGTGCCAATGTAGCATTTTATAGCATTTAATGACATCTTTTACTGAAATTGGACCTGTCAAGTACTCATCCATCCAGTTAGATTACCTAATGGCTGCTGGTTTGACTTCTCTAAATGTGTCTAGAAAGACTTCAGAAATGATGGCTTTTTTGTGATGAAGTACAGAATTATATGTTTAACACATTTGACTGATCGATTAGCGCATGCCGGAAAGTGGCTACAAATTTAAACCCCAAATCTGACCAACCCAACTTCTTGCTATCATTACCCAACAGGCATGTTTTGGCAATTTTTTTAAGCATCTCATAACCAACAGGTTTCAAATTTTTCTGCATCAGCGCAGGTTTGTACATACAGCATAGTATCTGAAAGTTCTTTCCTGTGATCTCTTCTTTGATCTAGAAAAGTAACTCTTGACTCAACTCCTCTGAGGTCAGTAGATAGACCGAAAATGTTTTCATGGGATGCTAAATGGCCCTTAGAACGATGTGCATTTTAAATGTCTTAATGATGATCCCATACTCCATGTACAAGTGTTACACATACATCTAGTAAATTTTTTATAGTATAAAACGCTCACTTTGAAAAACAGCGCATTTGCCCGCTACCCCCCGCCAAACAAATTGGTGGAGAACAACAAAGTTCAATCTATGTTTGAATATTTCTGTGTTCTTCGTCTGCGACAGGCACTTACAAGGAGTGCTTTTTAACATTCTGGATAAGGTACAGTTTCGCAAGGGACAGCAGAAAAGTGGATTTCTGCCGGATGGGGAAATCAACCTCATCCAACTCTGAGCACCTCTGAGTCAAGCTAAACAGTGGGCACAGTGATCCATCCACTGGGCCAAATGGAAGAGTGAAGTAGCAAACACCATGAAGCTGCCTAGAGAAGCAGGACTGTCATGCTGTAAACACGTTCCTCTGGTCGGTGTGAGGTCTTAGACACTCATTAAAGATGGAGTGGAGGGATTTGTGGGGGAAACATTTATACATCCGCTCTCTTATGTAGAAGATTTTGTTTATTTTATGCAGAATTATGGAGTTATTGAGTTTGGTGTCCTGGGCTGACTTTGTTAGTTCCCTGGAATTTATACAGTCATTACCTTAATATGTTCAATATGTATGAAAGCCCTAAAGGGAAGAGTTTATCTCCGAGATTATTATTATTTTTTTAATATGTTGATTTTACAGTAACAACAATAAATATTCTGTCATCATTTACTCACCCTCGAGTTGTTCCAAATCTATGTAAATTTCTTTGTTCTGGCGAACACAGAGAATGATATTTGTAAGAATGCTTGTAACCAAACAGTTCTGGGCCACCTTTGACTACCATAGTAGGAAAAATTACTATCATGGTCAAAGGTGCCCTGCCTTGTTGCTTACCAAATTATTTCCGTTGTTCTACTGGACTGTCTGAGTCTGCACTAATCTATGTAAAAAAATAAACCAATTTAACATCCATATTTCATCTCAAAGAAAGGCCACTGCCCTTTTCTTGCATATTCCTTTGGGTGGAGGTTATTGAAAAATTCTGAATAGTGACATCATGTACCCGGTAAGTAAAGGGCAGTAGTCCGATTCCAGCCGTTCTCTGTAGTCCTTGAAAAATGAATTCTGTTAAAGACAATATCATGCTTGGCATTGGACTTTGTGCTTGATCATTGTGCCGATATTATTTATGCTCTAACAGCAACATTACACACTAACTAAAGTTAAAAAATTGCCATCACAGGGAATGGCACCTTTAAAATAGGGAATTGTAACAATGCATGTTTTTGTTGGAACGGTTGCTTAGAGGTTAATGCATGTGTTAAAACACAGTGGGCTTTGGCACTCATGCAGTTGACACGTGTTTAAATCAGGCTCACATTCTGTGATATTTTCCCCTAATGTTCTCCACAATATTTCCTGCTCTCTCTCTCTTATCAATATCATTTGCAAAGGAGCAAAAAGTTATAAGCCAGTCTGATTAAAATAAATGCTATATAAAAAATGTAAACAAGCTACTAAGCGTCATGTCATAAAATTGACTTGGACTTGGAGGCCCTCTGAACCTGCTCCACAGAAGTGCACATATACTATATGCAAGTAAACAGGGTGTTTCTCACGCTGGCCTGCACCGCACTCCAGCACTCACACAGACCTTATCTCTGACAGCTAGGCCCCTGGAGCTCCACCATATTGATGAATAAAATAGTACCTTTCCCAATTAGATTTCCCAGTGTTGGCACGAAAATGTACTGGCTAGGGAGGGGGAGTAAAAACGGGCCTGAATGTTTGACGGCCTGCAAAGACAGCATAAAAGTTCTTCTGGCTCTTAATGACGGGGCTGCGGACGATGATGATGTTGAAGACTGACACTTTGTCAGAGGCTTTTATGGGTGCGAGGTGAAAGTGCACAGTGATGGTTCTGCCATCACTTCTCACCTCATTGTCCTCCATGAGTAATGCGCAGAGGAAGAGGAGGAGATGCGGTTGAAGAGGGGGGGTTGTCGTCTTAACAGCACGAGAGTTGAACTGCACTTAGGCCCCATTTGCTTTTAAGGATGTCTGACAGGACTGCAGCCACGTATGATCAACCCCCTCCACCCTCAACATTCAGTTGTGACAGTTCAGTGGGAGAAGACCTTAATGCACTGTCACCAGAGCACTCCGCTCAGCTGCCTTGATTTACCTTCCGCATCTGTCGCAGACAGGCAGGCCAGGACAGAGGGCAGGAATAACACTCAAAACTGAATGAAAACATCTATTTTATTGGCTTAAATATGCAAAAAATGAACGTAGAACTATGCTAAAATACATTTTCATTACTCCAGAGATTGAATAAATCTTATTTAATTAATTAGATCTTAATAGTCAAAAAGTAAAATCTAGTGAAAGGGAAGCAAGTAGGTAAAAATCACAAATTATCTTTTTATTCCCTCGTTTGTTTCTCCTAGAATTAAATTTCAAAACATTTTCTGCCATCATCTGCTTCTTAGGCCTTTTTCTCAGGAGAAAATCTGAGAGGTCTTACAAGTCTCCTCTTTTCAGAAGAGATCAAAACAGTCTTTAGAAGTCTTCAATTAAAAGTGAGAGTTTTCAGCTCAAACTTTTTTCAAATGATTCACAGTCATTTTATAGCTTCATATAGTGTCCAAGGAATTTCTGTCTGAAAAAACATTTGAGGCAAAGCTGTTATTCAATGACAAGTAATAGAGATCTTTTTTTTTTAATTTCTTATCCTTGAACGAGCATCATCTCAGCAATAAACCTAATTCAGTAAATGCCTTTTCTCTTTTGGCTTATCACTGCTTCAAATGGATCCTTTAACAGCAGCAGTCTCATGACACAATGTTGCCCATTAAATAATTGTATTGTTTCATTTAGCCACTGAACACGACGAGAAAGAAGAGAGCTTTGGTAGAGATGGCATCACAGGCAATCTGAAGGCTCCCTCTCCGCACACGTCCATTTTGCAGCATTATTCCAAGGTTTCAATTACCCTGTGTTCTCTATGATTTAAACAGCACTGTTTTCAGAGCGGCTACACCGAGCACAACAAGGCTCTTAAAGTCCCTAATAAATGTGAAATTGCATGTGATGTGTTTTCTTCCTCTCTCTTCACTCTCTGTGCTTTGATCATACAGTCCCGTGACAGATCCATCAGCCCTTTCTTCATCTCCTGTAGGAATTGGCTGAGCTTAATTGCTGCTACCAGGAATATATCAAAGCAGGAAACCGGATGCTCTCCAAACAACATCCACAAAGCAACCTCTAAATCTGTATGACCCAATGGCCACTTAGCAGCGTTCTGCCTTTCACAAACATTTATACAATGTTATAATGACAGGTGCACAAGGAGACTATGACTTCACTACATGATGACAGAAATTCCCTTCTCTCTGGTATTGGGAGGTTGCTTTGATGGCCTGTTGTTCTAATCTTATTTAACAGTCTATGCCCAACATTCAATGTTGGGTCTCTCAGATTGGAGAGTTTCCAAACAATGCTGGGCTCACCCAAGCTTGGAATTGGTTTTCCGTGGAACGTCTCCCTCCTCCCTTTGGGCACTTTACCAATTTGACCAAATTTGTTCCATCACTGGCTCTAAGTAGCAGACGTGTTTTTCGGGCTCCACATTGCAGGGCTAAAATTTGCACATTCTGTGTTGAACATCACCAGTTTTGTTAAGTTTCTCTAAAACCAGTACTTCAGTTGGACCGGGTTTATTTCTCTCTAAGTTCCTCACGCAAAACTTAAAATAAGCTTAAACGTTCTTTACTTTAAGCTTGAAATCCCTCTTCACTCAATTAGTTGATCCATTTTTGAGGGAGCTGAATCATTCACGCATATCATTTTTTTGTCTCTCTTTCTATATATATGCTTATATACCCACACTCCACCTAATCACTGGTGGAACCTTCAGTGTTATTTAACGATGACTCAAACCATTTACATCTAATGGCTTTGTCCTGCCTTACTGCATTACAATAGACATGCTCTATTGCTCCTTATGCCACGTTATTAAAATCACAAAGTGCCGTCCTCATTATCACCCATGGGTAGGACATTACACCTAAGCGAACTTTTTTTTCCCTGTCTAACGCAAGACAAATATTCCTTTACCGAGGCACCTGTCTACATGATGTATTGCAGGAGTACAATGGGCTACTAAAAGTTGATATACTATAATTGTCCATGATAATTAGAGTTATAAACCCACCTGTAAATGTCCCGTTGGGATGGCGGATATTAGCTTGTTCACTGAAATGCACGCCCACTGCTTTTTTAATTTTAGGCATGAGTGTTAGCGGAAATATAATTGAAGGGCCGTGATTGCATTGGAGGTGTACATATAGATAAAGAGCAGAATGCTTCATAAACCATTACTTTAGAATTGGAAGATAAGTGCATGAATTAGGCTAACGCTAATGTAAGAGTGTGTAAACTCAGCAGTTAGTTGAACAGCACGGAGACTCGCGCCACTGCCAAGAACAGCTTCAGGCAGCAAAAGCAATTAAGAAAACTTAAAATAATTTGAACTAATTCTTTTCTCGTTATCTTTGGAAAATAATGCATTATGTGTTGATTATGAGCGGCGAGGAAGTCCTTTATCTGCAGTGGGAATACCTTATGCTGAGACTGCTTCTTTCAGAAGGCTGCTTAAGGGCATCACAAAGCCAAATTTCTATTTTGTCTCTCGTTCTTTCACTTGCCTCCATTTGCAGGCTTCGCTCTTTCTTCTCCATTAGGTTGTCCCCCCACCCCGTCCACTGCCTCACATTCAGAGTTCAAATTCATTAAACACGGTGTCATCACGCGTTAGTCTTCACCTATCCACCATGGCTGTTTCCTCCCTTGCATCGCTTTTAGAAACAATTTGCTTGTAAATAGCAAGGGTATAACCAAGTGGAATAAATCGGACTGAAAGGGCAATGTAGCAGTTCCGTGCATCTGTGTAACATATAAACTCTCTCAGGCAGGTGGTGCGTTTGAGTGCGAGGGTGTCTGGTTGCGGGGATTGGTGGTAATCATTGGTGGCTTGCTTATATATATATATATACACCACCCTGTCTGCTTGTGAAGTTGTGAATGCTGGTGTCAATCCAGAAAATCCTATTGCCATTGGATGCTCAAACCTCATTGAGGAAGCTGTGCGGATTGGCAAAAATCCTCTTCAAATGTCATACTTTGCTAATGTTTACTTTTAATAACGCAGCTCTAAATATTTCTTTTTAATTTCGAGAGAATCATTTGTTCATGCTTTCAGACATTTTGTTGATATTTCGTTCAGCCGAGCATACACAATAACACAGGCCTCTTTGGTAGCAGTTTATTTATTCGATTCTTCGCTGCCGCCATCGGCTAGGCCCCATCTGAACCTGGCTCCATAATATCACCTCAGTCACGTCACTGCCGGGGCTCTGCTCAATTTCAGAGACACTAGTGAGCAGTCATGAGAGGATCCAAACCCCATTTAATGTCCTCTGATGGCTTTTGTCTGTTCGCTATCTCGCAGTGTATCAGAGTGAACTTAATAGGATAATGGAGTAATCCGGTTAGTTTACCTTCACTCTTAGACCATTTATTCAGCCTCTTTGATGCATTTGTTTCACAGAACACCGGTGGAGATGTTTAACCCGCAGATGCTAGACTGCGGAATGGTTGCGTAACGCATTCAATTTCGGCAGAGCAGCAGGCACGAGCGCGGTGTGTCATGAGCTCCAGAGTTCGTGTAACCTAATGGAGTGCAAATAGAGTCATTATGCACTGTAATGGGAAGCACTCTCCGCAATATAAGCCGAGCATGTTTTCACCACTTTTCTCAGTTTTTGCTTGGCCTTCCCTTCAATTCCCCCATTATGCAAAATGGAGCTGTAAAAAACAGACCAACTAATCTTTGCGCCCCCCCCCATATATTTTATTCCCTTCAGGCAAATTCTGTGCGTTTTTGTGTTGTTTGTCCGAGAAGGTAGACGCTGAATTTACAGCCACACATGCCACCTTGCTTCATGTGTTAAGATGTAATTACTTTGAAATAATCAATGGACTAATGATGGCATAATTTAAAGCTCACATTAATCTGCTGTCTGGTGCTGTTTATCAGAGCGCAGCCCAGTCTGGATGTTGTGAATGTTACCAGCGAGAAAGTTCATGGAAGACCAGGTCACAGACCATGATGAAGGAGAAAGGCCAATGATTGATTCCGAATGTTTTGGTTCGGTCCATTAACCCTGTTTTAAAGCAAGTTTTGTCGTGACAGGATAATAATGAATTTAGGTTCATTTTGTTACATTTGCTGGGATCGTTTTTGTGTTACACCATCAAAATCAACCACATATTAAACCAAATAGTTCCAAAACCTAGTGCCTCTTAAAGGGACAATTCATCCAAAAATAAATATTCTGTCATCAATCGCTCACTCTCAAGTTGTTCTAAATGTCTTTGTTCTGATGAACACTGAGAAAGATATTTGGAAGAATGCTTATAACCAAACAGTTCTTGGCCACCATTTACTTCCATAGTAGGAAAAATGACAATGGTAGTCAAAAGTGCCCCAGAACTGTTCCTTTACGGCCACATTTAGAGGAACAATACCACTGTTTTAAGTACACTAAAGCATTTAGTTTCCGTATTGAATTAAATATATGATTATATGTAGGTTACTTTATGGAACATGTTTTTGTGAGTTTGTGCTTATGATGCCATAAAACGTTACTTATCTCAGTGTACAAAGCAAATGTCAGTTCTATTTAGATTCACTTTTTAGGACTTACCAAATGTACATTCTGTACTTCATTGACAACATGTTTCACGAAGGTCTCATGAAGGTAAACGCCAGCGCCGTATTTTTACAGCTTCTAAGAAACCTATAAGAAAGCTTAATTTAGCTTAAAACCTTCTACGTAGGAGCCTTAGCTTAAAAACGATTCAGGACCAGTCTGAAAGCAGCTCTGAAAATACAAAAACTTTAATCTTAGTGAGAAGGCAGGGCTGACCCGGTTGCTATGTATGACACAGTCATTTAAAGACTGTGATTAGTTGGTTGTCAAGAAGGAAAAAAAAGCGCTTTGAAGTAAAGGGTCATTGGTTTGAAATTGCAAAAGACTCACACGCACTATATATATATATATATATGTATACAAATATTTACCATGCTGTTAATGTCAACGTATTTGATAGAAATGAACAGTGATGTAACTAGTTTCTGTAAGTGCTGTAATTGTTTGTGTGATCACTATAGAAGGTTGTGACAGATCCAAATCAACCTTCTCCAGTTGCTAAATATGTTAATGTTGTAATTTTGTCTATTTCTGGCACTATGGCATCTTGAATATGTTACTGTGTCTCTAATAGGATCAGTCACAAACATGAACCCTGCACAATCTAATGTTGTAAAATTTGCATTGCATCAAAGCAGCTATACAAGAAAACCAAAACCAAGATATACAAAAGTTGAACACACAAAAGATTATTTTAAAAATCAGATAAACCTTAAAAGTAATATGAAAATTGTCACGCAGTGCAACACATTTCTTCTCCCTTTTCGTGTTTCATCCATTTTCTCTGCTGCTAAAGAAACTCTTAAGTCTCTTAAAAGTCCTCCTCGCTACTCCAAAAATGTTTTTAAGGGTTAAGATGCTTTATAATTATAATTTTTTCCTTTACTAGGATCTTTTCTGTAGATTTAAGGGGAAACACCCACATTTCTAAGAATGTTCTTGGAATTTTGTCACTAGGTGCAACTCTTTGCGCTAAGATTTTTCATGAATACTTTAGTCTGCTAAATGACTAAATGTAAATGTAAATGAATACAGGCCCTTGGCAACGGGGTCAGCCCCGCCTCCTCACAAAGATAAAAGTTTACGTATCTTCCGTGCTCAGAGTTGCTCTCAGACTGGTCCTGATTCGCTACGTAGAAGTTTTTAAGCTAAATTACGATCTTTCTTCGATGATTCTTAGAAGCTTTAAGAACACAGGCCCAGATCTTTTGTGTTTAGATGAAATTGTAAAACAGATTCATAGTAGTCTTTAATATGTATGTAATTAAATACACAAGATTGTATGTAAAGAGTAAACCTACTATTACTGAACCCTGTCTCCGTTTGGCAGTGTTTGTAAAGGTTGACTGAGGTAAACAAGCTGACACTCCAGAAAGCCTTTAAATTCGGGAAGGATCCCTGTAGGTTGAAATTTAATATCGGAAGCCCTTGTTCATACAGGATTATTATTTAAGCCCAGCCTATGAGCTTTGGACTTTCAGTGGGACAAATGGGAAAGTTGAGGTACACAGATTTTCATTAACCTGTGCAACATCCTGCAGTGACTCATGGGAAGGAACATGTTGCATGTCCTTCCTTTACAGCAGGCAGCCTGGGAGCTTCACTGTGCACATGTTTACAGGTACAAGTACCAAACACAGAAACAAGTGCTCAAACCCCCAGGCATACACATAGACCAAATAAACTCAAAAGGCCCAGAAGCCCTTTACTAGAACCGTCTGGAGGAAAGAGACGCTTAACACAGGAAAACATTATTTAAAAAACGTCACATATTTAAAATGTCGGAAGATAACTGTAATGCACATGAGACCTGCACAAATGTCAGCTGAAGGGCATTGGAATAAACAGCCACTTTCCTTTTCGTGGTTAGGGAACTAGGGAGTAAATGGTGTAACTGGGGAGTGAGATAGCCAGCGTCTTCCAGGCAGATGGTCTCTTTTGTGTCAGAGCTTCTGAGGACTTTCTCTGTCCTGACGCCTCTTACTCTTCATTTTTTGGACTCTCTTCATTGTGTACATTGTGAACCCTTTTCTCATAGTTTGTATGAGGGCCAACATATTTTTACTTATTAATTTTCCATTTCAGCTCTGTTAGGAGACATAGTGGTAAGGGTTGCCATGGCTTTCATTAAGGCTGAAGTAGGATGAAATATGGATGTGTAGGGAGCGGATTAGAGTGATGGAATGGGTTGACTGTTGCCTTGCTGGCGCCTGGGCAATATTATCTTGGGGGTGTAAGACACTTAGGCCCATAGAAACCCGAGCCATTTTCAAAACACCATCGCACTCATCAGCGAGACAAGTTTTCCTCATCCACAGCTGATGAATGTGATCTTAAGCTCAGACAGACTTCAAAGTGTTGGAGAGGCTCTATAATAATGAATATATGCAGTCCTGACCAGACGGTCTTACATTACCAAAAGATTTGGCATGACTTTCAAACAACTTGAAGAAGTCTATTCTGGCCATAACGCTCTGCCGGCAGACAGTGATGTGATTTTAATGACATTTTGCTAATGAACAATGCAGCTAAGAGAGCAGCGTCATCACCTCATTGACATTTTTGTTATGTATCATTACCAATATTGGAAAGTAAGCAGAGTCCTTTGTGTGATACATCAAGGGGATGAAAGATAACCAAATACAAAACTCCCTGTTTGTCTTTTCATGCTATGCTTGTCAATATATGTAAAGTGTGTTTGATGTGTGTATGTCCTTTAGTTACGATGAAGAGTTGTTACGGTTTCAGAGACAGTAAATGGTAACAGAGGAAAGTATTACAGTCATTATAAATAGAAAAACATGTAAAAAATCTAAGTTGTCAAAGTCACTTCAAAGCGGACCGGGTCTCCGCCCTGTACATACGGTAAAAAAGGAAGATGGCGCCCATCTGGGAGGATACCCCGGTCGCTGCAGCGGGCTAAGCGTTGTGGCATAAAGGACACAACGTCTACACCCTGGGTGGAGTTAGTTCTCACTGCCAGCGGGCACGGGAGATCCTGAGACCGGTACACCAAAGTAATGGCGTCCACGATCCAGTGCGCCAATCTCTGTTTGGATACAGCCGTCCATTTCTGCTGTCCTCCAAAACAAACAATAGCTGCTCAGAGCTTCTTAAGCTCTGCGTGCGATTCGTGTAAAAGCACAGGGCGCATACTGGACACAACACGGCAGGGGTTGGGTCTTTCTCTCCAATGGGGAGTGCCTGCAAGTTCACCACCTGGTCCCAGAAGGGAGTGATGGGAACTTTGGGCAAGTAGCCTGGCCAGGATCTCTACACAATGTGGGCGTAACACGGTCCAAACTATAGACACTAGTTGGACACAGAGAGTGCCTGTAGATCCCCTACCCTCTTGATAGCGGTGAGTGCCCCTAGGAGAGCCGTCTTCATCATGAGAAGAGGTAGAGCGGCCTCTCCTAGGGGCTCAAACGGAGCCCTAGCAAGGCCCATAAGGACCACATCAAGGTCCAAATAGGGTACAGAACGGGGAGGATTTAACCTCCTCACGCCACTGAGGAATCTGATGACCTGGTTGTGCTGTGCAACCCTATCGTGATCTGCAGCAATGGCGGCAACATACACTTTAATGGTGGATGGCGAGAGATTGCTCTCTAGCCTCTCTTGAAAAAAGGAAAGCACGACACTGATCACACAACTCTGTGGTTCTTTCCGGCATGACACACACCAGGACATGAAGAGCCCTGTCAGGAGCTCTGACCTGAGTGATGGTCTCCCTGACCCCTGGGGGCAGGCCACTCACAATCTCCTCGTCCCGTCCAGGAGCCAGACGTGGAGTCTCCAGAGGTCTGGTCTCGGGGACCAGACCATGCTGTTCCCCTGAGAAAGCAGGTGCTTCTCAGGGGAATCGGCCAGGGGAGTTGTCGTCAGAAGCGTCATCTCTGCGAACCAAGTCTGGTTGGGCCAATAGGGTGCAACTAGCAGCACTTGATGCTGACACTTGAGCAACTTTCTCGACGAGACGTCATACCATTCGCCAATTTCATTGGCCTTTTAAAAAATGCAATCAGAGTTGATCGGTTCTCAAGATCAAACATCATCTGTCGGTTCGACACAACGTTGAGAGAATAGCTAAAATAGCTGCTGGTGCATTCTGTACTGGAGATTAGCCTGTATTTGACTATGCTAAATAAAATGTTTTATAAGCTAATTAATATATCAGTCTTGTCCTCTGCAGAGATCCTAAAATAAGAAAATTCACCACAACAGAAAAACAGAACTTGATCCAAAACTCAACCGTGTATGAGATGGGAGGGAGACATGGAATGCAGAAACTCTCAGGTGAAATCTAAGGTAGAGCGAGACATGTAAAGGCATGTTTGTGACTGGTTTATGTAGAGGATAAATGTGTTTGTGACAGAAAAACAGCAATGATGGAAAGTCTGCTTTCATTTACAGTAATTTTTCTATGCCAACATCAAACTATAACACTCTCAGTTCAGTCAGTTATTCCTCTTATTGCCATCCAATAAAGTAGTATTGTACCCCAAAGGTATAGATTAAGTGTTTACATAGCGATTTACAAATCAGAAAACTCCAAAGGTACCCCTACTTGCATAGTATGTAATAATTATAAGGTTTTCTTTGTCAGCGTGTATGCAAGGGGGCTGTCACTATACAGTGTCTGCCATCTGAGATTGAGTATTGTGAAATATTCCTGAAATCTCAAGAAACGGTGTCATTTTAACAAGCTGTTTTGATTTGGTCCCTGATGTCATAACACATCATGAAATTATGATGAAAATGTTACATCTGTTATTAAAATATATTTTTTGCATATAAAAATGAATTACAATGACAGATATTAACATTTACACCCGTTAGAATGGGGTATTCAATTAAAGTTCTAAGAGGTCCGGTCTTTATATTTTCTTCCAAACGGAGGTCCAGACAATATGTTTAAAAAATATATATATATATATATTTAATTCATTTAGCCCAATAGGATATACTGTATAAAAGATATGATCTTTTATCAGGCCATTTATTTCAGATTATATGTATGTATAGGCTCTGTGGTTTTAGGGGAATTCCCTCGTAACAGAAGTATGGTACTTAATATTTGTAAATAAAAAACTACTAAGAACATGCAAATGTAATGTAACAATTATAATGCTATATAACAATCAAAATCATAAATAGAAAACATATTAACTAACTAAATTAACCTCTCCATGCCCTTGTCACCTTTTCACTTTCATACCAGAACTACTTCTATCTTTAAATAATTTCCCAATTAAAACGTTTTTCATTACAAAATATGAACCTGCTCGTGAAAACAAAGCAAAAGTCCTTCATAATGTCATCCTACAAAATATTCTGTGAAAATATAACAATATTTTCAATATTAAGTTAACAACGCAAGGTTGTGGGTTCGATCCTGGTGGATTGCAGGTTCCTATGTAAAATGTATAGGATAATGCAATGTAAGTCGCTTTGGATAAAAGCGTCTGCCAAATGCCTAAATGTAATGTAATGTTAATGTAAATATTGACTGAATAATTCAAAAGTCTTAGTGAAATTGCTTGAAATTGATCTTTGATGCTTGTAATAATAATCAATTAGATTATGAGATGTAAAACTGGGTTTTCACAGGGTCGCAAATGTAAGTAGCACGGGAACATTTGTAGTAAAAGCCAAAAATACATTGTGTGGGTCAAAATTATAGATTTTTCTTTTATCCCAAAAATCATTAGGATATTAAATAAAGATCATGTTCCATAAAGATATTTTGTAAATTTTCAACCCAAAATATATAAAAACTGAGTGGATGGCCTGCTACAGTGCCTTGAATTAACAACTTCAAAGGCAATTTTCTCAATATTTAGATATTTTGCACAGTTTTACACTCTTGTATCTCCACCAGCTATTGTCCCATCCTAACAACCCAAATATCAATAAAAAGCTTAACTATTCAGCTTTCAGTTGATGTAAAAATCTCAATTTAAAAAAATTGACCCATAAGACTGGTTTTGTTGTCCAGGGTCACAAATGTTTACATGCTGACTAATAATTCTAATGCTAAATGTAGATAAGAATGTTATGGTTAATACAATTTCACAAATCTGATTGAAAGGTTGGAGACATATAGCAAACAGTAAACAGACTGACGGATACAAATGCTTTAATATTCACTGCATTTTGTTTACTGTAGTGTGTCCATTTGTCTGCAATGGTGCTGTTAAAATAAGCACGTGTTTGCTGCTCTTCATGCGGCGCATCTTTGGCTGGAGAGCTGCACACGGAGCGGAAAGGGTTCAAATGAAGCGTGTTTGGAACTAAATAAAGATATTAGAGAATTAGATAAATAGCATAAATGTACCTACAAGCTTGTGTGATCTGATTCTCCATTGAGAAGACGTGCGGCTCAATTTAAACAACCAAAATAGTCAAAAGTTTTAAATGGTTTATTAGGTTATGTCCGGTGGTCCGGATGGAACAAGGCAAAGGTCCAGATCCCTAAAGGCATTAACATGCTTGTATTTATAAATAAAAGAATGGCACGCATATTTTACATTAAATACTTGCATTATATTGACTCACAATTGTTATCGCTAGAAATATTGGTTGGGCATTAAAGTCTCTTAAAGTGATAGTTCACCCAAAAATTGTAATACTGCCGTAATTAACTCACCCTCTTATCATTTTACACCTGTATGACTTCCTTTCCTCAGTAGCACACCAAATTTCGAATTTATTGAAAAATATTGTTAACCAGCACCCATGCACTTGCATTAGTTTTGTGTCCATACAATCGAAGTGAACGGGTGCTGGGGCTGTTCGGTTTCCATCTTTCTTGAAAATATCTTCTTTTGTGTTTTTCATTAGAAAGAAACTCATACAGGTTTGAAATGACTAGAGGGTCAGTAACTGATGACAGAAGTTTCATTACCATCAATATCCAAATCTACCCTCGTGTTAGAACCCCAGGCTTGTATTTCCCTTCCAGTCTCTTGTCCACCCGACTCAACGCAAGAAAGCAGAGGTAAAACAAACCTGGAGTCCATCTCTTCAAGCCATATGTCAGTCAGCAGTAGCTCATCCTCAGTGATGCATGGGCAAATACCCGTCACTAACTGCCTGCTGTGGTAATAGGCTGTTCAACCACCTAGCTGTAATTCATTAAAACATGTAAAGTAGACATTTGGACGAGAGAGCCGGCTTGCCCATCACAGCTCGAGATGTTCGCGGAGTAGCGCTGGAAGATGTATTGCGCGGGCCGTCGCGATAAGGGTCTATCTGGCAGTGGGACAGTATGGCAGAGTCAGAGGTCGCCTCTATCACAGTCCTGAAGAGGCAGAGGCCTTGTCGGCTACGTCTGCTTTCCGCCCGATGGTCCTGCAATCCATAAATGAAGTCATCACTCAAGTTTGTCGCCCATAACTGTGCAGAGCTGCTGGAAGTCAGCGCGAGTCTGGCACCCGGTGCCTGACATTAATTACACAGAAAATTAAACAAAATCTATTGCTGTGATTGAAGTGTTTACCAAGAGAAAGACGCCACGAGGGTGACTCTCTATCTATCATTCCACAGATAAGAGAACATAAACTAAAGGTGCTGTGTTGACGTATTGAATTAACTGTGAAATTTTGTCATTTGGGATGCAACACATGAACTTGCGTTTATTGTGTTTAGTTTATATGCATGCAGAACGCTTGAATGCTATTACCTGAGTGTCAGATGAACAGCCTTGAGAGTAATAAAGAAAGGAATTGGAATGCACACGTAGCATAATGCCAGTGGTTTCCTGAAAGGATTTAAAAAGTGAAGCACAATGTTTTTATATCTGTTAATAAGGAAGAATCCAATAATTGGGCTTGTTATAATGAAGGCTTTGACATCTGTCAAGTTGGAAAAATGAAGAGAAATGAACAGTGGATGCCTTCTCTCACATGAAGTAGTGTAATCCTCTTTAAGAGAACACTTTGCTTTGCAAACCCTTTCTTCTTTAATTGTAGCAATGATGATTGCAGTTTTGTGTTTGACGACTTTCAAGGACTTATCTCTTGTATTTTGTATTATTAACTTTCCCGCTTCCAGTAAATCCAAAAGTTTTATGCTTTGTTACCTCTATTGTCATTGTTCGTTTTCAATTGGCCATATTTGCTTTTGAAATATAAAGTCATTATGTTCTTCTTTTTTTGAAGCCTCCTTTTTTCAATGATGGCTGAGCTGAAAAGTTATTTTCACACTTTTTCTTTTCATTGCAACTTGAAAATGGCAGAGAAACACAGCAGTGGCTCTATTTACAGGGAACTCATTTGGGGGTGTGAGTGTGAAACAGACCTTTTGTTCAAGCCTCGCTCTATAAAAACGTTTGCAGCAAGAGTTCAGTTTTGGCTCAAAACCTTAAATGTCAAATGTGAATTTTGCCCCTTGGCCTTGTTATCAAAGTCAAATGGCTAAATAACAGATACCTACGGGCCTGTATTGAGGTAGCGCTCTTTCACGTCCAAGCTTCCATGTCCATCTACATAGACAATGAGTGATTAGCGCACTGCAGCGAGCGCTTTTAACCGGCTTCAAAGGGCTAGCCGTATGGCTGGCTTCAGAGGCAGGGGTGGCTTTTAATCTGGGCACACCACCTGTGAGAAGCGTCAGAAGTTACGCTTGCCGTGGCAGCAGTAGGACTTCATTACGCCTGAGCCATGCTCGGCCTGAGTTATCCTGCCTGGCTGTAACACGCACACTCTGCTCAGGCCTTTCCCTTTCACGCGGCGCCCGCAATTTGTCACTTTTCACATGAGATGAAGCCTTTTATGAAGCGAAATGAGTTTCCCGAGAAAGAAGTGCCACAAAAGCCCCATGATTAATTTGCTTGTTAGGCTATTGCAGCTGTCACCTGTGTAAGACATCTGGACAGCAGATTGACTAATGCCATAAGTGGGCCTGAAACATGGGTCGTTCTCACTCTCGCAGTTAGCTTTCCCCACAGTCAGTCTTTCAGTGGGCTTTTAAGGGGGACTACTTGCTGTCTAAAATGGGCCTTTTCTATGGGGTAATTAATAAGCATTACTTGTGATTGACATAGTAATTAGTTGTATTAAAGTGGTGCTTAGAGGGTCTGTACAGGAAGGACTTCTATAGGCGTGAGGTGGGATAGTCTGACTCAAAGTGACCTCACTTGAGTTTAATTGCCTTTTTTTAATAATTATCATGTTTTTACAAGCGTGACAGCCACAGACCAAACAAAAAACCATGCTTAAAATGAAGTGGAAATCACTCTGAGGCTGTTATCAAGTTGATATCAAAAGGACAGTTTACTTCAAATTTTAAATCTGTCATCATTTACTCACCATCTTGTCATTTAAGACCTTCTGCAGAACACAAAAGATGTTTGTTTGAAGAATGTTGGTAACCAAACAATGGCGGTACCCATTCATTTACATTTACTCATTTAGCAGACGCATTTATCCAAAGTGACTTACAAAGAGTTCAGGGAGCAATAAGTGATTCATACGGGAACAGTTATACAATAGGTGCTAATACAAAGTTACTAGTTTTGACAAAAGCTAGACCACTACCTGTTGAGAGAAAGAGAGCGGGTTAGTGTACTTTTTTCATTTGTCTGTCAAGTATTCACAGAAGAGAGGTTTAAAGTAGTTTTTGAAAGTTGTGAGAGATGTGGTTGACCGGACAGAGTTAGGAAGAATGTTCCACCAGTAAGGAGTTGTGAAGGAGAATGAGCGAGAAATCGATTAACTGCCCTTATGAGAAGGCAATACAAGACACCGCTCATTTGCTGAAGGCAGGGTTCTTGATGGGGTGAAGGAGTGTAGCATTAGCGCCTTGATTCTGATCTGGGCTTCAACCGGTAGCCAGTGAAGAGAGATGAGTCCTTCTGGGCTGTTGAAAGACGAGGCGTGCTGCTACGCTTTTAACCAGCTGGAGTGGTTTGATAGCCTTTGCAGGAAGACCAGCAAGGAGAGCATTGCAGAAGTCCAACTGTGAAATTACCAGGGCCTGGACAAGGAGTTGTGCCGCATGCTCAGTGAGGTAGGGTCTAACCTTTATAATGTTGAATAAGGCATATCGACAGGATCGCGTTGTATGTGCAATGTGATCATTGAAGGACAGCTGTTCATCAAATATGACTCTGAGGTTCCTGGCTGATTCAGAGGTAGTGATTGTGGAATTGCCAAGTTGGATGGTGAGATCATGTTGCACTGTGGGGTATGCCGGAAACACAAGTAGTTCTGATTTGGCCGGGTTCAGCTGGAGGTGATGCTCTTTCATCCAAGCTGAAATGTCTTCTAGGCAGGCTGTTATGCGAGCTGCTACAGTGGTATTGTTTGGGTGAAACAAGATGAAGATCTGGGTGTGGTCAGCATAAAAGTGATATGTGCCCGTATGATGGGTCCCAAGGATGTTGTCTAGATGGAAAAAAGCAGCAGTCTAAGCACGGATCCCTGAGGGACCCCAGTGGTCATGTGGTGAGCAGTGGACAGTGAGCCCCTTCATGACACCCTGAAGGATCTGCCGGAGAGGTAGGATTTGAACCAGCGGAGAGGAGAGCCTGAGATTCCTAAAGATGACAGGGTTGCTAGCATTATTGGGTGGGTGACAGTGTCAAACGCTGCAGATAGGTCTAGAAAAATCAGGACCGAAGATTTAGATTCCGCATTGGCTAGCCGTAGTGCTTCTGTGACCGATAGCAGTGCATTCTCAGTGGAGTGGTTTGTTTTGAAGCCAGCTTGTCATCCAGTCGTTTGTTCTGGGATAGGTAGAAAGATACCTGGTTGAAAACTGCCCTTTCAAGAGTTTTTGCAATAAATGGGAGGAGAGTAGAGCGGTCCAAAGTGGGTTGCTTGAGTAGGGGCGTGACCTGGGCCTGTTTGAATGTGGATGGAAAAGTGCCGGTGAGCAGGGAGGTGTTGATGATGTGTGTGAGTGTGCTGGATATGGCCTGAAGGAGATGGGAAGGGATTGGGTCAAGGGGACAGGTGGTGGGGTGGCTGGAGAGAAGTCTGGTGACTTCAGTGTCAGTCAGTGGGGCAAAAGAGGAGAGTTTGATGTTTGAAGTGAGGGTAGTGTGTACCGAGGGCTGAGAATTGTTTGCTGATGGATGATGTTTTCTCAGTGAAAAATACAGCAAACACCAGGTGGTGGTGTTGGTGTAGTGCTTGTAGAGAGGAGCATGTTGAAAGTGATGAAGAAGTGAAGAGGTGTGACTTTAATGTTGTCTGTGGTGCAGTTACAGGTGTAGATGAGGTCAAGCTGGTTTCCTGATCTGTGAGTACCGGCTATGGTGAGGTGCTTCAGGTCGAACGAGGCGGTGAGGGTGTGGAAGTCAGAAGCATAAGGTTTGTCCAGGTGGTTGTTGAAGTCCCCAAAGACTACAAGAGGGCCGCCATCCTCCAGGAATGATGGGAGCAGAACATCTAACTCTTCAATGAAGATGTGAAGAGGACCTGGGGTGGCGGTAAACTACGACAACAAACGCATGGAGGAATTCAGTCTTGTTCACAGCTGACTGGCAGTTCCAGAGACCCACCGATAGAGACAGAGGTGTAGAAGTGGAGGCTGAATGGGACGGGCGTGAGAGTGAATGCGACGCGACTTGGGCGAGAGCACTGTCTGCGGTGGAGTACAGCAATAAACTGGAAACAAATGATGCAAGCATACAATTAAATAAAAACAAAGGTATGTGTGGCGGGCAGAGAGCAAAACAGACACAGTTGGTTGCGTTTGATCCCCGGAGGGTGGTTTATTAATGAAGACAAGCCGTGCACAGTGGGAGCTGTGAGGGAATTAGCTCGGTGTCCAGTGTGCTCCTAGTCGTGGGGAATCCCGGGGTGCGTGGATGTGTCTTGTGGTGTCCGCTGTTCGTTGGCCGCTGGTCTCTAGTCTCTGTAAACAAGCAATATCACAGCATGGAGTTAGACGTAGGAGAACAAGCTCACCCTTTCCTCTTCCTCCGCCGCTTATAAGGGGTGAGCTTGATGAGACTCAGGTGCCAACGATCAGCAGGTTTCCTTGGCGACGCTGATTGCCCATTGGCCCGCTCGCCACAGTATGTTAAATATACTGATGTGCCTTCCTGGTGAATCTGCTCGGTGGAGTCGTGCAGGTAGGGTTGAAGGTCTTATTTTCGTTGGTCTTCACACAAGGAAGGCTGCACCCTAACTGACACTAACACTTACCGCTCCAGTGCAGAGGCACTGATTAAGTATGTGTTGAGATAACTGCAAACCGAATCGAGCTGAACACACCATCTCGATTAGCAAAGCAAAGCTTAACGACTTGAATGGGCAACGGATCAAACAGCGATCAACTAGCTCCTTGCTTTTAAGTGAAAAACTATATTGTCTTGCCGTAATGAGCGGCTAAAGGCAACATTGTGTGACTTCAGTAGCACAGTACCCAAACGGAAGAAAAAAACCCTAACACCTTAATTAAATAAACAAGCTCAAATAATCTTAACTAACAACAGGCAACAGTCCAGTTAAACAGCTAAAACAAGGTAACAGGGTTAATGGCAGACTTACGCTCTACTGCAGACTTCTGAGGACTATTCATATTCTATCTGAATTACCTGGTAGCTGGACTTGCATTGCTTTCTATCTACACAATAGAATTGAATGGCTAACACTTTGGTTTGGTGACCAACATTCTTCAAAATATCTTCTTTTGTGTTTCTCTTAAGAAGAAATTAATCCATTCAGGTTTGAAATGAGGACAGAATTTAAATTTTTGAGTCAACTATCCCTTTAAACTAATCTTTAATCTACAGCATTGGAGCACTGCTAGCAGGTACCTGTATGTTTAGTATTGTAGAAAGTCTGTTATCGTGTTTCTGATATCTTTAGCCTGTTGTGTAACACTTGTATCCAATATTAAGGGTTCTTATATGATGCAGGGAAATGCATAGCAAGACTGGATTGAATATGGGACAGTTATTCCCTCATTAAAATCTTAATAGCTTATAAAAATCAGTTGCTGTCTTATTCTTATTGCATGTCACATTTAAGCATAATGTGCGGATAATGTTTTTTCTTGAACTGCTTATCTATGAGTTTGTGGCCAGAGCGTTTTCCACAGGAAGCCCAGAGTTACCGTGCCAAGATGTAATTTTGAACGAATCCCCTCCCTTAATTTTTAATTATGGTTGAATTAGCTGGTAGCATCCGTTTATTTATGTTTGCTGTATAATCAGGAAATTAATCTGAGAAAGCAGGGGCCCAAGGGCCGGTGACATCAAACAATGCAACACAATATTCTCCCATTCACATACCTCCCATTTGATTAAAATGCTTTTGAAATATAGATAAACAAATCTGGCAGGTCTCGTCATGTGCCTAGGGCCTTCCATGACCAATTTCTGCCTTCACTAAATATAAAAATAAACCACAAATTCCAGCCAGAGTGAGATTTACAAAACAAAGGACCTTGATCCAACCTGCGAACGCTTCGTTCAGTAAAAGCTAAAATAACAGCATCACTGGATGTGGCATAAATTTGTGTTTAACATACACCGCAGTGCCTGGATAGCTTTCCTGGAATCAGAAAGACACATTTTTCACTGATGGTGCAATTTGAGAAATGGAAATAACGACTGAGAACTAGTAACTCATCCCGCGCATTGGGACGGACCGGGACTTTTTGGGGATGAGCGGAGGGGACTCACGAAGGTCACTAAATCAGCTGCATAAACCGCAAACCGCCACTGGTAGATGGAGAGTGTTGGAATTAGAGGGTATGTTGATAACCTAACATGAGCCCCGTAGAAAATAACCCTTCGAAAAGATCATGTATGGCCGACTCCCTCTGCGTGCACCCAATATAATTACTATGAAAGATCTATGAATCACACGCATGGAAATGATACAATATAATATAGTTTATAAATCCCCACGGGATGAATTATCTCCTTATTTGATCTGTGTGGTGCAGTACGCTAGTCTGTCATTTCCTGTTGTAGAGCTGTAACTCACTTTCAAGTTGGATTACTTTTTATTACAGGCAAAGATCAACACACCCAGTTTGTTTGAGCTTCGTCTGATCAATCCCCGTAGCAGCATTAGTCGTATGTTCAGAGATATTAGACTATACTAATCATGTATATGTCAGGGAAGTCTATTCCAGTGCAGTGTCAGACCGTTTGTCAGATAAACATCTTTTGATCATTCTTTCCGTTGAGCATGTGGTTAGCTAATATATACAGACCCATTGTCTCCTTTGAACTGAAGCACGGTCACAGAAACCGTCTGCATGCTGCTTTTCAACCTTTCTCTCTGGGATTCCTTTTTGGGCCTATTTCAATAATCCTCAACATGTATGTTTAATGGCAAGGTCCCCGACAGGAAATGATCAGCAAATGAAACGAAGCGGCGGGTTATTACACGCCACTGCGGTGTCAGCCCAGGCTTCACCGCCATTAATTTTATTGTAACTCATTTCAGCGGCCGAACTATGCCGGGATTTAATGTTTCCATTCCCCCAGTCCTGTTCTGCATGACAAATTGTTTTAATAAACATATACTGGGTAATAATACAGTAATAATAAGCCTACCAGTCCCCTTATATCACTGCAGTTAAATTCTCCCTCCCCATAAGCCAACATTGGTTACAATGACAATTACACAGAGAGCCAATTCTTAGCACAGGCAAGCACAATGGACAGATTTAATATAGTTTGTAAATATGATTAGTGTGCTGTCGTGGTATTGGAGTGGGGTATTTACATTTCTCGCTGGGTTATTCACTATGTGCGATCGACAGAGGGGCCTTTTTTCTCTTTATTTTCCCTCGTACCTTTTTTCAAAGGCCTTCCTCCGCTCCCCTTCACAACGTAATGAAAAACACTGTTGACCGTTAATATTCCACGGATCAATCACCATTTTTAATTTTGAGAATAAATGTGCAATTGTGCAACCCTCAAAACCTTTCTCCCACCTCCACACTGCGAGTGTGTGTGTGCGTGCAGTCATGTGCAAACTTGTTTGCAGGCGGATGCAGGCTGGTGTTAATGGAAAAGAGAAAGAATGTGTTCTTGTAATGGCTGCTGGTAATTTACAGGGGTAATTTCATGCTACATTTCAATTATTGCCTAGGTTTGTTTTTAGCTCCTCAAGCTGTTGCTCCTACCTTGCAATTGAGCCGAGAGAGGAAATTTATAATCAGTGCACAGTTTGCTCGCTGCCTAGTGAAGACTTTGGATTGTTTGTTACCGGCTACATCCATTTCCAACATTTGTATAATGAAATACTCAGATGGGGATTGCTGAGGTCAATTAATGCTGAAGCAATGCATTTAACCCATTCTCTTATTACTGAATCAGCAAAGGGACCAATTTAGCTACACACAAGGCAGCACATTCATAGACCTGCACTAACTAAGTGCTGTGCATACTCTCCGAGTTCAATACGGTGTAGTTGAGCTAGGTCTTTGTCTAATTATTTGCAGCTTTTCAAACTGAGAATTTCAATACGTGAAGTAATAACGTTGGCGTATTATGAAGTCTGGCCTACAATGCTGCCAAATAACTTAAACAAATATTGATGTGATAATCCGTAGATGTCAATAGAGGACAAAACACGTTCATCTAGTCCAGGGTACGGGCCTGTTTGTTGATCTGTCTGGAAGATGAGAAAATAAGATTCTGTTCTGTTTTCATGTAGACCTGTTTGTTTCATGTGGGATGAAAAGCCTGTAGTGGGAATGTATACAGGTAATTAGAACACAAGCCCACAATCTCATCAGCTTCCTTTTGTTCCAGCAATGAGGTGTTTTTTTTCATTTGCACCCCATGGGAACCCAACAACGTGTCAATGTTGTGTCAGATTAATAGGATTATAATTGCAAACAGTGTTTTCTCTGTGAAATGTTATTGTGGTTCATTTTGACTTAGTTAGTTAGACCAGAAATTGGTAGCTCCAGCAACAGAATAATATTGTACAACCGAACACAAATTTCCTAAAACTGACCGTGGTACCTATTGTTTCACACTTACCACAGTTATTAGTATTACAATAGAAAATGCACCTATAGAAAAAAAAATATTTTTGTATGGTAACCAAATAATGTGTTTCATGTTAAAAAAGTATATTTAAAAAATGTATTTGCTCAAAATTATATTAAGGTTGACACAAACCAATTGACACAGATATTAGATATTTAAAAAAAAAGTGTTTCATGATATCGTAAATGAACCATTTTTTGTTGAATGGTTACATTAATAGCCTTTAAAAGGGATAGTTCACCCAGAAATGAAAATTCTGTCATAATTTACTCACTCTCAAGTTGTTCCAAATGTATCCAACCATTTTATTCTGCTGCACACAAAGCCAGATATTTGGAAGAATATGTGCAACCAAACAGTTTTTGTCCCCCATTGACTACTATAGTAGGAAAAATGACAATGGTAGTTAAAAGTGGCCCACAACTGTTTGCTTTCCTACATTCTTCAAAAACAGAACAAATAAATGTATAAAGCAATTTTTCCTCCTATGGTAGTCAGTGGTGCCCCAGAACTGTTTGGTTACAACCAACCAAAGACATTTATACAGATTTGGAACAAATCGAGGGTGAGTAAATGATGACAGAACATTTGTTTCACTTTTTGGTGTAAAAAAGGTTTAGACTGTAAATAATAAATTTCTGTAAGAACCTTGTGAATTGTTCTATGGGGAACCAAAAATAGTTTAAAAAGTGAAGAACCTTTTGTAGCACCATTTTTAAGAGTGTACTGTTTTACCTTGGCAACATGGGCTACATGGTTGTAAAAACAGTGTTTAGTAATTTTTTCACCCAGTAATGTCTAACTCGTAGTCCGATGAGTCTAGATTCGGTGAAGATACCACACTAGTTCTGACAGAGGTTTGTCCAAACTCTCCTCTATGAACTGCATGACTGAAATTGCATGACTATCATGACTGAAACACACTGCATTAATTGTGGAACAAAAGTATTATCCCGACTGGCCCGCCGCGTCTGGTCGTTCCGATGAAAGGATCCCTCGCTTCCCTCTCACTTTAGAAAGAAAAGGATGCATTCAGCTCACTAGCAGTGGCCCTCCACACGTCAACAGGCCCCTCTAAACTGCCATCACATGAAAGGCCTGAGCACTCGCCCACTGAACTGACAGTTAAAATGAAATATTTATTTTCAATATCTAAAAACATACATTCTCTCCACAGCAGCAGTTGCGGAGAACATGGACTTCTGAGGCACCTAGATGCCACTAAAGTCCTGGCCCTCCAGTGAGTCAATTAGGGAGGCTAAGAAATGTTGGCAGGTCTCCTATTAGCTTCAACCTAGGTCTAATTTTAGGTTTAGGTTCAAAGCTCACCACCGCAGAAGGATAACTGGGGAGGAAAGGTTGGGACTGACGGCTGGTGATTTTTAGCCTTCATATTTCACCAGTGTTTGAATTTTTGTACTACATTGGGTTAATGCATAGCATAGTTACCGAAGAACCTCAGAGACTTCAAATGAAAAATATGCTACGAAAATAGCCTCCTCTGTAATAAACATTCTTCCCCACTTTGTTCTACGGCCCGGTCCAATTCTTCTCTCACTGAAATAATATTTGAGTTGGCATTACTGTTAATATGCTTCGAGTAAATGTTGGCGTGCATCAGAGGGGCTATCCAAAGGATGCATGACCTTTTCAAATTGATTCATATTTCTGTAATTGTGTTTCACACTTGTTGCCCAGAACTGAGTGTTTTTATTTTATTGCATTTTCACCCTAAATACTAAGCAACAGAGATACTATTTATGAAACAGATCTCTACATTAATTTTCTTCTCATAGATAAGACTTTTTAAGTGGTTTTACCGCTTGCTATATGAAAACAAATTTCAGTATATTTTTACAAAGTTTAGATATTGACTTTGTCAAGACACTGGCATTTTTTGTAGCACTCTTGTTGAAAATTCCATTGCAAGGAACTGTCAAGTTTCATGAAAAAAGCCCAAGACAGTAGGCAAAGCCAATGACAGGTGGTGGCTATGCTATAATTATTCTTCAGATGAAGTATGTAGGTATAATGTAGAATCAGTAGGCTACACTGGGTGGTAATTGACTGGATTAAGTTGGCTCTGCTCTCGTCTCATTTAATCCGTAAAGAATTCTGCTCAGCATCTTGACATTCATGCAAAGAGCAGACGGATGTGCCGAGACAATATAAAATATTACGCGTCATCTTCGCAAAGTCTTGCAAACCACTTTCTGTGTTGCTCATTAGACCCTCCCCCCACCCGCTGTTCCTTCTCATTTCTGTCTCCATGCCTCCTGCAAAATGTCTTGCTTCTCCTTATCATCAGTTTCTCCAAGTTTCCCAACTCTTGTCTTCGCTTGCGTCCCGCTTTATCTTTTACACTCTCTTTTCCCTCCCAGCTTGAGTGACTTAGTATCACTAACAGAAACTCACTTCATGCCTCTTTGCTCTGCTGTGACGAGCTACATTCTAGGGGAGTCGTTTCCCTCTTGTGCTCTTCAACCTTGGCAGAGTGTTTTCCTGTTAGTTTAATTCTCATTTCAACTAATTAATATTTTTGCACACAGCATCTGCAGCTCCCCTGGGACATTCCTTAATTAATCATTTATAAATCTACACTGCCTGCTAGTTTATTGCGTTCTGCCTTTGGCACCGACCAGCTTCATTGGGAAACCACAAATGATTAGTTAAAGGAATGAAAGGGCCGCCCCCCTCCACCACCACCACCCAAATGATTAGGGCCTCACATAAAGAGACATAACCAAAGCCCTGTGATGTACTTTCATCTGCTTTAAGTGCCTGACATGATAGTCAATCTTTTTGGCCTGCCCAGTATTGCTGTTATGTATGTATGCTATGCCAGTGACCACACACAACGAATAACAACCAAGTCTAATGTAGCCAGAACTTTCATTAAATGGTCTAGTCCTCAATTCAGCTGATTCTGGCCGGTTATTATAGTGGGGTTTTTTTCAGTTTTGAATTTTTTTTATTCACTTTCATTTTTCCATTCGTCTTGATTTCAGTTTAATTTTAATGTGCTTTTGTCATTTTATTATTTGTTTTTTTTTCTGTTGCTATAAAAGTTTTTTACTTTTTTATTTATTTATAGTTAATAATTTTAGTGACTCAACTTGAACTATTTTTTGTTTATTTCTGTGGCAACGCCTTGGCCATTCAAAGTGGCAATGGTTCCCAGAACTTCAGTCTGGCTGCTCGAAACTAACTCATATTTTAATAGTTTTAGAAAACTTGAATAACCTTTTTTTGACCAAGAACCACCTACTTTTTGACTGGCATGCATAGTGCACATAAAATGCTTTTTGTTATGATGATATAATAATACATTTGAATGAACACTAAATTTAAATAAATCTGGTTTTCCATGACTAAATGGGGTGGTTTGCCAAAGTTACACTGTGACTACACCGGACGCGACCGGCATGACACGACAAAAGACATTATAGACGCATTAGAACCCATTATCATTTCAAATTTTGTCCACACCGGATGCAAACCCATTAAGAACAAGCAGGTTGTCATGTCGCGGCCGGTGAAGACACGGTGTTAGAGTTAGAGTAAACCGATACAGCTTGCACTGACACATTGTAAAACACATCCATGGCATTGTTTTGTATAAAAGGCTCACAAGTGATGTTTTTTATAATGCATGTTTCTAAAAACACCTAAATGTCCTAGTTTAAGTAGTTCTGGCTGTAATTCCTGTCCAGGAAACGCCCCAATATATTAAATAAATAAATTCAAATAAGCGAATCTAGAATTGATAACCTGATATTTAGTGGCTCAAACTAAATGTTTGGTACTGTATTAGTTCTATTTCAAATGCGTTTATTGGATCCACGTGGTACCTCGGTACATTTGTCACATAGTTACCAGGCAGTCGGAGATGGGGATATGCCTGAGATGAGACTGACAACAACCCATCCTCCACCTAAGAACACATTCAAGCAAAGTTATAACCGCTTAACAAGAATACTTGACCCTTGCTCACACCTCCGGTCAGCAGCCCCTGCAGAGAGCAGCGATTTCTCTCTGCTTCCCACAGACACATGCACGTAGAGAACCCGACATGGAGGTGGGACGAAATCATATACTATTAATTTAGCTGATCTCCGACAGGGGCGAGCAGTGACAGGGTGCTGAAACTGTCTGGGGTTTTATTTGAAAAGAGGCAGTATTTCCATCACTAAGAAGCGAAATAAAGTAATTGAATCAACTGGAGGCGTTGTGGGAGCATTTCATACTGTCTCTCCGCTTAGACTGAAAAGCTTACGTGTTCTTCAACAGGGTTCTACCAAGCAATTAAACCTCCGCTGGCTCCAGCGAGCTGGACTCGAACAGACCGCTGTTGCCTGTTATCTGTGCTTTCTCTCCCCCTCTTATCGTCAAAGAGGCTGCACTTTAGCACAGAGAGGAGGTATATCTAGTAATAAGGTAACAGCGTAAAAGCCATCCGCACTATATAATGCACTTACCGAGCTCTTGACCACACTAAAGCGACCTGAATCCGACTCCATAAAACTGTGCGCTATAAATCACGGCCAGTGGTCTCTTTTCCGCTAACAGCCCGCTACTACATTAACCAGAATTCCTCTCACTTTAAGCTACACCCTGGCCCAGATTTCTATGCGGCCTCTATGAGCTTGCAGGCCTCTTTTTGGCTCATTAGTGCTCCAGTTGTCAGCCAGACCGCCTCGTGCCGCAGCACACACGCGCGTCCCTCCCAGATAGCACTCGCGGAAAAGAATAATCATAACAGAGGGGGAGAAATTGAGTGGGTCTCACAGCCCCTGTAATTACACCCCATTCATCTGAGGGGCTGAAAAAGAATGTGTGCGTGTGTGTGTGTGTGTGTGTGTGTGTGTGTGTGTGTGTGAGTCCGTTTTCAGCAGACCTTCAACACAACAAGAACCAATCACTTTTATTGAAAAACATCTAAATTTCCCTTTTTTAATACTGAGGGGTCCATTAAGAATTCACAGGAAGATACAATAAATGGGAGGGAGGGACGGTGGCACACAGCTGTCTGTGCTCTGTCTTCATTACCCGGCATCCCCCAGTGCTGCTCACCCTTTCCAGCCAACCAAATATCACCATAATGTCTCTGTTATGATGGAGCCTGCATAGATTTCCTGCATCTCACCCCTTTGTTTTTCTGCACGCGCAACAAACACACACCAAGCCCATCAAGCTGAGAGAGGAAAATCTTGGAGAAACTGATGAGCACTTTAAACAAGAACAGCAGGAGCGCTGACTCTGGTGCCTAAACTTTTACTATTTTTACACAAAAGCGTTAACACCACGCTAGGATATTTTGTGGGTTCAGACAGCTGCGAGACCACACGCTTCTCGTGCTGTAGTTATGCATGGGATTCAAGGCTGCTTTCCTGCTGGCTGGTGAGGTTAATGGGCAGAAACATGATCCTTGCTGGAAACTTTTCAAACACCATGGTTTTTGTCTCTGTTTTCTCTGGCAACCGGCTCACAATATAATACCCACATCTACATCATAAATCTCGACCGGCCTTTTTGGCATTAAACAACGCTGAGTGGTAGGATTAGATATGAATTTGGCTATTGCCAGACGTGGATATTTCCTCACAGAGTGACTTATAACCATTGCTGGAAATGAAACAGCAGCCTGACAGGATGGTCGAGTTGTAAGTTATTGATTTAATTTTGATTTTCATTTCGTATAATTGCATCACATTTTGTGTCCACGCTTGGGCCATGTTAGTGAGGGCTGTGTTGATCTTTAGCTGGAGAGATGTAGAAAATCTGCTGGGGTATGAGAGTATTGCCTCTTTTTGTTGAAGTAATGTACTCAAAGGAAAGATCTTAAGATAGTCGCTAAACACACTAATTTGAGAAAAGGAATAAAGAAAAATTTGATTGTTTAAAAATGTGTGGATTACAGTATTTTTAACAAATAAAACAAAAATATGAAAGTGTTGTCAAGGGTATTGTTTTAACACTATCAACTACTTTAATAACTACTCATATTAATAATGAAAAAAGATATCATAACCATATTGCCACTTACCCAATGTATGCCACACACATACTCATAGCATATGAAAGCAAAATATTATTCTTGTTATTAATTATTTCCCTTTACAGCCATCTTCATTTAACATCTTTCACTAGCTGGACGGTGTCCTTGCATTTTCTAACCGGCTCTACCTTTACTATTTACTCGTTATATGGATTCATAACATTCAGTCACAGACTTCACTGTGCCTGCATACTGATTCTGTCATCCTTCCCATTGAATGTGCTGGAAACAAAAGATTGTGTTTATGAATGTGGAACTGATGGATTCATCATCTTGTGGTGAAGTGATTTCAGTCATGGTGCTTTTCAGAATCCATTACAGTCACCTGTGATGGCTGACGCTTGTGAAAATGGGAGTCTGAAAGACATGTGATTATTCATTGACTAGAGTAAACAAACAGTGGTAGACTCTAAACCTGGTTGATGGCTGTCAGATATGGTAATCTTACCTGTACCAAGGTATACATCAATGTCTATTGCGTTTAGAGGTTCACAAGGTGTCGTGGTTTGCCTTTGGGAAAGTTGTACTGATATTGTTGTTGCATCTTTGAATTGATATTGTCTTCAACTTGTGTTATCTTTGCCAACTGATGTCACTGATGTACCATCTTCCTTACACGGCTGTTGTAAGGCTGCTCTGTACATATGTAAATATGCAAAGTTCGATAAAATTCATACTAAAACATGGCAGGTCTCTCTCATGTCAGCTCCAGTATCAGAAGCTGCTTTAGGTAGATTCAGTGAACCATGCAATCTGTACACAACCTCTTTCCTGCCCTCTTTCTCTTCTTATAAGCTTTCTGTCAAACATAAATAATGGGGTTCACCAGATCACCAGGGATATATGCAAAAGTTTTTGGCCAGAATCATTGAGGGAATCTTAATTGGCTAAACTAAATATGAAAAGATCTTAGTTTGTCTTTACTAACTTAATAGAAGATTCTATCATCAGTCAGATTCAAACAGTAGCCCGACCCCCAAAAAAAGAAAAGTCATGGATATACTCCATAAAGCTCTCACAATCCAATTCTTTTTGCCAATTGCAAGCCAAGAGCTGGGAATGCCTAGCACTTAGATGTAATACTGTGAATTCTAATAAGTGTTTTGGCTAGTAGACTCGGCACATTGCCTTTGATGTTCAAACGTTGTGCAATGAATTTAAGGAAACATCTGCTATGTTGATACACAAACTCAATATTTATAATTGACCTTTGATATTTTTCTCATAGTGAATCAAAATATGTTGACCTTCGTACAATAATTGTTTTTTGTAGCCCATTAAAGCAGAGCCATTAAAGTAAAATTGAAAATCCAGGTCAGTTCCAAATGGATGTTGTCAACCGCCATTAGTAACGTTCACAGTGGATAAAATAATCCACTCTCTAATGTTCTCTTAAACACAAACACAGTTGAGCTAAAGCTTTAAAAAGCCACCACTTCACCACACACTGTGATGATGTCATCCACATCAGAGGACAAGCTGCAAAAAACATCTTATGCTGCCGGGCGAGCACAACATGCCTCACCTTCTCTGCAAATGCTAATAAATTTACTTGGCACCTAACAAAGAGCATACAAGCCCAACTTTAATACTGCTGTTTACCCACCTGACTCGATTTGGCCTCTTTGTCCAGATTGCGCAGGAAAACGACTTGCTAATCTGTTTATTTATTTGGAGTAATTGGGTTGGGTGCCAGTGGAAGGGATTTCCTTGACTGTTAAAAGTCTCGGTGAGTAGTCCATTCCCTGCTCCTTGGGATAACTACTCTGACTGAGCCATGGCCACAGGGCCCACGCGCGGGGCTGCTTTTTAAACTGTAAATTATGAAGGATTAGCATTTATGAATTTTAAATCAGGACTGTGGTAGGAGACACTAAAGCTGCTTAGTGATTGCAAACGGCAGCATTTGAGTAGGCATAGGGGCGGGTAACCCGTTCCGTGCCGGTCTGAGCAGGCACACACATATACATATCAAGTGTAGTCACACTCCTGACTGTGTTTATCAGCTTTAAGTGAATGAGGGGTTGACATCTTAACATCCAGCACATCACAGAGAAGTCTGCTAAGAGAAATGTTTGAACCAGCCGCTGGGTGCGTCTTTCATCCCCCCCATGAGAGTCAAAGCTTCACGGCTTGCTGAAGTGTCACACGAGCAGCATATCCAGCGGGTGATTATGATAATTTGGGACTTGATCCAAAATAAATTATGTATAATGGATTGATGTGACACCAAGTCATCAATTAGACGGATATCCACATTAAGATATGTGACACAATACTTTCTTCTTGTTGCTGCACTGAAATTAATTCTGTTCTCTCTGTTTCACCAGGTCGAACGCCGTTCTTACCTGTCGGAGCTCAAGGACAAGCAGAGCTTCTCACATCGCCCGTAACGACTTTTAACGAAAGGTGAGAGTCCGTAAAGTGCCACGGTGCTTTATTAGACAGTGTGTGGGTTGCATCTTACCACCTGCATCTCCCGCTCATATCACACATCTGGGGCCACGTGTCCCTGACTCGCGGGCCATGACCTGAATGTGTGGTGTTAACTGGCTGGGCCGAGCAGCAGGGGGATTCGCTAAGGTCTTGTTGGTCTCTCTGTGCCACACGTCGTCTCCATGCTACATGACACATGAGCTGATTAACCTCCATCTCAACACCTCAGCCGCCTTCAGTACAGAGCTCAATGACATTATAGCAGCCAATGTGCTGACACTCGACACGCAGGCGGCGATAGCATGTCAAGCAGGTAACTTTAGACCGGGAAAGCATCATTGTGGATGCCGAGAAAAAGTGCATGTTAACAATTTGGGTGGGTGGTGAACAAAATATCTTTTGAAAGTTTTTTTCTGCAACATACGGTCTATCACCCTGCAACAAGCAACCACACGGCGATGTACAAAAAGGTATTTGTCAAAAAGCATCTCCAGGGCTTTCACACATATCACTAGGTCGATCCAAATTGATGACATAAAAATGTCATGTTAATTGTGAAAAGAATGTAAAAGCTTTCAAATGAAATGAAAAAATAATGACATTTCACTTTGACTGCTTGTTACTTTCTGGTGCAAATATCACAATAAACAAATTTATTAAGTGTTTTTTCGCCGGTATGTTTATTTATTCATTTATGCAAAAAAGATTATACTATCAAAAAACAAGGAAAACAAAGATGTAAAACTACAGCAAATCTTTCAAATTGTTGTGAAAACAACAAATGTAGAATGGAAAAAAAAAGTCCTTTTAAATCTTGTGTTTGTTCATTTCTCCGATAGCCATGTTCCTTCACTTTGAAGCATAAATTTATATTTCTTATTGATTTTCTTTCAAGCTGGATAGCTGTGATTCCTGTGAATATGTTGGACTAATTCAGCTTCTGATGTCCACTGGGAGAGTCTGTGTTGGGGGGGTGTTGAAAAGCGAGACATTACAGGGTTCCACGAGCACTTCTGCAGCCTCATTACACCAAACAGAGGCCTAATTGCTTTCCCCTCCTGTCCCATATCTAGCCTCTTTCCTTCACAGTCAAATTAAATGGAAAGTTTTTAATTATTTATCGATACCACGTCTGCCGGCAGATCAATCAATTTGAATGGTTATCAAAAATAATGGGATCAAGCAGGCTGCTGGAACGCTGTGAAACATTGATCGCGGTTTTAAGCCTTTCTATGTGTTCCTTAAGAAACTCAATTATTTTTCTTTGGCAGGGGGAGAGTGACAGTGGCTTTGTTAATTTGGGCGGGGAAGACACAGGATGGTGATGATGCCCAGAGGGATGACAGTTGACCTGCTGATGTGTGGCTGACTGCAGGGTCCTGCCATTCATTGCCATGAATCAACCACCTTCCCAGCATTCAATAAAGGTTTATAGCCCTTCTAAATCTGGAAGAACCTGGAAATGGATTTAAATCAATCCGATCAAGTCCTTATGAGAGTTACAGGACAGGATGTTTCTCCTAGGTTTGGAGATTTAAGTCATGAATGTTTCAGATGTTTACACTTTCATTATGAACACATACATCAGTAGAACGATTATATTATGGTAGTGTAGTGTATGCAAGATTAAAAAGGTGCGTCTTTTGTCTAGATTTAAACTGACAGAGTGCGTCTGCCTCACGGACAGTTTGGGGAAGACTGTTCCAGATAGGAAAAGGATCTTCCATCTGCACTTGATTTCGAAATTCTAGATATTTCCAACTGACTGGACGCCTGAGAGCGTAGTGAACATGAAGGACTGTAATACAAGAGAAGTTCACTCAAGTAGTGAGGCACTAAATCATGTAGGGCTTTATAGGTAATAAGCAAGATTTTAAAGTTAATGCAATGCTTTATAGGTTACATGTGCAAGGTTGACAGAACCGGGCTAATATGCTCATATGTTGTTGTACGTGTAAGAACTCAAGCTGCCGCGTTTTGGACCATTTGGAGTTTTTGTAAGAAGCCTGCAGGGCAACCACCCACATTACAGTAATCTAGTCTTGATGTCATGAATGCATGAATTCACTTCTCTTCATCTGATGGTGACAGCATATGACGTAGTTTAGATGTATTTTTAAGATGGAGAAACACAATTTTACAGGTGTTGGCGACATGGTTCTCAAATGACAGAGTACTATCGAATATAAGCCCAAGATTCTTTGCTGACGACGATGGTTTTATAGAACATTCGTCAATAGTATTATACAATAGTATACGCAGTATTCTTGGTTTTTACGTATAGTGGTTTTCGGTCCAATAAGTAAAACTTCTGTTTTGTCTAAGTTCAGTACTTAGTAATTCAGTAACAAATACAATTGTTACTCATCCAGTTTTTTTATAATAACTATGCATTCCATTATCCGATGGAATTGCTGTGTTTCATGAGACTTCGAGGATATATAAAGTTGCGTATCATCAGCAAAACAGTGAAAGCCAACTCCGTGTAGCTTTATTATATCTACTAGAGGTAGTATGTATAATGGGAAGAGCATAGGCCCTAATACTGAGCCCTGTGGTACACCGTACTGGACTTGCAATTTGCGTGACACCTCATTGTTTATTGCTACATATTGAAAACTGTCGAATAAATATGATTTAAACCATTTCAAAGCTATTCCCTTAATGCTGACGTAATTTTCGAGTCTATGTAGAAGTGTGCTTAAAAAAATTATAACACTATGAAATATAAAATATCACAAATGTAAATACATTGTGGAAATAATGCTGTGAGAAAAGAAATTCTAAATTTAAGTAAATACGTTATTTTAGCACATTGCACTATAAGTAATGATCCGTTGCCTAGTTCTGATCTTGAGGTCTCAGCCTGAGCTTTTTATTCAGTCAAAACCATGCATTTACAATATAGTTTTAAATTATTTTTTAAAACATTTTAGTCAAGTGACCCTAAATCTTTGAACGTTAGTGTGTAAGTCATATGATTGATGTGGTTTTCAGTACCTAAGCACTTGACCAGCTTGCAACACCTACATTTAGACAATAAACAAACACATCTAATAACTATAACATCCGTTTTCCTACAAGAAATCACACACATCCTGTGACATTAATCTGCTCTTTTTGTATCAGAGAGATAGTTCACCAGAAATAAAAAAGAATTTATTTACATAAACAGTGAAAATAAATGTTAAATCATGAAATATAGAGATGCAAGGTTTCAGAAAGATGTGACTCTGTCTTCTGCGAAACACAAAAGAAAATATAAGTAGAAATGTCTCAGTGTTTTATGTCCACACAATGAAAGTAAATGTGGGTCAATGTTGTTTGGTTTGTGTTTTTAAGCAGAAAATCATACAGGTTTGGAATGACATGACTCTGAGTAAAGGATGAAAGAATTAAAAGTTTTGACGAACTATCCCTATAATAGTCAGATACTGATGTAACACTTTTTACATAATAGTTTTCATTGTGAGTCTGTTTTGTCAAGATTAGCAAAGTGTTAATACAGCACAGAGCCGCAGTGGTAAAAACTTTACTGATTGTGTTGCTACCTCGCACAAAGAAAACGCTTTCACTAAATCTGTGGTGTCTGAAATTATTAGCTGGCGACACACAATGCAATCTTTATTCCACATATTCACATATTCAATCACCGAAGAATTCGTGTGTCGCAAACAAGACAAGAGATGGTTGGGGTATTTCAAATAGATTAGGTCCACGGGATGAATTTATTTTCTCTAATATTAAGATAATAATGAAATTCACATAGGTGCTCCCTTAACATATTCATTCGTCCAGGACCAGTAAGTAAACAATCAAATATTGAATTCAGAAGACAAGCTAACATAAAAGGAAAGATATGAGATTTCACTTCTTTAATCTTTTCTCTTATTTTTAAACCTGGGTTCTAGTGGAATTGGATTATGGGGCTGTGGGGCTGATTTGTAAGGGGAATTGAACACCACAAAATAAATTCTCACCTATTCATATTTAAATCACACCTAGGTGCTGAAGATAATCCATTTTAAGACAGTATGAACTCAAAATGAAGGTCTAGGACCCATACATCTGAAATAAACACATTATTGTATCCTTCGTGAAGAAAGAGAGTGAGATCACGCCCCATCCCTGAGGCATTCCAGGTTGTATTTATGTAAAACCCCAAAAAGAACTGCTGAACGTGCTTGATTATTTTCCAAAAGGCATAAACACTACCATCCATATTCATTAGGAGTTTGAAGCTGTTTCTCCACTCAACATGTCATATGGATTCTCAGCCAAAGCGCCTTCCAGCAGAAGCACTGTTTAGCTCGATCAAGTAAACCTGATTTTGTTTCAGTTTTGCTTTCTATTCAAATGTCAGTCCCTATCAGTGCCTTGTCTCATGATGGTTGCGCTTACATGCCGGTTATGGATTCATTAATCCCCTGGAATGTTTTTTTGGGGTTGAGCACAGAGACTTAAGCCGTGAGGAGGGACAAGGTTTGGTGTGAAGATGAGCCGTGGGCAGCGGTGGTGGTGGCTGAGCAATCTTTTAATGTGAGCAGAGAAAGAGCATGTGTTTGGTGGGTGTGGATTTTCTCTCTTGAACTTGTGGTTAAGTGTGAACTCAAGTCAACTGCTAGTGGGATTTCATTAGTGTGAAGGTTTATGTGTGTGGATGCGTGTGTGTTGACATACACTGAATTTCTTGGGGATGCAAAACGGTTAGGATGATAGCAGGAACATTGGTAACTGGAAAAAGGAGACACGCATACAAATCTGCATTAAGTTAATTTTAAACTTGTACACATTCCAATCATATTTGTCACATTTATCACAAACAACAGCACTGACAAATTGTCAGAAAGTATGTACTTAACATTAATTAAACATACTGTAAAGTATAGTTAATCAAAATAATAAATATATTACTGTACACTCGCTGCCCCGTTTCTTTATTTGTCTAGGCTACATTCTTGCACCTCATGGTATAAGAATGTTGACAGTTTACTTTGATGAATTAACAGCGTTAACACTCTTCACACTGAATGAATAAAATATTACAAGAGTTTGAAACATGATGATAAGGAGTAATTGATGCCAGAGTTTTCATTTACAGGTGATTTAAAGCTCAACAGATTTATTGGTATATTTGTTTGTCACTCACAGAATGTCTTTTAGACACTATTACTGTCTTACTCAACAATACACTTTAATTCACCTTTCCAATATACAACACATACTATAATTGTATGTTAATAGCAAAAACATATCTCTGGAACACCTTAAGTTTTCAGTTGAATGTTTAGTTGTTTAATTTGACTTCAACATTTGTTTAAGTAATGTTATTAGTAATTATGATATCAAAAGCATTAATACATAGTTTGTTTTTGCACTCTTGGGCCTGTGAAAATCTATCACAAATTTGTCAGGCTTAGGAATAAACAGGTCTCAGTATGAGTCACAAATGATATCTGTAGGAAAGGAACCCTCATCGTTTAATTTACAGTCACCATGAAGCAGTAGTAGACTTGTTTTCCGTAGTGTAATAAATATCCGCATGAAACAGCTTCTGAAATGAGAAAAATTGGACGGGACATGATTTCCATCAAGAACTGAATGGATCGTTGGAAGTTGGTCATGGAAAACAAAATGGAGACAGATTTGAATGCTAGTTTCGCAAATTCCCACTCTCGCGCCGTTCCTTTTGACCGATGCCGTTTTGAGGGGGGAGAAGGTTAAAGGTTATAGTTCACCCACAAATTAAAATTCTGTCCTCATTTACTCATCCTCTTGTCATTTCAAACCTGACAACTTTCTTTCTTTCTTCTGCAGAACACAAAATAAGATATTTTGAGGAAAGTTGATAACCAAACACTGCCGGCAACCATTCACTTCTATATATCCATTCACTTCTGTATGGACCAATGTAAATCAATGGGTGCCTGCCGGTTACCAACATTCTTAAAAACATCTTATTTTGTGTTCTACGGAAGAAAGAAAAGACATGAGGAAAAATGATGAACGGATTTTTCTTTTTGGGTGAACTATCACTTGAATGTTTTTCATTAAAGATTATGGATACATGATTTTTAAAAGTGCACATATAACAATATTCCTTTTTTTACAATTTTGATTTAATGCTATCTTAACAGAAAGCTACCTGTTGTGCCATGTATTTGACACCTGTTTCGACCAACAGGCCAGCAGTCTCAAGACGGAAGTATGACTAACCCTAACCTGAGTCTATTAGCTCTGGTCTGACCTGTCTGCAAATTTTAAATTGAAGGAGACTTCTACCTGATGGTCTCTATGGGGGCCTAAAACCCACCCCTAAAATTATTGTACATGAAATTTGTCAGAAGAAAACGATACAAATGAAACAACTCCTTGTCTTTGGTGTGTCTTCAAATTTGTTACATTGTTGGGATCTGTTCCTAAACACATTTAAAATGGCTCTGGCCTTTTCCTCAGGAGAGAAATGTTAGATGAAAGACACTTAAGATAAAGTCTCTTGTTGTGCAGGAGAAACAATAGAGATTTCAAAAAGATCTCATCTGTGATTTTTCTTCCCCACAGATACACATAAACGTCATCCGATCTCACTGCGTAAACAGCCCAACATACACATCACAGGAGAAAGGCCATATGCTGTACATCAGAAGCATAAAGAAGGATGGAGGACAACAGTTACTTTCGTTGTAATGGGTGACCTTTCTCCAAAGCAGCACCCATGCATTTTTATGCTCGGGCATAAATAGCTGAGCTACATAACAATTAAGGTAACCTTTCTGTTTGAATAAGAGGCTATTTCTCAGCACGCCGAAAATTACATGAATGATGAATTATTTTGTGTTGGAGAGCAGATATGTGGAGAACGGAATTAGATAAGGATGCAGAGTAAAAGGAAAAGGGAGGGAAGACCTTTTTCCCCCCATAAATCCCAGTTAAATTTCCAGGAAGCAAAACAGATGTAGACATACATGATCTCTTTGCTGTTTTTTTTTTGAGGTCTCAGAGGGATTTATTAATGTGCATCTCGGCAGTAGTTCCACTTCCACTGTACATTGAGCTGTGTTAGCGCTCATCCCCAAATTACATTTAATTGGACAATTACTCAAACTCAGAAAACCTCCCCGCAAGAAGCCAACAAGGCTGCTAATAAACACCTTGTCTTCTCAATAAAAACAAGGAAGTCATTTACCTGACCCAAGAGGCACAATTTTTATCCACGCTAAATTTATTTTCAAAATAATTGCGGCACAGGGCATGAGCGAGAATATTAAAAAGGTAATGGTAAGGAAGAGAAATGTGGGCCGACCTGAGGCCTGCTGCGCAGCTTTCTCCCCTGGGAGAAAGGCTCATTTGTTCCCAAGATAAGCGTGTTTCACACACACACAACCGTTCACACGCACTACTATAATATTATTGCTGTCATGGCATAATGAAATAATTACTGGTTTGTGCGCAAAGGCACAATCGCACACGCGCGCTTGTCTCCGATCCCCTCTACCCATCCTCTTCCCCACACACACAGAACAAAACTACTTTGTGTTTTTGTATGAGACTGTTAATTAAAGACCGCTGTTGGAGAATGTCCACATTGGGCACATTATTACAGTAGAATGAGCAGAGATTGTTAAACAACGTACAGTGCCCCAGGACGTACGGATAGTTGCGATGAACGCTCAGTTCCTAGGTGATTTACGCAACGATGCAAAGTTCAATATTGGATATTTGGACGGGAGAGTGACACATTTGGCCTTACTTGGCACTCAATTGTATCTTTGCACTGGATATCCCTGGAAATTGCTTACCTCAGTCACTGACTCAGTCAACCTTAGAGATACGGAAAATGGATATGGTGGTGGCCACCTTTTTGACTTTATCTAGCAGGAAATGCATTGCCTTCAGCAAGCAATGATTTGTGCTCCACCTCTGGTTCCAGAACCATGTGATTGAAAGAGGAAGACTAACAAACCTGGCATGACTAGCTCTCCACCTAAAGACCCAAGGTCTCTTTCTCTCCTGCTGGCATGACAAATTGTTTAAAATGTTTATTAACCAAAGCTTCAGAAATGTATGTAAATCGAAGTAGTAAAATACAGTATCATTGAATTACATTTCATTGAAATTCATTCTTTTTCTTCTGTTTACCCTCCACACTTCCCAGGCCTCAGTAGGTCACAGGTCAGGCCTTTTCACATCTCTGAGTAGCAGTGAAAGAACCAGCCGATGAATAAATAATCTCATGACCTCACACGTCCAGGGACAGCGGTCTAACACCTTAACTGACAAGAGTTCATCCAAATGCCACACCCCGGTGAGGGAACGAGCGATGCCCAGGAGACTTAGATTGTGACAAATGGTGTGGAAAAACAACAGCAGCAGCAGTCTGAGGGGAAGACAAGAGTAAAACTCACAAATAATTAACTGGGTAAATATTGGAGAGCGGACTAACTAATTACCTCGCGTGTCTGGCTGCTCTCTCATTACTGTTCTTGTCAGTGTTAACCCTCGCACTGCCGGCTGCTATGCCCGTTATCAACACACACACACACACACACACACACATTGGATGGGTTATTCGAGATCACTAAGTGGCGACAAATATATCCCTACAAAGCAATGTCTTCGAAAGCAGTCTCATTTGTAATCAAATCGTAGTTGAGTATAGATACATAACCCGTCTACATTCATTTTTGACGTGCCTGTGCCACTCATAAATTTGAAACAATATTCCACTGGGCTTCAGTGTTGAACAATTATATTGCATATAGAGTATAGATCACATATATTATAAATAGACAACAGACTAGAGGCAAGTGAAGTAGAACGATGCTGCTGTGCACACACACACTTCACCAATAATCTCCAGGCCACTGGCTAATGACAGCAGCTGTGAGGCAGGCATGCACCACTTCCAAAGCTGATTCAAGTTTAACAAGCCACTCTAGAAAAGTATTGATTCAAATCTGTGTCTGACAGGATACTCTCAGAATGTGTATTTAATGGCTAAGGACTTTGCATTCTCTGTAAAGCATCTTAAAGAATCAGGCATTTAACGGCAGGCTGTGTCTCATTTGTGTCGGAGGTGGCCCGCCTTCTCCAAAGAGAGCTGGGGTAGTGCATTTTCTCTCTTTCTCTCACTCACTTTGTTTCTGTGTCTTCCTTTGTTTCATCATTCGCATTCCTGAACGAGTAAAACCCAGTTATATCAATCTTGTTTCCTACAAACTACTATTTATTTACACTTCAAATATTCTTTTTCATGTTTCATATGTGATTTTTAGTTTGGAAC
Source organism: Barbatula barbatula (assembly GCF_947034865.1). Lineage (NCBI taxonomy): Eukaryota > Metazoa > Chordata > Actinopteri > Cypriniformes > Nemacheilidae > Barbatula > Barbatula barbatula. The sequence continues at coordinate 21,330,273 of NC_136766.1, read as the reverse complement.
GCTATCGAGCATTACATGGAGAAGATTACTCCGCAGAGAGCAGGCGATGGGGATTTGGAATATTTAGCTTTCATTGGCAGCATTGTAACCTCTTTTCAATATACTGTTAATTGATTTGGAAGTGGGTGGATGATACACAGCTCTCTTTACAACAGGTCACGTGAGGTAACTGTCATGGAAGCCTCGCTGTTATTAGTTGTGGAATGGAGGACTGTGGGATTGTGCAATTCTAATTTCTATCAAAGGCGCCCTGTGAACGTTGTTTGTTGTCTTTTATAGCGATATGTTACTCTTGGTGTCTATTAAAAATGTAATTCAAATAACAAAACTAGGACCATTAAACATGACCTCAGCATAAAAAACGAATAAATTGCATGCATACAGAAACATACATAAATGTTGTGCTTTCTGTCACCTTTACTGTGTGCGAGAGAATAATAAAGTTTAAATAATTAACAGCATAAAACTTACGAGCAAAAGCATGTGTTCTGTTGAAAATAAGCAGCAACAAAAATGAGCAATGGGGAAATGTTAATTCAATGTATACTTTCATTAGTCAGGAAAACAACACATTGTTTTGTTTGAACTTCCTGCAGTAAAACTGTAATTACCACATGCAAAACTTTCAAAGCAATTGGGAAGATAGTTTAACAACAATATTCTGCTTTCAAGATTCTTTACTGTGTCCAATTAAATGTCCGGTGTGTAGTTTTTTGGAGGATCTATTGACAAAATTGCAATATAATATGTATTACTGTGTGTTCAGAGGTGTATAAAGACCTTAGATAATGAAACATTATGTTTTTATTTCCTAGAATTAGCTATTTCAATCTACATACACCGTGGGTCCCTTGCGTGGAATTCACCATGTTGTTTCTACAGTAGCCCTAAAGGACAAACTGCTCTTCAGAGCGTTTCGTAAATACGTTATCTCCAATGGCAAAGAAGCAAAAACGCGAGCCACCGTAGTGCTTCGAAAGAGTAAGGGAGAGGTGGAGTGAGCCGTTGGTTTCAATTCGCTAGTTGCACAAGATGGTAACGGTGAGCATTTGGGACGCCACAGTCGGCTGAGTAATTTCCGGTCGTATAACACTATGGGAAAAGGTAAATATAGGTTTTTTAGATAAAATGAAGACAGTAACGTATAAGCAATATGGGAGATCCTCTTTACATTGCTGAGTACTTTGTTAAGCCAAAACAACTTGATCGCAACTTCACCATTAGATGCTGCTTAAATATCCCCATTACTCCTTCAACCAAACTATTTTATAATGCACTTGCAATGTGGTACGTTTTTCTATCCATTACAAAATCTCACTATTCCAAGCTTCCAAGGTCCCACATGTGCTGTTGTCATGCATGCGGACGGGACGCTCGACACTCCCACACAGAATTATGTAGGTCGTCCCCACCTAAGTGACACATCGAAGGCAGTAAAATACGTCTCAACGGAGCTCTACCCTCCACCTCAAAACTTCTTGATCATAGCGCTCGTGTTTCACTTACACCTGACTATAACAAATGCTTTTGCTCTCCACTATGAATTCAAGTGGCTTTTCCTCCGCTCCAGACTGCCTGACAGCTTCTTAATGCTGCCACATTAAAGTGCTTTTGCAGCATGTGTGATGCAGCTTTAACTAGGTCCTGGGGGCATTGTTAGTTATCATTGCCTGCTGCAGGAGCGAACGGCCGGGCCCCGGTGAAAGCAATTTCAGCTTTTCCTCCCAATCAGCCTACGCTACATGAGAGGGGTTAGCGGAGAACAAAAGTGTTACGTTCCACGTAGCCCGATCCTATCTGGACCCCACTCCCGACTCATTGCGTCCTCACGGCATGCGCGTTTCCGTTCCCCTGAAAGACATGGGACAGGTCGCCTCGGGCCCCCAGCTCACACGAATATCTATTAATTTGACTTTTGATGACGTTGAAGCGGTATTAATAGTTCAGCACTGGTGCATCAGGGCGTGAGCGCAGCGCGTCAGTTTGAGATGTTGAAGTCAAAATGAATTGTGGATGCAACTGCGGATCTTTCAAGAGAAGGAACTCCCTCTAAGTGGCAAAGCTTTGTTGTTACCGATCAGCTACATAATGAGTAGAACTACACTTCAAATGTTCACACTCCAGAGAGTATTCAGGGGGAGAGATTTCAAGTCGGTCCAGAATGAAAGAGACTTAACAAATGACAAGGCAATAATGAGAAGTTTTTTCAATTTGATACCATATCAGCTTCCATATGAAATGTGTGACTCCACTATTGTATCAGAGTGACAGCACGGGAGGTGACTAGACCAGTTGTAGATTAAAGCTTGTGAGATTTTAAGACACCACTCTTTCTTTCTGATTGTATTCTTCCTGGTTTTGTACTAGGAGACCTGTGATTAATCTTATGTCAGATTGCTGATAGTGTAGGTACACACAGATACAGCGAGCTGTCTGATGCTCTGAGTTATGAGGCTGTGGAGGTATTACTCTAACGGTGAAGCTGATGGCTTGTTACCCATTTACGAGTAAATTTGGCTTGGTTTATTCAAAAATGCATCACAGGTGCTCGCTCAGTGCAGGTATGTGCAGTTCTGATATGAAGTCAGTCAAACCTTTTTTACAGCAATAACCTGAAATTAGTTCTGTGGTTCTTAATGACGGCATCAGCGTGTTGTATGCTCTGTCCTAAAACGTATTGAGCAACACGCATACAGTATGTGGTAGACTTGACTTGCAATTTATTGAATGGAGTTTGATGTTACAGTAGTATACACTCCTACACTAATAGGCACAGAAACACATAGTACGAATGAACAGGATAGAATATAGATGTATATAATTAAAGTTGCTTACATTTTTACATTTTAAGTTTCATGTCAGGGGCCGACCTACAATGCCTTTGTACAATAATTTCTGTAGGCAGCGGTATAGGTTTTGGAACAAAAATGTATTTACGCCATCTTTATTTAAAGGTCCAGTGTAAATGTAAGTCACATTTAGTGATGAGGTTGTGAATTGCAACCAATGGCTCACTTCACCCCTCCCTTCCAAAGCACTACGGTGGCTGACACAGAACTAAGATGTCATCACGTTTTCACTTCTTTGCCGAAGGTATTTACGAAACGCGCTCTGTGGAGCAGTTTGTATGTTTAGGGCACACAACCATATCAAGTCTTGATATGCTTTCCTAGTTTTCTCTTCATTTTTTGTGTCAGGGAAGCAAATAAGTCAATTCATGGCTTGTGCACAAATTTTACCCAATCACCCCACCGGGAAGTTTTATCTTGAGGAAGCAATTAAAAGCAGTGTAATAACCGCAGTATTTGTGTTGATGATTTTGAGGCAAAATAATCTGTCCAGGTTCATGCGGGCCACAGTTACAGGAAGTGAAAGGTGATGATTAAGATAAACCATATTGTGGTGCGTTGAGGTAAGTGACCTGCCACATGGAGCAGATAAGGCTTCAATTAATCTGTGGCGAAATGCGCAAGGGTAAAATAAAGATAATTACTAAATCACCAGGCTACATAGCTGCGATGGATTTTTTTTCTTCGTGTTATTGCTGTGAGGGTGGGAAATTAAATGGCTAATATCGCAGTCCCTTTCAGGTGGATTACAACTGCTTTTAAATAACAGCAATTCGAGAAGCCACTGACAGCCTCTGCGTGAATGAAATTGAACATTATCTATTAAAATAGACCCTGGCAAATGCATAGTCCAAATCCTATGTATTTGAAGAAAGATTTTTAATTCTTTCAAGAAATAAACACACAATTAGTTGCTTATTGTTGTTAATGTCATTTTTTTAATTGAGGGTTTGCATTAGAGTAATGATTGCAACATTGTTAGAAGTATTTTTCTTTCATACATATGATAAAAAGTGTGGAGTGAAAAGTGAGTTGATAGATTATAAAAAGCGAATTATGTTTATTTACAACATTTGAGATTCTTTAGTCGGGACTGTTAAAAGAGTAAACTGCGGATGAATAATCCAATATGTGATGGCAGATTTCATGCCTTGTTATCTGCAGGTTCTCACAACTCCATTTCTCTGTGTTCTGGGAGATTGTATGAAAAGCTATGCAGAAGCATGGCAAGAACTCAAGGCTCCAGGCCTCTCCTTTAAAGCCCTACTGGCACGCAGCCCCCTATTGGAGCGAGAGCGATACGCTGCACGAGTTCATTATGGCCTCCATTAGAGAAAACGTTTCAACAGAACCGTCATACAAACACATCACCGCTACGCCCCACCCCTTTGACACCCACTTTCATACTCTTACTGCCAGAGCGCATCTAAGCTGGCATGAAAAGATGAGAAATGGGCCCACTCTTCATTTTACTTATTTATTCATTTATGTATTTAGAGGAGTATTTTCCAGCAGGAGCATTTCTGACGCTTCATGTAAAGAGCTTTTGCATGTCCTTGTTCTGGCTTGAGTGTTTTTATTGTGGTTGCTGCTGTGAAGCGTTAATAAGCACTGTGTGTTCATTAGCCAATCCTCCTGTAATTCCTTCCGGGTTAAAGGTTATGTCAGAGTATGCGTAGCTCAGGTTTGTACAGTAATAAGGAATGTATAACATATTTTGAGAGGTCTGAGAGGAATTCGGTTCCTTTTTCTCTTTGATTTGGAAATGAAGATATAGCGAAACAATATTAGTTTTGTTTTGATGTCCGTTGAAGGGTTCTCCATATTAAATACAGCATTTTAGCAGAATTCTCATTGGGCTTCAAGCATCGCTGTCATCGCACACAATGAGGAAATGAGTGGGACTATAATTGAAGTGTGTAAATGTCGTACGTCTCTCATAGAGAGAGACGTTGATTGAAACAGCCCAGAGAATATCACCTCTTGCCTAATGATGAACATTTCCTTCATATTTTGCCATTTTATCAAAATGAAAACCGTTTACTGATTTGAATTGTGGAAGCCCATGCCTTTCATCTTACTGAAGATTCACTTTTATTTCCATACGTCTATAAATCCCAAATTACAATTATTTATGTGATAGTTAGCATCCATGAAGCCACATGCCTCTTGGCAATTTCCTTTGAAGCCTGTCAACGTACATATATACATCTCACTGACCTCATGTTGGACTAGCAGAACGGCTTGATATATACGGCAATGTTTGTGATTATCATCTCTTTGGCACGCTCACCCACACACTTTCTCTCGCACACGTTGACTTCTGCCAGGATGTGCTCTCGTGTTAGAACATGTTACAAGAACCCCTCGCCTTTCCTTCTCGTCAGTCAGACACTTGCTGTCAGCAATACACGTGTAAAGCTAACAAGCATCTGTGTAGCTCGGGTTGGCCACTCATCCCGCCCAAGGCATGCCACAGGACAGCGGCAGCGAGCTGCGAGGATGCAAAAGCCGCCTGACACTTGCTTTTGTATATCATATCACTTTTCAATCATCTGCATTTCATTTATCTCTCAGACGCGGAACTGTGAGCTAACATTGAGAGAGTACAGAGGGACAGGCTGACGAAATGTTGTGATTTGTGGTTCTCTGACATAAATCTCCCACAACATGCAACGCTGCACGTTTGGCTTTATTGTGTGCGACGACACAAAGGGATGAAATGAAGTTGAGTTTCGAGGGTAAATGTCCATTGTTGTTATTGTTTTGTTTATTATAAGATTAAGTGTCATCTATGCCGCAGAGGACCCAGCAAATTATTTCGGGAATTTTGTAGCATGTTCATGTTAGTAGAATTATTTGAAAGGTTTCCATTGCAGAATAAAGAAGTAAACAAGACTGATCTTGCTTGAATTTAGCCAGTAAGGCAAAGTGCTGGAGTTCAAATAAATATTTCAGGAGTGTTCTTTATGTTTTGAATTCGCTAATGTTTTTTTCTGTTGTGTGGTTAATGCAGCATAAACTCCTAGTGTTTATGTTCTGACGCTGCCTCATATTTAAAGCGAATCTAATAATGGACATTGGTTGTAATATATCCTACGATACTGCATTATTGATGTCCTCTCACAGTCACACTGCCCTATTGAGAGGTTAAATGCAATACTTCTGTTGTCATAGAATATTTACCATCAGCTCTGTCCATATTGATTCCTTTCATTTTTTTAAATAAATAACTGGATATCCTTTAAATGTTTAAAGCACCAATCAGCTCGTGAGGAAGGGGAAGAAAAGGAAATTAAATGGAGTTTGAGGGTGTGGACGGTTTGGGAGGGTGGCTTGGGGATGTTTGAAACTAACATTTGTCGGCAATGAGGTAAAATTGGATAATTTACTGCTTGGATGCAGAAGAGTGATGTTCCCCTTCTGCAAATTTACAAGTAAAGTACCTAATAATGCCAGGCAATTAGAAGCTGACTTCTGCTCGAAAACAGGGGCTGGAGTTGCCAGCGCGGATTAGGGGTATTATCCAACTGATGCAGAGAGAGAGAGAGAGAGAGCAAATACCAGGAACGAGAGAAGCGTTGTTGAAAGGTGCCTTTACACAAGCTACAAGCACAATGCCTTTAAATGCCACACTTCAACAGAAAAGAGGGATTTGCTCCTAATTAATTTCCAAAGATTTCTCCCTCTATGGAAGACCGTTGGCAGGAGAAGCACATACGGGCTCTTGTGTCGTGAGCAAATGTTCAACAACATTTTAAAAATCGAGTGCTGCATGTCTTGAGCCAACCGTACTTGGATCACTACTTCCATCTGCAGAAGAAATTACAACATTACTGAAAATCCTTCTCTAGGCGTTCTTAACACACCACCTGCACGTGACCTACATCACCAGATAGGGGGATTATGAGAAATGTTTCTCAGGGACGGTTTCTGAGGAGCGAATTTAATTTATCAAGTTTTAACCCACTGGTGGTTTTAGAAGCTTTAGCTTGTTTACTCGCACCCAGTTTTGAGACAGTCCTGAGGTTTCATTCTGCCTGATAAAAAGTCAAGGAGCCTCTTATAAACATCTAGCTTTACTGTAACCTACTGTTATATGAACTTTTTCCTTCGTTCTGTTGCTTCATGGCTCCTAACAGACAAGCGCACACCCATGTATCTACACACACACGCACTATCCTCTTGGCAGTTTATCCGAGTGCCATCTGATGGGGTTGTTTTAATGGAGAGGAGGACCGTGGTTCTGGATGACAGCTTTTAATTACAAGCACACGCAGACGCGCGCAATGTCTAGTCTCACAAGAATGTCCGGGTTCAGTTCTCCTGTCAGCCAATAGAAAAGGAGATAAAGCGACAAAGATAAAAGGTGTGCAACATGATTATGTACTTGAGAAATGTGAATGGGCAGCAATGATGCAGCACTCTGTATGATCATCAGACCAAACTGATGTTTTTTCTATTCCTCACTCTAAAAAACATAGTGCTATATAGCACTATATTTGGGTGCTTCTGTGTTTCTTTGGGAAGACTGATGTGCTAAATAGAACCACTGAAGAACCATACATGGGTTTAACAGGTTCTTTATATGGAAACAGGGCTATATAGAACCTCGGTCACCCCAAAGAACCTCTGAAGACCACAGAAGCACCAAGAAATGGTGCTACAGTATAAAGAACACAAAATGTATTTCAAAAATAAACTGTAAGAGGTAATCCAGTAAAAAACAGACATTTTCCGGCAGCTGGGTAAACTAACGTGAAACTTTTTTTTTCACGAACAATAACATGTTTTCCTGGTTTTCTTTATACATTTTCTGTACTTTTAAAAAAAATCTGTGAAATATCTTTAAAACACTTTTTTTACAGTGTTTTTTTTTATTTCAGGTAATGGAAAAAACGCTGTACGTTTGAAGTTATTAAATACTGAGTTGTCAAAGTTGACAAGCATATTTTATAGAGGTTAGTTATTTGCAAAACCGAGGGTCACACATAAAGAGTGATTAATAATAATGATTTATTGCGAAAAATAAAAATCACGTAATATGGAGATGCAAGGTTTCAGAAGGTCAGCAGTTATATTTATTAACCTGTTTTCCTTGTGGGACGTTTTTGGCTTGTCCCTGTCAATATTAGGTTTAATTTCGTAAAGAAATATAAAAATATGAAGATTTCCTCTCTATGGACTTCACACAGAGCCACTACAAACACTCTTTCCATGTAAAAAAGCAAACAGAGATAAATTAATCCCAGCATGATACTGTAGACATTTAACTGCATTAAATGTGAGAACAAGAGAGTGCCTGACTCACAGAGTTTCATTATGGCAGGCATGAGGAACCAATCCCAGAGAAAGAGATGAAGGTCAGGAGAGGTTTTAGAAGAATGATGAAGCTTCACTGATAATATGGCAGCTACAGTGGATGTGGACATCTGAGAAGCAGCAACTTCTGTGCCTTGAGTGTTATTAGAGAAAACATGAGTTTGGCCTCTTATAATGAGAGATGAACAGTAATCAGCCTTGTGACCCCTTGATTTCTATTCCAAAGCAAGTGTTATCTCAATTACTGAGTTTTTGCCAACAGAACAAATATAATTTGATAAATCATAGGGGCTCTATGCAAGTTTTGTTTGGTCTTATTTTCAGCATGACTCATTACCTAAATGTTTGAGTGTGACACGGGCCAAGTTTAAAATGAATAAGCAACTTTGATTAGAAATAAGAAAGTTGAAATGATAACAAATACCTGCAGGTTTCACTTTCAACAAATTTCAAGTTCTTTTCCCAACACTTCTTCACAGCGCTCTGGCTTTGTTCAGGTTTTCTAGGATCAACATTCTGTGACCATCTCTTGTCATAAAGGGTTCTGTGCGCCTCCTCTGATCACTAAGCCATTGAAATCACTTTCCTACTATGATACATGCCACTGGCTCTGTGGGAATGTACAGGCCTACACATCCGAAATAAACAGAGACGCAGCCAAAGCCATTGGCAGAGTCTCGCGCGCACAAGGAGCATGGAGCGGATCTCCTACGCCGGCTCTTTTCTCGTTATTACGCAGTCGCAGCCTGGTGCTCCGGAGATACATTGAGGTCTTTGCGGCTGAATCGGTAGAGCTACTGCAGTGTGAACGGTAACATCCAGGACAAATTACACAGCACAAGGAACGGGCCCTCTCCGCCACTGAGCCATGGTGGCATCACAGGGGCGGAAAATGACAATTTCCTGAAAAGGTCATACAAGACTCTCGTGCCCACCGATTCAAGCTCACAGCCAATCTGACAATCTTAATTCAAATCATGACATTCCTTCCCCCACCAAAAAAAGAAAATCATTTTCATCTCCTCGTGTCAGAACAGCAGGCTGACCTTCAACATTGCAGAACATTTATTGGTTTTTAAACTGTACAGTATGTACTATGAAGGTCTTTATTTTACGAGACTAATGATTTTTGATAATTGTGTTGAAGTCTAAGGCACTGCTGAAGATACTTTACATTTTTTGTGTGGATATAACAGCACAGTGATATTTTAGCACAAAAGATCTAATTGTATGAAATGGAGAGAATAATATGACCTGGTGCCCATAGAATAGCCATAAAATCAGCAGATTTCACATTATATTGCATCTAAAGTTTCTGGTCATTGTAGCATGAAGAGACGATCACCAAATAATGGTGTAATAAAGTGAGGCTCCTGTAGGAGATAATAGGCTTTTCATCTGAACAGCATCTCTGCAGCCACTGTGTGGTGCTGCTCTGTGCTACAGTCTGCAACGCTAACACACACTGATACCTGAACTTTGTGTGTGCGTGTTACACTTCTGAGTTTATTTTGTTTAGATGTTTATGTAACAATGTCCACAGGTTAGTATGAGGGTTAAGCATAAATAAAAAAAATTTATAAGACTTTCAAACAATAAACATCTTTTTAATATAGTTAAACAACCTGTGTGTGTGTGTGTGTGTTTTCAGAAAGCTTGCTCATACAGACAATTGCTGGTATGATCCACGTCTATGCAGTGACTCACAATTAAATCCAAATATGGACGGGTGATACATGGCCATGTTTGCACCCCAAACTGTCGCCTGGGGGAGTGTTGCTGGGAAAGATAGAGTAACCCACTCCCTCTTCACAACACAGCCCAGTGCCCAGATTAATTGGGAGATAGGCATACGCACTCGTTCATCAATGATCATGTGAGCAGGCTGCAGTTTGTACGGATGATGCTTTTGAGAGAGACAATCATGGCTTTGGTAAATGAAGATGTACTGACAAGCCCTTGTTGAAGCACAATGACTCCTGTTGCCTTCATAAACCCACATCATATCTACTTCCCTCTGAGCACCCAGGCCTGTGTGTGCCATTCCCCTGATACAACACCTTAACCTGCTGCCTGAATACACCACAATAATTAAGGAGTCTGAAATCAAATAAAGAATTCTCAGCATGTTACATGTCTAAATCGCTTTAAATATTAGTTTTAAAGGAAAGACAACACTTTGATTTCACATTTCTACCAGGGTTGTAGTCTAATTCCATTCACTACGTTGGCATTTATTATTCTTTTTACGCATAAAATGAGGTTTAATCTTAAATTTAAAAAGAATAAGGCATTAAGGGTTAATTCTAAAAATACTACAGTATTTTAACATCTCTTATTGTTTTATATTAATCTTTTCATTAAAAAATATAAATTACCTTGTGCTGATAGTGTTTCAATTTCTACTGGAAGACAAAAATGATGTGATTATATGAAATAATTAAAATATTAATAAATACAAATCTTTATAATAATATCCAATTGAGAAAAGCAGATCATCAGAGTATAATCTTAGTTAATTAAGTGTTATAAATATTCAGGCATCGTCTAAATAGGCCATTACTTGCAATTAAATGTCTATCGACACCGGCAACTTCTTGTGTTCTGCTGCTGTTCAAGTTTATTTTTCATTGTGCTCTAGTTCTCCAAATCTTCAGCCAGAGGTTTAAACTTGTCAGCTCTCCCGAAGGTCACCTGTATTCTCAAGGCTGTTTAGGAAGGTCAGCCAGTAATGAGCTGCAACCACTTTATTTGCCACGCGGAAGCTTGGAGGGATTAATTGTCCCCGGTCTGTCTCATCCGCCATCGGAGGCCCCTTTGTCAAAATGATCCATGGCTCTCGTCCCTCAGGCCCCTATTTTCATTATTAAGGTGCTCTCGGATCGATCCGACCATTTTTAACATTGTGCCCTGTAACTTTTATCAATCCTTATTATCTAATGACCAATACTGCTGCTATCTGCAACAGTTGAGTAGCTTATGCATTTTTAATGGGACCTGATTGTTGCAGTAACAGCTGAATATGCAGATGGCCTCTCTCGCCCGGGCCAGGCCAATAGTAAGTGAAAGTTCTAAATTAAAAGACCACAGAGATCAATACTGGGGGGAGGCGTTCGCTGCTCTTTGCCAAAAATCTCTGCATATGTACCAAGAATGACCTTCAATGAAAAAATTCAGTTGGGTTTAAAAGTAAAACATTTTAAGACTGCATCAGACAGTTGTCCGACTGCAGCTTTCTCAAGAGCAGGAGCGATGCATCACGCAGAGCCGAACTGTCAGAAATATTTTATAGACAAACAGAACGCAAAGCACTAATTTAAAGCTTGAATCCGTCTCATTGTGACGCAACAAAGAGTAAGGTTGACAAACAGCTAGCAAGTGAGCAATTACAAGTTACAGAATACATTTTGAGGCAAATTCATTTGACAGTTGCTCAATACGATTCTATATCATGACTGGATTATACGCTGCAAGCTCCAGCAGATGCTGCAAAGTGCATGAAAGTATTTTTAATAATGCATCTTTAAATCACACCAAACGGAATTGGCGGAGCAGGCGCTGCAGTGTGATCATAGCGCCTCAGGATCTGAGCTATCATCAGGACAATTGGAGAAATGACTCAGATCCTTTGTAAAAAATTGTCATTTTCTTAGACCAGAAACTTCTTAGAAAAGTGAACAAACATTAGAAAAGCATTAGAGCGATTTTTCGACCCGTCTGATGACTTCGGCCAAGTTCTCCTTTTTGTCTCTAATAATCCTCTTCCCATGTTCTCTTAGCGGTTACTCTGTGTTTTCCAAGACTTGAAAGCTGGAGATGCAGATTTGAGGAGGACAATGAGATCATATCGTGTTGGCTGCTCACATACAAATTAGAATTCAGTGCAATTTGCTCAACTAAAACACCTGAGTGCTCTCCAACCACCCCACAGACACACACCCTCCACCCAAATCGGCCATAACCCCCCCAGCCCCTCGCTCTGTTTCTCGCTTGCAAACACACAGAAGCTCAAAATGAGACTAATTTGTGAAGGGGTCCAAGGCTGTGTTGGCCAGCAACACGTTTCTAATTATCGCTCGGGCTCTTGAGTGATTACTCGCTCTCTCTTGGCTGGCTGAAAAGTGTGTGGCTGAAAAATAGATGAGATCTTTGTCACTCAAATCACTATATGTTTTTAAGTGCTTTGGATGGGCCCATCATGCATTATGGAGCACAGTGGAGGGACTGAAGGACCACTTTCTTGACTCCTCCGTTGATTCTATGACTTTTTAAGGGTCTTCGGCAGTATGGCCAGCACGAATAACACAATGGCTACTTTAATATAGATTTATGTTTAATGTAAAGTTTAGACCTAATTAATCTGAGAGATAATATAAGCTCAAAGCTTAATTTTACGCTGGCTGAAGGCAGCTAATACCACCCATCTGTGGTGCTGAGGAGGAGCTTTCGCCGGAGTTTACAAGATTAGACTAGTCAGCTTTGCTTTGAAATTAGCTGCTGTTTTCTTTCGATTGCAGATCTACCGTCCTTGTGTGAAAGCACAGAGATAAGATTGTACCACATCATGTGGCAGGCTAAAGCTTTAATAATAGATGCAATTTTGACAAATAAAGGGTCTGCTAAGCCATGCAATTCCAGGATGGCCGAACTTTAATCTTTAAATATTGTGAAAGTTATTTTACCCTCACTGAGACACAATGCCGACCTTCATAATCTGTTAAAATGGAAATCTTTTACTTGATCCTTTGGTTAAGACACATTCGCTATTCCACAGCCATAGTGATTGTCGACAAATCATGCATATACTGACCAGAAATGAACATGTTAAGAGGATTGTAATCATGTGCCAACAGTTTCAACATCTTAAGCAACACTCGTTTTACTCAAAACACGGTAATTCGTGTTCATTTGAAAGTATTGTTAACGCAGACTGCGTATAATCACCCCGACTGCAAATGTTGTCCAGGATTAGTGTCCAAACACCCAGCACACCCTCATTAGATGAATTATGTGGGTTTTGTGCTGATGTGTATATGTGGTGTATCTGATTTCCCCTAAGGGCGCTGGCAGAGGCAGTACAGTACAGTTAGAGACTTGGCAGGTTCCTATCTGCCCAGGGTCATCCATTATTGAAGGCTTGATGAGGAATAAGTCTGGCTTCATGGGCTATGAGAGCAGTGCCCTGTGCCTGAAGCTCATGGAGTTGTTCTTACAGGCAGACAGGTAAGTTAGCAGAGAGGCTACAGCACTGCAGTGGTACCAACACTTTCTGTAACACTCATGAGAGACAGATCTGAGTAATTCTGTAGTCTCGAACAGGGAAGGGAAACTTTGCAATCTAAACTTTGAGTGATGGGTAATTAAAACAGGCCGTGTCTGTCTCATTAACAGCGCTTTTCAAACTGTGATTTACACTGCCTATTGGCAGCAGACGAGAATATTCAGAAGTTCACTTCTTCATATAATAATCGAGAATAATAGAGGTAAACAGATCAGCTTGCTTTTCAAGAAAGAGGCCTCAAGCTTTAGTTTGAATGAAATTATGAATTGAAATAATTTGGAGATGCCACATAATTTGTCAAGGTAGTGAGTAAATAGATGTTGATATACACTCAAAACGATTATTCTGTGGACCTTTTAAATATCATAACGATAAACTTCTATATTCACTTAATAAACATTTTTGAAATCATTTAGCAGATTATTTTTAGTGGAACATACATGTATTTAAAAAAAAAGATTAAAAAAATCCCACATCTACTTTCTCAAATTTTTTTACGAATGAAGTTTAGTTAATTAAACAAACAAGTATTTCATTAAAAATATATATTTTTATATACACTGAATATTCATCAGAAATATTCATCCCTCTTAACAGAAGTCTGATACTTAATATCTGTAAATAAAAAAAAACTACTGATAACATGTACATTTTTTACAATTAAAATGCTACATAACAATTTAAATCATAAACAGAAAACAGAGTTGCTAACTTAATTAGCCTTTCCATGCCATTGTCACCATTTCACTTTCATACCAGAACAATTTTAAATAATTTCCCAATAATTGCTAGTCAGTGAGGCTAGCTGTTAAAACACAGTCTTAGCTTAGCATCTATGTTTATACAACTGGCCCCAGATGACCAAGCTCTTCTCGAAAGTCGAGTCAAGTTTATTTATATAGCGCTTTTGTGTTTTTCTTTCGTTAGTTAGTAAACCAGGACACTATACATTAAAAAATATTACTGTCAATGTACCAGAATTAGCAGAACCAGTCTTTACCGGGAGGGCCAGTTCTCCTCTGACACATAACAGCTGCAGTCAGTGACTTTTGAGTTATGATTAACAGGGAGCGCCTATAAGGGAGAGAATAGAATTTGTTTAGGTATAATTTTGTTGAGTCTCATTTTGTGACCAGTATCAGTTAACAGAGCAATGTTTAGGCAGGGATAATAATAGAGGCATAATGTAACTCAGCTGAGCTTCTCGAAACTTTGTATTGAACTTAATTTTAAAGTGTCCACAAGCCCACAGTTCCTCCTCAGCACTCCTAATGGCTATTTAACATGCCAAAATCAGATGGGTTTCTGTACATGAGGGATTTTGGATTTGTTAGATAAATTCTTCCATCTGCCATTTAGCCAAGTCAGGAAAAAAATATTGTCAGTGTCAGCCCATCACTCACATCCAGATCTAACTCATCTGCGAGACTGTTGTGACAGCAGCTGTCGGCCGCACTCTTCCATCTCTTTACCTTCTAAGCCCGCATCGGGTCTTAACGTCAAAATTCCGTTAAGGGTGCCTTCATCAGACATCAGAGTCATTGGAAGTCATCTTCCTCCAGATCTCTCTTCTCCTCCCCCGCAGATGCACCTCAGGTTGGCGGAAGCCTGCTCCTTTGCCTTTGTAGTGCACATCTGTTCAACATTAAGTGACACAGATGATTAGCCTCACTCAGGTCTTAATAAGACAAGTTCAGCTCCTCACGAAGCGAAATCGGTGCTCTCAGGGCTGTCCCCCAGCCACATATCCCCTCACAAATGTCCCGAGTCAGATTAATACCTTGGTCCTGGTTTCATACTCTGAAAGTCTCATTACTAGGAATGAACGTTACGCGGGCTTGTCACCTGGGCGGTAGAGTGTATTTGTTTTAATGTTGTTATTGTTTGTTGTTTTCTGTCTGTGCTTCGGCAGATTTGTTTGTAATGATTGTGTGCAAGACAGTGACGGTTATGACATCATTCCTTGCATTCCATTGCTTTTCACTCGTGCCGTGATTTTTGCACGGTCTGATTGAACTCACACAAAAGCTTCACACCAGGAACAGCTCACCGTCTATTTGAAATGTATGCCAAGGCACCGTAACCATTTCTTACCCCCCGTTCTTCCAGATTTAATGGGACTGAGTGTGGAGACTGTGTGTGCAGTTATATTGGTATCGCTGAGAATTTGGTTGTATGCTCGAGTGAATATTGTGAATGTTGTTAGCTATAAATTGTGTTGTAAATGGTGTTGTTGGTCAAACAGCATCCATACTCTGATATATAGAGGACTACACCATCGTTATCATTCTCCTCCACAACTATGGCCGCATTTGCCTAATTGCACCAGGTGTTCGTGTGTACCGGTGCAGGGAGAACAAAGCCGAACAGCCAGCGCTACGCGCCTGTGTTTCTAAGTTTGACCGTGAATTATAAAGTATGTGGGTGTATTCTCGCGATCGTCTCGCTTCCTCATCGGAGCTGCAAGGGGTCGAACTTCTTTCCACTATCTGCCATTGTCTCCTCTCTGCCCCTCCTCGTAAATGCCCCAACTTTGTGATCTGTGTGTCCCAGCCCACCTGTTCAGTGCTCATTACTGTCAGCAGCACGGTTAATAAATATCCAGGTGGAGAGATCTACCCATCGGCTCTGCTTCATCTTCATAAGTCTGCCTATACACACGCACACACTTGCTCCACTGTGGGCCAACCTGACAGAGTTCATGATTACACTGTAAGCACAGCCGTTTTTCACCCCCTGCCCAAATCATGACACCACACTCCATCTTAGACACACATACGCAGAAAGATACTGAACTAGTAATGACCAGGGATTTGGAGAGCGAGTTTGAAAAGCGTTGTGTGAATGGTTACTTTCGTGGTGTAATGTTCTATGCTGGTAGGAGGTAAGTTGCTTTGAGAAGAGAAACTGTTTTCATTGTTTCAAAGATTTTTCAAGTGCTCTCTCAAGACTTTGCAGGTTGATTTATAACATGTGAAAAAAAGTTTTTGATTACAACTTTGTGAATTCCACGAAGGTCTGGAGTTTTTGGAATGTCATGAGTTGATGGAAACTTGTTTGACTGATAAAGCATCAGTTTTTCTAAACTCTGCCCTGTACAAAGCCACAGCTCAGACTTTTTATTTTATTTTATCATTTGGATTTGTACATTTTGTTTGTGAAAATAATGATGGCTGACTTTGTCCCTTAAAATATAAAATATTTGTTAAAAGTGCAGCAGCCTATGTTTAATAATTTAATACATTAATAAAACTGTTCATTTTGCTGATTGGTGTGCACGTTATAGTACATAATTTCTGCCTTATTATAAATCAGTAGAAATAACAATATTATACAAGTCCGTTTTATTTCATGAACTCTAATAATGGTGGACAGTAGTGAAGTATTTTACTCTAAGTTCATTTTTCAAGTATCTGATTTCAGTCTTTGACGTAGTTTTACTTTAAAAATGTGTTGTATTGTGTTCAATAATGTGTTCTTTACAGTATAAAGGATGATTTTATGTAGAAAACAACAATTCGCAAAAAAGTTTAGAAATTTGCTAAGTTACATTTAATTTTCACAGTTTCTTACCTTTAATACTTATGTACATTGAACTGTAGTTTCTAAATTTAACTCAGATAAAATTTGACTAATAATGTTGAGAAAGTATAAAGTAAAAATAGTTGATTAAAAAATTATGTATAATGTAGTGAAGTAAAAACATTTTATAATGTAATTGAGAAGAAAAATACTGAACTATTGTCCACCTCTGATACATCGATATGAGCATACACATGAATCTGTAAAGAGATTTAGAGATATTGTTGTGCTAGTCACTCACTTTTCAGGGCAGTCTGCCTCATTTTCTATTTCTTTGTGAAGTTTTGCTCATGTTTCAAGGCATGTCAAATTGGTTTCAAAGCCAGGTTTAGCTAGCTTCATCAAATATTTGCAAAAGTTGTGCACTTTTACAACATTAACATTGATGTTTGACATTAAATACAACCACTATTGGAAATACCGCTGCAAATATTGATACGCTTGATTATTTTGCTTTCCTAACTTATATGGATAGTTGTAAACTAATATTTGTATTTAACATTTTAGTTTCAGACAGACCTATCAGTCTCAATCTACAAATTGAATAGCCTTGTTTATGCCCTTGAAATAATCTCTGTGTTGTGGTTGTATAATGGAGCACAACTACTCATGTATTAATATGCCTACAATATAAAAATACACAAACACTCAATATCAATATTTATAAAAAAGCTTGATATTAACGTGTGAAATTGTGCAGTACTCAAAATTATGAAAACACTGTTGCATCCCCCCTTTAATTGAAGGGATACTCACCCAAAAAGTTACATTTTTTTATCATTTACTCACCTTTTAGTTCAAATCTACAGTATGTAAATGTCTTTGTTCTGATGAACACAGATAAAGAGACTTGAAAGAAAGCTCATAACCAGACAGATTTCCCCCCCCCCCCCCCCCATTGACTTCCATGGTAGGAAAACATGGTAGTTAAAAGTGCCTCAGAACTGTTTGCTGTCCAACATTCTTTAAAATATCTTATTTTGGTTCAAGAGAACAAAGAAATTATAAATACAAATTGTCCTACTATGGTACTCAATGGTGGCCAATAACTGTTTGGTTACACACCTTCTTCCAAATGTCTGTGTGTACTACATCAGAACAAATACAATTATACAGATTTGGAACAACTCAAAGGTGAATAAATGATGACCGAATTTCACAAGCCCATTTCTTTCAGCAGGACAAGGGGGAGTGCTTTGGTTTCAGGCTAACACTGGACTCGGAGCCCTCTCCCGGACAAGGGGGCAGTGCTCAAAGTTCGGAAGAAACTGCCTGGGTTTGAAGCCCTTTCCCCGGACAGCATGCCACATATGCATATCCTCCAACCTGCATTATTATTATTATTATCTGCATAGGCGAACTTGTGAAACTACTATTGTGTAGTATAGGTTGAGTGAAGTTGTGTTTTACAATGCACATAGCCTATATGGATAAGTCTCCTTAGTACTCCAAATTGTGCTAGGCCAAAAAAGACAGCTGTGGAAAAGACAGTGAGTACACAGACTCTTGATTCTGAAGAAGCAATCAGACTCTAAAGCATTTAATGCACTGCCTCAACTCTGAGCCACAGCAATTGGGTTTGATAGCCATGTCATTATGAGAGGAGGGCGTCTGGAGGTCTTCAGGAGTCAGGGATTACTGAGGGGAGTGGGCTCGTCTGGGCATGTGAGTGTCTGTGTCACTCCAAGGCCTCTTAGCAGAATCTCTCACCTTTCTACTGATTCTTCCTTGGTCAAG
This sequence comes from Barbatula barbatula, assembly GCF_947034865.1. Classification (NCBI taxonomy): domain Eukaryota; kingdom Metazoa; phylum Chordata; class Actinopteri; order Cypriniformes; family Nemacheilidae; genus Barbatula; species Barbatula barbatula. The sequence goes on along the minus strand of NC_136766.1, from coordinate 21,311,502 downwards.
AGTCTGGACTAGAGAGCAGCTCTTGAGCAGACAACAGAGTATCAGCACAGAGAGGACACTCAGTTGTCAGGAATTCAAACGGAAAGTTAACATTAGGAATCATTAACCATGAGGAGACATTGTTTAGAAGATACATTGGTCTAAGATGTTTGGTCAAGGGTGGTTAATATGTGTCTAGATTTATGGTTTGGGATGTGAATTGAACTCTCCGAAGTCCCTGACAACTTTGCATTTACATTACATTTGCGTTTATTGATGTGGTAGAATATGGATGACAAAACCTACAATAATCCAACCAAAATTATAACCAAAGATATCCTATAGATCTCTGTAAACACCACCTCACCTTGTTTCCATGTGTCACACATAAAATAAAGAAATAAAGAAATATGGGGGAAATGTGGGAATATATAAAAAATATGGAAATAAATTCAAATGGGAACATAAATTAACAAAAAAAATGACAAATTTAGTTAAAAATCAATACAGAAAAAATTATAAATTAAATAATTTGTTAAATACAAAGAATACATTCAGGGTCACAGTTAATTTAAAGATACATGTATTTGTTTAATCAACTAATTTATTTATTTATTTTTTATGGGATTTTTCATGGCAAACCAATTACCTTGATATTTCCACCAGCACTATTTTGAACTGCTATGCAGAGTATGTACACACTCACAAATTCATAGGTTATTTAACTAATCCTAGTGTAGTAAATGACTGGTAAGTGTCAGCCGAGTATGTATTACGTATGTGTCAGCCGACTAGTATGCAGATGTTCATATAGACCCCTTTTGCGCCGACGTCACAACATTAGCCGTAGTCAAAACAAAGGGAAAACTGGAGGTGCCCAATACAAACCAGCACAGATTCGGCGTTTAGGAAGGAGTTTAAAATATCATCTTGTTGTGTCGTTTAGAACAATTCTGTCTTTTGTTGGAGTGGATTATGATTTAGGTTTGTGCCTAAAAATATCTCACGTATGTGCAAAATGCACGGCTCAATTTAAACAACGATTTAAACAAAGTTTTAAGTTGTTTATTAGGCTATTTCTGGCGATCCGGATGGAACAAAGCAAATATCCAGATCCGTAACGCGGTCCGCCTATTGGGCATGACTGGTATAAAGGGAGAAGGAACAGTGAGAGGACTCATGTTATGTGTCAGATTTGTGTTCAAGTTTGCCACTTTTAGTATCTATAGATGTATACAATCTCAGTTTATCTTTACACACACTTGGTTTTTTCTCCCTGGTAGGTGTAGATGTCACTGATGCCACTTAACTGGAGGCAAACCTGTCAGTTGGTCCCTGGATCCATTGAGTGAGCGCGTACAGGTCGCCCAGGTTCCTTGCTTAAAAGTCAACTTTTTCAAAAACAATCAGGGTTCTAGACAATGAGTTACCTTACATGTTCAAATTTGTATATGTGTTTTTCTAGTCATTGTCAAAAAGCAAGGAACCAATGATACCTAGCATTCATAATGCGGTCAAGGGGATCTTATTGCCTCCACTTAAGGGCCACCCAGAAAGATGTGTCACAATGTTTACTTACAGAAAAGACATCTATAAGAGTGTCATCAACGGCTTCATAGATATGCAAAGAAGAGCCCAGGCCTCTCTCTTTCTTTGATTGGGCTAACTGTGTGGCACCCGATGTTCGCCCCTACTTCACTTTGATTAGCGTCCCCATGAAAATGTATGCCCCACTCTCAAAGTAAATCAGGGGAGTCGCTACCTGTCAGTAAATTGACAAACAAGGCTATGTAAAGCTCTGCAAACCGCATACATTAAACTGTAATCCACCTAGCCATTTCTTTGTGGGGCTGAGTTGCCAAATCCCCCCAGACTCCCCTTCTATATCCCTTCCCACATCTAACGCATTTATCCCAGGACGACAGGAAAGGAGGTGCAGAACCAGCCCCCGAACCCGTCATGGGGGGGGGCAATCTCCAAAGCATACTACAAAGGCAACCCAACAGATGTTGTGAATACCAAAAAAGCTCCTCTCTCTCCATTGTGAAACACACACAGTATATGAATTTTTAGAGCGCAGGTAGATAAATAAATAATGTATATAAGGAGCTAATTAAACGTGTTTATTCCTGTTATATGCTCCCCCTCTCTCAGAGCCATGAATCTTTAAGTGGTTGTTAAATTGGTCTCAGGGGCCAGCAGGACAGCAGGGGGGCGGTCAGCACCTGTCTCTGCTGAAGGCAGGTGCGTGACCAGCGGCCCATGATCCTCTGTTGTGCTGGGCTCCATGAGTGGAGAAGGGAGGAGGCAGGCATCACGCTGGGAGGTTAGCGCCCAGACGAAGAGCGGCAGCCGAGTGGCTGACAGGGCCGGCCGTCACTGGGCCAGGCTCCGCTTTGATTAATGAGGGCGTTTGAAAGACAATTAGTGGGAGCAGATTTACCTTCATCCGGCTTATCAATCAGAGCCCTTTAATTCAAAGAAAAGCACCCCTGTTACAAAATAGGTGTATCAGCAGCAAGCCTGAGATACACAGAGAGCTACAAGAGAGTCAGCGGGGAGCCAAGAAGGAAGATATTAGGGCTAAAAGCTTTGTAAACAAAACTTTCAGGACTTATAGTGAAGGAACTTATGTGACTAAGGAACTTTTGTTTTTCAAATGGCTTCCTTGGCTTTGGCTATGCGAACTCAGTTTTATTGATCAATGCAATGAAAATACTGTCTTGTTAAAAGAGACCATATTTCACTGCATGCATAAAAAACGAATTCTGATGTGACTGTGTAAATTGTACCATCTGTGGGTAGATTTAATAAAATACAGCCATGCTGACATTTAACAAGGCTTTAAGCTCCCTAATTATTAAATAATGATTCCAAATTGCAGACATAAATCATGTTGGTGGATGGTATACTGAGAACTTTGCAAAGTGTGAAGTACTTTTCACGCATACGGTATATAGACCATTGTAACAAAAAGCGGCCGATGCTTTCAAAAGATAAAGACTTATATTTGCATTACTGTGGCTTATGTTCAAACCGTGGACTGATATTCCAGAGGTATTTCCTCTAGTTTTTGACAGCTGTAGGAGCCCTCCACAAATTTACTCATCAAAACTTTGCCCCTATACTCTTCAGGAACTGCGTGCACAATTACACGCGTCAATCATTCAAACCCACATTATTTGAACCACTGGAGGAATGATGAAGGCTGCTCCCCGGGGCCCTTAAGGGGCTTTAAAACAGAAATGTGTTTTTATAAAGCTAGAACAAGTGAGTGAAGAAGCATCTCTATCGATCTGACTCCTTGTAGATAAAGCGCTTGCAAAGGGTGAAAAGAAACAAACACATGAGGCAGACAGAACCTCTGGGAGGAAAATCAATATGGCTGCCTAAGTTGGTCGTCTCTGGTCAGGCTATTCTCATTGGAGTCATAGACGTTTTTCTACTTTGACACAAAGTTTTAAAGAACAATGCCTAGTTTCAGTCCTGGATGCTGTATGGTCACGATACAATGCGCATATAGAACACTTCACAAGATGTAAAAACTGGTCTAGAAGCACTTCCAGTTTCAGTAAAAAAAGTTAATCTTACATAATTAAATCTTAAAGATGTTGGGTAACATTTTAACTCAGTTAAAAATGTTCTGTTGATTGTATTTTGTTCTTCTGGACCAGCGTTAAACCAGCATCGTTTACGTCATCCGAAGTGGTCACCATTTAAGTTCCATTTAAGTTTTTCGAGTGTGAAAAAAAACATTTAAATAAATAATGATCCATTTGCTTATTAAAGACATTTCAATTTTCAATATATACTGTATGTGTGTGTTCCTTGTAAATTGAACCCAGGACATTTGGGCTGTAAACACAATGCACATTATATTTTAGTAATAATAATTTTTTTTATAAAAGCAATAAAGCACTTTAGACAATATTCTAGTCCAACAGTCATGGCTGAATCCATCAGCATTGAAACAAATTTTTTTTTATTATTATTTGAGTCATCATTTAAAACAATGCAATACAGAAATATCCTTCTTTGTTGCCTTTACGATACTAAGGGCATTTAAAATATTACAGCAAAACATCGCGGAAATTAGAGCAAATCTCGACACTGTTCGTCTGACCCTAAGACAGAACTTGAAAATGACTGCAGTTTGCCAGCTGGCATTAACAGTCAGACCTGCCTGCATAGGGACATGACATTATTAGAGAAGAGGTCAGTGAGAGATGAGAAGCAGTCCAACATAAAAAGTGAGGGAATTACTCTCACAAAAGACTCCTCTCGGGAAAATGAATAGAAACCTGACAATGAGAGGCGAGATCTGCTAGTCAAACAGCCTCGTTTGTGCTTCAACTGACATTACGCCCACAGGCAGGGCCAGTCCTCTCCCTTACCAGCTCTCTAGCTCTGCTTAGAAACACGCTGGCTCCCCTCTATTTTCCATTAGCCGTTTATTTCACGGAGAATTTACCTGCTGCATGCCGTAATTGGTATGTGGGGCCCTCCTAAAGCGACGTGGCGTATTGGAAGGTGATCTTTTACACAGGTGAAGGATGCATAAATTATCCTTTAAGTTACACGTTATTAGACTGTAATTCTCCTCGCCACAAACATTGTGTGAAACGCTTGGTTTCGCCCGAGTTAAAAAATGCAACTAATAATGTTAGTTGCGAAGCGCCTCCGTCTTACCTCAGTCTGTTATTAAGGAAAGACAGAACAATATTAAAGCGTTGCTGTTGGTGTGTGTCAAACGTCTTTCCTTTCCCAGGCAGTTAAATGGAAAAAGTTTAACGGGTTATGTAGTAGTCCTAATTTGTGGTTTCCCGTAACCTTATTACACTACACGTTAAACGTATTTACAGGACGAGAGAGAGAGCGCGCACATGTTATTAACCCACAATGCTGCAATTCTCTGTAGTAACAGTCAGTCTGTGTAGCTTTGAGGTTTCATTAGCCATGTTTTATAAGGAGTAGTTTACATAGAAACTTGTAATTTGTTTTCCAGTGTTTGCTGTATCTAGGTAACCACATACAGTATTACTATTTAGTTTCATAATAGATATTTGCACTCACGAAAGGCATAAAAACGATAATTTTATATTACAATAACGAGGGCAGCTTAATTATCTCTCTCTCTCTATCTGTCCGCTTACTCTTTCATAACTTTGTGGGGCCCAGTTACTGCAAATTAGTCCTCCATTGTGTGTTTGGAATTCCACACACATACAGCAAGTATTGAATGACAAATTGCAATAAGTCTTTGTCTTCGATGGAGAGCAGACTGGGGACTGTAATGATATTCATTTTCAAACAGGAGAACATTCTAATGGGCAATTAAGACGATCAAGCCTGCCAAGCTACATGTTAAGAATGGAGACCCTGTGCCAGCCATTATGTGTCCTCTCCTTCCCGACTGGATCTTTGTCTACCAACATGTGTGTTCACAAGAAGCCAGGAGTAGAGGGGGTGTCAGGGGGGAAATCTGAAAGCACAATATAATTGAACTTTCCACATTACTTCTCACTAATATGTGCTGCCACTTGGTCTCATTAGTGGAATGATGTGCTCTCCAGTTCAGGAATGAACTCTTTGCCCGAGTAATTAAAGCTCCTAAAGTTTCCAGTCCTTTGTTTAAAGAATTTGTCCTTGTGCACTCCATGCCCCATCAGCTGCCTAATTACCAGGGCCTTTGTGTGATTAAAAATTCTCACAGAGATTCCATTGGATATTTTCCTCTGTTAATGAGTGTTTGTGGACAGCTGGGAACAGGCGCAGGCTCCCTCCTCGACGGACCTCCTGTGCACCGGGCCAGACCTCTGTCAGTACCCAGGAGTGAAAGCTGTCATTTCCGTAATGGGGATGGAAATTGGTCAAAACCAGCGCTGGCCTCCCGTAGGATTGGAAATGCCTTGAAATATAAATGAGGATGAATATTCATATTTCTTCTGCTCTCTTCTTCTCGCCCTGATTCCATGAAAAAGTGCTGAGTATTAATGTACATGTCAGTCAGATGAGGAAGGCCCTCGGAACTTGGCGCTGATGCCTGCCCGCTAATGCGTCCCTGGCTTCATTTACTATTATTCTCAGGTTCTTTCTCTCCCCAAAGTTGGGGTCACCTTCTCCGCTGAGAATCGCTCACTGGACGCCTTCCCTTTTGTAACATTTCTCCCCACTAAGTGAAAGAGAGTGATGAGAAAGAAGCGGGGAGAGAGGCATTTAATGAAGCCCACTCGGAAGTATGGAAAGTAGGGGTCAAACTTAACAGAACGGAGAGAAAGGCGTTGCGCGAGCATGCAAGAACTCAAAGAGGTTGGAGAAGAGGCCCTGAGAAGAGACGGTTGGCTTGGATCACTAGACTGTTCACAAAGCAGCAATTGTGTAGGCCTTACCAACTTTCAATAATAAATGTCTCTTTCACACCCAAATACCATTTACGAGGAACTAAAATTAATAATGAGACACGTGTTGTGATTTTTACATGTTCAGAACCCTATCAAGGTATAATAAAGGATGCGCTTCCAGGTACAGGTTATGTGAGCTCACAGCTTGCACGGGGCTTCAGGCAGCGCAAAACGAATCAATGATGTGATAAGTGCTTGACATGGATTTGGAGAAAGTGTTGAAGCAGGCGATTCGGCGGAAGTTTAATTACAGTTCAGGAGCAATAGATAGATTTCTGGAAACATCATTATAAAAAGAGAGCTTGTAGAGCGGGTCGCCCGCCTGATTATCCATCTATTTAAAGCGCCGCATTTTCAGAGAGCATAAGATGACAGAACATCTCACAGACCCATCTACACCTGAAAGGACATGTTTTGCTTTGAAATTTAATTGAACACAGGCACAGGAAATGATGCCTTGCCTTAACTAAATATGATTTTCAAAGGAAACGCGATGTGTCTTGCGACAGCAGCCCTGTAGTGAAGGTTAAAGCGATTAGAGTTGATTATCAAATAATGAATGAGACACTGATGTAGTCTTAATTGCATGCTCCGATGATTGCCTTGTTTGACACACATCATGTGTTCGCTTTGTAAATATAATTCGCCGCTTTATTCTTCTGCCTTCTTCCATTTTGTCTCAGTGATTTTGTGTCCATACAATGAAAATCTATAGGGGCCAATGTTTGGTTACCAATGTTCTTCATAATATGTTCTATTTTGTTCTTCAGAAGAAAGAAAGTTATGCGTGTTTGGAATGACATGACTTTTTGGGTGACCATTCCCTTCACTCCTAAAAATAAACGTGCTTAAAAGGTTCTGTTCTTGATGCATCGATGCCATAGAAAAACCAGTTTTGGTTCTACAAAGAACCATTCAGTCAAAAGTTCTTTATAGACCCATCTCTTTCTTACCTTTTTATAATCTGAAGAACATTTTCTCACCACAGAGAATCTTTTGGAACCATTTAGACCTAAAAAGGTTGTTCTATGGCATCGTGAAGCACCTTTATTTTTATATAAAAAAAGCCAAATGGGATAACTTTGGGATATCTTTGACTGATATACTGATGGACTATTTGGGGGGGGTTATGAAAAGGTTCACCGCCTGGTCACTTGGAAACTGTGTTATTGTGGCCCCATTTACACTGCGAAGGATTGGGAGTGACAACCTTAGAAGCACAAAAATATATGTTGGAGACTATGGGAGTCAACACATTGGAGATATTATGAGAACAGACAAAAAATTATTACCATTCAAAGTGAAAACCATAGCAACTATTTATACTTTCATCTGCAAGCATTATACTCAACAGTTTAAGCAAATTGGAGTTAGATTTTTGTTAATTCAATAATTTTTTGCTATTCTCTGGCAGTTTTTTCTAAACTATAGTTTACAGAAAAACAACATTTGGTTTATTTGCTTTGAAACATACTAACTTTCTAGGTCAATAATGTATGGAACAATCCAAAGCAATTGAAAGAACTTCAGTGGGGGGAAAATGGATTAAAGAGTCATCTCAAACTATGCTTTTAATGACATATTAACTAGTTTCTCCGTTAAAGTCTATATAAGCTCCACTGGTGTAATGAAAATCCGGTCACTCCCTGAATTTCACAGAAGTGACAGTGGCTTCAGAATGCAGTTTTCACTTCTGTAAATAACTGAACTCTATGTGCACAAAAAGCGATTAAGCACTCCGAAGAGAACTGACAAACCGTATCTAGCAGCAGTGTGCATGTAGCCTGTATGTAATAAGTAGCAGTGCTAAATGTTGTTTCATTAGGTGTGAAAAAGCCCAATAACTCAATAGCCACCAGCCAAACCTCATCTTGGCACTGGCTGCCTGCTAATCTGTTTTTCATTTCATCTGCTGGGTGGTTGCACCAATGGAGAGCCTCAGTAAATGGAAAAGACATTCATTGCTAGCAGCCCAGCAAGAAGCTTTTATACCCAATGTTGATGTGCTATTGTTATGAAATAAGTAGTGATATATAGTCAAAGTTTGTTTGAATGTAGATCAGTCTAGACTATACACAATACAGGACAGTTTTAAAGGTCCAATCATTTTATGGAGGATCTATTGACAGAAATGCAACATAATATACCTTCAGGGACCCGTTTCAGAAAGCAGGGTAAGTGCAAACTCAGAGTAAGTTAACCCCAGAAAACGGGATACTCTGGGTTTTCAGTTTCAGAACGTGAGGTATATCAAACCCGTGACCGCGGGGTAAGTCAAGCCTGTTTCAGAAATCAAGGTATCTTATACTTAGAGTGAGTAACCATAGTAACCTACTCTGTGAACCTAACCTGGTCAGGAGCAGGTTTTATTCCACTAACCCGAGGTTTGTTACAATCTCCGCCCCTTTTAGAAGCGCGAGCGGTGTTGAAATTGCCTTCGCCGTTTGTTTTTTCAATCGTTTTCCTTAATCGCGCACAAGTTTATAACACAGACATTAAATGTCCGTTTATTCAGTACCCGTAGACGAGGAAGCTGCATTCATTCAGAGAGAGTTACATTTACGTCGGGAGAGAATATATGGTGAAGCCCCGTTTGGATGTTTTATCATATCCGGAGGATTCTTTATTTGAGCGGCACAGTTTTTCTTTACAGTCCATTAAATATATTCATGATCTGCTTCATCCTTACATCACAAACCTCACTCGTCGTGGCTGCGCTCTTACATCTGAGCAGATTCTCTGTATGGCTTTACGTTTCTTTACTAATGGAAGCTTTCTTTATAACACCGGGGATGCAGAACACGTTAGCAAGGCAACTGTATGCAGAGCAGTAAGAAAAGTGTGAATCGCTCTCAAGCACTTTAAATACATGTGTGTTAAGTTTCCTGTGAGAACCATCAAAGAGGAGTTTCATAAGATTGCAGGTGAATGGTGAACGTCTTTCTGAATAAGCTGATCAAATAAATGTGCTCTTGCTGCCAACTCTAATAATTGAAATACCCTTTAGGATTTCCCATTGTGATTGGGTGCACATTTAAAAGGTCCCATTCGCCCCGTTCTGTTCTGGCTTCGAACTGCCGTCGGTCAGAACGAGAGACGGGCGCTCTAACCACGAGCCTAACGACCGCAGTCCCTATTGCATATGTCTCTAGAGCATCTCTAGCTGGCATCCGTTACACATAGCTGGAGCAGGGGCAAGCATGGCCAGTTTTTTGTCTTCTACAGCCACAGTGCTCGGTTCTCATATACTCATAACTTTCAAAGCCAGTTTATTAAATATATCAAACATTTCCCAGTCAGGCATCCTACTACCAAGAGCATTTAAACTCACCGGACTGAATGATGTTTTTATATTTCATTTTCAGCTGCTGCCATGTTCTTTTTATTGCAGAAGGATTGCACCTACATGACAAAAGTCGTAGGTATATATGTTTATATATACATATATATATATATAGTTCCTCCAATTCGACTGCGAGAAATAAACGGAGCGCTTTTTGTCACGTGGCGTTGCCATGGTGAATCGTGTTATCTTCGCTCAATTGATGATGGCTTTTTAAAGCCGCGGTGAACACGAGTAACCTCGGGTGAAGTTACTCAGAGTGGATTGAACTGATTGAAACCAGCTGTTCTGAAACAGAAAACTCAGAGTAGCGGTTATCTGAGTAAATCAACTCAGAGTTCATATTTTAACTCAGTGTTGCTTGAACCTCCTTATTGAAACGGGTCCCAGATGTGTATAAAGACCTTACACAATGAAGCGTTATGTTTTTATTACCTTAGAATGAGCAATTTCTAACTACATACACTGTGTGTCCCCTGGCATGGAATCCTAAATGGACAAACTGCTATACAGAGCGCATTTCATAAATATGAAGAAGTGAAAACGTTACGATATCATAGTTCTGTGTCAGCCACCACAGTGCTTCAAAACGGAGGGGTGGAGTGAGCTGTTGGTTGCAATTCGCAACCTCACCACTAGATGCCATTTAATTCTATACACTGGACCTTTAATAAAAACATATCTGCATGGCAGTGACCTGTCTCTAGGCAGTCAAACACAATGCCACAGACATTTGTTCCACTAAAACACTAAGGATCACTCATTAAATTCATTATAACAGTCAACATATTTTTCTTATAGCACATGCGTTGTTTGACGTGTAAAGCAAATCATGCTGTGAATGTAGCAGGACACCAAAGATAGTGAAGGCCCTTGAGGTAAGAAACAAGTGAGGAGACACGACCTCTTTTTTTCCCCGATAGACTTGACAGTGTGAGTGTCTGCTTGTCTTTTTTTCATCCTGAATAGATTATCGCAGGGCCTAATTTGCTTGGTGAGAGCCATGGAAGAGTGAACCAAGCCCTCCCCTCTCATTTCTTCAGGGATGACTTCTGAAGCTCTCAATAAGGCGACAAGTACGCCTTCCCTTATTGAAATACATCAAAACCACTAATCCTTGTAGATTGGAGCCACCCACTGATTCAGATTGTCATTATGTATTTCATAAACGTTCCAGTCTGAGGTTTTTATGCTCCCAGATAAAAAGAAAGTCAAGAAACCTCAAGAAGTGGTGGGTGGAGGAAGGTGTAAATGTTCTTTTCATTAGCATCTCGCGCTTTCTCCCGAGTTAAACCCGGAATGGCTGACTACCGAAACATTTTCAATGGGAGATTTCTGATTACGGATGAAAGGCCCATTTGCAGTGGCGATAATGGGTGTAGTGTCATGTCATTTGAGGAAGCTTGTATTTCTCTGTTCTCCATCATTTAATTGGGTTTAAGGAGCGTGAGAACACTGCAGACTTTGTGACCATTACAACTAATTGACCAGAAGAACATTACTTGCAGTGGCGCACCACTGTGAAAACAAGAGAGGTGGGGAGAGACTTTGCTTTCTGCTATTTGTGGCCATTGAACAGTTTTATGCTTCTGTTTTGCATTTAATGCCACGGCATGAGAAACCAATTATTCCTCTTCCTACAAACATGTAGCAGTGCATTCTAAGCGGAACCGACGGGAGTGCTTTTCACTGGGCTCATTTCTCTTTGCTTAATTCATGCACAGCCGATAAGTTGATTACTGATAAAGTATGATTAATTTCAATAAGCGAACTAATTAAAATGAAATTTTATCTAAATGCCTTTGCTTTGATAGCTATAGAGTTGAAACTAAAAGTTGGTGGTTTGGATGTTTTATTTAATTTTCTTCCACTCTTAACACGAGTTCCTCATTGTCCTCCATTAAACTGAATCTGCTTTTCCTATTCAATGAGCCTTTAAGCAACCAAGAGAAGTTCACGAATCATTATGGCTCAAGCATTTCTTTACCGAAATTAAATGTATAATTAAACGTAATTGAAGACATAATTGTTTCTGGCAGCGAATAATATAACTAAATTGTGCCTGTAAGGAGAATCAATATAAATGCTCACATCCCTCTTGTGTTCGAAAAGAAGTTTGTCAAATCGGGAGAATAACGCAGGTAAAAGCATGCGGCACTCTGAAAGAGAAAAGAAGGCAGCTGTTGAAATGGACTCCTATATTTTTCATGAACAAGGTCACTTATCAGTGACCGGAAAGTCACCTAGTTCTCTTCATCAATTTAATAAGGATTCAAAGTAGAAAAATAGTATGGTCATTTCTTTGTAATACACCCCTGGGCATTTTATTATGACTTCATTTCCCAATGTAATATTGGAATGTCTCTATAATTGTAAAAGTGTAATAGACTCTAATAGAATTTCATTTTGAACCCTGAATGGTCTATGCCATCTCTGCTCAATTTGAGTAGAATAATGATTTTTAATGTCCACACATGGCTTCCTGTGACCTTATTCAATCTCAGGCCTGATCAGGAAATATATCGATTCAATTACAGCCTGATGACAAGCCAGCTGAGGGGAGGAGGGAAAAAAGGTCAGCACATATTTGAAAATGTAAATCTTAACAATGTCTTTTGGGTTTGCTGAAAAAAAGCCATTATCAAATGCCATTTGGGTCCAACAGAATCGAGTCTCGCTCTACCTCTCGGTCTCTTTCTCTCTGAGCAATGGGAATCATTACAACATGTACAACACGGAGGTCTGAGTTCGCCATTGTCTGGAGTGGTTATATGCAAAGTAATTTTGCAGGAGGGGCCTGTTTATTGGGTTATATCTGTACCACTACTTGTCATGCACTGAAAACATGTTTTCCTGTTTGATGGCCTTGTTGCAGCATTTTCTCTTCACAAGTCCAAGGCTGTGGCTCTACGTGTAGTTATTGGCGGAATTTAAAAATGCAATGAAGTGTTCCAATTCCACTCAGAGCAAATTACATGTGCATCACAACGGCTGCTAATTCTTAGTTTGGTCATTAAAAACTCATTAAAATTAAAGTGTTCATTTGCATAACTCTGTGTGTTGCATCATAAATTATTAATTGAAAATAAATAAATGAATGCAATTTGGGAGAATAAGTGGTGGAACACATGCACCTGCAGAGCTGTTTTGATTGTGTTTTTGTTGACATTGAGGGAACACACAACAGAGGGGGAAGTTGGTGAATCAAATGTTGTTCAAGGTTGTTTTTATCATAATTGTCTAACAGATCTTAGTAACTGAACCGGGGACAGCAGATGGAAAATAGCTTTTGCTAACTCTGGTACAAAACATCTTTTCGTAAGATTAATGTATTTTGTACGATGTCCCTGACAAATAAATTAAATAAAAATAAAAATATTAACACACAAAGTAAACTGTAAATTAAAATGTTTAAAGCAATGTATTACTTTTCCACCAGAAAGAAACATCACAGATGAGATCTCTTTAATCTCAATTATCAATGAGATTAAATGGAGGGCAAATGGGAACTTTTGCTTAAGTCTCAGATATGTCTCCTGAGAAAAAGACACATGTGTGATCATTGATAGGTTGAGCACCGCCTCCACAGAAGAATATCAATGACTACTTCTCTACCCCCGCCCACTGGTTCGCGAATTTCTTAAGCTATGCACATATTACACACTATTATTTAGTTTAATATTTAGTTTTTATACTTTTTGTCCGTCTGTTTAAACTAAACCGCTGTTATTTTTATTTAGAGCGACCAAGCAGCAAACATGCAACATATTGTGCAGTTCCTGGTTGTGGAAGAACACAGTCGCTTCCTTATGATTCTGATATTAGGACGTTTATTTTAAAAGACATTCCAGCTCACGTGGGTAAAACATTGAGCATTTGTTCGCTTCATTTCACCAGGGATTCCTTTGTAAACAAGGCACATGACAATTCTTTATTTGCAGAGAGAAAAAGCAATGCTGTGCCGTCAATATTGAATCCGACCCGGAATCTTATGCGAGTAAAAATATATGTACAATGCATCACTATTGTGTAACAGCCGTCTGGCTCTTTTGGGGTTAACACAACGTTAAAAAATTACTCACTAGAATTGAGATCACAAGATCACAAAACTAAGTTTTGACCTGCTCATAAAATTAGCTTGTTTAAACATGATGCTCATTACAGTACAACAAACTGGCATTATCACAATAGTTCAACCCCTTAGGATCTGCTAACCCAAAAGAACTGAAGAGTTATGATTACTGCTTGTCCTCTTGTACTCCCAAAATGGGTTGTCTGTACATTAGAAACTAAGATTGGGCAGTCAGCAATGTGTTCAATAGTTGATTAAAGTACGTACATTCACGCGCCGTGCCTTTATGGCTCGTTTGATATTTTTTGTTGCTATATTATCTCTTTTTTTATTTGCAAGCATTGCTAACTGCAGCCCTTTTTCAAATCACTTCATTAATTAAATGAGATTGAAAAAGGTTTTGTGCTAATGGATTATGCAGGGGCCTGATGGCTCAGCCCTGTTTACCCGAGGTCACATTTCATTTGCTGCCTATGTCAAGCGACTAGCGACGAGACCCTTTGAGGCAGGCCAATCAATGTCTCCGTGCCCAAGCCCTCAAATGAATCCATTAAAGTTATGCCGATGCATCCTGCCTGGGAAGAGGGAGGGAGAAAAAAAGGTCTCCTGATACCTTTGAAAGAAATTAGCCATGAATTAGGAGCAAGACTGTCTCGGTCTGGAAGCAGGCCAAAGCGGAATTAAAAGGCCATCAGCGCCTCTTGTGTGTAAAATCCCATTTGTTCGTGGTGTTTTATGAAAGTGTTTTTTCTTCTGCTGTCCCTTGTCTTGGACCCCCAACTGCCACGACCTTTCAAAAATACAGTAGATGCAGGCCGGCAACGGAGGTCCGGAGATGTATAGAACTCTACTGCATGACCTCACAATGCATCCAGCCCACAAGAGGAGACGGCTCAGGCTGCGTTTTCATGATTCGAATCTCATGTACTTATCTTAACCGAAGATGTCTCTTCTCCGATCGCGGATGCTGCCCCAGAGCGCGACATCATTATTTTCCGAAGTGCGTGGAGAGGCACGATAGATGACACATGAGATAATTAGTAGACATCTACTTTATATATAAAGTAATGGCTTTTGGCATCTGTGATTCAGAGGAGCTGTCTGGCTTCTTTTCTCTTGCCCACTCATTTTAAAGCTCCACATCGCTGTTCGCCTTGTCTGAGGGCAGTTTTGTTCCTTTAAGACCAATTAGCAACCTTTGTTTAGTGCAGCGTAATCGTTTAAACTGATGGAACAAGCTGTTTTCTTTAAACTCAAGTTTAGCACTGATGAAAGTCTATAGGAGTGAAAAAACCGAGATCAGATTTTTTTATCTCATCCTTATCTGAGTTTGCCTGATGCAGTCATGTCACTGACCAAAAGCAAAGATTACCTCTAAATGCAGAGTGCCCACCAGGCCCGGTTCCTGCCAGGTGCAGAAGGGTGGGCTAGCATAGACCCTGGGTGGGCATATACCCCAACCACACAGACAGAAAGCCACAGAAAACATTTAGAGACCATTTCAAAAGTATTTTCCTTTTTTCTGATAAGAATGTGTTTTGGTAAAATTATAATTTTTGTTTATTTCTGTGAACTTCTGACATCCAACAGCAAACTCTATTGTTTGTGAATGTTTACCAGAGGTAAAATTGAGGGGGGTCAGAAAAGTGCGCATGGGCAGGAATGTTTGTTTATATTGTTTACGCCTTGGAAATCAGCCTTTCTAGATGTATTGTGGCCATTCTAGTCCCGTGTCTATTGAATTTGAACTAAATCAAACCTCAGGAGTGACAAAGAGTCATCCAACAGCATTGTGAAAAACTGACTGCATGACAAGACACTTGCATGATGCAAAATTTATAATCTTACCTAAACACATACCTATAAATAGATTAAATCAAACTTAAAATTAATTTAAAAAGGTCTTTTCTGTGACTACTTTATTCAACAACATCAGGAGATGGCTTCTTCACTCTTCTCAGGCCCAAATTTGTGATGGTCAATCCAGACAAACAAGCACATGTCTCTGGTCGCACGCATAATAACAAGCACAGATGCAAACACGTCCTCATACACCCTCTCACAGTAACACGCAAACCCGATCTTAAACAGCTCTGCGATTTGCGCTGTCTCTCTCTCTCCACTGCTAGAGTCACGCATCATAGTCCGCAGCAAAACAAGATGAAATAAAATTCTAAGCCGTCCTGGCAGTCAAGGACACCATTCCCTCACCGTAATAGCCTGTATCGTCTGGACACTCCATGTGTAGCTTTTCTTCATTGCTCTGGGCTTTTCTTCCAACAATAAGCTCTTTATCACTCCTCAGCACAATTCATTTAAAGCCACCGTCAAGAAGCAATCAAACGCTAAGTAAGAGGATTCAAAGTCAATGTGTTATTGTAAAGCAAAATACCATTGCTTAATTTCCATAATGCACACAAGGAAGATGCCAGAAAAGTCACACTTTAGTGATAATACACAAGAAAAGAAACCATTTACTGCGTTCTATTTATTGCCGTATTATTTGCGCTCATTTGTGCGCATGGTGAGATTTAATCGCTCCTATTGTTTTCTCATTTCAGCTTTGTAAAGTCTCTTTTTTCACTCATTCCTCTCTTGTTTTCCTTTTCTTTCTCTACTATGACATTGTGTTTGGCTTTCTTGTCTCTGAACAGCAATGATTTAGCAACTCTTGACATATCCATTACACAGTACAGATTGGCTATTCTCTTCTCTTCATGTCTCACCACCTATGGAAATGACATGCACCTTTCTATTTTTTCCTCTAATGCCCTCAATTCATGGGCTTGTGCTTTTAGCTCGAAATGGATTTAAATTTCAGGAGTACTTCTGTACTATTAACTAGAGATTTCAATCGTGGCTAAGTCTTATTTTGAAGCGAGGATGGAAAATGCCATTTGGTTCTTCCTAAAGCATCATCTTATTCTTGAATCTGTGTCCTTTCTATGTACCCGATGTGTCAATGTGTGCATCATTTTATTGTCGTCATTCTTGTTAATAGATAATGTAATTATATAAAAATCACATCTTTATTTTAGATTTAACTGTGCATTTCACTTTCTTTGTTGCTTTAATAGCCGTGGCATAAAAAATGTCACGACAGCACTATGCTAATTCATAAAAATGCTCTGCAGTACTCAATTTCACCTTGTCTCGTGCTATAGGATGCTGATTGTGACCTTAGCAACCATCTGGTCCTGTCTGAAGACCAGTGTCTCCTGTAGCTGTCTGCTATTTAAATCACCCTCACCGCTAATATATAGCGTGAGGCATATTGTGGTTAATGGTCTGACAAACATGCTCAGACATTTTCAATAAGTCTTGTCCACTTGCTTCACGTTCTGACGACTGTCCTTCTTCACCAACTCACTTCTCCATCACGAGGGGATTAGAGCCTTTTTAATGCTTTAAAGGAGCACGGCCCAGAACCAATGGGAAATAAGAGCAATTAGCATGCTTACGAGTGGCTAATAACATGCAATTTGTAAGTCTTTACCTGTACATTTCTTACAAGAGCTGTCGTTCTTCCCCGTGATGAATGTAGTCGGATGGTCTAGCAATTATTTAATACGACTTTTTAAAACTCTTTTGATATGAATATTTCTGCTTTGTTAAAATCCTGGTTAACATAAAAGGATCACAGGATTAATATTTGCTCAATTTTATCGCTGCTCTGCCATAATGTCACAGGGGAGTTGAGTTCTGTTCAAAGATTCCGCAGTAAATGATAAAACAACTTAGGGTGTTTGTGAAAGAGTGCAGTGTGTATCAATGACACTACACAACGGTCTTGCTAATCAAACTCATATAATTAGCACTAGTGATGGGCCATCCTGTGTTTATATTATGATAGATTTCCTGGCAGCCACAACGAATGTTTATATAATATAGAAAATCGCATGAGTGAGACTGTAGAAAGTCGAATGCCTTTAAAAACAGCATTTGAGTCTTTGCAAATTCTGACCGTTTTTGTGGCAATAGACGTGATATTGGCAACTCATTTGATGGTACATTATTGATTCTTACTTTGTTCATTATGGCTTCTCTTAATCTAGCCTAATGCTGTCCTTCAAACAACCTATATAGACCTAGAAGTCACTATAATGCATGCTATCCTTAAAAACCGCTATAGTTTTGAAACAATTATCTTTATGTATATATATATTTTTTAAATAGTAAACTCGTAAACTCTATGGAATATCACAATTATAACTATTTGCTATGACCAAAAGCATCCAAATGATGCTTAAGGGAACCCACATAACATTTACATTTAAATCATAAGGTCTAAAATAATGAATTTGGGGTCCCTTGGTTTCATTCTTTATTTTTGTCAAATGATCACGCTGAAACAAAACACTATTGTCTGATATTTGTCCAAAATTCATAAGACGGAAAAAAAATGTCATTTTTATCTGAAAAATCCATGCATGCTCAACCGTGTATCGTACATTTTGAAACAATTATTATTATCAATAAATTTAAGAGATTATCCAAGCGTCATTTTTAAAAAGAAAGACATCAAACATATAGGCGCAATCTTAAGAAATTTGTGTTTGTGAATAAAATGTAAACTGCAAAATTAACAGAAAGATCGATAGCACGGTCACTGAAAAAATGAAAAAAATAAATATCTTTCAATCTATTTGAATGGATTATCAACATTGTAAGGACATTTATGGTTGTAATTTGGTCAAATTACTGTGATCAAATATTTGGGGTTATGAATTACCCAAATGCTGGGTTGTTTAAACACATTGATGGGTCAAATATAAACATTGTCCAGGTTAATTTAACCAAAAAGTTGGGTTTGTCCATATTTGACACAATGATGGGTCACAAAAATATATTGATGATAATACTGTAAAAATGACACAA
Source organism: Barbatula barbatula (assembly GCF_947034865.1). Taxonomy (NCBI): domain Eukaryota; kingdom Metazoa; phylum Chordata; class Actinopteri; order Cypriniformes; family Nemacheilidae; genus Barbatula; species Barbatula barbatula. The sequence continues at coordinate 21,292,829 of NC_136766.1, read as the reverse complement.
ATCATATACTGTGTTGATTTCTCAATACACCATTTCTTTAGTAAAGCGGTATATGAAAAACATGTATGTACTCTGAAAGTAATTTACCTCAGCAGACAGCAGCTGTAATAACTCTCTGTCATCACTACTAGCCTCACCTCTTTGTTCACCTACTAACCAAGCACTACTAATTATAATCATAATGATGCTAATAATAATATGCATCACTTCAATCTCACTTTCAATAATTGTATTGTTCCACGTGTTTCCGTATCGACTTAAATCATATTTAACTTCATCTATCCCCAGCTCTGCAAACAGGATTACTGCTACTTATCTAAAAAGAAAGTGTATCTTTGACGCATTGTTATACCAGGGAGAGGAAAATGAAGTCCATCGCAATACAGCTGAAACTAATTCATTAAAATGGCTGTCTGCGAGGAGCGTTTTTCCATTCCGCCTTGCTACGCGTGGCTCCGGCCTGCAATGCTGATGCTGTCCTGTCTCAGCCCCCCGCAGCCCCTGAAGTAAATCTGATGAAGAGAATTGTGTGATGTGTCATGTATTAGGGACTATTGAGAGCTACATCTACAACCAGGCCTCTTCTAAAAGGCTAAAGACGACTATCGAACTCTACAACTGAGTTTCTCGAGAAAGAAGGAGAAGAGAGGGGAGGGAGGGGTCACACGATCATCGGTTTAAGCCGTGTCGTCCGTGCCTGCTGTTCCATAATGGAATAGAAACACAGGGGCCCTGTTTGGTCGCCAAACACAATTAACAGGGTTTCTTCGTCCACATCAATACTGCTATTTGCATAGCGTATTGATCCGGGGCCCTTACAATCGCAAAATGTTAAATGCACCAATTAATTCTCAATCTGTTCCCGCCCTTGTCTTCTCGCCGGGAGCTCTGAAGGTCAGCATTAAAATGAACTGCTCTTTGATTCCTGTCCAAGAGAAAAAACATCCCTTTTTTATTTAGACAGTGCCCTACTCTCCGAGGCAGCCAAACAGGCCCATCCTACCGTTTTCATTATTATCATCAGTAGCTAGTTAGAAATCCTGTGATCCGATTTGTCCTTTTAAACAAGGTGTTTCTTTGCTCTTTTATTAACAAGCCACCGTTTCTGTTCTGTCACTTGGACCTTGGCTTTTTATAGTCTGAAAACCTCAATATCTACCTCATATTGTCTAATAAGTCTATGACAGCACACAGAGGAGCGTTGTGCTCTTGATTCATACCCTTAATAGCATGAGTCCAATGCAGCAAAACGCTCTGTCTGGCCTTGTTAGAACACTCTCCCCTCTCTTTGACTTGATCATGGCAATAAGTTAGAGGCTGTGCCCATTCCGCTTTTTGTGACATGTCAATCCGTTTGGAAAATGAAGGTTGTGTCAGCATACAGGGATTATGTATATGAATGTACCTTTCCCTTCTTGTACAGCATCTCTTTTCATCCTTTTATCTTTTAATGAAATCCTATCTAATGGAAGCTTGAGGTTAGAGGTGATGTGGGAGTACAGTAACAGCAAAGACAATTAAACATCCTTGTCTGTAGGTGTAACGAACTTTTTCCACTCTCTCCACGATAAATTGTATTTATCACTTTTTGATCAATTTCCTTGAAATGCTTAAGCAGCAAATTATTTAGAAATACTGTAAAAATACATAAAACATCATTTGTACGCCTTGTCACACATCTGGCTTCTCTTGCATGTGCGATTTGTTTGTGTTGCAGATGTGAGGAAAGGTGCCAATTGAATTCTCAGCTCAATGGCTCTCACTCGCATCGCACCTTTGTGTATAAAACTGACAGTGCATAGCCTACAGAAACGCCCATAAACCTTAAGTGAATGTTGAGCGTTCACTGTGTTTCAATGCGGTCACATGCCCTCCTATGTCAGGTATGGCTAGGTCTATTCTCTCTATCTCCATCAACGCGACAGTCGGTGGTTACGGCCAAGTGAAAAATGAGCTCGCCTTCAGCGAAAGATGAATTTCAATACACTACACCTGTGCCACCTCACCAAATGAAAGGCCTGATTGTCGGCTACTGCGTATTTGAAATGCCTAATTCCTCCATCAGAAAACCTATTTACATGAATTAGGGTCAATTAGCGTTTTCAGACCCATTTCGGCTTTGTTCGCCCCCCGTCCATTAACATTTGAAAGTGTCGGCTGCCAGACACAAGAAAAGCCCCGTGATCTGATTTGAGCTGACCCCCCACGTTGGGTGCCTAGATGGACCCATTTCATCTTGCCAATGCTGATGAAAAGAAGCTGGCCTTAGCTCTCAGATTTGCCTCAATTACGTGTAATCAACAAAAGCAATTCAGATGGGGTGGAAAAGAAAAAATGCCCTGAAAGAATGACTTGTAAGCAGAGGTCTGTCAGAGATGGACAGGGCAAAGCTGCCCGCATAAAATGCCTGACTATAAATGTGCAGAGGATAACATTTAGATCAAGTGCTGAATAAGTGAGCTGTTTTCGATGGTGAAGGAGATGCTATTGTTCAGATTTGCGCATACATAGATCGTAATTGCTTTGCTACTGTAAAGTGAAGGCAACTTAATTGAAGTTTGAAGTTCTTTATTCTGAGCCCCAGGTCATCATCTGCTGCCCTTTTTGACCACGCACAAATTACACCGGCTGACCTCAGTTGTTCGTACTGTCCGTCCACAGTCATTGCACAGATTTATTCTATATAATATATAGCCATATATATTTATATATAGCCACCTTTTTGTAAGGATTCGTAAGACGGCTTGATTAAAAATTCAATGGTTTGCATGAGAGGGCAACAGAGCTGAATATTCTTTTCCTTTTTTAAAGTTGTATGAAATAAAAGAATGGTACGCAATATGTCCCCTGCTCTTTTTAACTTATTCTGGGGAACAGCTTTCAAACAAAGATGACACGTGAAGCTATTATATGACAAAATTTGCACTTTTGTGAGGTTGAAGCTTCAGAACCAAAGCAGCAAAATGCAATACTGCTTTGATAAAAGAGCAGCTGGAAAAAAGCTAGAGTCAAAGCTAAATGTCTCTAAAAGAACATTAGTTGACCATGTTTGCCCCCTGCTTGTCACAGTATACATTAGGGAAACCACCTGACTCTCAAATACTCCTTAAATATTATTTGCCTGATGTATTTAATTCTCTTCAAGATCAGTCATACATTTAAAAAGGGTCTGTTGATTATAATAGGACAGGAGCAGCTCATCCAAAATAACATTTTAAAGATGACTTGAGCAGATGCCAACCTGATTTCAATATTCTTTAAGGTGTCCAAAATTATTTTAAATGTCCCAAAATGCCATGGTCACAATGAAAAAGATTGTGATGAAAGCATATTATAAAACTATAATGAAAGCATAAGTCTTTAAATATTGAACACTTTACTTGGTTCAGATCTCTATTTGAAGGCCTATCGTTTCCACATAGTTTAATCTCAGTATTACATCACTGTGTATCATAGTTGTAGAATGAACAATGAAAACTGACATATGAGCCCAATAATTAACAGAAAAACATTCTTTATCGTTATAACATTTGATGTGGTGACACTTGGCTATGGAATGAAGGCTGAAATGTGTCCTAGAGTTTTCAATTCTGAACTGAAACCTTCAGGAATCCTGCCAATATCATAGGGTTTAACAAAGGACACAGTCAAATGCCATTGTCTCTACAGCTTTGGTAGAAATATTGTTTTCTCCACCAGACAATCTTTTTCCAATATGGTTCAACTCAAAGAACGTATGAAGCGCATGTTCCAACACGCATATACACAAACATATGCTGTTACTTGAGGACTTGATGTATAGGATCCTACCCAGCTGCTTTTAATACCAAATACAACCTCCTTGCCTTTTGTTACTCCACATTAAATGACCACAAAAAAAACTTTTGTCAGTGTATAAAAGTTTCATTCACCCAAAAAATTCTGTCATAATTTACTCCATCTCTTGAAATTTTTAAGCCGTATGACTTTCTTTCTTCTGCAGAACCCAAAAGAAGATATTTTAAAGAAAGTCGGTAACTGTACAGTCACTGTGTGACCACAAAACCAATGCAAGTCTTCAAAATATCTTCTTTTGTGTTCTGCGGAAAAAAAAAGAATTAATTTTGACAATAGCATAATAATAATTTTAAAACATTACATTACATAAATAAAATTTGTATTTTTAGCAAAAAATGATGTATTATATAATGTGTGATAATGTATTATAGTATCTATCATGGACCAGCATGTGCTTCTTCACACTTTCTAAAGTGTTCATTTAGCCCCGACTTTTCAAGGGTTCTATTAGCATAATTGTGATATTGATTAGAAATAACTCACTTTTCCTCATTATGATTACATTCGGTTGTTGACTTTAAAATGAATTCATTTTTATGTCAGTCTTGTTGACTGGTATGATCTATGATTTGTCGATGTCATTGATTCCTACAAAGTTCATCCATCCATAGGTGAGTGGCATAAAAGTGTTTTACATAAAAAGATTGAAGAGGGACAATGTGCGCGTAAGCAAAATGTCACTGTTATTGTGACAAACCGCAAAGGTGTCGTCCCTTGAGGAATTTCCCTCTGGCGTAGGATACATTGTGATAGAAGGTTCATGATGCTAATTATAAAAACTTTCATAATAGATTGTGGAACAGGACTATGGATTGACTATAAATGTGTATCTATTTGTCTTTATGTATCAGTTGAGAGAATGCTTAATGTAGCACACAAACACTGTTCACTCACTACGTTTAAATCCACAGTGGTCTGAGTCACAGACTGAAAGCCAAATAATGCATTCGCTGAACACTTTTCCTTTTCTGTGGTGGTGGTTACACCGATGGTGGAAAAGCAGCTGTTGTGACAATGGGCTGCCCTCAGAGAACCTGTGGATATCCAGTCTAAATCCAGCCCAGGTAGCTGTGAAAAAGCTAATAATGCGTTATTGCTGCTCAGGTCTTTTCTGTCATCTCTCTATCAGTCACCCTATACAGGCCTGGCCGAGTGATAATGGGTAATAATGCAAGGGGGAGAAAGTCCAATCTCATCGGGTCCAGTGGTGTGAGAGGGGCCCGGGTGTTAGGCTCCGTATCCCATGTGTGATCCCTATTCCGAGATGGCCAGCTGGAAATGAGGAATCTTTCTGGCAACAGATTTGCCTAAGAAGTGTGGATTGAAAATAAAAGTGAATGGATTTACAATGAAAAAGATGCAGCAGAGTCATTCTGGATTTTGCTAAAATCAAAACTGCCTGGGAAGTCTTTAAACGCCAGATATATGACATCCTGAAAATCCCTGACTGAAAATGTTTGCCTGGAATGTTTTTTATAATGATTAATTTAGACCCGTTTTCTGTGCATTTTCATTCCATTTTGTTCTAAGAGTTTTTTTTATTTTACTGAAAGGAATTAACAGCATGAGCTCACACATGCCTGTTTATTCACATGGGTAATGAGAATAAGGCACTGGCCTTAAATCTAACCCAATTACATCTGTCTTGACATTACATCCATATTTAATGCATATTTAATGTTATAACACCCCAACCCCAAATTTAAGAAAAAGCGAGAGATCACAAATTAGTTTGGAGCTAATGCAAACTGGTGGATTTGTTATGATGGTATTTAAATCTTTCAAAGAGAATGAGAAATGATGAAGAGTATGGTCTCACTATAACTTCAGGCGTACTGCAGCCTTTTAACTGTTAACTTCTTTTGTTCCTTTTCTACTGCAAAGTTTTAAAACAGCCAGAAGAATATTATCTGTTTTTAAACCTAAACATATTAAATATTCCCCGCTTTGATAACAACAAATGTTTGACAAAGTGAAAACAACAAAGAACTCACATTTCTGCAGCCGAGTGCAAACAGCATCGGTTGATCTGAGGAACTGTTTACTGTATCTCTCTAATCCCTGCTGATTCAATAACAAAAATGCTGATCATCTACGCAGACATGATCATGTTGGTATTATTGGTACAGAGTGACAGTTACATAGTCTTGATATGGGTAGTTGACAAATAAACGTATTTTACTACCCGTATTATAAATGCTTGTTTGGGGGTTATCTCGATGAGACACATACATATCAGCATTAAAGGGATAGTTTACCCCAAAATGAAAATTCTGTCATAATTTACGCACTCTTAGGTTGGTCCATACCAGTATACAGTTTTTGTTCTACTGAATACAAAAATTTTTGCCAGCTTGGGGGGGCAGAAATAAACTGTAAAATAAAATAAACATTCCTGTAAAATAACATGTTTTCCCCATTTAACTTGCAAATTTGCTGTCTTTTCTGTAATTTTACGTGTTTCTGTCAGTATTTAAAAACATACATGAAAATCTGTAAAAAAAACTGTACAATTATAGGTTTTGTACATTGTACATGGAAGCACTGTAAAAAAAAACGTCTGTAGATTCTGTAAAATTACAGTTTTTTTTACAGCGTACAACCTGAAAGTGAGTAAATGATGACAGAATTTCCCTTATTCAAAGTTGTAACATTATGGGCTGTGACCCCTACTGTAAGTGTCCAATGGGCACCTAACACACAGTTAAGCCTTGTGTTTGCATGTATCTGCATTGGTGAAATGCAGTCTTCCAGTATTCCAGATTTATAATAGCTTGTCTCATAATATTTCAGTGTCTCATGCTCAAATACAGCTTGATTATCTACAAGGATGGCCTCTCAGGACACTTCTCCACCGGGCTTTCCTCTGAAGTGGTCTATATAATAGAGCTGTATTTATCACAGGCCTCCATTAAACACCCCAATTACTGTTAGGCCAACAGTAGTGATTTTCCTATGATAGAAGGTCTGATCGGATCTCACCCACTCTGTTTCATTAAAGCGGTACTCTCCGTCCTCTTCAGTAACCCACTGGTGCCCTCGGCTATTGTGCTGAAACTGACCCTCGCTATGGTCAGCGTACCCTCTCCAGACAAACTGCTGCACAACAAGAATTAAGTGCTTGAAAATAAATTGATTCATAGCAACAGAAATGCGTTACACGACCTTTACGGCACTCATTACACATTGCACCCATCGCGCCGCCTGAACGTTCCTGTTGTTCGGACCTTTGTCTCGCTCTCCCTTCCTCTCACCGTTCAACCTTCTCCAGGGAAATGGTAATTAATTGAAATCATTTCCATGTGTAAGGTTGCCCAAGTCCCTTCTCGCACTGTGTCAATGGGTCGATAGGTATTTGGAGCATACAGTGCACACAGGTGATAAGAACTCAAGTCACACTGTGTTAAATGATTGCCAAAGCAGCAAGTGCGAAAAAAAATCTGATTCAAGGGCATAGGATTTTGTGACGAGGGAATGAGGGAGAGAGAGAGAGAGAGGAGCAGACAAGCATTCCTCTGCGGATGACATTCTGGCAGCAGGGGCTGATGGTCAGCACCCACAAAATTGAAATATTTCAGGTGATTCAAGGCCGACCACATTTCTCACTTCTTTTTTCCCTCCCTCTCTCTCTCTTTCTCTCTCTCACTCACTCTCTTTCAATTATCAAAAGGTTGTCTGTGGGAATCAAACAGTCTCCTTGGGGGAGTTCTTGCGCTCTGTCCTCGGCGTTCGGAATGGGTTTTGAGGGCCGCTGTCTTTACGCAGCGTGCCAAACAGTGCTGTATCTTTAAGAGGCCTGTTACATGCTGTTGATTAGTTTTGCTGAGTGGGTATGCAGAGACCAATAAATTAAATATGAATAAATTAAGAATGTACTGTAGCAGAAAATTGCTTGGAAAACAACCACCTCCCCATTAAAATATGTATAGTAATGCCTTTTATGTCTGGCGACGTGGGATTAGATATCACTGTAAATTAACACGCCATCCGACCGTAGTTGAGAACTTTTCACTATTAACAAGGACTTATAAAAAAAGCATTTACTCTTGTGTGTTCGCTAATTAATTTGATATTCAAATGAGCTTATGCATTATAATTGCAAATATCGCGAATAAAAGTACTCCGGGAAAAAAAACGGGGATAGTGTCAACAAAGATTGATGAAGCTTGCTTTGAAAATGTCGGAGTCATCTGAGTTTTTCGCCTGCGTTTACCTCCCCAGAAATACATCTGTGGTTGCGTGTCAGCACCTTGCCCCACAACAGCGGCTCTCTTCGCATTGAAGGGGATCGGGGACATCAGCATGTGAGATGAGCTCCCGCAGATAACGTCCCCGCAACGTTGGTGTGACATTGTAGCCGCATTAGCTCATTACTACAATGTCACAGACGGCATGGTGAGGAATCTGAGGATGCTGCGCGGTATGAGGAGGGGGGACTCGACCGCAGGTATCGGGTCTTGGCAGATGAGCTGATTAATTAAGAGAAGCGCCATTAAGGTTATTGAGATGCAGTTCTCTAAGCCGCGCATGGGTGGGAGACCGGAGGGGGGGCACTTGCAATCCCTCTTTCTCTATTCCTCAACTTGGAGTGACATTAGCACACCCGCAACCTCCTGGAGTCACACAGTGGGCTGCATCTCCGCATCCCTCCGTGCCTCTGACTCGGGGATCTAAAAGAAGAGACCGATTTTTAATTCCTCCTCTCCTCTATCTCCTCCCCTGTGCCCATCTGTCAGGCTACACTACTGCAGAGGAGGAAGGCAAACACCTTGTTCCGACTGGCCGCCTTTCTAATTTCCTGTGCTTCTACGGCTTGTCCCAAACAAACGCCCCTTTCTCAGCAGCCGTGCTTGCCTGCTTGTCGTGCGCGCACTCCCTTTTCGGAAGAAAAGTTTGCCAGATAGAGATCTTACAAAAAATAAATTTTACGACAAACTAAAGTGTGGATGTGCTGGCACAGTGGAAAGTAAAGATATCGGGCCCATCCGCTCATTTTTCCCAGCAAGGTTTTCTTGCTAATCTACTAAATTTCTGCTCTCTTTCACTCTCTCCCTGAGGCCTACAGATGCACTCCTGTAATTTACTGCAGGTCACATTCCACCAGTACAATTCAATTTGAAGATTTCGCTCTGTCTCCCTCTCTCTCTCTCTCTCTCTCTCTCTCTTTCTCCCTCACTGATATAATGAATTAAAACTCTGGCACAGAAAATGAGGGCCATATGTTGAAATCCCATCCGTGCTACTGACACGCCATTAGCAGTACAGGAGGTTCTGTAAACAGACCTTATGCAAATTCACTCCCCAGCTTTGATAGGATTGACACTTTTTCAACGCAAATAAATCATTATCTCCCGAGTCCTTCTTTGTCGACAACGGTTCAGTTGGACCTGCGGTAGTTGAAAGCCCATCTTGTAGTACAATCTCTCAGATCAGGTTGGGGATGTGATTCATTGTGTATGGGCAATAAACACTGTCACACACTATAATTATTTAATGGCTCAATCCATCAAAAGTGACTATGGCCAGACATACAGGAAACTGAATATGGGGATATCGTGAGCTGGCTCTTCTGTTTCGAACATGAAACTTCGGTTGTCTACACACACACTCACACTTCCTCATGCAAATAGCAGGATTGCAATGCATTCTCTGTGAGTTCTGCTTGGCTATTTTAATATTGTATCCATCTTGGGGATTATTCTCTCTTCACTAGAGAGACCAGTGCTTGAGTGGTGCAGTACTTACAGTATCCCCTGCTGCTCTCAACAAGATTAGAGAGCCTGCACTTTGACTCCCAATCCTGCTCTCTTCATGGTGTCCAAGCATTCAGCGCCCCACCGCTCACAGTCATAGCATACAGCTAATATTGAAGTCCCCTTGTCCCCCTTGCTTTTATTTATTTGTCTTGCATGCATACTACACGTTTAACACCTGTAGGAACGTTTCTCTGGAAAATAATGGGTCACATATGTGTTGTGAATATCAGCCACTTGAAGTGATATAAAACAATATTTATTGTTGGATGATTTATTTGCAATATGCGAATTTGTTTCTAATAAACAACAGCAACCTTTCATATTTGGCAAAAGATGACTGACATGATTAATACATTTTAAACAGGAGAACAGATCTACATTCTTTAAATGAACAGACAGATTCAGTGGAAAATCTGCGTTCAGTATAGCTGTGGCATGTAATTTAAAGTGGTGAATACCATGTTCTGTTTGGAGATCAAATCGAATGACTCCTTTGCAAAAACCTATTAAACCCTGTTATGACCAATACATTCTTCACAAAGAAACATTTCAATAGTATAATAGATTACTTGAGCCTTTTCTTACATGTCACTGATATTATGCCATGCAGGGCTCTTACAGTAATAAGTTCAGCTGTTCCACTTTCATAAAACTAAAGCAGCATGTTGGTTTTCTTTCACCTCATATATTCAACTAAAACCTCTGTGAGCCTGGGGAAGACAAAAAACCAATACCCCATCCTCAAAAAGAGGAGGCCTGAGTCCAATCTATACAAAGGCCTAAAGGAGTACTTCACTCCAAAATGAACGTTCTGTCATCATTTAATTTAGTTCCACACCCCTATTAGTATTCTTTTTATGTTTCAAATATAATGTTTCACTATGTTTAAATGAATATCACGCATGTGTATGGAGTTAAAGTGACAGTTCACCTAAAAATAAAAATTCGGTCATTATTTACTCACCCTGAACACAGAGCAAGATATTTGGAAGAATGTGCGCAAATGTGACCCCATTGACTACCATAGCGGGAATAATTACAATAGTCAAAAGTGCCCCAGAACTGTTTGCTTTCCTTGATTCTTCAAAATATATTCTTTGGTGTTTAACAGAACAAAGAAATTCATAAAGAAATTCAACGGTGACCAAGAACTGTTTGGCTTCACGCCTTCTTCCAAATATCTGTGTTCATCAGAACAAAGAAATGCTATTAGACCCAGGGAGTCTAAATTACTCTCAATCTCACCATTTTATAAAAGTGAAGCAAGTAGAGTTCTGATTTTAACTTTTGATTTGTTTTAAAATGGTTCTGGTTTAAAAGTCACTTCGACAGGCCCGCTGCACCCCAGTGGATCCCTGGAACAGCATTCACCTTTGGCACTCAATATGGCCACTCAACCAGTCTCATTGCTGAGGTCTAGCTGTGTTTTTTAGCCCGGAAGCCAAAGCCTGGATTGGTGGAACGGCGGATGGAAGAGGTGGAGGGGCGTGGGGACGGGCTTTCGCGCCTGCTTGGGTTGGATGCTACAGCGGCTGCATCTGCTGGTGATGGTGATTTGACGCAGGATCCCGAGATGGAGGCCTTGCTGTAGCTCTTTGTGCTTGGCTGAGCAGGGGGTTTGTTACCTGTGTGGGGCTGCGAAGATAAGACACTCTCATTCATCTCACAAAAGCACAACACATCACACTGCTGGACGGCACAGTGTGTCACAGCTGTTATAGCAGGGTTAACTTGGCACCATCTAGTGGCAGTTTAAGGTAGGAGCAGACCAAATATGGATTTTAGTCATGATGGGACTTCTTTTAAATATCTTCCTTTAACAGAGTAAAAATATTTAACAAAATGCAAAACAGTCCATTTCAAAGCAGAAGGTGTGAAATACAACAGCTTGAATGGCATACCTGTGTAGAGGATGAATTGACAGAGCTGCAGGCCTTCGCGCATTTCTTAACCCCATTAGATGATGAGGCTGACACTTTCTTCTTCAGAGGCTATGAGAATGAAATACATACAGCATGAAAACAGAAAGACATGAGGCATAGAAAAACTGTTATTTATGTTGTCCAATCTTGTTCATTGAGCCAATCCCATTACTTTTCATTTGGACACATGGTTCTAGGATGAGGACTGAAGTAAAACGGACGTGTTGTCTTTTTTAATAAGGAAATTGGCAACTTTAATTTAAAGGTGGGACTTCCATTTAAACGGTCGCTGTGTGTTTTTTTTATCAAGTCCGCCCACTTTATTATTTCTCTTTTATTCAGTATTTCAGGTCAGTATTCTATATTATAAACTGTGTGTTCATCCATTTTTACTGCATATCCATTATGTAGAAAAGTTCTTTATAAGAAGAACATCTACCGTCTTCAGACAGGAGGGCTTGTTGCTGTCAGTGAAGTCCTCCACAGGAGGTAACGGGGTTCCTGATTGTTCTTGAGACATTCCAGACCCGGATTCTCCATCCTGATTGGAAATGAGCGACAAGTTGCATAGTCCCTCACTCATCTCTACACTCTCTTCAACCTCCGGTGCGCTCCGGAACTGCTGCATCAATTCTAAAACGTTAGTACGTGTGGTGGTGGTGGACGTATCCCCCTAAACAAGAGACATTGTTTGACTTTCTTCTGTCTGGTTACAGTTTTTGTCATTCACCAAACTGAAGAGAGCGTATTACCTTTTTTATAAAAGTATAATATTCATGACCTCATTTTTACAGAAGGTTGATTCTTCTTACCGAAATCCAAGGGTTATCTAGCAACTCCCTGGCTGTCATGCGGTGTGCCGGGTCAGCTTTCAACAGACATCGCAGTACATGTTTAGCTATGAGATAAAACACAAAAGGGTTTACCACACTAAAGGACCTGAATATGTAATGGAACCACGTAAATATGAGAGACGGATCTAACCTGCTTCACTAACAGTGCGCCACACAGGGCCAGAGAAAGTGAGCTCTCCCTTCATTATCACCTCGAAAAGTTTCTCCTCAGAGTTGGCTATGAAAGGAGGCTCTCCACACAGCCTGTCAAAGACCAACACTACTGTAGTTAAGCAGCGGACAACCAATCACGTGTGTGAACAATGCAAAGTGTGAGTCAGTGGAAACAGAACAGCCATGAGCATCTTATTGCAGTCCATGTGTGTGCAGGAGAAGGAAAAAGAGATGAGATCTTCTTACAGCATGTACATGATGACGCCGATGCTCCACACATCACACTGTTGGCTATACTGGTGACCATTTTTCACCTCAGGTGCTGAAAGAGCAAGTTAAGGTGTCAATAATGAAAGATGTTTGAGGCCGGTGTGAAGGCTGATAATGTATCTGATGCCGTTGACAGCTTTTAACCTCCATTCCTTCTCAAATGTTATCGGCCTCACTGATATCACTTAAATGAGGTCATCTCCTCTCTACTGCTCTTTTTAATTAGCTCTTCATTCACTTTAACACCCCATCACACACACACACAAAAGTAATTTGAATAGTTAAAATATATGTGACTGTGTGAGTGTGTATATGTGGATTACCCATGTAAATGGGTGTCCCGCAGGTGTCCTGCAGCATGTTCTCACTGCCCACGCCACCCTTCTGCACGGAAAGTCCGAAATCTGTGACCTGAGATGGAAGAGGAGAAGCCTCGGTAAAATTACTGAGATAACATCTTAAGACAACCAAAAAACAAACAATATTTAACCCATTCCCACACACTTAAAGATTGTCGTCAGATTCTGATCTTGTAGAAACTTTTAAGTAATAAACTGCACACCATGTCAGTTTTAATTGAAATAATTTGTTCCTTTGTTCATTCATTATTTGTATTCATTCTTAATTTCACTCAGATATACATCAAATTAGGGAAGAAAACACTATCACTTCTGTTTAATGCCAACTGTAAAGTCAAATCGACTTCAATTTCCGGACAAATGCTGACGATATTTGAAATCTTACACCCAAACAAACAAACATCAAAGTATCACGAGAGAGTACTGCTTTTGAAACCGAAACAGTCATGACGCAATTGACCAGTATACCTCTTTACACAATGAGGAGCGGTGTAACACTGTTTAAATTGCTGAATTTCTCTGAATTGAAATGTTGTTGGAAAGATAATATAAGTACACAAGTGAACTAAATATATAACATCAAGCTAGGGATTTTTTTTATTGTAATGCAAAAATGTATCTTACATATTGTGGCTTTAAGATTAGCATAGTTCTGGTAATTTAGAGCAGTGGTTCTCAAATGTTTTTGTTTACAGTGCAACGCTTTGTGGCGCCTCAAGTGAAGACTGGTAATCTTACAATTTGAATTGTAATAAACGAAAAACACATTCAGTTATACAATGCTGAACATCAATTGTTTTGGTTGGTGGTCTTATTTTACGGATATTTGAATGCACAAAATCTATGATAAATAAAAAAATTTCATAAAATGAGCCAAAATCAGAGTCCCCCACGGTTTGAGAACCACTGATTTAGAGACTTAAACAACACATTTCTACAGGTCTGAAGGAATTATTTTCCCCTGAATACTGCAACATGATATTGAATAAAAGGAATGTTTAAGTTCCATTTTTTGTTGATTGATCAACCTTTGTAGCAACGACAAGCACTGCATTGCGCTTGATATAAATTCGACACTTTTTCAAGTCATATATATTTTTGTTCCTTCAATCTTAATGAGTTTTCCCACAGACACATGTGAATCCTGCACTGGACACACTGAGGACCCCCGACTGCACTTAACTAGATCACTGTATCTCTCTCATATACTGTATATCCATGTATTTCCAGCTGTAAACCCTAACAAAGATGCATCCAGTACACACACAATCGCACAAAGACTACGTGCCCTGGGCCATATGAATAATATATACAAGTAGCGTATACAGTTTCACTGGTGCAGGTAGGATTAATATCCAGAAGAGATGACCACCTTCTGCCAGATAAAAGCTTTTAATACAGTGCCAGGACAGCGCTGTCTTTGGGCCGCGCTCTACTCTGATTTATAACCCAGCGCTGCCCTGTTTCAACCCTCCCCTCCAGGTAGCTGCTTCGGTCGGCTCCCATCAACGCTCGATTCTGCTCCATGCTGTGGCCCGGCTGGTAATTTGTCTCAGAAAAGCCACTTGCGATTCATTTTCTTTGAGAATGTGATATGAAAGGGGTTAGGCAGGAGGTCTGGTGTAATGAGACAGTATTTAAAAAGCAGTTAAAAGGTTTGGTAAAGGAGGACGATGAGAGAACTAAACAACAGAGAGCGTCCAGAGGTCCTGTTGCGTTTTAATGCCTTACCACATGCCTGCGCGCAAGTTTTTTCCGTCTCTCTCACCTTGATATTGACCATTTCGTTATCGTTGCCTTGGTGACAACTCTTCACAAGAATGTTTTCCAGTTTGAGGTCACGATGAACAATGTCTGAGAGCGAGAGAGTAAAAGCAAGAGAGAGATGGTTAAGTATTATTCATAGAGAAAATTCTAAGTATGCAGCGTGTTGAAAAAGTAACGGTTTTAAAAATGTTTTCATGACCGACTGAAATGAAATGCTCAGCACTAATAATAGGAAGTCAAAATCCAATTTTAATTAAAAGCATAATAACCTGTCATACAGTGCCGACATTTCCTTACCACTTTTACTCATGATTCTAAATTACTGCTTCACGCGTTTATTGTACGTACTTAACTAGAAATGTGAAAATAATCTAATTATAATCCTTGTGTGGGGCTAACATACTGCACCCTCATAAAACACTCTAGTCCAGTATACACATCACAAGTGGCATCATTAGCTCCTCTAAATGTGAGACACACCATCACTCTGGGACTGTTGAAAAACACACCTATTAATCAGTATTCCTCCCCTGCTCGTTGTTAATGACTCATTAGCCCCATGTAATGGTGTCTCATTGCCAAGCAACGTCCTAAATTACCTCTAACTGCAGATTTCACAAGAAGGAGAGGAAAAGAGGAAAAAAGCAGAGCGACTTAAAATAAGCCCCTCAGACTCAATTAAAATGGGCCGATATTTTGTCTGACAGTTGTTCATTATTTTCGCATTATTAAAATAAACCAGATTCTCCATTATGGCAAAAAAACTTAATGCGGATGCTATCATCACAGCGATTATTGGATATTGGTGGGAACAAAGCAATTCAAGCTAATGCGTATGACTTGGCCTTAAAGGGGATCACAAAATGTTACAGGATCGTAGGCATACATTAAGTAATTGAAACAGAACTACAGTATAGGTCTGCAGCAAGTTTAGGATGTGACAGAACTTGCAGCTACTTTTAACGATTTATATGTTACAATAGCATTTAGACCTACCATTAACTCATCAGGGTTCAGTTTTAGAAATGAAAACTGAAACACTTGTTCGTCTCGAAAATGAGCAAGCAGCTGTTTTCATCGCCCTGTTTTAATGAGAGTTTTGGTGTCTCGCATCAGAAACCAGCGATTGCAAACAAATTTCTGAAAGAATTGCATAACAGTTTGTACGCCCACTGGAGGTGGTTCTTAACCTGTGCCATAAAAAATGAATGCGACTTGTGGCAGATGGAAACACATTGGCCTAATAAAGTCGAATGTAGTGAAAATTAAATTGATGTGACTTGTCGGTTGTTTCCGCGAATGATGTGTTTTCGGTTTCTGGGTCTCGTTTTATTTACTGTTAGTAGCTAGGTTCCCAATACCACCACCATCGGCTTAAACAACTTCATAGAAACGTACAGATTCTTTTTTTGCGAACTTCAAAAACATATGCTTCCCAGGCTAATGGCTCAGTTGGTCAGAAATTGATTCAACTGAACTGGATGACATGTTTTTATATGGGAATATTCATTTAAAAAAATGAATAAATCCTTTATAAAAGTGAAAAAAGTGTAGGGCTTTGTGGGCTTCACCTTTTTTGTGCAGATAAACAATAGCTTCCGATAAGCTTTTGATGATGTGTCTGGTCTCCTCCTCAGTGAAGCTCCTTCGCTTCTGCAGGAAATGCTTTAGATCGCCTCCTTCACAAAGCTCAGTCACAAGATACATCCTCTGAAGACCAACACACACGGATCACATGACCCACACATGAAACAACTTTCATGTGCTGGCCCACGCCAGCACTGGTTCGTGTTATTATTCTCACCTTTGGTGACTCAAAGACTTCCTGCAGATGTATAATATGTTCATGTTTCACTTGTTTCAATATGCTAACTTCCCTTTCCAGGTGTTTCACACCAGAGGTGCCTGCCTGCAGGGACAAAAAGCATTGCATCGCTCTCCATCTATCAACACTGTCAACAGGATGAAACATGATGACCGTACACTTACCTTCTCTTTGTTCACCTTCTTAATTGCCCACTTCCTCCGCGTCTCGATGTGAGTGGCTTCGCAAACAAACCCAAAGTTGCCTTGACCTAATTTCTCCCCAAAGGAATAGACTTTCTGGGGATCCAAATAAAGAGGGCAGCATTAGCAGCGAAGTATTACATACCCCCCTTCTCCTACAGTGACAGTAAACAACGCTTCCACTCTGACTAATGGGGACAGAATGAGGGTGGGTTTGTTTTTCAGCTTCTCTATACTCCATTAATTTGAGACCTGAATCTTTAAAGTGGAACTTAATTTTCAAGTTTGCCAGTCTCTGGAGTTTGGGAGAATATAGTATTTCTAATCAAGTTACAAATGATTAAGTTGCTGCCGCAGTTCATTCAATCTCAGGTCTAATTAACTTGATCATTATCTCTGCGCATGCAAGGCTGAGCACTGCCTGCTGCGGATTTGGCAAAGACAGCAGTCAGAAACCTCCAGAGAGGGCGAGGGCAATCAACAGCATAAAGAGGTGGAATTTCCCTCCAGACCCGATGAGGGCGCTGGCATAATAGTGGGAGATCAGACAGCAAAGCACGAGGCCGGGGCTCTAATGTAAACTCAAATGTGTCTTTTGCCTCTGATCTGAACACAAATTGGTCGTATAATGTAATGGTATGGTTGCATTTGGGAGAAGGGTCTCAAATGAACTTTTTAGTCTGCCCGCCAAGGTGCTGAGTAGATGAACAAATACACCATCACTTACTTTAGTATAATAATTTAGTTTAGAATAATAATAGAAATTGACAATAATTATGATAAATTAACTTAATTACAAAATATACAGTATACACATTTAATAGCTATAAAACAAAACAATACTAAAGAAATATATTTCTGTAATAATTACTTTGATTTCACATGTAATCCCGTTGAACCAAGCTTTATTGGTGGTATTATCATTATCATTATTATTTTTATTATTATGTTGGCGTTTCTGTAAATCTCACTAGTTTTAATGAGCTCCCTATTTCTATACAAAGAATTTTCAGCTCATCTCCAGAGATGGAGATGGTCAAACCGCTTATATGTTAAAGGTCTAGTGTATGAATTTTAGCGGCATCTAGTGGTGAAGTTGCGAACTGCAACCAACAGCTCACCCCCCCTTTCCAAGGACCAAGATGTCGTCACGGTTCTTCGCCGTAGGAGATGTATTTGCAAAACATGCCCTGTAGAGCAGTTTGTCCATTTAGGGCTACTGTAGAAACAACATGGCGAATTCTATGCAAGGCCCCGTAAATATAAATTATTCATGCAAAAACATGCATGCGAATTCTAAGGTGATAAAAACATAACACTTCATAATCTAAGGTCTTTATGCACATCTGTTATGTATATTATGTTGCATTTTTGTCAACAGATACTCCTTAATTTTCCACAATGCACCTATAATAAGCAGCATCTGTCCAATAAAAAAGGGTTTGGCAGAGCAAGAACAAAAATTGTAGGAAGCATTGGTCGAGATGGGCATGTTTGTGTGTATCAGTCTGCACCCCGATGTACTGTATGTAATAGGCCACATATGGAAATGGTTCTACCTGTATGCTGGATTCATCCTCAATCCGAGTATGGGGCACCTTCTTTTCTGCACTGTTTGCACGAGTCCACTGGGAAGACATTATCTTCTCTGCTCCAGGAACATTTGTATGTGTCATCTAAAAGTGGGAAATCAATGTTCACATACAGAAGATCAACAACACAAAACACTCTCAGTTACAAACATGATATCTCTTACAATAAAATATTCAGACAGTCTCTTGTCACAATACGGTTTAAGTCTCTGCAGTAACCTCGTATTAGCGAGGGCTCACCTGTTGATCTTCCATTCACTTCTCCCTTTAAATGAAACCAAGTGTCTAACGTCCCCACACTAACATTAAGCACAATTTACTCAGCTTAAAAACTTGCTCCAGAGCCAAATTAAATGTAAAGCAATTACGGTGTGATGAGTGGAAGCGACGAAGTGGATCCGCCACACAGACAGTGATTAAATATTAATGAGTAAGCAGTGTCTTTAACCTCTCGTCTCTCTGTGGAATTATCAAGTCCCGCTGACAGATCCTCTTATAACAGCGCTGCAGGTCCTATTACTGACCATCTTTCTGAACAAACAAAACGATTGTGACATTCTAAGAACCACTAATAGCTCAATCAGAGTTATGTGATTGAACTGAATTGAATAGATCAGAGTATGGCACATCAGGGTTTCCTTATTAACAGGCCTAAGAAAATGGGACAGGGAGGGGGTGATGTGTCGAGGTCATGAAACATACAAACAGATTATGTTAAAACAATAGGCTGAAATGATGAGAAAGCCAGAACCAAAATACAACCATCTGAAATACAATTTTAAGAAACCGTAGTTCAGTGGTCAGAATCATACAGTATCCTAACAGCACTTAAAATTTTTAATTCTGTCATCATTTAGTCACCCTCAGATTGTTCCAAACCTGTATAAATGTCTTTGTTCTGCTAAATACAAATGAAGATATTTGGAAGAATGTCAGTAACTGAGCAGATCTCGTTACTGAATTGTCAGAATTGTCATTGTTGGGTGAACTATCCCTTTGATGCTGAATATGGTTCAACGCACAGCACACGCAGTTCCGATTTAGATTTTTGCATTCATTTTTTGCCTTGAAAATCTCCCCAGGTCCTCTTATATCAGAAGAGCAATGCCACAATTACCATGCCCTACCTTCCAGACCACAGGAACAAGACTCAAAACAAACCAAAAATCCCAACGACATAATACAGAGAAGAAATCTCACAATTACATTAGAAGAAATACAAGCACAAAGTACCCAAGCAAACATAAACAGACAAGAGTGTAATAAGCCAGTGTAATACACTCTAAGAAAGACACATTTCATCTGCCTCACAAAATACACCACCAGCTAAGAACCAATCCACAGATTTCTGGAAGCCCTCGCTGCAAAGTAATTATGGCAGATAGAATGTCAGAAATCAATCTCCTAGCATTTTTCATTTCGATCACTGTGAAAACCCCATTAGTGCTTGTTTACTGGTTGTTTATGGACAAAATGTGTATTGTTCTTCCGGAGCACAGGAGATGCTGCCTCTCTGGCTTGAGCCCCAGTTAAATGTGACATTGCTATGATGCCTGAACACACAAAGATAATACAGGGCTTGGATAGAGTTCCTTCCTCCTCCCTCTGTCTCACTACACATTTTTTCTCCTCTTACTCGTTTTTCATTGTCTCCATCAAACAGAAAATGTTTTTAAATCTAGTTATTTATGAATAAAGTGCTATACTTGCCGAATGGTAAAATACATAACGATTAAATATTATGCAGAAATTCTATACTGTATAGCTTCACTGCAAGCGTGCTGGCGTATGAAGTGTATTGATTGTTTGTTTATTTACTGTAAATGGACAAATCAATGATACACAAAAGCTAACTGAAATCTCAGAGGAAGCAGCTGGCCCTCTTAGCAAAGATTTGATTCTTTTATCTGCAGCTTAATTGTTCATTGACAGCTACCTTTGAAGAAAAATGATAAACGTCAAAGTCTTAATGAAGCTTGGAATTACATTACCAAGTGATAGAGTGTCTAGCGTGTCTGGACGGCTTACGCTATTGAAGTCATTTAACCTCATAATCATAATTTACCTGAGTGCTTCACCTCACCATACAACATAATGTTTTCCTGTTCAACATGAAGTGTAGGTCTGTAATGGACTGCCACTTGATATAATCTAACCATTATGAAAGTGCTATGAAAAGTAAGATTACGGTATCTATAAACCTATAAATGATTCATTACCATAGATATGGCTTGTCTTGAAAATCTAATCTAAGATATCATAACCATTATCTGCAAGATGTCCCCACTATAAACCAAGATATTTATTTGTAGTGCATACTGCACAGTATGTACAGTGAGTGAGAAGGTGAGTCCAGGGTGTAATTTATTTGTTCTAAGGAAAAATATTAAGTTGTTCAGATCAGAGGCCACAGACAGGTTGCTAAGATACCCCTCTGTGTTAGAATGTCTAACATCATTAACTACAGGCGTGTTCATGATACTTTTGTAATTCCAAACAAAGCAAAAGAACTTAAAAATTCTCCATAACTTTTACCCTTGTAAATTATGTTTAGCTTTCATTATTGATTTTTAATTCGTTAAATAATTTGATTTGCTTGGAAAAAGTTACATCCATAAATGTAAAGTTATAGGTTCTAATCCTAATATTAATGTTTTTGCTCCGAGTTAAAACGTTTTGCCGAAACCCTTTATAAATTGAAGAAAAACAAAAAAGTGTTAAACACACAAAATATAAGATGTAATTGTACCAGTGAACAGAAATATAATGCGCAATTGATGCCTTTCTACCCCTTTACTCTGCTCAAAAACTAAAAAGAAAGTAATTCTTCAAATTTTTATTAAAATAAACAAACTGTCTTTTCATAGTATGTATTGGAGGCCCCTTCACACAAAGGATAATAACAATAACTTTCAAGTTTTAAAAAAGTAATTTCAAATCTAAAGGAGCAATGTGCCGATTTTAGCGGTGAGTTCGCAAATTGCAACTAACGGTTCACTTACCCCTCCCTTTCAAAGCACTACACCGGCTCTCACACAGGACAAAGATTTCATCGCGGTTTTTCGCTTCTTTGCCGAAGGAGATAATGTATTTCCGAAACGGTCCGTTTAAGGGGCCGATCATATAGAAAGCGTTTATTGCTGTTAGTGGCTCCTCTTGTGAATTGTATTTGGCAGGGAGCGGTTTGAGCGCTGCTGATGGAGGTTAACTGAGCAAAGTCAGAGCAAGCGCCTTCTGTTTGTACCTTTTTAAAGTTTCTGATAATATGGCAGTTAACAGCAACTAGAGCGCTCGCGCTATAATCTTTCGAAAAGTGCATTCTATGTGATCGTCCCCAGGCTACTGTGGATTCAACATGGAGAATTCCGAGTAAGGGGTCCCGCAACACTTCATTATGCAAAGTCACCCGTGAAAACATATGTGTATGTTATATTGCATTTCTGTCAGTAGATCCTCACAGCATCTTTAAGAAATTTGAATCTACACCAAAATGATAACAGTATTTTCCTGCTGATGAATGAGAAATACAATGAAATTAATATCTGTTCTTATGCAAAAAACTTTTAAGTGATGGTCTGTAATTTGCTCATCGTTGTAGTTATCTTTACAGTTAACGTTCTGGGTGTAAACAAGCCTTTGGTCATTTTTAGGAGTTAGTGGATCATCCTAGGATACTTCTTTAAAAAAAGTAAAGTACATGTGTACATATTTACGTTCTGGACTTCTTTAAAGGCAGATCCCAGGTGGTCAAGCTGGGAAACATCACCTCATCTATAAGAAAGAAAAAACAGCAGAACACCACAACTCTTTCGCTTCAGCCCTTATCATAGTCGTTGCTCAACCATTCACTAGCCTCTGCAGGAGAGGATTTGTGGAAAATGGCGTTTTAAGATCGATCAAGTCTTGAATGCCACCAAATTCAGTAACCTATTATGTGAACTTTAGAAAACAAAGGAAAACCCACAACCTGAAGCGGCAAATATGACTCACCTGTTGCAATCATTAACAATGAATCTTCAGACTGCAAATGTCTGAGGAGCTCACCTGGACAACAAACGCTCCTGAGAAAGCTAGCTTTACTGCAGAGCCTGAGGGAGCGAAATGCGCAAACACACCCTAGTGAAGTGTTACAGTGGCATTGTGTAAAGTGTGCTGATGGTTTGCATGTGTCACTTTCTTGTGTAAACAAATGTAAAGTAGCAGGAGAAATGCTTAACATGGCAGCTGTAAGAATCTGTCTGTCAGTTAAAACAGGCAATCGCCGTTTTGATGCTTTGTTTACTGCAGAACGTGTACGTTAAATCCTCATTGCCTGAAAAACAGTGAATTTGGACATCCAAGGTTTTGGAAGGACAGCGACGATGGCTAGTTAGTTGCCCTCTGCCTTTTAAAGACCAGATGTACAAATGAAATCCTTCTAAACCTTTCAGGCTCCTATTTTTCAAGTATATGCTCTATATTTCATTTTGTTGGTAACGGTAACAATAAAGTTGTAAATGCATTAAAGGTCCAGTGTGTAATTTTTTGAATGATCTATTGAAAGAAATCCAATATACTATACATGTCATCAGAGGTGTATAAAGAGCTTCCAAAATGAAGCGTTGTGTTTTCATTGCCCTTAACTATGTTTGATAAATATAAGAAATGAAGAAGATATTGCAAATTGTTAGTTCATACACTGTATGTTAGTTAAAGTACCTGTCCGCATGATCTAGTGGAAGCAACCAAAGGCCTTTACAATGTAGTTGTATTTGTTAACAACAGTAAATGCAACATAAAATAACAATGAGCAATATAGTTTTTTTCAGAATTTGATTCTTGTTAATGTGAATAAAATCATTTGTGTTAGTTAATGGTGCATTCATTAGTATTACTACTAAGTAAATGCTGATTTGAACACGAACTACGTTTATAATATGCTGTAAAAATATTGATCCCTGTTCATCTTAGCTAGCGCATTAATTAGTTATATAATATTACCTGATTTTAAATGTTACTAAAAACTCTTTCATCCTTTATTCACTCTCATGCTATTCCAAACCTACACATAAAAATGAGTTAAGGTGGATAGACAAGAAAGATAAAGATAAAATTGGAGATAATTAAAATGAGACCTGACCAAACCAAAAATGTAATGCCACAGATGTACAGTGACAGAAATCCCTAGTGGTTTTTACTAGCAGCTTTATGTGACTCTCATGAGACATTGCATCCTTCAGACCTAGTTTCATAGCCGAGTACTGCAGGAAAATCAGTCTGAGAAAGACGTGTCTCCCTTTACACAACAGGCTGAAGCAGTGTCTAGGTTACTCCTCCCATTATAAATACAAATGCCAGAGAAGTACAAAAAAAAGACTTGAGGGAAAAGTTATTTTACACTTTTACATAAAACCAAAAGTGCTTACCATGAATCTCCACAGTCAGATTAAGCAGTAACTTTGCAAGCCCATACACAAATATGTCCAACTCTGACCTATGCAGTTTGTAAACCTCTGTCAAGAAAATTATTACAAATAATGTTTTGCTATAATGTAACATTTGTAGTGCATTTATAATCTGAAATGATACAATCCCACTGTATTGAATACACCTTCATGTAGTCTGTCTAATATACACTTTCAGCACTTAACCTTTCGTACGACAACATCACCTGGCACAGCAATGGCAACCCGTTTTCATGAGCTTAAAGCCAATAATTATTATCTTGTGGACGTAGCAATTAACTCCCTATGACCCGATCCAGCTAAATATAATTATCTGGCATATAACCTGCATCATAATAGATGTTTTATTGCAACCTTATGTTTCAAAACACCCACTATTGCTTGGGTATGAAGTGGCTAGCTATCCTAAATGTGTGCCGAGTTATTCTGTGTAGTGAATAAAATAACAGATGGTAGAAATTACGCTTTTATTCAGCGTGGATGTCTTTGTCAAAATAAAATACGTATTTCTGTTGTTTCTGTTGAAATGATCAGCTCTCGTGAGCAGCTGTTAGCGGAGTAAACTTCCTCGAAACTTCGTGTTAAGAGTTAAAAAAAATACTGTTAAAGAAAACGTTCAAACATTGCGTTTACTTACATTATTGGACATTAGAGGGAGAGCGTCATTTTATTTTCATCCGGAAACGGTCTTTAGATGTTCATTAGTTACATGTGTGGAACACGGCAGTGCAGACCACGTTTCCATGGCAACAGCCAAGCGTTCGGACAACTCGCTTCCTCTTAAAGCTCACGAGACGTTAGCAGAACACGCTGTTTGTTGTTGTTCACTCACCTTACAGTGAGTTGATGTGTTTGTGAGAGCGTTTTCCTCTGATATACCACTTACAGGACATCGAAATTTCCAGTGCAACAGAATTTCCGATATAACATTTACAAAGTTTCCTCCCTAGCGAGGAGTGGGGGGGGGGGGGCTGGACACTACGGTATGGTGTGAGGGACATTACTGGTACTAGACACCTGCAGGCTGCAGTAACGCACAACGCAAACTCCATTAAACGCAATGGACCACATACTGTACCCTACAGTTCCTACAAGTCCCACGTTGTAGCTGAAATGTCACCACATCCACAATTCTACTAGGTATCTTATTGTAGTTTTTAAGTGACATGCTTTAAAGAAGTCTTGCCAATTTTTCCAGGTTCCGCACTGGTACCATCAATCTATGGAATTATTTTCACCACACTTACAGACATGTATTTGTTTTGAAATGCTTTTGATCATCGTATTAATGGTAAGGTTTGTAAATATTTGAATGGGTGTTTGTCTCCATCTAGTGGAGTGTGTGAGGCTGTAAGAATGACTAGAGTTTACAGTAGGCCTATGCGGTCCCACTGTGTAGTTTTATTATGAGTTATGTCTTCATCAAATGAATAAGCTTTACAAGGCAATGCATATAAATTATACTATGTTATTTCTAGTTTAATTCTAGATCATTCAACTGAGAAAGCAGTAAATTAACTGATGGTGTAAAATTAAATCATACATATTCTGCATACAGCTACAACCACAGTCTCATCCTTAGTCAAAGTGGCAGGCTTTTATTTCCATGATCGCTCCCACAAACTCAGCATTTACCGCAAATTACCGTTGAATTTAGCCTTTGGATTGTCTGATAAGAAGCAAACATTTAACTTATCCTGCCTGCAAAGCTCTTTTTTAAAATATAAGTGTTTTCTCTAAACATTTGAGATTAGTTAGCCTCTACCGTCTGGACTATAGCGTCTGGACTCTGGCAACCAACATTTATTGATGATGGAAGGTAACATGACATTTAACTGCTTTAACATGAACAATGCTTAGTGGCTGGGATGGTGTTGTGTTCATGACACCCATTCTAAAGGAGATTATCAACAGTACTATGGATTTAACTGTGGATTTATGAACTCCTGCGCACTAGAGGTTGCAACAGTTTCCATCATCCACTGTTAGGAAAAGCTACTTTAAAAGCAATGCATAAAAATATAACTGTGGAATTTGCTACTTTGTCTACACCTGACAGATGTTCACTCTCTTCCTGGCCTTGCAGGTGTTTTCTTCATTTTCATTCAACAACCTACATAACATACTGTACTACAAAACACATTTAGACTATTATTATACTCTGACTACTTTATACCCCTATAGCTACTGTATGTATTCAATATAACAATCTCATAAAATTCAGTTTACATCATATACTGTACAATCATTCCAATTGAAAATGATGTGTTTACAGGTGAATTTTTAAAAGTTTAAATTCACTGCCATTGAGATAAATAGTACATTATAGGCCTTCTAAAGTCATGGTGAAATTAGATAATTGTCATATTAAACAGATACTATAGAATACGCCTACATTTAATATTTTGTGGATAATCATTAGCACATAACACACTTGACAACATGAAGTGTTTGTCAAAATATGGCCACACAGGGATTTTGAAATAATGGGAATATTTCCATTGCAGAAGAGTACAGGAAAGCTATAGCCTGCCATCTCTGTTTATGACAAATGTCTGTTCACACGCATGAGTGCACATGTCTAAGTAACTACAGTCATTTTAATACAGCTATTTGAAAAAAAAATTGTATTTCAAATTAATCTAAAAGTAACCTTCCTTACTTAAAAAATGTAATTTAAACATGAATGTATACATGAATGTATACTCTTGAAGTCAGAATGTAATCTATTTACGTAATACATGTGACAGATGACATTGTTTTCAGGGAATGGCTCTTTCTCGAGTAAATCTTTGTGACTAAACATGTCTAATACTTTCTAAGGTAACACACCTCAAGCCACCAATCTCATCTCATTGATTTGAAAACCTGACTTCAATTAGCCTTTGGAGAACTCATTTATTTGGAGAACTCATTAACTTAGAGGTTCACACTCGGCCCAACTTAGACTAATGCTTTTATATATTGAAACACCTTCTGGTACCCCAGCATAATAAGCCAAATAAAAACAGTTTGTGTGGTTAACAAAACTCAGTGTACTGTTGACAATATGTGGTACAAATCATTTGTGTTATTAACAAACTGTTATTGTTATTTTAAGGGATAGGTCAACTAAATGATTCTGATATCTCAGATATATATGTATTTTTGGTTACTGACATTCTTCCCTGCATCTTATTAGTAGTGAATCCAGGCAAACTAAAAAGAATCTTGAAAGTTTAGTTTAAGAAAATCTGAAGTACATAGGTTTCCCCTCACAAATGCAATTAGCATAAGATTGCAATGGAAGAAATGCAAGAGGTATTTTGCTATCGTGTTTTACAATGGTAATTTACCTACGATTTAGACTTCATCACATCATCTAGACGGATGAAATTCTCTTGTACTTTGTTGTACATTCCGTAATGCAAACTCAGTCTCATTCCAATAAAACAATTTCAGAAAGGGGAGGAAGGAATGTGTGTTACCCTTTGAAGAGAAAATTGAAAGTTTCAAGCATTTGAAAACATTCATCAGTATTATGTAAAATATCACCAAGACATTTAGATGTGTAAAATACAAAAATGTAGAATATTTAGGTTAAAAATGCTTCGTTTTTTCTCTAGTCGAACTCTTCCATTATAGGAAAACAAGTGGTTATAATATGAGAATAAAGAAACCCAATGGTGCTTCTCTCTACTAAAGAAAAGGCAATTCAAGAATATTTATATTCAAATAATGATCATGTAGAATATGTTGTGAATATGCATAGCTAATGAGCTAATACGATAAACCCAGTGGGGTTGTATAAACATGCATGTATTTGTCCTAGCACTACAGTATTTATAGCTCATGCGTACAACTTTCAAACAACTCTATATTATGATGTTCTCACATGGGATCTCCGTAGTGGTTCCTATTTGACAGTATGTATCCAAGAACATTTAAAGAACATCAGTGTAGGTTTACCAAGGACAAAACTCTATTCCTGATTCAATAGAGATTCATTTCTGAGCACTTTTTTGCTCAAACCCTCAAACAGATTTTCTCCTCTTGCCAAAGACATTGTTAATGAGCTTGGCCATGGACTTGGAGCCACTGTATCGCCTGCGGTCGCCTCTGTGTTTGAGCTGTTCCATCACGTGGCGGATGAGCTTTGTAAAGAGGTTGGAGATCTCCAGGTGGTTCTCAGCTGCCGACACTTCCTGGAAGAGGCATTTGTTTTCTTGGGCCAGGGAACGACCCTCCTCCTCACTCACTTGACGGCTGTGGCAGAGATCTTGCTTGTTACCCACCAGGCAGATGGGGACTTCCCTATTTACACGAAATGAAATCAGATTTGCCAAAATTGCTTCATAATAGGAACATGGCTATAGAAAGGAATGCATCAATTGAGTTGCATTAGAGCCGAATGCAAAACATTTATATAATTGATTCTAGTTTGAGACTAATAATGCCCACAATAACAGTATGAATTAATTTATTGAATTTCATAGAAGCGTAATTGAAGCGATGACTTTGTGGATATGAATCGCATACATTAATTGTTTTCTGATATGACACCATAGGAAGTGGAACAAACAAAGAATGACTTTAGTTTAGAAACAGAGTGTTGGAAATTTACAAAGGACTTGAGTCTGGACAGAAAGCAGAAAATCGTTGTCATTTTGTCGAAGTGTCAAAGCCTGTAAGCCAATTTTGGAAGAACATGCTGGATTCTGACCACCCATGAATGATCTCATCGTCTTGTTTCCGAGATCTAATGGGCTCCAGATGCCCAGTCCCACATTCTCACATACTATTGTTTCAAAAGACTTTCAAATGACAAATAACCAGTGAAAGTCAAAACCATCCAGACTTTTATATCCTTTTATATTTTATATCCAGACTTTTTATAAATGATGAAACGAACACTCAGCTGAGAACTGTGATCATGTCAATTTATTGAAACTATTGGATTCAGAATAGACTTTCGCGCTCTGCAGGATCTCTTAGTTTGTTCAAAATCTGTTTTTAGCCAGTTTGACCTTTACAGATGTGCACTGTCTAAGCAGGAAACCTTCACTCCCAGTTCTGTAATGGCCTACATTCATTCATTAAAGCTCTGTCTCTTTCTCCATTCTCTTGTTCCAGGCAGCATCAGGAAAAGGTCAGAAGGTTAATGGAGAGAATCTGACTCACCCTTTACAGGTCTCCCGACGGGTCTCTTTGATCTGCGCCAGAATGTTTTTGGCATTTAGGAAGGACGTACGGTCACTGATGGTGTACACCACCACAAAGCCATCAGCCCAGTCCAATGGTTCCTCCAAGATACATCTGCTTTCTTCACTCTGACAGTGGGTGGTGGGGAAAACACAGGGTTCCAGTCAAAAACAACATATATATAAAAAGGGCGCTTCTGGGGTTTTAGGGTAGTTACAGTATATTGCCCCATTCCAACCCAGGGTTAATTTAATATAATAGAGAAAAGTGAATACAAAAGCTCTGGCAATCCAAGCTCAGTACATTCGGTTCTAAAAGCTGCTAATGTAATTTCCAAAAAAACTGGTTCTCCTCCAAAATACTTTGTTATGAATGAGGTGACTGCCAATGTTTTTGCGTACATGCACGCGTAGCTTTAGAATAGAAGGATGCCTGTCTCACGAGTTTTGGAAATCAAAGTGAAACAACAACTGCTGAAATAAAAGGTCCCAGGTGCAGCAGCTGTGAGCCGTGAGGGTCGGCTTTCAAAGACTGCACACTGTATACTGAGTTTGAGGGAAAATCATAAATCCCATTGGAACACAACACACATTTCCCATCTGAAGCAGGGATATCTGAACGTTTTGCCCTGTGGCGGTGCTCATAAGCGTAGCCCTTATGAAAGAATAAACACATACTTGCGAGCATGGATCAAAGACTTCCAAGTTCAACTGCCTTCCATCAATGGAGAACCTTTTATGGTACAAGGAGTCTGCAACAAACAACGCTGGATGAAATACTTGGTAATACAACAAACCTGAGCACCATTGTAAAATCTGACCTTCGAAATGAGGGGGGATTGTTAGACATTTATACAAAACGCAAGGGGCATTAGAGTGCGGCTGATGTGATACACATGCAGTTGTGTCGGTTGTGCAGTGACTGCTGTGTGCTTCAGAAATCTGCATGACTGCAGGGCCAGAGCATAGTTTCAACTTTTACAAATTAGAAAAATAGACAACAGCCCTGCATCTGCATAGAAACAGACCTTTCACAATTAAAGTACAGAATGTAATAAGTTGCATGATGTATTAAATGAAATGATAAAGCTTTAAATGACATGATAAAGCTTTATTTGATTATAAGTCTTGGAAAACGTTTATTTTTAAGAGAATGTTTTCAAAAGTCTTACATTTAGTTCTCTTTAAAATGTTAGTACATGTGCATGGTCTTTCTTTTAATTAGGAACATATATAACAAAATCGTCATGTTTTGATGATTTGTTCTGTGATTCATCACAGTTGACATTAAGCTGGCTGCTATGCTAAGACTAATAAAACCCACAGTCACATATAAAACATTCTTATTAAATGTGCATGTGAGATAATACTTACTGGCATTTGATGCATATTCTCCTATGAATCGCTTGGTCAAAAATCTCACCAAAACCGCTGAGGACAAGAGAGAGAGAGATTATTTCGTGTTCAGAGATTTAAATTGAACCATGATGTACAGTAAATGACTGTTATAAATACTGGAAATAGGGCACAAGTTCAAAGTTTAGGCCCTTGTCAAAGACTTGGCTATTCTACAGTTAGTGCTGGTGCATATCTGGGTCAGGATAAAACGTTAGAGTTATGATTTTTTTCGTCTTTTCATGAGCACACTACCTGGTTTTATATTAAATATTTGAGCCATGAAGCTATGCTGGCTCATTGAGTCATTGAAGTCAGGTTCATTGAGGTTCTGCACATAAATACACACTCTGTGGCAGCCTCGTGAAAGTTGCTTTCAATCTCTTCAAAATGAGAACCATCAAGCACTACCAATTTAACCCATTTTCCTCATAAACCTTTAAATCTGCAACAATAGACCTGAATGTTCTGCTCTGTTTTCACACTGGTTACTCAGATCAGAACCCTGAGTAAGGACACCTACACACAAACCTCCCACCACCACCTCCACTGTTTCTTTCCTGGGGGACCTACATAATAATTGTTTTCCAACTACTTAATAGTTATTAGTACAGGTATGCAGCCCGAAGGTCTAAATGTCCTTATGCTACAGAGTGGAACAAAAAATAATCTCCCAACAATTTCAGCAATTATTTGCATCCCTCCATTTTAATTTCCCTCTCGGATGATTTGTCCGAGAATGACCTCACTTCTGCAATCTGTTCCAGTATACAAAGTACTTGCCGAGTTTTTAAGACTCTGTGGGTCGTGAAGCGCTCACACACATTATACAGCCACACTGCAACAGTAAACATGAATGACTTCCAGCTCGACTCAGCACATGAGTTAAAAACATCACTGGGGCACAGTTGGAATCATGTCCCAAACTCGGAAAGTCTGTTACTTTAAAACACACATTAACACATGAACCGAAAACAATACATGAAAGGACAATGCACTCACCGGATTTGCCAGCTCCCTCGCTGCCCAGGAGGGCCAGTTTGATGTCATTCATTGGTGAAGATTACGACCCTTGTCTGTGGTGCTTCTCTTCGTCCAAGTGACTAGACAGTACGCACTACTCTCTATACTCTTAACTCTGTTCTGTCTCTTTGTCTATTTTCCCTCTGTATCTCTCACTTTCTTTCTGTTACTCTCACAGACGCTGCTCTCCTCTATCTCCCCTCCCACTAGTAGAGCTGCCACAAGGTCATTGCTCCACCACAGACGGGATTCCCTTTGAAAGTTTAAGTTGTACAGAAGAAAAGTGGAGCTTTGCCATTGTGAATCAAACCAAACTGCTCTGTGATCTTGTGAGTTTATGAAATTAACTTTGTTTAGAATCATTAGAGTTTACTTATTGTTTATGGATCAAACAGTTTGCATTCCAGTAAAGCATTCTGAGTCGATGCTGCTGAGATTCCAGAACGTTCCACTGACAATGTTTTGGTAACTTATATAACGTCTCAACAACATATTTGCTTCAGGGATTCAAGTACCTAAAGTCTTATAATAAAATTGAGGTTTTGGGTCAGGTATTTACAGTTGGATACCGAGAGCTTCTAACATCAAGTACACTTGATGCTGTGGTTATCTCTCAATTATTAAGGCGAACATGCTAGCCCCAACAGCTAAATTCTCAGTGCCAACTCAAAATCCGGCCAAGAATGTCAGCCACATTTTGATTGCGGGGATCTATTCCTTATGAAGTGGAGAGCAGCAATCAATTTTCCCTCTTTTCAAGAATGGCTCCAAAAAATTGAAAGACGTTCAGCCATCCAAACTTCAATTTCATGGGCTGCTACACTGGTCAGAGAGGCTTTTTCCACATCCTTTTTTTCTGCCTCACTCTTTTCATTCTTCAGCTGAGTTCACCGCGGTGTCCTATTATTATTCTGTTATGTTTCATTTGATTTTCGTCAGCTGAAAACTCACAGACACTTTAACAATACTAAAGCTCAAAGTGTCCCGGCACCAAAAAAGTGTGGCACATATCAGGCTTAGTCTGTCTCACCATTGAGTATATTGCTTTGGACAGAGTGGAATCTCATTAAAGTATACCTATAAACAAATCCTGGATTCAGTGAGGCTTAAACACATAGAGGATAGTACTGGAGTTCAACATAAACTTAAAAAGACATTATCAACAGGCCATCACAGACAAAAAAAACATACGTGGGAAACAGAAGAATGCCAGTGGGTTTTCATCCAAACATTGTACATCATTGCATACTACTGTTTATCAAAGAGACTGAACTGGCTTAGTACCGTGCAGATGTGAACCCAGAGCACCTGAAGGTTGATGAAGGGCAGAAAAGATCTGACGTTACAAAACTCCATCACAGACCACACAATATTTCTGTTACATCTGCTAAAATGAATTTGAGATGCATTTGAAAGAGCTTCAGTATATAATCCCAAATATTCTCAGACTGCAATATCTATAAAACATGCAGTGCTTTACAACACGTTTAATGTAGAATATTTCCATGTCCTCTTCTATGTTAGAATATTGAATAAAATATTAAACTAGTTTTTGTTGCAGATGGAAATTATATAAATGTTATCAAAGTATCACAATTATGTTAACATAAGGGTACATTTTAAACGAATTCACACGTTATTACACAAAGGGATAGTGTAATAACGTCACAAGACAATTTCTAGTCCGACGAAGTTGGACAGAGCTAGACTCATTAACGCACAGCTGAGATTATTCAATAAACCGTCTTTCATTTTATTCAACATCACTTCGTCTCCTGCCTGCTGTTCTTTCCTTCAAGTCTGCATCTACCTGGTGGTTGATCTGAAGTATTACTGTAACTCACAACGGATTTAATAAGTTCCTGCCATGGAGAGATCTAGTGAAACTGGACTCTAGCTTTGGGTCTATGAGATCTTCACCTTAACTAAATTTTAAATAATACGAAGTACGGTAACAATATATTATGAAAAATATTAATGCTGTGCACGTTTTAAGCAAACGTTTAATAACAGGGAACCTGAATTAGTTGAAAACACTAACAAATTGAGGCAATCAGTTATACATAATTTTTGGGGGTTTAGGTAACTATTTATTACTTTAACTGGCCATCTTTTTTATTGCCTTTTCTTTTTTGCACTTTATGTCAATTCAACTTAATATTTTTTACTTTCATTCACAATGTTGTTTTTTCTCATTACAATCAGACACTTTAATTTAAAATGAGCAAGAAAAGACTGAGACGAGGCTGCTCTTCGCACAGTTCATAGAAAATTTTAGGTATTTAATATTTTATGAATTTTTCAATAATACTTTGTAATATTAATATAATTTAACTATTTAATTACTTTGACCTTTTGTGTTTGCTGTGATTTTGGTAATTTTATAGGTTTTGACCTTTCATCCGTTTGGCTTTTTTTAATAGCTCCTTACTAACAACCGACGGTTCTTTAAAGAGACATACTTTGTAGTGGGAAAACAACAGCACGAACATCACCGGGGTAGCAGATTTAAAACTGTGATGTTATGGTATTACTCTGTTCCGTCTGTTTGGACCAACTTTTAAATATCTGTGTGATATTTTCAGATTTTTTATAATTACTAATAAATTGACACCTGTAAACTCAATCCCTCATTGATTTAACTGAACTTCTTTAATCTTGTCAGACATCCTACCTGCCGCTGTGTAAACAATCAACTCATATGTTTAAGCATTTGGCAGACGCTTAAAGCGACTTACATTGCATTGCATTAAACTATACAATTTTTTCTAATTATGCAATCCCCGGGATTTGAACCCATGATCTTGGCATTGCTGGTGCCATGTGCAGGAATAATGAATAAACATTCGAAGGGTCTAAGCTAATCAACGGACAAGTCTGGTATACCTTTTAAAAGAAATCCTTTTTTAAGCATTTTCATTCTAAAGGTACAGATATAATAAAGATCTATTTGGTATGGACTGTGGTAATTGTTGTTCAAATGTAGCTGTAACAATATATTATGAAAAATATTAATGCTGTGCACGTTTTAAGCAAACGTTTAATAACAGGGAACCTGAATTAGTTGAAAACACTAACAAATTGAGGCAATCAGTTATACATAATTTTTGGGGGTTTAGGTAACTATTTATTACTTTAACTGGCCA
The DNA here is from genome assembly GCF_947034865.1 of Barbatula barbatula. Taxonomy (NCBI): domain Eukaryota; kingdom Metazoa; phylum Chordata; class Actinopteri; order Cypriniformes; family Nemacheilidae; genus Barbatula; species Barbatula barbatula. The sequence continues at coordinate 21,258,124 of NC_136766.1, read as the reverse complement.
TCTTTTTTATTGCCTTTTCTTTTTTGCACTTTATGTCAATTCAACTTAATATTTTTTACTTTCATTCACAATGTTGTTTTTTCTCATTACAATCAGACACTTTAATTTAAAATGAGCAAGAAAAGACTGAGACGAGGCTGCTCTTCGCACAGTTCATAGAAAATTTTAGGTATTTAATATTTTATGAATTTTTCAATAATACTTTGTAATATTAATATAATTTAACTATTTAATTACTTTGAAACTATACAATTTTTTCTAATTATGCAATCCCCGGGATTTGAACCCATGATCTTGGCATTGCTGGTGCCATGTGCAGGAATAATGAATAAACATTCGAAGGGTCTAAGCTAATCAACGGACAAGTCTGGTATACCTTTTAAAAGAAATCCTTTTTTAAGCATTTTCATTCTAAAGGTACAGATATAATAAAGATCTATTTGGTATGGACTGTGGTAATTGTTGTTCAAATGTAGCTGCATGTCTAATCCCCTTTGACCAGTGCTTAAGGTATTTACATAAGCACAAAAGAATGGACATAATTGCCTATTCAAATAAAAAAATATATGACCCCTTTTAAGAGTTAATATAAATGAGTACTAAAAGCAGAAGGAGTAAAAATGAGGCCAGTTGTATCTCATGAGAAGAAGAGGAGAAATGGATTTAAAAGCTGGCAGAAGTGTTATTGCATCATGTCTGCGTTTAGAACGGCCTTGCGGGGGCTCTGCTCTTATCCCCCATCTTTAAGATGGCAATCAGGGGTGTAATCCTGAAAGTATTGTGGGAATTCTCTGAGACCCAGACCAGGCACTGATCTGATTTAAGTGTCATCAGGAAGCTGTCAGTTAAGATGAGCCAAGAAGTGTCTGCTGGGGTTCAGATGTACCTTACCAGGGAAACTCAATTTGTCAAGGAAAAAAGAAGAGATATCCCAGAAGAAAGATGATCACCCTTTTAGATGGCATCAAAGCTCGCTTAATATCTTTCTAACTGAAGGAATGGTTGGAGTAAAAATCTTTAATTTATGACCCTGTGAGATTTTATTGAGGAACAAATGATTCTGCTGTGTTCAGTACTTTTGCCAAGCCTGGCATATTGTAAATTGACTTGCGTGCAATTGTTTGAATTATTAGCCGCTTTTTAGATTAACATTTTTGGCTTTGGATTAAATTCAATTTTTTTTTCACATTCACATTTTTGCGACATGTGAAAAACGATTTTGTATATGTGATGTTATGACAAAATTATACAAAACTGGATTATTGCTGTTGGCTGGGAGGTCTGACAGAAAGTCAACAAATCAAACTGTTGTTTAATGTCAAAATAAGTCTTGATTGTACAAAAACAGTGTCCCGTTACCCTGGTACAGAAGACATTGGCAGTGTCAAGGGTTTCGTTTTTACATGTTAAACAGAAAGTGGAAAAAACTCATATTGATTTAGTGTAGACGGCCAAGATGTTCACAGAATGTTTTTCGCTTGTAATGAAATGATCCAGGGCCCTCTTCTTGGCTTATGGCCTCAGTGCTGGAGGGATAGCCAGACTTTATGAATCCGTCAGAACTCCACACGCATAATACAGTCTCAGGAATCTCAAGGAGTTTCAGTGAGAGTCGGCTCTACGAGGACAAAATCCAATACAAGTAGACCCGTCACATATCCTTAAACAACTGCATTAATTCACCTATTGCATTGCAACTTTAATAGCTAATGTCAATAATGTATGCACACTTAAGTCACTTGCACTATTGTTTAGTCTAAATTAGTATCTGTTCATAGCCACCTGTACATTAATGTTCATGGTGTTAATGTCCATAGTATATAGCCATCTGTATATATTGTTCATAGTACAAACCTACTGTCATATTTTCATAAGAACATACCTACTGTAAAATATTTTCATACTCCATGCCCACTGTATAATATTTTCCTAATATTGTATTCTGTATTTATTCAAACTGTATATCCTGCACTTGCTAATTGCACTTCTGGTTAAACCTAAACTACATTTTGTTATACTGTACTTGTATATGTATAATGACAATAAAGTTTAATCTAATCTCATCTAATCTAATCTATCCACTCTGGCCAATACCAACACTGCTATTCTGTAGCTCTCATGTGCTTAAAGCAATATTTCGACATGTAACGTTCTTTGCAAGGATAATTGAATTAGAAAAATTTGTTGGAACCGGCCTGTAACAGATTTGTTGAAATGAGGTCTAGTTTTTGCTTGCCAGACTGAGCAATATAAAGCCGAGCACCAGACTTGTTTGAAACACCTCTACATTTACCTTCAGATTGAGTGATCGAAAAAATCTGGAGCTATTTACTATGTTTGCTTTGTTAGGTTTAGTGCTTGGGTTAGAAAATATCATAAGGTCATTATAAAATAATAGAACCCCAAAACACAATGGAAAGTCTTTGTAATAATAATAACAATGTTACGTGTGCACAAATAGCCTAAAGAAGATATTACAGATGTTTTTCTGAAATTAATTACTTGGTGATTTTGCAATAAAACAAGGTGCATTAAAAATACTTCTAATTACTACTCTTGGGCAATTGGTGATAAAGCAGAAAAATACTTTAAAAACAATAACAGACTCACAGATATTTACACTCATATAAACCATATGCCAAACAGCTTTAAAAAACAGAAATATTTTTTTGTGATTTTAAAGCCATCAGACATAGAAAGAAAAATGTGATGCTGATTGTTATGTACAGCAAGAAAAAAACATTTTTGGATACCATATTTACACCATTATACCTGACTAAATCCTGACAATTCTGCTAAAGATATGAAGTAGCATTAGATAAAGACTTCACATTATTCTGCACAGCTATTTAAGCAATAAAAGAGCAGTTTAACAAAAGTCAGAAGGGATACAATTGACCTGTTTGTGAGCCACACAGAAGAACACAAAAGGATATTATAATTATTCTTGTGATAAGATTGGATATTTCTTTCAGTGAACATACCCAAACATCACATATGTGAGCAACTGTGTAATATTACTCTACTCGCTTTCTAGGACGGTGGCCATGGGTATCGTATCATGTACCTTTCTTACTCTACCAAAGTCCAATATGAACTAATGTGTTGCCCCTGGCTATATGAAGTGTTCCCCCTACAGGTCAATAAAATCACAGTAAAACATCAGCTGGCAATGGTACTATATCTCTGTAAAAGGGATTTTCAGATAAAAAGACAGAAGATATATTAACCAAATATACACTTTTAGTTATTAACATTGCCTCTCTATATTTACTAAGTAGCAGTTGCCAGCAACCAGTCAGCTATCAAACTGAATGTGCAATTTAATATATGCATTAAAACACACGCACTAGTGCAAGACCTTTGACAAAGTCTGGAGATACAGTAAAGGCTTAATATGAACACAGCTACAGCAAAAAACATGAATTAGAACTGGTTATAATGTGTTAAGAATTAAAAAGTCTGCAGAAAGAGCACATACAGTAGTACAGTACAGAATTTTAACCCGAATCTTAAAAAAGTGATGTAACTGCTGTTAATGTCTCTTTACAAACAAGAGGCACGACTAGTAGTGATTTTTCCTCCAGTTGAGAGATGGTCTCCTCTTCCTCTTCCTGTGGCTCTGCTCCTTTCTCTCCGGCCAGGGGAATCCGCTCACAACAGCTCTCTCCAGCTCCTCATAATCCTCGCTGTCAGAGTTCTCCTCCTCCTGCACAGGGCATCTCAGATGTGGGAAGACCTCCCTTAGTTTAGAGATGAAGAATGACTGCAGACTGTGTCCTGCCTGAGCTACCTCTGAGTCCGGCTGGAGAGATATGAAACAAAGTCAACATCTTTATTTGTACTTATTTTAATGTTATAATATTAATAGTATATTATTTAATATAATGTGAAAACTAGTGTGTTCCACTTGCAAACCAATGTTCTAAGATCTAGGATGATACAAAATAGTTGACGTGTGGCATAAAATAAAGTAGCCTAATTATAAATGAAATAAGCTAATAAATGCAAGAAAGGTTGAGCTGGGCTGGTGAAGAGATGCTGACAGATTTTTGACAAGAGTGATGTAAGCAGCCACTATACTTGCTTTTGATTGACAGGACACGATGAACGTGTACCGTCTGTACTTTCGTTCTGAATTTCATCTTGTGCATTTGCATCGTATAATAAATGAACACAAATGAATGCAGTGCTTTTTTTCGCTAGATCTATTAAAAACGGTATTCTAGGTAAATTAAACAGGATATTAAAAAGCAATGCATAATCAGTACATCACTATGTGGCGTGAATATAAATCAGCTATGAAATTAAATGTTCGCCACTAATCACTAGAATGAGGTAGATTGACGTCATGTGTTTCACTCACGTAGTTGAACTTGCCACAGTTTTTGAACATCAGCAGGACATCAGCGACAAACTCTTTAGGGGAATGATAGTGTATGTGGCTGCTACTGTTGAGCCTGTTCCGAATGACAGACAAGTCCATGGGCTTCTTGATGATCTGATAATAATGACGTGCCTAATCAGAAAAAAATACACATAGATTAGATAAGCGAGATTTCTTGTAGCTCAGTGGTAAGAGCATTGTGTTAACAACGCAAGGCTGTGCGTTCGATCCCTAGGGACTGCAGATACCTATGTAAAATGTATAGGATAATGCAATGTAAGTCGCTTTGGATAAAAGCGTCTACCAAATGCCTAAATACAAATGTAGGTAAAGCCTAACACTGTGTCTACACCGGACGTGACACAACGCGACACGACACACGGCTTGTCCTAAGGGGACTGTCGTGCCGTGGACAGTATTTGAAATAATAATAGGTTCTATTGTCTTTCTGCATCCGTTGACAAGGTGTAAGGGAAAATCACAAGAAAGATCTCTTTAATACTTCAACTGTTTCTCCAAGACACAATTGTGATAACATTGAAAGCACAACAACAGTGTTTCTACAATGCTTGCTTAGGTATAATGGTTCACAGATGTTCTCTCTGGAGGGGAAAACACTATTCTTAAATGTTACAAGATCTCAAAAAAAATGTTCTATGATGTGCCAAGATACCGAAGTGTTGCTTCTTGTTTCTATTTTTATTTAAAAAATCTGGACATAAATTATAACTTCAATAATTCTACTGTGCAATAATTTAGCGTGTTGTAAGCAATCATATTGTAATCTAATAATAAATATTAGCAAACGTTTGAGTTTATTTCTCGTTTCCAAATTTTTGTGATTCTTGGTAGAGCTTACCAGAGGGCTGACAGGCTCATGAAACGGTGCACTGAGAATGTTGCTGAGGATCATCAGCGTCAACTTCTCACATTTCTGTAAACAAATACACAAATGATCTTTTTACTATTTGTTATTGTACATTAAGTGATACTAGATATTTTACTTTACAGTTTGCCTTTAAATCTCCTGAGGGATGAACTTGCTCAATTCTGGATTTTGACTCCCAGATCTCTGAGGTCACAGGATTAATCAGAGCTGGGCCATATGAGACTCATCATCCCCTTCACTTACCCTCTGGTCACATGCCGACAGTCCATATGGCACCGTGCCTGTGGACATCTGCACATTCTCACAGTCATATTCCGACTCTGGTTGCTCCACATCCCAGCACAGGGAACAAATCCAGTCGCCACTGCAGAAGTCCAAGATGGAAGGTTAGTTTTAGCTGTGAGTGAAGACATGGCTTGATATGTAAAGCGAATGGAAGGACGGCTTACGTGGGAAAACTGTGCAGTGGGGGTACGTGGCACGACAGGTGAAAGACTTTGGGGCAGCGGTCGCAGCACAGAAGTTCTCCTCCAATGCGACAGACCGCACAGAAGTCCTCGTTTTCGATCTCAGGTCTTTCCTCCATAGATTCGGGTTCAGCAGCAGCATCTGATACTGTCTCAGAGCTGGTGTCAGTCGGGAGGAAGGCCTGCTCCGCCTCCCACTCAGACTCAAGGTTCAGAGTAACTTCTGTTGTGGAATCTGGGTCTGATTCGAGTTCCTGTTCAGAAGTCGAGTGCACCGATTCTGAAGGCTGCTCGGACACCAGATCCGACTCAGATTCTGCTTGAAGTTCAGATTCAGCGCTTGGATCTGATTCCAGGTGGAGATCCACATCTGCATCTAAGCCCAGTTCAGCCTCTGTTGTTGAATCAGTTTGAAAGTCAGAAGCTGGCACTGATCCGGTTTCAGATGGAGGATCAGGATCAAAGTGAATCTCTTCTGTGTCTGGTTGTAGGGCAGGGTCGGTATCACTGGAGGTGGACAGAACCGCAGACTCTTGGTTTATAATGTGTAATTCATGCACGGCAGGCTGAGAAACCTCAGGGGTGTGAGATGATCCACAGCTATGCAAATGTTCGGATGAAGGCTGCTCTGTGGGCAGAAGGCTGTCCCCTGTCTGACCTGATTCTTCGCTCAACAGTTCCTTTAAGAACATCAGAATAATTATAAGGCTGCATTACATAAAAAACAGCATGTCATGAATAGATCATCAATGCCGTATATAAGTAATGCAGAAGGGCAACTGATACCTGAGCAGGTGCTTCTCTCTCCAACACCCTTCTTTCAGGTTTCCGTCCAGACTCAGAGGTTTCTGATGGGAGGTCTGTGTTTTGATGGCTCTGTGGTGGATGTCTTGACACTAGGATCTTGAGTCTCTCAAGGCACACAACTGGAACCTTGGAACTGTCAGAAGCTTCTTTGTCACTGTAGAATGTGAATGAAAACAAATTGCACTTATATATGCTAATAATTTACTGTGTACTTCATTCTTTATTTGAGTACAGTATGTGTTACTTCATTCTTTATTTGATTATTTTAATAATGTTGTCACCCAAAATAAAAAAGACTGTACTTACCCTCGAGTTACAAATCTGTACACATTTCTTTGTTCTGACAATCACAGAGAAAGATATTCGGAAGAATGCTTATTACAAGACAGTTCTAGGCCACCATTGACTAACATAGTAGGAAAAATTACAATGGTAGTCAAAGGTTGTTCTACATTCTTCAAAATATCTATTTTTTTTGTTCAACAGAACAAGTAAACATATATATATATAGCAGTTTTCCCTACTATGGTAGTCGACGGTGGCCAAGATCTGTTTGGTTTTTAATCATTCTTTCAAATATCTTTCTCTGTGTTCATCAGAACAAAGAAATGTATACAGGTTTGGAACAACTTGAGGGTAGGTAAATGAAAACAGAATTACAATTTTTGTTGAACTGTTCCTTTAAATCTGCAAGTTTATGTATTTTACGTATGTATGACTTACAGGAGTGGCCAAAATGTCCTGGGGTATATAGTATTTGTACATGATATCCATTGCATGCCCCCTCAGGTTAGATCAAACCATCAAAATACCAGGTGAATGGAAAAAAACATTAAACTTGTAAGGTATTTATTGGACAAAATGATCTGGCAAAATGGTAAACCAAATTTAATCCGAGAATATGGATCTTATTCAAGTAAACCACAAATGCATAGAAAAACAAAAAGCTCACAGAAAATTAAGCATACACTGAATACAAGTTTATCATTGATCAATGTGGTCATTCTCCAGTGTTGTCTTTTTACATGTGTTGTGTTACATTTTCCTGTTTCTTTTTACCTGTTGTCTATATCTTCCCTTGATACTCTCCTTCTACTTTTTCTTTTCTTTTCATAGGCATACGCATACACATTATCTGAAAACAGGAAAAGTTCTATTTTAAAATATATAAATCACATTTTAAAATATAAACTCAGATTACATGTTGAACGAGGCTGAATAATAATTCAGCACCTGGCTCAGATTTGTAAGTGGTCAGAGAAGATTCACTGTGACCGCTTGAACGCTGAGGTCCTGGGATGATCTCAGCACCATCCTCTGTCTCTATGAGCCGTGGGCAGATCTGCTGAAATAAAGGACCCAAATAACAAAGTCAAGATCATAATTCATTACATGTATACAGGTAATATCACACAATAATGCAAAATTTTGCAGAGGCATGACAACAACAGTGTGCAGACTACATCAGTGAATGTGAGTTAGCTTATTAAACTGAATTCAATCAGTGATGTGGGCTGCTGCATCTAATTTGTTCTCAAAACAGAGTGAGGTTAAAGATCTGTTTCCAAGACAACGGTTATCTCTTTTGATGTACATCATCAAGTTTCTCCCTAAAAGGGAAACTAACAGAGCAGAGCGCATTAGAACTAAAGTGTTTTGGGCTGTATGACAAGGATTGGAAAACATCTGATGATTAAAATGACTTGAAATGAAACTATTTGCAATATTATTTTAGTTGTATTTTGAGAGATGTGACAATTCCAACAGTTCTAGTGCTAGTGCTAGTAAAAGATACCTATATTACATGTCATTTCTCACCACATATTCAAATGGATAACAGTACCTGCTGCGTTAAACCTCCCTGGTCCCTTGTCACTGTTGCCAGGCTATGAGCATCTCTGCTTGGCCTGTCTTTAGAGGGCCTCTTAAGAGATCCTCTGGGTCCTGCCGGGCTGTTTTGAGACCTGGTCATCGTCTCCGTAGCGGTATGGCTCTGGCCATCACCTTGATCCAGCGGATACATCTCCGGAGCCGAGGACCTCTGCGGGACACAACCACATTTTCATTAGCGTGAAGCTAAGCTAAAAGTTATTACGACAGCATACACACCAAGCTAGAACCATAGCAACTGTGACAACAGAGGAAAGAGGTAAAGAAAAACAACATTGAGGGCGACGATGCGGTGCCAACAGTTATACATAGTTTGTCGCAAAATTAAGAACAAAAACAGGAACACATCTATCTATCACACACTAAGAGAAAACAAGACAAGTGCTGCAGCACTAAAATAATTCTCCTGATAATATATGACTTAGTTACAGCACCAATTATCGTATGTAAATCCCACATCTGGGCCACGAAAGACTTCTTTGAATAAGCAGCATTAACACATCAGAGATTAGACTGATCTTCTCTTGTCATAATTTCAGTAATGCGAGAAGTTTGGAGAAAAGCCCAAGCGACTGCGCCCTTCACTAACAAGACAAATGTCAGAGTTGGAGGCAGCAGCCCGTGCGCTCGACGCCGTAGCTCCTCCCACCTCGACGTCTCCAGCTCTCTTTTTCCTCCTTTTTATCTCTTCTCTTTCTGCCTCATAATTACCTCAGGATTAAAGCACTCACCTGATAGACGCTCGGGAGGAGAGGGTGGAATGAATCGAGCTGTGGAGAGCGTGTGTTGTAAGTGCGTGTGGGTGCAAAAAGATGGTAGGAGGTCTCAGAATTTCGATGTAATCGTGTGGGCTCGACAGCAAGAAGAAAAATCCAACAGCAAGTTCCTTCAATTCCCTTAGCATCTCATTAATACCAGGTTAAGTAAATATGTGGTTGCACCCGAGTGCTTTCTTGCCCTTCCCTTAAATAATGTTACAGTTAAGGGCTGGAGATGATACATAAAAATAAATATTACACTTATTTGCCTCTAGAGAACCAACTCTTACAGGGATGTGCAATCTGATTGGTGTTTGTTTCAGAAAATGTGTCAAAACTCTGACATCAAGAGATCTAAACCATAACTTCCTCATAACTCAATGAGCAGTTTGTGTGCAAATATGGCTGTGTTTAAGAGGATAGTTCACACAAAAATAACAATTCCATCATCATTTATACACCCTCATGTGGTTCAAAACCTGTGTGATTTCTTCTTCTGTGGAACACAAAAGAATATATTTTGAGAAATGTCTCAGTAGTTTTGTGTCCATTCAATATACTGTAAGTCAGAGGGGTCCAATGTTGTTTGGTAAACAAAATTTATTAAAATATATTTTTGTGTTCTGAAGTACAAAGAAAGTCATTCAGGTTTGGAATGACATGAGAGTTTTTAAACTACACTATTAAACTCACTATTAAACTAGTTGTTATTGGCATGCATATTATTGGCATATCGGCTGTTTATTAGTACTTATTCTGCATGTCCATACTTTACAACCCTAATCCTACCCAATACCTAAACCTAACAACTACCTTACTAACTATTAATAAACAACAAATTAAGAGTTTATTGGGGGAAAGTAATATTTAATGGTTTGTTAATAGCGATAATTGCCCCCTATACTGAAGTGTGACTACGAATTTTCATTTTTAGGTGAACTATCGTCATCATGTGTATGTGTGAGATTGTGTACAGTATGTGTGTGGGTGAGACATTTTGTGTTACAGTGTGGTCTTAGTAGTGTCTAAGATAACACTACAGTTGTCCTCACTTATGTCTAACCATCTGCTCGCTGAGTTGCTATCAACAGCCGTCAAGATCAAAACACATTACACCCGCAGAAATAGAGATGCTGTAAAGATTAATAATGAGAGAGGAGGAGCAGTTGTGAGGATGAGTTCATTGTTCGCATTACAATTGCATACAAATAAAAGCGATATGAACTTTCCAGCATTGAAGTGTGACATGCTGTACTTCATCTGAAACACTTTTAAATAATGTTTTTTCTCATTCTTAAATATTTAATAAACATTTAGATCTCACGATTTCATGCATATTTGTACTTTTAAAATGTATTTAGTTGAACTGCGTAAAAGTTTACAAAGTCAAGGTCAAATAAATGGTAATCGACGCTAGGACGTAAAACGACTTTTCATCCAACCCTTTACAGTATTTACAGTCATTCATAATAATTTCAAAATAAATATATTTTAAAGGGGCCATGCAACGGTGTTTCGTGCATTCTGACTTGTTTATAATGTTAAACATGCTGGCTTCTCGTGCTTTTAACATAGTCAACTTGTCAAAACGAGTTGGATGTATGATGTAGTATTTCTGGTACTCTGATATGTACTCTATAGGTACTCAAGATTAATATGAGATTGGCAGAAACTGCATGTGTTATGGCAGCTTTAAGAAACACACACTGTACCCCTCCCCCTCCCATGCCTCAGAACATTTCACTGATGCCTGACAGTCTGTACATGTGCAGGACTTGCGGTAAAGACCAGTTAACAATGTGGCTGATTTGCAACCTTTGCAAACACTGACGAAAGGCAGACCCGAGGCCTGTGGTCAGTATTAAGCACACTGAGAGCAAAGGTATCGCTTTGCAAAACACTGAAAAAATCTTTACTGAAACTCACCCTGCCATCATTGATACAATCAAATATAGGCTGCAGTTCAACCATGGTTTGGTTGCTGGTTTCTGTGGTCGTCTGCTCTTGAGTCTGATTCTGGACCTGCAGAGGGTCTCTGTTCAGTGATGGCTGTGGTAATGTAAATACTCCAGATGAGATGTTTTGTCCTTTCCCACAGTGATCAGATCTTATCGCATCATTGACAGTCTGATCAGCAGGGAGCGGTTCGGCCAGTGGGCGGCTGTTGGATACCGTCGGTTGGCAAGGCAAAGCAGAGCTGGTTCCGTGCAGGACAGAGTCAGGTCCACAGTGAGAGGTGGACTGCTGTAACGGCTGAGAACCGGGTTGGTGCACAGGGACAGATGCGTCAGCCTCCCAACAGCTGTGGAGGGATGGAGGGGAGCTCCGGCTGTTGCCGTGGTATTTTTCCAGGGTTACAGAGTACTTGTCCAAAGGAACCGACTGGGTAGGTCTGCAGTGAAGACAGCAGAGTTGGGGCTGACAGAAGGTCTGGTAAGCACAGCCAGGTTCCCTCACCGCGTGGCACAGAGGAGGAATGGCTATGCAAGGAACAGGCTGAGGTCGCAAAATACTGGGGTGACCCACGACCTCAGTGTACGGACGACTTCCGCCCTCAACCACCAGTTGACCTACAGGAAGGAGAAATCATTAGTGTGCATGGCAGTACTTTAAACTAAATATTCCTTCAATTTTAGCCTTCCATTTAAACGTGATGTGAATACTTCACAGTAATATCCCGTTCACACCACTACCGACTGGCAGCATGTCGATGTCATTTATTTCAATGATAGCTTAGCGACATCTGGCGACACGAGCAACAGGGAGCTTACGCTATCCGTTTCCCGTCAGTTACTGCAGTGATTGCTTGTAACTGGTACTAGGTCAACCAAAGCTAGAAAGGCTAACAAGAAACATTTCGAACTAGTTCCTTAGGGGGATGACGGTAACCAACAGTAAATAAAACAAGACTCACTAGGAAACCAGATATACACCATCAGTGTTTCCATCTCCCCATTATTTGCAATAAAGCAACACTTTTATGTTTTTTGACTACAAAATAATTCATTCAGTGGTAGAACAACTCTTAAACAGACTTCTACTTCCGCTGCTACCTGAGCAGCCTCATAGCGGCTACAACCACACTCTGTAAGTTCTCTGTTCGGGTCGGTTCACACAGCCCCACCCTAGAGGTCTTCTCGGGTCCAAAGATCTTTACCCGACCTGAAATGACCCGAATCACTTTTTACCCGAACCCGAGACAGACCCGATAACGTTTTTATTTTAAAGCCCCGACCCGAGACAGACCCGATAACGTTAGACCCGAGTCCGACCCGTCGTATATATTTTTTAAACCCGACTAGACCTGAATGTAAACCGACGTGTATTAATGAAATTGATATGGCAATGAACACGTTGATCCTCTTGTTTTGCTCTGGCAAATTGCGCAAACTGAGGCTTAATGGGTTGTGCCAGTTTTAGCTGAATCAAATCTAAATAAGTGACGACATGGCAACCACTCGCGCGAACATTCTGTCTCAACAATGTGTTCCAAACCGCGCAGTACTGAAATGTGCGCGTCTTTTAATATCTACTTCTGGTCGCCTGGTGGAAGTATGTTTTTCCTGAATACGATGGTAACTACATCGGGTGCAAACCCCTGCAGCGTTGGAAACTTCGGGATTTCAATTCTAAGGTGATTTCAGATCACCGCGACTTTAGGAAGATTTGCGTGGCTTTCAACCGATCGGCTGAGGGTTGGAGGAGAGTTGGTAACTACACGCACACACACAGGCGACGCGCTGTTATTGTACAGGATAGTTCGGGTCTTCCTCGGGTCAATTAAGCAAAACTATTTTTTACTTTATATCACCCGACCCGTTATCTTTAAAACCCGAACCCGCTCGGGTCTCGGGCCGGACCTCGGGTTTTCGGATCTAAGTGGACCTGTGAAGACCTCTACCCCACCCATCCCTAGCCTGCAGAAGAGTGCAACGTGGTTTTCAGAAACTCCGTTTCCGTATTCGCCGGTTAGAGTCAGCAGCATAGAAAACAAACTGACATTTATTGCACTGCCCACATGGAAGCTTATACAGCCACATTATTTACAACACTGGTAACAGACAATTGCGCTTATCAGCCACGTGGGGGAACCGTGAGCAAAATCTATATAGTGTTGCTTTGTGTTTAACTGTTTTTCGCCAAAAATGCGAATTAAGGATTTTTTTATTAATTTTGGTGTTTCCATCACTTGCATAACAAGTGTGATTGAAACATAGCTTTTGTGTTTTTTATCTTACAAACTTCAGCATTTGAATAAGCTCAAACCATTTTACATATAAACTTAATTCAAAGTTTGTTTTAAATATTATTTCTCCCTTTGGGTGTGTGATCTGTTTTTTTTATATATTCTCAATCACACATATAACCAATACCAATGATGCCATTGTACTATTTGTTTACCGATTTGCATCACCCTTACTTCTACATTTCAGAACATATTCTTTCAGCTCATTTTAAACTGCATCAAATTTCATTTGAATGTAAATAAAAGTGTTTTGCTGCTCTACAAGCACTAAAAGCAAATCTATTTGCACATTATAAAGAATGAAGATCCTTTGGACTGTCAGTGTCCAAAATGGATCCATTTACCTAAAGTGGACATCTGTTTGGTCCAGAAACTGGCATCCCAGTTGAACTTGATTTTCAAAGGGGCCCAGGATTCTGAAAGCATCAGTGGCTCCAGCAATTGCTGCATCTGCAGAGCAATCTGACAAATGAATTATAGATCAAACCTCACGATTACAGAGACACAGAGTTATAAATACTGCATGCAATTCTGGCAATGAGTGAAACCGAAACTCTTTCTGCACTGCTGTGTGTGTTACATTTGTACAAATAAGTGTTGTGGTTGCATGAAGCAATGAGGCATTTTAAGTTATGGCGCTGACTTACTAACATCTAACTTATAGCCCATTTGAACGTTCAAAAACGCCTACCAGCTCTTTGCTGAAAAGTAGTGGATTGCGTCTGTGGTGGGCCGTAGCCCAGGTAATGAAGTTTTGCACATGCTCCAGCTGGCTGCACAGGTCTATGGCCCCCTGCAGCTGGTCCTCCAGACGTTGCTTGAAATCACTGGAGATACTCTGCACAGGAAGAGAACGACAAAAACATGGCTCCCCGTCAACTCCTCACCACTTTCCCCCATCTGCTACTTGGCAGTTTCTGCCCGTTTTGCACGATTCACTCTGTACACGTACTGTTCTGCATACTCCATCAAAAGCACGGTCAGCCGGATGTTCGGAGATGAACACGGCACAGAAAGTCAGAGTGGGAATGGAGGAAGAAAAAGTAATTACCTCCAGTTGTTCTATTAATAGGTTGGCCCGTTTGTTAAGCTCGTTCATCATAATCATCTTTGCCATTTTAATCTGGTTCTCCGCCTTCCTCTGCGTGATCTTTATACCGTGGAGCCTGGACAAATGGAAGGAAAATGAAGACGTTTGTTAGTTATTGATGGAGACGTCTAAGGGAGTTTAAACATACCGATATGACATAGACTGCGGTACATCTGGACGCTTGAACATCTGCTGAAATTGTTCACAGGAAGCGATGGATCTTGTTCGTGTCTTTTAGCGTCACATAAGATACGCTTGTTGTCATAAGAATCCCAGCTGTTCAAGTTTTAGATGACTAATGGACACCCTTCATTTTACAAGTGTAACATTAGCAGCATTGTGGAGAGGGTGTGCTGTAGAGAGAAAGTCATACCTGCCCTGGACTTGTTTGGCCGTGTGCTCCACCGCTGATCTCTTCTCCTCCACGCGTGCCATGAGGTTCTGCAGGAGCCAGCGCTGGTCTTGTAGTGCCTTCCCTACGTGCACCAGCCTAAAGTTAAACAAAAAAACTCATAGTCATGGCAACCATCAGCCAGCCAAACACCTATGACTGTTGGCATAAGTTAAAATAAAACAAGCTCGACAGCCTGTGTTTGTGAGAAAGGGGCCACCTGTTCTGTCTGTATCTCTGAGCATGTGTTTTGGAAAGGGCAACGGGTGTTTGTGAGAGGGCATCTTATGTGTGTAGATGTTGGTGAAAGCGGGCATGCGTGTCAGTGGGTACGTGTCCTCAGTGCATACCGATGGTCTTTGTGGGCGGACAGGTGACAGATGCTGCAGGCCATGAGGTCGCACGTTTCGCAGAGGAGTTCCAAAGGCTCCTGTTTATGGAGAGGACACATGACCACAGCGTGCCCGCAACAACCGGCTCCTGCAGCGTGTCGTAAGAAAGAGAAAAAAGGAAATAAGGGCTAATTAACAGACGGCCATTAAAACACATCATCCTTAATCAAGAGTCACAAATCCATAAAATGTTTTAAGTGAAAATGTTTTTCATTTGTAAATGAAAACAAAATAAACAAATGTGTTAATATGACAAAGTGTATTGAAGTTGTGAAGATTTAATGACGAATAACTTCACTCATTTTGACCAATACAAAGTACACAAAACATCTTGTTGGCATCCGTGAGTTACTCTCTGTCTTGGCATCATTTATTTTTAGTGCAACGAAACACAAGCACATCAAAAGCTTGTTAATATTTTTGGACCAACAAATGCACTGTTTATAAAGTAAAATGGAGCAAATCAGAGCGGATCTTTGATCAATCTGTCTTATTAAAAGTCCGGCCAATATGAGGAATGCAAGTCATATGCTTTTGAAAGGCAAACAAAGAAACAAGGTTACAACCTTCACGTGAGCATTAAAAATAACCTCATATGCTACATGTATGCCACGTTCTGTGCTAGTTTCAGGTAAAATAAACATAAACTGCCAGGATCTAAACTTTATTGTATTGTATTGAATTGTTTTGCATTGCATCATATTGCTCCTAATTGGCTTCCTGTAGCAGCTTCGATCCAAAACGCTTCCCTCTGTTTTTCTTTATAAAGCCTGTTCATAACAATTGGGAATTAGGGAGCAATTTATTTTATTTAATTTTTATTCAGCTTCAAATTTCTCAAACAGACCCAAAATATCTCAACCACAGAAGTCTGGCTATGAAAATCAGTCTGTCTGAGCACAGACATCCACGTGAACCCTGAGCCGAACGGCAAAAACAGATATATCAAATGCTCTCATTTCCATTCCATTGTAGCACAACTCTTGACAATGCATTTTTACTTTAACAGTCTCTGTGATCACAGACAGTAATTCAAGCAGAATGCAGAACTAATTTAGAAATGACGGACCTCCTGTCACACTAGATACACAGGCTGTCCATCAGAAGCACTGGCTGATGCTGTGACAGTGTTGGGTAGAGACACGCACGCTGACACAATGCACAGGGAGCGAGAGAGAATGAGACCACGAGATCCAGCTCTCAAGAGCTCCCACAGCCTCAAAGCAAACTGGTGACCGACCACATCCTGTTTCACACCGTGCTAGTGTTTCTCTCACACTCTCTCTCTCTCTCTCTCTCTCTCTCTCTCTCGCCCTCTCTTATCATCTCTCTTTTCTTTCTTTCTTTCTTTCTTTCTTTCTTACTTTACGTCACTCTTATCACTCACTCCCTCTTTTCTGGGGTGGATTTGTGGTGTGGTTATCATATGTTTAGCGGGTTCCATATTGTCACAGCCAAAGAGCATGTACGAAAAGAAGCAGATCGGCCAAATTTGAGCTGCGTTTGCTCAGAGAGTATGAGTTTTGGAAAGTAGGTCACATGAAAAATACAACGCTACAATACATCAAGGAGGATAATTATTCACGCTTATTATAAAATACATTATTCATTGTGTTAAAGGACCAAAAAATAAGGAGGGATTGAAAAATATGGTGCACAGCTGATAATGTCCAGTGGCTAAGAGCACAAACGTGCAGGCAAACAGCAAAGCTAAAAGAGGAAAGTAATTACAGATTGGTGAGAGAGAGGGAGAGAGAGGGAGAGAGAGAGAGTCTTGCCTATTTCTGACGGTGATGGAGGGTCTCTCTGCTGATGCTGCAGGTCGGCGGGTTGAGTGGAGGTCCTCTCATGCTGATGCAGGTCAGTACATTGGAAACACAGCCACTTGTTGCAGAAGGTGCACAAGCTCTGTGCCATTCTGAGCTCCGAGCACTCGGAACAGCACTAAAGCACAAGCAGACAAGCATTCAAAATCAGCATCTTTGTTGCATTCAGCTACAATGGGATCAGTTGAGTGGGCGTCATATGAGCTTGCCACAATCCGAATCAAGGAGATCTGAACAGGCTTAATATGAAGCAGCATCTTTCATGGTTTTAAACTGTTTGAGTATAAATCAATATTTTACACAATCATTATCATTTTAAAAGCACCAATACTGTGAAAGTGTTCATTTTGTATTCGGCACTTGCTGCGGCATAATTAGTTATTAAAGAGCAAAGCTGCTCGTAAAATGGATGCCAAAAATATTCACATTCATATTCCAAAGATCGACTTTCACACACAAAATAAACAGCTCAACAATAAAACATCATGTGTCGTGTTACTCGTGTCACAACACACCACAGTCGAGCCCAAAGTCAATTCGTAAACTTTAAGCACACTGAATCCATTATCTGACAACAGCGCAGGATCGTCTTACCTTCTCCATGGTGGTGGCAGGACACACGATTCCAAGGTGCGCGCGTGAGAAAGATTGCGATATCCAGCTCTCGCAGCTCTGGCAGCAGTGAGGCAAGGACACAGTAAGTGTCTGACACAGCTCGGCACTGCACTGTGACAGCTCTACCTGCGGCAGGAAGTAGTGCACACTGCACACTTTAACCCCAGCAGAGCAGACTCCCGTGCTCTCTGCCCTGTACACCCTCAGCCGTGGCCAGCGGGAAGCACTCCTTGTCAACTTCCAGTAGCTGTTTTAATCCAATGTCTATCCCACCACGAGCCACCATGATCCTACGTCTTAAATAAGCCTGTTCAAAATCATTGAGAATTAGGGAGGGCTGATAATTATTTTTTTTCTGGGACAAAATATCCCCGGCAGCCCTTTTCGCCAAAAATGGAAGGGAAGAGGTGCGGGATGACCTACAAACATTTAAGAGAATCGCACGGCAAGGGTGCGAGATGGATCGGGGATGAGGGGACACGTTTCGTGCCCTCCTTCCTCACATCCTTAGATCAGCACAAGTAAGGGACAGGTCCCTCCAGATCGGCCCGCTCCCACGTAACACAGTGAAACCGGGTCAGCCTTCTCCAAAGATCAGATGGGAGTAAAGATGTGCTTGCACAATGCCCTGTAAAGTGTGAAATCAATTACGATCTTATCTCACATCCTCTAGCTACGAGTTTCCCCAAATCTTTGCTTGCAGTTTCACCGGGTACCACAGAACTTATACATAAATGAAAAGGAAGGGGTGGAGGGGGGTTGTAAACTAATGAAAGCGTATGTAAGCCTAATTAAAATATAACAGAAATGATAAGTGTCATGCAAATCCCTCAATATGAAAGCACCTCTACCGCTGTGAGTCTGCCTGACAACAACCCCTGCAGCCTGACCTACAAATCTGACAACTCTCTCTTCCTCTAGAGCTGCACTGGGGAGTATAAAAACCATCTGATTCCCTATTGTGTACCCACAGACCCACTTTAAAACACAATTAGTCTACCCAGCCATTCTTTCACTTGTTCTTGGGGCAGACAGGCGTGCCTGCGTCTCCACACTGCTGCCTTTGCCTTTCATGCCCATCCATTTAGCTTTTAAAACAGAAAGCTCATGCTCCCGCTCTCTCTCTTTCTTCCCACTGCCAGGGATGACTCCTTTTCTCCGCTAAGTGAATTCAGCATGCGCATCTTTCTGCCTGAGCAAGCACAAGCATCTCCAGAGAAAGTACATTAATAGAAACTTGAGAGGAGGTTCCTCCCCTGGAAGAACACCTTAGTAACATCCATTAAGATCATGCTTATGAGATCATGACAAGAGAATGGCAGATTATCCCACAGCGAAAGGCAACTTTTCAACAACGACTGCTCAATTCATGGTGTCTACACGTATTACAAGTGAAGGTCAATGGCAACTTTTAACCACTGATTGTTCAATTTAGTGTCTACGTGTATTGTTAGTTCACAAAACAATGAAGGTAAAAAATAACCTTTAAATAAGTCGTCAATGTGTAAAGCAGCTTGCCATTTAGTGCAATGCGATGCAAAACCTTCAGCTGTGCACTATGATGCACTTTCTATTAAACAAGGTTCCAGAAAACACATGATGTAGTGTGAAAACATCCTGACAAACAAAACTGTCTCATCGTGCGCACACTTCTAAAGTTACAGAGGCCATGTTTTCTCTCAGAAACAAAAAGATATGCTAGTGTTATAAGTTCATTATTAACAAATGCAATTTATGCATAAAATATATATACACGAAAAAACAAGTATAATTTGGATTTAAATAAAACTTAAAAGGCATTCATTCAAATACAGCTTTTTCTCCATTATGGAAAATGGTAAAGAACAGATTAAGTGAAGTGACAAGATACCATAAAGACATGGCTTTACAGAACAAACAGAGCAGTTCGTCTCTTGCTGGACATCAAGATCACGCAACAAGGTGTCCAAACAATCCTCATATTTTCAAAAATTGTGTCACAATGTACCTGGAAAGCTAATAAAAGAGACGAGTTATTTGTTATAAAAAAGCATCAATTTGACATGTATGTCCCGTTCTGAGTTGGCTGCTTGCTATCTCAAGTTTGGCAAGTGAATGTGAAAACAAGAAATGCCATTCAAATGTGAAAACTCTTCAAAGTGAATTCTACACAAAGAGATTTTACTAGAAATCTAGCTAAACAGATATCTGTTTATAGATTAATTTAGCATGACCTTATTTTGGATTTAGCCTATTTATTCATACATCAAATACCCATACTCGTCAGAAATACTTCATTTTGCATTTAAAATGTCCAGCTAAGAAAGCCGCGGAAGAAAACCTCTAAAAAATAAATCGACATGCATCAATTGGGCTGTAATGTGAGAATGCGCACTAGACCTCTGCGTTTTTGGGAGAATATTCTCGTGCACCTCACAGATGGGATGGGACTCCACAAAATCCTGCGCAAACTGCCCATATACGCGGCAACATCTGTGCTTAAAACCGCAATACAGAGCGTTACTAAACATAATCAGAATGGCGATGAAAAATAAAATAGTGATGAATGCATGCAAACATAATGATAGTTTGAACCGCACCTTGCTTCTCTTGAGGAGGCGCAATCCAAAATCCTCCACCTCCTCCTCGTCGGCTGGATGATTAGAGCGATTTCAGCAATGCTTCGTGTCTAAAATGGCCTCATATATCCACAATAGAAAGACTTTCAACCCTGAGAGACTGTATTCATCTTTATACGCTTATCATTTTATTACCTTAACTGCCTGAAACAAAATCGAGCATGCATTTAACGTTATAGTCTAAACGCACAACTTTCAGTGCAAGTCTTCCGTCAAGATATTATTTAGATAAAAAATGTAAAATAATGCATGTAATCAAAGTTATAACGGATGAGATCGCGTTATCAGTCCAGCAGCTCCTGTATTTTGTCGTGATACGCACCCCGCGTTGCGCACTAAAGTTCTTTACCTTTAAATATGTCCACCGCCAGCAGATGTCGCCTTTGTCTCAGTTTTAATTTAATACAGGCGAGGAAATGCCGAGTAAAAACGCGAGACTTTGCGACCCCCAAATTAAAGAATGATTTAAACCGTCGGTACAAGAGTGACATTGAGGATTATAATCAGCAATGATCATAAGTGTAAGATGTTAGATTTTTTCCATGATTAAAAACCAACCAAAAATGACTTTGTGGTCTTGTTAAAAGCTGCAGTCCATAACCTTTTTTGATAGAAAAAACATTAGCCTACATTAAAAATAATTTTATCCTTACCCCGATTCTCAATGGTTAACTTATTATTACGATTTATAATTGGGTAGCCAACCATTTCGCGGAAAATGTCAGCTTGATGTCGTATGACTTATAATAACCCACTCAATTGTACGTAAAGAAATACCACTTAACGCACGTTGTTTTACGTAAGTATAATGATATATATGCCTTGTTCCCATTAAAAAACAATTAAAGGAAAAGAAGAGATCCTAGTGAGGTACTTTTAGGGCACTTATTGAAGCTCATTGTTCGATTGTTTATTTTATTTAGATTGTTAACATATGTATTTGCTCGTTTATATGCTAAATAAAAAATAATTTTAATAATTTATAATAATGACCTAAAGTAACATGACATGTAATGTTTCAAACATCAGTCAGATCTTAAAATACATCTGAGGCTTCTCTTTCCAGTTAAGTTGTAAATTGAATAATTAAATTCATATTGCATAAAGCACATGAACAAGGACAAAAAGCCCTGTCCAAATATTATTGCAATGTCATTCAATTAATGATGTATACATTTTTCTTTACTATATAAAAAAATTGATATTTTTAAGAACATTCCCAGTGTACGATTCGTTATGACTTCCCTGAACATTTTTTACAGAACTGATCATTAACACAGATTCGATTTGAATTAACAGAAAAGCTTTATTGTTTCTTTCATTTTATTTATAAAACACTGCAAATAAGGTAATTATACTCTTCATGTGTTAATAAATGTACAAAATACACTTCATGGAGAACTTCTAGCGTTAAATACTACACAGCCACTGTACATGCACCTCTCGTAAGTTTCCATTCATACAATCTCATCCAGCTCGACACAATTATCTCTAAGGTGGAGGTTACAACATAACCATTCATACTCTCAAGTACCATCCTGTTATTACTCTGTCACATACAAGGTACCTGGAAAGCTAACAAAAGAGCTACACGTGAGATTAACAGCACAGCTTTAATAAATTATGTACAAAAAAAGATGAATGTCAGAGTTCAACAGGCACGTTAAGGCATGTCTGCAAACATGACTTAGCCATGTTAGGTCTTCAGATGTAGGAACAGTAGAAAACATCCACAGGATTTGGTTTCACGATAAAACATTTTTTAGTTTATTGCCTGGAAAAGATAAAATATCGATACATCAAGTGAAACAAGCGTAAAATGTGAAGAATCCTTTGTTTACATAAAAACTAAATTTTCACCTTGAATACTATTTAAACATTTTTATACTGAGCTTATTGTTTGCCCTTTGAAA
Organism: Barbatula barbatula; assembly: GCF_947034865.1. NCBI lineage: Eukaryota > Metazoa > Chordata > Actinopteri > Cypriniformes > Nemacheilidae > Barbatula > Barbatula barbatula. The sequence continues at coordinate 21,235,835 of NC_136766.1, read as the reverse complement.
ATTTGCTCTGGGTACAAGTGTCTGCTAAATGTATACATGCAAATGGTCTTGTTTTTGTACCCACCTAAACCCTTCAGAAATTTGTTGACTCCACTCTGCTCTGTGTCTGGTAACTCTTCAAGATACTGTTCCACTCTCTGCTCAAACAGACCTGTTTTTGGTTCAACAACAGAAAAAATGATTATCATCATTAGCAGTGTATCTTGTGACCAGAAGGGGGCAGAATAGATCTGACTTTAAAGAGTAAATAAGGCCCCCACCTCCAGAAAGACCCCCACAAGGTTTATAACTATGTTGGGTGTGGGTTTTAGATTAAAGACATAAAGGCCTTAGGCTACTGGGCATCATCGTTTAAGAAAAGCTGTGTAGGAAGTCGCTTCCTATTTTACTCAACGGCACAATCAAGACTTACCTTTGGCCCTACACTTCCTCATCTCTCTATCCTGGATAAATCCAGCAAACATTTGGGACTCCATGAAGACACCCAGGAATCGACGGATGCTTTTAGATGCCACAGACTTGCGGAAGGCTTCACGCTGAAAGATGCGCTCGCCCCTTTCGCCCTGGGTAAGAAACAACGAATAGTGTCCAAAAGTCTCCAGGAAAAAGCGGATGAAGACCTCTGATACCACACTGTTTAAAGTGGTGGTGCACTCTGTGAGAGGGTAGAAAGATAAGATGAGAAAAGTTTTATTTAACATCATAAATGGAGGAGTAAATCAGGCTTTTTTTCCATTATGAAAACAGAAAAATATGAAACTCTTCATAACACAGATCCACATAGCGTAAGATTGGATTTAGTTTATTTTCATGGTGGATAAAAAATCTAGTCTAAACAGGATATGAAATACAGTGAAGCCAGATGTTGTTATGCACGTTCTGGCAAAAACCACTGCTTTATGTTTACAGTGTTAACTAGCATCTTTAAAGATGTACCAGCGTACACATCAATGAGCTCAATGATGTCAATGAGCCATGATGTCAGTCTTCTTACCCTCATCTGATTCGCTGTCTGAGTCTTGATTGATGATGTCATTCCTCTGTTCAAGAGCTTGTTCCAGAGCGGCCTGAAGTTTGCGTGGTAACAGAGAGGCCTCGTCATCCATCTGTATACACAGTATTGAGATTAACTTGCGTCATTATATTTAGTTTTGACTTTTTTGTTGTGACTCAGCATTTCACGTTTGTCAACAATGTGGTTGTTCTCTGCTCCTAAAGACCACACGCATTCAGCTTTGGTTACCCGAAATGTACACATCACAGATGGCACTACGGCCATGGGACAGTTTATCAATTTTGTGTTTATGGACGAACCTGTCTGATGAAGCGATCTGTTCCTAAATCCACCATCAAAGCCTGAAACATACAGAGAAATATAATGTGCACTTTGGTTTGATTACAAAGTATTTTAAACACTAGCATCATTCAGCATTTAAACACTAAGTTGTTGTGGAAGCCTCACACATCATAACACTTCCAGAATTTGATCCACAACAGATGGAGCCTGACAGCCAATTGAACCCAGTGTTAAAAATGTCAAGCATCATAAGTTTGTGTGCCTCCAGATGTTTTCCTGCAAAGGGTCACCCCGCATGACCATTACAAGGGTCCAAAGAGCAATTTGAAAAATGTGTGGGTGACTCCTCTGGCCAAATGTACCTAGTGCCAAAGCCTAAGTAGAGACCGAGCTGGCAGTGTCTAGGTTCATGTTGATTGGCTGGCTCAACTGTCACTCATCTTTATGACGTTTGGCCAATCCGCTAATGCGCTGAAGTGATTTGAAGGCCATTCGTAGTCTGCATCGAGTAGTTCAGCCGGCATATAGTTTCTTCGAGGGGGTCTGCAGTTATGTGGTTGCCGTTTACGTCTGTGTCTATGAGCCTAATTTGTAGTTTTTTCATTTAGTGATTTCATTGATCATATTTTCAGAATTTGCTGTTGCAGACTTACTTGTAAATTTGTTTGTGTATGTGTGTCTCTGTGTGCGCGAGAGTCACCCCTTCAGTGCTGTGCATGTTTTTTCTGCACAGTGGCTGATTTGAAGTTTTCATATTTTTTCATATTTCTCATTCATTTCCTGTCGGTCAATTTTTGACCACGAAGGAGCCAAGTGTGACTATTCTTTGTGACCTTTTGGCATTTGTATGTGTGTTAAAAAATGACAAAAGTATTAAAATGTCATCTCATTTCGAAGCTAAGATTTTTTACATTTGAAAGTGTAAAATGTTTCGGTCAAAAATGACCGAAGAGTCCCAGAGGGTTGAAGAAAGCCACATATACTGAATGCCTCTGTATTTACTGACACACAATGTAAGTAAGTTTCCAAAGGTGTTGAAACTGAGTTCCCTCCCCAGATTTGCTGACAGTTAATCAGATATTCTTGTCTCAGGGCCAGTACGCACCCAAGGACACATGTACAAACTTGACAAAGTGTCCGATTGCAACAAACATGATAGGTGACAAAAGCACAGCTGGGAGTTGCGATGTTTGTGACAACGTGTGGGAGAGATCTGAAATGTTTGCTGTGTCCGTACCTCCTCCACAGGCAGTTCCTTGAGCTTGGGCAGCGAGCTGGAGAGAATCCCCACCAGGAAAGGCGTGGGACAGCAGACGATGTCCACCATGGAGGTGGGTAGCACAGGGATGAAGGTGTGCTGCCAAGATAACGGGTACAGCAAAGCCACCACAGCATGAACACAGCTTGAAAGAGTACTGCAAAGAGAGAGAATAAAACACAGCCAATCATTTGGCAAGTTCACACCAAATCACGCATACCTCTTTAAAAGATCCTGCTCTGGAAAGTATATTGAGGCCTGATTTCCAGTTTATTCTGGCTTGACAGTGAGGATGATGGAATTTGTGATGAGTGTGCTCAAGTAAAATAGCCAATGGCTTTCATTAGACTACAGAGATGCTGTAAAATGATATTTCCGGGTATATATTCACACAGCATCAGTGGCATTCAGGGCTAAAGATACAGAAAACCATGTGCCGATAATAGTTTGGTGTGTTGAAGAACATAATGTGAAGAATAGACATAGGTTCAGTTTTATACTAGAATGGTAGTGCGCTGAAAAATATGCTCTATGGATCCGACACAGTATGTTTAAATTTAGTTTCTTTTAAAAACGAAGTGTATCATTTCTGAGGCCTGAGCAAATATCACAAAATATGTGACCAAGTCTGTGAAAACACAGCTAAAGACATTTTTTGTGATATAACTGTCTACATAAAAGGTATCTTACATAATGTAAAGATATTTTATGAAATTATAACATTGATATCTTTAATATTGACTGAGTAATGCCATGTCAGAAATTTTAATCATAGTGAAATGAATGATACGGCATTAGATTCAAAACTTGCTGACAGTTTAACACAAATGTGAAAAATAAATACAAAAAAGGCCTTAAACATTCTCATTGCATTATAAACTGTCAATCGCATAGCATGTTTTTCTAAAGAAAAAAAGCCATGATGCCTTAGCCAGTTTTCATCAATCAAACATAAGACATTAATTAATATTGTGGTGAGCAGGGCGGGACGAGTGCCGTGAGGCCGGTCACGTGAGTAATAAAGAGCATCAGCTGTGAGTGCACCAGTCTCGCATCTCTCACGGAAGAGCTCAGGAAGCATAAGAGAGGAGTGACAACAGGGAAGTGCGAGAGAGGATCAGGCCTGGACTTTATGTTGTATTATGTTTGTATGGCCGGCAGTCGACCGTGAGGGAGTTGCCAACATTTTAAGTATTTTTCATTGTTTGTTTATTTAATTAAAGTTGTTGTAAACAACATGTATAAACAATTTGTTTGTTTTTAACATTCTTTTAAAATGTTACGGAGGATGAGTATATAAGGACAATACCATACATCTCTTCATTCTTGCATACAATGTCCTATCCTTCATATTTATGTTTTTGTTCATTATGTTTATGTCTTAACCTATTATATTTATTGTTTATTCATGACTTGTGTCCTCAATACCTGCATTGTTTTTCTGTCTATTCTAAAAAGTTGCTAATCATTCTTTCTTTGTTTTGTTTTTTAAACAATGACAGAAAGGTCTATTCTGTTCTGTTCTATTCAGCATAATCAAACAAACCCTTTCTGTAAATTGACTGAAGGTAACCTCTCCCTGTGGTGTATGCTACAAAATACATCAAACATTGTTTTAACAGGAACCTGTAAAAACAAAAACAATGTGTGGGGAGTTTACTCTAAGACTTAGATTGTATTTGCATACCATATTTTCGGTTCAAGAAGAGTATACATTCATTTATTTTCAATATTTCATTAATCAGTATGATTTATGAAAATTCCTGTAACTACATTACATTAAATCTGTCTAATGTTTCTAGTGGCATTCCAACACAAAGGGTAAAATGTTCCCACAATACAATCAGCAAGTAAATCAGGTTTTTGTCTGGCTTGTATTCAAATGGTTTATCAGTCACCGCTTCAGGCCAAAATGTTACACATTATATAATGAGGAGGTACCACTTATTCTTATTTAAACAATACGTTTGCATATCACGTTTTTTTAAAGCCTTAAATGACTGTGATGTTAAAGCAGCCGTGAGTTGTCACAACTAGGTCAAGCACGCAGTCCCAAATAGCACACTGTCCTTCTCACGATCCCCAGCTTGTTAATAGTGGCTGACCCTTCTATTTCTCTCTCTCGTCTCATCCACCACACAGGCCCACGTACACAGAGACAGAGAAAATAAACCGCCAGAAACACACTGACTTCAGACACGAATTAGAAAGTATCAGCACTGAAACCAGTGATAAAGTTTGGTATGCTGACAGTAAACTAAATATAAATCCAGCTCCTATACTGCTGTTGAACCTAAAAGAGAGAGACAAGATGTTTGGCCTTTTTCAATGTAATTACAAAAATGCTAATTTCAGCCATTTCTAACATAATGAAACAGCTCCAGTTGTAGGCCTTTGGCAGGTCCCAAAATAATTTGGGGAACAAATCTGATTTGGGAATTCGTATGTAATGCGATTTGCATTTAGCAGTTAATCAAATATTAAAAGTTAAATATTATAATTAGACACTTTACATTTCATTGCCTGTAGTTAAGTAACTAGAGTTGTCCGTATGTATGTATGGCCTTATTTTTATATCCCGGTGGAGACTTAAACCTGAATGCACACCAGCTCATGGGGACTCGTGTCACTGTAGGGGCCAAAATTGAGGTCCCCGTGGACGAAAAAAGCATATAAATCGTACAGAACGATATGTTTGTTAATCTAAAAATGCTAAAAGTTTTCTATGATCTTTATGTTTAGGGCTAGGGGATCAAATATAGTTTGTACAGTATAAAAATCATCACGCCTATGGACTGTCCCCATGGAGGTAATCAACCAGACAAGAAAGATGCATCCTGGATCCGGCATTCTGACATGTTCACACTGGGAATTGAGGAAAACTGATTTAAAAATTCTAGCCATAGGCGAGACAAGCAGATTCGGATACCTGATACCTGGAATGCCAGCATTTCTAAGGCCTCAGAGGCATACGTACTCCTGGGAAAAGGAGAAGATGGAACAGACCAGTCCAAACACTGCTCTACACTGTATGATTACTCTGAAAACCAAATAACATCGGCTCAAACCGCTGCTAGCTACTGTGACTGACTCTCACCTGGATCATCACACAGAATTAATGTGCTGCTATTTTTACATGTGTCTGAAGGATAACAGCTAGCAACAAATTGAAGGCAAAGTTTTACCGCGACCAAATAGATTCTCCTTTTATTTTAGCAATAGTGTCACAAGGACAAAACTAGGGTAGAAAATGAGATGCAACCACAATTACAGTTTATAAACAAATAAAGTTCAATCAGTTCTCTTATCTTACAAACAGAAAAAAGTCTCTGGTAGATCAAACTGCTCTAGCAAACCGCTGTTGGTGTGTGATGTGGCAGTGTGACAAAAGCAGTTATGTTTCCCATCATTGTAAATCCAACAGTTTCACGATGTTTGAGTCCCTTGGAAGCAAACTGGAAGAATTGAATCAAAAGATCCGAAAGATCTGGTCCTACAATAGTTCCTGGTTTGTAAGAAGTAATTCACAACAGAAACAGCTCAAGTGTGAAAATACAGGAGTCAGCTCGGAGCCAAAATACATATGGTTTGAGTTAACTTTCTAAACAAATTCGGATAGATTCTCATGGGCTACACTGCATCAACAACAATGGGAATTCTCAAAGAGCCTTTTTCAGAGTTAGTTTGTATATTAAAAAAAGGTTCTGCATGTGTTCCGCATACAGCATTTCACCACTGGATCTTAAAGGAGACAAGAATGCAATGTTTATGCAAGTAGTTTGTTCTCATCGTTATTCTCTATAATCCTAACTTTGCAACAATAAATGAATAAGAGAGAAATATTTTACTCTGGGCATAAGACGTATATATATTTCAAAGTGCCCGGTTCATTTAACCTTTAAAGTAATAGGTCACCCGAAAACGAAAATTCGGTCATAATTTTCTCCCCCTCTTGTCATTTCAAACCTGTATGACTTTCTTTCTTCTGCAGAAGACAAAAGAAGATACTTTTGATGAAAGTTGGTAACCGAACAGCCTGGCCCCCATTTAGTTCTAATGTATTGGCCAAAAAACATTGCAAGTGAATGGGGGCCATGTTAAGAACATTCTTTAAAATATATCCTTTTGTGTTCTGGAAAAGAAAGAAAGTCATACAGGTTTGATATGATTAAAAGGTGAGTAAATGATGACATAATTTTCCTTTTCGGGTGACCAATCAAATTAAAGATAACCTTTTTGAAACTTTAAAATGAATATTTTCAGTTTCCCCCTAGCCAACTTTTGCCTTAAGGCTTCCTGGTTTCTATTCTCCTCTTCCATTCCTCAGCTTGCCTTTCAGCGGTCTTATTCACCAACAGACATGCTCTTACAACGGGAACAAAACAGCAGCTACACCTACATTTCCACACACATTGTACTTAAAAAGGGGAAAGCGATTTAGACATGACAAAAATAGATCAAAACCAGGCAATACGTCAGTGAGTTTAACCCCTTCCTGTTATTGAACAACTTTTAAGTGTAATGTAATCAAACAGGAATGTATGTCGCAGCAATCTAAGAGCAGCGCTTCAAATGTATCTAACTGATTGTAATATTGGGTGATTTATTTCATCAATATTCAAAGCTGTTTTCCTGCAGGATGTCGAGCGACAGCTTGATTGAATATCAGAAGTGTTGCCTGTGCAATTATAGCTAATGGAACAGTTTGCCACTCGCAAACAATTGCAGGAGAAACTTTCCGTGCCACAACAAACAGGATGGTAACAGGTTCACAAAGCAGAGTGTGCAAAGGGTTAAATAACTTGAGCATGTGAAACCCAGAGGAAAGCATTTCCTAACATGGAGTGAGTTTTTATTTCTGTCAGATCCTAAGCAGCAAATATACATTACAAGCCACAGAGGCATACATCACACACACACAATGTTGGCAGAGATGTTTGGAACTGGACTGCAGTGGCTTTCCCAAGAGATCTGCAGTTACAGTATGTTCTAGATGTGGGCGCAAGAAGGGTTTTACACTTGAGTGCTGCCCATTATCTACTACCTAAGGTTGCTGGGCAACACATCTAGGCCTGGACCAAATCCCATCAATCCACCTATCCTGTTTTTAACAGGGCCAAACCCACGGAAAGTCAATACTTGGCTTAACAGCATATTATGTTGTAACTAGAGCTCTATCTATTATGATAATGGGTGTGAGTTGAATTCAGCAGCTCTATTCAAACCCACTCGCGAAAAGCGGATTTTGAAAGGGGTACTTTTGTAACAAAAGAGAACATAGTACCTTTGTTCCGCTGATTCAAAGGAGAACGTGTTGTTTTGCCTTTCTGAGTCAAATATTGAACACATTTTTGAATGGGCAAGAACTACACCTGTAGTGTGATGAACCAGATGATTTTAAACATACAATAGATGGTAGACTATAACACTATTGACTGATTCACAAAACATTATAAAAGGACTGACTGAATCACTTTTTGTACAAATGACAGAGCCATGCTAAAAAGATGTATTGTAAGACTATACAGTAGCCCTCACAAGTGATGTCCAACTTTGGTCAATTGACGGGTGTTATTCAAATGTATGATTGAACATGTATTAAAAACTTTGTATTTATTTTGCATTTGTTTATTTTAAGATGATTTGCAAAAAATGACACACAACACATGTGAAAAGTTTATAAAGACCGCTCAAGAGAACGACATCAAAATTGTACTTCACAAGAGAATCAATAAAGATTAATAACTGTAGTCATTTTAAGCTATTTTGTGAACTTTTTTTCTATGCATTTTCACTTGTATATTTGGATGAATTCCCTGATATGATGCATTTTCCTTTTTTGCTAAATAATTTTTTAAAACCTGAAGTGTACCCTACACCTCATATTTAATTGTTTACCCAGAGGAGCATTAAAAGCAAACCTTGTACAAATACACCCCACGAACATCTCTTTTGGTCACTACTGTAGCTTCTCATTTTCAAATCTAATAGTTATCATAAATATTGCAATGAGCTGTATCTGTCAACCAGTGACAACACAGCCACCGATTAGAGAAATATACGCACAGTCACTCACACAGGAAAAGCATTCCTTCCCGTCACAGTAACTGCCAACCCTACATACCCCGCTGCTGCTTGTTTAAACTGCCCGATGATTTGTGGAGATTAGGCTTTTGCAAATTACCTACTCCCTAATGACCCCCAATGCCCGGCCACAGGCTTCCTTGACCGAGCACGAAGTTTCGTAGGGGGGTGCTAAAGCCTCCTGACATCTACTGTATCTCATCTGCCCCAAAACAACATCCAGGGGACATACAGTTACAAAGCCGTCTATGCCCCGACCCATTTCTGAATTTAGATAAGCAGGGACTCCTGGGACTTTAGCCCAGTGTTAAAGGGTTTAGTCAAAATATGCCATCCCTCTTTAATTTAGCAGCGAAGCAGTCGCCGGGTCACCGTAGACCCAAACCACAACGGAAAGCTGCTATTTAACAGATGCGCCGGTCGGGCAGCGACAATCAAAACTGAACTGGCCTCGAAATTGCCTATTTTCAGCCCGGCTAAGCCAAGACAGTTTGGCTGGAGAATTCAGACCAATAATATGATCAGAATTCCATTCAGAATCCCAGTGGTCACTGACAAATACAGCATGACATCTATTTTTTGAGTGGAATTCTCACGTTTTTAGCCTAGCTCTTCATGAGTAAAGCACAGCGAAAATAAAAACACCATTTCGAGGACAAATGAATGACTCGAAAAGATCAAAATCGTTTCATTCGGAGCAGATGTTATTGATGCTCTGAATGAGCAGATGGAAAAATGGAAGTGACACTGCACTTCTGTGAAGGGAAAGGTTATTGAGAACATCTGCTGTTAGCCCACACTCAGACTTCTGTTGTCACAGTGGTCAGCGTGTCTCTGACACAAAGCTCGGTTTGGGAGGACTGCTTGACCATGTTTGGTCTGAAAAAGCAGGAACTTTCCCATGGGAATTAATAGTGTTGCCTGCCTGTGTTTCAAGGTTCAAATGAATCTTTTCGAAAGATGCAGGCGCGTGACGACAACATTAAGAAGACACTTCGGTTGATAACTGCATGCATAAGCAAACGCACAAGGTGTCTCACCTGAGCTTGTCAGCCACAAAGATGACCCTGCGTTCCAGCAAGAGGGAGGCAAAAACACGGACCACCTGTCGTACACTCAGACAGGAGAACAGACTTTCAAAGTCCACGTGCTCTAGTCTGGAGTCCATGGGCCTCCTTAACTCAATCACCTGAGGAAAACACAACAATATGTATTAAACCAAGGGAAAACATTAAAGTTATAGTTAACCCAAACATGAACCCTTTTGTTGTTCATTTTAAAACTGTATTACTTTCTGTCTACCGCAGAACACAAAATAGGATATTTTGAAGAAAGTTGGTAACCGAACACCACCGGCCCCCCTTCACTTCTATTGTATAGAAATATCTTAGAGCACGGCTTGATGGGATTTGACTGTACTTGAAAAACAAAGGCTATAACATTGTTTTTTCCTGGATCGTGCAGCAGATAAAAAGTAGTTCAAACGTATATCTGATGTTGTCTTGAAGCATTCGGTGCAGCTTAATCAATCAAATCTCCAGCAGATAACAGTGCAGTCTATTTATATGAAGGAAGGATCTAACCTCATTTCCTGCTCCAGGCAGGAAGGTTTTTACTTTTATGGTTTTGCCTGGTGCTGGGAAAGGAGATTCCATCACGCTCCTCATAAAAGGGTACACCAAAGCGGCTGAGATCCCTCTCCTCCTCTCCACTTCATCCAGGATCTGCACGAAATGAAAGATCAATCGATAAACGAACGGAGAATAAAACAATGCTAACAGGAAGTGCATTAAGACGTGGTGCTGCAACTTGGTTTGTATACTTCAGGTGGTGATCGATTTTACGTGGTCTGTTTTGTTTTGTTTCAAATACGTGCCTGGATGCCGATAGAATTCCGACCTGTCACCATAGAGGAATGGTTTTCATCTACTGCATGAGGTTTACGAGATTTGACAAGTGACGAAAACATGCTCTCAATGCAGATGTCCATTAAATATTATGATAGCCGTGGTTGAGTACAGTTTGAGTACATTTTTTTCATAGTGGAACATGGAAGATAAGGAAATAACAGAAGCGGTTTAACAGGACAGAGAGAGAGCGAGGGATTAAAGAGAGGTTTATACTAAGGCGGATTCTTTTTAATGCCAACACAAGTCTTGTTTCAGATGTGCCCCTGTCTGACAGCCAGAGAGACAGTGTGGCTAGTGGTAGAGGTGTGTAACTATGAGCAAGCCTGAGCTCACCTTGGAAAACAGGTTGAAACAGCCCAGCCGGCTGATGACACAATACACTTCAGGAAGGCGAGGTCCTTTCCCACTAGGCTGCAGGTGCGAGAAGGATTACACAAGCAATTAAATCACACATCATGACATTGCTGCGGGGTACATAGCAATACATGAAAGTTACTAGAGTGTTGTAGCTGAGATGAATACTAAGTAGTAGTGATGGTCTTTCCACTCCAAAGAGAGAGAAAAAGACAGCGAGACCTAGAGCTACAATCACCAGTTGCTTCTCGCTAAAATTATGGCTTGAAAACGTACAAACCACATCAAAGGGCTTCAGGTGAATTAGAATGAGACATTTTATTTTGATGGATTTTTAAATGGGAGTAAATGTATTTTAAATAATAGTCCAAAAACGAAAATTCGTAAATTTCTCACCCTCTTTTCAAACCTGTGTGACTTACTTTCTTCAGCGGAACACAAAAGATTATATTCTGAAGAATGTTCATTTTGATAACGTTTAAACCGTCCCTTTAAACGTTATCAAACCCATAATATTTCTTATAAACTACTGTATGTGTCTGGCGTTCAATTCTTTGACATCCCAAAGTAAAACACATGCAATAGCACATGGTATCACTCTAAAAGTAAGCAGTTCAATAAAGGACGCAGATTTTCCACTGTAAACACAGCACAGGTGCAGCTCCACAAAATGAATGAGTTGTCACACACAATCCGCTAAACAATCGGCAGCCTGGCCATTTTCTAAGAATCCAACCAGGTTTAGTGTCTCTGAAAACACACAGACACAAAGAAGCCCCATTCCTCTTGTCCATATTAGGTATGCAATTCTCCTCGGCTGACTTTTTACAAATGGGTGATTAATTTAAGCATGTTGAGCAGGATTCAGATCCTCAAGAATTCTACCCTCGTGCCAGCCCCCTGGACTTCCTCCCAGCCTTGAAAACAGTCAACTCTTCTCTCCACTGGGCCATTCAGACACTCAAAAAACAGAGGCCGAGAAAGAATTGTAACTAAAGAAAACCCAAAAGTCAACGATGAATCACACACGTGGCCATATTGGCGAAAGTGAGTTTGGAATAAGCAACTGCAGTGACATTACAACTGTTATCAACACAGTTCTACTTTACTATCTCCAGAACAAACATTTGGATGTATGAAATCACTCTCAAATCACAGATTTTCAAAAAACATGCTTTAATGCAAAACATGCATTACATATAATATAAAGTCATATATTCTTAATCGAACATTCACAAATTCAAGATTTTAGTCCTCCTTGCATGAAACATGCAATTCACCACCACAGTCAGCACAACACTCACAAACACATGACCGAAGCTTACGGTAAAATGACACACTTTTGCTGGTTTGCTTTTCCACTCTTCTCCTGAGAAACTCTCATTAAACCGGAGGGGAAATGTTTACGAGACTCTGCTTCTCTTTGAGCAAAAAAAAAAGCAAACCAAACTCTTACTCAAGTGGCCGACCCAACGCCATTACAACTCCATCGATATTCTTTCTCTTTAATTACAATGCGTGACGCAATGTACAGTGCAGTAAAACAAAAACAATGAGAGCCAAACATAGTGAGCGAGAGTAAATATAACAACGAGACTCACCAGAAGTCGCCTGCAATACCCGAAGCGTCTGCTGCCATCTTCTCCAGTGAGCATGAAAGAGAAGGTCTCACTGCAGTAAATCAAAGACAGCCACCATTAGTCCTCAAACCCCCATGCAGATCAGATGATAACAAGAAAGTTTTGAAAACTATTGGACATTGACAACTTGCCCTGAGGAGCAACTACTGCGTGAAAAGACATTGTGATGGAGCTGAGACGTATGCACTGAGACCTCGCTGAAGGTACTTTTTTTACAAGTGAATCTTTATAGAAATTGTAACTTTGCAGTACAGATGATGAATTGATAAATACTGTGGTAACGCAGGCAGTGATACCTGTTGTATTCAGACACGGGGCTCCAGTCTTTGGCGTCTGGAAAGCAGAACTGTGGGATAGCCTTGAGTCTCTGCTCAGCCTCCCGCATTTGCTTGGTGAGTCTCTCTAACTGTGAGGGTCAGATAAGAGAAACCAGTAAGAAACTTGTCTGATATATTTGCACGTCTACACACATTCCTTTCAGATCTTCCTTACTATGTGAAATATGTACAGAATACCCTTCCAACTGGGGTCAATCCCTCACCCTTACTGCCCTTATGTCACAAACGGCCCTCTTTTCCATTTTAGAATTGAATGTCACTTGGGTTGACCCTGTGTTGGGGAGCGCCCAACATTTTTCAGCCTCTCAAGGGGAAACAATCGGTGCAGCAGATCTCAGCTAATTAAAGAACTATCTCTGTAACTAAACATGATCGCTATGGTAACCGTTTCCTGCTTACACCATTTACTGTCAATATGTCCCAACAATTAAGGCTCTTAAAGCATCTGTATCTGGACCCGTTTCTAATCAAAATGGTGGCATATTTAAAGTACTTAAATCTTAAAGCCCCCAAAACCAGAAAATGCACTTTTAAATGTTGTTTTTACATTTACATCTGTGTGTCAGGAGCCTGGGTACAGAACCCCCATAAAATGATAAAAATCCACCCATTCACTTTTTTTAATCCCCAATAAAGCCTAACTGTCCTCTTGAACGAGCTGTTGGCATTCTCTCATTAACCTGAGTCACATTTATTGAGCCGTCCCTATGACTGATGATGGACTCTGCTGTCTCCGCCCTCATCGAGTTCTACACTGTCTGCCATTGTTTTCACGCTGGACTTCAAGAATGTTTTGTAAACGAACAAGGTGTTTTGTCGTTGGATGCAAGACTGAACATGAGTTTTCATTTACTCCCGACATCAAGCCTCTGAAGACGATGTGGATTTGTTTTATTTCTCAATAGAATGTGCAGAAGACATCAGGTGAAGTCCATTTACACCGGGATGCTCCACAAACGAATGTTGGTAAAAGGCTGGATTCATAATGGGTCATATTTTCAGTTTTTAAACATATGCCCTCAAAGCCCTGCGCTTTCTGGAAAGAGACACACACCAAAACAGCGTGTTTTTTCCTCACAGGCAAAAATGGACATGTAGGGAACAGTATAATACAAGATCTGTGGTGTATTTTGAGCTGAAACTTCATAGACACATTCTGTGGATTCCTAAGATTTATATTACATCTTGTAAAAGGGCTAGATTTGGAGGCCTTTAAATCTGTTTCCCAGTATCCAACTTTTGATTATCTGATGTCAGCAGTAAAAAGTATTTAAAGTCACACTTCAACATACAGTATGTTAGGCTATATATGAAGAGTTTATTTCCAAAATGAGATAATGTTACCATGTTTTTATTTTGTTTTATTGTGTTAGTTACCTCTATGTTTTTAGTTATTATGGCTTAAATCAAAACAAACCAAATGCAGTTTGATATGATATTGACATGGAATATACAATAAAAACTGAGATCTCATTTTGGAAATAAACTCTTCATATATAACCAGGACAGTATTGACCATAAAGAGAGTTAAATATTACTTAAATAATTTATTAAATATTTCGATTAAATTAAAAATGCATTTAACATGTGGTATGCATGTTGTATTGGTGTGTTTGAAGTGTAAACTGAAGCTCAGTTTAGAGAAGAATTTAAGCTTTAATTACTGCCAGCAATTTGTTTTCTATGCATTTATTTTTTATATATTTTAGCTGAAACCACATTCCCAGATACAGCGTGGTTTGCATTTTTGCCAAATCATTTTGTTCAATAAAAACGATTTGTATACCATACAAATCTGAAACTTTTTACTTTGATACGATTTAATCAAAACTGTCTGAGGGAACATTAAATGGGAATATTTACATTCAGCCCCCCTCAGCTACAAGAGTGTTTTTATATGTTGGTGTCAAAAATGATATCTAATAGGGGGATGCAACAGTGTTTTATGCATTCTGACTCATTTACAATGTTAAACATGCTGGCTTCTGATCCTTACCATTGTCAACAAAACAAGTTGATCGTAAGTAGTATTTCTGTGCTCGATACCCTCAACCAGTGTTTGTGTAAGTTGCGGAAAGGCTTTTTTCGAACTTGCAAAGTTTTGCTGTGTTTGTTTGTCACTGCATTTGGGTGATGAATGTTATATAAACGGTGGATATTACGCTGGATTTTGAGAGCGTTTGAAACTGATAGATGGAGCGCCGGTCCCAACACTAAAAAATGCCGGACATGAACCACACACGGTAAGTGAAACTGATGTCTGTGTTTTGTTGGCAATGGTGCTTTATTCCTCCTACCCCTTTACCCCCCCCCCCCACAGGCAGGGGATGGGCGGGGCTAGGTGTATCGACCCGAACACAGAACTTATAGTGTGTTTGTAGCCACTATAAGGCTGCTCAGATAGCAGTGTGAGCAGAATTGGTCCAGTTAAGAGTTGTTCTACCACTAAAATCATTTTAGAGACATTATTTTAAGGTAGAAAAAACAACAAAGTGTTGCTTTAATACAGAATACTCATTCACCTTTGGAAACTGGTAGGTGACTTCTGGAGAATAAGAGTTTTTGGTTGGCTTTTTCTTCAACGAGACCACCACAAAGTACTCAAAGAGCTCCCTTTCCTGCCACTCGATCAACTGCAGCTCCAGCGTCCTGTAACTGGGTGCACGGCGCAGGATCGACTGCAGCTTCAGTAGCCTTTGAGTGTGGGCTGCTTAAACATTAAACATCACATTATAGGCAACAGGAGAACTAGAGCATGAGTATGATGGTAATAAATGGTGCTGGCAACATCAATGTATGTTGGTTTATATAAAAGCCTCTGCCAAATAGATGTAAATTTAATATGCACTACATGATGTTCATTTAAAGCATTAATGTCTGCAGTCTAGTATGTGGCTCATTCTCATCTACTGCTCAGTCCTGACAGTTACATGTGTCAAATCACAGGTCGTGTGGGCTTGTTTGCTAAGAGCACAGAGACTTTCAGCAGCACTCGGAAACACTGGCCACCAGAGACCTTAATTCAACCGTGTGTTTATACCTCACCTTTGAACCTGTCGTCAGAGTCGCTTTCGCTCTCACTGTTGTCATCTACAAACAGAAAAAAAGGTTTGTTCGATGTCAAAAGGCCAACTGACGAACATTTAAAATAATTATTGAAGCACATGTTTTTACCTCTTTGAGATGCTGTTTCCATACTTGAAAGTGAAAGCTTCTTTAGTCTTTTCTTGCCTCGTTTTGTACAGTAGATAGAGTTTATTCTTTGCACCACCTGATGGAAAAAGAAAAAATTGACTTTCACACTTACCCATAAGTATACGTTCAATGTGTATTGGACATTTTCAAATTGCACATTTTAAAGGACTATCATGTCCAGATGGGAGAGTTATTGATTTAGCTATCAGTGAGCTATATAGTGAGCATTGGGAACACTCTACTGCAACTTGTAAAAAGTCTGGAAAGGGAAAAAGTGTGAAACTAAATCTCTCAGTCCTTCAGGCCAGTCTTTCGGGCTGTTTCTTTTAACCTGAGAAACGGATTCCATGTAATTTTCTCCCTTTAAAACCCTTCAGCAAATGTGCAGTAAAGTTATAGTCATTAAATTGGTGTGTGATAGGAGGAGTTTTCCTACAAAAACATCAGGTAGAAAGAAAACCACAGTGGCTGGAAAGCTTGTGGTATACACCTAGTTCCCAAGACTCTTAAAGAAATGGTTTCTGAAATGTATGATTGATATTCATTACAGTATACTTTCTTGTCAATGATATAGTGTGATCAATTATTGCCAAATTTTAGATGTGAATGTGATCATGTCAAACGTGAACATTGACTTCTATTTTTGTCTGTTTCTTACATACTACTTAGAAGACTTTGATTAAACTTCTTTTGTGTTCCATGGTAAAATAACAGATTTGGAAAGTAAATTATGACCATTTAAATTTTGGGTTGAACTACACTTCCATCTTCCAAAAACTTCCATCCCTTTGGATATTGATAATGCTATTTGTCTACTTATTCAGTTCCTATTGGTCTGGAAATTCCTTGTATTAAAATAATTTAAACCCATACACTCATTGGGTCAAAAGGGGACAAAGCCAAACGTTAGATTAAATTCCCGAAAATTCAATATGTTAAAACAGCCCACATCACCCAACGGTTGGGTCTGTCCCTTTTTGCCACAACGCTAGGTTGAAATTAACCCAGCATAGTGTAAGCAAATAGCAGTATATTCTATTCCATCATAAAATCATTTAATTTATGATCATGTTTTACTAAAACATAATAAGACTAATATTCATTACACAGCAATGCTGAACTAGTGTAAAGTCATCAGACTTTATTCTGCTCCAGCATACCTTGGGGACTCGTTTGTGTCTGTGGGAGGCCAGGGTATCATTGGTAGGGTTCAAGCTGTCATCTAATAGGCCACGGGGGGAGGAAGGCATGCCCAGCTGGGACAGCAGCATCACGTCATCATGGCTGTGCCTCTTAGACAGGCGGGATGGGCGCTGACTCTTCCTGTCTGAAGGACATGGCAACCGCAGAGACTGACTGCTCGGTTTAGAAGGCAGCTGGTGAGAGGAAAGTTAATAAGAGATCTTATTAAATAATCATTTCACACAGGTGCAAGAATCAGACATGCATAATTTCAACATTTGTACAGAGATAAATTTGCTGCGAAGTGAGGTCATTACGGCTAATGAATAGTATAGCTAAAGCTTCCATAGCAACAGCGCTTAAATATAAAGCACAGATTTGTCAATTTGAACAGCAGGTCCTATCGTCGCTATCTTGCAAAGCCAAAGGAACTACCTGGGGAGGCGTAATGGACTGCCTGTCCTGGGAGGTCCATATCCTGTTGAGCGAGTCCCGAGACCTCTCGGGTAACAGGCGGGAATTTCTGGCCAGACATCTCCTCATTGGATCTACATCCTCATATGGATTCTCTTTCTCTGTTCGTAGAAGATCAGGAGAGAGAAAGCAAAATTCAGACTAAAACCAAACACCAGCTGCATGGGAGCGGACTTAAAAGGTAGCAGGGTAACATGTCTGCGTAAGGAGTGAGTGGGAGACGGAAACGCACTGATAGGGAAAGGGTGGGCAAAAGGTACGGGAGGGGGTGGAAGATAATAATGAGAAGGAGCTGGAGGCACCCGACAGGGTTATTCATGGAGGTTTACAGCTAGCCTGCTTGAAACTCGAGTGTATTTTCTCAAAACACAGTTTCTGTTGGACATTAGCCTTTGGACAGCAATCTGTCTCCAGAACTAGGGGCCAATGATGAGTCAAGATAAGAGAATGCAGACAGTTCAGAATGGAGTCAGGACTCTGTGTAGAACTCCTAAGTACTGTTTGAAACATTAGAAACTGATGAAGACTCATCACGGCATCTGAAATCACATTTAACATCCTTCACATCACATATAATATAATAGCTGTAGTAATGTGCTGGATCAGCTTATAGCTGGATGCATCTAACTTTTGTTTGTGATTTAATTTGCTTTACTGAAGTATGGATCAATAGTGACAAAAGACCTGAAGATATAAATAAAATTGGATTTTACATTAAGGACTTTAAGCCAATTGCTAGTAAATTGATAACATTGAAAAAGATTTTTATTAAATGTCTTTGAAATGTATGATTTTGACTGAATACTGAAAAAGAGCAGCCAATAAGAGTACACTTCCATAATGCTTAAAAAGTATGTCAGGGTAAAACCCTTAGAAGCTGCTCGATTTCTGAACATTTCTACAAATTCTAGGCAAAGGTTACTATTCTAAAGATGCTAAAATAGAAAAAAGGTTTTATTTAGTATCAACATCATTCTCATAGCATACTATTTTTCTAAAATGTGCTGTCTAAATAAGTGTTGTAAAACTGTTGACCAGTAGTGTATAACGCAACCATCTGTGAGCCTATACAATATGTGATTTACTAGAATCATTCTTGCCAGATTAATGTTAAATCTGTTTTATGAGAAGTTTGTTCTGTCAAAAGAAATACGTCACAAAATTTGTTTTATTATGCCAATACTTACCTGCCAAAAAATCATAATGAAATCAATAAATGCTGCCAGTTGTCAGTTATGACATAACTGCATTAATACAGAGCCATACTTTCGCTGCTTTAAATTTTTTTTATTTTATTTTCCCATTAAATATATGTTAAATATAGTCCCTTAAATATGATACATAAATACTGATACCAGATCAGTTGATCTCATTGCATCTTGCAAAAACGCCTCTTGTGCAACTGTTTGTTGTGTGCTGTACACTTCAGTAACACAGAAACAGATGACAGAATAGACAAAAAATGCTGCTAAGTGAGCCTGACCATAATAATGCCTACCACTCCTTTAAAACACTTGACTCAAATGAAAAGCTTAACAAAAGCTTTTAGCACACAAAGTGTTAACCATTTCACTACAGCCTGACCTTAAGAGGTGTACTGCTAAAATCTGCCCCAGTGCCATTAAGCAGACAACTCACAATGACAGGCCACCAATTACCCAGAATGCTCAGTGAGGCTCCCTAGCAAAGAAAAGCAATGACAGCACTCTGGAGAAATTACACGGCTCTCTGACCAATCACGTACGGGAAGGTAATAATCAACTTCTCTACTTACAAGAGTTCCCCAAAACAAAGACAAAAGTGAAAGAGTGCGCACACCTAACACACACACACACATACACACATGTTGTGCTCCTGCATATACAATGGGATTTTCACAAAGAGAAAAGGACACTGAGTAAGTGAGCAGTACACAATGTAGGTATTGCCTTTACAATATGGCCCGTTTGATTTCTTCCCAACAGCAGCATACAGTCATGTGAGATGACGAATGTTTCTCTAACAAATAGGTTTGTGATGTGTAAACACCCGTTTTGCCTGAAATGAAAAGCCCAAAACACAAATAAAACACAGGCAACCTTTTCAGAAAGTTTGCAGACGCCACATTTATGGAAGACCATGGAGAAAAGAAGTGGCCTCTTTTAGACACTGTATATCACCATGACATGTATAGGTTCTCCTACAAATGATTTATCTAATGATAAAAGCATTATGACCCTGCCATCTGGAGATATTTGGCCGATCTATTATCGCTATACTAATGTGCAGTGCAAATGGAGGATATGTTATACTGTAAATGCCATCAGCCCAGACTGGCAGTGTGCCAGAATGCAATGTGATGCCACAAAGCTGAACCTGTGAGATGGTTCCAGGCCAGAATATGCATGCCATAGACAATGTTCGACCGATACTTTAGCATATCTTTCATTTCCACAACAGCCTGAGAAAACAGATCATCTGATCCTCTAACCGCACCGCGGTGCTTCTGGAGGCCATAACGTGTCTCTCTCAGACCCTACTACACCAGTTCCAAGCACTGCTGACGGCACACAGGGGCCATATATTTTTCGCTGAAACTAATCAGCATTCGTAAAAATTTGCACACACAACGCTTGATTCCACACTCAAGGTGTTCTGAACCAATAGAGCGTTGTCGGGGGTTATTCTGAGAGTCTCCTGCTTCCAAACCAGTAGAGGCTCTTGCACCGCTTGGACCCATTGGTCATCATTGTCTCTAAAGTAAAACTTAGCAAAGGCTCTCTTGCATGAGTCCGCATATTCTTGGCGATAAAGCTGATATAGAAACTTAAGTTGCTACAAACTTGCCAAAGAACATGTCTGTTTTCAGCAGGCTCTGATTCAGCCAGGTTTCATTACAGCATCTGATGCCTTTGCCTCATCAGCAAAGACAGAGAGAAAGATGTAGAGCGCAACAAGACCCATGAACACTGTAACAATGCCAAGCCCCTCAGGGTCTTAGCATAAGTGCAAACAGGCTGTTTCCCACCAGGTAGGAATTTAGCACATAAAACTGGCCAGTGCCACATGCCAGTACTTCATCACCTTCAGTAAACTAAAAAGTAAATTAACACAGTGCTTGTGGAATCAGCAGGCATGATAAAATCCTGCACGGGGGACCGCTGAGCAGAGCAATGTCTGTCAACCACTATGGGAAGCAATAATGCAATAACTTTAATATTACATTTGAGAAAAAGGCATATTAAACATATTTAACTCTTCCGAGATAAACATTCCCTATACTTAAATAATATTATTAAGTAATGTTATAAAAAAGACAAAAATGTCAAAGAATAAATATTTTATGTGTATTAGCTTAAATCTTTATGTCTTTGTTCAAATACAATGTATATTGAAGCTGAAAATAATGCACATCATACTATCAAATGGAAACAAATAGAAACCGTCACCAACCGTTCTTACCCACTATGTCCTCATAGGCATTCTCCTCCAGTGTGCTCTTGGAGCTGGGCCGACTGTGTTTCTCTGTGGAGACTGTGCCGTTCTCTGTGGGTGAGGAAGGGTGTGAGGACTGCAGGCTGAGAGCATCCTCTGACTCACAAGATTTTCTAAACCAGACAGAAATAAAGAAAAAGATATACAGCTTTTGACCTGAAAGAATATGGAAGTGTATTTCTAGTGGCTTAAGGCTTTCATCTGGATGATGATAATCAGGCCAGACCACCTGAGAAGATGAAAGCATCTTTCACACGGGAGGAGGAACTTAAACACAGCCAATCTCAAATGTTTTTTTCAGAAGATGCTGATTGCAAAAAGTTGCAAAATTAGGGATTTTAACAATACTTGTGTTATTGATCAAATATGGATAAAAAAAAGTCAAAAAGTAACATATTTGTGTGGATAAACAAGAGTATTAGGTATTGGATGACAGCATGCAGTTATTAACATGTCCTTTAAGTTCAAAAGACATTCAGAAGTTGGACATGACACAAGCTCACTGCCTCTCTTCTAAACAGTCAACTTTCCTTCAAGGAATGTGAAACATGGGCTCAGATGCAGAGAAGTAGAAACACTCCTGCCCATGAGGTTCTCTATCATGAGAACCTGGCCGTTCTCCATACCCAGTAACTGGGTTAAAACAATCCATGTGCCAAAATTCATTCCAAAGCAATGAGGAATCTGAGCTTTAAACAGAATGAGAGCCTTCAAGAAAAACCAAAGCAGTGGCAGTATGAAGCAGTGTTATATGATCATAATGAGAGGAGATGAACCAAAGTCTTTGAACTTTCAAAACATTGAAACTCTTTTAAGGTTGGGGTCTCCTAAAACGGCCAAAAAAGTGTTTGATACAGATAAAGCTACTGCTGATACGATTTTCAGACAGAACTAAATTTGGAATATGAAATATTAATGAAACATTGCCTGTTTCGTTTGCACTATCAGTGTAAATCCATCTAAATGTGAGGATAAAAAAGACACTCTGCTATACATAGACGTGTACTTAATGTAAACAGTGTAATAAAGTAACATTTCACACCACATTGGCTTTGGACATGAATACAACAATTTGCCTAACATGGTAAATTTATGAAACCCTGAGAAAACAAGCATCTCCATGTTGATCCCTGCTTGCCATCAAATGCCTGACAGGAAATTTCATTTTGCTTACTTGATTTGTAACATAAGACTGTGTGAGAATATGCAGTCAGAAACAAAAGCCAATAATTTAAAGTCCAGAGTTACATCAACAAAACAAATGCTTGGCCTGAAATCATTATCGCTTTCAACATTCCTTAGACAAGTTTTATTATCCAAGAAAAATTAATGAGCTCTTGTTTTGGGGGGAACTCTTCCACTTAGTGGAAATACACAAATTCAATAGAAACCATCACAGAAATTTGAATGGTTACCATTTTTAAACCCTATTATGAATCGTCATTACCTCCGATGCTCGAATTCAGGGGGGGGGGGCTATAGGATTATCTGGGCTTAGGGGGTCATTTCCTTTTCTATTACGTTTATTTTTAGGTGACTTTAAATGTCTATCAATATCAAGCGCTTACATTTTTAAACTCAGTGATATATCTAGAATTGATTTACATGTTTATTTTCTATTCAAAATTATTTTAAAGTAACATTATAAAAAACTTCTCATCGTGGGGATTCCCCATAAGACATGATTCAATTCGAGTAATGATTAAAAACCATTACAAATTCCATGAAGTGTGTTTTGGGCATTATTCTATCTGCCAGAAAACATCACACTAATAGAATTCATACACATACCAGTAGACACCATTAAGGTTTCCATTAAAACCAATTCAATTCTATTATAACCATTAAATCCTATAGTGTTTCTATAGTGTTTTGGTCAAGTTCAATCAAGTTTTTCATGCCCTAGAGGCAATAAAAACACAGGAAAAACATCCTGAGGTTGTCAAAATTCATGCATGCAGTGAAAACAATTAACAAGCAATACAATTTCATTATTGGGTGAATAAAAAATTAAACATTAAGGTAACTAGAAGGTTGCCAGTTAAAGTCATGAGCCATCATCATTGTCCCATTGAGCAAGACATTTATCTCCACAATGCTCTAAGAACACCATAACACTCCAGGAACATTATACAGTAAATCGCTTTGAATAAAATAATCCACTGAGTGATAAAACTCTACTATGCTGACAGTCATGTCATTCATATCATGTGGAAAAGAATCACATTTCTTACCTATCTTGAGTCTTCCTAGGCAAGCTTTCGTCAGTCTTGGAATTTCTCATTACAGCAGGTGCCGGGGTTGAGGGAAGTGGAGGGGGAGATTCAGTGGTGGGAGGTAGTCCATTACTGGGCATCAAGCCCCTGTGGTTCCGGTTGGCATCATACAAAAATGTTCGTTTAGGCTTAGGCAAAGGGTTCACTGTGGGTCCAGAAGAGTCCTGTGCAGAGGGGAGTTCTGGACTCTCAGACCTCATAGAGCTGATACTAAACCTCTGCCTTAGCTTTGAGAGTCTTTTAGAGCCTGGAGAAGCTTCAGGCTCAGTGGCCAAGGAGCAGATGCTGCTCCGCTTACTGCCACAAGTGCTGTCTAAATCTTCTGTTCCACTAATACTGAAAGACTTCTGTCTGGACTTGTCAAGGCCATAACAATTGCTAAGGTACTGTGGTGGAGACGGAGAGGGACTTTCCTTCAAGACTTGTTCAATCTTTTGTATCCGACTGAGGACGGCTGAGGTCTCCTTACGTGCAGAGAGCGTACGCAGGAAAATCCCTGAGGACTCAGCCTTTGAAGGTCTCTTCTGGAATCTTACAGGAGCTTCTCTATCAGATGCATGCTCATCTTCCTCAGTCTCGGGGTAGGAGCACTCTGAAAATGCTGTGCTCATCCTCCTCACACCTTTAAAGTCAAAAGTCTTCTCGCTGCAGGGTGAGGACAGCAGGCTCGGGCAACCCTCACTCCTACCTCCAGGCCTCTTCTCCAAGCAAAGGCTCATTCTAGGCAGAGCCGCATTCCGACCCTCCCATTCTGAGATTTTTTTGCATATAGGGACGGATGAAGTGGAGGTTCCAGTACGGCTGAGTGAGAGCGTGCGTTTGTGCCCAAGGTTGGTGGTGGGTCCAATGGAAAGGGTACTCCAGCTGAGTGGACCAGTATTCAGTCCATCCCCCACAAGGGGGCCGTGTTGTGGCTGGTTCTCCTTCTGCTCCTGGTTGTCTCCACTTGATGGCTTATGGATGTTAAGTTTCTTGTCCAGACAGGCGATGCTCTGAGATTTGGTGAGCTTGGTTTGACAATCAAAGTCAGTGGAGAGTGAGAAACCACTTCTTAGACTGGCTGTCTTACAGCTCCAGTTCCTTTGGCTCCAAAGTTTAGAGTCAGCTTTTGCGTACCTTCCCGGCTGACAGTCCTCAACGCCACTGAGGTGAGAAGAAATTGGCTCTTTTCCAGTAGAAAGTGGTGATGAAACAGACTGACACCTGAAACGAGAGCAATGACTCAGAAATCTTTCACAAACTGTGGTTGGCAAAGAAATATAAAAAGGCACGTGCAAATTTCTTTTATTTTAAAACCAACTCAGTAGATACTAAGGAAAAACTGGTTGTTACAATCATGTCATGATCATGTCATGTTTCAGAAAATATAAGTGCGAGAACTTTAAAAATGGATTCCAGATAAAAGGGAATGTTAGTTAGGACTAACATGGTATAAAATAACAATCTGACATAATTTTGGAACGGCTAAAACCTCTCACATCAAGCCAACGCAAACACTGAAGAACAGTAAAAAAACATACTTAGATTCTTCCACACAATCAGTCTGGGAACATTCAAATAAACCTCCCAATCAAAAGCTATTGAAACCATTAATTATTATTAAGGGATAAAGAATAAAAGAACTCACCCTCATTAACCCTTAGCTTTTTTTCTTAGCTGTGTGTAGCAACTGTTTCTCTTTGTCTACATGTCAACCTCTGTCTTCTCATCATTCCCAGGCCCATTGTTCACTCTACAAACAGCCGCTGCTGACTGCTGAGCAATATGATTAAAGACTCTGCTGACCTCATTTCAGTCTCTTCAGACGCACAAACACTTTCTCATCCACCTCAAAATCTAATGCTGCTTATGAGCTTCCAGGAACTAAAACTAAACTTGGCCCACACCTCAGTGAAATTAAGGCAACCAGATCTGATGTCACAGCAGTGGTTAGAATAACAAATCCAAGCTGGGAGGAGGCCAAGAGAATGATCCAGGGTGCAGGTTGGGACAGATCCACAAAAAATCTCACCATAACGCCCTATAAAGGGTAAAGAAACGGCACTCCACCTGAAGCCTAGCAGGTCTTATTTCGGAATGACTGTATAATCATCCTCCTCATGTGAAACATTCACAAAATATATCATCATCAATGTATCAAAGCATCGGCTGTCTGTAAGGACTAAACACAATTCTTTTCTGTATTTGAAAAGTTTGAATTTCCTTGTGTTGTTATCTTTAAGTTAAAACATCCCAAACTCATGGCAATCAAAAAGACTCGATATGAGTCTTCACTCTTCATCTATGGATCATCATTTACTCACCTTCGAAGAGTTCTAAATCTGTATCCATTTCTTTGTTCTTATGAACACAGAGAAAGATATTTGGAAGAATGATTATAACTAAGGAGTTCTTGGACCTGGCAGGGCAGTACTGTCACGGATGTGTTAGAGAGAACCCAATTGCAGGCAGCGAAACGGGGATGAAGGGGTTTACAAGGACTTTAATAAATAAAACAGGAACAAATCAAAAACCCACGAGGGGGTAGCAAAACAGTACACAATAACAAACACGATAAACTAAATACAAAACACTCAACAAGAACTCCACTATGAACACTAAGACAAGCAAATACTTAAGGCTTCTAGTACAAGGCAACGCAAGGGAACATGTACACTAGATGCAACGAACGAGCACAGGACAATGAACACGAGGATGTTTTAAAGGGAGACAGACAAAGGATAATAAACAAGGGTCAGGTGCGGGTACTGAAACACTCAGGGAAGGTTAACGAGGAAACGAGATGGCGGGAAATACTGACGAGACACGAGAAAGCACATGGCTTTCTCACACAAAACCTAAGGCTATGCCATGACTCCGCTGCAAGACCAAGAATAAACATGACATGATAGCGGAATCATGACAAGTACATTGGCCTGCACACTGTGCACATGCTACGAAGAGATTGGTCTGTGCTACGAATACATTTAATAGTGTAGCAAGCATTGTGTTTGTGATACAGTTTGGCAGGTGCATTAGACAGAGCCGCTTGTTTGTGTGAAGTGTATTTGTTGTTGTGCTTGTTTGTGTGTGAGGTTAACTGAACTATTTATTTTCATTTTCATCAAAACTAGTTATCTGGTTACATCAAGTCTGATTGTTTTGCATGGAATTGTAAACTTTACCATTACGTTCCGCCGTCACAACACAGAATTCCCACCACTGATCTAGTGATACACACACATATGTTGGTGAAAGTAACGTTACGCAGCGATATCCTAAACCAATACAAATATTTATCTAAGCAACAGCAGTTACACTTATGGTAAGTTTGATCTGCAAGCAATATTATACTATTGAAATTATTTGTAATAGTACGAAAACTCATTAATAAACAAAAAAACGAAACTGGGAAATGTCCCCAATTGTCATAACATATACAGTATATCGCTTATTGCTCCCTGAATTCTTTATAAGTCGCTTTGGATAAAAGCGTCTGGTAAATGTAAATGTATATATAACAACAAGGACATGAACACATGAACTTCATCAACAGAGTTGTTCTAAGTTTATTTTATGAGACTCTTCGCTTTCCTGTAGCTCAGTGGTAAGAGCATTGCATTAACAACGCAAGGTCCTGGCCCTCCACCCCCCCTATTCTGCCTCCGCTCCACCACCCTCCAGGACTTTTTTTGTGAGCGTCTGGAGACCTTTCTTAAGGGAGGGGAGTCTTTGTTATGATTCCAGAGTGACTTTCCTTGTTTGGTGACCTTTAATTATCGTGTTGTGGACGAAGGTTGTATTATTTTCTGTTCCTGTTTTGTGTCGTAGTCCATTGTAGTTTTTCTTGTTGATTGGTCTTCCCCAGATAAGTCGTTTTAGCTTGTTACCCTGCTTGATTTTGTCTTTATAGCCCTTGCGTTTCATTTATGATTTCTCAGTCATTGTTTCAGTGTCCCTATTATTTGATGTTTTCCTGGATTGCTGTTGTTCTTTATTTCTTTATTCTTTTATTACTTTGTGTCATGATTCTGCCTCTTTTGGTAAGGTTTTTATTAGTCTTGTGGCAGGACCCACGTGTCTATTGTGGAGAGAAATGGCATTGTTTGTTTTGGCTTGCCATGCGCTCTCTATGGTCTCGTCTTGAACCCGCCACGTGTTTCCTCATTTAGTTACCCCTTGATTCCTGTCACCTGCCCCGTGTAATCTCCCTGTTAGTTTCCCCTTCCGTGTTTCATTACCCTCACCTGCCCAGTGTTATTTCCCCCTCATTAGTCTCCCCATTAAAGAACCTCATGTTCTCTGTTCTGTTCGTTGCATTATTGTTCCATGGTATGGTTAGTCCTAAGTCCCCATCTGATTACCGTGTTCCTGTCATGCCTTGTCTTGTGTGGATTGATTCCCAAGTACTTTATTTTTTCCTGTTTTGCCCCTCGTGGTACGTTTTATGTTTATTCCATGTTTAAAGTTCCTGCTTGCCCCATTGTGGGATTATTATTTAAATAAAAGTATTTTGTCTACTGGGCTGTCTGCACCTGGGTTCTGTCCTGAAATTCCTGACTACTTGTTTAATTAAGCCATATACTGCATGTGGATCCGTCTCCTGCCTGGCTTAGTTTTCGTTACAAGCACACAGTTATTACCCAGTTATAATATTTACTCTAATAAGCAAGTTAGTACACAGTACGTACATGGGAAACAGGACTGTAAAATAAAGTTCTACCGATAGTTCTTCTATTACAAAGTCACATGATAAGGTCATAAAACTTTAGTGATTACAGTACGTGCTTATGAATAAAGCTAAAGGTCTTTAACATTATGTTGTGCCACTTAAAAATGTCATGCTTGAGTTTGACTAATATATCCTGTGTTTAAGCAGATCTTTATGGCTTAGCTTTTACAATAAAACTGTGGCTTACAAACAAGGGTATTATCCCGAATAATCAAGGGGAGGAACGGGCAATCTCCAAATCTGTCATGAGAAGATGGAAGATATTATTTGGGAGGACAAGCTTTATAACAAAATCTTTCTACAAAGCATAGGAATAACACAAATGTCATTTTATGTCCTTGGCCAATTGAAATTTCACTCCAAATTCACATTTATATGTTAGCTTAGCATTGCATGTCTAAACCCCTGTCTGGACCACCCCTCCACAAGGCATAGATTTTTGTTTCTATAATAGCAATATTGAGCTTGTGCAACATCCTTTACACAAGAAAAACAGCTTCAGCTTCTTTCACTGAGTCCACCGTGAGTTTGTGTCTGTGGTCTGAGGAGGTCCTCAAAGAGCTCCGACAGGGCCAGTAAAAACAAGTACAGCTATGGGGAAGCCAGCTGGTCTGGCCACACATGGACCAAGGAAAGTCAATGCCGTTCTGCCTGTTCCTGGGTCTTGAGGGCAGTGTCAACCACAGGCCATTTCCTGTTTTAAAGCCATGCCAGCATGGTGAAGCTATGCGCTTCCATGAACACACATCAATAAGCAACATATCAAGCCCAGATCCAGTGGGTTCTCCCCCACAAAAATGTGAATATTTTAACTATTATCTTTGCTATTAAAAGCGCATATTCTTACCTACCGCCACCCCATCTGACATAAATCTGCCTATTCAGCATTCTCCTTTCCCTGTGATTTACAGCAGAAGCTTTAATATCCATGTCTAGGAAGAGAGGCTCTACAGAGGGTGGCAGAATCTATGCCATCATTTTCTTTGCACTTATTCACATAAATCACAATTTCCTTAAATAAATATCTCTGACATCAGAGAGCGTGGATAGGTAATTATGAAAGCAACTCCTATTGCTCTTTACCGAATGTTTTTCTTCACTTGTTTCTTATCCAATAACTATCTGATACTTACCGGAAAGCTTCAAAGAACGAAGCCTCGTGTCCACAAATAGAACAAAGACTATTTGAGGCTTCCAGGCAGTGTTTGAAAAACATTGATTTAGTTTGATTGACCATCATTCTAAATATAACATGAATCAAAACTACCAAACATATTTCAACACCTGCATAACATTAAATACACAACAGCAAATGCTATAACTGCTTAATATATGAACAGGCAATATGTATAAATATTTAAACACAATCGATAGACTGTCCACTGAAATAATAGTCCATATACAATACCTTCTCTTTTTCTACAAAGATCATACAAGAAGTGAAATGACATAGACCACGATTTACCCCAGAAAAGAAAACATTTCAAAACACTTTTCAATATCAAATAGGTTAAAAATTCGTCTCTAAAAAATGCTGGGTTATTTTCAACCCAATTTTGGCTCAAAAGTATTAAAATAACCACAATTGTTAGAGGGAAGGCCCCAGATTAAACTGGATCACTTTTAAACTGTTGCAATACACAATAAGTGCATGTATGGCTCTCCACAAGGGGCCACCACTGGTGAATACATTCTGTGTTGCTGTTTTACCTAAATGATTGATTACGATAAAAACTGAGAAAGCATAAGAATAGATTGTTGACTCATGTATTGGCATCACAATGGCTCCTACCTGTCCAAGTTATCATGTGGGCCTTTAGACCCTCCTGCTGTTCTCTGTGTAGCTTTGGAGCTTTTGTTGGCAGTCATCTCCTCCTAGGGGCTCCCTCGCCTGTTTAAAAAAATTGGTAAGAAAATATTAATATAAAGGTGTACTATGGCAATATAAATACTAAACTGCCACTATTATTCTGATGACATCTCTATGGACAAGACAAAATTATTTTAAAATATACATTAAATACAAAACCTAAATAAATCCTAGCAAGAAATAATATACTCTAGTTCCTATTCTAGTATATTGATTTTTATAAATGAAAATAAATCATTATTATTAGTCACTCTTAATGTTTTCCACTGGGTTTTGCAAATATCTAACCAATAAAAATATTAAAAAGTGCTTGTCAAAATGTGTATTTAATCATAGTACAGTGTTTTAGTCGATTTTGGACATCCAAGAATTCAGAAGGACAGCGACAATATTATGTCTTCTTGATGTAAATATTACACTGGGGTGTTTGAGGTGATTGGCAAGTTGTCATGATTCTCGTGTGGTGAGACAAGGACAGAGAACCCAGGTGCAGACAGCGGGTAAGGGGTTAACAGATAATTTAATAAATAATAAAACAAAGACCCACGTGGGGGTAACATGACAAAACATGGATACATAACATGACAGGACAGGACTAAGACTTACTACACTTAAACAAGACTAAAATAAACATTATCTACACATGACTTAACTAGACTGACAAGAACTCACCACACAACCACAATGAACCAGCACAAGACAGAAGACACAAGGGCATTAAATAAGGGACCGAATCAAGAGGGCAACAGGTGTAGGGCATTCATTAATAATGAGGAGACGAGAGGATGGGAACAGAGACGAGACCAGAGAGAGTGTATGTAAGACCATAACAATAATTGCCTCTCTCCACATTAAACATGAGGTTCTGTCATGATCCTGCCACTAAACCAAGAGAAACATGACATGATGCGGCAGAATCATGACACAAGTTGTTGTTTATGACAGAATGGTACAATGCAAATTGATAGATGCTTGCTGTGCCTCATTTGCTGGTCTCTCAATATGATTGATCACATTAATTTACAATATTTTTATGATGCAAACATCATGAGCTAAATTAATAACAAATAAAGCTTTTATTTCATACTTCAGAAATCTTTTAAAAACAACCCCCCTCCCGACAGCATTAGCATCTTCAGTGTGATGATTCTGCCACATCATGTCATGTTTCTCTTGGTTTAGTGGCAGGATCATGACAGAACTGCATGTTCTTTATCGATACTTCACTCGTAGTGCGTAGCAGGACAATATGGGGAAAACAAATTTTTCTCAGATGACTGAAGATTTTCAATAGCGCAGTGAAAACTGCACGGCCATTGGTTTGTGAAAAGTAAAACTAAGCAGACAAATCGGCATAGGGTCCTCAGATCTCTTCTCTTACAGCAACGACTCTATCTTCGCTACTTGAGACTGACTGCTTGCCGTCGAAAAGAATCTGCAGCGGATTCGACCTCCTGCTCAGCGGCTTTGCTACTCAGCCGCGCCGGTCTTCTCCCTGCCGCCTTAAGGCAACTCTAAAGGAGCAATTTCTTGAGCAAATTTCATGCGGTGTTGTTGCAAATGCTGATGATGCAAAGTGACATGATCTTGTTTGGTGGACACGAACTCGAGGAAGACGACAGCATGTCACTAGCGGCTAAGTATCTGACCCCGCCCCCCTGCCATCTGTGGAGCACAGCGAACCCATGCGAACAGGGTGTGGACTCTGAGCTTTTCCAGGTCCTCACAAAGGCTGTGGAGGAGCTGGGCTTGGAGTGGTCATCCCCAGAGGAACCTGCTTGCAGCCGCCTGGGACGAATGGTTCTTGCCGGGGTGCATCAGGCCCCTCGTCAAAGGACTTTACCGTTCTTCCCGGAAGTTCACAATGAACTCACAAAATCATGAAGGGCCCCCTACTCGGCCCGTCTACGACCCTCTCTTCCTCCGGTCTCACCTTTGTGAATCCGCAGGGATTCCCTGTTCAATACCCTATCCCCGAGCCATGGCTCTGGGACTAACTGGTGTTTTTCATTCAACTTGTAGCACGGCGGGATAATACTGGCTCCCCATAGCGTCCCGCTATGCAGGACGAGTGAAGTATCGATAGGGATCATACTCAGTTAGGAACGTAACCTCCGTTCCCTGAGATACGGGAAAGAGTACTGCGTTCCTAGCCGTGCTAACAAGCTGCATATGGTCTTCGCTTCAGTCGAAGTAACCTAAGGACCCTACGGCGATGTGTCTGCTTATATAGCCATAAGCCCCGTCCCTTTTGGCCGGTGCCATCGCCATTAATGTTTTACTTTTCACAAATGTCCCTCTTTTCCCCCTGCAGATTCATGTTGTGAGTCATGTTCGGTGCAGTTATTTGTATTTAATTCAAGTGTTGTCTTAGTCTTGTCTAGTTTAGTCAGTCGAGTCCCGTATGGGAGAGCCGATTCTTCAGCCATAGGTAAGGGCGGGACTTTGTTTGGCTGGGCACACCATGCGGCCAATCACATGGGAGGACAGACTAGGATCATACCATTATGTGAAAGAAGGAAGGGGAAAAGACACCTTTGACAACCATTAATTTTTTCCTACTAGGCAGGTCAATGATCACAGAATTTAAAATTGCTCACATTCTTCCAAATATCTTTCTCTGTGTTCATCAAAACAAAGTAATTTATACAGGTAAGAAACGACACAAGGGTTAGCAAATCTTCATTTTTGGGTGAACTGTCACTTTAATGTTAAGACTTTTGCATTTATTTGATTTGTTTGCTGTGGTTCTGTGTTCAATTGTTAAAATAAAGTTTTATTACAAAAGTATTAGGAATTGTGTATTTTTTCTTTTGTCTTTTATGAAAACCTCCTAGCATCTGTCAGTCTGGTCTCTAGACATGCAGTCTGTGTCATGGTTCTACTCCATCTTGCCTTGCTTTTCTTGACCTAGTGGCAGAATCATGACAGAACCTCGTGTTATGTGTGGAGAGGAACATGTTATGTTGATCATGACATAATATGCGTTCTCTCCGGTCTTGTCTTTGGCCCCGCCCCTCTCGTTTCCTTGTTAGCCTGTGTCCCATTACCCACACCTTCCCATGGTTATCTCCTTTGTTAGTCTCCCTATTTAATCCCTTCATGTCTATTGTCCTGTGCTCGTTCGCTGTGCATATGAACCTTGCTTGTTTGCCGCGGCTTGCCTTGCCCCCCCTATTCGTGTTTGCATTAAGTTGATTTTTGCCCCCTTGTGGGAAGTGTTTTGTTTTGGATTCTTATTTTGTTCAAATGTTTCTAGTTCATGTTTTGTTATTATCCCCATCGTGGGTCTTTGTTTTGTGTTTAATTAAATTTATATTTTGCATTTTCTGCCCATATTTAATAAGTTGTATCTGGAGGTTAAAGAGTAAACACTATAACATCTTTCAATGTTAGTGTCCATGGTCATTTCACATTCACAATTTGTTGTGTACTTTTCTATTACTTAATAAATATTTTTAATTGATCATTTTGTTCTTTAAAGGGTAACTCCACCCAAAAATCTTCACCCTCTAGTTGTTCCCGACATAAATAAATGTCCTTGTTCGGTTGAACACAAAGAGAGATATTTTGGAATAATGTTAGCAACCAACAGTTCTGAAGCACCATTGACTGCCATTGCTAACTTAATTCCAAAATATTAGTCTTTGTGTTTGACCAAACAAAGAATTGTATACATGTCTGGAGCAACTAGAGAGTAATTCATGACAGAATTGTTGGGTGGAGTTACCATTTAATATCATCCACCGGTGTTTTGTGGTTCTTTTTTAAAAGTATCGATATAGGCACTGGTACCGCTGTAATAGTGTCGATTTGGCACCGGTATCGGAAAAAAACCCAAACGATACCAAACCTTGGTAACATTACATAGTGAAATTATTTTTACAATCCTTGAACATGCAAACGAAAGAATAGCAGCCCTGAACCTCCAATGTAAGGTAATTACAGAAACTTTCAGTGAAACAGAGATTCCAAAAAATCTGTTTGTAGAATCAGAGAGCCATGCCAAATGCCTTTAGTGTAAGAAGCAATGTTTGGACGGTGTGTTTGTATTAATGCCGGTTTAAATGGAGGAGCCAAGATTAACAGAGCTAAGCTAGTCTCTAGGTTCATTAAATAGTGGTTGCTTTCTCCCATGAACGTTTGCACCTTAGGACTAAATAAGCCCCTGTTTAATGGCAGATATGCGTTTCACAAGCTGAGCCAGGGAGTTGTGGTTTGGGATCTTTGAGCACAGAGGTGCTCAGGTTAGTTGTTGAGAAAGAGACGGCTGCTTTTCCATTTGTCAGTCTAAAGCCATAACAAAGCTTGAAAATATTCAATTAAATAAAGTCCCTTTAATGATTCCTGGACACATTTCCCCAGTTAAACTCTAAATCTAATACTTTAGTCTTTATAACTCCATAACTCCTAATACAATGAGCTCAGATGCTGTCTCTTAACCGCAGAATCCTGCTTAATCAACACATCTCCACCCTTCATGACCACATGTGCATATCCACCATGTGCATATACTGTATTCTACTTGTCACTTCCTCCCATCAAACCGGAGAGGATGGTCTTATCAGACAGCAGAAGTGGGAAAGATTAGTTATCCATACTCAAAGGCCTCCAATCTTGGCAAGTGTACGCTCGTCTATTTGTGAGTTCATAAGGACAACAATAATAAATGCCCTCAAATACAGAGAGCGATGGGTGTAGCTGGGTGCACTGTGGGCTTGTTTACAGGAAGCCGTTGTATGCAGTATTCAGCCAACCAGAAGCAGAGCTTAAAGCCCAACAGAGACAGATGAGGGGAGAGACAGCATTCCTTCTGTCAGCCATTTCCTGTTTCAGAGGACTGCAAAAAAAACATGAATCTTCATTTTCAATCTGACTGCAGGCTCAGACTTCAGAATGTAAGATGTTTTTGCTCTTGATGAATTATTCATGGTGTCTTCTGCTGTAAGGTACACAACTACCACTTTAACTTCCCAAACCGGCACTGAATAGAGACCAATATATTCAGTCCTAATTTCTAGTTGAAGTCTGAATAATGCTGTGTTTGCAACAAGATCACCTGCCCTAAGGTTAAGACGACTTTCCATTCGAAAATGTCTAAATTATTGCTGTTACTTTAGGGAAATCCTATGAGCTGCGAAGAGAGATAAAACTGCGCCTAACCTTGACCGTGTAAAATGTAAATATTTTCTTTTTGCTAGAACATGGGAATATATTCAATTTTTAAAGCTTCACTATCATTAATAATACATTTCTGTCATCATTTACTCACCCCACCCTGTCATTTGAAACCTGTATGACTTTCCTTCACAGAACACAAAAGAAGATATTTTGAAGAATGATGGTAACCATACAACGGCATACCCAACAACTTTCATTGGCTTTGTGTCCAATGCTGTACATACAATAGAACTGCAGTTGTTCAGTGACCAACATTCTTCAAAATATCTTCTTTTGTGTTCTGCAGAATTTATATGTCATACAGGTTTGAAATGACAAGATAATGAGTAAATGATTACACAGTAAAACTGCTTGCTTCATAATAAGAACAAGTTATGAGATGTATATTGAACATGCATAACCTCTTTAAATCACAGAAGACTGGAAGAAGATTAAGAACTGCTGAATGTTATTGACAATCTGCTTGTTTAAGATGTTGTTCTACAGCAGTAAGCACTGTATGGATAATGGATGACTGCGAATAAGATGGGTTTATTCCAACATTATATCACAAAAACGTTCAAAGGTAATTACCGAGGTCAAAACATGGGCATAAGTAAGCTTTATGGCATATTGCTTTCGTAGGAAATGGCAACCGTATCCTCTTTACCTCTTCTACTAAAAACGGGCATCATTAAACATTCATCTTTATAATTCATTATACCAATTTCCACGTTTAATGGCTCAACGGCCATGTGACCCTCTCATCAGCATAGCGGTAGCCTTTCAAAGCAGTGAGGAACAATCATCTCTTTCACTCAGATATTGATCTACAACAGGAAGAGCAAGAGCTGCACCCATTTCTCTGAAAAAATAGATGACCTTCATTCTGAATATCTTAGAGATTTAGGGGTTATCAAAATATAATAAATGTGTTGAGATAAATGATTCCTTAATGCCAAGTGAGATCTTAGGAATCATCTAGGCCTTTCTGATTATGATGTGTGAATAGTCACTCCTGTCCAATATCACTGACCACTGCCTTACAATGAGCATTGCAGACATTTCTGTCAGTCGAGGATGTAACACTTATTACACTTCCTAAGCTTCTACCAAAATGTCTTATAGACTTGCTTAAACAGCTCTCTTCACTCCAAAAATAGTTATATGTTTACATGACAGAGAAGAGAGAACAGCTTTGTTCGATATGTCCTTGAACACAGTGTGGTTAAAATGTAAGCTCCTTTATCGTTGGTTCAAACAAACACTATCGGACAAGCTCCTTCGGGTTGAATGACACAGTGAGGAATGTTCTGGGTTGAAGATGAGACCACAGGGCCATGGCCTTGTCTGTAACGACAGGTCAATTTGCTAGATGAGCGGAGCTCTATTTAAAGGAATGCACTAATATTTGCTCCGTCCATCAAACTTCACATTCAATACACAGGAGTTTCAGAATGAGGAGAATTCTTCAACAGATAGGGAGGGATTCATTTAATGTTAATAAACAGGATGCAAATTTCCTGGTTTTGTTGATCAGTGAACACAGCAAGTTATTAAAAGGGAAGAAACAAAAAGCGGAAAAGTTTAAATAATTCTGTGGAAAATGTTTTTCTGTTAGGCCCTATGTTGGACTTTTTGCACATTTGACTTCTGCATATAACTTGAGTACTTACAGAATAGTATTGCACCCTTCAAATATCCGCTTACTCTTTAGTTTGATCACATTTATAAAAGACAGATACAGCTGTACGATTATTTTCAAAAAACATAAACATAAAAAATACCAGAAAGGTTTGAAGGTTAAAGAATCTTCAACTAGTGAAAAATGGGCTTGTACATGATTTTCAGGGGAAAGAAGAGAACTTAGGGTGCATCCCTAAAATTAATACAGTATATTGTGCCCTCTTTTTAATGATTCTTTTAGAGTGTACAACAAACTACTGTACATTGTCAGCTCCTCCATTTCACTAGAGACCATTTTGCACCAAAGACAATTTCTCTTCCTCGTTTCTTTCCTTGTACCCTGTAAACTCTATGTTGTTTTAACCAAATCAGACATGACTGTGTGAGAATGGGGGTTAGATTACAGCATAAATACCACGGGAGAGAGGGACCCCATTCCAGGCTCTTAGCTCGCGCACCATCATATGTTCTTCATCAGGTCTCTTGCAGAGATTTATATACTGCATGAAGTACATGTTAATGCTGCAGTGATCATGCAACTATGCCGTGTTTAGATTAGGGCAAGAAAAGATGAGCAATGTTTCTCTAGAACGATGAAAAGTTTTTAAACACGCTCCAACCTGGACGAATCCCTCCAGAGCTGCTAATTAAAATCTCCCAGAAAAGTCTGATGGATAAAAGGAAGAGGTTTATCCATCCAACACAGAGCATACAAAGGGTTTGTTTTCTTTAGACTTGGTTTCAATCCCAAGTCTTTGAGTAATGACGCAGAGTTTGTCTCTGGGTTGGGGGCTGTGGGTAAGAGGGATTGTT
This sequence comes from Barbatula barbatula, assembly GCF_947034865.1. NCBI lineage: Eukaryota > Metazoa > Chordata > Actinopteri > Cypriniformes > Nemacheilidae > Barbatula > Barbatula barbatula. The sequence goes on along the minus strand of NC_136766.1, from coordinate 21,198,113 downwards.
GTACCCTGTCGAGTTGCTTAAATGTCTTTCCTTCTGAGCCTTTCATGAACTGTGCAACTTGGCCTGTCACAGCTCCCAGCAGCTGCACGCTCCCCGCACAATACCCACGATTCCTTGCTCCCATAGTGCTGACTGGACAGGCCAGATGGAACCAATTTTTAAGCCCTTTTTATTCTCTGTCTTCCCTTTCAGCTGTTTACAGTTCTTTCCTTCACATTGAGGAAATTGTGGAATGCTGCTCAAGATGATGTGGGAATCTGAAAAGTCAAATGGATCAGTTTTATTTCAGTGCTTGGTTTGTAACCGACGGCACTAGCTCTATATAATGTTCACATTGGATTTCTTCAAATAATTTATGGATGTGTTTGTTTCTATTATGTGTTAAAACAGAAAGGCAAATCCGTTCAACGCTGGTATTTTGTAGTTATATTTATGCAAAACAAAAAACCTGTCAAGCCCCAACAAATTCACCATAATGCACTCCACTTGTTCCGATGCTTTACGATATGTGCAGGGCTGTAGGTTAAAATTTTTTGCACATAGCACCGGTGCTACAAAGGTTTAACGTTTTGTAGCACAGGCCAAACAGTTGTAGCACAAGTATACGTTTGTTATCATCTTTAAAAAAACACAACTGCAGGTCATCACATAAATAGATAGGTAACTGAAAAAGGACATTAACGGTATTACAAATGGATAAATTAGGGCCATAAAATAGTTTTTCCCAAATTGGATTTTCCTTTTTAATTTTTCAGAGTTGTGTATTTCCAATGCTTTACTAGACAGTAGTCAATACATTTGTCCATAGAAATACTGTATTGTACTATAGTATTAACTTCATTAAACTGCAGTAAAATTCTTGTGCATTTTGAATATACAATAGTATATTGAACCTAACTATGTTAATTATTAATTTATTAATATACTATAGTGTTTACTACAGTTCAACGTTTTTTTTCATCTGGTTGAAATTAACCAGACTTTTATTTTGATGGGTTGTCGCGAGGACGCTTGAGTTTCAGAGTGTTTTTGACGGTAGCTTCACTCAAACAGTGAAACACTCGTGAAATAAACTCAGAACAGCTCTGTGGATGAGGTTTGAGTGTTCATCTCCTCGAATTGTGAGATATTGACACTTGCAACTCATTCACTCATAGACACGCAGAACAAGCAGAGGACATATTTAAATGGTAGAATTCCACTTTCGTGATTCCTTCCATGTTTTCCCACATCGTGCATATCATAGGGCTCTATATTATTGGACTTGATTCAGCCGGAAATCAAGTTTTAATTGCAAAAACTAAATAAAACGAAAATAAATAGTGGTGCGCCATAAGTTAACCTCACACACGAACAAGCACAACAGCAAATGCACTTCACACAAACAAAAGGCTCTGTCTAATGCACCTGCCAAACTTTATTGCACGTGTGCTACAAATTATAAAAGGTATTCTTAGCACAGACCGATCTTTTTGTGGCATGTGCAACATATACTGTATGTCGTACTGTACAGCCCTTTGTGTAGAGAAGAAATTTACTTTGTTTGTTATGTTTTCTGGTCCTTTTGGAACTTGCATTCATAATCACTTTAAAGGAATAGTTTACTTTAAAATAAAAATATTTTGATCATTCACTCACCCCTTAGTCAGTCCGTGACTAAGGGGTGTATTTTCTTTTGTCAAAAACTAGTTGAGGGGTTTCCAGGGTTCACTTCTTATACATATAATGGACTCTAAAAAGGGGCTGTTGATTAAGGTCCGAATTTCAGTTTCATGGCAGCTTCAAAAGACTTTACACGACACCAACCGATGAATAAGGGTGTTGTCTAGCGAAACAATTGGTTGTTTTTAAAAAAAACAAAAAAATTATAATTATATTAAACATAAGTATATGGCTTGCACTGCCTTGGAGTGCCTCCATGTTGCGCATCCATGACTTCACATACTACGTAATCACATTGGAAACTTCACAAGTGACGTGACCCTTACTTATCGGCTGGTGTCATGTAGAGACTTTTAAAGCTGCAATGAAACCAACAGCCCCCTGTTGAAGTGCATTATATTGATAAGAGGAACCCTGGAAACCTTTCCTCCAAAGCCTCTATTTGTTTTTGACAGAAGAAATAAACACACGGATGGCTTGTATGCCATGTGAGAGGGTGAATTATCATGAAATTATTATTTTTAAGTGAACTATTCCTTTAAACAGCCATTAAAAAGGCTGTATATCGATTATTTTGTAATTCTACATTTGTGTTCCATGGAAAAAAGTTTTGAATGACATATATTGAAATAAGGATAAGCATAAGGATTGAATTGATATTTTAGGCTGAATTATTCCTGAATAACAATCTGTCACGCAATGAAAATAAGACTTGCACCTCAACTAAAGTTTGTTCGAACATCAAGCATGTTATCACAGTCTATTGTGTCGGGTAGTTTACAAAAATCTCAGAGATTTGAAAGAGGATGTTACACAACAATAAGACAAAGGCAATCTCCTCTCCCATATGAATGATGCAGTAACATTGTATAATAGATTGACAGCAGGTGCTGTTCCTGACTAATACCAATGACACAAAACTACAGAATAAAATGTTCCTTGTGATGATCCCCACCCAAGACTGAAAAAAAGCTTTTCAAGGATAGGTACTATATAAGGGAATCATCTCTCAGACACAGGGTGACACTAAAGTGCTACACAAACTTTGATATGGTTTATTAAAAGTATTCCACAGTGCAATCTCAAAGTTAATTAACCATTAAACTATTACACCACATAACATTTCATTTACTATTGCCCTACAGTCTCCAAAATCACAATCTGGCTTTATATAGAACCTGACACGGAATAAAGTTGCATGTACAATTAAACTGTGGCACTGGCATGTGAAATGCACAGTGGAGTTTGGATCAAGGGTCCTTGCAACGCTGTTATTTCAGCTGACACAGTATGTGGATGAAATCACATTCACTGCCAAATGCCAAGCGGCGGACAGACCAAAGCTTGACCCTACGACAAGGTTATTTTATATTTATGCAACCACGACTATCTGTTTTCTTCGAGGTTTGGTGACATCCCACCCTGATTCATATTGCGCAAGCACTGGACAGAGAACAGAGCAGCTCCCATGATCGAGCTGACAATCCTGACCAATGAGAAGGAACGGTCATTGTTCCAAAAGCACAATAGACAGTCTGTTCAGAAAGTTCAGGAAAAATGGGGCTTGCAGCTGCAGTAGCGGCGGAAGCCGAAAGCAGGGGGCACTCCATACGCCAGCAGTGATCAAGTAACCTGCGTGTGTACATGCCTATGAGTGTGCTCAACAGTGTACTGGAAGTGAATAAACCGTATGAAAAGAACCCATCTGTTGACTGAAGTGTCAATAATCTCTCATTCAGCTGTAAACGTTTGCTTTCTTTTCCCCCTCTATCACAGAACGATAGCAGAGTTGACGTTGAGGCAACAAACTGTCCGTTAGCTAAAGAAAACGTTTATCATACATTTTTTGAGTAAACAGTTCAACTAACGCTCGTAAAGGTTGAGTAAATGAGGCAACTAGGGCAAAACACATCAAGTAGCCTACACTTGAAAATAAAATAATATTCATAAAACTGATATGACAACACAAATGTACTTTTACTCCGTTTGTCTGCGTCTCAAAACGTAGTGAGCTGGCTCAACGACATTTTTCGGCATCGTGTTTTCTTCCAGTTTGGTGGAGTCACGCGCTCTCCGAGTCAAAGTTATCTATGATGGTTAAAATGCTCTGTAGACAGCTCACTAGATTTGGACACATTCTTTGTTTGCCATTGACAATGCACATTTTCATACACTGTAAAGTTTCGCCAGAATGAAGATACAACTTATTAACTTACCTGAGCGAAATATGCCGCTATCCGTGTCATTTTGTTCCGTTTCTCACAAACACACATAGCGATGGGAAAACTCATCGATTTGCCGGTAATACCTGGAACTTTTCCCTGAATTTCCAGGCATGTTCTTTCAAGCGGGGTAAATCCCTCCCTACTTGAGAAGTCTCTCCGGCCGAAGGCTGAGCTAGTTTCCATGGAGACGGATTGTTTTGCCCCCCACTCGCTTCTCGGCGTTAAAACGCTCCCACACTACAACGCTGCCACATGATCTGAACTCTTTACGGTCCTCTGCCATGTCAAACGAAGTCCTTTAAACTTCACACTTCACGTATTGCCTGATCGTTCATCCTTCCTCAGACCAAATCACATTCATTACCTAAACATGGAGAATATAGATAATCTGAAACTGTGAACCAACGTTTGCTTTCTTGTTGCTGTGCATTAATATAATACAGTCTAAATGTAAGATTTTTTATGTATTAATTGGTATCTTTATTGTGTAAACACCTTTATATTAACATGTATTATTTCTGATTTGTTTTGAGTGGACTAATAAATGATTTCAGGGGTAAATAGCATTTCCTGTTAGAGTCTAGAGATGTGTTGACTGCCATGTTGAGGCATCCGTGATTTACCAGAAGCAAAGAACAGGCAAGACACATTGCAAGCAGCTGTCTAAACTGTGGTAAGCAATCACATGTAAGTGAAGCGTAAGTTTCAGAACAAACAAAGACCCTTTGAGACTGTACTCGGGGATGAGATGGGAGTGAAGGCAAAACTATCCTCCCAATAGCCTCTGAGAGAGTATGCACTCGTTTTGATTCAACACAGCGTGATAGCAACAGATACTGATGGGTGTTTATGTAGCTTTGAAAAAATAAACAAGGACATTTCAACACTCTGTTGAATTAAGTTTGTACGAACGGCTTGTGAAATCTTATAACAACAGCTAAGTGCGTGTTAAGTAGACAGGAAGGAAAACGTTGTCAAACTATCAAAACAGAATTTAAATATTAAATCAAATTTATGAGTTTAGTAGTTGAACATATCTAAGCTAAGAAATGATAGTACAGCGTAACTGCAAACTGAAAGAAAATATAGAATGTCAATTGATCTTCCATAAACCAAGCCGTTAAATGTCATAAACTATATTAAATGACCATTTGTGGAACACAGAAGAAAAGCTAAAATTATTTAAAGCAATGGATTGAAACATCTGCAAATACAAGCACCTTGTATAAATTTAGACGCTTATAAGCAATCTGTGGTCAACAAATACTGTATGGTGACATGTTATATCTTACTCTGGAACCCCTGCACCAAAAGCTCAGTAGAGTTGTGGTTTCTGGTGTTGGAACGTGACGTGGGAATTTTTCTCAAATCTGTATTAAATTCTGATATAATAGCTTAGGGATGGTTATGGCACAGACCATCACTTCATTCATTTCTCAGAACACTAATTCACTCCAGGTGTCTTTTGAGAGGCAAATAATATAAGACGCAGAATTATCAGCATTAGAAAACCCTAAGATGTCTTGTAAAGTGAACAGTAGATAAATTTACGTGCAATAACCTGCTGATCCTCAAACTAGTATTAAAGCAGACGAACAAATAGCTGAGATTTGATATATATTTGCTAAGGTCAAATAACAGCATGCTCTTTCCATTTAATCTAAGCTTTCGCTATTTTTAACCTTGCATCCTGATCTTGAGCAGCAGCCCATGTCAAGAACACCATGAGGCCCAGACTAAACATCTCCCATGGTAGAGGATGCCTGTTACGGTGATCATGACACCAAAATATGTGGCTGGAGGTGTTTGCTAGAAGTGGACTAACTAAAAGCAAAACAACCTTTTTATAAATCAATGCTGAAAGAATTTTGAGCTGATCGAAACATAATGCAATCTCCATATGGTCAGTATATAACAAAGCACAGCAGTGTGAACCACAAAATGTATTCAGTTTTCATCTATCAGCACCAGTGTGCCGGTGTTTATCACATTTACTTTTTTAAGAAAGAAAGTTTTTCCACCTATTGTTGTGACTGAATAACATGCTGGACATGCAACCCCCTTAAGTATCCCATCATCCCTCAGATTGGAAATACGGAAGTCTCAATGCTCCTTTGCTCTTTTCTCTGAGGAAATTGCTGGTTGCTGAAATGCATGCATAGGGCACTCCATGGCCCAATAGGGCTTTTTATCCTCAAAAATATTTGAAGTATAAAAAACATATGATTGCATATGATTCATGTCATTCATGTTACATGTTGATACTGTATTAATTAACCCTAGATGGTAAAGGTCTTAAACCGTGTCTACACCAGAGGCGACAGGCGCATCCAGAGTGGACAAAATGTGTTTCTAACGTTTTTTGTCGTGTCACGCCGGTCGTGACCTGTGTAGACACGGTGCAGGTGTTTAAACCAAGGTAATGCTAATGGAATTCATGCAGCTGGTACTAATTCATTCTTAATGCATGAATCCTGCAGGTGGGACACAGCAGAACTTTCACCTTTTAACCAATACACACATAGAGTAACATATTGGGTTGCCATAATGGAAAACATAGTGTAATGATTTAGTCTAGGCCATTTCCTTATATGTCTGAAAATGTTGTTTCAAGTTCACCTAAATCAATTAAGGAAAAGGTACAATTTACACCTGTTAAAGTCATTAAGGCACAGGAGAAACATTACACCAAAGTTAAATTGTTTCCTCTTCCTTGAACACATTTTTAAAGACTCCATCAATCATGTCAAGCAAAAACTACAAAATCTCCAAAATACAACAGTATATCTTTTTGCAATACTCCTGGGTGTTCACCACACCCTTACCACAGAATTTTCCTGACACAATCGTTCGTTTAAGACATCTGAAGATACAAAACAGAATATTGTATTGTAAAGTTATGCTCAGATTATGTTCATACTCAGAATATGGAATGTTTTACATTATAGAAAGATTTTAGAAATGATTGTAAGTGGGTTGGGTGTGCGAGGTTTGTTTTGTTGACTAGAGATATACCCTGCACTGGACCTTCTCTTGCTCTAATATCACAGTTTTATTGTTAAATGTAATATTTGACAATAACTCCATGGGCACAGAGTAACAACAAGCACTTTTTTCATGTTTAATGTAATATTTCTCTGTAACTACCGGGCACAGTTTCACAGACAAGGCTTAAACTGAAAATTTTAATAAAGAAACCTTAAAATTCTGTCATCATTTACTCAACCTTTTGTCATTTCAAACCTGTATGACTTTCTTTCCTACGCTGAACGCAAAAGAAGATATTTTGAAGATGTGAATGGGGTCCAGTGGTGTTTCGGTCACCAACTTTGTTCAAGATATCATCTTTTGTGTTTTGCAGGAGAAAGAAAGTCACGAAGGTTTGAAATGACAAAAGGGGTTGTAAATTATGACAATCCATTTTTTAAGGCTAGCCCCAGACTAAAATAAATGTAAGAGAAATCTTAAAATACACCAGTGCCATTGTTTGGTCTCAAGATGCACACTAGTGATCCTAAAAAAAGTCTATCCTATCCTAATTAAACTAAGGCATTAGCTGAGTTTGTCTTTGAAACTGGGTCATCGTCTATTTGTTTGCACATGACATTTAATTTGATGTTTTGTTATCCAATGTAATAGTAATTATACATTTGCATATGCTACTTACATTTTCAGAAGTGTCCGAAATATTTCTGGTAACTGCATTTAAAATGATAGGCTACAGCGCCATGTGTATTTGCTATGATGTAAGCTCTATAGGCCTACGGTACATGGTGACATCATTTGAAAGTGTTCCCAGAGTTTCTTGCCCTCCTTGCAGTGTACAATGAAAGAAATAAAATTTGAAACAAGGACACATCAAAAAGAAACATTCAAGAAAGATCTGTCAAGCAAACATGATGAGTCATGGGGGAATTATGAACGGCCTTGCGGAGACAGACAGAAAGAGAGACTGAAAAAGCGATTTGTGAAATCGTGGCACAATCTCAGAGCCTTAATCATTTCCCACACGGTGGCCCTGGGGGACAGACAATCCCAGAAGATGGTATTATTTACCAGAGAGATAAGAAGAATGTAGGAACATCACTTATTGAAGAATTGAATCTGAATGGCAGATTATATTAGTGCTAGAAGTCAACCGTTAATCAAACAAGAATTTTAACAAGAAAGTGGGGTTTGATTTTATTTGTATTCAGATTACATGTTATTAAAAACAATAGCGTTTAATCCTCTTATACTGCCATTCTAAAATCATTACTACAAAGTGTGGTTTTAAGGTTTAAGAGCGCCTCCTTGTTTCGGATTCGCGGAACCACAGTTGCAGTACATGATGCTCCAATGCACACGATAAACAACTTTCAATGATTAGTACAGACACCTACTGCTCCCAGCATGCGCCTCCTTTTACGTCTCACTGAAAGAAATGTCGACCCACCTGTAGTTCTGACTGCCTCGTTTCATTGATCACATCCAGACACACATGACCTTTTCTCTTATTTATGCATTAGTTACTTACTCCGTGTACTTGCAGTTTATTACCTTCATTAAATGTTTTCTGTCATTATACATTTCTTCGTGGCTCTACACAGACCAATTAATATGATTAACCAGGAAATGTCATGCTTTCGCAAACAATCAACATTAAAATGCTACGCACAAACCCCGTGTGCATCAATTGAGCCAGAATAATACATTTCTTACCTTATCTGAATATTCGACGCTTCTGTTGCCAAGGTTACCCGTTCACATATCCATTGTGTGAGTTTGCGCAAGTGAGTTTTCAGTGGAGTTCTGACTCCTGCTCGGTGTGTTCAGTAGTTTTGGATGGGCTGGGAGGAGGGGGGGGGTGCAGGAAATGATGAGAACCGTTCTTTGAGAAATGTGACATGCAAAGCCTGTATAAACGTTTAACCTTTTATTGTTGCAAATACTTTCAGATAATAAAAATGCCAAGCTTCTCTGTTAAATAGCTCAAGGCGTTCATTTAGAAATGTAGGTTATATTTATGGAGGCAAACTTTCCCATTGTTTTATGATGTTACTAGTTACATTCATCACAATAATATTTTTTATAGGTTTAAAATAGGTGAAGACAATCTCACGGGATTTTGTTAAAAGGGCTAAATACACACTGTTGGTGGGAATGTTATTATACCTTAATGAAAAACATTTTAAACAGCGCCCCCTGTTGTTTAAGTTTAAACACTTTTGGTTCGGTTTAAGAGCGTTGAAATGGCAAAGTAACGGGAACGCGACAATCACCTTTTCAGGTCCGTATATTTAACCAAACCGTAAATTAGAAGGTCAAAACAGCTCTCACCGTGTACCTGGAACATTTAAATATAGATCACTTATTAACAAAGAATATAATTCTGCCATTTTAAAAAGATATACTTCGTAAAGTACTGTACTTCATACATCAAGTCAGGATCAGGAAGCTTGGACCTGAATCTACAATAAGCTAGAAAATAACTTAACTGGTTTATTTAGTTGTTCATCAAATAGCACACCATTGGGCGATTGTGACAACATACACCCACAGATTATATAGTATCCACAGTATTAATTTAGTATGCATCCACGGTATTATACACATATAATCGCTGACAGCAATCCGCAAGGTAAGAAAGAGAAGAGTTAGAAAGAAGAGTGCTAGAAGGGATTTTACACTGTACAATAAACAAAAAAATTGATATGTTGGATTAATAATGATTCTTACATTTATATAAAACATTTACAGAACAAATGGATCACCTAATTTCATGAGGAAATTGGCACTTCTATCCCCCACATCAATTTCAGTGTGACTGGACTGCATAAGAAGGTAAACTTTTTTTGCTTATTTCGGAGTGTATTACTTCAAAATTTGAGAACACACAAGAACACAAATTGAAGCAACTGAATCATAAGCAAGACATCCGATAAACATTAAAAAAGGTTCTCTCTCACTTATTGATCAAAACGAGTAACCTACACAAAAAACATACACACAAACAATGTTAGACATGGGCACTAGGGAGTATTCAACACTATGAAGAAGACTCAGCCTTGAGCACAGTACCAGAGCCCATTCATGACAGTCCAGACTGCAAGTGCTTTTAGCTGAGCACCACATGGCGGTCAAAGACAGACTTGCGCTGTTCTTGAACCTGCCTCCTCCAACGCTGTTGAGCATGCTCCACTTTGTTAAGCATGTTGGAACTTGAGCGAGAGCGAGAAAGCACATCATGGGCATTAGCGAAGGGCTGCTGGTCCTGTAACATTAAAAGTTATTACATTTATATTGCATCAGAGATTGGGAGTGCTACCATTAAAGACACAGCTTGGCCACATCTTTTCATTTACATTCATTCAATAAAACTGATATGCAAATGTATGTTAAACTAACATATTTACATTTACATCTATATTAATATATTGTAGTTATAAAACGGACGAATCGTAGGAGAACATTAATATCCACTTACTCCAACCTCATCATCACTCTGAATGAGCTGTGAATGGCCAAATAGTCTTCTCTTCAACATTGGCTCCAAAAGTGTCAGATAGACCATATACAACAGTAGAAGTCCCAGAATAGACAGGTAAATAATAATGGTGACCTGCAAAATAGATAGTCTATTAAGACATATCAAGGGTGTTCAATGTATACTACTTGCTTAAAGGGATACTTTACTAGCAAATCACAGTTTCCTCATGTTTTACTCGCCCTCAAGGCATCCTAACCGAATATGACTTTCTTCATGATGAGTAATACAGGCGGAGTTATAATACCACGTATTGAGGGCTTGAGGGTGAGTAAAACATGGGGGATTTTTATATGGTAGTAAAGTATACCTTTAACAAAGGAACAGAGTTAATGTTTCGTCTCATGGAGAACTGTGAAACTATAACCAGGATTAAGATCAACTACCAAGGTCACATATTTCAGGGCCACACAAATACTATGTTCATTTTAAGGGATTGTATGGTTTTCTAATAAACCATAAAACAACATAACACAAAACATTTATAAACCATTGCAAAAGTGTTCTTATATTTTAACTGGTCGAGCAAAGCGCTAACAGGCCAGGGTCAAATGTTTGATTTCCAGGGAAGCCATGGACTTTAAATTATATCCTGATTCATTGTGTCACTTTAAATAGCAGCAGCGGTAAAATGCAAAAATGGAAATGTTAAAATCGTTTCCTAAATTATCTTTTTATTCCACACTAACAGTCATAGACAGGTTATACACTAACAGTCATAGACAGGTTATACACTGACTGATCACCTGACAGTGAAGTTATTCATTGACTTGAGGGTCATTGAGGATTATGCTGCTGCCATTAGAGCCTCCAAGGCATAAGTCAACTAAGCGGCTGCTAGGGCCCCTGTGGCCACCAGGGGGCCCCCAAGACTCTCAAAAAGACTCCCCCAAAAATCTCTTGACATCGTATGTTTATATAATATTTCAATGGATGTGGGTATTGATACAAAATGCATTATTTATTGAAAAAACGTTAATGTTTAGAGGCGTGGAAATGTACCCGCAGTAATTGACCGGTGTAAATTCACGAACATGTCAAAAGTTAACAGCAACAAACGATTATAAATTAATGCCGTGAACCTAGCATACTTTTAAGAATTAAGCGTTTAGTCGATTGTGACGAATTCTTACAGCACCGTTGTAAACACGACAGCTTACTCCTTAGATCAGATGTTGTTTCCACATGGTCCGTTAAAGAACGCGACACGCAAGTCTAGCAGAAATCTATCAGATGACGACTTCGAACGTGCTGAAGTGTTTCCAAAAAAGTTTGCCATAAGCATCAGACGTTCAGTCAACGGATCGTGGGCGTGACGTCTGAGACTAGAGTATGACTGATTGACGTTATTGAAGTTGATTGAAGAATTTAATCTCAATAATGTCACAAAAAGGACGTATCCTACTGATGGGGAGAAAAAGGAATTGAACTGAGATTGTGAAAAAACAGCAAGATAAAGGTACGTTGAGAAAATGTATATAATCTAAATAAGTTTAGCCCAGTGAGCTATATTGTAATCTAAAGTTAGCAGGCTAGTTAATTAAGCAAGCAGGAAAGTATGTTTAATTAAACATCCGCAAACAGCTTTGCAATCTTAATGTATAATAATACACAACATATTATTTAGCTGATTTTAAAAATACATTACAGTTTAACATTACTTACATTTTCATTACAATTGTATTTATTTTTCATATAAGAAGATCCTGTTGGTATACTGTTTAAGTAATTTTATTTGTAGTTGATTTTATTGCACTTTTTTAAACCAAAAACAATTAAAGTGGTTACCATGTTAAATGCACTGTCTACTGGTTTATTTAGCTAATTTTCAGTACACCACATTAAGCACACCAATTGCAAGCCTTTGAATGCTAAAGTGCAAATGAACTCCTGAAAACTCCCTGTGGGTTTGCTACTGTTACAATTAAAATCAGTAGACGGGTAAAAACATTGGTATGATGTAAGCAACACAGCTATAACAAATAAATTGGATAATGAGTATTCTAGATTTATAGTGTGCGAACAAACAAGGATTGACAATATTGGTGGCATAGATGGGCGGTGACTACAGCCTTCAGTGTGATACGAGACCCTGTGCTTCGGGTCAGGTCCTGATCACACCATCAGGGCTTATTTCTGTGATAACAACCGGCTGCCTGTACATTATCCCTTACATATAATGTTGTTCATTAGAAATGCAAGACACAATAATGCACCATAATGTTAAAGTTGGTTAAATGAGTAGTTCACCTTCAAAATAAAAACGCTGTCATTATTTACATACCCTCTTGTCATTTCAAACCATGACTTTGTTTCTTCTGAAGAACACAAAAGAAGATATTTTGAAAAATGTTGGTAACAGAACAACACAGCCCCCCCCCAACCCCCCTTCACTTCTATTGTAACCAATGCAAGAAAATGGGGGGCTGTTAACAACATTCTTAAAAAAAATCTTCTTTCGTGTTCTGCGGAAGAAAAAAAGTAATGGTTTGAAATGACAAATGAAATTTGTAAATGATGAAAGAATTTTCATTTTGAAGGTTAGAGTTGGGCTGTTTGGATCTACATAAAAACATAATATTCTCTAATATATGATTAAGTCTCCGTATTTGCTTTAAAAAGTCAAAAACGTATCTGCTGTGTCCCGCTTCTGTCACCAGGCAATAGTTCATTTCAGTTCGCTTTGTGAACTTCTGAGTCCTTTAAAGACAGAGTCATTCGAATTGGGACACAGCTCATGTCTGCCCTATACGTGACAGTTCTCTATAGAAATGTCCACAACTAATAAATGTATTTCTGTGTGCTGGATATTTAGCATGATTTTGTTTCTTACTACAGCAAGGAGGTCATATGGGTTTGTATCAATAAGGGGAAGCACATCATGACAGAACTTCCTTTTTGTAATAACTATTCCTATTGCTGTATAAACTAAAAGTACAGTCACCTTCTACGTGGTTCATGATACAAAGACTCATGTCATTTATAAAAGACCCAGTACTCACTTTGATTGTTCCAGAGCTTCTTTCTTCATATTTACATTCACAGCGTAAACAGTATGCTTCCACATCTTTACCATCAACAGGCATTGGCTCCACCACATGAAGGCAATTGCTGAGAAAAAGGATGAGTTAAAGGATGAATTCAGTGAACTGGAGTAACTTACTGACGGGCTGTACACACGCACACGTTAAATGAAGTAAATCATTTACCAGTCCTTTAGAGAAACGTTTTGATTGTAGATCCGTCCCTCAGTTTCCTTGTAGGGCGGACATATACATTTACATCTGATGTCTTCTGAATTCTATGAAACGCGATCACAAATATAAAACTTTATGTTCATTACATGATCGACATGAAGGCAACACTCCAATGACACAGGTAACTATGCTGTTTACAGTTTAGATATTTCATTAACCTATCTTAGATAACATGAATATGTTTATCCATTCGTGTATTTATTGTTCATGTATATAACTGTGTTATCTTCTCGAAGAACAGAAACATGTTAGCGGCTAGTTAGCATTGCTAGCTAACACAGCAAAACAGTGACGTTACGATAACACCACGTCAAACTTATATGACCACAGTGGACGTGTCTTATAATACAAATGCAAAGTATTATTATAATACAAATGCAAAGTATTATAACTCACCTTGGCTTCTGAGAGTTGTCCTGATGATATCAGAAGAAAGCAAACGAGCGAAGAAAACGTCAACAGATTGACAGCGGCTGTTGAAGTCAGTGGAGACATTATCAAGTACGCCCTGCCAATATTGTTAAATGCTGAAGACAGGTGTCCCAGAATAATATATTAATATTAATGTTACAGCGCATGCAACTCTTTTGGTCCAGAGAAACGTCAACAAAACAATACGTGTGGGATGGGTACAGTCCGACACATCAGCTGACCATCAGCAGCCGGTACGCGCATTAGCTCATCCCTCCGGAAACACGTGAGTAGGAACCACTCTTTCATGCAAATTGTGCGTTCACTTCATGCGGGGTTGCGCAGACTAATCGGCCTATGATCTTAGAGACCGCGAGAGTAAGCTGCTTTCTATGCTATCGAATCGCTCTCGCAGTACTTTGTCGTCATACGCTGATAAGTTTGCGCATCGCCGCATGAAGTGAAACGCGAACAAATCAAGGTGCTGATTACGTCATATTGTACGCCTCAATCCACGTAACCTGTATGACGCACTGTTTTTATGTTTCCCAAAATTACAGTGCAAGAGCGTAATCGGAAATTCACTTGTACATCAAATGTATTTCTCTAAAAGGTCATCAAACTACAATGTAACCTCATGCAAAATTACAGTACAAGAGCCTAATCGGAAATTCACTTGTACATTTACATTTAGCAGACGCTTTTATCCAAAGCGATTTACAGATGAGGAAACATTGGAAGCAATTATAACAACATAGGCAACAAAATACATAAGTGCATCAAAACTAGTCCATTAAAGCCTAGCACAGTATACAAAGCTAAGAAAAGTGAGCTTTGTAGTTTTTTTTAAGAAGGAAATGGAAGAGAGTAAGGAAAAATTAATCAGCGACGTGTTGACGGAAGAGATGCGTTTTTAGGCGTTTTTTAAAGATGGCATCAAATGTATTTCTCTAAAACGTCATCCACTACAATGTAACCTCACGCATTGCAATCCGTGGAATCTGTGGAATTTGACTGATACAACAAAACATGAGTGTGTTTGTTTATTTACATGTTAGATGTACAAACATAAAAATATAAACATTTAATTTACTCTGCATGTCATCAATGGGTAAACAATCGTACATCAGGAGCCTTTTCATCTAAAAATCAGCTTCGGTGATTTTGTGTGTGTGTGATAAACCAAATGATCATAATGTCTAACCAGTACCACTGTTAATATTTTGCACACCTAAAGTTTCTTACTGTAAAACAAATAAAAAATATAAACTCATGTATTAAAGAAGGCTACAATGCAAAAAATACAATCCAGTAACATGAGAGCTTATCCTAATTTTTACATAATGTACAACATATTTAGGCTCAAATAAAACTTTAACTGCTTTAACTTTCACTACATTCGTTGTAGTGCTCTAAAGTATCAAAAATAAGGTGGACAACACATTTAAAAACAAATTATAATCAGGTTTCTTAAAACCTACAATATGTAGTCACTTCTTCATTTTAAACGCTTTATAATTTTGTATTTAACGATAATGCAGGCAATATTTAACATATTTGAGCAACACAGCGACCTCTGGGATATAAACGTATGACAGAAGCATGACTTTCTTTGACTCATATTGTTATCGTAAAACGGCAGCTTCATATACATTCACTGGAGGGGAAAAAAAGAGTTACATTTCCTCCAGAGTAAGATTCTCCCAGGAAACTTCTCATCTCTCATGAGTTTTCTTCTCATCAAGTCCAGGAGAGATTTATTAATCCACGCAGAACATGCAGATAGCCAAGGAAGGATATTTGTTCCAGATTCATTATTTAAAGTTTGATTGGAGCACCAAATGTTAATTCCAAAAGGTTATTTCTCAAAAAAATCAGGGACGTAGAAATCGTAAAACCTTGGAGCGGAGGAATCTGATAAAGGATTTGGGGAACATTTCTCTAGACTCTTGTGCAGTGTAGTTGAAGAAGTTTTGTGGATGGGCAAGGACATCAAATAGAGCCTTCATAAGCTTCTTGTCCTGCACAGAAAATGTGACAATATACATCAGATATCTTCCACATGGTGGCGCTACTGTCCCATTTTCACTACTGGGACCCGTAGTTACCCAGTCCTTGTCCCATTAACTGTTTTAATAAACATTAAAAATAAAGTAAAAAAAAACCTTTCCACTATACCTTCAGAATTTCTTGATGATTCTCAGAAGCATATAATCTTCCATCCCGAACAATGTCCTCAATAAGCTCCTGGTAGTCCTCTGAAGAAACGACATCACACAGTTTAACATATACTGCCCATAATACAGTACAAACATCCATGCTAATAAAGCATCAGCAATTCAGCTCTCACCATCATAGGTAACATAAGGCACTTGAAAGCCTTTTACACTGTTTCCTTCATTGGAGCGGAACTGAATCCAGAGCTTCTTGGAACGGGAGGTGAAGGCGATGGGCCGCTCATATGTCTGGCATGTTTCATAGGTCGTCACTGAATTGGGCAGAGCTATGGGAACAGTAAAGAAACTTCTTTCAGTGGCTTATTCAAGCAGCAGGAGATGAAGGAGCTAATGAGCCCATCATGTGGCTCCTCCCCCATTTCCTTACACGTGTATTCCTTATCACTCAGCTGGATATCCAGGAGCAAACAGATTCACACCAAATCACAGTCTTGCAACACTTACAGCTCTTTCGCATGACCAAATAGTCCCCACATTCATCTTCAATGGGAAGGTAGATCTCAGGTACAACGACCAGGATTCTGCGCTTGGGAGGAGGGGTGATGGTCCAGGTGCACTCGATGTTGGCTGGGTAGTTGCCAGGGTAGTTGGGAGATTCAATATAGCCATTGTATTCTCCGAGCTCTCCTCCACAGTGCCTGTCTGAGAGGTTAACACACAAACGAAAACATATATACATATATTGTTGGAGACATATTCATGTATAATTAATTCACTTTTTTCTTTACATACATTTTTTTTAGTTCACGAAAAGCTCAGATGGTTTGCTTACTTTTGCACTGCATTATGTTTGTTGAGCCATCGAAATCAGTGGTAGTGTTTCCAGGGCATGCAATGCAATAGTTCTGACCAAACTCCATCTGATAGGTTCCACCTGGGCAACGAATACATCGATGGGTGCTAGTGTTGTAGTAATGTCCTGGGGAGCACTGGACTGTAGGGAAACATGCTGGGTACATTATATAATATTTCATATAAATAACACCATTCTAGACAACTGATATGATATGACCTCCGGAGTTTAACCAAAGTTTTTGCGCTTCTCTTTTTAAAGTATATAAAACGGATATAAAGGTCATAAAAATACTTTATGCAAAATATATAAATTAGATATACGGTATTAAGACATTATATCTTGAATCAATTCATTTTTTTAACAATAGACATCACTACATTTAGTCAAATGTATGGTTCTATAGAAATAGTTTACAATTGGTATTATATTACACAATTTTGTTTCTTATGTCTAGGTTTTCTTTATCAACAGAAATAAAATACTGATAATGTAAATGTCTGTTGCAGCATAGGAAAGTTGTGGTATTCTCACCTTTAGTCTCACAATCCTGGAATGACACCGCACCTTCATATTTGGTTGTGAGGCTTCCTCCACATGTGAAACAGGATGTGCGGCCCATCTCAGGCTGATAAGTTCCTTGTGGGCAACCCATACAAGGCACAAACCCATCCCGAGAGAAGTGACCAGGACGACACTGACCTAGGATCAACAAAACGTTAAGACAATGCCAAACAAACCAGCTGACTTCACACAGTTGAGTGCTTTATTGCCTTCCAGCAAAAGCAAACGACAATGATGTCATGCAAGTTCATTATCTAAGACACTGCAGGCTTTCCCTCAACGTTCTTGTGACCACAATAAATGGGCTGCCAGTGAGACTGGCCCTAATAGCTCCTTCTGTTGTGTCTATCAGCTTAAATCAAAAGACAGCATCTGGGCCTTGGTGGCAATGTGCCTCTGATAACACTGTTTGCCGAGCAGAAACATGGTGGTGCCTTTTTTCTTCACACAAGACCTGGAATTCTTTGTTGGTGTGAATGGATCAGACATTTGAGGATTTGCAGGACTGCATGAAATGACCACTCCCATCATACACAAAAACACTTGCACAATCACATAAACTCAACTCAAGCTTAGCAAGCTATGTGTCAGAGAGATTTTATCAATACAGGTATGCTTCCTGCCAACTGCATAAACAAAAAACAGGATATGATTCATATTATCTCCTTTCAAGACCTTTAAAGAACAGTTCTCCCAAAAATACAAATTCTGTCATCAGTAACTTGGTCTTATGAAGTATGAACATAATAAGATACGAATAAGATATGAAACACAAAAGGTAAATATTTAAAGAATATCCAGGCTGGGATGTTCACATTATGAGATTGAATGGAGATGGGAGCTGTCAATCTCCAAAATCGCATAAAGAAGCATAATCGTATTATAAAAGAAGCCAAAAATTCGTATGAACTGAATGTTGTGTTAAAGCTTATGATCCTTGAAGACAATGTAATGGGTTATCACCCGTCTGGTGACCAAACCAAGCATTTTTCTGGGCACTCAAAGCGCTTTACATTGAAGGGGGGAATCTCATCAACCACTGTGTTAGTCAAATGTAAATGTATATAAAAAGTTAAAACAATTATTAGATGGAAATGAGAAACCAGGATATTCTTTAAAATTTGTGCAGAAACAGGGGACTTTATTTTGTTTGTTCAATTAAAAAATCTGTAAAAATGTAACCTTAATTGAGAGCGTGTGATGGTGGAAAGTTCCCAGACATGTTTGTTCATGAGAGTGTCTCTGAACTTCTTACCTCCGCACTCCGAAACGTTTTGTGCTCCTGCGGTTCTCGGGATTCCCCTGCCCTCAGGTCCCGGGCACACGTCGCACGACACCTGTCCCTCTTCATCCTGGTACGTCCCGGGGGGGCAAAGGAAGCACCTTCCCTGTTCTCCGTCGTAGTACGTGCCAACCCTGCATTTGACTAACACGGAGAGAAACGTGGTCAGACAGAAGCTAATCCTGGAACACTTTAACAACAAGGGCCTTGCATTAAGCCGCTAAAGGGGTGCTGCAAATCGACCCGTTGCAGCTATGCCAAAAATTCAAACAAATAAGAGAACTAAGGCTTTGCACAGCTGCCGGGTGCCCGACATCAAACAGCCCTCACAAGCATACACAATCCTATTATAAGCGCACCTTCACCTCACCAAAGCATATTCTGAACACGCTCAAAGGGGTATTTGCCTCTTACCTCACATAAACCTATGATGTCTGATTAAAGGGAGTGGAACACCGTCTTTTTAATGTTTACTTTAGAAACAGCTCTGATTTATAGTGAGGATTTCAAAGGTGTTTAGCACACACACTTATCTCTAAAAAAAGCTACCCTCTGGAACAGTTCGGCCTTTTAACCAAGTAAATTTGGTGCTTGGTAATTTGGAAACTTTACTTTCATCTCGCTGTCTCTGCGCAAACATCCAACCGACAGGAGAATTTAGACGAAACTCTTACTCCAGTTTATGGTAATGATGGCTAATTCCACAAAGGCTTAAACTGCATGGCAATTACGTGCGCCTCAGCAAATTGCCCGATTTTCCAAGAGAAGAAGAAAATGTAATTCTCTGAAGAGCAGTTCATTTTTTCCCCTCTTTTGTTAATCCTGAATGACCATGAGGAGCCACAGTCACATTGTCCTGGGCGGCTTTTCTTTGACAGAGCGAGAGAGCGAGAGAGGAGAGGAAGAGAGTGAGAGATGGAGAGAGAGAAGAAAACCTTGAAGCCTTTCAAATGCAAAGCGACGATTCCATTGAATCCTCGAATTGATGGCCCCAAAGAGGTTTAAAGGACCTTTCACCTCTATTCAAGTCTCCCGGCTTTTGCCTATTTGATGACATAGGCAAACACTATGGTATCACAGTGGTAAGGAGCTGAACCCAATAAAAGGGGTCAGGATTGTGAATCGCCCCATTCAGCGGGGTCCAATCGCTCCTTGCACCTATCAGGCAGGGGCCCAAACAGCTGATGCTAATTGATTCCCATGGTGTCGCTGAAGTCAATTCTCTTGAGCTGCTCGCTGGCTGGGGTCACGCAGAGTGGCCCTGCCTAAGGAGGAATTTGGCACTTAAACTGCTTGCTTGAATAAACATCCCTCTAAAGCATACCCCCTACAAAAACAAACAACCAAACAATAACGTAGCACATTTATGGACAGGAGTGGAAACGTCACATGAGAGGACAAAATCTGCTGTTTTATTAGTTAATCCGCATGCGTGTTTGGTGAATTAACATATAATAAAAAGTGGCATTAACAATTCAATATTTGTCTATTTAATGACAATATATAAGTGTACTGTACTCATAATTTTAAATAAAAATTGTTATGATAAGCAGTGTTTTGGTGACCCTTAAGGGGTTAAAAAGAAAACGTATGCGAGAAGCTATGAAAGTGTTGAAGTGGGGATTTTTGCCCACTTACTCCAGTGGCTTGAACAAGCCCCACTGGGATTTACAATGGAGTAGGCAAACTGAAAAGGCTAAACTGCATCTAGTGAGGTGAGCCAGTGGGGGAGGCCAGATCGGGGGAAAATATACTTCTTTTTTGAGCCCGAGTCAAAGCTCGGTTTAGCTGGCACTTGGACATTGCGAGTTTGTGTACCTTAATTGTATGTCTGCTTCTGAGATGACTGTAGTTTGCCTTGTGAAAACGTACAGCGCTACATTCAGATGTATTCAATTAATTACCTATATTGGCAAGCAAGCATATACAACTTACCTTGGCATTGCTTTTAAACCGTGTTAAATTCAACGGAGAAGTAAAGCTTGGTTTGAGGCTTTATTGCTTTTAGTCGGACTTGTGATTTGTAAAACAATGAGAAGGGGGCAGTCTCACATTTTCTCACTTCCCTCCACTCTCAGTCTTCAGTGGAGAATAAATCCACTCAGTTAAAATAGATACTCGAAACCCAGCAATCCTGAGATTGACAGAAAAAGTTACCACTACAACTCCAAATATTATGGCAAAATAACAACAGGCAACGACAAAATAATGATATGGAGCTTGGCTCTGACAAAAATACACTTACAGGAATTCCAAGGAACATCTTTATGGAAACTCTCACTGTGTTTTTGACTCATCTGGGATTCAAATAGGCCCAAAGGAAATTAAAATCACAAATGAGACCTCTTTAATATCTCAACCCTTTCCTTCAACAGCAGTACGATTAAGTGGAGAGCAAATTGCCTTGTTTCTCAGATATTTCCCCTGAGAAAAAGACTTCTGCGTTTTCTCCCCATATCAGAACAATGTCTACAATAATTACGTTAACATCAATTCTTATCAAATTCATCCGAGATCATATTATATGAGCTATGCTATTCACATTTATTCCTTTATTGCATGGCTATATACTCGAAGTGATTCTCAATAACCATCTCCTTTGTTTCTGCTTTTATTTCTCCCGAGAATTATCCGTTTTCGACACTTATACGAAACATAACGGAGCTAAGTGTTATGATATTGCAAAGTGAGCAAACACATTGAAAAATGCATTTACAAATACTTTTCGAGAGACCAAAAAACCTAAGAGCCTATAACCAAAAAGCTCTGCTTTGTCTCCTATACCCGTGATACTGAGCCTTTAGAAGATAATGGACTTTGCCACCATAAAAGAGGACAAACAACCTTAAAAGACCTTAAAAAAGACATCTTTGAAAGGTTTCTGGTGCCCTATGTTAAAGACAATGGAGGCAATGAGATAATGTTAAAGACAATGAGTCGCCCAGACAAAGAGTTCAAGTTGTTTATTCTAGAGTGTAAAGAAGACTAAAGAAGTTGCCAAGTGGAGAAGATAATGTACCTAGTTGACCTGAAGTATGTCTGTCACAACCTTCACAATGTGTAATTGTAGATTGGAACAGCTTTTAGCTGTAAGAGCCAATAGCAGCCAACACTTACGCTCTCTTCATCCCCAAAGTTTTGACACGCTTTAATAGAACTCATGGCGACTTTCTCTCACCATTCATATTCAACTATTTAACACCTAATATGTCAGTAATCTGGCCCGCGCTGACGCCAAATCTACTTTTCGGTCCAAAAACTCTAGAATGTTGCAATACTGAGCTGGATTTTACAGATTCATTCCAGCGAGACATAATCACTTAACTGGAGCACAACCAACATAAATAAGGGCTAATGATATTTGGCAAAAGAAAGCAAATTATGTTATCCATATGGGAATCTTATGAAATCTTTTCATTCTTTAAGCAATAGCAGGTTACCAACAAGCAAGTAGCACAAAACAAACATTTTCAAATGTTTAGCATCACTGTCCACTCACCACATCTTTTGTCCAGCAGAACCTGTCCCGTGCCGCAGTTCTCGTGCGTGTCAGCTGTTCGGACGAGTTTCTTGGAGAGCTCGTACTCTGATCCAGCGAAGTGGAGGTGGAACTGCTCCCGGTTAATGGATTTACGAAGAGTGCGGATGGTTTTCCTAAGCCGCTTCTCAGAGCGTCGTCGAGCGCATGCCAGGTCACACCCCTCTACTGGGAGAAATAATGAATACCATATCTTCTTGTCCACTACGACACACACATATTCTTTCCTTACATGCACACATTTTGAATGTAGAACTCATATTCACACACAAATCAGGAGATACTTTCACCTTTGGCTTGTTTTAGTAACATAACAGCAGAAGCAGAGGTGAGATGTAAGCGAGCGGCACGCATGCAGTGCAGCAAACCAACCTGTTACCTCCTCCAGGTTCACGTCCAGCTCAAACAGGGCAGTAATGGACGACCCCTCCTCCTCGCCAGCCTTCCGCCCGTGGCGACTGCGTGGCTGTCTGCTTGAAGAGGCACAGTGCAGGCTAACAAAGCTGAACTGGACATTCTCTGTGGCTCTTTTATCTGAGTAAATATTAAAAGAAAATGGAATGGATTTCAAAATACAGACTCAGGAGGATTTAAACAGGAAATAAAATCTCTCTAAGGTTTTAAAGAATTTGACATTGAAGGATAAACACTGAGACTGATCAGCGATCTGTGTGATTAATGGCCTCGGCAGGGATCTGTTGAAAGGCATGCCATGGTTAATTTGATCTAACATTTTTAACACTGCTGGACAATGTGTAGAAATCCGTTTCCTGAGCACACCATAATGAGAACCATTAATGTTTTATAAATCATGCCAGCTTTGGGTACGTTGTTTTTGTCTACTTTTTAAGGATTAAACTGAATGAAAAATGCCTTTTTATTCTTACAAATTCGGCCTGCTGAAAGGTAGTTTTGGATTGGGATCAAGCTTACAATTTGACAGCATTTCATTGATGTCAACACTTTGGTTGTCATTTCAGCTGGGAGATATTGTGAGAATTGTAAGGCCAGTACCTGATAGAGCCGTTTTGAAGCTCTGTGCAAGATTTTCCTGACTGCGCTTTAGATTGCATTTCCCCGGTCCAGATTTAAAGGTGGCAATGGTTTTGATTCCAGAACCTGTCAGAGGAATGGCAACACCACAAGCTTTACACACAGCACATGCAATCTTTGACCCTATAATAAATAAAACCATTATTCATAATAAAGTTCAGTCTATCTATACACCTGCTGGTTCTGTTGTATAGCAACAATCTGTTACAATAACATGTACTGTATACTAACGGAAGCATGACATTACATACTTTTTAAAATAACATTTGTGAATATTTAATTTATTCTTATTATTTGTTTTATTATAATTTTATTAAAATATCAGGGCATTTGAGAACTGACCCCTATCATTAAACCTTTATGCTTATTTTTGCTTTCCTTTTTTTTATTCTTTTGTGCACAAGATGCCTTTAAAACAGTGAGCATGAAAACCAGCACAAAGATGCACTCACCTGGGCAGTATGACCCGTTCTCTTTCCAATGTCCTCCAGCAAGGCAGGGCAGGGGCATGCCACAGGTCACTGTGTATGAATCCTGAGCTCCTACAGATGAAGGTAAAGTGTCAGAAAATATGTAAAATGTGTGAAGTACAGGCCAGGGCGTGAATGTAAACTCACCACTGCTGATATGAACCTGAGACTGGCAGGTCAGGAAGCAGTGCTCACCTCCTCCCTGCTTGCTGCAGTTGAGAGTGGGTCTGGCAGGTGGTGGCACGGCGGTAGAGTCCTCTGCTTCTGAATGTGAAAATCACAATGCTTAAAAGTACAGTACACAAGCTGAGAGATGTGGAAGGACTGATTTGAAGAGAAAAAAGCAGTCAAAAAGATCAACCATGCAGCATGTTAAGGTTCAGAAGCCGAACACAACAGATAGAAGAATGTATATATGTCAACATACAATATACATTATACGCTACATACCAACCACATACAAGTTTTGAGTTCGACATTACTTGATGTCTGGTTGGTCAGCAGTGGCACAGATAGTGAGAGCCAGACTGAGAACAGAAAGTACCTCAAAGTATCTCCTGTTTTTAACGCCTAGGGATGAAAACCTGAGGTGTTTTCCATCTAAGCTAACATCAGATAGTAAAACCCAGCATTCAGATTCACTGAGGCTGATCTTACCGATACAGTCTTTCTTGTTCCAGTGCAGTTTGTAACCAGCATGACAGTGGCACTCGAAGCTTCCCAAAGTGTTCTCACAGGTGTGCTCACAACCTCCGTTGTTCAAACTGCATTCGTTTATATCTAAGAATGGAGGGAACACCAAAACTGATTTTCATCAAGAAGCTTTAAAAGTCAACATCACTTCACTTCCTCTAGCTGTTTGTATCCATACCTCCACAATGGGCGAGGCCATAGAGAGTGTATCCCTTGTTGCACACGCACTGGAAGCTGCCGGGTGAGTTTACACAAGTGTGCTCACATGTCCTCTCAAAAAAGCACTCGTCGATGTCTAGAAACAAACCCACATTAACGCTCATTTTGTGTTCAAAGATTCACTGTTGATTCATTGGTGGTCTGATTATTAACAGCGAGTCTCGCATCAAGGAGAGGGGGTTGTCTGTGTGCTTAGACGATGAGAATTATGCTTAGCCTTTAAGAATACAGTTTGCCTGTGTTAAGGATCTTCAAAGGAATCTTGCAAGTCGATACTGGCACACTTTAAGAGACTCCCAGTCTTATCTCCTAGTCTAGCTACAAACACACGGGTACAAACAGCAACCCCCTGGCAGTTTCTCTGTCGTACGGGATATGTAGAGGAAGAACAGAGTGTCCTACCCTGGCATGAACGCTCGTCCGTCAGCAGCTTGAAGCCTTTTCGACAGCTACACTCAAAGCTGCCGATGGTGTTCCGGCAGTAATGGTCACAGCCACCGTTGTGGACTTCACACTCATCAATGTCTGAGGGACAAAGAAGCACCAAATCATGCTGTAGAACATATGTGAACTGATCAGCCACAAGGCGAAGTGCTACAAGTGTTTCATGAAACACGTCAAGAACAGAACATTTTTTTGCATTCCATCCAATTCACATTACTGTAATACTCTTAAAAATGATGATGTATTGTTAAGTGTTATATGTTTTTTACTCTAATATGCAGTATTCATACATTACAATTCACAGATTTTCGATTGTCAACTGCTTACAGAAGTCTGCAGTGAGTACTAAAAGGTCTCTTATGGTATCAACAAAAAAAAACTAAAATCACTTTTATTGTTCCTTGAAATGTTACTGCTCTGTGAAATGATTTTCACAACCCTGCCAACACATCTTTGGTAAACACTTGACTTTGTTCTTTTAATGACTTCAAAATAAAGTAATTCTATTTGTCTCTTTCCTTACTGGAACTTTGAACTTCTGTATACTGTATTGTGGCACTTTTCATGTTTATGCTTCTAAAGGATAATTAGCTTTGTGTTTTATTCCTCAATAGTTCCATAAAATAAAAGGTGAAATGGAGTATAGTGTCAACTAAATGATTACATCTAAGTGTAAACAGCATATTATTACTCAGTTCGACGTCTTTCAGTTTAATGCAAACATTTTAAATCTTCATATTAAAGTAATTTCTTTGTATTACATTCACACTAAACCAAATGAAAGCTGCGTGTAAAGGAATATTATGTGATGTTGATTCGTACCTTTACAGGACTTGCCATCAGGCTGGAGAGTGAATCCCACTGGGCAGCTGCAGCGAACCCCTGTGGATGTGTCCTTACAGGTGCTGTCGCAGCCTCCATTATTCACCGCACATGTCTCTGAAAAGAAAGATCCAGAAATGTGTGATTTACAGCCTGATGTTATTTCTCCACAAACTTTTCAACATTGATTCAGTTTATGTTCTAAAGTCTATAGACTGCATGGATAGCCTGTATAAATCCAAGGACAAAGAGGCCATATGCAGTGCGCTATGTAAATAGAAGTTGACATTGACAAACACAACACTCAGCACAACTTGTGCATGAGAGAAACACATGTGAAATGTACCACTCCATCACCAGGGCGTATTTTACAACAGAAAAATCAGACGTGGTGAATTGTGGGTTCCGAGTCATTTCACAGTTTACCTAAAAGACTGTGGAATGCCCAGCCTGGCCAGGATATGGTACTCTAAATATATGTGCTACAGGCTGACACAATGTTTCTCGGATTTCTCTACAAGCACTTAAATATCGAACAGTGTTTTATTGTATCAAACCAAATAGTTGAAGCCTATATCTTTACTTTGATTTTCTTTTTGTTTGTGGTAGAGTTTTACCCATGAGCAGTCGACGCTTGACTCGTTTGTCGACCTCGGCCAGGGCTGTGGCATTGTGGTCAGGGGTGGTGGGGGCTGTTTCGTCCCTTTCTGAAAGAGACAGACGACAGCATGTGAAAAGCATGTGTAACCTAAAATGTTTTGTTTATTGTAATCAGATTTTAGTTCAAATTATTACTTTTGATATTTCCAACTACTTTAAAATGATAGTTTTACTTGAAGTGAAAAATCAGGCCATTAAGAGATTGGTCTTTAACATTCATCTTCTTTTTTTCCAATTCCATTGTAACTTTCATTTAATTTAAAACGTCAATAAAAATGTGTTTTCCTTCAACAAACATAGGTTTACATTAGTCTGTAAACACTCTGAAACTGCTGTAACTATCCTGTAAGACTTTCACTTTCAGTAGTCTCACAATGACTTTATTTGGTGTTTGTATAGCAATATGAAATTAAACAAAACCTATATAAAACAATATGCCTGAACAGTCAGTAGCAGTGTGTGGCATCACATACTCATCTTGTCTGATCTTACAAACAAAATTATAAATTCACATTTTTATAAACCACAACTAACCAATCCCAGGCAAAAACATCCTCTCTGACTGCCCAGCTAACTGTTCTTTAGTGTTAACAAAAATATCATCACTTTCTACACTATAAGACAATCAGGAAAAGCTGCGATATATATCAGACAGTGTGAAGAAAGAACGATAAACGCAGACCTCACACACACAGCCTGCAGGCTCCAGCTGTTCATTATCTGATCAAATATGTGTGTGTCTGTGTGGGTTTGTGTCTAAATGGGAGATCTCCATCATCGCCTTTGCACATGTGCGATCAAATAATACAGTAGATGAGCTTGAAGTAGCTCCAATTACTTGCCAAAAGATCATTGCTACTTCAAACCCTAACTTCAGAATCAAACAAGTGCACAGATTTACCAAACAACACAACAAAAACAGCAAAACTAGTAAAGTAGCCTTACCTACACATGTTCTGCCATCCGCGTGCAGCGCGTACCTGCCGTGACACCTGCAGATGGGCCCCTGTTCGGTGTCCTCACAGATGTGCTGGCAGCCCCCATTGCCGTGGTTACAGGTCACTATGCAACAGATTATAAACAGCATCACATAAAGAGCTACAGTGAGGTATTCTTTGGTATTTCTCAGCCTAATGGTGGATGATTCACACGTACGGATGCAGCCCCGCTGATTTTTGGCCAGCTCGAAACCTGGTCGGCACTCGCAGGCTACGCCACCTCTGGGTGTTTCCTTACAGATATGAGCACAGCCGTGGTCTTTATTCATGCAGCTCAGGCCTTCTGTGAGGAAGAAATACAGTCAGGCAGACTTAAACAATTCAGTAAATATAAGATAAGCTAATGTAAATAAGATTAAATGTATTATATATACCAAGTACAGTATCATACTGGCAGTATAAGAATCAGCAGGACACCACAGATTTTGTTGATACAGCAAGTTGCATTTAATAAAACACTCGTTTAATGGTATATCAGTGCCAAATCTATATTTTAAATGCTGTTGAAGGAACAGTACACCCAAAAATGAAAATCCTGTCTTCATTTACTCACACTCGAATTGTTCCAAATCTGTATAAATGTCTTTGTTTTGATGAACACAGGGAGAGATATTTGGAAGGATGCTTGTAACCAAACAGATCTTGGCCACCATTGACTTCCATAGCAGGAAAAGTTGTTTTACACATTTCTTGGTTCTTTTGAACACAACAGAAGATATTTTGAGGAATGTAGGAAAGCAAACAATTCTGGGGCACTTTTGACTACCATTGTCATTTATCCTACTATGGTGGTCAATGGTGGCCAAGAACTGTTTGGTAACAAGCATTCTTCCAAATTTCTTTCTCTGTGTTCATCAGAACAAAGTATTTTATACAGATTTGGAACAATTTGAGGGTAAGAACATGAATGACAGAATGACAGAATTTTGATAAAGGATGAACTGTCCCTTTAATGAGAGGCAATCCATTACCACTAATGTCAAATAATGGTACAATGAGAGGCTGTTCCAAGCGTCATGACGAACCGAAACTGTAGGCAGACTGTTAAATCAATATTAAAATGTTCTGTGGATTACGTATACAAGTCCTTAAGATTACAGGACAGACTTGTTCTCTAACAAATGTCAATTGAATTGATCAAAATTCTACACAAAAATCTGGAGCAGCACTTTTTGTGTGCTAGGTACGTGGACTACGTAATGTACTTCCCTGATAAAGTTAATAGGTAAATAATTAAACGATCAGTGGAAGAACGAAAGAAAGCAAACAAACCTACGTTCGAATCACCAAGCACCTGTTGTTACAATTCTTTAAGAATTCAATGCCATTTAAAGCCACGCAGCCTGACCTGACATTAATAGCGTGTCTCTGGGTCAGTGTAGAGGGCTGCAATTCATTTCGGCAGCTCAGTGGATGTGCTGATAGGATTTAGCAAGTTTACCCAGAGAAACTAAATGGGGTGGAAAACCTTGCAAACCTTAGCTCAATTTACTGAGGGGAAAACAATACTCGCGGCTGAGAAGCTACAGACACATAAAAAGGTTTTTTATTCTCATCTATGACACAGACCACAAAGCCCTGAGTGTTGCAGTTATTAACTTGTTTTGTTCCTCTGAACATGGGGCTCCCTTTCCCACAGCATGGGCCCTTTGGAACTGAACTGCCAAAGATAAAGCCCCGTAGAGGGGAAACCCAACTTAAAAGCTGCCATTCTCCATTGTGCTGTCAATCACAGACTCATGTGAGAACATTTATAAATTAGGATGGCTTTGCTTGGCCTGACACCTCTGCAAGTGCGTTCTCCAATGAGCCTTCGCAAATACACTACTAGTATCTGGGTCATAGGAGAATGTCCATCACAACTAAGATTTTGCCATGTGCATGTTTTCATTTACAAATGCACTGAAGCAAATCTCGTAAGTCTTGTGGCGAACATGGTAGATAGAAAAGTTGTGATAAAGACAGCTAGTTGCTCACCCACAGAGCGATGGATACATGTGTGCTGATTGTCACTCAGGAAAAATCCATCCTTGCAGCGGCATTCATAGCTTCCCATGGTGTTGACACATATATGCTGACAGCCACCATTGTTGACGCCACATTCATCCACATCTAAAGACAGAGAATGTCAAAGTAGTGACCATGACATTACACACCAAGATGCTCGTAACGTAGTGGATTTCAAAATGACTTCTCCGGTGTGATAACTTGACAAATTTGCTTTTCTTGATACATTTCTGCTTACCAAGACAGTTGTGTCCATCATGCGCCAAATGAAAGCCATCGAGGCAAGTGCAGCGATAATTTCCAGGTATGTTGTTACACTCATGTACACAGCCACCATTGTATTCCAAGTCACATTCATCAATGTCTAGGAAATGGAACAGAAATCAAGGCTGGTGAATGCTTGCAATATCAAAGTAAAGAAGTAATTTGTAATAAAGTATATGTACAATTTTGGGTTCCAAGGAAAGCCTCAAAATAAATGTTTTAAAAACTAAATAAAACGTATTCTTCACAAGTATCAGATAAAGTACACTCGAGTTTGTGCATAAAGGAAGCTGTTACCTTCGCAGAGTTTGCCGTCTCCTTTAAAGCCCGTTTTACATGTGCACTTGTATGAAGTCGGTGTATTTTGACAAATAGCGTCTATGTGACAGGCATCGCTTCCCTCCGCGCACTGATCTGAATCTGAACAAGTGCAAGAAACATAAAGAAGTACCATTATTGGTAATCTATTAGCAGTATAAGTGTTATGATATCGCTCAAATTACAGCGCATTTACAGCATAATTTAAAATAAAGCGTACAAAATGTGTAATGTTTGTAAAGTTGATAGTAAATCAACTTTATTATTGTTATGAATACAGTAATTGATTATTGTGTGATGTAAAAAGTGTGGCATGACCACATGCAGTGTAATGTTTTGCTCGAAAATGATCCGCATTGAAAAGTCAACATAATAGGTAAGATCAAATATAAGTTTCAGTACATATGGGCATGTTTAAGGTGTTTTATTCCATGCCTGTTTCGGTTGCAAAGAAACAAAGTATCAAAACAAGGGAAGGTAAACAAGTCACAAAAACTAGCGAATGGCAACTGCGTGTGGAGAGCATCGGCAGTAACAAAGTGGAGCCTCTTACCAGTATTGTGTGGAAGTGCGGCGCTTTGGCGAGTATTTAACAAGAGCGAAAACAAACACAGGAGTCGTGCAGTCCAAACAGCTCCCATGGTGATCAGTCCAGAGTTTAGAGTCGAGCTCAAAAACACGCCTTTACTCGGACACGGGTGACCCACTCATTTTCATCCGCAGTTTGTCAGTCGATTCGCGCTTCTGAGCGCTTCCACAGAAGATGTGTGCGACAGAGGAGCGCGCGCGCGCGTGCGTGTATGTGAAAAGGAGCCTTTTCTGTCTCTCTCCATGATTCTCTGTGTGTGTGTGTGTGTGTGTGTGTGTGTGTGTGTGTCGGGGGATGGGGGTGTGAGCGCGTTCACACAAAAGTGTTCCTTTTATTGATCTCCAAGAGCGCATGTACTTCGGACAGAATTGATTTTAATGTCGGGGAAACGCTTCAACTGGCAACGGTTTGGCATAACGGGCGTACAAAGACTAGAAAACGCACCACTCCTTTATAATAAGAACGTCTTTGGGAGTCTTAAATATACATATATCGTGTTTCATAATATAACCGAGAATATGTGTTTATTTTGTAATCTAGCCGTGCAATTTTTATCGCCCATGATAAATAAACCCCATAGTAGTTGCAATAGGAGTCGACCCAAGGATTTCAGGTGGCCTCTTTTCGTCAACCTTTAATTAAACCCAATTAAACCGCGACCTCTGCAGGCGGATAATTGTAACAACATGGGGTTTTATTCCCAGCCTGCAACGAATACTTGATACTTGTTAGGTGTGCGCTCAGTTTGTACGCCTCCGCACCACAAGGGCGACGCTACTGCCGCAACATTTAACCGCCGCTTACGAGAAAAGCGCCAAAGAAGAAAAAACGAGTGAAAAGGAAGAAAGAAAGGCTACAGCGCAGGTTGTTGTTGTCACTGGTCGGCTGCAGCATTTGTTTGTTTGTCAGTCATCTGAATTCTTTTTCTGGGGACCCAGCGCGCGTTTCTCTGGCGACATGGACCCGAGCACGACCATTCTGCGGGTGAAGAGGAAGAGAGGCACTGATCCGGCGGACGCGCTGCTGCTGGCCTGTAAGCGGATCCGTCCGGAGGCCGCGGCGGCTCAGCCCAGCGACGAGACAGAACCGGAACCGCAGGAGCCCAGTATAGAGAACTCGGTCTTCAAACTAGTGGCTACTGTGGCTTCGCAGGTGATGAATGAATTTGATGTCCTGTTGCGGCAGTAGAAGTCAAAAAAGTGTAGTGATGCTAAATGTCGTATTGTTTTCAGTGATGGCTAGTGACGTCAGACAACGAGTGCAGTTGTCAACGTGTCCGTCAAAATATAAGACAACAGGGAATGAGCTGCGCTTGCTTTATGTATATTGAATGCATTTGTAGTTGAAGTACATGTGTTTGTGCATGCTGCTACGCAGTGTACGCTCTAGAGAGATGCATGCATAAATGAACCCTTAAGATATCTAAATGTTGAAGATAAAATAAGTGTATAGCAGTTGGGTTTGTGGTACAGCTCTCCAGTTATAATGATATGACGAGTTTTGATCAGCTGATGATTACATCACGTGTATCATCAGAGTTGTCTGTCTCTTCTATATGTCAATTTTCATTGCAGGATGCTCCAGTACAGACACATGTCCGTGAGGCTCTGGCACGCCCACGTCTGGCCCATCATGCTTTGCGCCCATCTCAGGGAAGCGCTCAAAGGATCATCGGTGATCTGCGCAGTGTCAAATGGAGCACCAGGCGAGAGGAACGGTACCGGATCCTTTCCAGTCACCGGGCTGGACTGCCACCAGAACCTGTTCCTGTCAGAGAGGAGAACCATGACAGCCAGACAGAGAACCATGACAGCCAGACAGAGAACCATGACAGCCAGACAGAGAACCATGACAGCCAGACAGAGAACCATGACAGCCAGCCCTTGGGAGAAGTTCAAGTGTTTGATATTCTGCATGAGGATGATGACGGGAAGATGCCTGACAAGGTAAAACCATATCAGATTTGATCATCGGAAGTTAATGTTTACATGAATGACAATTTTTGGTAAATCAAACGTCTTTAAATTATAATAAGCTCTCACATTTAAACTTAAAGGCCTGGTTTCACAGGCGAGGCTTAAGGCTAGTCCCAGACTAAAATCAATGTGTGACATGTCTTAACTGAATATAACTTGCCCAGAAATGTCTTGAAGTATATCAGTGCCATTGTTTTGTCTCAAGATGCACACCAGTCATTTATTCTTCTAAGGCATTTTTTTATAAAAGCGACATTTCTTAATCCATCTAAGATTGTTAACTAAATGTCTTTTTAAATAAATGCCTTTTCTTATTCTTTATTTATAATTTTAAATTAGAATTTTGAAACGGCTTAAAATTGCAAGCTGTTTTATATTTAACAGGTTAAAAGTACTAGAAAGGTATTGTCTAGTTTACAGTTCTGCACTTTGGATATTTATCTTTAGATGTTTAGATATACAGTGAGGGAAATAATGATTTGATCCCCTGCTGATTTTTCTTACAAAGAAATTAAGGGTCTATAATTTTTATGGTAGGTTTATTTTAACTGATAGGGACAGAATATAACAAAATCAGGGGTAACATTTTATATAAAGGTTATAAATTGATTTGCATTTCAGTCAGTGAAATAAGTATTTGATCCCCTACCTACCAACCAGAATGAATTCTGGCTCCACAGTTTGGTTATGTGCCTATATGGACCACAGATTAGTCCCGTCACTTTAAGAAAGTACTCCTTAATCAGAAGGTTATATATATATATATAAAAGATGCCTGCCAACAGAATCTGTATCAAATAGGTTTCAAAGGATGTCAGCTACAAGATTGTAGACCTGCACAAACCTTGAATAGGCGACAGTCTGAAATTTGGTGAGAAGGGGAAAACTGTAAGTGCGATTATTTGGAAATAGAATAAAAACACAATAACTATCAATTGCCCTTGGTCTGGAGCTTCCTGCAAGATTTCCCCAAAGGGGTTGAGATGATCATGAGAAAGGTTAAAGATCAGCCCAGAACTACACAGAAGAAGCTTGTCAATGATTTCAAGACTGTTTGGACCACAGTTAGCAAGCAAACCATTGGTTACACTCCAGCCACAATAGATTGAAATCCTGAAGCACCTGCAAGGTCGTCCTTCCCAAGAAGGCCCGCCTGGCTTGTCTGAGGTTTGACAATGAACATCAAAATGATTCAGAAAAGGCTTTGGAGAAAGTGCTGTGAGACCCAAATTGACTCCTGTTTTTGGAGGGAGAGAAATGCTGACTATGACCCCAAGAACACCATCCCTACAGAGAAGCACAGTGTTGAAAACATTATGCTCATTAGGACCCTAGTCCTATAGTAAATCTGTGAAGGAGGCTTAAACTCCAATATGCTGACCGACAGCCAAGAAACCCTAAAGTTTTACAGAGGAGTGGACTAAAATGTATCCTGACACATGTGCAAACCTGGTGACCAACTATCAGAAATGTCTTGCCTCTGTGCTTGCCAACAAAGGTTTCGCCACAAAGAAATGAAATGCAAATAGAGTTATAACCTTTTATTTAAAAAAATTTCTCCTGATTTTTTTTTTCTGTCTCTATCAATTCAAATAAACCTACCAAAAAAGAATTACCCTTCATTTCTTTGTTAGCAGGCAAACTTACCAAATCAGCAGGGGATCAAATCATTATTTACCACACTAATTTGTGAAGTATCAGACTAGATTTCTTTTACATATCATTTATTACTGAAATTAAATATAAGCTATTACCACATAAGATACAGCATTAATACGGTGTGTTTTAATTGCTCTTTTCTCACGTCAACTGTTCATCTTTCTCTCCCAGAATGTTGTGTCTGACCCAGAGACAATCCTTTGTAACTCTGTTAAGATGATTCGTGAGAAACTCAGCGTTTCAGGAGATAGGCCCGGCACTGAACATCGAGAGAAAGAGGATGATTATGTGTATGACTTGTACTACCAGGAGACAGTCACACCAGGGTGGATACAAGACATTCTGTCTGTCAGACCTTATACACAAGAGGGCGAGCTGGTGAGTTTTGCTTACTAAAACATTTCAAGTTGTACATGAATTTGTAAACGAACTGATACGAATGTCCATTCTTTTTTGGGGGGGTTTTAATAAATAGGTACCCGATGTAGTGGCCTGGGAGGAAGAGGTGTATGAAGATGAGGATGATGAGAACGCTGAAACCAATTGGAGAAACGATTACCCAGATGAGAGTAGTGAGGATAATAGTGATGCTGAGGAGCGTTTTGGAGGTTATGCAGATTTCTGAAGATGTCAAAGCCAATCCATTCTTATTAAAATATAAGTCCCTGATTAGAATGTTATTAAAATGTTATTTTACGGTTCTTGCCAGGTTGCTGGAGCGAAGAACACTCATACAGCAGGAGGAGCTGGGAACGCTACAGGCAGGACATAATGGGGGAGTTAGAGAACGACAACCGCGAGGATGACGACGAGGAGCGAGAGTATAATTCTGAATGAGAGCCGCGGTGTGTTCATGAGCATGAGAGGGGCAATTTTTACTGATGTGTGTGGACTGAAGCAGTATGTTCATTTGTCAAAAGTGAATGTATGTGGTAGCACATGTGCGTGTATTTGTTTGGGTGGCTTTGAATTGCGTGTTAGTGAGGAGAGTGATTTAATATTTGCTATAGTTTGCAATGAAGATAGTATGGAGAGAAAATGGTGTGATATTTTGAGTTTGTGTAAGTGTGGGGTGCTTTGTGTTGTCAGTTGTGTGTAGTGTTTATACGTTCCCCATATTCAAGGGGTGAAAAATAAAAAGTACCTGTAAATATGTAGATGTGTATAAAAAAATAAAGACTTCAGAATTAAACTGAAATTCTTGTATATTTATACAAAAAGTTTGTGGTGTCTGCTGAAAAAGTTTTATTGATATCATTTACAATAAATTAATAAACATTTACATAAAAGCAATTAACAAAAATAGTTTAAAAGATCTGTTCAATGTGTTTTTGAATGTAAAGTAAGCTTGTATCACAGTAAATTCTGTTCGGATTATATTTGAGCTGGCATTTTCATTTATAACGTTTCTTGCATGTTTGACTGACTGCCATGAGGATTTTACAAATGCTACAATCCATAGTTGCCATTGCTTAGGTTCCTGGAATGAATACTTTATTGCTGCCTGGTTTTGTTTGTATTGCAAAAGTAGAGGAAAACAATGCAGGTAGTAGACGTTCAGATTCAATACAGCCATTCTCAGTCTACAAATGTTTCTAGAACATCTGATAAACTCAATATCTTTAGTCCTCAACTTGCTTTCTCCTAAATGATCATGTGATTATAAAACATAAGAGCACCCTGGTCTACAAGCCAAAGGCATAGCAGCAGATTTTTAAAGTTGAAGTGTGTCAAATCACCTTCCCTCTAAAACCCATTTAAGGCATGCAGCAATTTTACAAAACTGACCTAAAACATTTCAAACACTGTTAAAGAACTGTCACAGTTTTGATCAATCTAACCACAAAATCAAGATGTCTTCCATAGAAAGTGGATTAATAAACCGTAGATCTTTAAGAACTACATTATAAACAAAGCCATGTTAGATTAAAAACAGGAAAAATATATTACATAAATACCCAGTGAGCAAGGAATCACATACAAACCATTGCGTCTTGCTCGTGTCTACATTCTTCTGACAGCAATACAGATGCTGTTCGTATCATTTCAGTGCTCTGATACCAGTGTAAACCAGAACCTTTCCTTGGAACCTTATTTCGTGCCATGGGGTTCTTAATGCCAAAATCACCGTGCACAGTAACCTCAACGGAGGCCTTTAATGATATAGAAAAAAGGGGAATCCATTAAAAGTGTGTCTGTGTGTTTAACAGTATGGACGATCTTTGTCCCTCGTGTCCAAATCTTGGTTTCTTCTTCCCCAACTAGTCATTCAAATCTGTGGGTGGGGTGTGCAAGTGTTCTGATAATTAGTGTTTATTCACTCAACGTCCATTTCAGTGAGCACACAAAAGCAGGTGAACTGGGTGAAACGAGTAATGGCACCTGTGTGAAAGAAAAAAAAGTTTCAATTTTGCATTTGAGTCAGTCAGATAAAATTGAAGTAACAATGCTATAAGCTGTGGCACTTACGCAGTAGTTTAGTGATGATGGGTGGACGCTTGGATTCTGGAAGATAGATACCCATGAAGTAAACAGGCACTCCTGAGAGAGCGATGGCAATTCCAATAAGTGAGTTGACGGTGTCGGAATAAAGAGGAACAGCCACCAGGAACACAACGCACATGCAGAAGATGATGGGATACAGCAGACTCAACTGATGAAAGAGGGAAAATTATTAATGAAAGCAACAAACAAGACTAAATTCATCTTAAATGTTTTTTTTATACTGTATATTCTCATTTTAAAAAACAGTTAATTCAACAAATTTACTTCTTATATTCTTGTATTCTGGTGTTTTAAAAGGTGTAAATGTGCTAGTGACATACCATAAACTTTGTCACATTACTATTAAAATGTAAACATGGCTTGGCACCTTCAGTGGTCTGTGTCTGTCCGGCTCCTTCACGCGAAGGTAGATCTGCCCGGCAATGGATAACCCGACAAAAAACCAGTAACTGAAGCTGTAATAGTTTATCAGCTGGAAAACATCCTCCACAGTAAGGTAGATAAGAGCCATGGCACACTGCAAAGACAAAACCTGAGTCAGCCGGTCCACTAGATGGAGACAAAAATTCCCAAATATCCCAGGCATTTCTGTAGCGATTCAGTATTTGCAAATGATAAGACCATTTTCATAAAGATAAAATTATCTAGATAGAAAACTAGTGCACAAAGGGGTAGTTGACAGATAAACCGTACATTTGTCCTATGATGTGACATAAAATTTATAAAACAAACTGGTAATATGACATTGTTTTATAGAATATGAATATTTATCATATAAAATAGCCTAAGACAGATTTATCTTCATGTTTTTTTCTAAATTTTTGCAGTCACACCATAGGACAAATTTACATATTAGCATGCCAACTACCCATAGAATTATATTTTTCTGATGCCTGGACTCCATTGCCAGGTTAAATATACAGACATGCTCAAATTTGTTGGTACCCTTAAAGCTCATTAAAATAATGCTTCATTCCTCCCGAAGAGTGGTGAAATTAAAAGCTATTGTATCATGTATCCTGGAATTTGCTAAATTTCACAATCCTTCTGGGAGTCAAAACTCGAGCATTTTGTGCAAAGAAGTAAACACCCTACCTACAGTGAAACATGGAGGAGGCTCGGTTATGTTTGGGGCTGCTTTGCAGGGCACAATGAAATCTCAAGACTATTGAGGCATTCTGGAGCGAAACGTACTGCCCAGTATCAGGTCATGGGTCCTTCAACAGGATAATGACCCAAAACACACAGCTAAAAATCACCCAAGAATGGATAAGAACAAAACATTGGACTATTCTTAAGTGGCCTTCTATGAGTCCTGATCTGAATCCTATCGAACATCCATGGAAAGAGCTGAAACTTGCAGTCTGGGTAAGGCGCCCATCAAAACTGAGCCAGCTGGAGCACTTTGCTCAAGAAGAGTGGGCCAAACTACCAAACTAACTACCAACAAATTTGAGCACGTCTGTATCTGTAACAAATACAATCTCTAAGAATTAAGATATCAAGTTTTGACTCCGAACGTCACATCCATAGTGGTGCAGTTGCAATAAATCCAACAACATAATACTGTGTTTAAGTTGCTTTGTCATGAAACTAAACGAAAACAGGTCAATAGGTCAACAACAATGACGGAATGTTGAGATGCATTAGGGAGTCATCTGGATGATTAACTGGGTGGATGCTAACATGTACTGACATTAAATAGTAGAGCAGGAACTGGTGTGAATCTCTCCATGTGAATCATAGACAACGCATCAGGGAGATGACCTTCTCGAGCTCCCACGAAGAATAACCTGCAGAACAGATACAAAAGGCAAATGAAAAACATAACTATACTAAAAAGCTTCAGACTACTCATTATACTATTTACTAATTAATAATGGCTCACAGCTGATGTTCCCATTCATTTTTCAATGTTGTTAAGGTCCAAGTTTTGTGCAGGCCAGTCAAGTTGATCCCTTTCTAAAGCATAAAACTTGCTCAACACAATAAACAAATGCCACAATATAATCTGAATTGCATGTATTTTTTGTATCTCAACACTTCCGAAACCCCTTAGCATCCCTTATATCCTATTATTCCACACATGGAATAGTAATGGGCTCCCCCCAATGTGGAGTCACTACCAGAAAGCAGCTCCAGATGGCTTGAGCAATTGAGTAGCTCGCTATAAAAAAACCACAGGAGCTGAACAAAGCTTTATTCCTTCTTTAAGAGGTTAACACCAGTCATTTGGAATAAACTTGAGGAACAAAGCAGATGTCTGAATGGAGTAACAACCCATAACACAAACCGTTAAATGACCAAGACTAACATTTTGCAGTTTCATCATGATGGTATGTTAAAAATAGCTCAAGCGTCAGACTGACCTGGATGCCGCAATGATGGAAGCGTTTAGACCTCCATAGCAGGACAAAGCAACCGCAATGGGGATGGTCCAGCTCATCACTCCCAGGGTGTGATCTGCGAACGTCTAAAGTCAACAACAGGAAACATTAGCTTTTAATACCACAAAATATTACATAAGAGATTATTTCGGAGGTACACTAGTGTACATTATGAACCCACCACAGCGACAGCATCGCTGGCAAGGATGGCACTTATATCAAGCACTGCATAGTAGGCGATGTTTGTCAGGATGTAGATGATGGTAACAATCGGCATGGAGATTGCAATGGAGAGAGGAAGGTTCCTGGGAAACACATGGATAGAATTAGTTACTTTATATCATTGTTTTTGGTTTACAAACACTCAGAATTTGTGTTGGCCTCAAAAGGGTACCTTTCGGGGTCCTTAATCTCTTCTGTGACAAAGTTAAGAGTGTCCCAGCCTGAATATGAGAAAAGTGCAGAGTAAAGTGCCAAAGCAATCGCTCCTGGGTCTTTAGACGAGCCATGGAAAGAATCCTCAAAGTTCATGGTGTAACCTGCATGAGAAACATCATAAAAATACTAAACCGTTATGCAGCCCTTTTGATCCAACTGCAGTATTAAGTAATCATGTCAATTTATAGAAAATATGGAATGGATTTCCATATGTAAATATTTGAGACAAAAACACGCCTATATGTGAAAAACACAAAGCATGCATGACTGTGTAGACTATCTTTTACCTTGGCACAGTTTGACGATCCCGGTGATGATAATGACGATGAGGGCCAGTACTTTGGCATAAGTGAACAAATCCTGCACTCTGGTACCCCACTTGACATAAGCGGAATTAATAAAGGTCAAAAGGCCTGAAATATCACGAATAGGTAGAGTGTTAAGACAAAATTAAATAAATGAAACATTTCTGTACAGCGAACAGGTAAAGGAATGTACAATGAATGACAGCAGCCCAACAGTGGGCATGTTTTTTACGAAAACACTAGTTGTTACTCCCGATAGGACAGCAGTTAATCTAAATGGAAGGGATTAGTGAAAGTGTCATGTAGTCATGCCAACAGTAATGTGTCTGATATTTAGAGTGGCAAGTCTAATAGAGTATAGAGAATGAGGGTATTGAAGGTATCCATGTGAAACAGGTACAATAGGCCCCACAGAACCAGAAAAACAAGCTTCCTGTATGAAAAACAAGTAATTTATTAACCAACATTTTTAAAGTTACACTTGAAGGTGTTTCTGCAATTTATCAGGGTGAGAAAGCAGAGAAAGAGTACAGTAAAGAATGAAGGACCATATATAAACTTCAAAACATGTATCGGATGTTAAAAAAAAACTGCTAAAGCACATGAAAAGCGTGATTTTTGAAACAGATATAAAATATATGAACAAAATTATCTTTCTAATATCTTGAAATGTAAAACATTTGTGGAAAATATATTTTCACTTATTTGCATTTAACATTTAAAAACACATGGAACAATGATACCACATGGAACAATGATACCACATGGAACAATGATACCACATGTCACCAGTACATGTGACCCCAAAGTGAGAACTAGGGTGGGGTGTGTGGGGTTCTCAGTTCTCATGTAAAATGTCACAGTGCAATTTAAAAAGTACCATTACCCCATCCACGCAAAGAAAATCATTAAGCGAACTTACATATACAAGCAGCAGCTATGATGCGAGAGGCAGAATATGGGGGCTCGCACGTGGGGAAAAGTGGCTGAACCAAGTAGTTTGCAAAAGTGATGGCGATGACAGCCTGACCCGTCGGTTCGATAATAAGCAGCGATGTCCAAAGCCGTATGAAAGCTATGAAGCCTCCGAAGGACTCTAGGATATAAGCATAGCTGGCACCTGATTTGGTGATGGTTGTGCCCAGCTCAGCATAACAGAGAGCCCCCACCACTGAGAAGATGCCCCCGATGGCCCAGATGACTAGCGAGAGTCCGTAGGAGGCACTGTAAAAAAGAACACCCTTTGGAGACACAAAGATGCCTGAACCAATCATGTTGCCCACGATAAGGCTGACACCATTCAGCAGCGAGATTTCTTTTTTGAGCTGCATGCTCTCTTTGGGCTGTGAGGGGGCTTCAGGACCCTCGGGCTGGCAGTTCAGTTTTTGGGATTCAGGCTTGTTTTCCATTCTGTCCACAGGTCTGCGTGTTGGTGCTCAGAGAGAGAAACGGCCGCCGTCAAACCTGACTGTGAGCAGGAAAATACAAGTTATGCTTCCAACAAAGTGATCGACTTTTATTTATGACATTCAGCCAAAGACATTAGGAGTTGTGGACTGAACATGTGTATTCTCATCACTGAATAATGTATAACAATATAGTGAAGTCACATGCAGCCTCCAACGTCTAGTGATGGTGTGAAGTCAGCATGGGTAAGCATGATAAGTATATAACATCCCTTTAAAATTTCGAACTGATGAAATGTTAGTGTGAAGATTGCGTCACTATTACTGTTACAACGAATAAAAAAGGCCAGAATCTCAACACCCTTCTTTGGAAATCTTTTTTCAATTCGAAGCTAAAAATTGAACACAATACACATCAAAGTGTAATCAGAGACTTTAATACTCAGGTTTCTCATTTAGAAATCACAGCTTCGGTGTGGTATTTGCTGTTTGTTGACCCTTTATAAATGATTGAACACATTGTGTTCTACGGCTGTCAACTCTCTTTACTGTGGAAAGCTGATAACACATTCCTTCAGATTAATCGACTTGCACCAAACACTAAGTCTTGTGAACCGGCCATTACACTGAATAATATATAATCTAAAAAATTCTCCCCAAAGAGCTTACTCTCCCCAAGGCTTGTTTCCCCATCCTAAAATCATTTGCCCCATTGACACATACGTTTACAGTGGTAGAGGACAGCCCACTGCAGTTGCCCTGGAAACCCAATTGCATCATTTTTGCTTTGACTGAGCAGAGTTACCATATATCAAGCAAGCATCAAAAAGATATCATTCAGAAGAAAATACGTGCATAATAAAACAGACTTCATCTTCGCTGGTAAACTATAAAAACATTTTGATGTTTCTTGGCCAGCCATGTATGCGTTTAAATGCATGTTAGGTTTTAGGACAGTTTCTTTAATACAACTGGTAAACATTTTTGTCTAGAGGAATAATGACATCTTGCACTGCGTGTGTCAGACTGACAGCGCATAAAGTTAAACAAAAAAATAACAGGTTGTTGTTTAATTTCGTTTTGATTTTTTTCGACCGCGAAAGCAGCTATTAGGAAACGTAAAAGCAAAGAAAGTGCAATGGAAAACCATTTCAAAATTCACATTTACGAAAACACATTTGGCATCCCCAGCTCAAAACAAGTTCATATTTGGCAACCCGCTTTGATGCAAACCGAACGTCAGTCGCTTACTGCGTTTTAATAAATAATTCAAACACGTGTTCGATACAAAATACTGCTCATTATTACGTGGTTAAGACTGACAGATAAATAAATAAACCAATTTAAGTGTCTGAGACCAGATTACGGGTTACGACACTTAAAAAATCAGCTGTTCAAACAACCATCATCGTGCATTTTTAAACGCGCTTTGATGCCCTTTGTACAATGGCTTTAATTTTGAAGCGAACGACTGATTTATGCAGTTATGTCGTATAAAATGACTGTAATAAAAGGTGATTCGCGTAGCATTGTGTTATCGATCGGATGACAAGCGACAACCGCTGTTATTCTCCAAACTTATTTGATTTTCAACATTTAAAGAACATCCACTCGGATTTTAAGAAATAACCGGTTTAACGGAATTAAAAAGACAATACACCTCCTTCGTATAAGGAAGCAAGGCCAGTGTATCTTCTTTAAGCGTCCTGTTAAAATCAGAAAATGTGCTTACCTTGTCTTCTTCCACCGTTTATCCCCTTTGTCCGAGTGATAAGGTGAGCAGACAGGACAGCATCTTTAACAACAGCGGAAACCCTGAAACACGAAGGGCAAGCGGCCAAGAAAGTCACGTGATGCCGGTAAAATTGATGTCACGTGCGTTATTTTGCGAATCAAACAAACCGATCCGTTCTGGCTGTGTGTCATATCAAGTATAACGTCAGTTCCAGCCACCTTCAAGGCAAGGCGACGACCTGTTTTGAGATGATGTGTCTTTTTCTGCATTAGGCTATGTGTTAAGTGGTTTCTGATTAAATCTGATTTACACATAATATGCTGACGTAGGCATTTAGCATTAAAATGGACAATAATGATGAAGCCAAATGTTATACACAACGTGTTAACTATACAGTGAATAAAATAAAAAGTTAAACCATAATAATAATAAAATAAATCTACTAACAAAACTACTATCTACTATTCTTACTAATAAAAAGTATGAATAAAAAGTTTGGCCTTTTAGTTGCCTAAACTTACAAAAAATAGCATGTCTCGCATTACAGAGTAAGGCCCTTAAAGCAAAGACCTTATCAGTGTATCGATGTGTAAACCAGTAGATCATCCATGTAATTATAATGAGCATGTGAGGAGGTATGTGACATGGTATTGTCCTCATCACCTATGTAATAATAACTGTTTTCCAAGAACTGGGTCTTACATAAGAACCTAAGTTAAATGATGAAGTTGTAGTGGGACACTGTTAAATGGTGGTAGGGCTTAAAATATTCTTAAAAAGGAAAACACCATTAATTTTGTCTACATAAATGTTTAATTTAAATTATTTATACATGATAGGTTACGTTGCGTACATATACAGTAGGAGCAAGCAATAAAAAAGTTCTTCTCGCGAGATACTCTACAATCGGAAAATACAGAGTCAGTTGTGCAACATGCACAATTTTATCATACACACGCAAACTTGTCTCAGAAATGCAGAGTACACAAAGGGAAAGAAAAGTGAAATATTTGGTCATCCAAAAAGCTGTTCTCGATCTTATCATCTATAATGGGCCCAGACAACTACAACTGTATAACAGTGTCTGTGTGAATGTTTACTGTAAACACTGATGTGAGAAGTATGTCTCCATTCATTAAAATAAAGGGTAATTGTTGTCTTTACTTTCCAGATTTAAACACAATAGAATGTGATCAAAACAGTGCCTGCCCCTTTAACGGACCATCCAGTTCAAAGGCGTAGAATTAATCCCTTTAGTTTGTGAACTGGAAAACGACTTTAATAACGACTGTTAAATTGATGAGATTTTATTAGATTGAAACTGCATGGCAGCGTACCTTTTCAGAGGGTCCAACCTCTCCTTATCTCTGCTCCAAAGCAGACAAAACAAGATAAAGGCTTCACACATTATAATGCTAAAGTTACATTATAATATGCTACATTACAGTAAGCTATCCAGCCTTCCACTTG
This sequence comes from Barbatula barbatula, assembly GCF_947034865.1. Lineage (NCBI taxonomy): Eukaryota > Metazoa > Chordata > Actinopteri > Cypriniformes > Nemacheilidae > Barbatula > Barbatula barbatula. The sequence continues at coordinate 21,153,200 of NC_136766.1, read as the reverse complement.
TGGGCTACCTGAGTATTTTTGGTGGATACTAGACCTAAAGTTGTGGCCACCAAAATAGCAACATTTTCTCCTAAGCAGGAACATATATCAAGTAAACAGCGTGTTCGTGCATTTAAGGTCAGGGCTGCTGTGATGATCTCGTATGTTTCACGGGTCACAGCCTGCCTGGCCCGCAACACATCTAACAGGTTGTTGAGTCGGCCTTCGGTCATGAAACGAACAATGGCCTCCCTTCTCTCCTGCAAAAGCTGGCAACAGCTCCTTCCCAATGACATTTGACATGTAACTGGAGAAAGAGGAAGGATTAGAATTTATGATGTAATTTAATTGTTGCTTTCAATTTACATTTAGACATTTAGCAGACGCTTTTTTCCAAAGCGACTTACAAAGAATTCAGGGAGCAATAAGCGATATGTCATACAAGAGCAATAGTAAGATAGGTGATAATACAAAGTTACTAGTTTCAACAAAAGCTAGACCACTTCCAGTTGAGAGAAAGAGAGAGGGTTAGTGTACTTTTTTTTCATTTGTCTTTCAAGTATTCACATAATTTAAACATAATGGTGGAATTAAAGTGACAGTTCATCCAAAAATGCAATTTCTGTCATCAATTACTCACCCTCTTGTCATTTCTAAACCTGTATGACTTGCTTTCTTCCGCAAAACACAAATGAAGATATATTGAAGAAAATTGGTAACCGAACAGTTCTATTGGACAAATTCATCTGAATGGCTACGATTAACATGCTTGTTTTCTGCAGAAGAAAGAAACTCATAGGTTTGAAATGACAAGAGGGTGAGTAAACAATGAAAGAATTGGCATTTTTGGGTGAACTATCACTTTAATGACTATTTAAAACTACTCAAAAAATCAAGCAATCAGGATTCATTCCGTTTACACTTATTAAAGGGGATAGTTTACCCAAAAATATTTTTTCATTTACCATCCAATTGTTAAAAACCTGAATAAACTCTTTCTTCTGTGAGACACAAAAGAAGATATTTTGAGAAATGTCTGTTTTGTGTCAATTGAAATCAGTGGGGGCCAATGTTGTTTGGATACTAACATTCTTCAAAATATTTTTAGTGTTCGGCAGAAGAACGAAATTCATCAAGTGTGAGCACATCATAAAATATATTACATTTTGGGTAAACTGAGACAAAGTAAAATACATAAAAGTAATTTTTGATCGAATAAAACTGATCCTTTACCCTAAGCTTTACATTTCGGTCTAAATAAATTAACAATACAAATACTGTTGAATAGTAAATAGTTTTTACTGTAGGATATTAAAATGTTTTAAAATTAGCAAGGAAAATCAGCTCTTTTATGTCTGCAAAACCTTCTACAATTCAAAATCCTAGAATTCAGCTGGATGAGACAAAACTAGTGGGTGCCAGAACATTTAAATGAACAAAACAAGTCTAATTCTGAGAAAAACAAAAACCCACAAGGGAGGAAACACACTGAACACAGATAAGGCATCAGGAAGCAAGCACAGTCACACAGAAATGCTTACTTCGCACATGTACAGTAAAGCACAACACAAATTATAACTGATACATATTTCTGCATACAATTAGTCATGTTTAAAAGTATGTTAGAATAGACACACAAAGAGAGTTATTTAGAGTCATCCAGAGTTATTTAGCTAAAAGCAGACACTTTGTGATGAGTTTAAGGCAGGCTTGTTTATATTCTTGGACCAGACTCATAAATCTGCAGTGTGTGGGACAAGAATGGAGAGAGAAAAAAAGTACTAAAACAACTCTGTAACAATAATACTGTTAGGACATTCCGGAGGAGGAACTGATTTCTCACCCTGGTTGCCAGCATTGTGTTGCAGTGTACTCTGATACAGAGCTGCGGGAAAAACACACTGGGACCTTAAAGACGTGGGACCATGTCCAGGAGTCTGCGTGAAACCATGATCACTGCAGGAGCTACCAGACTGGACAGAGATATTCTTAGTATCTATGGAGAACAAAAGCAGGGGAAAAAGTAAGACATTTTATACTACCGAAGAGTCCCAAAAAATAAAATAATAACAGATCACTTACCCATACAGCATCTAATCTGAGGATAACTTCCTGTTGTCTGCGTAGAAACCTTTCCTGTTGTTTCTAATTTGGGATTCTGTGATGAATGAGTTTCGTTCCTTGGAATCACTTTGGAGGTCCACTTTTTGGTACCTGTGCAGCTACCGCTCTGCTGGTGGTAAAAACAGTCAATGATCAGACGCAGAGCTAAGAACTGATATTTTTACACATATTCACAAAGAACAAATGCAAAAACACAGTTTTCTCACTTCTAGGTTATGTAGCTCAATAGGCATCTCCCAGGATGGGTTAAGCTTCTTCTCCTAATGAACAAGACAATCACATACACAAATAATCATTCCCACAAACACATAGTTAGTCGATCATCAAATATGTCACCTCACAACCATATTAAATATTTAAGAAAAAATAAATAACCTGTAAAAAACTGTAATTTTAACAATTATTGGGTCAATAAACTGTGGTTGAATACCTTGCATGTTTTCAGATGTAGAACAGCATCAGTGAAAGTCTGTGGATCCAACACTGCCAAAGTTGTCCGTAGAACTACTGCGCACTCTGTATAAGCAGAGGAGAGAGTGCTGGGCAAACGTTTTAACGTAACACCTATCATTTTAATAAGAAATTAGTAACTCACCCTGAGCTGATGGGCGTTGCTTTGGGTTATAGTGCAAGCATCTAATGATAAGTTGGGTAAGTACATGATTCTGAGGGGTCATTGGTTGCAGTCGGTCACCCCTCACACCAAGCTCCAACCTCTCCTGACCAGAAAGCAAGAGGGCCTGAAGCTGATCCATACCTGTTAAGAAATTGCAGTGCAAATGGACCAAAGATGAATAAATAAATCCTTACAACACAGTTGTAAAGCAACCATCGGGAGTTGACGTCATACCTTCACACGGACGCTTTCTGTTCAGAGTTTCCCACAGCAGAATCCCAAAACTGGACAAACAGTGAAAAGAAATATACATAATCATCAGCCATATGCCACAATCTCTGCTCTGTCCCCAGAATGTCTGTATGTTGCTCTATAAACTCACCTGTAAATGTCTGCCTCCACAGAAGGAATAGCACCTTCAGGTGACATATAGGCCAGGTCTCTGTAGCATGGCCGACAGCCACTAGAGGGGTTCATAATCAAATGCATGTCTATGTCTTGGCCCCAGTCACACAACTACAATGACACACACAGGGCAAAAGTAGGAATAAGTAAGAAAAGTGATGTTTTAATTTCAAATACATTTTGGACAACGCCATGAAGTACCTTGGCGCGGTACTGTTGGTCCAGGAGGACATTAGTGGCTTTCAGTGCTCCATGAGGCAAGGGAATGGCATGGAGGTGAGCTAACCCTTCAGCAACATCCAAAAGGATCCGAAGACAAAGAGCCGTTGAAAGCTCTGGGAACAGTTCTGTCTATTAAAAGCAACGTGTAATGTTTCAGCTTCTAAAAGAAACGTAGCATTTTTGATCAATAGAAAATAACCACAGAAACCAATACCTGATCCTACTGTTTGTTGTTAGTTACTTTTTTTAATACCTGACAATTATTAGTCAACTCCCAGGGGATTTCCACACCTCTACTGTCTAAACTCACACTACTTTCTGCTATCGATCACAGCCTCATCCAGCACATTAAGACAATTGTTTATTATTAACACCCTTTGAAGCATGTGTAATGTGCAAGGCAATACTTACCTCGTGCAGTGTTGAATCTAAAGACCCTTCTGTCATCCAGTCCCACACCAGCCCAACTAGAGAGTCAGCCCTGTACACGCCCAGCGGGACTAGTACATGCTTGCAACAAATTCTTACTCTCTGTAACCTGTCAATCCATTTTCTGATACCATAGACACATTTACACACACACAAACAAACACAAGGCCCTTAGGCTTCCATTTAAAAAAGCATGCATGACTTTGATATAGTTAGACTCTTTTAACGTGATTCAATACTGTTAGACAGTTCATCAAAAATTGAGAATTCTGTCATGAATTACTCACTAGTGGTTTCAAATCTGTATAAACTTGTTTGGCTGAACACAGAAAGAAATGTGGACGAATGGTAGTAACGAAACAGTTCTTGGACTCCATTAACTACCATAGCTACCAAGGACAATGGTACAGTCAAAAGTGCCCCAGAACTGTTTGCTGTCCTACATTCTTCAAAATATCGTCTTTTGTGTTCAACAGAACAAATCACATATAGAGAGTGATTTTTCCTACTGTGGTAGTCAATGGGGTCCAAGAACTGTTTGGTTATAAGCATTCTTCCAAATATCTTTCTCTGTGTTCTTCAGAATCAAATCAATGTATACAGATTTGGAGCAACTCGAAAGTGAGTATAAATGATGACCGAATTTTAAGGGTGACATTTTTATTTTTGGGTGAACAATCCCTTTAAAGCAAGAAATACTTTAAAACACATTGTTTTTTTCCCCATAAAGTATTGCAATTTAATAGATAATTATTTTTGTACTAAATGTTTACTATCCGTATCTTTAAACGAAACTAAGATCTTACCTATCCGTAAGTAACTTGACAGCCACTTGGCGCCCCGTCCTGCTGAAACAGCCACGCAAACACGCGCCCACGCTGGTTCTTATTAAAACGACATCGCGCAAGTCTTTCTCGTCAATGTCCTGCAGATGGTTGACCTGAGCCATACCTCTGGACCCCGAGGGGATGCTGCTGACAAACTGCTGCACTAGATTCACTGGATATTAATACAGAAAATGAAAGGAAGAAGGGACTGGCACTTGATGATGGCACGCTGCTTGTTTATGTCGTGTCCTATTGGCTGTCGAGTTTGTAGAAATCCCCGTTGGCTATTTTTAGCAGAGTCACGCAATCTTTGAAAAACAACTTCGAGCCATGAATGACTGTAAGAATGATGTAAATAAGCGAAAAGATTTGTCTCACAAGTGATTGATGTAACGTTAAAGCTTAGAGGAGGGTCATATTGACTCTTGAGGATATGTAAATGTAACATAAGGGCTCATTTACATTTTGACTTTAATTAAGTAGGAATATTAGTAGCCTATGCTAAAATGTTTAAATCCACTATTCGTAACATACATGTGTTAGCATAAATCAAATGTACTTTTGTACTAAATATTTTAAACCATTTTGAAGTGTTTTAAAATATGGTTATGGAAATTTCACTTTTTTTAATGTAAAATGCAAGGTTAAATTGAGGGCTATCGGATGAGGATTAGGGATAGAATATGTTAGGGAATTTCCATAGACGTGATGATGTTTATACTGGACAAACTGTATTTTCTCTTGACTTAGCCTCACCTTTCTCTTTAACCTAACCCCTGGCTTTCACACTTTCACACCCTCCAACTCGGTCCTGTCAACCACATCTCTCACAACCTTCGAAAAACTACTTAAAACCTCTCTTCTGTGAATTCTTGACACAAATGGAAAAAAGTAACACTAACCCTCTCTCTTTCTCTCAACAGGTAGTGGTCTAGCTTTTCTTGAAACTTTTTTTTATTAGCACCTATTGCATTATTGCTCCTGTATGACATATCGCTTATTGCTCCCTAAACTCATTGTAAGTCGCTTTGGATAAAAGCGTCTGCTAAATGACTAAATGTAAATGTAGCTGGTTCCCACATGGTTAAGAAATGTATTATCATTGTGGGGATATTTGTGTATATCTGTGTGTTTAGTTTTATAGATGTACTCCCTTTAGGTCACCCAAAGGATAGGAATCATGTAACCTACCACATCCTCACCCATGTCCAGTGTGAAGGCAGAATGGGAAGTAATGTTTCAATCTTACAGAAAAGAGGAAGTCTAAAGAGATGTAACTCAGAATAGAAACTGCAATCTTGTGTGAGTCATGTTGAACACTTTCACACTCCCTTATCTCAGCGGAACTGAAACTATCTGTATGATTTTATGATTTTATATTCTATATAGCCTTTCTCATTCTTCATTTCATTCAAAGTGTTTATAATTATATGAACTTGCCAACTTTTTTAATAAAACTAGTCAATATACTAAACATAAAACCTCATTCAAATTGTAATTAGGTATTGTCCATTAATAGGCTAAATCTGAACATTATAATAATTTGTCATATGCCAGTGTAACGACCTCTCTGCCGCCGCCACCCACGACCCCCACATCAGCGCCTTCACCCGAACACTATACTGTATATGCCATATCTCTTGTTGTGTTATTTGTCAAGTCTAGTTGTATTATGTTCTTTGCACTAGTTAGACCTAGTCTTGTCACCCGTGGACGTCACTCGTTACTATTGATACTCACCTGTGGATGTTACCTGTTACCCGGATTGTTTCACCTCTCTTCTGTTCACCTATTTACCCTGCGATAAAGTCAACTTCAGCTCTCGGTGTATCCAGATAAGCTTGGGTTACATAGAAAGTTCCTACTTCCTCACATTATACCTTAAGTCACACAAATTTATTACGTTATGCTAATTAGATGACATTAATTATTATTGTCATTAGGTTTTATTATTTAGAATAAATCCCTTTAATGTTTGTCACAGACATTTAGGGCTACATTTGAGTTTGTTTGAAAATCATCCAGGGAAAATCCATGGGTGTTAAATGATTACTTCACACACAGGTTATTAGGAGTCAGTTAAAACCATTTTATGCAACTTTCCATTATATAGTGGCAATGCAATAAACTGAACAAGAAAATAAACCTGAAATGGATTTTAAAGGGATACTTCACCTAAAAGTGAAGATTCCGTCATCATTTACTCACCTTCGAGTTGTTGCAAATCTGTATACATTTCTTTGTCCTGATGAACACAGAGAAAGATGTTTGGAAGAATGCGTGTAACCACAAAGATATTGCCCCCCATTAACTTCCATAGTAGGAAAAATTACTTTGTCATTTGTTTTTTCAGTTGAACACAGAATACATTTTGAAGAATGTAGGGCAACAAACAGTTCTGGGCACTTTTGACTACCATTGTATTTATTCCTACTATGGTAGTCAATGGAGGGCACAATCGGTTTGGTACATTGTTTCCTTTCATTTTAACTTATACAAAACAAAACAAAACAAAGAGGGTCCTTATTCATTTTTAATAGATAACACATCTTCAATAAACTGTGCCCAATTTAAAGTTTTGTTTCTAACTGTTCAATCAGTATTTAAACATGTGTTCATACGTACAAAGTGATTTACATTTTTATTTTAAGGATTTTATTTTTGAATACTTTCAACAATACAGACACAAGGTACAATAAAATATTATTTTTCTTTAACTAATTACGGGCTCTTTACAATAAACAGAAGTGCAACGTAAAACTGAAATAAAATAAATTTTCCAGTTTGCCAATCTCCTTTACTTAGATAAGCATTTTGAGGAATGTACTCTTTTGGCAGATTTTCTGACAAACCACATTTACATTTACATTTATTAATTTGGCAGACGCTTTTATCCAAAGCACCTTACAAATAGTTTTTTACAGTGGCACATTACTGCAGAGCAATCAGTGTTAAGGTACCTTGCTCAAACGGGCAACCTTCTGCTCACAAGCCAACTCTCTAACCGCTAGGTCACAGCTGACCCTAGAAACCAACAGCTAAAGCGCCACCTCTACTCGTCAAACACACCACATTATTTATTTATTTATTATAGTCATTACTTACAGTGGCTCACAAAAATTCCTATTAACATTGCACAATAAAAACAGCAGTTTTCTACAGTAGTTAAAAAAGCTAAAGTGCAACGCTCGCTTGAAAAAATATATACTTACATGAATAGTCAATTACTGACTACAGCTTATGACAGATAAAGCATTTATGCTCGATATCAGTGCAATGTCATCTGAGCAACATTTAACAGCCTGACCTGCAGGATGAGAAAGGATCTTTACAAATGCCCTGATGAATCCTAACCCCTAATTTAATATACTCCAAGAAAATTCCGATAGACCATCTCAGAAAAAACCACTTTGAGCACCATCAGACTTTTAACTCTTTTCATGAGTCTGTAGCATAAGTTGTTTTGATGATCCACTACTGCTCCCACTGGACTCGTGTGACTTTTCTATCCGTTTCATAATGAAGTGTCGCAGCATGAGGAAAAATCCTGTTGGGATAAATGGGAATTGTGCATTATTAGTTTGTATTACAGGGCCTTCTAGAATACTTTATATTTATATTGGTCATTCTTAGTATTCTGCTATCAAGTGTCTTAAATGATGTCTGTATTTATTACTGACCCAGACAACAAATTTTTATTTCACTCCACAATCAGATTTTTCTCTTACAGTATGACAAAACATTAACTATAGAAATAATATGTCCATCATTTAAGTAGCCATTTAACAATAACTGACTAATACTTATTATGACAACAAATGATCCTACTATGGGCTTACATGGTGTGAACTGTAATTGTGTATTTAAGTAAAAACCTCACCTTGTAAGGAATTAATAATGCAGAACAGGAAGAGGGCGGCCTCTGAAAAGGGGTCAAAATCGAGGAAACTGAGGCCCCATGTCGAGCCAAACAAACAGCTGATACCCCAGATACTCAGAAATACTCCGTAACGGTTCTTAAGCACTTTCATCTTCAGTATCTTTCTCACAACATAGAAAAGCATGACCATTCCAGAGCTCATCACAACAACCAGTAGGCCAATATTTACAATGTAATGAGCCAGTCTGCTTTTTTCATTGTTCAACATCCAGCACCTGGATGGAACAAAGATTTTCAAGATAATTCAATATATTTTTAATTTTGTATACAGTATGCATGGAAATAAGAATGTCTACTTACATGTAGTATGGATTGTTGACATCATCACTGGGCACAATCTTTATTTGACCATAAATATCACCTATACAGACCAGTATAACAACTAGCAGACCTGGAAGACCTGAAATTGGAAATACAAAAAGTTAAAAAACTATATGTAGACAAAATTAACATGACAATATTCTGTGCATACTTCCAAAGATAACACCAGGAAAACACATTTACACTCACCAAAACCCCCCAGGTAAAACAGCCATGAAGGAGGAGGTATCTCGAACACTTGATGGACCAACAAGAACGCGTGAAACACTTCCACAGCCATCCAGCAGAGGGTGCTTATCAGTGCGTAATGCAGAAGGGTTCCCGTTATCATACAAACTGTCTTATTTCCAACATTTGCCATTGTACCAGTCAGAATGAACAACAAGTACAAAAGAAATATAGCCACCACCAGTCCACGGTGCACCAATGAGGACTGATTTTGTTTCCCTTTTCTGGAATACAGAGAACAGCAATGAGACAACATAACAGGGGTCAGATTCACAATATTCTTAACATTAGCGAGGATAGTATGATACATTTAAGCGATTTAGGCCAACATTTACCTCTTTTTACAGAGCCAGTAGAAGAGAACCAAGCAGCTAATTAAAGACACAGCACACCCCACAGCTGTAATGAACGTCAGAGCCTCAAGATGGCGCACAGTAGCTCTCTGTTTCAATTGCTAAAGCATTGACAAAAAGACCAAATGTGTCACAGCGAAGCCTACCATTGTGTGTAACAATAAACACAGGGTCTTATTTGCATTTAGTTGATAATATGAACATTACCATAGAATATCATTCATAAAGTAAACATTTTGTAAAAATGGGTAAAAACAGGTTCAAGGCCAAGAAAAACTCTAGACTGAACTAACTGTGTACTGTCACTGAGCATGCAATTGTTTCTTGGTTTTGTAAAATTACTACTCACCACAAGAATAGCAAAGTACGTGAGGTGATTACAATGGCATTCTGTCTCATCTGCATTGATGCTAACTGTCTCACAACCGTCTGACCTCCACATCACTTCTTTGTCTGCAGAGTACAATATACAGGATTGAGTAACATCAGCAACACATTCAGTAATTCTGCTTCAGCTAGCGTTGAAACATTAGCTGGAAATTGAAGACCTGAGCTCACCTTTTCTTGTGTCCCATGAAACACATTGTTTAGAAAAATTGGACTATGGAATGAAAGAGAAACACCATTAACCGTCGTGTTGAAAAGAAATGCACTCAACGGAGACAGTCGGCACATAGAATGAGAGATTATCATAGCAGATCATCACTTCAAACAGGCTCAGGGTGATAGAAATATTTGGGTAGTGATATAAACAATCACGGCAGCCATTTCAAAATGTACAAGCATCAGCTTGTTGCAAAATGTTTTTGCAGCAGTAAAAATTATATTTTTTGTCAGTGTTGACAATTTAGGCAACTTTTTCTATCCCTTTAAAAATAGTCATAAACATTAAAATTGCCGTATTCTATTAAAAATAGTATGAAAGTATTTTTAGGAGTCAGTAACAAGTCAAAGTCTAAAAAGTATGTTAACAGTACAAATAAATATAGTATAACAAAAAGAATATAAAAGATACACAAATGAATATGGTCAAACAGACTTACTGGATGGGCTGAATGATGGAACCTGATTCTGACAGGATCTGGGAGGTTAGTGATGATTTCATTCTCCACTGAGATTCCAACTATGTCATCCAGAAGAATTGACCTGGTGGATTTTGGTGATTCCTTTTGCTGCAAACACAAGCTGTTACGGTTTTATTCTTTGTAGACGCACATAAATATATAATGTTTCATTCATTATACCTACCTTAAAATACTCCTTTGCTGTCCTCTCTGTGAAGTAGGTACAGACCACTTTAGATTTTGTTCTAGCTACTGATTTCAGGCAGGGGGGGAGATAGATTGAGGGTATTGGGTTGTTTTGGGTACTTCGTGGAGCCTGGAATGCAGCACATACATTCATTCATTTACAGTATATGGTGAGGAACAGGATAAGACATGCCATGGCTAAAGGTTATCCATCTCCATTTAAATCATCTGCTTCTGCAAAAATGTGAATGCATTTACTAGCAGCGTGACGTTGTGTCCTGAGAAGCCCTCTTCCATCTCAATGATAGTTCCCTGAACACAAGGTAGATCCACACGCCCGATTTTGCTGGATTTCATTACTGCTTCTTCAATCCTGCACATGCAAACACAAACAATTCTTAGATCCCCTCTGACTGGTGCTGTCTCCAGTATAGCGTAGCACTATCATTTGATTTCTGTCACTCCATTGATCGTAAATGACACTGTAAATGTGCATGAAAGAGGACTTCTCAAATTCACTAAAGTGACCCCACAAAAGTCTCCACAACGCAACAATATCATCTAAAGTATTTCCAGTCAGAGGTTAATACTGTATGAGAAAATGTTGCCATGAGGGTGTGTATGTTTTAGGGTGTAATATTACTTTGAAGAAAGGATCATAACAATAAAAAAAAACAACGATGCATTAAGCTGGACACTCAAATGACATTTCTAGAACAAAATAAACATGTGCCACAAAACATTGGCTTCCTGTTTGTGGTTCATAAAATGCTCACATGTTTGGTCCTCCAGGCATTTTGCTTGCCTCATCACAGAATTTCTCCTCTGAAAGCAGAACAATATATTAAAATATATTTAAAGCATAATGAATAAAACATTCATTATAAATCATAAATAACTAAATGTATTTGTTCTGTTAAACAAAAAAGAAGATATTTTAAAGAATGCTGTAAACCAAACATTTCTGGGGTACCAGTGTGTGTTTAACTACTATGGAAGTCAATAGTGCCACAAAACTGTAAGGGTACAAACACTCCTCCAAATCTCTTTCTTTGTGTTCAGGACAACAACTAAATTTTAATAGGCTTAGAACAACTTGAGGGTGGGTAAATAGTGACTGGATTTATTTTTTTGTAAACTATCCCTTGAAGACGACTATTAAAAGGAAAATGCAGTTCTGTGCAATAGTAATAAGCACAATAGACAAATATTATTTTCCATTAACGTTAATAATCAAGTGAGCCTTGTTGCTGATAGGGTGTTAAAATAATAATACTAGAGTTAGATCTTTGTGTAAACAAGGAAATTCTAAAACATACAGTATGATCAGATGTCACAATTATTGAGTTAAGAGCACTTTGGAATTACATGAAAAGACAAAGAAAATCCAGAAGAACCACGTAAATATTTCCAAGAAACTAAAGCAAATCGTACCAGTTTTTGTCATTTGAGATATACATTAAAAGTACTTACTGCAGTTTATTGATTCCCCACGGAATGTATACATTTCAATGACTTTGCTGGTGATAGTATCTCCTTTGATGCTGCCATTCACAATACCATACACATTGCTATCAGTCTGCTTAATAGATGAGAGGTCAGTGCAGCAGATGCCCTGCAGGCCATTTGGGCCACACAGTGTCTGATTTTGTCCATTCACCTCCACTATCAGCAGGTCCAACAGTGGCTCCCAGAACACACAGAAATGACTTTGATATTGAGAGTGGTTAGAATCAAGAAGAATAGTTGCAGATTCTTTGCACTTCGCAGTGATTCTGCCCTGAATAGAGAGGGTGTGCTCATTTCCTGAAATCCTGATGAAATCACAGCCTGGCCTTAAATCATACTTTAGATTTCGGGATGTGTTGCCATGGCGCCATATTCCACACATCTTAAAGTCTTTGTCATTCTCTGTTGTTTTTGCTACATGGACAGTCACAAAAAGCAACAGGATATGTTTGAGGTTAAGAAGCAAACTCAGTTGACATCTCCAGATATTTCTAACAAACTAACCTACACATTTTCGCATGTATCAAGTTACATCTTCGTTAAAAAGGCATTGACAGGAATCCATAATCAAAACACCAGTGTCATATTATTTTTCTTCTTAATTTTACCTTGCTTACCTTGACTCAAAATGAACACTAGACAGATGATCATGAAGATTCTTATGATGTTTTGATACTGCTTCATTGTTACTCATAGATGAAGCCTGAAATTTAAAAGAGAGATTAAAACTCATTTTCCATCTCTTCCCATCTTTGGTAAGGGATATATTAGGAATAATCTATACAGGAAACCTCACTTCCTCCTTACAAACTCATTATTCTTGAGATTAAGCGACACTCATAGTCATGCATCTAGCAACATCTATTTCTGGACTCATATCAATGAGAACACATACATGCACGTATAAAAATACATTCCTCCAAATTTGAAAGTGAAAAAGAAAATGCTTCATTTTTGCTCACAGACTACCGTAAACATGTTCTCTCAGGTAACAAAAGGCATGTGATTCATGTGGGAACACTGAAGTCATAAACAATGTATTTCAATTTCATAAACACCCTAACATCGAAATCTTCCTACATTATTTTTAAGTACACCACCAAATGTCACTGTTAACATTTAGATAACAAAGAGAATTATACTGTTTAAGCTATAATTGGATGTTATCTCTTTTCACAGTTCAGAAAGTAACAGCAGATACCATACGCCCAAATGAAACACGAAGTCCCCCCTTCGTTCATTCCTCTTGCATAAAATGTTAGTTCATTTAGCCTAATGTGGGATAAAACCTTAAGAGCGAAGAGGGCTGAACAATAAGACCATGGTGTTAAACAAAAGGACAATTTCACAAATATACTGTTATCCACATGGAGGAAAGAGCCAAAGGGAAAGCTGAATGCCAACACTGCATACAACATTTCTCAATAACAGCTCAACAGTTTTTTGCGTGTGTGTCGACCTTTAAATATGTTGAAGATATAACTCAAACCAAGCTGAAGATGAGACACACGCTTTGACTTTCCTGCATTTAGCGACTTGAGCACAAACACACATTAACCTGACATAGCAGGCATTACAAATTACAACACCTGTATTTAATCCCATCTGAGAGATAAATTGCATGAGCCTGTTTTTCCAACTTTAAAGATGTATAACTGAACTACAATGGAACTGTTTGCAGGAAACGTAAGAGACAGATAAGAGATTATGAAAATGTAACTGACTGAGAGATGTTAATGACTCAACCAATTTTAAAGTAAAGGCTTTTGTTACATTAAAATTAAAATGTAAAAATGTTACATTATAACTTTATAATTTATTTGTCTTGATGTCTCACAGGTTTTCTTTCACCCACACTATTATATACTTACTTTCTAAAGCACATTAAAGCTTTCGATTAGGTCCGAATTGTTGTTAATACATTTGTCTGAGCTTAAATCATACTGTTAAATATCTAAAAGAAAAACTGCGCAAAATATTTCTTTGTACTCCTTAGAAGTGTACTGTATCTGAATTACAGCTAAACGGAGGCATAACAGAGCACACTATTCACTATCACTGAAAGTGCCCAGTTTCTCAGTGCTGTGTTTGAGAAGGGTGCGTCTATGCCTCCGCCCTCTCTCTCCCTCTCTCTCTCTCTCTCTCCCTCTCTCCCTCTCTCTCTCTCCCTCTCTCTCCCTCTCTCTCTCTCTCTCTCCCTCTCTCTCTCTCTCTCCCTCCCTCTCTCTCCCTCTCTCTCCCTCTCCCTCTCCCTCTCCCTCCCTCTCCCTCTCCCTCTCCCTCTCCCTCTCCCTCTCCCTCTCCCTCTCCCTCTCCCTCTCCCTCTCCCTCTCCCTCTCCCTCTCCCTCTCCCTCTCCCTCTCCCTCTCCCTCTCCCTCTCTCTCCCTCTCTCTCCCTCTCCCTCTCTCTCCCTCTCTCTCCCTACCTCTCCCTACCTCTCCCTCTCTCTCCCTCTCTCTCCCTACCTCTCCCTCTCTCTCCCTCTCTCTCTCCCTCTCTCTCTCTCTCTCTCCCTCTTTCTCTCTCCCTCTCTCCCTCTCTCTCCCTCTCTCTCTCTCCCTCTCTCTCTCTCCCTCTCTCTCTCTCCCTCTCTCTCCCTCTCTCTCCCTCTCTCTCTCTCCCTCTCTCTCCCTCTCTCTCTCTCCCTCTCTCTCTCTCTCTCCCTCTCTCTCTCCCTCTCTCTCTCTCTCTCCCTCTCTCTCTCCCTCTCTCTCTCTCTCCCATTGTTTCCAGCTATGTGGACCTCAAAGCAGCCAAAGAATGTCCCTTTTCTCCTCTGAAAGCATCAGTTTTGAAAGGAAGCGGGTGAAATCGACTACACTGGCTGATTTGTTGCCAGTTTTAAATAAAGTCAAATACGTTTGATCCAAATGTTTTATTTTCCTGTAATTCATAATCCAAGTATCTCGTTCTCCACACTACAGCCGTTGAAAAAATAATTCTCATGTTAAAAATATTCTCACATGAACTCTTTTACACAGACTGACTCTATATCGTTTTAACATATATTTTAAGCTTTCAAGTTTCCACTACCTGCATATCTCTCTTCTGATCAATGTCTTGAAATGATCCAACGTGTTTCGAAATGCCAACTTATTCACTGTGCAATATGCCTTTGAGAAACATGAACCACACGAGGCTGAGTGTCGCCTTATCGTTTCCACGGCTGCTGTTGTGTCTAGCAAAGCTAACAACCTGCACAGAGCGAGAATGTGAACTGCGATGAACTAGGTCAAGCTATTGTGCGTTTGATTTGAGACTTCAGTGCTATAGACAAAAAAGAGAGAGGCCTTTCTGTTCTCGGCATTCTGAACTGTCCCGACAAGTAGCTGACAATAGGGGCAAAGGTCTTTTAACCATCTAGTTGTATAATAGAGTAGACGTACAGCACGCTTTAAAATGTGGTTTAAAATGTGCACAAAAAAACATTGTGGTACAGACAGGAAAACCAATAGACTTGACATGAGATGTAAACTCTCATTATGAAAACAGACTCTTAACTGTAAATAAACGAGCATTTGATCAATACTTAAAAAATGCTTTGTGTCATAAAGCATGGACTCTGTTATATAGGCAGATAAAGAAAGCATTCCTTTCCATTAAGGATGAACTGTCTGAAGGGGTTAAAGGGTTGGAGGATTTGCACGGTCTCAATGGCTCTTTGATTTGTTCATAGCCTCGGAGTAAATATGCGCTTGCGTTCTTCCACCTGCGCTCCAATTTCCCCAAGGACCTCCAGACACTCGGTCTCATATATTAGAGCACCGAGCAGGGAAGTCAAATAAATTGTGATATAAAGGAACACAACAATGCTGAAATATTGTATACTTAAGCTCGTAAAAGCTTCAGGGATATGATTGATGAATTCACAGTAGGCCTATTTATAATGACAGTCAGTATGGTTAGGTACTTTTAACGCTATAACACGTTTTATTTTGGATAACATGTATCTGGTAATGTCCGTGCTCCTTTGCTAACGGGACAAACACATTACAGGCAAAACAAGAAAATAAGTAGGCTGTGTTTCCATAGCTAAATATTTTAGTTCCCACTAAACACAATTTCGACAAAAACAAGCTCAATTGCGCGGAATCTTAAAATGACGCCTGTGAAGCTTAACATTCTTAACGTTATATGTTTTACATTAGTTCATATTTTAGTCGACTATTAGCCTACGTTGTCCCTGTTAACGACAGTAAGTACAGTACATAGACTGTTTATTACATTCACAAGCACGCACCTGCCTCGCGGCGGATCTCAACGTTTATGGAAAAGAATCTTACCTTATCGGACAAGCCAGATCACTTGCTGTCTTCGTCGCGTAGACAAACTTCTGAAAATTCGTAAGGAGGAAAAACACGTTTGAAAATCCAGTGTAACTTAACAAACGAGAGTAACCTCGCACTTGGAGAGTCCGCGAGTCAATAGTGACTCAATGTGTGTGTGTGTGTGTGTGTGTGTTCGTGCGTGCGCGCGTGCGTGTGAAAGCCTCTCATGCGGATAGCGGCGGTACTTCTGTCTGATTCTGACAGCAGTCATACAGAAACACTCTTCTCCAGAGGGAATATACCATGTCAACAGCATTAAACAGCGTAAAGCTACTTTAAAACACAATTATGCTGTAAAAAGGTTGAAATCATATCTGATTTTTTTTACAAAATAACCAATAGTTCCCATCCTTTCAAGAAAATACCGCGTTTTCCTTTTATAGGAAAACACAATCAAAGGGCACATGCACTGTAGTCTATCAGTATTTAATATTGCCCATTTTGTGCCATATGCCACCCAAAAGGACATCAGAAGATGCAGTCCATCGCGTAGATAGACGCCCTATAGTTTGCACATCATTCCTGACATTGTATGTACGTTAAGTTTTATATTTGCAATACAAATGTGTGCACAAAAAACAACCCAGTGCCCTGGATAGAAAACTGGAATGATTTGCACCCATTGAAGGTGCATGCATGTTCAAAAGTTAATTTGCATATTCAGGCTATATTTTGCATCAGAAATCTGATAGTATTGCAAAAAAAGAATTATTTCCTCAGTATTAACAATAGGTTCTTTTCAAGGGCGACCTCAGTTATGACTGAATACCTTTTACTAACGAAACCCTATAAAACCCCAACAACTAGGAAACTGATAAGGTGGTTAAAAAATGAGACTAAAAGAGGGTTTGCCGTTTGTGTGTGGTGATCAGTTAGAGCACCTGGCTTCCTTTGCGTCTCAGCTGCTTTTCGACGGCTTTTATGAAGGCTGAGGTCTAACAAAGGCTTGTCTGTTTCTCCAACATAAAAACTCAGACTTTTACACAAAGTGTGTATACGACTGTTTTGATAAGACTGCTGGTTAAACATGACTCATGCATATTTTGACAGTCATACAGCAGCCAACTGCAGAAGGTATAAGAAGCCTTATAAATAATAATATATGTTTGTTGAATGTCTTTGCGTTTACTTCTGAAAGACAAATGTAAACGTGTGCTGTGAAAAGCAACATTTATACTCTGTTCTCTGATCTGGGTCATACATTTCAGAAACAGGAGGAAACAAAAGATTTTGCCACAATAGAGAAACTGTATCAACTCTCACAACGTGTAAGCGTCAATTCTGGGTGTTGCAGATGATTGAAAATCTGTATACGAAATATGCTACATGCATGTTGTTTTTGTATGGCTTTAATACAGTTTATTTATATTCTTTAATGTGTTAGAGCACTTGCATTTCATTTTATTTGGTGCTTTTACAAGAGCATAAAGTCCCCATGTGGTGTGAACTGAGAATTTCCCTATTTCTAATCTATATGCATGGTTTAGCTAGACAATGTGTAACTTGTTCCCCCAACTGGACATTAAATCCTTTCAGTGAGGTTTCAAATTGCATTTATGTCTGAACTTGTGTGCTGAGTTAAATCCGCACTGTTTTTTCAATAAACACTTCAATATGCCTAAAATTGTATCTACAGTAATTGAAATTTGAAGTAATGACACTAGTGCAACAATATTGTCAACGGTTTTGTGACAATATTAGGGAACATTGTAAATGTACTTACATATTCTCAGGCTTTACCTATGCAAAGCAGTGCATACCTGAAAGATCATGGGAAATGTAATAACATGTACAGTCACGCTCAAGGTTTTGGTAACGTAGGTCACACTACACCCTCTCCTCCTTTTCCAATCCAAAGCCACACAAAACAGATGGCAGCTAGTGCAGATGGTACATAGCAAAACGGCAACCAGCCAACAAAGGCAGTGGCTCTGCTCCTTTGTTGCCTCTCTCAGCATTTGTGTAGTAGTGCTGACTCCTGCTGTGTAAATCCACAGTGAGCTCACAGAGCAGGGGAACTCCAAACCCATATAGAGATTTACCCACTCGTAGATAAACACAGACACTGAATTTAAAACCGGTCTAGCTCAAATATGCTTATGGAGATTGTAAAATTGCTTTTGATACGTTGAGACATGACACAAGATATAAAACACCTACCAGTGGTTATTGCTTAATTTCAGAATGTTAGGTGTTTTATTATATATTTCTCATGTAGCTGAGAATCAGTTTTTTATTTAATCGATTCAGGGTCTGTTAGTAGCTTAGAATGGTGCAAAATTGTGTATCCGCTGGTTTGACCTTCAATTGTTTATCCGGGGGTTTGATACCGCAACTGTCCTCGTACTTCAAATTCCCTATAAACATTCTAGACAACAATAGTAAGCAACACAAGATACGGCATACATACAGAACCCCATCTTTCTCAGCATCAACCGTTTCTGCATTTTCCTTTGCTTATACTTGCTTTCTGTCTTGTTTTCTATGTTCCTTCTCGTGTTGTGGTAAGTCAGGAGGTGACGAAGGCCTGTTTTTGTGTCATTGTGGTGTCTGTTAACTACAGCTACTGCACGATGTCTGCAACTTTATGGTCTATGGTAAGCCGTCAGTTTATCAGTAAGCTGACAGATGGTTTCGATTTTAAACTGACTTCAAACACATGAATCTCCTCACCCCAACATTATTAAAATTCATTCAAAGGCTAGATCAGATATTCTCACCTCGTGATTGCTTCTGGGAATTGATCATTCTGCCGTTTCCATGGTTATCTGATTGACTATTGATGTGCTGCTTAAAACTGGTCACAGGGGACCGGTGGTCATTTCTGTGTGTGCTACTGGTGTGAGTGACGGTTTTACTCTGATTTATTCAGTGGCGTAGCGCAAACTGCGTTGGCCCACCGGCAAGAGTGGAGGCGGGGCCCCTCACCGCATAATTAGATGGGGGATTCACCTTTTCATTCAAAATTCTGAATTAGTACTGTGGAATTTAATAGTATGTAATTATTTCGTATTTATTTATTAAGAACTTTTCACAAAAAAAAGAATAAAAGAAACGCCAACAATAAAACAGCAATTACATTAACTTGTTAAAATGCAAGGGAGCACATGACGTCAAAATATTTTTTCTATCTGCAGTATACAACAAAGATTCATGACGTTTAACATTCAATAAAGGTAATATATATTGCCTTTAAAATCCTCCAAAGCGCCCCTTTCTCCTAGCATTTTTCTGCGCAAAGTCCTTGACAATGTCTGTTATGTCCATCTGACGCGCGTGCTGGCTTTCAATGCTGAGTATCGCAAGTTCAGAAAGTCTGTCCTGGCTCATTGTGCTTCTCATGCAGGTTTTTATTAGTTTTAGTTTAGAAAAAGATCTCTCGCCACTTGCCACTGTGCTTCTTGCTGTCGCCTCCTCTGTAATACTTTCAGTGCTGTGACAGTCATCGTCTGGACCGTGAGATCCGCTTTTAGCATCTGAGTCCATATCTGGCCTATCATTCACCACAGCCGCGCCCGCGCCCACGTTAGAAGCAGTAATGTCCGTGATGACACTGCTTGCAAACTTCTGAGTAACGTTACCCCTGCTCACTCTCGCAGCTCCTTCCCGCTGATTTGGAAGAAATATGGATGAAATTTTCTGTAGTTTTGCATTGAATTGCTCTTTTCGGTGTTGGTTAGTCCGTTTTTGAGCTCCGCTGACATATTTTCTTTTACTCATTTTACACCGCTCATAAGCTTCACTCTCTAAACAGTTGCGGAAATTCTTAATCGTGATTGGATAACAAGGACAACGGATATGGTAATAATCGCCAAACACGGTAGGCTGCAATTACTACCAAAATAAAAGTCCTAAACGTTCACGTTATAAAAACGCTTTAATTATTTATTCGAGTCAATTTTTTTGGGGCCCCCCACAACACGGGGCCCCCAGCAGTGCGTGCCCTGCAGGCCCGTCCACTACGCCACTGGATTTATTAATAGCTTAGAGGTTTCTAGGGTTGCCTACATTTCATATTACAACGGCATAATGTGAAAACAGAGCTCATGAGGTCATGGCATCAAAGAAATGTAAGCAGTTGATTTTATTTTAAGTGAAATAAAGTGAAACTGAGTCCAACTTGGAATATTGTTTGGGTTCTAAAGACATAGCTTGAGTTAAATGTCCTACAGTTTTAAAGATTATGTAACTCCTATCCAATGTCGTACTCTTATCTCTCCCACTGTTTAGGGAAGCTGTTCAAATACTGAGCAGGAAGGAAGGAAACACAAATGAAAATATAGCAGATAAACAAGTCGAAGGTTTAATTTTGTAAATATTTTAAGCAAAGCAATCCCAGCCAAGTAAGAAAGATAGAGGCAAGACTGCTGCGTCAATAATGATGGATCAGTCAATATATGCAGCTTTAGAACAATATTAATTGAAATACAGTGAATTGAAATGAGAATTGAATTACATTTCCCCTCATGCCTATTTATGTATTACACAAAATGCTTACCCTTAGAATAAACTCGTATCAGGAGTTTGAGAATCACTGTAATGTAAGTGCAAACCCCTTTGACTTTAAGAATCACACAAAATATTGTCTTTGACGATATTTGAAAGCCCCTACTTACACTTTACATTTTAAAATGATAAAAATAATGTATTTTTACAGTTGTTTTAGCCCATTTCAATGATCAAACAGGAGATGTTGAAGCTAAATTGAAAGTTTGTTGAGCTCTCTTAGCACACACTGGCCCGTGGTTGAGGAACTCTGCTCTAAGGTTATATGGTTGTATTACATTTTCTGTAAGTTCTTTTCCATACCCTTCTACACTTGTCTAGCAAATCTTGATTTTGAGATATATTTTAGAATTGTATTTTATTTTTAGAAAATAAGGAAATTATTCGATTTGTTTAAGAGATCATTCTCTCTCGATTGGTTTAAGACTGAACTATAAATACCTATATTAAATCTATGTTGGAGTGAAAGAAAATAAAGTAATATGATTTGTACTGCCTCCTGCTGGCAAAAAACATAATGTTTTCTTGGCCTTTGTTGAGAGAAGATCGAATCTTCAATATGCTTCTACCAAATGAACTTCCTTGAACTTCCGATGACATCTCTCAGGTGACTGAGAAGCTCACTAACTCCATGGTTAATTACAGCTTGGTTGAAACACTCCTTCCTGCGGTTGCACACATCAAAAACAGCAGCAATGTTTTTCACCAAGTCCAACAATAACTTAAGTGTTGAGCCAGATGTTTTTGTGTCAGGAGAAAGGTTGCAGATCGTGTCAGAATACAATATTTGTGGGTTTTAACTGATTCAAAGTTAAAAATCACACGTAAAAAGGGTCTGTAATCTAATCGAATTCAACCTCAGACACATTCGTCATCAAATATCCACACAGGCAGCAAAAAGGTACACACACTCTATGATCTTCTTCAACTTTTCCCTTCAGCATTTCTTCATGATTCCCCTCTGCCCAAGTGCCGTCAGAAACATGGCTACCCAGCAGGTGCCCAAATAAAGCCAAGAGAATATGGATGAACGTGCTGCTTTCTTCTGTTCTTATCTTATGTTATTCTTGTGAATCACTCTACATAAATTTAATTTTACTTACAGACTGTTCATAGGCACTTTATGCACCTCTTTGGGGTCTTTATGCACCTCTGTGTCTTGTTTCATAAGGCGGCGTCCTTGTGTCCCCCAGTGGCATCATCCGGTATACGGAGGATTCTCAACTTAGAATTCCATGAGACATCATTTGTAGGACATACTGGCAGAAAAGGAAAGAGAAAGTACCACGTTACTATAACAACACTTTGCACTTGCATATCTGTCAAATAAATTTAAATGATTTCTATATGTTTTTAGTAGGTAAAAAGTTGGTTACTTTCTACTCTAAACAAAGGTAGGAAGTCATCAAGGCACGTCCGAATCCAATGTTTGCTTTACTTCCTGTCTCCTGAGATACCTTCATCAGGTCGGTTTTTGAAGGCAGCATAGATGTATCCTTTGCTGCCTTCACTGTCCCACAATTCTATGTGTGCGCTCAGGCGGGGAATGTGATTGGTCGAGAAGGGACGGAAACATTTTATGGCTGCCAAGAAAGCCGCTATAACACAGTTTTTGTGTAAATAAAGTTCTATTTTCTCTTTTAACTAATTTTCATTGCATTTCTATCGAGAAATTACTATTGTAGTTTTAAAATATTCGATTGGTTATCACAAAAGCGCCCTCTGTTTATATTTCAAACAGAATTCTGTGCCTCTGAAGGCTGGCCGAACGTGTTTCTCGGAGCTGCCTTCATAAGCACTGCCTCCGAAGTCATTGCCTCATTAGACAGCGGCTTAAGCTTTCGGATGCAGCCTTAGGATACACCTCATGTGACCTCTGAATTCTCGTGAAAGTAGGTCGCATTAGAAGGGTGCCTACAGAGTGTCCTACCTGCTTTTATGAAACGAGACAGGCTCGATGACGTAACAGGCTTCAAATGAGACCTCCGGAGGACGCAGCCTTAAAAAAACGAGACACAGTTCATGTATCCCGCGATGTGGTTTTCAGAATAAAAACAAATAAAGACAAACATAGAGAGCTAGCTGCTGTGGCATAATAGGCCATATCTGCTCCCTGGAATATGTAATCTACACATTATAGACCGATTTCAAATCTCCCATACCTGTCTAAAATACTAGAAAAAGTAGTGTGCACTCAGTTGTGCTCTTTCTTACAAAATAACAACATGCACGAAAAATTTCAGTCAGGCTTTAGATCGCATCATAGTACTGAAACTGCGCTCGTTAAAATTACAAACGACCTGCTTATAGCATCAGAAAAAGGTAACATCTCACTCCTGGTCCTGCTTGACCTTAGTGCTGCGTTCGATACCGTAGACCATAACATACTTCTAGATCGCTTACACAATTATACCGGTATTGAGGGACAGGCACTACAGTGGTTTAGATCGTACTTGTCAGACAGACATCAATTTGTCCATTTAAATGGGGAATCATCCAATCTAACGCAAGTAAATTATGGATTACCTCAGGGATCGGTTCTGGGACCCGTGCTGTTCTCCATATACATGGTTCCCATCGGTGGAATAAGCTTCCATTGCTATGCAGATGATACTCAGCTATATATCTCATCAAGACCAGATGATTCCTCCCAGCTATCCAAATTGGCAGAGTGCATTGAAGATATACAACATTGGATGACCTGTAATTTCCTTCTTTTAAATTCAAATAAAACAGAAATATTACTTATCGGACCAAAGACACGCAAAACAAATATTTCTGATTATAAACTGCAAGTTGAAGGATGTACTGTTACTCCTACAAATACAGTAAAATATCTAGGCGTTATATTAGACAGCAACCTGTCATTTCGAAATCACATCTCAAATGTCACAAAAACAGCCTTTTTCCACCTAAGAAATGTTGCCAAGTTACAAAATATTCTGTGTGTTGCTGACGCGGAGAAGCTTATTCATGCATTTGTGATCTCAAGACTTGACTACTGTAATGCGTTACTTAGTGGTTGTCCTGCATCATCAATAAACAAACTACAGTTAGTTCAAAACGCAGCTGCCAGAGTTCTAACCAGGTCCAGAAAACACCATCACATAACCACAATTTTATCAACCCTTCACTGGCTACCCATTAAGTATCGTGTTGACTTTAAAGTTCTTTTAATCACTTATAAAGCCTTAAAGGGTTTAGCCCCTACCTACCTAACAGAGCTTCTATCACACTACAACCCATCACGCTCTCTAAGATCTCAAAACGCAGGACTTTTGATAATACCTAGAATAACTAAATCCACCAAAGGGGGTCGAGCCTTCTCATACGTAGCACCTAAACTCTGGAATAGCCTTCCTGATATTATTCGAGGATCAGACACACTCGCCCAATTTAAATCTAGATTAAAAACGCATCTTTTCAGCCAAGCATTCACTTAATGCAAAATATGCTAAGTAAACCACCAGGAGATGCTGACATTAGATATTATTTACTAGAATAATTGGATTTATTATATAAAACACCATGTAGTGTGTTTTACCCTTTCTTGGGTTTTTCGTTTTTCCCCTGTAAAGCTGCTTTGGAACAATGCAAATTGTGAAAAGCGCTATATAAATAATATTGAATTGAATTGAATTCAGTCAAATTGAACCAATTGTTTATTTATGTATCGCATCGAGAGACAGATAACGTCGTTAACCATGAAATTCAGGCAGGGAGTTTAATGATGGTGAAAGGCACCGCCTCTTGCCTTTATCCCTGTGATGAGAAATTCGAGTCATTTTTGTGATTCGGATGTTTGAATCTCTTTCAGCAAAATGAACGAATCTTTTTTCGAATCATTTCGTTCATCTGAGCAGGGTTAAATTAATGTTGCAAAAGAGACAAGTTATGAGAAACATTTTATTAAAGATTTTATTTTGCCCATATATGCCGCATTTACATAAAACCGAAAGTGAATCTCCCGAGTCTTCGGGGTTGAGTCGTTGGTTCTTTTGTCACGTAAAATGACAGATGCGCATATAATGAAGCCTGTTACATACAAGTCCACAAGAAACATTTATTAATATACGGACAAAAAAAGAACAGAACGGTACATTTTAGAAATTATGTTTATTGCACATATATTTTGATCATTTTATAATATTTCCAATAATACGACATGTACAACATGCATCACTAGCCAGGTTTCCACTCCAGTTTTGCACAAAATATAAGCGATTTGTTCTATTTGTCGATTAAATCAATATCGGGGAATGACTGCGTTTCCATTAAATGAGATTATGCAATTAAAGTGTATTTCGATTTCATTGCTGTCCTTCTTCTTAATACGTTTAATGGAAAAGGTTTGCCTGGTGCCACCTACTGTGATGAAAGAATGAAGAGAAATTTCTATATTTCCTTCTCTATTTTCTTATTACCTCACTGTTCTTAATAAATCTCCATACTGCACTCATTCGTTTTCCTGCATTTGGGCCATCATATACTTAAAGGGGTCATTTGACGCGGCTAAAAGGAATATTATTGTTTGCTTTAGATGTAAAACAATCTGTAAACACGATTTAAGGTTTAAAAACACTGTATTTTAAACATAATGGGCATGTTTATATCTCCTCTTTGCCCCGCCTCTCTGAAACGTGCTGATATTTTATAAAGCTCATCGCTCTGAAAAGCGAGGTGTGCTATGATTGGCCAGTTCACTAGTGCGTAGTGATTGGTCGCACGGAAATGTAACGCCTCGTTTAAACAAACAACCATATACATCATGAGTTTGTGTGAGATAGAAACAAGCTTGCATTACAGCAGGGAATGGGAACATAATAAATACCGCAAGTGCTTCGGCCCTTCTTGATCAACCATTGTTGTCTTTTTGCAGATCACACACAGAAACAACAACATCAAACTCAACTCACGTTAGTCCGTAACAAAGTATTTTACAATATAAATATACTTACAGGTTGCAAATCTGAAGCGCCAGACTCCTTGCGGACTTTTAACTGTTGGAATTGTCCCTAAAAGCTTGCGTGCATATAGCCGGTCTTGATCTTTCCCAGATTCGTGAAGCAATCATCTGTAAAATGCGCTGCACACACTTAAATATTTGTACTGTACTTTTCTGGAACAGTATTGTACATAAAATGTGTAACCATTTGTTTTTAGTGGCCTCGTCCTTTGGAAGGGCAAACAAAGAGGCTTTCGTTTCGCAACGAAACACACATCGTCTCCGCGCCCGCAACGGTACAATGAGACTTACAAGACCCCCCACCTTACTTGCGCTTAGATTTGGGCGGTCTTAGTCAAATCGTGTTACGAACTGACGTAGATTCGCCGGGGTGTGGTTACACGAGACGTTTCAGGCAGGTCTGTGTGAACATCTGCTTGTAGTTTAAATACATATTTTGTTCCGATTGCAAATTTTTATAATTTTACATGTCTAATACATGCACGGGCAACTTATAACACACAAAAGACAAAGAAAGACACGTATTTCCGGCGAATCACCCCTTTAATGTGAATTCCTACATCATATCTTTCCAAATGTTCTACCAAAACATTTAGAAGTCGGTTCTGACTTTTAAATACTTTTCAATATGACAAAAGTGTTTCCATTGCAGTTTTTCGAAATATGCTTTATCGTTTTGTCTGAAAAACACCTCATGCGAGCGTGAGATCTTTTTTGCAATACAGACATGAGTTTTGGGGAAATTGACGTGTTTCCATTGGGCGTATTTTCAATGCGCAATTTCAATAAGCGCATTTTGAAGAGTAGCTAATTGAAACTTGGCTACTGACTGATGATCCGGGAAGCGGTCACGTAACGTTAAAGACTCGGACCCGAAGACTCCGGTACAGGCTGCATATAGGTTTGCCTACGGAGCTACCATTTGACAAAGGAACGAACGACTCGGACCCGATGACTCGAGAGACTGTAACAGTCATTTCTGTTTCCGGTACAATGTTGCGCATGCGCGGTCAACACAAAACGAACGAATCACTCTCTGATACAACTCGCTCCTCCCGAGTCACGTTAAAGATTCGAATCGTCCATGAACGACCATCGCTATATCCCTCCCCTTCCATCCTCGGTCTGCGCTCACACTCCTCCTGCCTTCGGTGGGAAAATTCCTGCAGGAACATCCACGGTGGAATGAAGTCGGGAATTACAGCGGAAAACACACGTCTGTGACACAAGCCAGGGCATTCCGTGCATGTTCTTTCACATATCGTTCTGGTAGGTACACGCGATGTTATAATAGGGCACGATCAGAGATGTGTTATTGTGAATTAGGTGACCAGCGATGTCGAATGTCATTAAACACGATAGTGCACGCAGACACCGTTGTGGAAACACTGAACTTCCCAGAAATGCAGTTTACCCGCGAATTGCTACAGTGTTTACTCCGTAACCGACGTGTTGCTGTTAAAAACAGTGTCTTGTTACATTAGTTCACGTGGTTGCAAATGTAGTTGCGTGCATAAGAACTTGAAACGGAAAAGTTATAGTCATTTCATTGTTGTTATTCTGCCCTTTATACTGTTAGCACATTTTTCCTGGCCGAGCAGTCACATTAGAACTGTAACGTTGTTAGAACAAATACGTTTGCTTTTTTAAGCAAATAAGATAAGAGCAAGGTAGCGGTTTATTGTATAGATCATAGTTCACTCTTTCAACCGAGTCATTCATTAATTCATTGATTCATGTTGTATGATGTTAAAGGCAGGAACCAAGACGGACAGTTTGTTCCTTGGGGTTGTTTGCGCGTTGCATAAAGAAAAAATGTAAATCATTTATTCTCGTTGTTTGTTTATGTAGACTTTTAAGAACATGGCATCTGTTTTCCTCCAGGCTGGGATGATCCCTTTACACCCAGTTGTAAAACCGGTTAAAAACGGGGCTTCCTCCACATCAAAACAGTGCTAATTGGAGGTCACACAAGTTCCATAAAGCTGCAGCCAGGCTCACTTTTTCCACATTCAGAGTAGCAAATCCATGGCCAGAGAGATACTCTGCACTCACCATTATCTCAATTGATGTCAGAGAAAGTTGTGTGTATTGCAGTTATCCTGAAATATTTACTTAAATTACTTATTTGTAAATTGTGTGAGAAAAAAAACTGATAAAAAGGAAGGCCTATTGATTGTTTGAGTCTTTTTGTGTCTATGTGTTTTGTTGAGGAATATTCTGGATCACATCTGGAGCAGTCCGGTCGCCCACAGATTTCCTCCTTCTTCTTTCTCAATTGCCCCTCTGCATTACTGCATGAAAGCAAGCAGAAGTCAAGGCCATGCTAACCATACCAACTGTAATTTCATTGAGTTTGAATATAGTTTGTCAGTTCCAACCTCTTGGCTGCGTACATTCAATCTCTCGAGTGTCCTGTGATTTTCGTGTAAAAAAAGCACTGAAAACCAGGGAACAGGCAATATGGCTTTTGTTTGTTACATAAATGTGCTTCTTGAATCATTGACTGGGTCAAGCACTGCTTTTTAATATAAATATTTATGCAAACAAACAGGTGGGTCGATGGTATTTGGTGACGTCATTTAATTTAGTCACACATCTTGTTTTGGTCTGACTGTCCGACTCTCCCTTTTTTCTGTCAACCTGGCCGTGGTCAGCAGATGGTGGATTGCTTTGTGAAATACCTCTCTAAGTTACGACCCTCCCTTCTTCTTCTGGAATTCACTAAGGGGAGAACACCAAGCATGGAGGCAGCTAGCTAGACAGATGGAAGGTGAAAAAGCACTATTGCCCCTTCTGCGTTTCTTTATGCTGAAAGGAGAACAAGTCCTGTGAGTGGTTGCTATGGCGACCTCGCATTTTCAGACGACTCGAACCCATCTGCTTGCTGGCTGTGCGTAGCCAGAGAAAGCGAGAGAATGACAGCGGATGTGATTTTATATTTGGTTTTGGCTCCTGTGTTTCTTTTCCGATTTTGAGCTCTTCGTCTGAGCTTGTGTACGAACCCCCCCTCTAATTTGCACAGGCACTATTCAGCTATGTTTCTGTTTCACATGGCTCAGGCATGTGGAGACAGGATTCAATGTCTACTGGAGATTCGTCTCTATTAAATGATTGATTCATCTCTAAATGTGAAATGCAACCTCTCTGATAGCGGATCAGCAGGAAACCCAACCACGGTTTCTGGATTGGAGCTTATAGTCGTACGATCTGACGGACCTCTCGAGGTACCTCTCTCACCCCTACTGTGATAATCACAGCCAGCTCTGAGATCTGCGCGACCGCAGACCTTTCGTGTGGCCTCTTGACAATTCTTAGGATCGGATACAATTTCACATTTTCTAGCTGTTTTGTGAAGTGGTGTTGAGGGTTGATTTATCAGCGGAGACCCTAATTGGAAGTGGCAGCTCAGGGCTGCTAAGCTCATGTTTAGCATTTCTATGCTACACTGTAGTCGTCTGCCATCGGTGAAGTGTGTAAGTGAAGCCTCAAAGTTTGCAAAAGCTGGGAGGTTTTTCAATGCTATGTGTGTGCTTTAACTGTGTTAGTTGGCTGTTTTATGCTTAGTCTATTACCTGCAAAGTTTTTTCATGCAATAATGATGGTTTACATGGTTCGTATGTTTATTGGTTGGCATGTGCTAGGTCTGTTTTACTTTCAGCATCTGCATTTAAACATTTAAAGTAAATTGTGTTTTCGAAAATACACAATTGTACATTTTAAACGCTAGATATGTTCCGCCATGCATCATGTTTTCGCACAAAGTAACATGTAGTAATTTGAAAAATAAAATGGAATGGAAAGAACCTTAGATTTCTAAATTCTGCTGGCTTTTTTGGGGGTGTTTGTCTGGATTTAATATTACACATTAGCAGAATGGAAAGATAAGTTCTGTTTGAATGTTGTTTCTAATTCTGCCATGATACATTTCCCTTCATGTTGTCTTAAACCTGTATGACTCTTTTCAGTAGTGGACAAATAGATATTAAGCGCAATGTCTCCATGTTGTGTGTCACTTGCAGACACCAGGCCTCAACGCATCCTGTTTAGGTCTTTTGTATGCACTTGATACATAACCACAAAAATGAAAACCGTTATGTTAAATAAATAAATAATATACGAATAAGATGGGAATACAAAAATGAAAACCGTTATGTTAAATTAATAAATAAGAAACGAATAAGAGGGGAATACGAAATGAAAAACGTTATGTTAAATTAATAAAGAAAAAGAAAGTAATACGGACCAAAAAAACGTTAATGTTAATGAAACGGCAAAGCACCGGCTTTTGAATATTGGAACAAAAAGAAAATTAAATCTTAACATTACAGCTTTGCGCCCCATATCACCAGAGATGTTTCGAATTATTGCAACATTCACTCTTTCTCCACCAGTTTGAGAGCTCAATCAGATAAGCTCGGGGTGTGCGAGAACTGTTCTCATACACTTCAAATGTTTTTTCAGCCGTTCAGCCATTTTTTTGGTAGAGTTCCTGTTCTTTAGTCACTTCCTCGGCTGATTTTCTGGACTGTATATTATGAGCTTGGTCAAGACCGCACCAGCTGTTCAAAAAGACATGTGCAACTAAGCAGTTGTAAGTGAGATTTTTATATAGAAGCCTTGACTTTAAAATGAAGGTATTCTCAATAGATCACATTTTATTGGACGTACTGTTCATTACACATTCATCTGTTCTCAATGAGACAGAAAGATACCATGGAAAAATAAATATGTTGTTGTGCTTTGTCATAAATGACTTTGAGTGTTGTTTTTGAGGCATTCTTTCTCAAATATTAGGAATTTTGAAGTTGGAGCAGCAAGAAGAATGGAGCTTAGAGTCGAGAGGATGTTTTCTTAGAAACCCCACTGCCCCCCTTTCTTTTCTTATTGTAGAAACAACTCTAGAGCCCAGCATTAGAGTAGTTATAAATCGCATTTTAGCCATGCAGCAGGGGCCAATCCAGCTGGGGATAAATGCACTACATTATTGGATATTCTCTGCTTTACTGTGGCCAATTAGCTTGCACCCCAGGCCCATAAGCAGTCTGCCAGATGCACTATAGCCATGGTCTGTGGCTTTGAGAGGGAAGGGCTACAGCATACAGCGTATGAGTGATTATTAAATCACCCTCACTGAGTCCACAAGCCCAGATATTAGTTTGTTGACATGCGACGCGTTTGGGATGAGTGGCGGAACAAAAGCACGTGCACACACATTGGCAAGAAAACGCAGACATCAGTTTCACTCACCGCGTGCGGTTCATGTCCGGCATCTTTTAGCGCTGGGACCCCCGCTCCATCTATGAGTTTCAAATGATCTCCAAATCTAGCGTTATATCCACCGTTTATATAAAATTCGAGCACAGAAATACTACGCAATACTTCCAACTGGTTTTTTGACAAGTTAAGCATGAGAAGACGGCACGTTTGAAATTGTAAAGAAGTCAGAATGCATTACACAGTTGCAACACCCCTTTTATACGTTGGCCATTTCTTGATGAAAAGGATTTAGGATACATCAAACTTCATGTTGTTCATCCGTTTTGATGCCCAAACTTAAAGAACCATTGGAAGATATTGAGTATAATTATCATACTTTCAGAGTGGAGTGAAGAGTTTGACCTTGACTAGATTTGGCAGATATTGCGAGTGACTCATAAATGTTAGAACTCTTTTGTATCGTTCTGTTTAATGGCTGAACATAGATGAGAAAACCATGACAAGGCTTTATTTTATGTTGTGGTCAGCCTGCTGGTTAATAGTTGTGTTAGGAGGCCGGTTCATTTAGATCAGCTTCAAGTCCCTAAGATATTGTTAGATTTCTTTTAGGTGGGTTTGTGGTTGACTAGTTTTTTAAGCCAGCTTTACTCTTCTGTCTATTGAAATCACCATTGCATTGGCACGAACGCGTTCAAGTGTGGTTCCCGCTGAACTGGACCTCACATTCAATAGCAGCCTGTTAAAGACAAATTTAATCTGCCTCTCTTTAACTCTGTGGACGGGGGATTTTCACAAACTTTGCAATTGACACGGTGATAAAGCCTTTGCTTTTGGGAGCACACATCACTTTTTCTGTTCCTGTAATTTATACGTGTAAATGTACATTTGGCAGACAGTTTAAAGCAATATGCCTCTGCCAGCGGACCTATTTTTAAGAGGTTTAATGGTTAGTCACAGATACATTACATTCGGTAAAGATTAGTTGTGATGACTGGATGTGGATAGTGAAACATTTCTGTAAAAGATGCTGTTTAGCGTAGATAATCTATAGTGGTTGAGGTTCACCAGTCGGACAGTGAATGTCTATTGTATACTTATTGATTGATTATTCTATAGACACTACATTTTCCCTTGTAATTAACAAAATTCATGTCCAACATTTTGAAAAATGTTCTAGTCTGTGTCACATACAAGCAATGCAAAAACATCAGTCTGGAGAAAATGTCCCCTTGGGTAAGGGAGTTTTCCAAGGCTAGATTTTTGATGGGCTTTAATTATGTTCTTGCTTCTGTGTCTGTTTTGACAGTTTATGTCCTGAATGCTCCTGATGACAAATTGTATTATTTGTGTAGCACACAAATAGCAAAAGAAGACCACCCACATGAATACACTGTGCTGATGTGTCTGAACAATTAATCTGATATTAATTTATATTTATTATTAACATGTTTTTTCATTTGTGTTTCCCCACATCTGCATTTGAATGCTAAATTGCAAACATGGCTAGAAACAGAGTGTGTTAAGGTTGTGTTTATATGGCTCTGTTCTTTGATTAAAGGAAAGTATGTGAGAGAAATGGGAGTGTTTGTTTTGGTTCGGTCTGGATGTGTTCAGCTGATGTCTTTGTTCTCTGGCTGAACCGCTAAATGTGATTTCGAGTATGTGTACACGATAACACACGGAAAAGTTTTTCATTTGCGTTTTTGAAAAGTTTTACATACACACCACAGCGATATCAAAACGATCTGCATTTACATGGATCTGGGAAAACGATGTATTATGCATGCCAGGCCAGTGGCTATAAAGAAACCCTACGTTGCACATCCGCACAAACTGTTTTCATCTAAAAGCGCTTTTAATACACTTTGTCAGTGTGTATGTGTTTTTATAGTAGTGTGCATTTAAATACGATGTCTTTGCTGGTTGTGGTCTTATAGTAAATCTACTTTTTGGTGGAGAAATTATAGTGTCACGTGGCACAAACATGGAGCATGGAGGTCGCCATTTCTGTTTGGGGAATACTCACGCATGCCTACAGACTGCGTCTACATGCGTATGATGTCATCGTTTATGGAAAAAGTAGTTTATCCGATTACACGATGATGCCGTTGTTTTCAAAAACGTTCACTCCAAAAGTTTGCGTTTTCAGTCCCCTAAAACGTAGTTTTCATGTAAATGGCCAGCCAAAAAGCATACAAAGTTTTCCGTTTTATGTTGAAAATGGTCTTGTGTAAAAGTCTCTATTTTCTCCCATTCATAATAATATCTCACCTCAAGTGCTGAATTACTTAGAAAAGTTGAAGTAGATATACCTCCATTATACTCTAATTTAAATGACTTTAAATAGCTTAATTGTCTAATGATGTCAGCAGCTAAAATGTTTTTCTATGAAGTAAGGGGAAATAACCCCCCACCCCCAAATTCACTGATATTTGGTAACATGTTTCTTTAAAAGGGCCATTTCATGAAAATCTAACTTTTGTCGTGTTTCTTTAAAGGGGCCATTTCATAAAAATCTAACTTTGTCCATGTTTAAGTGCTATAATCGGATCTCTCTTCTACCAACTTAGAAAACGTGAAAAATGACAACCCGGTAAGTTTAGTGAGCCTATCTCTGCAAGCCTGTGAGCAAACATTTTTGCCATTTTTGTTTTCGCAAGCAACATAGCAGCTCATTTGTACTAAAAAAGACACACACGAAAACAGTGCGTTTCTCCTCAAATACAAAACTGGGCAATTAGGGCATTGTATAATAAAAATGTAGTGTATTTTGAGCTGAATCTTCACAGACACATTCTGTGGACCCCTACAATTTATATTACATGTATGTAAAAGTAGAAAAAATCTCTCCTTTAAGATATTATAGTCTTTTCACCTACCACAGACATCCCATGGAGACCCTTTTTTGGTTTATTGTTGTAAGGCTGTTATGGTGTGACTGTGTGCTGTTGTGGTGTATCGTCTTCCTCATCTGACCCTCATTAGTGCTGGTGAACATGAGAAGTCTGTCTGTGTGGGACTGTAGAGTACCTCATCCCTCTCTGTATTAGTCTTCTGTCACATGGTATCATCAAAGGAATGATTAAGACCCTGTAAGCAGATGGCATTTATAATCCCTCAGTTTTACTGTGAGTGTATTGTTTGACAGTTTAAAACAATTAGAGGGGTCGAAAATGTATTTTGCTTTTATCCTCTCCTTTCGGAATCCAGACTGTTTTACCCAGCATGAAGTCTCAGAGGTTTGGCATGCCTGGCTGAGATCAAGAGTCAAATGACTGAATCTCTGTATACGTTCCACATGAAAAAATTAAACATGTTAATAAAAACATTAAAAAAAACACACTTCATTGTGTATGCGCTCTTTATAAACCCCCTATTGCATAGCTAAGTATATTATATTGCATTTCGTATCAGGCCCGATACTAAGCTCATGTACAAAATGCACCAATACCAAGGGCCGACACCTCATGTGACATAAATGAGAATTTTGTTGTGAAATTTGCTTTGAAAGTTCGTGATAAGCACATAAGATTTTTATTTTTCATAATGTGTTTAAGGTGGAGTTGTTTGTAATTAAAAAGCTATTCTATTTTTTTTTGGTCTCACTGTGTTGTGAAACGGTACAGGCATCGGTATCGGTGAGTACCAGAAACAAATATCGGTACTTGTACTTGGTCTTTAAGAAATGGTATTGGTGCATCACTAATTTCTATCAATAGATGATCCCAAAAATTACACACTGGACCTTCAAAACAGTTTGTCTTTTTTTTAGCACTGTCCATTCTTGAATAGCCTATTACCTATTACTGACTACTGAAAGAATTAATTGTACTCTGTACCCCTACAACAAAACACTTAATTAAAAAGTGTCATTCAACATTAGGCTATAAACTCAAAATATGCATACACGAAAACTGTTGGATTATTGTAGGCTACACTGCAATAAAATATCCATGCAAGCAATTCTGACCGACGGCCACTTTGTTTCACGTCTCTGCTCCAAACTCCGCCCACAAAAGCTAACTGTTCCCTCAGAAGGTGCACTAGTCGGGATGCACAGAATTATTTGACAAGTTGTTTAGTACAGGGAACTATGTGCATGCGACCACTGTGTGAGGTTAAAGGATGTCGCGAGAGGTGGGGCTACTGTCAGACCGCCCACTACAGTCTTAACTACACAAGTTACCGACTGGTTAAGACGCTTTCATTCAGAATTTTCTTTTAAGGTGCTCCACACACGCTGCCGACATGTGTGCTGCATTAATAATGCGTGCGCACCTCTCTGTTTCTGGTTGCTGCTTAATCTTATCACACGTCATGTTCGGTTAAATTTATTCGGCCATTACACTTATATTGGTTGCCGAAAATTTGGTGCATCCCTACTCTAAAGTGATTTCCAAACAATAGGAGTCATTCTCAACACCTAACAGTTTTAGGTTAAGTTATTGCAGACCTTCATTGCTTGGTTGCATCAAACATTTGCTTACAAAGAGATTTCGAAAGTTTTTTTTTATTCGCTGGTATGAAGAGCAATCTGTGTGAACAGCTCCTAACAATATAGTTATTATTGTTTGATTTGTGGTAATCTTGTTTATTTAGTTTTACATGTTCTTGATAAGAAAAACAAGCATAGGCTATACTATATAGACTATAGGTCTATTTGACTGCGTCCTGCCCGCTCTGGTAAGCTTGGATTGCGCCTGCCTGCTCTAGTAACCTTGGAACAATGAGACAAGACTGGCCGAGAGTAGAGTTCTGTTCTGCACTACTTTTTCCAGAACTTTATATATGAAAGGTAGATTCGAAATAAGTCTGTAGTTAACTAGTTCTCCAGGGTCGAGATGGGGTTCGAATTGAGCATTCGCGTGAGTTGAAAAATCGTAACTTTGCGTTCCAATCAGGAGCTTGCTCTAGTAGGGCCGTGAGCGAGCAGCAGAAGCCCTCCGGCCCATGTAATTTTCTGTTACAAACCGACCCGGCCCCCCATTAAAGACAGGGAGAATTATGTGGCCCTTGCAGAAAAAAGTTTGGGGACCCCTGATTGAGATGATCTAATGATTTTAGATAGTTCATCGTGATCTGTGGTAGAAAATAATCGCAAATTCTCCTTAGGGGAGCTGTAGTTAGACGTTTGTTCATCGGGTGTCACTTCTGGTTGAATAGTTATCATTTTTTCTCTAATATCTTGGATTTTATGCTTGGACTGCTATGCTGGTATAAAGAATCAGAAGTCACTGACGATTTTGTTTGGTTAATTTAGCCACTGTGTTAACCAGCACAACCTCAGGTTTTTATTTGTCTTCTATTAGTGATGAAATGTAGGCAGATCTAGACGTTTATAAGGCTTTACTGTATTTTCCATGCTGTACGAAATACCTCTAATTTAGTTTTCTTAAAGTTGCGCTCCATTTTCTGTGCCGCTTTCTTTAGAGCCTGAGTTTGTTCATTATACCACGGTGTCGGGCTGTCATTTTTAATCTTCTTAAAGCGCAGAGGAGCAACTGTGTCTACCGTTACCGAGAAGGTGGAGTTAAAATTGGTCCAGATCTTCGACGTTATTACTCATGCTAGAGATTTGAGACAAAAAATGAACAATGCACATTGTGAAAATTGCTATATGTAAATAAAATTGAATTGAATTAAATAAAATGTCATTCCTGTGCTGAGGATTTTGTTAGCTCTAAATAAAATTTCGTAAAATCTTCTGAAAATGTCTAAAGGGGAAAAAAAACACAGAGTTGTGTGAATTTCATCTCGTGCACACCAGACACATTCCTGCAACAGAGTTTTGACTATTATAATTGGGCGCTATTAGCTCTCAGACAAAGTGATTTCACTGCAGTTCGTCTCAAAGGCTCAGGGGTGCTTGATCATTTAAATGAGTCTTGTACTGTTTATATGTTTTTATATCAGTCAAGAGTCAAGACAGATGTGTTTGTAGTCTAAAGCAATCATTACTCTGATTCTGTTAGAGGGGTTCTTTAGAGTGGCTGTCTGGATTTTGGAATTTGCTATGACTCATACTGTATATAGTAGGGCTGTGGAATTAATCGAAAGTTTTTCATAATCATCAATTTTGGCCTTCATCAATTACAAAAACTAAATAATCGTGGCAATTGATCATTGTGCCGCGTTACATTTTGCAAGGATCCTCTATTTTCTTGTAGTATAAATCCACAGCGCACACCTTTCCTTTACAGTGGTTCTGCAGTGCTATTTTTAGTTAAATTCAGAGTTTTAAAGCCAATTTTTTGATTTTCTATGTTGTTTTAAAGGTTAATGAGTAATCGTGTTATATAATCGAAATCTTAATATTGGCCAAAATAATCGCGATTATGATTTGTGTCATAATCAAGCAGCTCTAGTATATCGTCTGATCCACCCTTATTGCTCTTAAGAACATCAGCCCCAATGTCCATAAGTCATTCCGTGTCAACTCAACCCGAGGTCCCCGGCTCAAATTTTCAATTTTTAATTAGAAGCAATACCAACATCAGTAGTGATGAAAGTAGGGCTGAACGATTTAAAAAAAAAATTTTTTTTACTCACCCATACGACGTTAAACATCTTTAGAGAAGTTCCGGCGTCTTCGGCGTGACATCAGAGAGATTTACAGGCCATCATGGTTATAGACATCATGGTTTCAGTTTTTGTCAAGGTCCAGGAAAGTACTAAAGACTTGGTCCATCGACACATAGTGGCTCAGTTGAATTATTTTGAAACGACGAGAATGCTTTATTCGTGAAAAACAAACCAAAATACTGACATTAATTGATATATTCGCCTCTGGCTTGTCGGTGTATGGCGGGCGTTCACGAGAGCACTTCTTCATCTTCTTCTTGTAGGAGAGCACTTTGAAGCATGCGTGTTAGGTTTGTGCGCCGAAAGCCGCATGGGGCTTGACCCTATTGGACGCCGGCGCTCTGACTCACAACGGCGAAATACAACTTTGTGTTCAGTAGAATTTAGTTCTGCGGATGTAACACACACAGTTTCTGCCAATCTTAATCTTAAATACCTATAGACTAGTATTGCATACTTCGTATCGTCCGCAGGGGTGGCATATGACTCCGTTTCACTTTTCACATGCGGTTCAAATGCGGTTTTGAATAGTTTCAAATATCTCCAAACCGAGTGTTATATCCACCGTTTATATAACATATCCCTCCCCGAAATGCAGTGAACAAACAAACACATTTGAACGAAGGAACACATTGATGGGCGTCCCCAAATGAACCTTGGGGCAAGTGCGTAAAGCACAGAAATACAACGTCATATTTCCAACTTGTTTTTTTGACAAGTTGATCATGTCAAGCTTGAGAAGCCAGCACGTTTGACCTTGTAAAGAAGTCAGAATGCATGAAACACAGTTGCACTACCCCTTTAAACAACAAGAGAATTTGCTTTGCAATTACGCCCACCAACCAGTACAGTCATGTAGGGCTGAATATTTTCTTTGGTGTGTTGTTGCTTCTCCCATATGTGTATGCGTATGGATTTAAGTACTGTAGCAAAGGTTGTGTGAGTGTATGTATGGATTTGTCATTGAGTCATTATTCAGGAATGCACCATGTATAATCTAGGACACTGATACCTGAATCCTGGAGTCTGAGGAAGCCCAACAATTTCCTGTTAATATTTAGAAACTAATATATCATGTCCATTTAAGCATTCTGCATGATTGAACAATTTAAGTTAAGTAGAAGAAACTTTTCCCCTAAAGCCACTGATACACATAGTGGAACATAAATATCACAGTGGAACAGGCCATGTGTCGTGAAATATTTCGACCGTGGCAAATGGGGCGAATCACTGATACAAAGATGAAAGGGAAGGGTTTTTCTACGGACCATTGATATGTTCTTACAGCACACTAACCAATCATAGCCGTTGTATTTTAGTTTGGTGGGGCCGGAGTAAGTTTACTATTATTCTGCTTGTACATTTGTTTTTAAATTTTTTTAACTAATGGCAACCTTATTATTTTTGGAGTTGTGACTGCGGAAAAAACCAAATTTGAATGTTCCATGTTGGTTTATTTTTGTTAGTGCTCTTTTGGCTCGAGACAATTTTGAGGAGGAGGAGACAGTTAAGAAATATGAATGCTCAACATGGCCACTTTATGGGTGGGAAATTCTGCCTTTTAGTTGAAATAAAATGACTGTACCATAACCGTGAAACCTAACTTGCCTTCAAAGCATAGTTCAACCAAAAATGACAATTCTGTCATAATTTACTCACATTCTTGTTCTGCTCAAAAGAAGATATTTCGAAGAATGTTTGAAACCAAACCATGGCGGTACCCATTCACTTGCATTGATTTTGGGGGCATACAATAGAAGTGAATTGGTATGAATGTGGTTTGGATTCAGATGATTATTCATTTTTGGGTGAACTATTTCTTTAAACAGACTTTGAAACAAGCGGGAAACCGTACTGCCTTGTAGCACCTAAACAAACATTATTCTGATAAACAGCCATTCTGAGAGACATTCTGGCTTTGACCATTTACACGATCAGCACTTTTGTAAACTGATGAGTCCTGTTCTAAACCTTTTCTATGTGCTCAAATCAGGGCTTCAAATTGCACTTCCCTTTTGATGTAAATTTTGTCCCACTAAGTGGGCAGTATTTCATACTCTGACTCTGTAATCACAGGCAAAGCCCTTGTAAATGCAAACGTGCTTGGCAGCTGAATGTTCTTAAATCATTGCGTATAGTGTTTCTGTTGTGGCACGGGCTTGCTCATAGACTTTTTTTGGATATTTGCAGTGGATCAAGCACTGTAAGGTCTTCAAAACGTCTGGGGCTTTTTGTTGGTTTCTTTCAAGAAGAGCATCATAGATTAAGTTTTTGTGATTTGTGGGTTGTGTGCAATCCTTATTTAAAAGGCGCTCTTCCTGACAAATGCAATCTAGGATTGAGTTATTCCATCCACTTAAGGGAGCAATTCTGCATCCGGACTTATTGAGAGCTGTCCAAATCTCTGTCTTGTTTCACAGTCACCTACATTTTTAGTCAATTTGCTATTAAGATGTCAATATCTGTGCCTGCCATTTCTCCACACATACTGACAATCAATGGTCTTTTGTTCAGAATAAGTTTATAATTTACAGGAATTCAAAATAAGAATTGAATTGAAAAAAGAATAAGTTAATTCCTGATATTTACTGTATTGTTTACTTACTTTATCTAAGTGACCATATATTTGCAGGCGTTTCGTTGATAGGAAATGACATAAAAGTTTATAAAGCTATACAGTATTTTTGACAGTTCGCATAGTCATTTAAAATAAAGCCAGGAATGTCAGTATATTTTATGAACGATTGTTGAGATGAGACACCATCAAAGACGGAAGTTTGGCCACACGATTTTGAGAACTGGAGAATTTCTAGTGAGAATACGTCCAGAGAGTATAGATCTAAAAGCAGGCCAGCTTGAAGAACGACAAAGTGTAAAGGTTGATTTTCGTTTTCTCTCAAGTTTCCCAAAAACACTTTGATACTTATTTGAGTAAGCAGTATAGTGGGAGCTTATTGAGATGAATCAGTAAATGATTGATGTAGTTTCGTTTTTACGTAAAAATCTGCCTTTTCTTCTGCTGGGTTTCAACACAGAATGAGTCTGTGATCTCTGTGTAGTTTTAAGCCTTTAAGTGTGGTTTTGTCACCTTTGGTGATATAATGTCTCGCTGAAAAGTTCTTTCGGGAAGGAAATGAGTGGTTGATGACTTGACTTTTTCAAAATTTAAAACATTAGTTTATATATATCGTGCATAAAATTTGTATATACAGGTACATGACAAAATAATACAATGGGCAAATAGGTTATATCTCTATTAATGTGTGTTGGACGACTATTTGCTCTTAATACAGCTTCAGGTCTTCACGACCGATTTACACATAGTCTCCAGTGGATTGTTGTTGTTTGTCTTCAATGCTTCAGAGAGGTTGGACCAGTGAACCTGCTTTTTACTCTTCTCGTAGTTGTGGAAACTGTTGCTCTGGAAAGTCACCAAACAGTCGGGCTGTTACCGATGGGAACATGTTACAGATGCTCCTTCTAAATGAGTTCCCATGCACAGTCTAAAATGCTAATTTGTTAATCAGCTAATGTAAAGGCTCATCATAGTGTGGCGATACGGGTAAATGAGGAGATGAGAGCGCGCTCTCAAATAGCAAAACTATAATATGTCACGACTACGCCACCCCAGCATTGAACCAGCAGGGGAAATACCCCTACAAGGGCACACAAGTTCGTTTCTCTCTCTCTCTCTCTCTCTCTCTCAGAATCACAAGACACGGAGAAGTGAATACGTACAGAAAAACATAATTCTTTATTTGATAATCATAAATAATTTAAAAGGCTACTAGAGTCAGTGAAACAATGGTGCTAGCTGGCCAGGCCACTGGTTAGTATATGAGCAGCGAAGCTCAATCAGTACACAGACATGCAAGCTCTCGTGGCGGAGCTGGGGTGCACCATTAGCTGGGCATGCTAAGTGGTGGGCCTCACATTAGCCCACAATGAGTACACCTTGCCAACAACTTGGCAAGCACACACACACTAGTGAAATACACTACAAGAAAACCTCTACCGCAGAATTTCCGTCACCGTGCATAAAATGGCTAGCCTGCCCGCTTTTGGGTCACCCCACTTCTGCGAAAGAAAGAAGAAAACCAATTAACAAAGTATATAACTGCAGCCTATCAGAAAACAGCAGTAATTGTTAATGTTGCCAAAAATAAGCAATCAACGGCAAATAAACACACTGTTGCTTACCGATAGTAGCAAGGCAAAAAGCACAAACATAAATAAATCAATTATATCCAAATCTAAACCCAAACCAAATATTACAATAAGAGAAAGAAACAACCAAATGTAAAGTAGCCGTACGCAAAAGCTTTACGCAAAACCATTGTCCGAAACAGCTGTAAGCAAGGCAGTTGTCAGAAACGGCTGTAAACAAATGGTACCAAATTTACATTTACATTTAGTCATTTAGCAGACACTTTTATCCAAAGCGACATACAGATGAGGAAAGCAATTATAACAACATAGGCAACAAAATACATAAGTGCATCAAAACTAGTCAATTAAAGCCTAGCACAGTATACAAAGCTAAGAATAGCGAGGCTAGTATTTTTTTTATTTATTTATTTTTTGAATAAGAAGAAGGAGGATGAGCACAGATGACATGGATGATGCTTTTGCCAGTCTCAGGGCTTCTAAGACTGAGAGCAGTGCAGTCTCTGTGGAATGACCGCTCTTGAAACCAGACTGATTGCTGTCCAGGAGGTTGTTTCGGATGAGAAAGGAGGAGAGCTAGTTGAACACAACTCGCTCAAGAGCTTTGGCAATGAAGGGAAGAAGGGAAACCGACCCGCGGTGTGATGCGGGCCTCTTTGAACGCTGTGGGAAATGTCCCAGTGGTGAGCGAAGAGTTGATGACATGGGTCAGAGCAGGCACAACCGTTGGAGAGATGGCCTGAAGGAGATGGGTGGGGATGGGATCCAGTGGGCAGGTGGTTGGAACCAATGACCTTGGAAACATCAGCTTCACTCAGAGGAGAAAAGGCGGGGAGCACACACGTGTCAGGGATGTGGGCGGGTTCGACAGGTGGTGGCGTAGAAAACTGGCTGCTGATGGCGGTAGTTTTCTTTACGAAGAACGATGCAAAATCAGCTGCTGTTAACTCTGATGAAGGTGCGGGAGCAGGCGGACAAAGGAGAGAAGCAAAACAAATTATAACAAAAACAAATACAAAACTAATAAAACAAACACAAATAAACAAAAGCAAAACAGCAGCGTCGAGGCCAACCAGAAACGTGATCAAACGCCCACTCCGAACCGTTGAGCACGATCCATTTCATCACTAGCTGAAAGTGAAATATATATATACAGTTTAAACTAAACTGTATGTCTTTACATGTCTGAAATGATTCTTCATAGCTTCAGTCTGTAGGCCTACTTGCTGCCAGAGGTCAGCAGATTGTAGATAAACAGTAATCAATAGTAAAAAAACATGTAAGTGAACTGCTGTTTAATTTGAACGGTTGTCATGTAATTACTATTCTAATTGTAGTATTTAACGGCTGGCAGGATCTGTTTAAAATATTCCTGGATGTCAACGTGTTTGTCCTTTATTGAAGTCTTTGTTTTTTTGTGGGTTTTGGCTTTGATTATTTCAGACGGCTCTCTTGCTCTACAGTTTAGTCTGTGGTTATTTCATGGATCGTATGACTGCAGAAATGTAGCAATGTCTTCCTCGTCTGACTGATCTGCTGCCCATGTTAATGGAAAACTGCCCCGGCAGAGAGGACAAAGAGGTCACATGGTCAGGCTGGAAGGAAGTGTTTCGTCACGGTTTTACTCTGAAATTGCAACAGCGAGACTCAAAGGTCTTTCCGTACCCTCATCTCTGCTTACACTTGCACACCCACAGGCATCGGACTGCTACGGTCATTCATTTTCATTATTTCCACAGACTGGATCTAATCAGCATAGAAATTTCCATTTGATCCGTTTTCTTCCCTAGAGAGACAACCGATCGAATAGGTTTTATTTGTAACACACCGTCTTATGTGTTACAGATGAATTCAATGTGCATTTTTTTGCAGAAGATTGTTTTATTCCACACTGAACTGCTTTTGCATTTGACTTACTTTCTCCAGCAAGTCTGACTCGCTCGCACAGTTTTTGACCTATATTCTTGCTTTCACAGGATGTTTGTAAATCAAGCATCCTGTCTTTCAAAACCTGTAGTGTAGAAGAGAGAGAGAGCTAAACAAAGACATAAAGAGACTTCAAGAAGGACAACCCTCTCAGCTGTGAGTAAGTGTAGCATATATCATTTGTGGCAGAAAGATTTTCCTCTGTCCTCTTCCCCTTTCACAAAGACTTTCTCTTTGCCCTCCTCCAGTTCTTCTGTTTCTATCGTAGCTGCTTCAGCGACTTTCCCGTTTTCTTTCTCTGATCAATTTGCTTTCTTTCATTTCTGTTCAAAACTTTTCCTCCCTGCTTCAAATGTCTACATTATTTAGTCTGGCTTGGTTTATTCCAGGCCATTTCCATATGACATTTTCCAGGATTCTTCTTATTACACACATGCATCAGTCGAGATTTAACATCTGATCCTTATTAAATCACATCAACGTACACGTACTCCAGCACTATAAGATTGAGCACCATTAGTTTGGGGGAGGAATGAGTAATTCTTGAGCCAATACACGCTGTTACCATCTTAAACCACCTGAACATGTGTAAGGACTGTGAAAGATCATAGAAATGAGTTGGTTAAAGTATGTTGCCTGGTGAGACACACGACGAGCTGCATTCAGTTTTCCAGGTGTGCTGGTGGACTATGTCCTGTTTAATGACAGAGATGGATTGGGTATAAAGATGGGCTCTGCATTTGGAGGA
Source organism: Barbatula barbatula (assembly GCF_947034865.1). NCBI lineage: Eukaryota > Metazoa > Chordata > Actinopteri > Cypriniformes > Nemacheilidae > Barbatula > Barbatula barbatula. The sequence goes on along the minus strand of NC_136766.1, from coordinate 21,108,553 downwards.
CAAGCCACACTATGTGTGGTTTCAGAAGGACAAAATCATTTTATAGTACACATGCTTGTCTCATAGTGTAATATATGGCTGCACAGTAAATCTGATAACTAAATGAATTCTGTTTCTTCTGTGTGTATCATTTATACAAGGACTGTTCAGAGGGTCAGCGTGAAGTCATCTTCATAATGTGTGAAACTGCATGGACAATGGGACACATTTTCCAGCTGTTGTGTGGAGTAGTGAAACATTGTGATTACAATATCAAGTGTAATTGTGTGCAATTAATGCATCAGCATTAACTCACTAACTGCTTTATTTCAGACAGGAATTTTCCTCATGGCTAATGCATCCTTAGGCTGCATACGTGGCATAAGATAAAAGCGGATAAAAGATCTGAAAACAAGAAAGCACTGTTTTATACTCTTGAATACCATACGTTACTGTGCAGTTTGATCATCATGTTTCCTCCGTCTGTTAGGGTGAGGAACAGCTGCCAAGCCACTTTACAACCAAACAGTTTCAGTCATTTTGTTATCTTCCACTCGACTTTGTCACTGAATTAGAATACCCCATGCCCTTCAACCACACACCCTCCTACCAAAACCCTGACCTCCATCCCCAATTTGTAAAAAGCAGAGAGCGTGTTTATGATTGTCTTAAAACTGCAAACTCTCCAGCTCCAACAGAACCTGGGGGTTTTGCACAGACAGGTGTGATTTCTCAGGATTTTTATGTAGGGTATTCTAAATATATAGCATCTTTGATGAAAGCTTTCAGGCATTTTGGTGTTGTGTTTGCGGATTCTGCATCTCACCGTTAACTTTAGATCTAGAGGGTAATTGGTTGTAAATGTAATACATTGTATCAGTGCTTCTGGATGGCTCTAGGGTAACTTTGTATGTTTTCTTGTGCTATTAAATGAGGGTCTGATTAATGATAAAATGAGCAACTGCTTTACACATGAGAGAGATCTTGTTTGCTTTTTATTAATTGCTGTGCTGTGGTTGACTGTCTGTGCTCCGTACACCCCACACCCTGCCAGGATTTCCAGTCATATACTTATTTTAGCCATAATCTTGTCTAGTCTTGACTGTGTTATGTCCTATTCAGCATGTGTCCGTCACTTCTGTTTCCACAAATGTCTTATTTGCACCCCCTTTTCAAGCCTTCTTTAAGCCATTTTTGTTTTACCTTCTGTACTGGTGGGGTAGCTGCTCTTCAGAATTTTTGTTCTGCATCCTGCTTGGATAATCGTTTTGCGTGTCTAAACTTCTGCTCTGCTTGATGCAGGATCACAGGATTGACCTTGATCTCATGAGCCACTCACGCAACGACTTAGCTGTTTATTGTTGTTGTTTCACGCCTTGTTGAATGAGGTGATGAAAAGATTATCGTCTTAAAACATGATACGCTCAAATGGCCACTTTCCTTACATATCACTACCTCTCTCCCTCTCTCTGGCTGCTTTAACTTCATTATCCCCCCTATTATGTGCTTCTCTATATGTAAGGCCTTCTAAGTCCCTGAGCCATTAAAATCCTCTTGGGATACTGCTTTGATCAAGTTACTAGTAGTTATTCTCACAAGAGTAAGATCAGCTTGTCTGACCCCTAAACGACTCCCTTCCTGATGTCTAAATCACTGAACTGACATCTGTCTCTTTGTGTAGGGTTTAATCTGAATCTAATTGGCTGAGGAAGTCACCTAAGGTATTTCGTGATAAATTCAGTGTGGGTGATTGTCGAGGTAATATGGCAGATTATGTCACAGTATAAAACATCATTATAAACGAAATTGTTGCTACAAAACGTGTTCAGAAATGTTTTTATTTAGTAAGATTGCTCTTGTTTTGTGAAAACAGAGAAACCTCCATCCTGACACTGTTAGCATTAGGCTGTTCAGTCCAAGTGTTCGGGTAGCACTGATTTAAATCTAAGTAAACTTCACTGATGCATGTTTTTATTCAAAGTATAAGCACATTTTACTGATGTGAATCAAGGTGACATATGCCCTGTCAGTAACCCATGTCCTACGGGTGTTTCTGTTCATACTGTAGGTTAAGTAGAAAGCCATCTACCAGATGCTGAAATCTTTCAGTCTTTTCAGGAAACATGCTTAGAGGAGCTCTACTTGTAATTTTTGGCTCGTCTGCAACTCTGCACGTTTCTGGTTTGTGAATTGGTAGAATTTCACACATTTAATGACAGGTTTGACAAAACAAAAGCCGAACTAGTTTACTCTTTCTCTCATTTCTATATAATCCTCTGTGGAGAGAAAAATAATGGTTTTCTTTATGAATTGACAGGACATTTTTTTGTGCTGCCTAGCTGAAAAGCTAACTGTCAAACAAACAAATCACTGCATCATTATAGTCACGGTTTTGCATTAAAGACCACATTTTTTCTTGCCAGAATTGTGAGTATTTTAATTTGTGTTTCGAATACACTCTTGAAAGGTGTGGAACATAACATGGGTAAGAAATGACACAATTCACATGAAACAGAGAAGGTCTATCAAAATATATTTGTTATCAGATATATGCAGCAATCTAGAGGAAAACAAACCAGTATGCTGTAAGTGTTTATAAATTAATTTTGTTTTTCTATTAGTTGCTTTATTTATTCGATTTCAGTATATGTATTTCTATTATGTTTTTGAAATGCTTTGTTTATTGAAACGAAACTGTGCACGCGTTTCCATTAACATTAAAGTTTGAGATTTATAAACGTCAGATCAAGATCAGGGTGCTGTGTGCGGTGATGGCCTGTAGGCTACACTATTACCTTTCTGTTGTTTAAACTTGGCGAAGTGATTTGGAACTGTGATGCGGTCGGCAGACCTGGAACACCTTCATAGGTGTGCATTTACCGAATGTTAAAGAATACCCATAGAATGTTTGTCAACCTATCAGATTAGAGCACTCAACAGCCCCATGGTATAAATTAAGTTATATGTCCTTCATTTAAACTTGATGCAGGCGGCAACTTGCAGCCAGTGAAGTGAAATTAGCAGGGGTGTTACATGGGTTCTTTTTGGCTGATTGAAGACTAGACGTGCAGCTGCTTTCTGGAAACCGCTTTCTTTTTCCGAGACAGCAGAAAATATTTTATCAAGATTGTGGAACGAGAAGTTGTTGTCACCTGTAGTCTGCGGTTGTAGACCGCAGGCACTTTGTGCAGACAAACTTCCTATTCCCCTTTTGTGCAAATTAGTTTGACAACCACACAGGATCACATGTTAAAGCCAAGGTGTAGTTTCACTCTCAAATGCAGCCATTTCTTATTTCTGATTTCTATCTTCTTATGACTATTTCACGGCATTTCTTTGGACAGACTTTTTTCATAACATTTAAATGTATTCATTTGGCAGACGCTTTTATCCAAAGTGACTTACAAGAAGCTGAGCATATAAACATTTTGTCAACACACTAAACAGTACTGTTAGTTTACAAGGCCATTCTACTAGGAGGATTAAAGGTGGAGTAAGCAAGGGACAGAATGAACCACAATATTAAATTTTTTTTAGAAACAAGACATGGAAAATAATTGGTTAGTCAAATAAATGCTGAACAGCTATGTTTTTTAAAGTTGTGAAGGATGCTGCAGTTCGGTTGGAGGCTGTCAGCTCATTCCACCACAGGGAGTCCGAATGAGTAAAGGTTTTTGCAGGCAATTTGGTGCCTGGCTGTGATGGAACAACCAGGCAGGCGTCGCTCATTTTCAGACCGAAGATGGCTGGAGGGGATGTAGAGCTGGAGCATTGAGCTATGGTAAAGGGGTGAATTTGCCGTTAATGTTCTGATGGCCAGTGTCAGCGATTTAAACGTGATGCAGGCGGAAACTGGCAGCCAGTGAAGTGAAATTAGCGGGGGTGTTACATGGGTTCTTTTTGGTTGATTGAAAGCTAGACGTACAGCTGCATTCTGGATCATTTGCAAGAGGGTTGACTGCATTTATTGGTAGGCCGGGCAGCAGAGAATTACAGTGGTGCAGTCTTGATTAGGGATGCACCGATACCAGTTTTTCTCTGCCGATCCGATTCCGATACTGAACTTTCAAATATCGGCCGATACCGATCCAAATCCGATATCAGTTATTGTTGACCTTTTAAGGTTTAGAAATGTCTGTAACTCACACAGTCATTAAATTTATCTGCTTAAAGTCAAGCTTTGCATATTCATGAAATACATCAAAACTTAGATAATTAATATACACAGTATGACGGACATCTTTATTAAGAACACTGTGCTAAACTTATAATTGAAATAAATTACATTTAATCAAGCTATGGAGTCATCCAAATGACAATCTGTATTTTCCTGAAGCTGAAATCACGCTGTTGTTTGTGATCCTCGCAACTCTTTAGCATGTAGCACAGCACTCTGCAATGCGTAACCAGAATCCATCCCATGCGCGGTTAAACTCAAAAGGGAATGGGACACACGTCGGAGCTCCAAATATTAGCAGTGAAGCTCAAAGATTTTACATCTTTTAACTGATCCGCAACATGCGACGACACTATAAAATAACTCGGGCAAAGCTGTTCCAGAAATGTATTTACGCGATGGTAAAGTAATAACGCGGTTCAGGCGACGGAAGCCTACATTTTCCACAACAGAGAGAGGCTGATTATCTAGTACAATAAATTCCACAACTTTTTTTTGTCGTCTTTGTGAAATTTTTCTTGCCTTTGAAATAATTCCTGCAAGGTTTGGTGCTTTAATTCGTCCTTTTTGCGTTTCGCTTGTACAAACTCTTCGTGATCTTTTCCGTGATGCTTCTGAAGATGTTTGATTAAATGTGTCGTGTTGTAACGCGCAACAGTACTTACACACAGGCAGCTGTGCTGCTTTCTGTTGTTTCAAGCGTGAAATATTTCCACATCTGCGACATCTTCAACGTGCTGAAATTTCCATATAGGCATAAAGTTGGGTCCTGAAAGGTCTCCCCACTAAACTCGCCTGTCGGGCCATTACGCAAAATAAATTTCAAAGTATTTAATTATTGTTTTAAGTAAATGCATTTTTCTCAAAATAAACGAACGTTTTCTATTATCTTAAATACAGCTCCCCGTTCAACAATTGCTGGTAATTTGGTATCGGATTTGGATCGGTTGTGCTGACTCGCGCATGATCGATACCCGATCCATTCAAAAAGGTATGGATCAGAGCCAAATCCGATCCAGAGTATCGGATCGGTACATCCCTAGTCTTGATATGACCAGAGCTTGGAGCTGTGGGGCATGCTCTTCAACATCAGGAAAAACAGCCCATTCCTGTCAGAGCACATACCTTCAAGTTCGATTGGTTGCTGCGATGTGAGAGGGGAATTTCAGCTGGTTGTGGAACATCACCCCAGGTTCTTCGCAGACTTTGTGGGTATTATAGTTGAGGATCCGAGCTGAATTGTAAGGTATTGTTCAATTGATGGGTGGGCTGGTATAACCAGTAGTTTTGTCTTGGAGAGGTTGAGTTGTGGGTCATGCTCTTTCCTCCAAAGGAGATGTCCAGAAGGCATGCAGAGACACAGAGATGGCGGGGTCATCTGGCTAAAAAGAGATTTAATGCTGCATATCATCTGGATAAAAATCGTATGAGAACCCATGTGCCTTAATAATTGGACCCAGGGAGGTGGTATATATAGAAAAGAGGAGAGGAGCAGGAACTGATCCCAGAGGAACTCCAGTTGTCAGCAGGTGAGATCTGGATGTCTCGCCTTTCCAGTATACCTTAAAGGATCTGCCTGTGTGATAACAGTCAAACCAGTTGAGGGCAGTTCCAGAGATGACCAGTTTGGAGAGAGTGGAAAGCAGGATCAGTTTTTGTACAGTGTCAAATGCAGTAGAGAGATCAAGCAGAATAAGGACAGATGACAAGGATTAAGCCCTGGCCTGCCATAGGTTTTCGACGACTGAGAGTAGAGCGGTCTCTGTAGCATATCCTTTCTTGAAGCGGGATTGTTGACTTTCCAGAAGGTCGTGCTGTGAGAGATTTGTTTAAAGGCGATCCTTTCGAGGTTCTTTGAAAGGAAAGGCAGGAGTGAGATTGGTCTATAGTTGCTGACCACTGAGAGGTCGAGTGTTGATTTTTAATCCAAAGCGATTTACATTGCATTATCCTATACATTTTACATAGGTATCTGCAATCCCCTGGAATCGAACCCACAACCTTGCATTGTTAACGCAATGCTCTTACCACTGAGCTACAGGAAAGCAACAAAGAAATGGTCAGAGACATGCAGGACAGCAACCAGAATGTTATTAACGGTGCAGTTACGAGTCAGAACAAGATCTAGCTGTTTTCCTTTGTGGGTGGGAGGGGTGTTGGCCCTGTGAAGGTCAAACAAGGAGAGGAGAGCTAAGAAGTCTACTAGCATTACCAGTGGAGTGCCGTCTTCAGGGATCGAGGTCAGCAGCGTGTCAAGCTCTTCTAAGACATTTCCCAGTTGACCTGGAGGGCGATAGATGACAATTCAATGCATTTTTGATGGATAAGTGATGGTGACTGCATGGTATTCGAATTAGGAGTTGCTGCAAGGAAAAGACAGAGGAGTGAATATCCAGGTGTTGGAAACAAGCAAACCTGTGAAGTTGAAGTTGTTGGAGAGGGGCGATGGACTAGCAGTGTTCTCGTTACAGATCCATGATTCAGTCATTGCCAGAACATTGAGATAATACTGACTGGCGAAGGCCGGGATGAAGTCTGCCTTGTTGACAGGTGACTGTCAGTTTCAGAGCCCTACAGTCAGACAAACAGACTGTGAAGGGCTAGTGCAGAGACCGAAGATGGTGCTAAGGTATCCGCTGTGTACGTTTGTAAGTGCGTCTACGGTGGACAGTCTGAATGTACTGGAAACACATGTTAGTAGCAAAAAAAATTAAGTAGGAAAGTAAAGGTAAAGAAAAAAAAAAGCATAGAGTGGCATGCCCTACCGGCATTTTTCCATAACAATGTGAAATCAAAACTTAATGTTCCCAATAATATATAATTGTGGGTTCAGGTTTCTCTTTTCACATGGTGGAGTCTTTCTAGTCAAATTGTCTCTTAGGAATAAAACACTTGGCTTTTTGTGTCTTGTTGGAAGACTTTTCCTGCAGCTGTACTTTGACAGGCATGACTAAAGAACTGAGCCACAATAGATTTCTGCTTCTGGCTTTATGTCAAGAGGTGACAACAGGGCCCCTGAAGTAATACAGGCCAAAGCCATCAAACAGCTTTAACTATCACTGGCCAGCAATGACACCGATCCTCTGTTTGCCCCTGAGCTCCTCCAAGCTCCTGGAGAACCACTAGGGAAAATGGATATACAAATGGATAGTGTGATTTTATTTACATCTGTGTATTGAAAAACTCTACTATGGTGGGCTTTCAGATTTGTAAATCATTTGTTGTTGAGTGATGTGGCTCTTTGCTGTGTGTGGTCACAGATGTTCATTTAAAACTGTGATGTAATAACAATGAGTGTTCTGCTCTTCCTGACATGCATAAATGTTCTTATGTGTTTTCTTAAAGCACAAACCGCACGTTGTTCTAAAGATTTGCTTGGAAATTCCAAGCATAATTATGACAATTCTTTTGGCTTCCTTTTGTGTTTTCAGGTAGTGTTTTCCATTCTCTCCATAATCATTTTTATCTGAGTGCCCAAAGGTTTTGAAAAAACTCTTTATGGCTTAGCTGAGCTAGTCTTTGTGTACACTCCATTATGCCTGTCAGCCTCATTCTGTTTTGGTATGGGGTACTGTGAGCTTCCAGATGTTTCCTTGGCAGTGAAATATTATCTGAAATGGGTTAATTAGCTAAGTTTAATGGTTGAATCAAACTGATGACAGTAAATGTGTGGCTCATAACTTCCTGAGGATAGGGTTTACACTAGAGGTCCAGCGTTTGGGCAAAACAACTGTGGCAGAAGGAAAATCATTCATCTCTTGACACAGTTCGGTAATCACTCCTCCCGAACTAACTTCCGGTTTAAGTTTAGCATGAAATGTGATCTAGATGATGTTCATATGTTCTATGTGTTCCTTAAAGAATTCTGTATAGTAGAATTCTACAAGCAGAATGAGATTCACTTTCAGCTTAAAGCTACTTTGTAGCCAAAGGCAAGGGGATACCTAAAGAAAAAAGTTTATGTGACTGTTGAACATTTCGCCTTAATTTTAAAAGCATAGCTGTTAATAGCGAGCTGGACCTCCTCTTGGAACTTGGATGCAGTGGTTCATTCTGGAATCAGACTAGGGATGTTCATATTGACCGTTTAACAGTTTAAAATCTTTGAGTTTTTAAGTTCAAATTTTGACTGAACGTGATATGTTGTTAATAATAATCTCAAGTACGTTGTTTTAAATGTAGACGTGTGACAATCACACTCACAACGTGCTGTGACATTCTCTGTTTTCCCGGTGTGTCTACACAACAGCGAAATTAAGCCCAGGAAAGAAAAGCTATTAGCAGAGCAACTGCAAGGGAATGTCGGTGCAAGCAATCAATTTATTAATTTATCAATTTTCTATACCCGGGACATCCGTGGCGTGCATCTAAAGGGTGTTTCCTGCTGCAGGTCTAATTGTCAAAAGCCTCTACACTGTCCACACAACACAAACGAGTTACATTTTTAAATAAAAACAAGCCATGCTTTGGATTGTGGTAGGCGTGCTATTTTTATTTGATGAAAACATTTTCTGACGGAAATAACTTTGCCAGTTTCTGTGTTTTCATTTTGTCATTATTTGTTGATTATTTTGGTTATTTTTTTGCCTGGTTATTTTATGCTTTGGATTTATATTATTTTAGTAATTATATTATATATAAGTATAGTAATTTTCTCCATTGTCTTAAACCCTGCAGATTCGTGAAAATGTGAATGCAGGTGCTGTTGTTTATCTATTCATTATGCTGCTGTTTGCATGTTAAAATCAATCTGAAAAAGATGTTTGCATTTTTAACATGTCACAGACCCTCGTCAACTGTAGGTGTCGCTCATTTCCAAGTCTGCGTCCTCCGGATGTCGCATGCGAAGGTATATGCTGCCCACAAATGCGACCTCCGGGAGGATACAGCCCTCGAAATGAGACACAGCGTGTATTTTTATTTCAATCCAATTTAATATTAAAATCTTATCAGTTAACGGTTAAGGTTTGGATAACATCAGACATACTCTTAGCTTCAGTGAGATCAGCTACAGTACATAGGTGTTGGATGTTGGCCGCTACACTACATGCCATGTAAAATTTGCATACCCTAATTCAGAGTCTGTGAAGCATTTCTGTTCCCTGTCATCTTCAGTAATCCACAAAGTTGATGGTTAACTAGTTGACCATTGTGACCTATACATAACATTAAATAACTTCCCTTTTAAAGGGATAGTTCTCCCAAAAATGAAAACAGATCTCACCCCCAATTTACTGCCATAGTAGGAAAAATGTATTATATGGAATTTATTTTTCCTACTATGGCAGTAAATTGGGGGTGAAATCTGATTGGTTACTGACATTATTCAGAATATCTTCCTTTTGTGTTCAAGTTACCCTCGATCTCTTACCTCACCTTTTTCACTTCGCTTTTGTCCTCATGATGCTGATCTTTCTGTGAGAGATGCTGCTCACATTGAATCATCCCAGTTAATCTGGATCTTCTGTGAAAACCTCTGGATCTTATTAACCGTCTCTGCCTGCTTCTCCTATTTTCTCACTCGCTCCGTCTCAATTCATGAGGAGTGTTTTTGTGTATGAGATGAAGCAGTCGCGCTTTGACACCATGTGTGACATTCTGTCCGCGGGAGCTCAGCTGCTTTGTTTCAGCATGTCTAGTTTCCACAGCTTTTTCCCTTAGAAAGGAGACACCCAGATCCTTTGCAGAGGATAAACCATATATCCTGTGCTGATATGTTGATTCAGGATCCTGATTTATTGTGCAATTGAGCCACAGTGGCAGCATTTGCTGTTCATTGCCATCAACACTTTGTGCTCATAGCACCACTGACCTCACTGAGTCTCTCCCTGTTTTTGTTTCAGTTGAGCCAATAAAAAATGACTTTTGTATGAGTGGTGTTTTATGAGGAGACTATATGCCTCTGTTTTTTGCCTCACTATGTGCTAATGCACAGGCCTGCTGTTCCCAAAGCCACAGGCTCCACCCGTAAACTTCCACAGCTCCTCTGGATGAGGGAAGTGCAGCGTGGGTGTTTGTTTAGTGCCATAGTTTTGCCAAGATTTGGACTGAAGGACACAAAATACTTCCCCACTGTAATGGAATATAGACAATTGTACATGAGTGGAACAGATCATATGTTTCAGTTTAATTCTACTCAATACATCTTGAGCTCTATTAAAAGGATATGCCACATACTTTCTGTTACCATGGTTTTTAAAACATTCAGAAACTTTTTTACTTAGTTTGTCATCAACTCATTAAACCAGTCTATAAGGAAATGACATTAGTAATACATACATTAGTATATTAATATTCATTACATTGAAATAAAATGAAATAAATGTGTACACATTTAGACAGTTCTGTGCTGTTATTTATGTATTTATACTCTGACAATCCAATTAAGACTACAAGGACATCACAATGTGCCATCTAATGTGTGCACCGCAAACCAGGGTTTTTGAACTATAGTTGGAATGTTTATAGCACATTCTTTTGAATGACATAATCTGCAATTAGACCTTTTTGTATAGTTGCATAAACTAACATTAACCAGATTTTGCCTATTTTTCAAAGTCTTTATTATGTTTTTGATATGCTAAACGGTTGGTGTTTATGTTTTGATTTACAAAAAATGCTTCTTATATAACATATTTCAACCATGTTTTACACAGTTATCTCAATTCTCAGAAAACAGGCTGTTGAGTTTCTGGTTCTATGAAGTCCCTTCTTCTGAAATGCTCTGATTGGTCAAGCTGAGTCATTTCCCCATCCATGTTCCAGGGGACAGGGTTTATGTAAAAATTGGCCATCATGATGTAACTACTGCAAGATGTAACTCGTTGAAGTCCCAACAGGCCGATCATTGTAGTCTTTACAAAATGAGTTCTGTTAAAGAAATGATCTTCCTTTTCTGTGAACTTTCAGCGTTGCTACTTGCTACTACTAGCAACAAACAGCTATACTACTCACTAACTACATTTAAAAAAGTGAAATCCCATCGGACTTCCCTTTAAATGTTTCTTACTGTTAGTTAACGTCAGTACAATTAATCATGTTATTTAATTGTGCATATATAATGTTAACAGTTTTAGCATTTGATTTTAAAAATATATTAGAAAAGGTTGAAATTAACACGAACTAAGATGAATAAATGCTCTAGAAATATTGTTCATGTTAGCTAATGCATTAACTAATGTTTTAAAACGGTTAGTTTCAGTCATTCAATCTGTTCAATACCTCATTGTTTACGATAATGTTATCATGACACACACTCTTCACAGTCTTTACACGCATTCCTGGTGAAGCTGTGTGGCCAGAATCGCATATTCTGGCATTCCCACTCTGAAAAAACAAAACCTTCTGCACGTTTCCAGCTTCAAAACCCAGTGTAAATGCACCTATGCTCAGTCAGTGCCTTACGGTTCAGATAGAGGGCTGTTTTTAAAAATATAATAAATCTCATCCTTGTTCACCAAAGCCAGCACTCTGTAAAAAACAGCCTTGCGCTCCACAAAAGATCCTTCTCCAGACGCTGTAGGGCTGTAACTCTTCTCACAGAGATGCTGGCTGCTCTGAAGACTTTTGACCTAAAACCTCCTCTGTCTCCTCTGAAACCTACACGGTTCCTGCCCCTCTAACGTCTTTCTGGTTTTAAAGTAAATACAGCCTGCGTGTGGGAGTGGGACAGAGTGAGAGGACTTTGAATTTAGAGCCCCACTGGGTTGTCATGGTGTGCTTTGGATTGTTAGACAATTTAGATATCATTGGCCATATTGCATTGACATGTTGACAGAGAGGATTTTTCTCTGGTTCTGCCCTGCCTGAGCTCACTGCGACTCCCTGAGTTACTCAGAAATGTAAAGCTGCTTTGTCTTTCACTGCTTTCGGGCCGTGTGCTCCGTCTCAGAGCCAATCTTTGATTGATTTATATTGTTTTGTAATATTTTGCGGTTTTACAGTGCTGGCAAACATTCCCTTTTGTTCATCTCTTCCAAAACACAGACGCTTCATGCCCATACAAAAGACTTTTGAGCCAAATGGATTTTGCCAAAATAAAACTGCCATACAATTATTTTTGCCCTGATAATTGTTGAAGGAAAATTCAGTCAGCATCGACTTGAACTCATGTTGCAGGATTTATTATAATTATAAAGATATGAATATGGGAAAAAAAATTAATGAAGACCACCAGCTCAGTCCAGTTCCATTGGAATGTTGCCTGGTTTGCTACAAAAAAATATATATTTGAAAATGGGTGCACTTACACGTAGCAACTTAAAAATAAACAAATAAATAATACAATGGCAAATGCACAAAATCTGCCAAAAATAAAACCATAAATAATGTGAAATTCAAAATAATCAAAGATAAAATGGAAAACAAAACTAGTAATTCTGTAAAAAACTTATGTAGTTAAACATTGTAATTTTTTTCCTGACCATGTGAGCCCACACTGCCACGAATGCCCCTGTACAAAAACAGGCATATAACACCCTGTCTTAACCTTTTTTGCTTTTGCTTTGCAGAAAGCCATCATGTTGATGTGGATCATGGCTTCCTGATTTGATCTTCTGGACCGATCATCTCATTCCCTGGATACATCATTGGCTCAGTGATGAACCACACACCCAGCCACATGACGGAGGCTGCCAAGGCCGGGGCGGGCTTGTTGTGCGGCCTGGGCCCGGATCGGGTGCGTTCCCCTGACAGCCTGACCCACACGCCCAGCCCGTCAGGAGGAACGCCCAGCTCCAGTCCACCCCTGCTGCTCTCTCCCGGCCTGGGCTGCGATGGAGGCATCGGGGACTGGGAAAGCCGTGAGGAGCTGCGTCTGCGTGAGCTGGAGGAGGCACGGGCGCGTGCGGCTCAAATGGAGAAGACCATGCGCTGGTGGTCAGACTGTACAGCGAACTGGAGGGAGAAATGGAGTAAGGTCCGTGCCGAGCGCAACAGGGCACGGGACGAGGTCCGGCAGCTGAGGCAGCGTCTGGACGCCCTCACTAAGGAGCTGACAGGGGTGAGACGAGAACGGCAAGAGCTGGTGGCAGAAAACGAACAGCTGCGACTGGAGGCCCAAAGGGTCCGGGCTGAGCAGAGCTCCCCGGCTGACACTTCCTCCACACCTGTATCTGACTCCTCGACGCCCTCCGCTCACTCTGGCCAGCTGACGGGACCAGACGGCAAGCAGGGGATACAGGATGAGGAGAGAGTGAGAGATGGACCAGGCTCTCCAGAGCAGGAACCTGTGAGAGATGTAGGAACAGAGAAACCAGACAGACAGAAGGTGATTGGTTTGTTTGGTTTCAGGGAGGCTGGAAAATAACTTGATGTTTGATACTCAAAACGCACCCAGTTAGGAAGAGGTGTCATCTAGACATTTGCACAGGCAAACAGTTTTAAATAGGTCAGCCACAGACCTGATTTGCCCCATTTTTCATGTGCCTTTTTACCTTACTTTCTGTTTTTGCTCGTGTGCTCGATTAATTTATTTTGTCCTATTATTAGAACCAACATATTCCCCCTCCCCATGGGGCCACGGCAGCCGTTCTCACTACCCAGCGTTCCTCTGTTTCAGTTCCAGACTTTACGTAGCATGTCTATTTTTTCTTTAATGTGTTTTCAATTAATCTTTTAGAAGAATTACCCCTCACACTTATGGTTTAGTCTGCTGTCTGTATTAGCATGATGCTTTTTATATTGCATACATACACCAGCAAAGAGAAGAAAAAAATCATACAAATGAATGTAAATGTCAGCCCTGACCTTCATTGTTAAGTATGATAAATGTATATTTCTGCAGATATCAGCAGGGGGTGTCTGTCGGCCTTGATAGCTAAACAGTCTCTCCAATTCCTGTGAATTCAGTGCCGACTACCTGCTGGGAACAAAACCGGGTTTGCATTTTTTATTAGCCAGCACAGAATATCACTTTTTTTTTAAGACAGGTCTCTTTCAATCTTTGCTGAATAAGCAAACTAGTAGAGTAGACTAAGTCTAACTGGGTTGTTTGATGCTTTTCCATTTCCTGATGCTCTTATTCACACAGGCTGAGTGTTTCCACATGTGGGCCAATGAATAAGTTCTCCTTTGGGCCCCTCTGATGGTAGTAAACGGTTATTGCATGCTCACCTCGGTTACTCAGTAGTGCCGTGCGTTGCTGGGATAGTAGGAAGTTGGCAGCATGGTTGGTGTCTCATGTCTATTTCCCGGGGGCCGAGTCTTTGATATGTAATCTCTGCTGTGTGGGAAGGAAGGAGGATGGATGAGGCACTGAACTGTAAAGCCTTTTTTTATTACGCCGCCAAGATGCTTATGAATTTCATTCATGCACACAGGTAATCGAGGGAATGTGGATGGAATGGAAAATGCCTCTTCTGTGGTTTTGTTTAATAAAAGAGAGAAGCAAATATGAAAGAATTGTCTTTCTTTCTTTCTCCCAGGAGTTGGAGATATTGGAGGCTCTTCTCAGGGCAAAGTCAGAGGCCCCAGACTCATGGGACATGCGCAGTGTCAGTAGCTTGCGTTCGGTTCTGAGTCGGCAGGACCGGAGCAGACTGCTGTGGGAGGACCTGGCTGCCCTGGAGGAGGACTCCAGCAAGCTCAATGCACTCCAGCTCCGCCTGGACGAGTCCCAGAAAGTCCTGCTAAAGGAACGAGAGTAAGGCAACATAGTACAGGTGGCACCGTTACATTCATCACAACAGATGTGAGCTGAATCAACAAATAAGGCAGCTTAAGAAAGTTAGTGTTATAACATTTACATTTACTCATTTAGCAGACTGGTTTTTTCCAGAGAGTTCAGGGAGCAATAAAGCTATATGTCATACAGGAGCAATAGTACAATAGGTGCTAATACCAAGTTACCAGTTTCAACAAAAGCTAGAACAATAGCTTTTGAGAGAAAGAGAGAGGGTTAGTTTTTTTTAATTAAAATACAAGACATGATGGACATCTTTGCACCCAAGAACTTGTCCTTCAACACAGCACTGATCAGAATAACTTTTAACAATTGTTAATGGTATTATTTTGAATGAACATGAAAACAGACATTTTAGAAAGGCAAATCCTGCCAGATAATTCTGCCAGATGCATCTGAAGCAATATAAGATGATGGCATGGACTTCTCAAAATAAATCACACTGCTTCATATGAAGAAGATATATGAAAGAAAAATTGCTGATTTTAATTTAAATGTTTACAGTTATGAAGATTTCAGTGTTTCCCCATTCAAGTAGATAGCAGCTATATAACTGGAAATAACTGCCCCGTTGAAGCATCTCAGGATGGTTGTGCAAAAATGTTGTGACAGTTACCCTCATTACAATCTTTCAGACACAGCCATGATGAGTGTATCTGTGCTTTACATGTCACCATGTTATGTTTCTTTCTTAGGGATAAACACACACTCATTAAGAACATTGAGAAGCTGGAGACAGATCTGAGTCAATGGAAACTCAAATATGATGAGCTGAACAAGAGCAAACAAGAGGCTCTAAAACAGGTGAGGAAGGCCATTGATCTGTAGCTAGCTATTGAAGCGTTTGAAACATACAGGAACTGAGACGAAGAACCTTTCCGTGCCCACCTTGCACATTTTCTTGGTAGACTTAATATTGGATCATGACAACTACGACAGTACTTGTAATAGATTCAAATCAAAGACTAAGATGAAGTCAAATAGGTGCAGCTGTGGAACATTTTGCTCACTGGCTTTATTTGTTGAATGATGCCATTTTAAGGAATATGCTTGATTGTTGCTGCTCTTTCAGCTCGAAATCTGATCAAGACAACTGTTGTACTGTAGAGAACATTAGTGTTCTGGCTCCAGTGCTGTATTTGTTAAACCAGAAACAGCATACAGCATCTATAGGGATTTCTCACAGGGAGCTGATCTTAAGAATGGTAAAAGTGCATGAAATCAGTGGCCTTTTGTCTGGTCAGATCTCTAATCAGAAGGAGGAATGCATGCATTGAGTGCATTGGGTTCAGTGTTCTTAACCCATCCCCCCGCCTTCAACTCCTGACGTCATACATGCCTGATAAAAGAGTTCAGATCCTTCTTATGTTGTCATAAAGTGTCTGCTTCAAATACGCACGCACCCACCCACCCACCGACACACACACACGCACACACACACACGCACACACACACACACACACACACACACACACACACACACACACATTAAATTAGAAAATGATTAAAGGTTTAGTTGACTTTATGACTTTTTTTCTGTATAACACAAAAAATATATTTTGAAGAAAATTGGTAACTCAACAATGAACGACGGTGGTACATAGTCACTGGTTTTATGTCTGTACAATAGAGTGAGTGAAGTTATCAACATTCTTCAAAATATCTTCTTTTGTGTTCTGCAGAAGGAAGGAAGAGAGAAGAAGGTGAGTAAATTATAGAATCTTAATTTTATTGTTATTGTACTATTGCAGTTGTAAAGAAAAACAATATATTACTATAGTTTTCCGTTGATAGTGTAAAGTAAATAATGTTTAATACGCTTAAGAATAGAACTGGAATTTTAATTTGGATATGGGGCTTTAAAGTCCAAAATAGAAGGCTCTTGCTGTTACACACAAAAATGACTGGTGTATCTGATGCATGTCTCATAAGACACCACCAGGGGGCAGTTGTCACCTATGCAACACACTTAGACTATGAGTTTTCTTTTAATTTACAATTTTATGTAAGACAGCCACACTGATAGGGCCCATCGAAGCTTTCACTCTTAAAACAAGCCTTCTATGAACAGAGTAAAGAAATCTTTTAACATACACCTAGACCTTGAATGAATGAATGAAAGAGGCATTTATATAGCGCTTTGTATATTGTGTATTTCTGTACACCCAAAGCGCTTTACAATCATATGAGAGGGTCTCTCCTCAACCACCACCAGTGTGCAGCTTCCAATTGGATAAAACGACGGCAGCCACAGCTCACAGGGCTCACCACACACCAGCTATAGGTTGAGAGGAGAGAGATATAGAGCCAATTCAGAGGGTGAGGATTATAAGGAGGCCATGATTGACAAGGGCCAGTGGAGGGAATCTGGCCAGGACACTGGGGTTTGGGCAATGGATCGCCGTTATTTAAAAGAGAAGCAAGGTAGTGTGAAAAAGGGTGCAATGTATGAGGTGCTGAGCAGGAAAAGGGTTGTGTGGCCTCACACAAACACACTAATGTAAAAAGATGAGCTTCCTGTCTGTGTGGGCATTTTGAGTCACATTTGAGCATTTGAGTCACAGTGCACCGGTTGCAAGACTGTGGTGAGATCAGACTCTGACCATAGTGCTCTTCACTCTTAATGGCAAATGTGCTCGACCACATTGGCGCACAATATCAGCACGAGCCGTATTAAATGAGCAGAGACTTTCACCGCGTCTTATCAACTGTGAAATGGGACTTGAAAAACCAGAGACATTCAAATCACAATGTTAAATCTGTTTGAATACCAATGACATCTTCAGAATATTATGTAGTTTAGCTTAGTCACGCTGTGAATTTAATTTGAACACAAGAGATGACCTTCTACAGGCCCATAGGCTATACAGTATATTCTCTAATAAGATCATAGATATGCTCCCATAAGACTATTGGTTTTCTCAAAACTGTAGTTATCCAAAACTTTAGCGGTTCCCCAAAGGCTCATAGATGTCCTTCCTGTTCAACAAGTTTTAATTTCGTAAGTTTTAAAATAACAATGTATTTCTTCTCTCACAGCTGAACTTTCTGAAAGAAGTACATCAGGATGAGCTGGGTCGCATGTCTGACGATTTGGAGGATGAGCTGGGTGCTCGTACCAGTATGGACAAGAAACTGGCAGAGCTGCGTTCAGAGGTACAAAGTCACACACACGCATTGACCATCCGTTGCCAGCCAGTGTCAATGTCATCCGAGGATAAACTGTGATCTACATAAAAGCTAAACACCCTCAGGCCTTTTACCATCCATCCACTGTCTGTCCCGTGTTCGGACGAGCCAGCCTCAGTGTCCCTCAGTTAATGAGTCTGGCCTAAAGACAGAAGGCCTGTGCTGAGATGAACCCGGCGTGTGACATTTTGCCCTTTGATGTGATTGTTAAAACAAGAGCAGTCACTTCTGTGTGTCATATCAGGGCCGCAGTGTCCCCTCATGTCTAGAACCTCACTCTGACCTTCCTTTATCTTCAGCCTCAGGAATCAACTGTCTTCTCAGCAGTCAAATGACAGTTTAGAAATATTAATGGCGAGCTGGTCTGGAGAGAGTTTTGAATATGCCAGGAAAGTCAGTCAGCACTTATGGTGAATCGTAAAGAGATGGTTTCCCATTAAACTGCTTTTAGCGCGAGGTCAGTACTGGGAAATCATGGAGAGCCCTTCATTCGTTTTAACATCATTCTGTGCTGATAAGAGTCCTGTGTGCTAATGTACCATCACTTGTTCCCGATCATAAGGCTCATCAAGGGAGCTTCTGCGTCTTCATATTTTATATAGTCACAGTTCAGCGTGCAGTATTTGTACTTAAAGAAATTCATCAGTTTGAGTAAATAAGCAGTTTTTGTGTCTACGTTCTTTATTTCTCTTTCTCGCTGTGTCATGAGATGCACAAGAACCATTTTGCGAGCTTCATTCACATTCTTGTGTACAGTAAATGGGTTTAAGATTTCTCCAAAAATCTTTTGGCATGAGTCATTACTGAAACTCACTGTCTACTGAATCTCTTACTGAATGTAGGTATGTGTGTGTGTTGTCCGTGTGTGCAGATGGAGCGTCTGCAGGTGGAAAACGCAGCCGAGTGGGGTCGGCGAGAGCGTCTGGAGACGGAGAAGCTGGCTCTAGAGAGGGAAAACAAAAAGCTGCGTGCCCAGATGGAAGACCTGGAGGAGCAGCTGGCACGCAAGCGCAGGCAGGCCGCCAGCGCCCTGGACACTGACCTCAAGACCATCCAGTGTGAGCTGTTCGAGAGGAACAAGGTGAGCAGAGGAGAACGTGATCCACACCGTGAACTCACACAAACAAAGCAGAGGGCTTGTAGGAATTGCTAGTCATCTACATGCATTCTGTAGATAGAGTTGAAGTAGCTGAAGTAGTGAGGGCCAGAGCTTTTTTTGTGTGGGAAATTGTAAGCTACAACATTTGAGGAACTCCCTGGAATCATTTTGGTTGGGCCCAAAAATTAATATGCCAAAGTGTGTCTGCAAAAAAGTGAATATGCCAAAGTGTGTCTGCAGTAAATACTGCAGCCACACTTAAAAACTGATGATGGGATGTGTGATAAATGATGGTTCTTGTGATTCATGGTTCAAATGATTTCATGACAGCTTAGGGTGTTGTTAGGCACAACGCGAAGCAGAGTTATAAAGTCACTGTAAAGCAATGCTTCATGGTGCTCATCGTTCTAATAAAACGGTTATTTTATACACATAGCAAGGTTTCATACAATAAAACACAGCCAATTACATTTTATGATATTAATAAAAACATTATTGCTCCACCGGACAATATAGTTCTTCAGAAACAAAATGCAGCGATGCACTGACACTTCTGTAATGTGGACGGCTGTACGTTTTCTGAAATTTTATAACAGCTCAGAACGCGACCCAACCAATCAGAATCAAGGACCAGAACTAACCGTTTCATACATTTTATGCACTGTGGTTTGTATACCTGGACAGAGAGATGAAACTCTTAGCTTAAATAAGCACAAACCCCTGATAGCTTGTCTGTAGTTTGATTGCATCTGCCCAGGTAAATGTATTTGCCAAAATGACTAAACGGAGAAATGCATTGTTAAAATGTCTTAAAAATATGTGAGCGAAAATGGGCCAAGGACCATAACAACCTGCAAACCCCTACAGCATATGAGAGAGATTGATCAAGTGTGAAGGTAGAATGTTGAAATCTTTAGTTGCAGTGTACCTGGTCCAGTCCTGCCATAAATCCAGTTAGTGTCATTGCAACGAAGAGGACTTATCCATCAGAACCTGAGAGCTCTGTATCCTGTGCTGCCTCAGCTGGGCTGCATCATCACTGCTGAGAAACTGCAGACATCGACATCCACAGTGACTGCAACATTGTTTTAGTTTTTAAATATAATGTTTTGACGCGGCTTTTGGTAATTGTCAGGTTTGATTTGCTTTGAGGATATTGTGCACATTTTGTGTGTGTGTTTGCTACATGAGGGTGAAATATTCAAGTGGCGGGGCCAGAAATCCAAACACTTATAGCCAGAGCCCTTTTGAGCGGCCATTAGCACAGGCAGAGATTTATGAAGTGATCCCAAGCTCCCCTCATACAGGCGCTGTAAATCACTCGCTCACCTGCTCGCTTTCCTCTCCCTTGAAACCCGGAAAGATTTAAGGGAGAGAAATGAATATAAGCCAAGAGAGAGAGAGAGAGAGAGAGAGAGAGAGAGAGGCTTGTATCCAGAGGAAACGAACAGAGAGAAGAGGATAAAGTGTGTTAAGAATGTCAATTAGACCAATTAAAGATGTTGTTCCAGAAAACGAATGCATAACCTTAAGTGTTAAATGCACGACATACAACATCCGAGCGTTGTGTCTGTGTGTGCGTGTCCAGTGATGTCCTGATAGTGGCCAGCGGCCAGCAGTTTTGGGAGAGAAACACTGAGAGATTGATGAGCTTGCTCAGGAGCCGTTGAAGCAAATGGATCGATGAGGACGGGAGCTGAGAAACAGGCCACGGCGCACTGAGGACAACCAACCATCGCTGACATAAAGAACAAAGTGTGATTGATACTGAAATCATATCCCGGTCCAGTCGCTCGCTCACTTTCACCCGTGTTTCGTTTTGCCCCTCCTGCAGATTGATGAATACGGTCTCTTGTGCTGTTAAACCCAGCATCTACAGAAGATCGGGAATGGGACTCTGTGGCTACTTCCTGGGCGTTGCACGGCTTCCTGGTGTTTGCTATCTCGCAGAGAAATGAAATATTGATTTGATGGCGTGGATAAGCCTCGGTCACTCATTGTTATCGTCTTTGCGCTCAAGGGGTGCGCTTTAAGGCAGAGGTCAACACTTAGCAGACCGCGGCCAAGATCTGAACCTGGATTGATTCTTTCCTGACTGCGTTTGTATTCGAATCAGAAACAACATGTGTGACAAGATGTGACTTTATAATGACACAGACAGGCAGCATATGTGTATTTGTACTGTATTCCTTTTTATAAGAATTGCAGTTGCAGGAAAACAGTTTTTAGCTCAGTTTTTCTGCTATGTGTTGTTTCTTGTGCAGAGTAAAAGGGAAAAATAGAATTTGTTTGATTGTCATGATGTTGGCGAAGTAAGCTTTCAATCTTTACAGAATGACACATCTCTGTCAAATCTAAAAATGTTTGTAAACTTTTTCAAGTGTTTAGTATGTATTTTACTCTGTACAAATACTAGAACAAAACAGCAGACTAAAAGAGATTATTTATACTTTATTTATACTTTATATACCGAAATTTTAGGAAGGAAACTTAGTGTCTGGACCTTTGCCTTTAGGTCTAGACCATGGCCCATTGAAACGCAATAATTTGTGTCCATCTGTACGGCTAGATGTTGGTTTAAAAGAAATGTATCAGGCAGGCGGAGGCTCAGTCAGAGCTCTCGGTCTGATAGTAACTATGCTGCACATACACCTGCAGATTGGCACATCACACGCACACATCAAAAAGCTTCCCGTTGAATCCTGCAGCTGCATGTACTACTGTTGTTTCTGCTGTCTTTTTTATGTGTGGTGATCACAGAGACTGGCACGACCAAACACAGAAACTTCAAAGCAAGCGTATTCGAGTGAGCGTTTGCGTGGAGCTAATACAATGATGACACCGATGTTCCAAGAAATGGAAAAAGCGAGCAGGGCCCCACCCAGATGGAGAGGCTTAAGCGAAACAGACTCTACTTTTTTATTATTCCTAAAGGGTTTGTTGAGTCTAGAGCACACAAGCTTTGAACTGGAGTCAAAGTCTGTCTCTTTCTCCCGGATCAAAGAAAAGTTAAGTCCGTCTATCTGAAGGTCAGTTTAATGCTAGACTTTTCTATCTTTCCAGCTTTTGCTCCTCTTACTTTTATTCCTGTCATCATCAATTTCTCCCTTCACAAATCATTCATACGTCACCAGTGAAAAACGTTTGGAAACACCGGCACATTTCCATGTACAATACAAGTACGAATTGACACACATTGTTTTTAGTTATGTAATTATTTGCAAAAAGACTATCCTGTATTTTAGTTTATTTAAATTGGGGGTGTCACAATATACCAGTTTTTTTAAGATAACCTTAATATTAAAAACCATGATTATAGATTTTGTGTCAACTCTCTGTGATAGTATAAATAATCCAGCATTAGCATTAGCAAGTTTTCCTTAAGAGTCACAATGCTGCTTACAAAGTCTCTCTCTAATCTTTGTACTCATTTACATTTACGCATTTAGCAGACGCTTTCATCCGAAGCAATTTACAGAGAATTTAAGGAAACAATAAAGCGATTAGTCAATAGCCGTAATTATACAATACGTGCCTTTACCAAGATATAATTCGATTCAATTTTATTTATATAGCACTTTTCACAATGTGAATTGTTCCAAAGCAGCTTTACAGGAGAAAATCTGAAAAAATTTAAAACACAAAAAAGGTAACACACAGCATGGGGCGTGGTGTGGTGTTTATAGAACAAGCACGATTATTCTAGTAAATAATATCTAATGTCAGCAGTCTCCCGGTGGTTTATTTAGCACATTTAGCCTTAAGTGAATTCTTGGCCGAAAAGATGCATCTTTAATCTAGATTTAAATTGGGAGAGTGTGTCTGACCCTCATAGCGTCGGGAAGGCTATTCCAGAGTACAGGTGCTACGTATGAGAAAGCTCGACCCCCCCCCCCCCCCCTTTGGTGGATTTAGTTATTCTATGTGTTATCAAAAGTTCAGAGTTTTGAGATCTTCGAGAGCGTGATGGGTTGTCGTGTGATAGAAGCTCTGTTATGTAGGTAGGGGCTAAACCCTTTAAGGCTTTATAAGTAATTAAAGGACTTTAAAGTCAATACGATACTTAATGGGTAGCCAGTGAAGGGTTGATAACAATGGGGTTATGTGATCGTATTTTCTGGACCTGGTATGAACTCTGGCAGCTGCATTCTGAACTAACTGTAGTTTGTTTATTGATGATGCAGGACAACCACTAAGTAGCGCATTACAGTAGTCAAGTCTTGAGATCACAAATGCATGAATAAGCTTCTCTGCGTCAGCAACACATAGAATATTTCGTAATTTGCCAACATTTGCCAACAGGTGGAAGAAGGCTGTTTTTGTGACATTTGAGATGTGATTTTGAAATGAAAGGTTGCTGTCTAATATAACGCCTAGAAGGAAATTACAAGTCATCCGATGTTTTATATCTTTGATGCACAATGCCAATTTGGATAGCTGGAAGGAATCATTTGGTCTTGATGAGATTTATAGCTGAGTATCATCTGCATAGCAGTGAAAGATAATTCCATGTTTTCTAATAATGTTTCCAAGGGGCAGCATGTATATGTAGAACAGCACGGGTCCTAGTACCGATCCCTGAGGTAATCCATAATTTACATGCGTCAGATTTGACGATATCCCATTTAAATGGACAAATTAATGTCTGTCTGATAAATTCGATCTGAACCATTGTAGTGCCTGTCCCTGAATACCGGTATACAGTATGGTCTACAGTATCGAATGTAGCACTAACTGTAGCAGGACTAGGAGTGAGATGTTACCTTTATCTGATTATATAATTTTGTAATTTTAACGAGCGCAGTTTCAGTACTATGATACAGCTTGTGTATATATTATTTTGTAAGAAAGAGCACAGCTAGCTGAGTGGACACTACTTTTTTAGTATTTTAGACAGGTAAGGGAGATTTGAAATGGGTTTATAGTTTCCTATTTCATTGGCGTCTAAATTTAGTTTCTTGATAAGAGGCTTAATGACGTCCAGATTTGATGATGTTATAAATGGGCTCATTTTGCAACGGGTAGTAACTCTTTTAATAATTTATTTGGTATGGGGTCTAATAAGCATGTTGTAGGTTTAGATGTTGCACTAAGTTTAATCAAATCTTTGTTTTAAAATTTCATGAATTCATTGTTACAAAGGTGCGGCGGAATAACCAGGTCAGGTGATATATGTTTATTTTGTTAATTTAGCAACTGTAATAAATAAAAACCTTGCATTGTTTTTGTTGGTTTCCATGAGGTTATGGAGGTGCTCAGCCTTTGCTACTTTTAGTACTTTTTTATAACAGTTTGAACTCTCTTTCCACGCAATTTTAAAGACGTCTTATTGGGTTTGTTTCCATTTGCACTCCAGTTTACGTGCTCCTCTTTTAAGGCCACGAGTGGTGCAATTGTACCATGGTGATTTGTTTTTCTCATTTATCTTCTTTGACTTCATAGGTGCGACAGCTTCTAATGAATTTGAAAAAAAGTGCCCAATTTGCTGGTCATGTCATCGAGCGATTCTGTATTTACTTGTATGGTTATTAAAAGAGTCAGATCTGGCAAGCTCTTTGCGAAACTATCTTTAGTTGTCAATGTAATTGTTCTACCCTGACAAATTAAAAGGCTGATTTCTGCAGTGCGCAGTGTACATGTTATAAAATAGTGATCGTGACATCGTCGCTATGAGATATAATCAAGTCTAGTGTATAATTAAATCGATGAGTGAGTCTATTGGTGTGTTGTGTTACTCCAAAAGAGTGTAGTAGCACTGTAAACGCCACTGCTAATGCATCGTTAGCACTATCTACGTGGATATTAAATTATCCGACAATTAGTACTTTATCCACATTAACCAAAAGGTCTGATAAGAAGTCCGCGAACTGTTTCAGAAAATCAGTGTAGGGACCAGGAGGTCTATACACCGTTGCCAATGTAAAAGAAAGCAATGTTTTTTTACTTTTGTTTGGAACAATTATGTTCAACGCAAGCACTTCAATTGATTAAATTGATGCTCTGATCTCTGAGTTACAGTAAGAAAGTCTCTTAAGATTGTTGCGACACCACCACCTCGGCCAACCGTGCATGCATATAATAGTAGCTTGGTGGGGTACAATCATTTAGACCGAAATAATAATTTGGTTTATGCCAGGTTTCAGTAAGACAAACTATATCAAAACTGTTGTCTGTGATTATTTAATTTACAATAACTGCCTTAGAATTTAGTGATCTAATATTAAGTAGTCCAAACTTTATCAATTGGCTTTGGTCATTTATGGGAGGAACACAGAGTATGGTTAAACTTTTGACTTACTGGTGGGAGACATGCGTAGCGTCTTTCAGATGTTGTCAGACAGAAGAGCGATGCTGCTGGGGTGGAGGCCGTCGGGGCGGAAGAGCCTTGGTCGTTTCCGAAACAGATCAAAATTATTAACAAAGAGCAGCTTCTGTTCAATACACCATGACATCAACCATTGATTATATCGAAAATAGTCCACTGAACTTTTCATTCCCTCGTCGGTAGGTAGGAAGCGGCCCTGATACGATGATCCTTGCCGTAGGCGATGCGTTGCAAACTGTCTCGATCAGACTCCTAAAGTCCCTCTTCAGGATCTCCGACTGCCGCATCCTGAAGTTGTTCCCCCCGCATGCAGCACGACAGCTCCGACGTTTCATAAACTAAAATTTTAAGTGTGATTTGTTGGAGTGGAAAATTCTACTTATAGAATTAATTGTTTATTTAAAAACAATTAAACAAATTCTGCGACTATGTTGTTACAATGTATTATTTTGGTTTGCCGTGAAGTTAGGCCAGTCCAAACTTCTGACTGCTGCTGCGCACTTTGACTCTTTGTCACCCGCCTCTTCATATACAGATGTGTTCTTCACGTTCGGCTCAACATCCCATCCCGCTAAAACTTCCTCAACATCTGGTCAACTGCCTGCACCCTCCTCACAGGTGTTTATCCCTCCTGCTCTGTTGGCATAGAGACCGAGTTCATTCACCAATCCCAGTGATTAATGAGGCTATATTGGCTGATCATCTGCTCCTTCTGACTGCGGCTGCTCCCACATTCTGATGGAAATGCGGTAAACAGTATCGACAGCCAATGTGGGAGCCCATGTGTTCTGTTTTGCCTTTTTTTGGCTTCACAAGCAGCGTTTGAATCAGAGTGTGTGTGTCTAAATGAGCTTCTCTGGAGTGCTACATCTGGAGTAAGCCAGTGTGAAATGAATTGTCTTGCCTTTCAGATTCTGGGCTGCTTCTCCAGAGGTTTTCCATTTGAGTTTGCTGTTTGTTTTCTCACGGGGTCGGCCTTTACTGATTGAGGTGGCACACACACACATTTTCTTTTTCCTTTTAATCTATCACTCTTCGCCAGCTCTCTTCCCTACCTGAATTGTTTTGAGTTATTCTGCTTTTATACAAGAGTTTATGAGTATGATTTCTTTATATGTTTCTATATAAATCGGTTTCTTAAACAATCTTACTGCACCTTCTACCTGCTGTAGGTCCACATTGATCACACCAACAGGTAGTCCCGCCCCCTAAAATCTTGCTATTTGTTGAGCCAAGAACATTCTTTCGAAGTCACCACATGTATTTAGAAACATGAATTGTCAAGTCAAACTAAAATTTTCTCAACTTCTAGTTGTCTCTGAGTATTAAAGTTCACTCAAAAAATGAATTTGTATTATTTACTTACCCTCGTGTCATGATAACATTTTATGTTAAATTGCTCAAATATTGAATTGTTGAGCACTTGGGAAATTATTGGCGAGCCGCTGTCACTTTTTTGCTGACGTACTTGTGCTCTTTATTAAGAGTCATGATGTACTGCCATTGTATTGAATCCACCCGACCGGATATTCATTGCCTTCATTCCTCTTTTGTGTTCTGCAAAAGATACAAAGTCATACTGGTTATGGACGTCAAAGTAATTGATGACAGAAATGTATTTGTGGGGTAAACTAATTCTTTAAAGTCAGATAGGAGAATTATTTTAACATACAGAAATAATGACACACTTTACCTTTTAACCGCAGTCATTGGGGCAGATTAGATGGTGGCGTAATTGAAATCTTCACCCACCCCTGCCCCTTGCCTGGTGTGAATGGCGGTTTATATTAATAACCTTTGTCACTTAATGCTCATGCTGTGTGCATTGAGTTTCTCTCTGCTTGCCGCATGTGTTGGGACTATGACAGTCGCCCCACACATCACTCAGCTGTCTCTTGATCCCAAGACGGTCTGTGGAGCCCTATTAGCTCAGGACTGAGTTTAAATGAACCCATTAGCACCTACCGCTATGGCTTATTTATGAGCCACTGAAGCTAATGTCCCAGTTAGACGGCGCTGACAACATGCCATTAATGCTGATCTATAGCCCACTATCTAACCCGAAGGTACAAAGGACTAATACGACAAAAGATATATACGTATGCATGGCATGTACAAACTTAATGATCTGAGGTTTTTACCCGTATATTTTTATTGATGCCACATAAGTAAGTAAGATCTGAGGGAAATCTTTTTTCCTTTATTTGAAAAAAATAATTCATATTTTAAACATTTTTAGTTAACACTTAACATTTTAAGTAAGATATACAGTACTGTTCAGAAGTCATAGGCCACCATTAGATTTCATCATGTGTGTTTAAGCAACAACATATATAATAATTTCTCTATATAAAAATAATTTCTCAGTTTCTTCATTAAAATACAAATTGTTTAAAATTCTATGCATTATTCAAAACAGGGAAAAAATGCAGAAAAAATGATATAGGTTAATGTGGCAAGTATTAAGTGACACCCCCTTACACTTGACCAATAGCAGGCACCTTAAGCTCCGAAATGGAATGGAGCATTTCTAGTTCTAATCTAATGATTTCAGTGCAATCTCCTCATAGATGTTTAAGGTATGCTTGTTGCCAAGGTAGGTCACACTTAATACTGACTTTTGTAAAAAATACTTTGTAAAAAAAGTACTTCAGTATTAAAGGCTAAGAAAACAACAATACTGGTGTAAACTGTACTTGTAAAAATACTGGAGTACAACACTGATTTTGTGCATTTACTGTTTGTATCTCAACAAGGAGACTGAAAATTAAATTTAGATGTTCATGCTAAAACAACAAAGCAGAGACTGACCTTAGACTTTTGCCCAACACTGTATAAGCTTAGATATAAGTGTGTAAAAGCTGAGCTGTGATTCCAGTGTCTGCATCCATTGTTTTTTATTGAGTGAACTTTGGATCAGCAAAAACTCCTCTCAGGACCAATAGGATAGAAAAGTGTACGAGGTGAAGTGAAGGTTAAACATAAATGCTCTCTGCAAAAGAGAACGGGAGTGATCAGGATGAAGATGTGGGGATAATGCGCCGAATGAAAGTGCAGTGTTCATCTCACTTACAATGAAGAGATTGTGAAAGGTGGAGAAATGTACGGATGGACAATACAATCACACAGGACAATGGATCCACAGTGTGAAATTGCATGGCGGTAATGAAGGTGAGACAGAGAGGTTGAATAGCTGAGGTGACAGGAGAGAGAGAGAGAGAGAGAGAGAGAGAGAGAGAGAGAGAGAGGTAGGGAGGGTGGAAGCAATAGAAAGTAATTGGAACATCGTAATTGAACGAGGAAGGAGAGAAGGGCAGAAGAGCAGTTCAAATGGTCTCGGTTTAAATCTGACGTTGGGGTCAAAGGTCAAGGCAGAAGGAGGCGTTTCTGGCATGGTGTAATTTACTGCGGCTGGAATCCCTACACCAGCGTACCAAACCTGGCAATTACAGAGGACCAGCACGGCTCTCAGCGCGAGGTCAGCTGAGGTCAGGGTTTCTGTGTGAGGATCTTGTGTAATTTCAATGAACCTATTTGTGGCATAATGACGTCCCAAATTCAATATTTAAACTTCTCGTTGTCCTGTAATACTAATAACTATTCCCTATAAGGTTATTTTTGCTGTAATTCAGACAAGCTTTATTGACATGAATGTTTAGTTGCACTGTGTGCATATTTCTGTCTTTATGGCAAGAAAATACTTTGGGTTTTGACATTCCCTGCGTTTTTGGCAAACAGTGCAGGTCTTTGTGTCACTAGCAGTGCTCGAGAAAAGCCTGTCGCTATTTCAGCGTTTCAGCTTAGTAGAAGGCTCGTACGTCTTTCATCTGATTTCTCATGCACTTATAAATGTGTTATTTTGCAGTTTCTAACAAAGTTACCAGCCAACTGCCCCACACCTTGCCAAAGTGGGCTTTTACTCTCATTTGGCACTCAACAAAAGTGTTTATTTTAGATCCTGCCTGTGAGGCTGTATGTTTAATCCACCATCTGCCTATAGTCTCTTTAATGCGAACCCTTTACATTCAGGCTGTGTAGACCACTGTGAAAGCACCATTCATTTACTCCTTGCTAATTCTATAGAGGATACATCCATTTGCCTGACCAGTGCTTTCCCTGTTCTGAGGTCAGAGCCTCTAAGAATCCCAGACAGTGTTTTATCATAGAAGTCGCTCCTGGTTTTTGTTCACTATGAGGGTGGAGTGAGTGAATCATCCTCTCAGTGTGACAAGAAGAATAGTAGTAGGAAGGCGCACGCTGGCGGAGGAGCCATTACGGCCCAGACAGCTCCTACATCGACTGAAGCCTCAGACAGCTCTCTTTTAGCTGTTTTATTAAAGGGAACCCAGTGTATAGAGAGATGTAAGGCTTAATGCGTTGTTATAGCCTTACACTACTAGCATTTGTCATTAGAAACACATACAATATTTTCAATTCTTACAAAAAAAAACTAAACGTAATACTCATTTTAACTTAAGGAGGCCGCCATGATCTTTTTCGATTATGTTAAATGGTTCTTCAGTAAATATAAGGTTCTGTTAAAATACACTATTTGGTGTATTTTCATACATTTTAATATTGTTTGTCAGAAACAATAAAAACATGCATATTAAAAACCAAAATAATTTCAAATGTATTATATACACAATGTTAATCAGTATATACTCATAATGTATAAACTATATGAGTATGGGTGAAGCTGATGTCTTAAATGTCTTAAAGGTTGTAGTTTAAAGCTATGATTTAATGCATGCTTACCTTGATCAGACGCTTACTGATACTGAACACGTTCTTCTTTTTTGGCAGGCAGGCTGGCTTGTGTCAAGAGGACATACCGCCACCTACTGTCCCTGTGTATTTATATATCTGATCTTGTGTTTTATGTGTCATATTTTATTGTTATATATGGAAAACGTGTGTGCTTCGTTGTTGCGAAAGAGAACAGGTTTAGGTTGCAACCAATTGTCATCACGGATTTTGACACAAAAAAATGGCAGCCTCCAAGTAAAAAGTATTTTTTCAAAGTTTATGAATACTGTGAAAGTTACACAATTTTGTTGTCAAAAGTCAATGCCATTGTTCATATATTAAGCAATACATCACTCTATACCCAAGGATCCTTTTAAATTCATATCACACTCACAGTCGTGCTTTTATGGATATACTGTATATGATCACAGCCAATCCCAGCATGATTAAGAGGGTAATATTGCATTTACTGTATACCTCAGTTCTGGACAATAGAAAGTATGTCAATGGAGAAAACTGTAAAACATTGCAGTGCTTTTCTTGTCCTTTGAACACCTCTTGTCCATCAGATTTGAGGCTATGTGCAATAGACTTTATCTGACCCTAAGCTGTAATAAAATGAGAAAGGTCAGGGGTTGGGATGAATGTTAGCTGCACCTGAACTTAGAAAGTCATGTGAAAAAATGGTATAACTCTCCTGAGGATAGCAAGCTAATCTTTTTGTTTTTTAGAAATATTACCAATGGTGCAAGTTGAGGTTAAGTGTACAGTCCGAGGATGCCATGGCAACAGGTGACCTCTGTTATTTATCAGATAATACCCAGGGACCTAACTTAGCTACAATATGCGGGTTTGGGGTTTTAGGTGAAAAGACACAGTATGTACATCAACATTCAGCGTATAACTCCACACCGAGCTTACATTTTTCAAACGTGGCTGCATGGAAAAGCCTAGGTTAGTAGTTACCGTTGGATATTGTAAAAGTAAAAAGCTGCAAAGATGAAATGTGTATATATAATGTACGCTATGTTGTACATACGCGTTATACTTATATTTGTGTAATATATATATTTTTAATATTGTGATGTACAATCCTTAGTAGTCTGTTCATATGCAGCACCCACTGAACCTGTACTAGAGCTGCCGTCATCTCTGCGGCATGAAAGACAAAATGAAACGGAAATTGAATATTCTGTGCGTTTTGTGTGTTTCTGAGAGACAGAGAGAGGTGATTGTGTCTAGCGTTGCGAGGTGCTTCTTCTGAGCTCACTGGCCCAGATGTTTAAGCAGATTTCAGAATCTGAAAGCCAGCGAGGGGGAAACATTTAACAGCCTTCCCACATGCGGCAGTACAGCCTCACCCTGCTTCTACTCACTTTTATTCATTGACTCACTGTGTGGATGTATGCATCTGACTACATGTATTGATATATTACAGGGTTTATTTTGTATTTTCAACCTTCGTGTATCACTGAAAACTGTGTGTTTGAATCGGTATGTTTGTATCTTTGTGTGTGTGTGTTTGAGATGAGGTGTCTTTCCCAAGTTTCCATTTCTCACCTTCCATTTCTTCTGCTACTGTAGATTTCTCTGCCATCATGGATCATTCATCAAGCTATGGCATGTTTTATTCATCCAGCCCTCTCCATCCTTCCACTCAGATCCTCTCTTTCACTATCAAAACACTCAGCAGAGATGGCTAGGCCCAAATTACCCCAGATGAAAAATTAAACCTTAAAGTGGAGAAGGCTGTAAAATCACAGGCTCCCCTTTTTTGATGTGACATCATTTGTAATGTTTCCACCTCTTGGCTTAAAATGTTTCCTTTTGATTCACTTACACTCTCCTCAGACTCTCTCTCCCTTCTGCTGATATGAAATTTGCCTTTGATGTTGCCTACTTTTAGATAAAATCTTTCACTACCGTATTTTTTACCTGTCTGTACAGTATGTCTATTATTCTATGGTATGTGTTGTTAGATGGGTGAGAAACATCGACTGTATTTTTTTTCTTAAATTGTTGGTTCACCCAAAATGAATTAATAAATTTTTTAAATCCCCT
Organism: Barbatula barbatula; assembly: GCF_947034865.1. Classification (NCBI taxonomy): domain Eukaryota; kingdom Metazoa; phylum Chordata; class Actinopteri; order Cypriniformes; family Nemacheilidae; genus Barbatula; species Barbatula barbatula. Next base: position 21,076,293 of record NC_136766.1, on the reverse strand, counting down.
TTAAGACCCCAAAATGTACTCACCCTCTTGTCATTTCACACCAGTATGTCTTTCTTTCTTTTGTAAAACACAAAAAAGATATTAAAAATAATTTTTAAGAAGTGAAAAGGGACTAGTGCTGTTCGGTTACCAACTTTCTTCAAAATATTTTCTTTTGTGTTCCGGGAATCAAGTCATAAAGGTTTGAAATGACAAGAGTGTGAATACATCTTTGGGTGAACAATAACTTTAAAGTCACCATGACACGGAAGTTGCGATTTACTTATTTTCCATAACGTGATGTATATCTGAGCGAAACAGCTTCTGAAATTAGAAAAAATGTAGGGCGGCCCTTTCCATTGATTGGTTTGTTGTAAGTTGGTCCTGGAGGCGAAGGCTGAAAATGCCTGGCCACTGGGCGGTCAGTATAGTCCTACCTCTTTTCTGTTGCTGACGTCATGTGGTGAATAGTTGTTGTTAGGGGGGGAGTTTAATGTTTTTGATTAAAGATTACAAGTGCAATTGAATTGAAAAAAAAATAATGGTGTGCACGGATAAATCCTTTATAATAATCACTGCCACACTGTAGAACACGTAGAATTATCCTGTTTGATTTCATGGTCCTTTTTATCATTTCTGGCTCTTAACATGTCCCCATCTGCTTACATGATCTTAAAAACACAGCGGTTTGATTTCGAATAAATAGTTGACTTTCACTTTCACACATCCGTTCATATGACGATTTTCACTTACTTGCCCTTGTAAAAACAAAGCTCATTCTTTGCTACTTTTCTCCTGTACTTCTTCACCAATGACATGAGCTTTCTGTAAAGTAACAGTGCTTACTCAGGGGTTGCCGGTTTGCTTTCAGGCAATATATAGTTTGAGCTGCCCCTCCTTCAATAACAGCCGCTTGGCAAGCCTGTAATACATTGTGACAGCTTAACTAAACAATCCATGCACAAACCATAAAGGTCTGACTCACATAATCAGCTGCATATTTCTAACATTTTTTCGAGCTCCATGTGACTGTTCAGGACAATGCCTTGCAACTGTTTATGTCTTATTGCAAACTTTTATGTCCTTATTGTACTACTAAAAAGATGCATTGTTTGGATATTTAGACCGAAAACATTAAACATTTTTGGGGGGATTTATCCTGATGTTTCTGGTCTGGGAAGGTTGTTTTGAATCCCTCTGAATCTTACAATATGTTCACATAGTACAGTGAACTAATTTAAAAGGAAATTGGATTTAACATAATGTAACCACTTTAACTGTAATAAATCTGATTCAGCAAAACCTTTTCATCACTATTCATAACCTCCCCACACACAGAGACCTGTGCATACACAGCACTTGGCAGATTGTATAGAAGAATGTGCTCCATATACAGAGCTGTGTGATTTGCTCTGGGGTTAACCATGCTATGGCTCTCAGTAAAAACACAAGAAGATCTTGTCCTCCTTTTCAGTGACTCAGAAATCAATACACAGCACAGCAGCATGGGAATCTCATTCAGCCAGGTGGCTTAGAGTATAAACGTGTGCGTGCGACCGAGTGCATGTGTGTTCTGTGTAGCGTCCCTTATGTTGGTCTTTTACTTTTTTTTCAACTAGTATTGCTCACAAACAGATTAGTATACCTAATGTAACACAGTACCAAATTTATCAAAAATCAACCATTAAATGTTAAATTTTCAAATCAGTGACTTTATGAAGTGTGTGATTATATACAACACAACATGTACTACTGTATATAGGAAAATTGATGTTAGTTTTTAAGCACAAAACAAATTCTGGTCAGCAGAATAACCTTTTCAATGTAGGTTGGTTTATGGTTTATGTTGTTGAAGTCACGTTGTCATCTAACCTGTTTGCATTTTCCTAATATGTCTCGCCTCCAAATAAAGAATGAATTTGCACATACATGAATAGAAGTTGACCAAACGCATCTCACTGATCCACTAACAAACCTTTCCACAGTTTTACACTTTGAGATGAGATCTTTCATGCCAATTTTTACATGATAGGAAATACAGAGGTAGTCATGTTGAACATACAGTACATGTTTTCATATGTGCACACACGTTCCCACTCTTAAAAAAACGTTTGACTGCTCTTGTGATGGGGGAGGTTCATTATGAATGAGATTTGCTTAGCTACTTGATTATCCTCTGAAATTATTAATAGATTTTGGTGCTTCCATAGGTCTCCATCCGCGTGGATCTCCCCAGACTCTCGCTCTTTTTGTTCTTCACTGTTAAGACCACGGAGGGGTTTATATGAGCTTTGTGTGTGTACTGAAACATAAGAAGGTCAAAACACTGTACTATATGTAGATCATTCTGAGTGACTTCTCCCCGTAGGGCATTTGGGTACGGCAGGGGCTAGCGGCTGCCATACCTTGGCTGTCTGGTCAGGTCAATTCAAAGTAATATTTTATTGCGTTATTTATTGCAGGAACATGGGCGTCGGAAGCACGTAAAATTTAGGTGGCTCCACCCCCAGAAAAGAGTGTAAAAACACGGCCGCTTTATCAGGAGTGGTGTAGTGCAAAAGATGTGTGACAAATCGTTTAGAATGGCTCTGAGCGGCTTAATGGTGTAGTTGAAGCCATTAATGCTGAAATGTAAAGAGAGTGTTTGTTTCTGTCTTAATAAACATGTTAGAAAATCCATATTCTGGTTTCATCTGAAATGTCAGTAATGTTTAAATCAAATGAGACAAACCAACAGAGGCTTTGGTTTCCGCATTCTGATCGGGGAACAGCTCCTGGGGGGTTTAGTGGTTTGTTGTTTTGGTGTTTTATTTCCAGCAATCTAATTGATCCCCAAATGGGGAAAAATAGTGAGGTGGTAAAGTTACAATAGACCAATGTCTGAGGTCTTACCACCTGATCCATGGTGTACCAGTCTTTTACTATACAAACATTGCAACATTGCAGTTACTATGCCAGAGATTTTACTTTATTGTTGTGTTGACTGCATTAGACTCCCATGGCAGCGGAATAATAATAAACACTATTAATGCACCTTCATTTGGCAAACATAATGCTTTTTGTTGATTGTTAGTTGTCATGTTTCATTTGATGGTGGTCTGTGATGTGTAGTGGTGAGAAATGAATCACAGTGTCCTACTGTATTAATGTCTGCAAAGCTACTCAGTTTCTTTTGCATTACTTGTAAGATGACATGTGCTTAAGTCTTTTTTATAATCTAATATAAGATATAAGACAGTCTTTACCTCAAATGGATCCAATACACGATGAGCTTCGAATTGTAGCACTTCATAACATGAACAGTGAAACTAAAATGACATTCATAGTGGTACTGCATGTAGGCTGGTGATTCGATAATGTCTCTGCATATTCTCAGCAGTCTCTGAACCTCAATGGCAATACACCTGCTGTTTTGCAGGAACTGGCAGATTTGCGACACGTCCACTCCAAGGTTAAGAAACAGTACCAGGATAAGACGGCCGAGCTGGCGCATGCAAACCGCCGCGTGGAGCAGCATGAGGCGGAAGTTAAGAAGCTCAGACTGAGGGTGGAGGAACTGAAGAAAGAGCTGGGTCAGGCTGAAGATGAGGTGAGACAACTATGCGCAATATCGCTTGAGATATGTTTTGTGGTTTTATCTTTTATTTTAATCTGATATTATATCTATACATTTCAGTTGGATGAAGCTCATAACCAAACCAGAAAGCTACAGAGATCCCTGGATGAGCAGGTTGAACAATCCGAGAACCTTCAAGTTCAGCTGGAGCACCTACAATCCAGGTAAGCAAAAACATATGTGCGTTTACCAGTCTCCTGAACAAGGTAAACAGTGCATTTTGTTTGAGTAATATGTTAAATTCGCCTCTCTTTTGGTCAGTAATGTATTATGGATAAGCTTCCCTGTTACACAACATCATGAATAAGATGGCAGGTATATAGTGTAAACTGTCAACGATTCACTCAGCTTCTTCTCCCTTTCAATGTATCTCTCTCTGTCAGTCTCATTATTCTGCTTGCATTCAAGCTCGCACCCACCCACAGCCAATCCTGAGCTGCCAGGCTACGGGTTACCGTAGTAACAGGGAGACTTGAAGCAGTGTTGTGGGCTCAGGCAGCTGGAGAGAACAGTGACAGGCGTGTCGGTATGCTGGTGCTTATGGAGACTTTGATGGAAAGCTTGTAATGATTAAGACATTTGCACTGTAAAATTCCTCCACTTCACACCTGTGTGGTTACATATGATAAAATTATGAGGTGGTCATAAAATCGGGACTCATTGATCTACAGCTTGCAGTTTTAAGGATTTTGTTCCCCAACTTATGGGTGTAGGACAAATTAGATTTGATGGAGTTGGATTCAGTCCAGATGTAAAAATATCGGATGATTGTTTGTTATTCAAACTAGTATGTTAAAATGTATGAAGAAAATTGCTCAGGCGTTGCTATGAAATGTTCAAGTTATGTTTTGAAGGGCCGTTCACACAGAATGTGTTTTTGCATCTGAAGCATGAGACACGGTGAAGACCGTACATTGAGACGCACTTTTGAGATGTGATGCTATATTGAAATTTCAGGAATTGCCATGCCAGCTTGCTACTGTAACACAGAAGTTGCAACGCTTGCCCTGCCTTTGGGCTCTTCTGGTTAGTCCACGTTTCTAGAACTGACATTGATGTGTGATGTAGTAAAACATTACCTAGTAGACACAGCAAACCTGTAAAAGCCAGGTCTGAAATTATGGCTAAAAAACACAATGCAGAAAAGAAAAATAGATGTCAATGAGAAGCTTCACTGCACTGAATAAACAGTTTTTGAGAAAAATAGCGTATCATTTAATGAATCCCCTTGTTGCTAATCCTCTTAATGTTTACACAAAACCATACTTCTGCTGAAAACTGAATGCACTGAAAACATTGCTATTATATGACTGGCTAAAGCATGCTGTATCTCTAGTGGAACATGTGTCATGACGGCCAATGGTTAAACACTGTTTTGCACTTGTTTGCATAGAAAAAAAAACAATGGATAAGTAGTGCGGTGGAATGGAAAAACGCTATCTGTGTGAATATGCTTTGCTGTTGCTAGGATGTTTTGGACCAGTGAAGAACGATTTAGCAACCATCCATGTCAAAAGCGTACCCCCATGTCTTTATGATATCCTGGTCACTAGATATGACCCCTAAAGCCCAGTTGCCTAGTAATAGCACATCTTTCCACAGGTTGATTCTAATACATGCCTGCAGCACAAACAGTGTGGAATAAGTTACATGTTAAGTATATTCTGTAGATTTTGTTCTACCCAGAAGGGTTTGTTCACTTGCCTTACCCATTGACAACTATTAATTCTGCTCATGTACTATTTGCTTATACAGTTTAAGCCATCTGCACTCCTTTGGGATAAAAGGTTGGTAGCCATGTTGTCAGCCAGAGCCATACATCAACATGAAAGTGAACGATATGAATAAAGGATGAAGGTACAATCAGACCTCCCATCTGAGTGGTGGGCCAAAGTTCAGCGTTATCGCAGCAATAGAGGAGGGGAGGAGCGTGCCATGGGTGGATAGGGCGACAGATGGAGATGAGTGCTTGTCCAAGTTGTCATGGAGACAGAGGATGGTTTAGCAGAGGCTGATTTGGAGTACGGGTTGTCAAGGTGACTGGACAAGACTGGAAATGACAGTGTTTAAGAACTGATGGTACTTAATTCATCGTCTTAATAGGTTTTAAAGATGAAGATTAACATAGCTCCACGGAGAAAGTGGGAAAGATGTAACTATTAAAACATTGTTCTTTTTGTTCACCAATAGGTTTTTACACTGCGGGCGCACTTATCTGTTTGTCCAAACAATGGTAAATGCAAAGGATGTCTGAGACGCCTACTATAACTGACAACAGTTATTATTTTTTTGATTTTTGACACAGCAGTGCAGATATGTCACAGTGCACTCTTACATTTCAACCTGTGTCCGATACCAGAGTTCAGAGCAGCGTCTCGTCCCAGCTGGATATGTTTCCGCCAAGTCTAAATAGCATAAACAGCATCTACAGTGACTGCACAGAATCGAAAAGAAGAGGCTCAGAATATGTGATTGAGGTTGGCTGAGATTGCTCGCATTGAGGTTGACTGAGGCTATGTATGTCGGTTAGTCTCACAGCACGAGCCAGCATCTCTGCTCAGCCCGCCGGCAGCACCATTTGGCACCCCCACCGTGCCTATTTGCTTCTTTCTTCAGTGTAAAGCTGTGAACTCACTGTCTTGCGTCTTATTTTTGCACCCTTAGTGGCTTGTTCCTCGTTGTATGTTATACCTTTACTTTCTTTCCACTGTCATCTTCATTATTGTCAGTTTGCTTTGTCTTTCTGTCTCTCTATTCTTTATACTTTATCTCTCTCAGCCTCTACAGAGAGTGAATGAGAATTGACTGTATGTGCTTCAGTCTATAATCATAAACCTGGTGTGTAAATCAATATTTGGGGCAGACAATGCTAGAAAGCCCAGCAGGAAGTCAGCTAGGTCTAAATCCATCATGCCACACATTGAGCTCTTGTTGTCCATATGTTGTACTGGTTTTCTGTTTGTGAGGTCCTTTTAATCGCTCAAAAATGAACTTAACATTGATGTTTCCGGAAGGTATTTTTAATGAATAACTGATAACTGGTACATTTAAAATCACATTCAAATGATGTGTATATTTGATGACACCATTCTAACACTCGCATGAAAAATTACTTTATTGAAATGTGCATAATTGTGCTTTTCATTTAGCATATTATATTTAGCACACTCTTCCCAGTTATTCATTTTTTGTTGGTGTTTTTCTAGTGTTAGATTCATTTTAATGAGAAGCAACATTGCATTGGATACCAGTATACCATTCAGGGATAGTTCACACAAAAATAAAAAGCAATCTTTTATTCAACCTCATGTTATTCAAAACCTCTATATAATGTTTTCTTCTGTAGAACACAGATATTTTGAGAAATGTCTCTGTGGTTTTGTGTCCACACAATGAAAGTCAATAGGGGTCAGTTTTGTTTGGTTACCACCATTCTCTGCTTTGTTAGTTCAGTGAAAAAGGGGGGAAAGGGGAAATAACTTGTTCATACAGTATATAAATTACTTTTATTATTTACAGACATAACACATAACTTAAAGTGATAGTTCACCCAAAAATGAAAATCAAGTCATCATTCACTCACACTCAGGTTGTTCCAAACCTGTATACATTTCTTTGTTCTGCTGAACACAAAGAAAGATGTTTGGAAGAATGACAGTAACCAAACAGATCTCATCCTTTCATTGATTCCAGAATTTTCATTTTTGAGTGAACTATCCCTTCAAAGACCATATAGTCATTTTAAAACCAAGCGTGAGAGTTAAACAGAAAGACACAAGATGAAAGTGTGCGTCATGTGCTTTTGTGTTGAGCATTAATTCTCAGTAAGGCACTTTATAGGCATGACAGCTTGAAAGCGCTGAGGAATGTGACAGATACGATTCTCTGTGGAGGGATGAACTTCACAGAGACTTCGTACATGAGACAGATCTGATCTAGAAAGCTGATGGTATGGATCTGCAATGCTTTAATGTAGCTCACCAGTTTTTATCTGAGGCATTAAAATGCAGGCACGCGACGTACTCCTCCACTGCTTGACAGGCAGCTCGCCAGCTTTGTGTGGCAGAATAATTCTGCATTATTGTGTGTTGTGCGTATGGGGGAGGAGTGGAGGAGGACACGGTATATTAATAAATATATCCTTTGTTTTGTAATGAAAATGTTTTTTGTGCTGTTGTATCATCATGTATGTGTCATTTGTTTCTGCTGCTTATTCAGCTGTGTATGACTGCCACGTTCTTTTATTGTGCATGTCTCAGAGGCGGCAGTGATGGGGTGAGACTATTACATGGCTGCTTTCCCATTGGGCAAATTGGATTACCGATGGTTTGCTAGTGGCATAATGGTCCAACAGCAAATTCATTCATGGTGTTTTTCTCTGTGACGGTGGTTCGCCGATTTCCATCAGTCAATTTTAGCCCCATTTTTAGATTGAACAATGTCACAAATCCATTGTGAAAAGGTTACATCCATATCAAGTTCAATATACAAATACACGTAGAAAATGTCACTGTGTGGGTTCAAGAAAACCTGTTTGCATCTGTCTCTGTATTTATGATCTCTCCTGTAAATTTGTAGCCCGGTTGAGCTTTGGACTCTAAAAGCTTTTAGCCTCTTTGAGCAAGTCACTGTGGTCAAAACAGTGTAATGTGTAATTCATTGCAGTGTTTAGTGTTTCCTGACTCTAGGGTCCTCTCCTGTGAAGGAGTCGAGGCCCTTTTCCGCACTTACTGGATGTGCCCCTGAGAGGCGAGAGACTGTTCAGTTATGCAAGCATTAATAATATAGCGAGTCATCAGCTGTTCACTGACAAGAGCAGAGCATTTTGTCTCCCTCCTTTTCTAACATCTTCAATCCCCTTGCTTATTTGTGCCCCAGACTCCGCGATGGACAGGATATGCCAAAAGGCCAATATGTCCTAATAATAACATCAGAAGAGTACAAGTCCAGTTTCTCAAAGAAAGATGTGCAAATAAAAATTGAACAAAGTCATCATCTCAGTGAATTGTCTTTGCTGATGACCAGTTGGATGGTTGTATTTGCATGTGATTTGGACGTATAAATCGTATGAATCCTCATAAAAACAAAGATTAATTCCATTCATATGCCTACTGATTAGTCATTCCAAGCTGTTCTGTATTTGCACAGATAGAGAGAGACTATGTTTAAACATTAGGTTTGGAACGTTTGTTTATTTTCTGGGTGCAGGATTGGCCTTAGCAAGCTGAATTATTATTATTATGAAATATTTGTATTTTCACCAATGGTTGCTATGCCAGCGTGAGCGGAGGCTGTACAGTTACTTCGATTCACTGTCTCTAACGTCTTGTTTTTATTCTAATGGATGTTGTGGGGGTGTTTGGAGGCATTCAATGTATTGGAGCAATTGTGTTAGTGAACAAGTACTTACAGGTGGCCCTTCAAAGTATTTTTACATTCCACCATAAAATGTATTCATAGAAACAATAAAAAGTACAAGAAATATAAAAATAGAAATCTTGCCTCTATCTGACCTACTGTCATTTTGTATGTAAGTCAGATCATCATATTGTTTAAGTATCAATGGAGGAAAATGAAAAATATATAATGTGTATATACTGTTTATACATTTAAATGTAATTAAAAGTCCAATGTGTCATTTTTTGACTGAAATGTAATAAAATATACATTACTATGTATTCAGAGGTGTATAAAGACCTTCCATAAAGAAGCGTTATTTTTTTGTGTCCTTAGATTGAGCTATTTCTATCTGTATACACCGCGGGTCCCCTTGCATGGAATTCTCCATGTTGTTTCTACAGTAACCCTAAACGGACAGACTGCCCTACAGAGCACGTTTTGTAAATATGTTATCTCCTTCAGCAAAGAAGTGCAAACGTGACAACATCTTAGTTCTGTGTCAGCCTCTGTAGTGCTTGGAAATGTAGCGGTGGAGTGAGCTGTTGGTTGCATTTTGAAACCTCACCGCTAAATTTGACCTTTAAATTAAAATGATAACTCATAAATGAATAAAACCCGAACATTTTAGCTCACAACCTCTACATACCGCTAAAACAAATGTCATTTGACAATTCCATTTGTTTAATTGTTACGCAGATTTTATTTCAATTTCTCCCTTATCCCTCTTGATCTGTTTATTAGGCTAAGGCGTCAGCAGAATCCTGGTCTGTTTGGCAAGATGAGGACATCGACTTCATCACGTTTTGGGCCTGAAGATGCAGATGGACCAGCTAGTGATCCTGATGATGATGAGGAAGCACTACAGCTCCAGATCCCATGAAACATTCAGTCCGGACCACAGGAATGTACGAAAGACTCATAGATCGCACCCGAGCATTTCACCGTCCCCTTTATTTCATTTCACAGCTGGAACCATCGATTTTAAAGACTACACAGTCTGTCTCCACTCCCCTTAGCAGACAGATAAACTCAACAATGATGTCAACAATAAACAACTTAAAAAGTGTGTGCCAGAGACAAACCGATGCTGTAAACTGTGTCTGAAGTTTTGTCTAAAAATCTTTTACTTGTTTCTCTGTTGTTGGTTACCGTCCAAGACAGCACATAGATTATAGAATTACATAGATATTCATATATTTACAGGTTCATAGACTGTTAGTTGAGTGAATTTGTGAGTGAGCTTTCCTCCTTGTATTTCAGTTATCACTCAGACAAACGTGTCTTGTGCTGTTTCTTAAAGGGATAGTCGCCCATAATATGTTCATGTATGCCAAATCTTTCCTAATTGTTTCACCCAAATGTTGATCAAAACCTGTGTATGACTCTTAGTTCTGTTGAACACAAAAGAAGATATTTTGAGAAATGTCTCAGTGGTTTTATGCCCATACAATGGAAATCAAGGGCCGTAATGTTTTTGGGTTACCAACATTCTTCAAAATATCTTCTTTTGTGTTCAACAGAATGACGTGAGGGAGTAAATGATCAAGGAATTTTCCATTCTGGGTGAACTATCCCTTTTAATATCATCAGAAAGACCTTTATACGTTTTCAGGGTCCTATAAACCTGTGGCATAGGAACCAAACAGCCCATTTGAAATCTTGTGTGTCCTTGTAGAATCATAAAAATATAATGGTACACACACTGATCAAGCCTAATACCCGCCCATTGTGTTCAGACTATCAAAGAGAAAATGTTATGTTTTGGGCATTACATCCCCATTTTCAATCAGATCTGTGACCTCGGATGACCTCTAATATCATCCATGCCTTCATACTTGTGTCTCTGCTGCATATCTACTTCCAAGCTTCCTATCTTTTTCCTTTTCATCACTTGCATTACAAGTTTTGTCGCTTGTCACCCATTCATTATTCCCCTTACTCTTCCCCTTCGTTTTGATTTCATATTTAATCTTTCGTCAGCACTCCCACACACCCCCATCCTGAACACTAACTCTCACATCAATATTCAAAACAACCCATTCAGAACATGAGGATTTAGTTTCCTGTGTCTGGGGAGCATTTCATTTCTGCTGTGTTGTTACTGATGGGCCAGGAAGTGCTGCTGTTCAGCAGTAGACCTGCTTGTAATTGTCCCAGAGCTTTTCCCGTGGCCATATTAACTTGTTTCTGTCTTTCCAGTGGAGGAGTCGTCTTGTGTTATGTACAGTAGGATGTGGGGAAACTGTGAACGAGTCGGTGGGGTTCTTTTAACAAAAATGCAACTAGAGTTCTTTCCTTTCATGCATAACATTGCTCTTGCACGAGGGAACACTTTGTTCTGTTAATATTTAAGCAGTTGTTTAAGCAATATGATGCTGTCTACACATCAGCAATGGGACCAATACTGATTCAACTGGGACATTTATACCGGTCATATTAAAGTATTTATCAGAGGTTGTTTTTTACTTAAGTGATCTGTATCAAAATTTTGAATTTGTTTGTGTTTGTATTTTACCTCCATAAATGTTAAGTGTATTTACATATTGGCTGTGTGACAGTTATTTAGTGTGAATTTGATTTCGTGGTTCTTAGTTTTTGGTCTGTGCGTGTGTTTTCAAGGGAAAGTTTAACAAAAGATTCTGTCATTTATTGACTTCCTTGTGTTTCAAAACCTTTGACTCTTTTTTTTTAAGTGGAACACAAAAGAAGATTTTTTTGTATATACAATGGAGGTCAATGTTGTTTGTTTACCAACATTTTTCAAAATGTCTTCTGCATAAGAAAGTCATACAAGTTTGGAATGACATAAGGGTGACTTAATGAAATTCTTGTAGTTGGTAAGGGGATGATGTCTCACAGTCCACTTTAACTGTGTTTGCAAAGTGGTTTGTTTTACAAAGACTTTATTTAAAGTCTTTATTTAAAGTCTTAGTAAAAAGCTTGAACGTACGGCTAAGCAAGTCCCAAAATATATTTCCTAACTTTTCAGAGCATTTTAATTTGTTCATTGTCCTTTGGAAAACACATTACAAATTACAGATGCATTTGAAAGGTGAATGTGCTTGTGCACTGAACATAACAGAAACTGAACTGTCCGCACATACAAGCCGTAATTTGCCGAGCCGTGAAGTCTAAACACACCTATTATTTTGTGTGTGTTTAAATATACCTTTAAACCACATCAGGATGTGTTCTGCTTCATTTGATGTTTTGGCTGTTATCGAGTCTCTGAGGCAACTTCTCGGTCCATTACAATGATGACAGTGCAGAGCGTTATTAGTATCCAATGGCAGATATATACCACTTAATAGAGTTTTATTCCCTTTTTTTAATCTCCTCTTACCTAGTTTTTATTTCTAACGTCTTCACTTGACCTCATCTACAGCATCTCCTGCTCTCCATTCATGTATGACAGGTGCTGACGGAGCGTTTCTGTGCCATTCACGTTTTGCCACCTGTGTGTCCTCAGTATACCTGCACTTATGTTTAATGTAGCAAGTCAATCTCTGAAGCGGCCTAAGACTAAAATAACATCCTCGCTGTGTGCCAGTCCCTTTAATGATCTCCAATTATCTACATTTTGAACTTTTTTGGAAGAATCTAAGCGTCACTGTGAAAGCAAGATTTCATTTTGTCATCTGAAGAGTTCAAGCATGACAGCTCAAAAGCTGCATCTCAATATATAGAGATGGATGAGGGTTCCCTACCAAGTGTCCAAACATACTGCTTCTTTGGCACGGCTACGTTTAGTATTGACTGTCAGCAGGCTGTGGGGGAAACCGTGTTGAATGTAATGAGATACAGTGTCGTGACTAAAGCCTTTCTTGCATAGCTCTGCCATCATATGTGATACCTCACAATGCTGCTTATATTAACTTTTGGGCAGGATTATATGAGTTAAGAAAAAGACAGAACATTTTCTATAACTGGGTTTTACATTTTGTGAAAGAAATGTCAGTGCTGCTTGCACATTGCTGAAACAATGTTACAATATTGTGGGTGGATTAATTCAAAACAACAACACATTTTTGTTGACAAATGAGTGCACATATCCGTATCTGTGGAACTGAAAAGGGCACACAATATATACAAACACTATAAGCACTTTAATATTAAGTAAATGCTGCTATATCATTCTGATGAATGATTTTATTGTGAGGATAATATAAAAGGTAACAAATGAGCCATCAGACATAAGTGTTAAAGCAGAAATAAAACTTTGTCGAGTGGATGTGGGATGACTGACTCTGCGTGGCGTCACTCATTGTGTGCCTATAATATTTACATTTACATTTTTTATTTAGCAGATGCTTTTATTCAAAGCGACTTCTAAAGAGAGCATTTTAATATTTTTACAGTAAGCTAATAATAAATGCTGTTCACAAAGCCATGTTTACAAGCTGAACTTGAGCTGAAAAATATATGCAGCAGCTGTATTACTGTAGATGCAGAGGAGTGTCATTTCATAATATAGGCTACAATATATTTTCATAATCAGATACAATATATTTATTAAACGTTTTATTAGTTGACTGTGTTAATGAAAAAGAATGACTTAAAATAAATGTATTATAGTTATAATGTGCAATCGAGCCAACATTTTCAAATGTCACCATGACTGTGTTATTTGCAGGTATCATCTTTGCTGAGATGGTCTGTGGTGAAATCAAGATGTTGCACTGCAGGTTAGCACACACGTGACTCACGCAGGATGATTTAAAGGACATATAGGAGTGTTTATGTTGTAGGTTACACAACAGAGCTGTGTGCGTATATATGTTTAAGAGACGGCTGTGGTACTAAAATAGACATTTAAAGTAATAGACATTTAAAGTAATTACAGAGTGCAACCTTATAGTTCACCCATAAATGAAAATCCTGTCATCATTAATCTCACCCTCTTATTTTTTCAATCCTGTAGGATATATGTTCTTCTGCAGAACACAAAAGAAGATATTTTGAAGAATGTTGGTAACTGAACAACAGCTGTAGCCATTCACTTCTATTTTATGGACTCAAAACCAATGCGAGTCAATGGGTACCGCTGTTGTTTAGTTACCTATCTCTTTAGCTTAAATTCACTTACTAAGAAAATTCATAACTAAGAAGAAAAAAAATGGGAATTTCTATTTTATATCTTTTAAATCTTAAATGCAGGTAGAGTAGATCTATGATCTATATGCGTATTGTCTTTTCGACACAGTTTTTACCCAGTTATAACCTGAATATACTCGTTAATCTGTGCAAGCATCCTGATTGGTTGTATTTGGACAAGAAACAAGGTGTGTTTCTGTCTTTCTCAGAACTAACTTAACAGGTATCAAAAGAGAAAATTAAACCATTAGTTAATTGAATGTTAAGCTGCGATTCCATCAGTTTGATTAAAAAATTGATTCATTTACCAATTAAAAGAAGCAGCTCTTAATTACTCGTGCTAGCTGGAAGATTAGAGACAGAAATTAAACTCTTGTCCGACATATTAGGCATTTCCGTCCAAGCAGCTTTCGACCTTCAACTTTGCAGTGACAACCCATCCTCCCACCATTCATTCGCATTTGGGGAGAGAGACAAGCTGAAACTAGTGATCGTGACAGATTAATCAGATGAAATATTCATCATTGCTCCCATAGAGGGTCTCAGACCCTGTCGGCTTCAAATAAACTCACCTGATGCCATCCTTGACAGACCAACGTAATAAAAGAATAAACAGAACGCTTGTCCCACATCTCTTATTTAAATCCCCTTCCTCGGGCAAGCATCATAGAGCTGACTTTCTGAGCTTCCACTGGTGCACACGCTTTTTCTCTAACATCTTTTCCCCAGCATGCTGTAAGAGTAAAGAGATAGCAAAGCACCAAATGACTGTGAAAGACCCAAATGGATAACAGATCCTCACATATTACTTGCTTGTGAAGCAGAGGGTGTTGTGATATTCATCTCGTGGTCAGCTGTCATTTTAGAACGTATGTCTCTGGAGGCACTTGGTGGGAGGAGAGTGTTTCCACTGCTTATTTACTTTTATGTGATGGCTTCTTGGGTGTCTGTTAATTTATTTATAATAAATCAGCGTGATGTGCATGAATTTATATGGACATATAGTTGCCGTTCTTCTGAAACCTTGTACAGTCTCTCTATATTTCATCATTTTTATTAAATCAATTATAGTTTTTAGTCACCCTTTATCTTTCTCGCTATGTTTTGCAAATATCTTGCAACTTTGTCAATAATGAAAACAATATTTATAAGTAATGTTTTTCCATTTCCTGAAAAACTGTGAATTTAGACAAACAAGGTTTTGGAATGACTGTGACAATATGATCCAAAGATATCAAAATCACACTCTAAACCTATTGTTAACTATTGTTTAAACCCTCCCTTGGTCTAGTTGGGGACACATTTTGTTACTTTCAACTCAACCTTGTGTCAAGACAAAACTTCTGGGTATCAGTTAAATGTAAAATGTGTTGGTTAATGGCTAGAAAGGAAAATACATTGTGCTATGTTCACATACCTTACCTCAAATAAAATGAAAGAGCCTAGAAGTTTCTTATGCTTTATCACAAATAAATTTTCTCTTTAATACTCTTTAAAATCATGTCACACAGTTGACGGAGTACTTGTAGACCAGAGAGTTGGTGTGATTGACACCATGTCTACGATGCGACATGACAACCTGCTTGTCCTTAATAGGTTTGTTGCGTCTTGCCGTGGCGCATCCAGTGTGGACAAAATAAAAAATTATAATGGGTTCTAATCCGTTTCTAATGTCTTTTGTCGTGTCGCATGCAGTAGCTAAATTTGCAAATTCGTGGGATATTTGTGCGTATGCTAAATAAAGCAATATTGTTACATACAATCTATTCAAGGAAAAAACACTTAAATATGTAGTTGAAATAACATTTTCGAAACAATTCATTTAATAAATGTAATACAATTATTGACTACACAGTTGAACTTAACTTCCTATTAGTAATGTTCTCAGGTTGAGCAAAGTTTCGCAGTGTACAATGGACTACATTAGCATAAATGTTCCCCGTGGAACAAAGCAGCTGACATGCCATAACATAACACGAATACTAGAAGGTACCTGCTACCCAAAAGCTAGTAATCTTTAAATAGAAGAAAAATAAGCTTCCTCTTGTTCTATATGTCATATACCATTTCTGTCAGCTGCTGGAGTTTGTGTTAAAACACCATTCAGGCTGTGAGCACCTGAAGCCAACTTCTGTTTCTAAGCCCTTAATCTCACTACAAGTTCTCAGGCACTTGTACATTTGATGTCGACTGGTCCTTTGAGCCAAGCATGACCCAAGTAAGCTTGCTTGAAATTATGGGGTTTGTCACAGCACCCACATGGTGTTCAGTGTGCTGTTTGATAAAGGTGGTTGCCATTTGCCTCACGAATGCAAGCTGTGTCTGGCATGTTTCTGTCTCTATGATGAAAGGAAGTACTCAGTTCCGGTAATGATCATGCATGCTTTTAGTAGCATATCGTGTGGAGATACCAATCAGACCATGGGGAACTGTAAACAGCCCTAAGACACACAAAATGCAATTCCCTTCAATGGGTCTGTTCCACTCACCAGGGCTGCTAATGAGTTAACCATGGCAACCGTGCTGCCAGTTTCTTCCCAAAAAACATTTAAGCAAAAACAGTGATTACAGTAGGTGTGTTTTTTAATTTTTTTCCTCAGAGAAAAACATATCTCCATAGTGATAATTACAGGCCGAATCACCCGACACCTGGTCATTATGGTCTATGTGAAGCTCGGCACAGAATCACATCAATATTGAAGAGACAAAAGATGATGCTTCTCCTGCTTCCATCCTTCCGACAGCTTTATTGGTTCATTAGAAATTCTGCGACCACTGCCAGGTAATGGAGTCTAATAGAATGCAATCACAGATTTGAGCAACTGAAATGAAATCTAACCTCTTGGTGCATGAAGTTGCATTGTGATCTTATTAAATGAAAAATATTGAAGTGGTCATGAGAGAACATTTAAATAGGAAGCATAGATGCAAAATATATGTTTGACAAGAGATGCTTGTAATGTTTTCCCTTGACTTTCTTTCATTCCGCATTGCCATTCTCTTCATTGAGATCACTCACTTCTGAGGACAGGATACATTTATCTAGTGGAGTGGAGCTGCTGGAGAGGGATTGGATGTGGAGTGCTTCTGAGTGTCAGTTTGGATATTGGTCTGGAGAAAGTACAATGCAACCCTTAAGACACTGTTGAGGTTTTCTTCTCGTAAGAAGAAACAATTCAACCATCTTCTTGATGAGAATGCCCTTAACACTGGGACTGGAGACGTTTTGGGAAGTTGTCTGCACATTTAAGATTGAAAAGATATTAAACTCCAAATGTAGATTTGGATTGCAATAGGTTGTCAGTGAAAAACTGAAAGTGTTTATACAAGATCTTTTCTGTCATTTAAGTAAGTTAAGTAATATTAAAGTTCAGTTCTGTTTTGGATCTGGTTTTCATGGCACATGTCAAACAATTCAGCAGAAGTTAACGGCAGCACTGCTTCATTGTTGCATTTTCACAATCTGTTGCATGGGAATTAAACAAAACATTCAGATAAATGATGTGCAATTTAAAAAGATTCTTCTTACTGGCTTGGGCCTGCGTGGGCCAAATAAAAATGAATCAATCTCTGTGTTTACATATAACTTTCATAGTAAATGTGCGAGCAAATAGGATGCAATGCTAATGAAGTTGTAAGACAGTTTTCAAGCACTCCCTTATACTGTATGGTTGTTAAGGTGGAATTTTAATTAATGTAACTCGAGGCTAGTCGTGTTAATATACAAAATTATAATAGTCTTCTCATTCACAGTGCCATGGCCTAATGAAATGGAAAAAATGTACAACAAATGTTAAAGATAACTTGGATGTTATTTTGTCTTATCAAGTTTAAATTAAATGGCGCACAATCTTGATAATCATAACTATAATCATAAAATAAAAATGATTATAAATCACATTTTTGAGATTGCTACACAAAGTACTGGACTATAATGTTACTCTACCTTTACATGTTTAATGAATTGTTCTATCTGTCCTGTTCCCAATTTGGTTAAAACTTGGAATTACATAAATGATAGTTGGGTATCAAATATCGTGAAAAGCATGGAATTTTACTATTTTCTATTGCTTAACTGCTGAAATATTAAAGTTTTTTAAGGGAATCAACAAAACATTTTCAAACGTTACTTTTACTGTACTGTGTACAGATTTTTACACAATCTGAAAGCTGAACAATTAAGCTTTCTGCTGATATATGATTTGTTAGGATAGGACAATATCTGGCGGAGATACAACCCTTTAAAACTCTTTATCTGAGGGTGCAGAAAAATAATAAGATTGAGAAAATTGCCATCTTCCCACAAAAATAAAGTTATTATATGTTTATGGTAGAACATTTACAAAATATCTTCATGAAACATGATCTTTACTTAATATCCTAAGGACTTTTGGCGTAAAAGAAAAATGTATAATTCTGACCCATACAATGTATTTTTGGCTTTTACTAAACATTTTCCTGTGCTAATTAAGACTGGTTTTGTGATTAAATGAGATATAAAATATCTTTGAACCTAGCAGACACACACTCATATTAAGATATTTATAGAAATCCTGTTGTAAGTTTTTTATACATTTTTTATCTATAAAAATCTTCTCTCCAAGCTTCTTCAGTGTAAGTTTTACTGTACTAGCAAAATTCAGAATAGCTGTCTATCCACAATGTTTTTAAGATGTTGCTCAGCTCGAGCAGGTCTCGTGAGGCTCTAGGAGGATTAAAATAAATACGGGCTAAATATTATTGCAGAGCTCTTCTAGACTGCACATCATTTTCTGTAAAACACACGAAGGCTTGATTCTTATGCTTTAATGGATTATGACCTGCCCCACGCGAATTTTGCATCCGCAGAGCTCTGTGGAAAGCTCCATGGATTTCTTATATGGATTATAGGCTGTTTGTATTGTTAGACTAAGAGCCACCCCGTTGTGCTTTGACCTTTCAACACAAAGATCACACATTTTTATTAAGATGCTTTTAAAAAAAGAAGCCATTTTGTATGATAAAGTAAAAATTATCCGCTGAGCCAGACAGGTAATGTTTCTTGAACTTATTGTGTGAAAACAAGGAGTTGTTTCTATAGGCATCAATAGAAATGTAAGTCTTCAACTTTGACATCTTGCACTGAAAAGAAAAGCCATTAAGGCGCAGAGATGAGAAGGCACCGTGTTTTTTTTTTTTAGCTGGCAGGGGTTCAGGGGAGTTGCTTGTGTCGTGAATCAGAGCTGTCAGAGCCGATGCCTCTCTTCCAACAGTCCTCGAGTGGGTCAAAAAGCATAATTGAAGAAAAGACTCATGTTGTTTAGAAAGCCAAGAAAGTCCTGCATACAAACTTTGGAATTACAACAGGGAAAAAATCTACTGCTCTGTTTGAGTGAAAAAACACGAAGCCAGATATGAAATGGAAATGCACTGAATGGAAAGTAAGACAGAGGAACACGAAGTAAGATGGAAAGATAGAAATGGCGAATTTTGCTGTGCTTTGCTTAGGGTGTGTGAAAGTATGAAATAATGAAACTATGCAGTAGTTTTCCTCCGCACTGACCACAGTGACAGATGGCAGAAGGCCATGTGAAGAGAACCATTTGCCACACAAATAAAAATGGAAGTGCCGCTCTGCATCGCAGGTAAAAGTGCATTTAAACTGCGCTTAGAGGCACTCGCTGGAAAGCCGAGATGAAAGTTGAGAGAAATCCTACAAGTGAACATTGAATTGTAAAGTAAATAAATGGCAAAAGTACCAAGGGCGCGTGAGAGTGGACTCTCATACATGCAGGCACATTTTGTACCACTGTTCTGCTTTTGATTCACTTACATTGTTTCCCGAGTCTAACGTTTTCAATCCAGGAAAACGTCATTCAAGCAGGATTTAAAAAATATCCAATTTATTGTTGGAGAGGTCAGTGACATTGATATTAGTTTCTTCCTGTGACAATAGTGATGGAAACTGACACTTTAAGTTAGATCTATATTCATTTCTTTAATCTCCTGCTGTTCAGAACTGCCCGCAAGCTTTTGATTTGACAGAGGGAAAAACACAAATTCTAGATATATACATGAGATGAGAGGGTAAGGAAGACGGTGGTTTAATGTCCTCAAACAATCTGAGAATGTCATTTATTATGGGTCTGCGCATTCTCACTAGTAACACACATCTGTTGCCCATTTGATCATAATTGTATTAGAGGGAACTTTTTCCTTAGTGCTCATGCCAAAATACTCAATATACACAATGAAGGAGAAAGAGAGAGATGATGGGATAGAGGTAGTAAGGCTGGAAAGAAGTTCCCTATGCCCTAGAGTTCTCTTTACTTTTTCTTTTCATTACAGTTATAGTGGGTTTCTTGAGGAGGTTTTTCGGATCTGACTAAAAGTACTTCCACAGCATTCCACGAAAAATTATATTCAGGATTTTCAGGGTGACACAACATATTGTATTAGTGCTAAAAATACGGTGTTACAAAAAATTCAGAAGCCCTTTAAAAATGTGCCTCAAGAGCCACAATGCTTACAGACGCTTTCGTTTCTACACTTATGTGTTGAGTGCAATTATTTGACCCCAAAAACTAGGGCTATTAATCGCATCCAGAATAAAAGTTTGTGTTTACATAATATATGTCTGTGCACTATGCATATAATATGCAATTTTGTATTTATAAACACATGCAGTACATGTATCCATATTTAGGAAATATTAACATGTATTAATTTATATTTACCAATCATTTTAATTCTATCTAAATGGTTATTCATTTGTATATATTCAATTTTTCTTAAATATATGCACAGTACATGTATATTTTTATAAATACAAGATGAATGTCCACAAAACACAGACATATATTATCTTTCAGCGACAATATTCATGCAGCGTAGATCCGTTAAAATAATTTTAGACTAACTTCCATGTATCAATCTGTTCAAACTATACATACAAACCCTCATCAGACAACCTTGTGAATGTGATACTTCATGATAATCCATTTGTTCAGTATTGCAGAGGTGGGAGTAAGTCACACATGTGCTTGATACACAAGTAAGTATCAAGCCTTACCCTTCAAGTCTCAAGCAAGTCAAAGGAAATTTTTGTGAGAATCAAGCAAGTCAAATCAAGTCACTGCTTTATGTCAAGCAATTCAAGTCAAGTCGGGTCAAGCAAGTCACTGGCAAGTCATACAAATGTTTGATGGTTTAACTACATTTATAAATCAAAATAGGCTAAAACTACACTAGTTATGGACTATGGGGGGTTTATTTGCAACAAAAATCTAAAAATCAATGATATTTAAAACTACACAACCTAAAATGTAAATGTGCCTGAAATTAGACCAACATAAAAGCATGAAAATTATTTAGGTACAGCTGTTTCAATATGACAATTAATGGATTATTGATTTTTATCAACTCTTGACATGACCAAGACGTTAGCGTTATTTAACTAAACTCTGAGTCAAGTCTCAAGTCATTAAAAGCAAGTCAAGAAGTATTTTATTCATATTTGTCAAGCAAGTCATACGACTTGAGTCCCCCATCTCTGCAGTATAGTGTCAGAACACCGAGTTCATTAGTCTGGTGGAAAATGTAGAATGGCGAGTCTCTTTTTCACTGTAAAGTTTTGGAACTAATGTAATTGTCTCTCGACATGTGTTCCGTTGCCGCTGTGCCATTCCCCTGACTCCATCACCACTGTCCAGTATAATGATTCCACTGCAGATCATTATTACTTGCCCCCAGCTGTCTTTGTCCCCCACTGCATGGACACAGTCCAGCAGAACATCCACCAATCACCGGCACCACCCAAGGCTGTACCCTTCACTGACTTCCACAGATGTCATGCTGATTTTGGGCTATATTTTCCCAACCAATTCTTTTTTTTAAACTGCAAAACGAAACGGAGATCAATGAGAAACCTGTGACTTTTAACACTGATATGGCTTAACCATTACTGATAAATGTCCAACACGGATGGCGCCTCTCATTCATCTCGCTGTTCCCTCCCATCTGTGCGCTGGCACTTTCTCTACTGCTGATTTCTATTATTATTCAGAACAGACAGCCCCCATATCACTGCTACATGAGCCGAGGGAGTACATCAGCCTGTCATCTTCACGCTCCCTCTCCTTTTCTCCTCCTAGTTCATTTCGTATCTCTTTCACTCACTCTCAATATCTGTCATGAGTTGGAAACTTGCTGTGGGTGACAGCAACACTGGATGTTTCTGTGTGGATAGAATAACTGCACCCCTGGCACAGGAGCTGATAAATATGAAACAAAGCCAGTGTGCTGTGGCTTCCATCGGCCTTTCCGCAGTTCGAGCCTGGTTAACAGGTCCCCTGTGATACACAGAGAGCAAAGATAGGGCCGTCATGTGGAAGGTCAGCTGACTAAAAAGGCCATCAATCCATGTTGCACACCTACAAAAATCTCAGGATAGAAGCAATTACCACCCACTATCTCCTTTGAAAGCATGGATATAGAGTCAAAATAAACTTGTGCCATACATGACTGTAGAAAAGGCATGTACATTGAAAAAAATGTCCGTAACTTAAGAAGGTAAACATGTTGAATAGACTTTATATGACTAAAAGTTGCGTGAGTCACTGCAGATGTTTTGTTTATGAAATAAGCACACATCACTTTAACCAGAGTCATAGAAACCTCCCTTAATAAATCACGTGAATGTAGGTCTAATCTATGCTCTCACTAAACAGAAAACTCATTCTTTGCGCAATGCATGATTTGCTCAATTTGGTTTTTATTGTTAACTTCATAATTATTCATAGGAGTCAGAAATGTTCAGAAAAGAATCCAAATATGCAGTACTTTATGGGAGAAATCGCAATGTGATAATGATTTGGTAAAGCGATGTAGCAATAGAAAAGCAATAAGATGTTAACATTTTTTATGTCAAGATTAATATCCAAACCTCCTTTTTTTCAAAGTTTGTTTGAATGTTTTTTCTTTTAATTTTTTCATACATTATTCTGTTAAGTGTGTCTTTTATATTGTGCTTTCAATAAAAGGTTTGCAAAATCATCCAGCAAAGTAAGATCAGCCATGACACTACAACTACATTTCAAATGATTTCCCATCTGTCTTTTGTTGCTTCTCAAACCACAAATGTCTAGCTTGAACTACGTATGAATTTACTAATTGAGTATTTGCAAATAAAAGAACACTTAAATAAATGGCACTTTCTTTTTGTAGTATCAATGTTCTACCACTACAGAGTGCTTAGATGTGTGCTTATATTTACACACAATCCTATGCACAAGTTGGTAGATGTTATGAACGACTAGGTAGTCAGATGCAGAGTTCATGCAGATCTTTATTTGACAGACTCACAAGGCAAGAAATAGTTAAACAAGAGTCAAAATTGTCTAAAACCAGAGACTGCTGAGGCACAAACTCAGTATTCACAGGGGGCAGGCAGCAGGCAGCAGGCTTGAGCGCTCAGCCAGGGAGGTGGAGATGGCAGTTTACAAGCACACAGTCCGTGACAAATAGTTAAAGTCACTGACACCCACGCAAAGGGTCACCTGAATATAATCCGTAAGGGAAGTTGTTAGAGGGTCATCCACTTGGCGAGACACCAGCCGCGAAGGCAGACTGGACCCGTTCGCGGTGGAGAGAGCTGTTCACCAGCGCACAGTCCATAAGAAATTGTTCACATGAGTGCTGACCATGCAAAAGGTCTTGAGTATAATCTATAAGAGAGGTTGGTTTGGGGAATAATCCACTGGGCAAAGCACCAACCGCGAGGGGAAGCTGGACCTGTTTGCCACCAGAGCTGGAGTCCTTAGGACAAGAGGATTGCCCCACCAGAGGAGATGACAGGGTCAGAGCAGCAACTGAAGACACAGAAGGGGTAGAACACCGTGCAAAGGCAAGACAGCTCTGGGGACACAAGATATTACAATGTGAAAAGTGTCAAGACTAGATTTACAAGACTGGGCAGCCAGAATGCTAAGGAAACTAACAGTCTGACACGGGATAGGAAAACACGAGGAGTAAATTAGGGATGTGTGCAGTGATGAGCGAGAGTAGAAACCGGTGCAAGAGGATAAGAGGATAACAAGAATGCTAGGCACACACACCGTTTCAGAATGCGAGGTAACTCAAGCCTGTTTCTAAAAGAGAGGTAACTTTTGCTCCGATTCAGTAACCATAGTAACTTACTATGTGAACCTAACCCGGTCAGGAGCAGGTTTTCTTTGGTAAACCCAGAGTTTATTTCAATCTCCTCCCCCTTTTTAAAGCGCAAGTGGTGTACCTCATTCAATCATTCATTAATACAGTCACTCATTACACACATTTTGATGACACAGAGACCATCTCAGTGATTAAAGTGCCATGTTTGCTTTTATAGAGGATCCTGTATGTGAAGAGGCTGCATTAATTCATAGAGATGTTTGTCATTTCTCTGTGCATTTTTATTAAAACTTTGCTTTGAATTAGATATAGCAAAACTCATCATCCATCCTAACATGGCCATGTATTAGATCAGAGCATATTGTTTCCCTTACATGCACTCACAAATGGTGGTTTTCGACGGAGGATAAGAAATTACTTAATAAAGTGTATAAATAAAGTAATTTGGACATGCAGCCATTCCTTCAAAACTGCTCGGAGCAGGGTCAGTACAGCTGATCAGTCTGAGACTAACACGAGAGTCTGACAGCCTAGAAAGTTTACTATATACCTTGATATCTCACACGCATCACTAGAGCAATGATGATGAATGAGAGCATGATAAGTTTTTTATTATTTCTGTTGTTTCATTTATTCATTAATTCATTTACTGATTAATGTGTTTGTTTATTGGTACATTTATCTATTAATTAATTTAAACTTCATTCATTTTCAGCACTTCTCAAGCGCTTTTTGGCATCATTTAGCTTTTTTTGGTGCCGTTGCCATGGTGAATCGTAATATCGAAGTTTCTAATATCTAAGTAAACCAAGTCTGAGTTCAGGGTATAACCTAGAGTTGGTTGAACCTCCTCATTGACACGGGCCCCAGGTAGCCAAATGGATTAAATGTTCAGGTTAATTCAAGTTGAGCTCTATTGTGATCACAGACTGTATCTTTTTTTAATTATAATTTGTGGAAATCAGACATGTCATTAATAAAGCTAAACTTGACAAAACTGCTGTTTCATCTAAACTAAATGAGGAAAGAAACTATTTATAAATCTGGTGAATTTAATTGTTAATAGTACATGTTGCTTATTATTTTTTGTTATATTTGTAATACAAGTTTGTTTATAAAATAAACAGTTATAATTGCTTATGTTCCAGACCAGTATAAAAGTATTAAAATAACAAAGCCCAGTTAAAATTCCATCAAGACTAAAAGACAGAGGGAGGGAGCAATATTTACTTTGATGCCAGGAGCCCAAATCACATTCAAAAGGGTAAAGACTGCATCCCTCCCAAAGAAACAATACAACTTATTAAACCTGACAAGCTGGTTCCACAAATCTTGCATTGTCTGTTTGAGCGTAGAATGAATGTGGAGGAAAAAGAGCAATAGAAATCAAACATTACAGTGATAGGTGGGGAGCAGCATTGACGTTTACCACACATGAAAAAAACATACAAAAAAGAGCTCACAGCAGTTTTTGAACAAGCCCAAAGAGCTTTTGAAAAAGCTTTATCATACAAACACAAAGAAAGACTATTGACTAAAATATATTTTCATTGAAGAGAAAAACTCTTCTTGATTTTTTTAGCTGCACAGGAAATAAAAGACTGCAATACTGCAAACAGAGGGAAAAACGCCTCTATCAGATGAATACAATTAAGGCACAAACTATGTCCTTACACTATTTACACGATTGCTCTGATAGATGTAAATCTGTTATAGACTCTTTGACAGATGACATGGGAACTAGATTATAGGTGAATAATTCCATATTGTTCCATCAGTTATGCATAAATAAATCTACAGGACCTGATGGTATCTCGGGACGACTTTTAAAAAACTTGTGCCACAGAACTCAGCTGAGTGTGGTGCACACTCTTTCACCATTCACTGGATACGCACAGTGTCCCTGCACTTTGGAAAAAGTCTGTGATTACTCCAATTCCCAAAATATCCCATCCATCGGAGTACAATGATTATAGACCTGTGGCACTAACATCAATTGTAATGAAGTGCTTTGAGAAACATATTATGGCATTATTGAAGAGTGATGTAACCTCAAAATTAGATCCATGGCAGTTTGCTTATAGACAGGGAAGGAGTACAGATGACGCAGTAGGGAGTACTGGAGTCTCTAAACACCTGGAGGATTCAAAGGCATATATACATGCCTTCTTTTTATTGATTTTAGTTCAGCTTTTAATACTCTGCAACCATATTTATTACTGGAGAAATTGATAGATGTCAATCCTTATATTATAAAATTATATTTCTCTTTTTGATGATATCTGACCCTCAATGTATTAGTCCCTCAAGGTTGTGGGAGCTCACCAGTTCTTTTCATTATAGACAAATGGCTGGTGTGAGCAGAACCAATAACAACTCTATAATTAAATGTTGCGATGATACAGCTATTCTACTATATACAGTAAAGATCAGGCAAATACGTTGACATTAACAGCATGGTGTGTGTGCGTGCATGAGTGTGCGTGAGTTAGGTAAAACATAAAAAATGATGTGCAAATTCAAACTAACAACCCTATACTTAAAATCACTCATTTTTTACCCTTTTTGTCAACCAACCAATCGCAGTCTTTAAAAGACTGTATCATATACACAGCAATGGGTCAGCCCCGCCTCCTCACTAAAATACAATTCTTTGTCTGTGACTGTGGTTAGATACGGAATACATCTTTGGTATGGTAATCTGACAGTAGGCCTACAGCTGAAATCCAGGCTTGAACATCTTATTCAAATAGCCATGATGATGACAATGGGTAGAGCAGAACAGCATTATCTCCAGACCTTTATGAAATGTCTATGCTGAGGGAGACATATAATGGCCCCTTATTTTTTCTCTGGTTTTATTATTGTATATGCTACTTGTCTGTACTATTTATGATTAAGGTTTATGTGTTTACGTAGATGGTTTAATGTGATGCAGTAGTGTATTATTGTGCCCAAGACAAATTTAGTTATCCCTAAAAATATCAAATTTAAGTATGCCTTGCCTTTCCTACCTTACCTTACCTTACCTTACCTTACCTTACCTTACCTTACCTTACCTTACCTTACCTTACCTTACCTTACCTTACCTTACCTTACCTTACCTTACCTTACCTTACATTACATTACATTACCTTACCCCTACCAAACGAGCAACAGTGACATTTTAAATCAAAGAAATAATAGCTTTAAAAAAGTTACATAATCAAGAAGTGCACTGCAGAGGCACTGGATGTGGAAGGTTTAGCATACACTGTATGTAATTTTCAGCAGGCAGGGCAGCCTGTGGTGAAAGGTGTTGGGAAAACAAACCATGACCAGGACCTAATTTTCTGCTTGTAAAATAATAATGTCCACCTCTCTGCATGCATCCAAGAGTGTGAATTTGAGTCCCTATATAAATGTTAGTCTCTTTGTGCAGAACAGCAGTTTGCTTTTCTTTAGCACTTTAATGAGAGAAAGAGAGTGAGAGAGAGAGAGAGAGAGAGAGAGAGAGATTCAGTGCCAGGTTCCTTCGTGGCAGCCAAAAGGGCTTAGCTGTAATTCATATAGCTACAGCAGTTGCTTTATTTTTTACCACTTCCATCTATCATGTGCACAGATAATATATGCTCTTATTATCACTGTGAAATGTGTGATCTTGCTACAAGATTGCTTCACGAAGACAATGCCGAGATGCAATAAATACATCATAAATTTCCGATTTGAGCTCCATTCTCCAGACAGTTTGTATATCGCTCGTCTGGCTTCTCGGTGCGCCTCATCCTATCATTTCTGAACAGCACGCCAACAGATATGGCAACATTAACCATCTGTCGATAAATGAGAAAAGAATTCCCACATAATTTATCAATCAGCGGGGATGTTTTTCTCCTCATTGATCCAGTTCTACTCTTTCTTCATTTGCATTGGATCTGTTTCCCTCAACTCTGAATGATCATTTAGGAAAATAATATCCAGCAGTTTTTGTGTGTTAGAAACATCCTCAATGCTTTTGAATGAACATTAAAATATTTCTGATTATTGTGATATGTAAACACGGGGTTCAAGGTTTCAAATCATTTCAAAACTGAATTCATAATGTTAATCCTTACAATGTTTTGTTATTGGATGCGAGTGGGTGTGGATGCTTCCTGTTTTCCTTCCTGGGTGTTATTCTTTTTTTTCTGTATAATTCATTCAAACATAGTTCTCAAAAGTCCCTGCCTCTGTTTCTCTGACATTCACTCAGCATGAGTTGTTATGCAGCAACAGCAGTGTAATGCTTTCAGTATGCAATTAACACAGTCTGCATTACATGCAACTTGCACCCTTTGTCTCCACTCAATATTTATCATACTTTTGCAAACTCATTTAAGTGCCAATGTATTGTTTCCCTCATCAGCAGTAAAGAGCACATGTAGCAGCAGACACCGTGTACCAGCATCTCTGTCGTAGCTGGAGTTCAGCTGCAATGAGATCAGGGTAAATATTGAAACCTTAAGTGCTCTGTGAAGATTCTGGGGGGCACAAGAAGCTTCGTCTCAGTTCGTAAAGCTCAATGGAAAGGAAAAAAACAACAACAAGAAGCACTTCAAGCGCAACAGAGTGAGAAAGATAATTAATAAAAATGAAGAGAACAAAAAGCATCATCGGCCAATTCAACTTCTACGAACTCTGGAATACTCAAGTCAGGTGCTGGTCCAGTGATTTTTCTATTTCATGCCATCTCTTGCATTGCACTGCTTGTAATGTGAAGGCTGAAAAATCCCCTGTGTTACACTGAAATGAAGATATCCCGCTGTTGTTGCAGCTCTCAGAACTGAACAGTTCCCTTTGTTCATGACTGTGAATTAAATAAAATTCCTTATATGATAATTACTCCCATGATGTGCTGCTGGGTTTTAATGAGGTCACAAATTGCAAGTCGCTCCGCTTTATGGCGATTATTATTTCAATTTTGAATGCCTGCATTCAGATTTTATTTTCTACTTGACTCTGAAATCGAAAGCTGCAAGGCTTGCAAAAACATTGGGCTCAAACCAGTAAACAGCACATTAGGACCGCTTTGACTGATGGCATAATTAGCAGTGACATGAAAATTTATGACTGGCAGCATCTATAGCACTCCAATAAAAGGTTGTAAAAAATTACGAAATGATAAAGGCAATGAAAGGAGACATTTGTTATTGCAAAAAAGGGCTATTTAGAGAGGAATATAAAGACAAGAAAGGATGTAAAAAGGATTATGTGGAATTGATGTCAGAGAGTTTAGCATGTGATGAGAACAAGATATGATCTTCGGAGATTAGCATATGGTGGATAAATTCCGTCCAGATTTGGCCATCTATTTCAAAATCGATCCATCAACATTTATTCATTAAGAAACTGAAGGTGAATATTTGGCTCCCGACATTTTGTCTTACTGGAATATAGTATAAGGTTCGATTTGACATTTGTTGTCAAATTGTGTTAGCAGTAGGGTTTTTTTGCATCATGTGATGGTGGTGTACATTTTGGGGCTTTTTTTATATGATTTGCACACCAGATGACCACTCATAATCTTAGATTCTTCAAATGTCTTAAATTTTAAGCCTTAAAGGTCAGACAGTCAACAATTTGATTGATGTATCAATTAAAACAATAAACGTTGTGTTATTTCAGACACACTTAGGCCTATCTCTAGAGAGAAAGTGAACTAACATCTGCGCTAGACAATTTCAATAGACCGGTGGTGTTTCCCTGCCTGACATTTCTGCCTGCCGCACCTCCTCCAGTGCACCTTTGGGTCACAGACATTCCCCTCTATCTAGGTGGGTCAGCTGCAGGGTCGTCAGCTGGTGCCACCGTTCAGGGATGTTCTGCCCTCTATCCAGTACGTCTCCCGGTGGGGGGGGGCTGTGGCGTGTGGGGATGTCTCCCCGCCACCGCCTGCAGCTGCCCTTTCTGGTGTACCTGGCACCAAATCCTGTCCCTCCTCCATAGCCACAACCAGTAGCTTGCCTTCTCGGCCTCCTCCGCCAAATATTTTCCCGGAGAGTTTAGCTCCAACCAGTTCCAACACACCTGCCTTGAAGTTTTTAGTTGTTCTGAAAGTCTTGATTAACTGCTTCAGGTGTTTTTAGGGTTAAAGCTAAACTCTGCAGGAACTCTGCAGGACTAGAAATGTCCATCCCTGCCACATGCATCTCTCCTGTAGCAAACAGTGTTTTTTATTTCTCTATTATATTGTGCCAAACACTATTTCCTCAGTGTTTGTGTGTTTTTTAGGGCTATTCTCTATACATGCCGGTATTAACATAAACACCACTATACTATGATATGCAGGGAAAATGGTATGAAGTGGATTTAGCAGACATGGGTTGGCAGATCCTGATCTCCATTCCGTGTCAGATGAGGAGTCAGTGATATTTTTTTCCAGACATGTGGTTCAGGCTCTCAAAAGCTGCCATATGGCCACGATTACACTCATTTATGAAACGTCTCACACTGGATGCTTTTAGACTGCTGCTGTGTCTCCTAAGTGTTTGTCCTCTGCACTCAATTAAACCAGAGAGGGCTGCGGGTGTGTGAGAGAGAGTCTGTTCATATAATAGAAAGAGAGAGAGAGAGAGAGAGAGAGAGAGAGAGAGAGAGAGAGAGAGAGAGAGAGAGAGAGAGAGAGAGAGAGAGAGACAAGCATAGATGCTTGCTTATCATGTAACGCTACTCGGCGAGCCCATTTATTAAAATTTTCCATAATTTTCATAATATTCAATAACCGAGAGGTATTATACACTTAACTAGGTAGGTTAAGACCTGGACATTTTTAAAAAGCATTACACATTCTGTAGATTTATTGTATAATCCAGTTATGCAAGTAATTATATCTATAATCTGTCTTCGAAATATCACAAATGTGATCTGTGTGTGTGCGTGCGTGTAAATGCAAGCGCATGGGGGCATGAGCCTCTGCCTGTCATCACTTGCCCTCATGTCTGTCTCTTGTCCCCCGCTGTCTCCCTCTGTCAACATTCTCACACACTCTTATCAGTGTGGCAGCGGCACCGTTTATCGCAAACAAATTCTGTCCATTTTTCCCCACCCGCCCATTCATTCCCAATAACCTCTTAGCTTTTCTGCATTGTCTATAAGGGTCTTTTTACATTCTCATAAAGCTGGTATCGTACACTGTTTGTGATGGAACTCTGGGGAACGAGGCCATCTTTAAGGGCTCGAATTTGTTCCTGAGTAATTCTAAGCTCTAAAATGAGTCAGAGATCTGACTAACATTTTTCATACTCATTAAAAGTGCTTAAAAAAGTGCTTTGATAATAACCACTTGCCACAGTGATGAGCCAAGAAATGTTAGAAGGCAACCTGCCCATTTCACTAAAGTTGCTATAATTCCTCTTTCTTGTTCATAATCCCTTGCTGTCGTTCTTCCTCGCTGTTTCACGGGGCATCACTTTTCCGGCCGTTACCATGAGAACCGAGGACAAGGACAGAGCGGAATTTAGACAGTGAATACTGTCACCATTTTGAGATAACCCCTAGTGGTCCATATAATCATAATCATGTTCCACTTCAAACCAGCTTGGGGCAATAAATTCTGACATCAAAACCTAATATAGCACTAGATCTTAGACTAAATGTTTCATGCGTCGTTTTAATAACACTGTGAGTTTCAACATCACCAAAATCCCCTTTTCTAAAATGTTGATACTTAAAAACATTGATAAGCTCTTATTGTGAGTAATGATAGATGATGATGATGTATCTTGCCTAGAAACTCCAACATCAGCAATGGCAGGCTCGGTTGAATGCTCCCACCGAAGATCCATCATTTCCCATACAAGCGAGTGGCTCTCTTGGGCCTTATGCACCATGTGAATACTTCCATTGCTACATATGTGAGACTGAGAATATGTGAGAATGTGCACAGGAAACAGATTCATGGCCATTTCCCAAATGGCACCCTTTGCCCTCTCTATCCTCTTCCAATCACACTTTGCTAGATAGACTTGTTAATGGTTCACTGTGGAGTAAAAAGGTACATTGATGATGCACAGTTACTGGAAAAGTTGCATTAGTGAGCAAACGTCTAATGTCGATGATAAGGCACAGCCTGTGGTCTTGTGGAGCTCACACAGATTCAAGCCTACAAAGGCCTATTTTTATTCACACCCATGTATTTTGTTAGCCAGACTGACTGCACTGTAATAATGGTTTTAATGTAAAATTGTGGATTTTTTTTGGTTAACAAAAACTGTATTTAGTAGGTGTTGTAGGTTATTACTATGTACTTTATATGCAAGTCGTTTCAGATGACACATCTATTCATAGGAAATTATAGTACACCTGACAGTCTCCAGCAGATTACCATATAAAGCACCTTGCTTAAGGGCATAATGATGATAGACCATAAATCTCCTCTTTTGGGATTTGAACCCACAAACTTTTGATTATTAGCCATGTCTTTAACCATTAAGCCACCCCAGTGACACAAAGATTTGTCTCCAGATGGTACCGAAGGCAGTCCATTGTTTGACAAATAAAAATATTAAAT
Source organism: Barbatula barbatula (assembly GCF_947034865.1). NCBI lineage: Eukaryota > Metazoa > Chordata > Actinopteri > Cypriniformes > Nemacheilidae > Barbatula > Barbatula barbatula. The sequence continues at coordinate 21,043,528 of NC_136766.1, read as the reverse complement.
AGGACTATACAAATAGAGTTGTTTAATCACAGTTGAAGAAGATAACATGATTAACTGTCACCGCATTAAACTGTAGTACATACAACTCATATAAAATGTGCAATTTTTAAAGAAAGGTTCTTGCATGAAATGAAAACGATCAAACCATTTGAAGGATCGCAGGTTTTTTTATGCGCTCTTCTTCGACACGCTACGGTAAAGGCTGGACTTTTGTTGTCTGCTCGAGCTGGAGACAGACAGCTGAGCGTGGAACAGCCGTGCGTTTGGAGCTCAAGGTTCAGACGCGTTACACAGCGTCTCTTTCCCAAAACACAACACAGCAAGCGAGAAGAGCCGCTCGGATTACTGTCAGCAGGGCTGAAGCGCAAAAAAAATCGCTGATGTTTCTTCTCTGTAAATGCACAAGCCAAAACATTGCATTTTCACCTTTAAAAAGCAGCAATCGTTTCGGAAAGGGGCCGCACCTTCAGCAACATCATCCAGGTAGGCTTATTGTGAAAGTTCGTGTGCTGTATTTCAGTCATGCCTGTTGGCTCCAGTCATCCAAACAACATCACTGGAGATGCTAAATAATGATGTCGCTTATGCGAACAGTAATGTAGTTCAGTCTCTAAACAACTTTTTGTAAAGCATCCGACTTTTATGATTTTAGTATTTGTTGCAGAGATTATTTCTCGTAATCTTACAATTCTAGCTGTATTTCGGCTGCTTTTATAACAGAAGACAGTGATGCTGCGAGTTTACTAAGAATACGCGCTCGATCTTACGATCAAAACTGCGTTTATTTAATCAGTTTTATAGTATAATAAATGTATGAACGCTTTATTTCAGTAATAATTTAACTTGACAAATATCAATACTTTTGTGGGGTCATCGTCAGTTAGCTCAAGTCACTCAATGCATGTGTCCAGCTGAAATACTAAAATATGTTTTGTGCTTCACGTGCGCTCTTTTTTGATCGACATTACTTGCGCATGTAATTAATAAATTGCTGTCAGCTCTCTAGGTCTCGAGACACAGCCCGAGGCAAACAAACAAAGAGTGCTGTTTCAGCTCATGTTCCTACTTACTGTTCGTATTGTCCATTCACACGAGTGTCCAGCTATGGAAAATAGTTGCCTTACTCTTTGTCTTGAGGGCTATTAATTAAATTGATACAGTGTCTTTTGAATGTGTTGCGGGCTGATAAAGGACAGCGTTTAATCTCAGCCTTATCTCACTGAGCAAAACGCAGCTTCACTAAAGTTTGTAATAAATTAGCCTGACAATCCTGGTCAGCTGTATAACCACAGAAAGTCGTACGTGAAATAAAGAATAGCTTCTAACTGTGTTGGTGTTATCTGCTTTCGGGCGCAATGAAGATTATGTGGAAAACTCCTAACCCGTAACCCCTTTAAACCGAACCTGACTGTGCTGGTTAAATGCTTGAAAGTGATTGAATATTTATTGGCTTACATGTCAGTCCTTCCACAGAGTCTCTCTTATTGTTTATCCTTTATTCATGGTGTTATATTTATGCAACAGATGCATTAATGGCATTTGACATTAGTGAGAGAATTTACTGTGAAAGCCATTAACTCTTAATCTTAAGAATTTATAGTTTTATTTAACACTGCATATAGGAATTTATAGTCTGTCTGATATTTGACTTGCATAACCGTATATGTTTTGCTTTTAGTCAATATGTTTTCTTGTACAGATGCTTTGTAACAATGAAAATTGTAAAAAGCGTTATTTAAATAAAGTTGACTTGACTTGACTTGAAGTGTATGAGGTCATAACAAATCTGAGTTGGAGTTTCAGCCTGTCAGGCACGTTGTTGTTGTTGTTGTACGAACAACTTTTGCTTCCTTTTTTCTTTGTTTTTGACTTTCTATCAGATACAAAAACTGCATAAAAGGTAACATTAAACTGTAACCCTGAAGGACTGTTTCTCTCAAGTCTTGACTCCTGTAATGCTGACTTAAGCTGTCTCTCTAATCCGACTTGTGTAATAAAACAAACATCTTGGTTAGTGGGCTGGATGGACTTGTTTGCTATGGATGTGCATAAACTGTATATGCAGCTCTGTCTAATACTTTTGTGTGGGTTTGCTTCTCCTGTAATGTATGTGTGCTATATGTGTGTGTGGGAGGGAAGAATCTGTATGAATAATCGGGACATGGTGCATTTTCATTTTGTTAGCTGGGGGTGCATTTCATTGAAATGTTTCGGAGAAATAAAAAGCATCAATTCATGTGCCATGACTGAAGAGATCTGTGCCACTCAAAAATAAGGCATGCTATATGTGTGCAATAGCATCGCCAATAATGTTTATAAAAACAAAACAGGAAAAGTGGTCTGAATAGACTTTTAATAACTCGCATAAAATTTCTAATGGTGTTTTAATGGTTTATTACAAATCCTTACATACTAGTAAACCTTTATGTGGGTTTTTGTAGCGTGCAGTTACCTGAGTCATAGATGGTAGATTATTCAAACAGCTGTCCAAGTGTGTTTGCACTTCTGCATTTTGTCTGAACGTTGCAGCTGACAGCAGAGCAGTGTGGGAGTCGGCTGGTTTTGGTTGGCTGGCTCACAGAGAGAGAGAGAGAGAGAGAGAGAGAGAGAGAGAGATGAACACTCTGTAATTAGCACCCGCGGCTGCATGCTGCATTCCACCTCTGTAAATTACAGAGTGGCCTGACTGCACTGCCAGACCCAGCAAACCTGCCCCTGTGAGTGTATCCAGACCCCCCACCCTCCCCCGGCATCGCTCACACGCACGCATCTGCAAAACTAGGATTTTACCTGCTAGCAGACTTTGCCTTTTCTTCTAATTCGCTTCCACAGTGTTTGTTTCTACGATGCAGTAATTGGTGATGGCGGAGGCGCAGACTCTCCAGGGCTCAGCCTGCATTGATTTGTTTGGATTTCCTCTCCCCCACAGAGCTTCAGCACACATGCATGCATGGTACAGAGTCCCTACACTGCGCTCTGTCATGCCCGAGTGCATATTTCAAGAGTCAGTTTGGTACAGATCAAAGTACACATGGGATTTCTATAAAGTTTCTTTTTGTTCATAAATGATTGAAGGATTAATTTTAAGACATATATTTTGGTGGGGATTAACAGTTCTGGGTGTTTGTCCTGACAAAACTTTATAGATTGTGAAGTTTGTGGTATTTTCAAAATCAGATTTCTAAGACCAGGACCTGTGTGTGCGGTAAAGGGTAAACCTACATTTTGGGGAATGTCCCCACACCATAATAAAACCAGTCATTTTTAACCTGTGGGTAAATTTTTTGGTCCGAATGAGAGAGACAACTTAGAGATCATACTAATGTAAAAATGCTGAAATATTTCTGTGAGAGTTTAGAGGTAAAGGAGCAATTTGTAATTTTCGATGCTAAAGGCTGCAAAACAATAACAAAAGCCTAGCTTAATAACAGTGTGAAGAATCGTGGAGTGATGGTTGTCGTTTTCCTGGGTTGTTGTTGTTGTTTCTGGGACGTGATGATCACGTCCTAACGACCAAACAGTCAGGTTATTAAAATTGTTTTTTATTGAATTTAAACAATTATTATTCCTCACAAGGAGCATAATTGCAATAATTCTCTATTCAAATATGAATAAAGCACAGTATAACGATTAATAAACCTCAACACAGCAATGTACATCACAATCACTTACCACATGAGTTTAGCATGTTTAGGGCAGAGAGAATCAAGGCAGCAGGCATGAAGTTACACCCAGAGAAATGCCACCTTCTTGGGGCATCGAATAGGCAGCGAGGGAATCGGAACGGTGGATGACAGAGTGAGTGTAATTCAAGAGTGGCCAATCCAGGTGATCCAGAGAGAATTAAAGAGCATCTTGGGTCAGGATCAGAGTTTCGTCTAGTCGGAGGGCTGTCAGGAAACTTTCAATTCACTGGAAGAAGCCTTGATAAGTGCGCATGTTCTGGCACCCCTGAACCCCCAACTACCCTTTGTACTCGATACTGATGTGAGTGGAGATAGGGTCGTGGGCAGTATTGTCCCAAATGTGGCCGAATACGGAGAAAGTAGTAGCTTATTTCATCAAGGTGCTTAACAGGGCAAAAAAGAGGTACTGTGTCACACAACGAGAGCTGCTGGCTACCATCTCTGGCATCAGGCATTTCAAGTACTACTTGTGTGGCCGCCATTTCACCATACGCTCTGACCATGCTTCGCTGCTGTGGCTTATGTCGTTTAAAGGACCAGAGGGTCAAATGGCATGTTGGCTCAAGGAGCTAAAAGGTTACGAGTTCACTGTGTTGTATCATGCAGGGGCACGGCATGGCAATGCAGATGCCCTGTCTAGACACCCTTGTAATCAGCAGGAGTGCTGGTACTGGTAGCAGAGAGAAGCCAGTGTGTTTGAACTGAACCAGGAGCCTGAGTGGGTATGCCAGGATTTACAAGAGGTGGATGTAATGGAGTGGGGGGAAAATCCAAGGCAGGACCCAGACAAGCAGTCTGTGATGCTTTGGTTAGAGGCAGAACAGCACCCGCCCTGGGAGGTGGCAGCGCTCGCCCCATTAACCAAGGGACTGTGGAAGAAGGGGTCCTCCAACAAGTGTTGGTGGTGCCAGCAACAGGACAAGGGGATGGCAAATAGTGGTGCCTAGGAACATGTGTGAGGCAGGGCTGGAAGCTATGCATATCCAGCCATTTTGGGGGGACAAAGATGCTTCGGCGAGTCTGTCAATCCTTCTACTGGGGACGGCTGAGGTGTGATCTGGAGGACTTCTGCAGTCGCTGTGATCTTTGTTCAGAACACAAGGGGCCACAGAGGCAGTCTAGGGCTGAGCTGCAGCAGTTTCCAGTGGGAGAGCCGATGCAGAGGGTGGGGGGGACATCATGGGGCTATTCCCTTGAACCACCCTGGGAAATCGCTTTGTCTTGACTACAATGGATTACTTTACCAAATGGCCAGAGGCCTTTGCATTGCCTGACCAGGAGACTGGTAGAGGGCATGTTCAGTAGGTGCATAGTACAGTATCCATAGCGATCAAGGGTGAAATTTAGAATCCCGGGTGTTCTCCAGTATGTGCGAGCGACAGGGAATCATTAAGTCCCGCACCACCCCTCTTCACCCGCAAAGCGATGGACTTGTGGAGCAATTTAATAGAACTCTGGCTGAACAGTTATCCATCTTGATGACCACTCATCAGCAGGACTGGGATACCCATCTGTCACTTGTTTTAATGACATGTCACTCTGCAATCCAAGACCTCATGCACACCAACCCTGCTCATGCTGTGCAGGGAGATCAAGAAACCTGCAGAGCTCGCATTTGAACGGCCCTAGAGGCTCAACCTGCTCCTGCAGGACCTGAATATGCTAGACAGCGCCAGGACTGTTTGGATTCCTCCCACGCGTATGCACGAAAGCAGTTGAGTAATGCAGGGATAGGACAGAAAAGGGCTTATGATTTCCATTCCCAGGGACGCATGCCCCTTTGAGGTTGGGGAATTAGTTTGGGTTTACAGCTCAGTTAGGAAGAGAGGAAGGGGCCCCAAACTGGACAGCCATAGGGTGTGTCAATGCTTTCTTCTAGAGGTCGACCGATATGCATTTTGTCAGGGCCGATGTCGATATCGATTTTTACAGGTCAAGTAGACCGATTAAATTGAAAAATATGTTCAAAATTAAGAATTACAAGAGCACTGAGAAATACTTTGCCCAAAAACCACAGTTATTACACGTAAACCGTTTATCCTCAGATTGGCGATCTTTTAAAGGGAATGTTTACCTTTCCTCTTTGTTTAGGGCTGTCTGAAGATCTGCACATGTGCAGCATGACATCGGCCAAAAGCGCAGTAAAATCAACATATTTAACGAAGAGTCTTGCTGTATTGTTGTGCCATTGTTTGGGGCTTGCACGGATCATATGAAACAGAGCGCTCTGCTCAAGGATGTAATCACATAACGAGCTGATGCAGGATAAACTGCACCTGTCTTTACTTTTATTCATAGTACATAATCTGACAATATTAATATTAATTAGATCAGTTATAAGTAGACACTTCAAACTTTCTTTAGACATATGCTTTACGTTTCTATGATGAGTATTTGCAGAGTTTAAATCGGTTTTAATGACGCGTTTCAGAAAGATGCACGCAGAAAGAGACGGCTGAAAGCACATCCTATATATTTTCATTCTTTTGCGAAAGCAAAACATTTAGTAGATAATGAGTACACACAAATAAAAGTAGACCAATCACAGTTTCGAATCATTTATTAGTCTTATTTGTATGACCAAAATTACTGGAGTATTTCTACGCAGTAATAAAAAAGATGTGGCTGCGCTTAAAGACAAGGAATAACACTTATTACAGAATCTTGCTGTTTACATTTACTCACTAAAGACTGTGCTTAAAAGGGTGCCCGTTGGTGCAAGTGAGGTTCTCTGGTATAGCCAGGGTATGTACGGCGTGGGTTGTGGCCGACAATAGCTTTGAATAAACACCCCTTTGTTCCAGAAGTCGTCGGGTTATTGTCGGAGAACGTTACAGTATTTTTATTCATCATAGAGTGTGCCTGCTAAAGCTATCTTTTACTCTCTTTATCTGGAGGAGTACTAGTGCATTGGTGCAAATATCTTAACTTAAACTGCTGCGTAAAGCCTGTGACCTGCGAATTAACTGAAAGTTTATTCATCATAGTGTATTGCGCTCTCACTCTGTATCCAGTTTTAGCGCAAACGCGCTTTCTCTCTATCTCTTCAGTATCTGGACGAGAACAATTGTGCCGTCCTCGATATGTTTGCTTAATATCCTGACAGCCAGCTAAACTTTTTCCCAACACCAAGACTCTGAAGATTAATTCTTAGTTCCACAGGTTTATTGGAGTTACAAGGAAAATAGTGAAACTGTAACACACAAAGGAGCAATGACGAATTACGTGAAAAATGGCAAATAGTACAATTACTGTAGTCAAAGTTCGTTTTTAAACTAACAAGAAATACATGTAAATACATTCAAGACGTTATAACACTTTTACCGTGCAGCTCGCTAACAAAGAACACGTGAGAGCTAGCATATACATCGCCGACGTGCATCCAAACCATCCTCAGATTACACTTTACGAACTTAAAATAATAGTCAGAAATATCAAATAATTCTTCAAAATAATTTCACAAACAAAGTATACATACCGACGATGCTACGTCAGACATGAGAAGACAGATAAGAAGCACCGTGATTTTAAAACACAGGAGGAAAACGCCGAAATGCGCATGAAGTGCGTGAGTGTTCACTTCTGACCTACGGATAACGCGATAGCACAATCCAAACAGCGCGATCTTAAAGTGAACGTAACCTGAATATAAACACGTACAAAATGCATATTCCCGGAAAACACATTAGAATACTGAAATGCTTATTTAAATTCTACTGTAATATGATAAGAACAGAACACTCCCCGTCTGACGTGGACACACGTCACCCCACAGTCCATTACTATACCTCTGGAGGTAGAAGGAGAACAATTTCATTGACTGGCCTGAGAAAGAGGCTAGTCCCGCCTGGTTTGATGATCTTTACCTCAACCTGGCGTACTTTCCCATCTTTGCTAGAGAAGGCCTGAGTAATCAATCCAAGAGGCCATTCATTTCTAGGCGCTTGGCTGTTCTTAAGGAGAACAACGCTTCCAGGCTGAATGTTTGGCTGAGCGGACTGCCATTTCTTGCGGGCCTGCAGTGTTGGGAGGAATTGTTTCCTCCAGCGGTCCCAGAAGGTGTTGGACAGCTGCTGAACCTGCCTCCACTGGGACTTGTAGAGGTCTGCAACTCCAAACTCACCGGCAGGAGCAGGCACACAGTTCGGCTTTTGTGTGAGAAGAGCAGCTGGCGTGAGTATGAACGAGTCATCAGGGTCCATAGTCACTGGAACAAGTGGCCTGGCGTTGATGATAGCTGCGACTTCTGCCATGAAAGTAACCAGCACTTCGTGGGTGAGCTTGTCTTTCAGCTGGAGGAACATTGCGTCCAGAATCCTCCTTGCCAGCCCTATCATTCTCTCCCATGATCCACCCCAATGGGATGCATGAGGGGGATTAAAAGACCAGATGCAACCCTTGTCTGAGAGGTAAGTCTTTACGGCAGTGCTGTCAATGTTTGAGGCTATCTTCAGTTCCTTACAGGCACCAATGAAGTTCGTGCCGCGGTCGGAACGAATGTTTTTGACCGGCCCACGCATTGAAAGGAAGCGCCGTAGCGCGTTGATGAAGCTAGAGGTGTCGAGGGATTCTATGACTTCAATGTGCACAGCTCTTATGCTCATGCACGTAAATATAACTGCCCACCTTTTACTTTGAGCGCAGCCACCTCTGGTTCTGCGTGAGGAGACGTTCCATGGGCCGAACACATCAAGACCTACATTAGAGAATGGAGGATCTGTTGAAAGACGATCGGCTGGCAGGTTAGCCATTCTCTGGATACTGAGTGGAGCTCTGAGCCTTCTGCATGTTATGCATTGGTAAATGATGCTGCTCACTCTTTTCTTCCCTCCAACTATCCAAAGGCCAGCTGAACGGACCGCCCCTTCAGTAAAGTGACGGCCTTGATGCTGGACCTGCTTGTGGTGGTGTTTGATAAGCAAAGTGGCGATGTGATGCTGGCCAGGAATAATCAGGGGAGTCTTTTCGTTCTGATCGACACTTGAATAATGAAGTCGGCCTCCCACTCTGAGAAGGCCGAGTGTGTCAATGAACGGGTCCAGATTTCTGAGAGGGCTCGTTTTTGGCATCCTTTCATGTTTTTGAATGCACTTTATCTCTTGACTGTAGACTTCCTTTTGAACTGCTTGGATGATTACAGCTGACGCTTTCTCTGATTCCTCAACTGTGAATTCAGCTTTACAGTAATGCCAGCCCTCGCATGCACTGTTCACTCTGTGAGCTGTCTTGAAATGACAGGCTATGTGAATGAGGCGAGTGAATGCACGAGTTAAGGACTTCCAGGTAGAGAACTTTGCAAAGCGTTGTGAATCCAGTTGCTGGTTTGAGGCTGCAGTGCTTAAGGCAGACACCAAAGGGCGGATATTTGGGTCTGAGCTCGGGTCAACAAGGCCATAAGTGCTTTCAGAGATACTGGGCTCCGGCTTGGAGAGAAATTTGGGCCCACTAAACCAGTTGGAGTGTTTCAATTGGCTAGCAGGGACTGAACGTGTTGCGTGATCTGCAGGGTTCATGTCTGTAGGCACGTAACGCCACTGGTCTGGACGACAGGATTTTCTGATGCGTAACACTCGGTTGCTGACATAGACATAAAAGCGCCTGGTCTCATTGCAAATATAGCCCAGGACTACTTTACTGTCCGAGTAGTACGTTACGGCATCAAGCTGTAGGTCTAGTTCTGCTGAGACCAGGTCTGCTAACTCAACAGCAAGCACAGCCGCGCAGAGTTCAAGTCTTGGTACTGTGTGTTCAGGGCGGGGGGCCAGCTTGGCTTTTCCCATTACAAATCCAATCTGGTTGTTGCCATTACTGTCTGTCACTTTCAGGTAGCACACAGCACCGATAGCTTTGACTGACGCATCACAGAACACACACAGTTCTCTTCTTACCGCTGCAGATGGTGAGGCTTCTGTGTAGCGCCTTGGGATGGAAAGCTCAGCGAGCTCGGACAGAGAGGCTTTCCATGACGTCCAGGCTTCTTCCATGGAAGGAGGTAAGGGCGCATCCCAGTCACCGTTCTCCGTCGTGAGCTCTCGCAGGATAGCCTTGCCTTGGACTGTGACGGGGGCAACGAATCCAAGTGGGTCATAGAGGCTATTGATAGTGGACAAGACACCCCGCCGTGTGTAAGGCTTGGTCTCACTGGAGACATTAAAAAGAAAACAGTCTGTCTTGAGATTCCAGTCAAGCCCGAGGCTGCGCTGCATCGGCAGCACGTCTGCGTCGAGGTCAAGGTCTTTGAGGTCACTCGCGTGGTCACTGGATGGAAAGGAGTCCATGACCTCTTTGTTGTTCGCTGCAATCTTGTGAAGTCTCAGGTTTGACTTGGAGAGGACATCCTGTGTCCTTTTCAACAGGCTAATAGCATCTTGAGCTGTGGGCAGGGACTTCAGCCCATCGTCGACATAGAAGTCATGCAACACAAAGTGCTGCACATCTGGGTCGACGTGGAATTGGTTGCCTTGGACAGACTTGTGTAGACCATGAATAGCCACTGCAGGTGATGGGCTGTTGCCGAAGACGTGGACATTCATGCGGTAATCCACGATGGCCTTTGAGAGGTCATTATTCTCGAACCAGAGAAAACGCAAGTAGTCACGGTCTGTTTCTTTTACCCGAAAGCAATAGAACATCTGTTCTATGTCGGCTGTGACTGCGATGGCCTCTCTTCTGAACCGAATCAGCACTCCCAGTAGTGTGTTGTTAAGGTCAGGTCCTGTTAACAGGATGTTGTTGAGTGATACACCGTTATATTGGGCACTGGAATCGAATACCACCCGGATTTTCTTGGGTTTTTTTGGATGATACACCCCGAATGTTGGTAAGTACCACCTTTCTTCATCCGGGTTGAGAGGGGGGGCTAACTCTGCATGACCGTTCCGAAACATGTTGCCCATGAAGGAGAGAAAGTGGTCTCTCATCTCAGGTTTTTTTTCAAAGTTACGTTTGAGAGACATGAGACGCCTCAGCGCCTGTAGCCTGTTGTCTGGGAGCCGTGGCCGTGGGCTCTTGAATGGTAATGGTGCCACCCAACTGTTATTTGAGTCTTTTCGCAGTCCCTGAGCCATTATCTCCATGAACTTTGTATCTTGAATGGAGGGAGCCACCTGGTTGTCATCCTTGGTCAGCCTGAACACTGTGCATCCAAGGTGGTCGGTTTCGCAGATAGGCTGGTCCTCAGGATATGCTGGAGGCTCACTTGTGGCTTGGGTGTCACTGAACCTCTCTTTCACATGGAACACATTGGGGCATGCGTCAAAGAGAGTGGGGCGTTGCAGCTCTGTGGTGTTCGTGTGGAACGTGCTAATTGTCAATGGCCTGTGAACATTACCTAGGCACACATTTCCTACAATGACCCACCCCAGGTCTAACTTCTGTGCGTAAGGCAGGTTGTGAGGGCCATTCACCTGTTTGCGGACTTTATGCACTCTGATAATGTCCCGTCCTAAGAGAAGCATGATAGGGGCTTGCGGATCAATGTCTGGGATGAGGTGAGCAACTGACCTTAGATGAGCATGATGAAGAGCTACTTCGGGGGTTGGAATCTCCTCTCTGTTATTCGGTATGTCGTTACATTCTATGAGGCTTGGCAACGGGATGCGAACAGCTCCATCTAGAGACTCCACTTCATAGCCACTGGCCCTTCTGCCTGCTGATTGCTTCACTCCAGCACATGTTCTCAGTGTGTAAGGAGCACTAGCACTTTGGTCATGGAACATTTCGAAGAACTGTGAGCGAGCCAGTGACCTATTGCTTTGCTCGTCCATGACAGCGTACAACGTCACAGCTTTTCCTCTATGGCCAGCTGGGAACACTTTAACAAGGCATATTTTCGAGCAGGAGCGGTCTGTGAGTTCACCTCCGCAGACTTTCGTGCATTTGTTGGTTACCTGAGACTGCGCTGAAGCTTCATCTCCCTCCCCGCCGTGCTCAGCAGGGCCATCCTCCTGCTGCCAGGGTGCGGGTCCAGGGTGGAGCGCGGTGTTGTGCCTGTTGCTCTTACATTCAAAACACTGGACATTGAATTTGCAATTCTTTGCTATGTGAGACGAGGAAGACAGACATTTAAAGCACACATTGTTTTCTTTGAGGAATGTTTTGCGCTCGTCAATGGGCTTCTCTCTGAACGCCCGGCACTTACGGAGAGGGTGTGGCTTTTTATGCAACAAACACAGTCTTTCGCTGTCGTCAGATTTTGTTAGAGGCTCATCCATGTCAGATGTGGTTCTGGGTGATACATCGGTCTTGTGGACGGAGATTTCCCGCTGTCTATTCGGCTTCCACACTGTCTTCTCTGTCTTGGGGGCTGTATCTGTGTTGGTGATGAGGCTGAAGCTTGGATCATTGGCAATGCGAGCCTGCTGGATGACAAAATCAACAAAGAAGCAAAAGGGGGGATAGCTCATTTGGTTTTGATGCTTGTAGGCTGCACCAGCTATCACCCATTTGTCCTGGAGACGAAACGGGAGTTTTTGTACGATCGGGTTGACGCCTCTCGCAGTGTCAAGGAAAGCCAGGCCTGGTAAGTCTCCTTCAGCCTTAGCGGCCTGCAATTCCATCAGTAGATCACCCAGCTTTGTCAGCTTAGCTCCATCTCGGTTTATTATTTTTGTAAAGCTGTCAATGCGTTTGAACAGAGAATTTTCTACTGCTTCAGCTGAGCCATATGTTAGCTCTAGTCTTTCCCATGCCATGGCGAGTCCTGCTTCTGGCCGATTGATGTGTATTGCTCTTATCTGCTCTATATGCTCCGCTGACTCCTTTCCGAGCCACTTTAGCAAAAGATCCATCTCCTCACTAGGTCCCAGGTTAAGGCCTCTGATGGCAGCCAAAAAAGAACGCTTCCATGCTCTGTAGTTTTGAGGTTTGTCGTTGAATTGAAGCAAGCCTGTAGCCACAAGCTCACGGCGGGCTAGATACCTGACAAAGTCATTTATGTGTGAGCCGCCATCATTTATGTATGAGCTGCATTCATAGGAGTCTGGCCGTATGGCATGGTGTGCGAGAGGAGGCTGAGTGTCGTGCTTTTGTGGTCTAAAGTGGTGTATAGGCCAAGCATGCTCACCATTGGACTTGAAGTGAGGTAGACGAACGTCTCCAGATGTCCTTCTGAATGGCTTTTGGCTTTCCTCGTATGTGCTGATGTAAGGCTGCTGTGAGATGAGATGATGTGGAGCACTATTGTTCTGGTGCGGATAGAAGGGACTGGCTTCAGGCTTTAGTGGTGGAGGTGACACGTTGTGGTTGGTGACCGGCTCTGCCTTTGCTGGAGTGTCACCGTGTTCACATGACTTAAGTTCTGAATCCCTTTCTTTTAGTTGATCAAGCACATACTGCTTTGTACGTTGCGAGGCTTCTAAAGGAACAGTGTCTTTGCTCAGGTCACAACTATGTTTCTCACTCTTTAATTCAGCAGCAGCTTCAAACGCCTCTGCTTCAGCAATGGCTGCTGCTGTCTCTTTTTGATGTTTTAGCATTTCTATAGACACATCCAACTTAGCTTGTTGTAGCCTCAGATTTGCTTCCTCTTCAGCATAGCATAGCCGTGCCTTTGCTGCTTCGGCCCTCGCTCTTGCTCTGACAGCTGCAGACCCCACTGATGATGAACTGGATCTCATGGAACAACATACTTGCGAGCGTGTCCTTATTGATGCACTGCATGGGTTCTCCTGTGCTGCTATATTTCCATGTGAACTCTCTTCTTTAGCCTGTAGCTCTGTGGGGCGCGCTGCTCCAGTAGCACTTGACTGAAGAGTATGGTCCATCGATCGTCCACTGGATGCGTGTGCAGACATGTTTGGGTAGCTTCCAACTTTGCTATATCTCGCTTGCTTGATAGTCGTCGTTTCACTGTGCCGTCCTCGATATGTTTGCTTAATATCCTGACAGCCAGCTAAACTTTTTCCCAACACCAAGACTCTGAAGATGAATTCTTAGTTCCACAGGTTTATTGGAGTTACAAGGAAAATAGTGAAACTGTAACACACAAAGGAGCAATGACGAATTACGTGAAAAATGGCAAATAGTACAATTACTGTAGTCAAAGTTCGTTTTTAAACTAACAAGAAATACATGTAAATACATTCAAGACGTTATAACACTTTTACCGTGCAGCTCGCTAACAAAGAACACGTGAGAGCTAGCATATACATCGCCGACGTGCATCCAAACCATCCTCAGATTACACTTTACGAACTTAAAATAATAGTCAGAAATATCAAATAATTCTTCAAAATAATTTCACAAACAAAGTATACATACCGACGATGCTACGTCAGACATGAGAAGACAGATAAGAAGCACCGTGATTTTAAAACACAGGAGGAAAACGCCGAAATGCGCATGAAGTGCGTGAGTGTTCACTTCTGACCTACGGATAACGCGATAGCACAATCCAAACAGCGCGATCTTAAAGTGAACGTAACCTGAATATAAACACGTACAAAATGCATATTCCCGGAAAACACATTAGAATACTGAAATGCTTATTTAAATTCTACTGTAATATGATAAGAACAGAACAACAATATTAAAGCGCATTCACCGATATTTATGTATGCAATTTCAGCAACAAAGAATTGCATTGTTCTAAAAGGAAACATTAGTTGTGTTTACTTAATTTAAGAGACCTGTCTTATTTTCTCTTGTATATTTAGTATTTCTCTTTCATAAAGAAAAAGTACTTATTATCCGAATACCTGTTTAATCGATGGAAAAATCTGTAGAATTCTCGATTAGTTAAATAATCGATAGCTGCAGCCCTAATGCAGTTGTGACGCCGTTGACAGGCAATGCAATGAGGATAGGTAATCCACTGGTTAAAATTGCAAACATCTCTGAATTTAAACAAGTGAGGTTGCACAACTGAGCACAAAATCTATGATGCAGTGGTGCTGGTTTATGAACATTTTTAATAAAAAATTATACATATTGTGCCTTTAAGACACACATAAAAATAAACACTTTGTACAGTATTAAAAGTGCAGCATAAAACATACAAATGTGTGTGCTGTTTACGTTTGTAAGTTTGGGTCTGTGTTGATGGATGGGACAGAGTAAATGGCTTTGACCCTGACAGAAGAAACAGCCAAGGAATCATATGAGCGGTGTGACATTGTCTGTGTGTGTGCAAGAGATGAAGTGTTTGTGTGCCTGAGTATAGCATGTCATATAGGACAAGTGGCCTCTCTTCCTTCCCCCTCATGTCATACTCTGATTTGCTCTTGGTAGATTGATAATACCAGTTAAAAATAAATTATCTTTTTTACTGTGCAAACTGACTATAGAATAGTGTTTCTATAGAATATGTCAATATGTCACAGTATGTCTTTAAATCCAGCTGCATATTGTGCCCGTGTAGTGCATGTCTATGGATCTGGCCGAGTATAGTGCGTATATAAAGCTCTCATAATGTTATTTCTCTATGGTCTCATCAGCTGACTCTGCTGAAGAAGATTTGCCAAACTGCAGTTTCCTGTTTATATTAGCCCTTCCTGTGTTGCAAGGCTTTCATTTGGGCTAGTTAACATAAAAGGCCAGCTAATGATAAACAGCAATGGCTTAAGATGTCATCAAACTATGAGAAACTCAGTTTGTCCTACTGCACACATTTAGACTAAACAACACTGGCTTCTTCATATGCCGACATGTTGCATTTGATGCGATTTATATTTTCAAATATGAAACTTACAGTATTACCATAATGCAAGGATTTTCTGGATGGTTACTGTTATCTGTTAGGTCTTCTAAGTGTCTTAAATCTTCTAATCTAACTTTGCTAGGTTGGTAGGTGCTGCTTACTGGCCAAAGTTAAAAGTGCTTGTTAAAGACGAAATGCTGGTCCCAATGGCTCTTATTCCTCCCGGAGTAACTATTTACAGGCTACATGATGCAAAGTATCACTCAGGTCTGTAGTCTTCTTTGAAGATAAAGTTTAATTTAGGATGACATTTTCTATTGTAGCCAAGGCGTCAATACTGTAACAGTTATTCTTGCCTTTACAAGGACCACTTTTTAATTTGGAGCACCACTTTGTTTCCATTTTTTCCTGTGTAAAGAACGTTCAGTGAATAAAGCGAGCTGCTTTTTACTGTAATGTGTTTTACCGCCGGTGCACCGGTCCATGACCCATGCGTTTGAAAAGCACTCACTGTGCTGAAGATGACATTTAGAGAGGAAGGCTCAACATTATAAGTTTGGCTCTTCTGCTAGGCCTGCCGCTGAGAAGGCCCCCTGAGAGCCCCACAGCAGTTAGGAGACATCAGACAACATCCATAATTTATGACAGAGATAGAGATGCGGCTCGCGGCTTGTTTTTGTGTCGAAGTTGTGCCCTCACGCAATCGCTCTATAACAAATGAATGGTGAGCGCATTTCCTCCTGCTGTCTTTCTCTCTGTATCTTTCCTCTCACGCTCTGATGTTTTGCTGTGTCCCATAAATCATGTTATGAGACTAGGGCATTATAGATAGACACACTTTTTTGCAAAGTTTTTAACTTTTTAAGTAATTATGTGCCATGGTGTGTGTTGAGTTTAGTTTTTTATGAATTTCCACAGATATAAATAGTGTCTTAAAAAGGGTTTTTTCATTTTTTAGACGAATGATCAGTGAAATATAATAAAGTTTAATTAAATAATTACTACTAAAATATTCTAAATCAGGAGTTGTGTGATCTTTTTAAACCCAGCACTAAACCTTAAATAAACGTAACGGACAAAACAGACCAAAACTATAAACATTTAAAAAAAATTATAATCACACCAGAATGTGTAAAGAGGTTGTGAATTTGGGGGCTTTGCTAATTTGAGAAAAAAGCTATTTATTTTTAATCCCGACAGTACCAGTAAGGCTGTAACACCACAAGCGACCGGCGCTACATGACACACGGCTTGTCGCACCGCATCCAGTTTGGATAAAATAAAAAATTATTATAGGTTCTAATGCGTTTCGAATGTCTTTTGTCGATTCGCGCTGTTCGCGTCCTGTGTAGACACGTTGTAAGTGACAGCTGTAGGTTTAGATGAGGCCAGACTTTAGGGGTTGTTCCAGGCCACAGTGTCTCACCCTCTCTCCTGTCTCTCCTCCTCTTTCGCTCTTTCAGCTCACTGCTTTATGATGAAGTGCAGAGCGTCATAGTGTTTTGAACTGGTGCGTGTCTGTCACCTCAGTCTGCCATCAGAGACCATCTTCAAAGCCAAAGGCTCCAGAATGCTGACGTGAACAACAATCCTCTGAGCTTCTTATATCCTCCCAGAGCCTATGTTTCTGCATCTCACAATCTGTCTGTGCCTAATTTCTGCTTTCTTCATCTTCTCCATCTCTTTCTCTGTTCACTGTCAGTCATCCGAGGCTGTCAGGACCCATCTGTGGGTGAGAGAAACACTCTTTGAGCAAGCTAGAGATTCTTGGAAAACATGACTAATTTGTTTCCAAAGGCTACCTGAAAAGAGACAGGCAGAAACTCATACAGAAGTTTCTTATGAGAAACAGCCACACATGTGTCATTTCAGTTAGAAATAGACCAAGAATCAAAATCCACGAACATTATGTATGCTCTTTCCTTTCATTTTGTTTTAATTCTGTGCTTAGTGTATAATGCTGTTATTGTATACTTTTTTAGAATATATGACAAAAAACGTAGTCACACTAAAAATATGTCACACTTTTTTGGCATCTGTAAAAATTTTGTGAATGAATCATTAGTTTACACGTTGACTGTTGAAAAGTTAGCTGTTATTTCTGAGGTGTCTCTAAAAACTTTTGGCTGATGCTGTGAGAGCGAAACCAGCCGTTGACTCATGTTCTCTTCAGTCCCACTGTCCTACAAACCCCTGCCTTTACTTATCCTCCCTGTAGATCAGTCAAATTAGGATAACTCTCTTCCTTAAGGCCTAGTTAACTTAAAATGTCCCTGGGAATTTGGTGTCTGAGAGTTGCCTGTTTTAGTATTCCTACCTTGTTCAGAGCCTCATCTTAAATATGACTAGGAGAGGGAGATTTGTATATAAGACATTCTCAGAATAGCTACATGGCTCTAAAATCTAGACTAAGTTGTGTCCAAACTGTCAAAGCAAATGCTCACTGGAACAAATGGGTGGATGAGAATAGAAAGCGTCAAACTCCAGACAGACCTCAGTTCCACAGGAGCCAGACGAAGCCTTTGGTCGGTTGTTGTTCTTCACCTCGCCAAATACTTTGTGTGATGACAATGAGGGGAATTTGGACCTGTCTGAAATATGCTTTCTATTTTCCTCATGCTCTTTCAGCTTTGTTCACTCATGCTGTGAGATGGTTTGATAAATTCTAGACTGTCATCATAACACCTTCATCTGTCCATTCGTTAGCTCCAGCCATTGGGAATGAGCTAAATGGGAAGAAACCGAAATGGTTTCTGTCACATTAGGTGCTACCCAGTTTGCGTATTTATGCGCTATTCTTTAATTTTGTATTATAAATACATTTTTCATTTTTTGATTTAGAAAATGAAGCTTTGCGTGTTTACGGTCGCGACCTTACGTATGTAGTAGAGGGGTCGGGACTAAAGGTAGCGCAACATATTGCATGCAATTAAATCTGCATTTCCTTCAACCCGAAAACAGTGAAAGCATTAGTGTAGTAAAATTGTGAATTGTTTTTCACTACTCTTCTAAAATTCATCCGCCTGTGAGTGAGTCCATAGTGTAAAGTACATTATGTGCGAGGCAGCTAATGTCTTTTTTTATTGTTTCAGAATTGTAGTCATACAGTAAGAGAGAGAGATTAATAAAGAGTGCAAATATAAACGGAGATAAACACAGGATATCCGCATCCATATTTGTTTTTACTGCTGTACGCTTTTGCTGTCATTTTCTGCCAATTGGTGCAATAAAAATATTTATGTTTGTAGGTAGTTGTAAAGCACTGAGGACAAATGTAAGCTTACGTGTTCAAAATAAATCTTGTTGAAATCTTTCTTTTGGTAGAAAACGTCTGCTCTCTACACACTAAAGCTATTGCTTTTACAGTTTTTAATATTCCTTACCCAAACACAAATGCACACATATTTTCCCCTTTGTGTATACACCAGAGTGTTGGAATACAGAGACTGCCTTGCGCACTGTTTAAATTTCTCTCTGCACTGCAGAATAAAAAATGTTTGAATGTGTTTAATAGTTCCCAAGCAAAAAAGCCCCATAAAGTTTAAAAGCAATAAACGTCTCTCAGGTGATAGCAAACTACGTCTTCTCCTCTGCTTTCATGCCTGAGGGGATTTTATGAATTATAAATGCTTTTATTTGTTGTTTTCCTGCAGCGGTATTTGAGAGTGTATGAGCAAATTTGTGTTTGTGGAATATGCACAGAGACACTCTTTAGACGTCATAAAGAGGCTTTGCACAGCACCAGAAAACAGACAGACACTCAAAGGTCATCACGGCATGCGGAATAACTTCGAGCAATATAATGAAATACTTTGTCACCTTCTCACAAACAAACATTGAAGGAACTAGAGGTGTATTTTTATGACCGATCAAGATTCATTTTACATGTTTAATAACTGAAATGGAGGTCAAATGTTTTTATAGTTTTATTTCTGCTGTTAATCATAATAACTTAATTATGCATTTCTAGTGTCTGAAGTTGAACAACATGCTTTATAAGGCTATTATTGTGCACCGTCAACAAATAATAAATCTTAGCTCTTTTTATTGCTAATATAAACTTGTCCAAGGCTTTGCACTTAATAAATGTTACTTAAAATTTTAAGTCGTTTCAATTTTAAAGCCAGAGACTGATTCCTCAAAAGTTCCTCTTCTTATCAGTCTCGCAAGTGGGTGTGTGTGTGTGTGTTTGGCATTTTAAACACAGTGAAACCATTTTTAAAATCATTTTCATATTTTCCATTTACTCAAACAAGACCATATTCTACATTTAAACAACTTTTTAATTCAACTTTGTATATCATGATCTTGTCGAAAACAAGTGCATGAACAAGAGTAAGTGTCCACACGTAATAAATCTTTCAGGCACGCACATACTTGTGTGTTTTTCTAACTTTATCTCTGCTGATCTGGTAAAGAGGAATGGAGACAAAGTGTCGCGTCAGGCTGAAGGAGGGGTGCTGAAACAAGTTGTGTGTATATGTGTGTTTATAGCTGCTGTGTTATCTGTGTTAGATACAGGCTTGCAGACATCATGTCTCATCTTCCCAGTTCTGGGGGCTTGCGTGTATGTGTGTGAGACTGTTGTTAAGACTATGTAGCAGGAGAGCGGGAATTTTTCCATAAGAGGTCACAAACAGGGCCTGTAAACCAGACTGAGGCATCTTCATTCCATCCAGCAATCTATCATATACTTCGTTTTTTCCATCTGTTTTCTCTCTCTTTTGAAGAAGAGTGCTGTTAATCAACCTGATTTTCAGTCACTGTTCTCATTTTACTGAAGAGTGATTCATTGATGTTGATGTCGTGTCGATTTCTTATGGTTGATAGGTGATGACTAAATGTATTAAATAAGACGGTAGTATAAGTTAAAACTGTAGATTTTGAAACTTTTTTAGATTTTTTAAACCACTTCTGTTTGTCAGCCATGCATAATATTCTCATATGCCCAATATGGTGTGGTTTGGTTAATGTAGCTTGATGAAATCCCTGTCAGTAGTTTTGTACCCTACCCTCACATCATTCAGAAGAATGTTGCACTGCTTTGCAGTTTTATTTGTCTAATTCAATCATCTGTGTGGGGGTGTTAAACTTTATTCAGCGGTCACACCAGACATTTTAGTTCCATTGACTTCCATTCATGTTCTTGTGAATGCAATTGTGAAACGCAAGGTGTAGCAAAAATAATCACGTTTGACTTTGTTCCAAAGCTCAAATTTGTTGAACTTCTGGCAATTCGTAATGTCGTATGACCAGACATTAAAAAGGATATTGCACCATTCAATTTTGGATAATACACACTGTAAAAAAAATCTGTACAAAAAACGACACCGATTTTTTTCTGTAAATCTATAAGATGCAAGGATATATTAAATAGTTTTACTAATTTTTCTTGTAAATGTGTAGTCTTGTTCTGTAATTTTATATTTTAACCATATTTTGAAGAAAAAGATTTAAAAAAATCTTGTAAACTTTCTAACAGCTGGCCTAAAGCTGAAGCCCTAGAAATAAACTGTAAAACAACAGGTTTTCTCTGTAAAATTAGACTTTACTCTCTGTTGTTCTTGTAAATTTGCGGTCTTTTTCTGTTATTCAGGTTTTTGACCGTATTAAAAAAATACAGTTTAACAGTGCAGTTTTAAAATGAACAACAATATGTCAGAATTCATGATATGCAAATAAAAACCCCTTGATTCTGAATGTTTGGGTGATGTCATGCCTTGTCGTTAGTTGAAGGTTGGTAAACAGTTGATGTAGCTAAAAGCAGTGAAGTTTAAATGAAATGTAGTACGATTTGCTGTCACACCATTGATGATTAGGTTAAGGTGTTAGGCAGGGGCTCCGGTATTGCTCTTTCTAATAATCTTATGTCTTATGTATGATTCACATTTTATAAATTCATCTGTATTAGCCACATTGTAAAATAGTTGAGGATAGAAATAAGGTTAAAGTCAGAAATGTGAAAAAAAAAATTCTTTTTTAGTTTGACATTGTATTATTTATGGAAAGAAAAGTAAATTTTCGTGTAATTGGTATATCAGCTTTGGGCATGAGTCATGAATATTCAATCCCTCTCTCTCTTCTTTTCATAAATGCCTGCTGATAATTCCCTGTGTTCATCCCATTGTGAATAGACCATTTGGTAGCTATAGGGTCAAATCCCCTCTGGTGTATAGGATATTAATTAAAGTTGCCCTTCAACCTAATCTGAACCCTCATCTGCTGCTGCTTGAGCCTCAAGCATTGATTCAACCTGCAGCTGATTATGAAACTTCACCATTCCCCACTTGAGCATTTTCATAAGAAAAATATATTAAAATCACTTTCAACTCTTCTTTATGTTCATCATTCCCCTTTTGAATAAAAATAAATTCAAGTCAAGTCATTGAGGCGGAGTATGAGAGGACACCTCTGGCACAATGAGTATTATACGTGGGTTGTTGTAAAGACAGTGTGTGAGATACAACACCTGGATAAGAGAGAGAGAGAGAGAGTCCTTGCACTCTTCCAATAGCAGTCAAGGAACAACAAAGCTCTTTAATTCAGTGTGAAATTGGCTCGGAGTGCTGATGTGTGTATGCAGTGGATCGAGTGTCCTCCAGTAGGATGTACACCACACAGCGCGCACACACACGGATCCATGTGGAGGCGGTTTTCACAGTTGCAGCACTGAAGGAGAAGAGAGGAAAATTCAATTGGCCAGTCATGAAGCCAGCTGAGCCCACTGGGTCCAGCCGTCCTTATTGGTTTTCTGTCGGGGCTCATCCCACCCACTGCCTTTTCCTCTCTATTTTTTCTCGGTTACCTGGTGGTAGAGGTCATGTCCCAGTTACGAGGTAACTCTCGCAGTGCTGACAGTGTGAATGAAGAGAGCCAAACCAAGCTCAAAACTCCATCGTCCTTGATCAGAATAAATGACACGTGTGTGTGTTTTCACGATACTGGTTTCCCTGAACTCTTCACTGCAAGTTTACCCCTGACTTTTTGCAATATTTTCTGGGATTTTACGGGCGATATTTTGCATCCTAAAGACTTATGTTGTACTAGCTCCAACTTGCATGTTACCAGGACATTCATTATTGATATAATTTATAGAGAATGAGAAAGATTTTCTCATCAAATCATGTCATCTTTCACTCATTCTCATGTCAACCTTTGTATGGACACAAAGACATTGAGACATTTCTCTAAATATCTTCTTTTGTGTTTCATAGAAAAGTCACATACAGGTTTTCAACAACATAAGGGTACATAAACGATGTTTGAATAAATTATATTTGAATGAACGCTGATATTTTGAGACACAACACATTACTAGTGTACTGTGATCTATGCAGCATACAAGCAAAAAGCACAATATAAAAGAAAAGTAGCCTACCAAAAGCAAACTTGTGGGGGATGCTTATGTTCTAGATTAAGTTGTATTGCTCTTTTCTTTAGAACTTTATACTTTTAAACGAAGTCGAACGGCTGGTTCACGCATGCTCTCATTCGCATTTAAGCCTTATGCTCCCACATCAGAGCTTTGCATTGCGGCCGAAATCAAGTCTATATGCAGGAGAGTGGAAATATGGGAGACACGTTTTCACCATCCAGAGGCGTATGGCGATCGCCCATCATGTTGAATTTATTACGTTTATTTTATGTCATCATAATGAATTAGCTGCAAGAAATGTGGACTGTAATGCTACGCTAGCCCGTCACTGATATTTTACTTCGTCAAATGATCTGGTAACACGTACTGTATTTAATTACACTTGCCATATACTTGTAGGGCTGTGACCGTGGCAGTTTTTTACCACCGTGGTGGTAATGGACAAATTAACTGCGGTGGTTGGGAAGTACATATTATTCATATTATTATATTTGCGTCTAGCAACCACATGACTAGTGGAAAAGAAATATAGACCTTATCTAAATACATTTGGAAATATGATTTCAGAAATAAATGAGGATGATGTTTAATTTGCAAATGTTGATGTCCATGTGCAAATGTCCACGTTTAATGCTCAAATCCATTAGTGAAACGGCACACAGCAGTACAATTTTAATAAACATACAGCAAGTAAATAATGAAAACTTACATTTTGAAAACTTATGTTACCTTACGTTTACGGTTTTTATGTCGCTTAAACAGCGTGTGCACTTTGACCGGCCATTCACACAGAATGCTTCTTTCAATGCCGCTGCACTACTGTATCATAATTTTTCTATATAAACATGCGTTAAACGGAGACGTTTGGATGTTCGTGCGCATCTCACGCATGATAGGTAAAGTTACATATTGTTTTGCGTCACAATGGGAGGGCGTACCAATGGCTGAACAGCAGATGACTGTAACACATGTGTAGCAATTGCAAGTTCGCATTACGTTATATTAAATACAATAACGAACAAACATCTTCAAAAAGCGATCGTGTTCCCCTGAGAAATAAGGGTCAGTAGAGGAAGGAACGATTGACAGGGTGATGCGATCGCTTTCCTCTCACATATCTAATTTAGGCCTTTGTTTTATGATTAAAGAAAATGATTTCAGGAAATCACGAAGCCATTGTGACCATGTAAAACAGCAGACATCATATGCATGTTTACTATTTTGTATTCAACCATTCAGACCGACCATGTTATTCATATGCGGCTGGGTGCTCCTAACTCTTGAAGTTGAGAGCTCCTGTACCATTAAAAAACGATACCTTGTTATAGGTTTTGTAGCAAGGGCACTGCTATTTTGCATTACTGCTAACGGTCGGTGGCATCACAGGGTTGGTGGCTTTGCCTCAGTTCATCAGACACGATGGGAGAGACACTGTTAAATACAGGACGGTGGAGGGCAAATAAGGAAAGATAAAGACTGAAACTGTGAACCGGTCAGGTCTTTTGATCTCTTTTGCATGTGTTATTATTTATTAAGAATTATCCACATTCTGAGGAGAACAAAAGAAGAGGAGAACATTTGTGAAGAAACGATTTCCACGCGTTTTCTTTTCCTGCATTTTTCTTTCCTGATTGTATGTCGCGTAGTCTTTGTAGTCACAAAACACAAATCCCCTTGTTTTCTAATGGTAAAAACAGCCGGTCACGTCATGTATTGAGTCGTAGACAGAACAACTCAACTACCCTTCAATATGCATGGCTTGGCATTCTGTAATCTTCAGATTTCACTCTGTGATTTCAAGAGTGTTTTCGATTCATTCCTGATCCATTATTTTAATTAGATATAGGCAGTGAGGGTCAATGTCACTAAAAACCTTTGATTGGCTTCACTCAATTATAGTGTGTCCAGTCAAGTCCCGCTTGACCCTTTTGTGCAGTTTTGAATTGATTTCCTTCTGCTTTTGTTTTCTGAAAAGCACTGCAGCATGCTCATAATGGTTTTGAAGCTGACGATGTAAATTAAATTCTTAATTTTATTTAGGTAACTTGCAACATTTATACTGTGTTGTTTTTTCCAGACCCACACAAGGCCAAATGAGCTGCTTCTATTATACTGTTAAATATTTGATGAAGGAAAAAACTAAAATGAAAGTGTCACCGGCTCTTTCGCTCATTTCTCTTTCTCCCTCTACAATTTACATTTTTAATAAAGCAATGAAGTAGTAGAGGCCATGTAGTATATTGTGAATATAGACATGGCTTAAAGGCATTGTTGCCCATGATGCACAGCTATGACTATATTGATATAGTGTGGATTCTAGAGCCCTGCTGCTTAAAAAAACAGCAACTACATACAATAATATAACAATTAGAACGCAAATTTACATCAAAACTCTTTTATTAAGTAAAGTACCACTATCACTAGAACGTAACAGAACAGTTACACAACAAGTAAAACAGTAAAGGGAGAACAGGTGCTTATTATAGCGGTTACAATTAGCACACACCTTTTATTGAATGTTATTAGCATTCAGGGATCCTCATGTAAAATAGAGGTATATGTAAATAGTAATCTTACTGCTCGAAAGGTAAAGGCATTAAAGTATTGTGCTTTTCATGTAGTGCAACATATGGGGGTTCTTTATTCAACAAAGACAAAAAGCTATTTGCAAGGATTTTCTTATTGGGGTCAAGCATCATTAAACATAACATCTCACAATTAGTTTTATTCGTATGTTAGCAACTGAATCCACACTATCCAGAGGACCTGTTCTTTAAAATTGTCCAGCTGAGGCTCTGTTCCCCATTTTGTCAAACATGCTTGCACCACGATAATTGGACTTGCAACTTTATTTATTTTTGTGTTGCACTACGACTAATATAGTGTCATTGACTGTTTCAGGTAACACTATATAGTTGAATTTGTTGCCACCAAACAGGATGTAGAGATCTTTTTCTTTGCATGCACTAACATAATGGAAGCAAGGTGACAGATTTATTTTATGATAACACTTTGCTGTGTTTAGCTTCTGTTGCTTCTCTGTCTGTCAGCCTTCTTTCTTCATTTGTGTAGTGCATACTGGTGAAGCTTCTGGTTACCTCGGGTGTTCTAGACAGCTGTCAGCCCTTAGTAAGCAGAAAGGGTCTTCATTGGGACCTCATACAAACTCCTCGCTGAGTTAACACTTTCAACATAATGTGCCCCTTTCAGCTAACCCTGTTGAGAACGAGATGTCTTCCAGCCAGGAAGGGTTGTTATGAGAAAGCCTGATGGAAAGAAGCTAAATTTGATAATACTGTAATATTACAGTTTGCTTTAGATCAGTGGTTTCTCCTGTGTGAACACTGATGTAATAAATGTAACACACAACTGTAATATGCAGCTATAATGTGCATTGAATTCATCAAGGATCATTATTATAGTGGTTTTATTCTCCTAATACGTGCCAATGTACTGTATGTGTGTTATTTTATTGCCTTCTAAAGACAGTCTCTGACCAGTATAGTCTATAGCCTTATAGTCACACAACTACAATAAATGACATTCTTCTCTTTCTGTTGTTCTTTATGCCCACCTTTCTCTCTTTTCATTCACATTTATTTGATATTTCACCGTCCATCTTGTGTCTCTTGCCCAGAAGAGCCACTTTGTCTTATTCGCATGTTTTCTTCTGAGATAATCCAATGGAGAGTGTATCAGAACTGACAATCAGCATCATCTCTGCCTCTCCTGCTGGCTTACTTTCTTCTCTCCCTAGGGGACTTTTTCCGGCTTTGACCACAACCATTAAATCGTCTGCTAAAGGTGTATATGTTGGGGCCGCTCAGGGCAATTGGGGACAAGCCTTTGAAAAGTACTAAATCTGATATTGTCTTTTTGGTGAGCTTGTGTTATACCCCTGGTTTTCACATTCTCTATTCCAAATTTGGCAGACAGCAGCCTGGACAGGTTTAAGGACTAGCTGGACCTGCTAAGACACACTAGGGGTCCTCAACAAACTTCCAACAACTCTTGAGATAAAATTCATTAAATTGAATTAAAAAATACAAAGCCAGCAAATAAGCTAACCCTAAATAAGATGGAACAAACAACAAAGCAAGATATTCCTAAGTGTTTTAGTCATGCCAAGTTCTTGAATCCTGGTAAATCAGGGGACCAAGTCAAAAAGGTTAACTCTACTGTTTTAGCAGTTTTTCTTTTCATCCGTTATTGCTTAGTGGTAAGAACATTTCAAAGTAATTTCTCTACACACTATAAAGTAAGTAAAAGTAAAAACTAAATAAAGGTAATACACAATCACAGTCCATTTACATGCTTAAACGTAATGCAGCATTTAGAATTGAATAAGTTTCACATTGAGTGAGACTACATGTGTTACTGTGTAGACATTGAAATTCAGTGACCGACTGAATGTCCCTTTACTTGTTGTTGCTGGTTAGGATTTACGTAAAACAAATATATTTTTGTTTCTTTAGGCTGGTTAAGTGAGTGTAATGTGATTATCATTGTACTTACTGGAAATGTGCAGATCTCTGCATGAATAAATGCTAATATCTCATGTTCGTGTCACGAATACAAGCTTTCATTTCTCCTACAGTAAATGTCTCGCATTCTTGGTCCTTTTCAAGATCGCTATTTGGATAATTATAAAAGAATACGAGATAAAATTGCATTTTATAGCGTTTAATCCTTTTAAAACTACTTTCAGGCAAATGAAAGAATGTGTTAATTCACATTAAATTTCAAAAATGTCTTTATCAGCAGATTATATTGCAACAATGGAAGGAGATTATATAATTGCATTGTTTGTATTGCTATTGTAGAGTTATCACCCTGAAGATATTATGGCTGAAAGCACTTTGTGTTCTGTCAAACATTTGTTTTATGATCCAGACTACAGAATATTGTGTCTATTGTATTGGACAAGTTGTTGTTCCCACAGCAACATTTACGTCACATTAAATCAATAAATCTGTCCCAGATCAATATTATGATCCTGAAATGTTTCGTGAAACGAAGCTTCAAAACGGGTCTTGAACCCGTAACCATATGTGACTCGTCAGCTCGCAGGGATTATAAAGAAATGGCGACGAGGCATTGCAGGCCTATCATTAGCCGGGCTTTCAACAGACGACTCTTGTCTCCTGTGTGATCTCTGCTCTCTGTCAATACCCGCACTTAACCGTGAAAGCAGATGTTCTTCTTCCATTTTCCCTCCCACATTTAGTGTCACCTGCAGCTGAACAAGCTGTTTGTCGCTAGTGCTGCGGGGGACTGGGTGGTGTATTCTGTTGCTTGTGTTCATTAGCTATTTCTGAGTCTTCTTCACACCTGGATTCCTGAGTCACCGCCACAGAGATCAGCAGAGATGCCTGAACTCAGGCAATGACACCCATCTTGGCTCATTTCAATTACCAAGATTGCCAAGATAGAAGAGTTCTCAAGTTCTTATAAAACTTAAACTCAGTTATAGCTGCCTACTTGCCAGCTGTGTTTTGGCAGAGCTGTAAAAAACACCTTTTCAAACTCGTCTTAATTAAAAATAACCTCTGAGAACGTCTTCACGCTGTACACTGACCTAAAGCTTAACTATTTGGCACTTTGCTGCATACTCTTCGCCATTCTTTATGCAGAAACAGGCTCTTAGCAGCTCTTATGTTAAATTGGTGCTTTTTAGCTTCAACTTTGCACTTGATTTGTATCTATTGCCTCCTACTGAAGAACAGCAATCATGATGCACTACATGCACTTTGATGTAACTCTTCGCTGCCAACAGAACAGATTTGAATGACTTTGAAGCGGTACTGTGCTTTGGCAGTAAAGGTGAAGAATTGTATATCTGAAAAGGATTTACACTAAAAAACATGATCATGACTTTTTATCTCTTTATCTCTTAACCTCTTCTCACAGTATTAAATGTATATCAGTGCTGACTTGTTAAACCTTCATTTTCGAGTTGTTATGATTTTCGATTCTCATTATACTGTGCCGTTAAGTCGCTGTTGAGGTCCTCTCAAAGTCAATTCTCCACATCCTTCCGCAACTATCCTTCGTCTGCCTTTTATCTTTATTTCTCTATTCACTCTCCTGACAAGGGCTTTTGAAGCTAGGTCATGAGAGCACATAATAATGGCATTATGATTCACTGATCCTCTTCTGGAGCAAACGGCCCCTCCTTCCCAGAGCGAGGCACTTTTTAAAACCAACAGCGCCGACAACGATTAGCCTGGCTCTGTCCTGGCTAATGAGCTCCTTGTTAAAGTTTAATGTCTGTGTTCCACTGCAGTCAAGAATTTTAAACTCAGTCCCAGCTCTCTTCTGAGGGATTCGGGCAGCGTTGAGGTGTTCTGCCAGAGTGTGCTGATGATGCCAATAGTTAGGCACTTACAACCATGTACCAGTTCTTTGGCCTGAGGGCCGGAGGATTATTGGGAAAGGCTGAGAAACTTTGTCCCCAACCTGTGTGTGCTGAGTTACTTATAATAAGACAGTAGTCCTGTTTTACTTAAATTGAAGGTTTGTGGGGGTTTACAAGATGGGACATGTGGGTTAGGTACCTCCATGTGATTCTTACAGTAAACTAACCAGTTTGAAGTCTGCTATACTTATACAGTATATTTGAAAAAAAAAGTGTGGAGCTGGTGTGGAAGTAACATTGGCAGTACATTGTATTTAAGGCCATTATGCCGTTTGAAGCTCTCCGTTTCTTAAAAGTCTAGCAGTGAACTTTGAACTTGAAATGTTTGGCATAAAAAGTCAGTGGACAGGTGGGCGGGTTTCCTTTGCCAAATGTGGGTGAACTTCAATGAATAATCTATGATAATGTTGCATGCACAAGCAACCTCCATTCTCTAAAATGAATAATACATGTGCCTATTCTCTCTTCTTCTCTTAGCCATTATGCAGTAGTGAGGAGAAACTCAAAGGCCCTGCTGATGAAGCTTATCTGAAGATCTACATGATCTTCTGGACGTGAAGCTCCACAAAAGTTGCAGAGCAGAAGAGGTCGAGAGAGACTGGAAGAAAAGTAAAAAGGAGAAGAAGGAAGGAAGGAGGGAGGGGCTGGTTGGATTGACTGAGGGGGAAAACCGAAGGGCTGGATGCAAACCTCTATTCTTTCGAGAAGTTCCCAGGTTCCTCAGACATGGCCTCCAACTTCAATGACATTGTCAAGCAGGGCTATGTCCGCATGCGGAGCAGAAAACTGGGGGTGAGTTGAACAGATCAATGCATGGTGTTTCAAAGTAAAATTACTTTATTAAGGGGCCACTCATACAACAAAGTTTTCTATTAAAACTGAACTTTTTTGCGTTTTGGCTGTTTGTTTACACAACAACTGCAATTTGGTCTAACAATCGCCATATACAGGACTGTAACAGCAGAGACACATTATTTACATACCGTATACACTGACATTCAAAAAGCATTTTGGGGTAAACGTAGTACATTGGCATGTAATCGTGTTCTTGAGAGCATAAATCAGTTTGTGTAAAGGTTAGTGTTTGCTTAAATGGAGCAGGACAGACAGGCTAAGAAAACAGCATTGTATGTACTATCGAGATGTCGAGATTGAGATATTTAATGTCATTTGAATCAGACGTGACATATTGTTTATAGGATGAATGTATGTTTTTTTAAGGGACTTGGGATGAGCAAATTGTTTCTAGGTTTGTAAACCAATAATGGTCCAGCACGTGGAAGGACTACATACTGTAAGATAATTTAACCTCATCTCTAGCTCAGAGACCTCATTACAGTTTTACAATGTTCCTCTTTAGCCTCACTAGGTCTGCGAACGTCTCATCCATAACTGCTGTCCCAGTTCAATCATTTTTTAACCTTTGGAAAAATCGTTTTACATTCATTGTCGTGGTCATTTTTATTAGTGTTTTGATCTTGCTTTATTTGCATTGCAATCACTTTGCATTACATGTTATTTCTGCTCTGCACATGCCTACTGTATTTGATTAAGAACATATGTCTTTATAGTGTAGCTGGGCTGAAAAATAGAGCTGCCAGCTCCCTTGATGTTTCACAACGTCTAAGAAGTTTCAGTGTAGCCATGTCTAGTGACTTTTCCGAGTGCCTCTCGAAACGCGATTGCATAAGGTCGATAGCTGAATTATATAGTCAGCAGGATTGTGGTTACCGTGGCAGCAGCGAGGTTGTGACGCACAGTGCCTCTGGGAAATGCGGTGCTGAATTACCTAAAAGTTGTTTGTATTTTCCTTTTCTTCTTTTTCCTTAACTTTATCAGATTTTTTTTATCTTATTTATTTTTTCGCACAGATGCTTCTTTGTTTCGGTATGTTTCTTTGTCTGTCTCTTAAATTTGAATGCAGTCTAAAAACAGGCATCATTCCGACCTCATTGTTTAACAAATGGCTTCCCTAATTGTAAGTCAATTTATTTCGTAACGCAAGCACAATATCGTAAATCCCTGCTTATGCGCAGCTAATACTATTTACATCCATGCTGCTGCTTCGCCTCTGATTTGGCTGCAGCGCTGCCGCTGAGTGTGTGGCGGCATTTACATTTCTGTCTGAGCTCTGACAAAGCCATATCTCTCTCTTTTTTTTGTCTATATCCCTGTCTCTATCTCTTTTTTTGGATGTGGGGAAAATAGCTTCCACTGATTGGAGGAAAGATTGCATTCTCTTCAGATCATTCCCGTAGACAAAAAGCTCCCAAATTACAGCATTTCTATTGTATTATCCATCTGTGAGTGCTATTGACTGCGTGGGTAGACATTTTGCAAGGTATTCATGGTGAACAACAGCAGTATTTAGACTTTTTTTTGTCCTCGTATTGGATCTGTAACTACTGAATGATGCTTCTGGATTCTGTACACACGCCCACACACATTCAATTCAGTTTATTTAATTCAAGTATTTTACGGCAAACACAATAATTTGCAGTTTCTGTATGGTGTAATTTAATAACCATTAAAATTCTGCATGTGTGAAATATCACTTACAACTAAGGGTGTTTTCACACCTGGCTCATGTGGAGCGATTGTGCCGGAACCTGGTGTGTTTTCTCGCTTAGTTCAGTTAATTTGGGCATATATGAACACAGCAATTGTGAACACAAAAATCTCGACCCTCTTGAAAACACTCTGGAGCTGATCGCGTGTGGTTTGAAAGCAGTCCCACCTTCAATACACCAGTTTTTGTATGATGGGTAATGATGCATATTGGGTGACAAACAGCATAGTATGTTTTGCAAATATGGTCGAACAAACAAATTTCAGAACAACCATCCTAGACGCATAAAAATACAAATGTTTAAAAGTGCGTCTTGAAGAGACGTAATGAAATAAAGTGAAGAGAGCAACATAACTCAGAACTCCTAAAATGCATTCAAAGATGTTATGGTTTTAATGGGAATTGTATTGTTTTAAAGGGAAATCTTAATTCTGTCTACTGGTATGTGTTATCTTGCAGATGCAACCACTAAAACACCCTTAAATCATATTGAAATAATGCCCAAAACACACTACAAAAAGGAATTCTGTAATGATTTGGCTCAAATTGGTATTTTAAAGGAAACCATTAGAATTTCTGTGATGGTTTCTATTGTTTTTCAACAAAGTCACATTAATCTTAGGTAGCTGCTTGTCTTGACAGGTGATCGCTGTTAGCTAAATTCATGAAGTGACTTGCATTGCCAAATGATTTTTTAAATGTTGGCATGTGAAAGCGAAATGAACCAAATAGACAAATGCAACATTGTTACAATTGAATCTCGGATTCAGATCAAACAAAACCTCTACAGGTGTGAAAACATTCTAAAACTTGCATATCTGTGGTCCCAAATGTATCACCCTATTCGTTCTGCAAGGAAAAACAATATCTGTTTTGTGGCACATCTCAGCAAATCCGTATGAAGCGCACAGAAGCGTTTAATTAATCACAAGCTCTGGACCCTGCCACCTGCTTTCTGTGCCAGAGCTCATGCCCCTCACTGTCACATGCTCCTCATCCTCTCCTCCTCACACTGTTCCAGGCGGCTGTCTTTCCAGCCCTCCCCCTCCGCATCCTCCTCACATTCTCTCTTTCACCTCCCTCCCTGCACCTCTAGGGATGCTAATTAGACAGACTGTGTGCTCCTCTATCTCTCCCTCCCTTTCTCCTCGTGTATCTCTGCGGTCCACTTAAAGACCAAGAGCTCCAATCAGACTAATCAGAGCGCTGTTTAGCATTCTGCTCGGGTTCCGGCGGCCCTGTACCGCCGGCCCCACTGCCTTGCTGGAATCACCCTAATTGCTCCTCAACCACCGCCAGCTCTGTTGAGCACATTTGCTGTCTTGAGCGACCCTACAACAGGCATGGCAATTCTGACACAACCCCGGACTTCTGATAGGGTCGATAGAGGACATAAAAAAAGCATATGGAAAGATACTATATATAAAATAAACTCACAATTTTGTACATTGAACGACAGAGACCTGAATTTTAGTCGTCCCCCAAATCCCCAAAAGGTTTCTGTGTACACGGTCAGAATGTTGATATTAATTAAGCTTTGCCTAAAAGGAAGTGGTTTATTTCCGCAACTGTTGTTGTAATAGTATAATTATTCCAACCCAATGTCAAGCCAAGTTCCCGAGATCTCAGTGGAAGAGCAGATGAGATTGAGCAGATGAGACCGAACAGATGACCAAAACGAACATATAAGCCAAACAGACTCATTATAGCCTCCTATTAAAATGAATTGGCACATATGCCTCTTTGTTTCATCCTCCCTTCTCTTCCATTTTCAACTCCACCTTTACATTCTCTCTGTGCCTTCATAAGCAGCTGTTGTATTTGTTCCCTTCACCTCCTCTTTTATATTGATCTGCAGTAAGCACTTGTGATAAGTGCTGTGGATTCCTCCATGCAATACTCCACAATGTTCGTGAGCCATTTGCCTAGATGTGCCATGACGGTTCATTCTCCAGGGAGGGAATTAGGGGAGCAGCATATGTTGTAATATAAAGAATCTGTCAATATAAAATAACTGCCCGTCAGAACACTGAGTACAATTACTTAGTGCGGATATTTACCCTCACAACATTTGGTAACAATGTTTTTGGAAAAAAAATGCTAATTGTAATAGATTAATAGTGATTTGTGAAAAACTATAATTTTGTAATATTACTCAGGGCTGTTGTTGTGGTCAAGTGGTCAGCTGTGATTAGAATTTTGGCCTGATCTCCCTGTCAGCTTGTTTCATTTCTTTTTTATGGTAACAGTGGCTGTAAACACGCACACTTTTTCTCTGCTGATGTCTGCGCAGTCTGTTTACAGAGGATTAGTGGAACCTCAGGGGACAATATGATGCAAACAAGGGATCAATCTTTTACCTGGTGTGAATGGAAGATCGTGCAGCTAACTATTTGATCTTTTTATTATGAATGGTCTAAACATTCAAAGTGGCAATGATAATAAGGTCAACTTAGATAACCGTAAAAGCATTGCACATTCCTACTGTATGGTTTATCCTCTTTTAGTTCTTGTAATTCAATGAAAAAAGTGTCATAGCCATTCAAAGTTAGGGCACACATGTCCTCAAGTGAATTTTTTATTTGGTTCCGCTGAGAAATGAACGTTGTCTGGCAAATCAGTTGCAGTTTACTTTTAGTTTTAGCTTCCGTGCATACTTAACAAAACTTAAAAAAATTCATATGTTTAGCATTCAGTAGTCCTTGAAGGTTGTTTTTATTTGCCTTGATTTTGTCATACTTAGGCAAACAGGTGAGGCAACTGATACATCTGTTCATGATCATTGGGGTTAGACGAGCATTTGCGGACTCATTGGTTAAACCACTACATCTTACTTCAGGTTCAACACAGACCTGTCATTATTCAAGCCTGATTATTAATGTAATGTTTATTACTGTCTCTCTCCGAATTTGACCTTTGAGATAGCCCAGTCTAAACACGGAGGAAATTAGAGTCTAAACATGTTGAATTTTAATCACATTCAAGGCAAAAAGACAAATAATTCAGATTTTCTCCCAAGCCTGTGCTTTAAAGCATATGCTTTTATCTAGTTCCCCTTGTCTCCTTCTGTTAAAAAGATGTAATTTCTTTTCTGGAACATAAAGTAAGGTCAAAACGCAAATTGCTGTTTCTTAGGAAGCCTATACGCCAGCATGTTCTGTAGAGTGTCATAATGGTTGTTGAACAGACAAAATAGAAATACTGTTGCGTAAGTAGAGCGATTTCCAGGAGATTGCAGTGATCTAGCTGTACGCGGAGGAGCCCGGTGATAATAAAGAACGGGATTGGCCTTCGGCGGGTTGGTGCGCCAGCCTAAATGGATGGAGGTTACCGTGGCAACTGTAGGTTTGGTTGTTGAAGGACATCAGAGGTACAAACTGAAAATTGCTTTTTGTGGAAGGAAGGATCAGAGAGAGAAAGTCTGTGTTTAAAAGGTGAAGGCAGATCACAACTGGTGTAGGTTTAATTAATAGCTTTCGTGTTGAGAAAATGTTTTTTGCATTAATAAAAAGGAAGTGTATACATTTATTTGGTCACACTTTAGAATAGGGACCAATTCTCACTATTAACTACGACTTTGGCCTCAATTAACTCAGAATTACATATCAGAATTATAAGGTAGTTTTAGGTTTAGGTATTGGGTAGGATTAAGGGGTGTAGAATAAGGCAATGCAGAATAATTCTTTATACATACTAATACACGATCAATATTCATGTTAATAAGCAAGTAGTTGATGATGAGTTTGTGTACCTTAATATAAAGTGTAACCATTTATGTTTTTGCGATATGTGCGTATATATTTCAGATCTACAGGCGCTGCTGGCTGGTGTTTAAGAAGTCGTCCAGTAAAGGCCCTCGTCGACTTGAGAAATACCCAGATGAGAAGTCTGCCTACCTCAGAGCGTGTCCTAAGGTAAACTTCTCCCTGCAACAGTTCAGCCGAATTCTAATTCAAGCCATGAAAACGCCACAAGAGAAATGAAACATTCAAGGAAAGTGTCACGTCAGTTGTCCATTTATACTAACAGCTTTGTGCAGGGCATTCAATGCAATGGAACTGAAGGAAAAGATTAAAAAATCGAGACAAGCACTGTCAAGGGGGTTATGAGTCCAATCAATACGGACCAAAAAAAAATTCTTCACATCAAGCAGTCCAAGTCAATTTTTATCCACATACACCAAAGCCCAGACACACAAACACACAAAATGTCAAAACTTCGGACAGATAAATGCAGCATTTTTTTAATTGACGCTTTTTTGCTGACTCACGTCTCGATTTTCTGTCTGTTTATCAGTCTCATTTGCCTTTCTTCACTGCACTCCCACTCCCCGCTACATACCATGAAAGATGAAAGAGAAGACTACACAGGACTTTTCTAAATGATTCATTCCTAATTGTTCCCAAATTTATCTCTGTAAGGACTTTGTGTTTTCTTTCCTACACAGGTGACAGAAATTAGCAATGTGAAGAATGTGACGCGATTGCCTCGCGACACCAAGCGGCAAGCTGTTGCTATCGTCTTCACAGACGATACTTCTCGAACCTTCACCTGTGATTCAGGTATTTTGTGCGTTTGACTTTACGTAACATTTGTCTTTCAGTCTATATAGACATTTCTAACATGAAAACCGATGTTGTGCTTCTCTCATGCCCTCTGAGAGGCTGCATCTATTAGTATTTGATTTATTTATGGAACATATTCATTAAAATAACTTATTTATGGGCTCATTGACACCACTGCAATCTTTTGGTTTTCACACCAGAGCTGGAGGCTGAAGAGTGGTTTAAAACCTTGTCTATTGAGTGCCTGGGGATGCGTTTGAATGATATCAGCCTTGGGGAACCAGACCTTCTGGCCGCTGGAGTTCAGTGTGAACACACAGGT
This sequence comes from Barbatula barbatula, assembly GCF_947034865.1. NCBI lineage: Eukaryota > Metazoa > Chordata > Actinopteri > Cypriniformes > Nemacheilidae > Barbatula > Barbatula barbatula. The sequence goes on along the minus strand of NC_136766.1, from coordinate 21,006,955 downwards.
GAGAGTCTGTAGGCATTTTGCTTAATGCTTACCTTTGAGAATGTTTTATTGTTTGTACTGAATGTACCTCAACTGATTTGTTTCATGTCATGAGGTCTTTTATCTGCTATATATTCCTAGATTTGGGGTGACATCATGGTAACACATATTTTGACTTTTTTAAAACCTGGTAACTAGATTCCCCGTGTCTGTTGTTCCTACAGAGCGCTTTAACGTGTTCCTGCTGCCCTGTCCTAATCTTGATATATACGGGGAATGTATGATGCAGATCACACATGAAAACATCTACCTTTGGGATATTCACAACCCTCGTACCAAGCTTGTAACCTGGCCACTTTGCTCGTTGCGACGCTACGGCCGGGATGCTACACGGTTCACTTTTGAGGCTGGCAGGTAAAGCATGGGATATGATTAGTTCGGTCTGTGGTCAGATCGAAGGCAAGATGTCATGTGTATCTGTCAACAATCCCGTAACACCCATCTCCCGCCACCCTCCCGTTTTGTTATTTCTCCCGTGAAACTCACGTATTTCAGTTATTTCTCCCTCTAAACTCCTGAATAATAAAGAACATTTACCAGCTGGATGCTCTTTGAAAGACCTTTTTTCCACATGGTTTAAAGTAATCTAACACTGCCCCCTAGTGGCTATTGTAATGTAACACACAGTGTATCTATTACTTAAAAAGGATATTACAACAACAGCATCAAAACAATTTAATTATTTATTCATCCTTGCTTAATTTAGTGCACTACTTTATTTCTCCCGTAGAACACACAAAAGATAGAAGTTTGAAAATCTCGTCTCAGTGGTTTTGGGGGCAATGTGGTTTGTTACCAATAGTTTTCAAAATATCCTCTTTTGTGTTCTGAAAGAAAGTAGTATAGGTTTTGAATGACATGAGGGTTAATAAATAATAAAATAATAACTATTCATTTCGTGTACATAAGACATAAAAACCCTTAGAAAACACTTTTAGTTTGTTTTTCCCTAGTAGTACAATACTTCAAAATAATGTTTTGTGTAGACTTATATAAATTTCTTGTTAAAATAGTGCTTGTCATTGTTTTAGGATGTGTGACAGTGGCGAGGGCCTGTATACTTTCCAGACAAGAGAAGGAGAGCAGATCTACCAAAGGGTTCATTCTTCCACTCTAGCTATAGCGGAGCAGCACAAGAGAGTCCTCATGGAAATGGAAAAAAACAGCAAAGTATTTGAAGCATACATAAATACACAAAGCTTCTACTGTGATTCATATAATTCAGTGCAAATATAAAAATGTTTGATTATCCACTGCAGATATTACTTTATGTAATAATCAATTGTACTCTGTTTCCCATCACTCCCATCAGCTCCTGTCTAAGGGTTCAGAAGGAACGTCGTATCCCTGCACCCCCACCTCAATTTTACCACGAAGTGCTTTCTGGCACCACATCACCGGATCACAGGCTGGGGTGGATTCTGCCAATGGTGAGATACTTTCAGGAAATTTGAAACTTAGCCCTAATGGTGATTGGTACATTAAAGCTAAAGAGCCCCCTTAGGGTAAATGTTTATTTAGCTTTTTCCAGCATGCTCTTTGTATTGAATGTTGATGAAGCTATACAATTTGAAAATGATGTCAGTGGCAGGGTCTACAACCTACATTTTTCAAGCATTGTTTTTTCAGTTACTTTATGCATTTCATAAGATTTCTTAATACCTGAACAGATGTAAATACAAACCCGATTCCAAAAAAGTTGGTTCACTGTACAAATTGTGAATAAAAACAGAATGCAATGATGTGGAAGTTTCAAATTTCCATATTTGATTCAGAATACAACATAGATGAGATATCAAATGTTTAAACTGAGAAAATGTATCATGTTAAGGAAATAATAAGTAGATTTTAAATTTGATGGCATCAACACATTTCAAAAACGTTGGGACAAGGCCATGTTTACCACTGTGTGGCATCCCCTCTTCTATTTATAACAGTCTGCAAACGTCTGGGGACTGAGGAGACAAGTTGCTCAAGTTAAGGAATGGGAATGTTGTCCCATTCTTGTCTGATACAGGCTTCTAGATGCTCAACTGTCTTCTTTGTTTATGATGTTTTCTATGGGTGAAAGATCTGGACTGCAGGCTGGCCATTTCAGTCATGATGTTGTAATTGACGCAGTATGTGGTCTGGCATTGTCATGTTGGAAAATGCAAGGTCTTCCCTGAAAGAGACGACGTCTGGACGGGAGCATATGTTGTTCTAGAACGTATACCTTTCAGCATTGATGGTGCCTTTCCAGATGTGTAAGCTGCCCATGCCCACACGCACTCCCATTCCATCGGAGATGCAGCCTTCTGAAATGAGCGCTGATAACAACTTGGGTTGTCCTTGTCCTCTTTTGTCCGGATGACATGGCGTCCCAGTTTTCCAAAAAGAACTTCAAATTTTGATTCATCTGACCACAGAATATATACCCAATCATGTTGCCAATTGAGCTAATAGGTTGCAAATTGGCCCTGCAATTTTGTTTTCTTATATGTACATTTAACTTTTCCAGCCTCTTTTTGCTACCTGTCCAAACTTTTTTTAAATGTGTAGCTCTCATGAAATCCAAAACGAGCCAATATTTGCCATGACATTTCAAAATGTCTCACTTTCAACATTTGATATGTTATCTATATTCTGTTGTGAATAAAATATATGTTTATAAGATTTGTAAATTATTCCATTCCTTTTCTATTCATAATTTGTACAGTGTCCCAACTTTTTTGGAATCAGGTTTGTATTTTGCACTTGTATAGTTGTAGTTGTTTGCCCATTTGTTCCAGAAATAAACATGATTCCTTAAGTTGTGTTGTTTATGTGAAGAGCTGCAATTCTGCTTGCAATCATCTGTACTATTTAGAAACTCTTGTTTGTGCTACCTACCCTTTAACTTTTCCATCTTCACGCAGGTGACATATATGGCGATAGTCAATCCGGACTGGACGCTGACCTCTTCTCCAAACGCCTTCCTCCAGAACGACACTCAACTCTTCCTGTGAGCCACAACTGCACCCAGCCGTCAACGCACTACCCCAGTTACCCCACCGAGTGAGCAGCTTCACTTCAAGCAGTTTTTTTACCTCTAGACCTCCCACCACTCTGCACTTTGCCCTATGTTTTTCCATCAGCTCTTCTTCACCGGGGCCAGGGGTTTCCTAAGCCATCCCTGAGCCCGCCTGTGATTCTGAGGGCACGGAAAGAGGGAACGCTCCAAGCACTTCAAATGAAACAAGGCCCACAGACCTTTAAAGCATACAGGAGAGATCAGTAAAAGCATATGTTTGTTGGAACTGACTCTGTAGCGTTCCCAGTGCAATATGGTAACTTTTGCTGGGTTCACGTGGGAGTAGACAATGTAGGTTTTGAATACCTATCTCTTATTCGAACTCTTTTCTCATGCACGTTCTTCAGCCCTATGCATGTCCCCTGAGGTAAACATTTTAGATATGAAAGAGTTTTGTAGATGCCTATTAAGTCTCCTCGGTGCGGTCTTCATTCTAGGCCATTTCACAAATGACATAGACCCGACTGAGGGGCGTTCTAGTTCAACCGTTTGAGCTTGAACACTTCTGCACTTCAATATGAGATCTGTTTTAATCAGAAGCTTTAGCCATAATCTGATGGTCATGTCTGCAAGTCACTTGACTTGTGAAAGTGGCATTTCGTACATTTATCAGTTTTTTTTCTCCTGCTTTATTTAAAATGACTGGTTATGAAATAAAACTGTCTTTGGAGACTTTGTTATGTAATGAAGAAAGCCATCCGGACAATAGGAACAGCTGGATCCTTTTCCTGCTAAAATCATCCATATGCTTTGTGTTGTAGTTAACCTTTTTAGAAAGAGGCTCTGTTTTATCTTGAAGATGTCTTAAGGGTCATAGGGTCAACATTTATACCGGCTAAGGGGAAAACAAAAATGACAAATATATTCAGCTGTGGTGGCTGTGACATACCTTATGAACTATTTATTTATTTATTGAAATTTACCAACAAAGCACAAGACACATTGCAGTGTATAGTGTTCAATTTTATTTTAGCCGCTCGGCAGTTGTATATTTAAAAGGGTTTTACCAGCTGTGTGGAAAATGAGGAAAATATCTTTTTTGTTTTTTCATGCTTGTCTGCTATTTTCTGAGGTTGTAAATTCCATGGAATTAAGTCTATCCCCAAGGTTTTCATTTGTTATTTCTCCACAGACGTCTGTATACGTGACTAAACCATTTTATAAGCTTCATAGCTTCATTGTTGTTTGTCATGCTGTAACTGTCTCAATATATTGCAGCTGTTGCCTAGTGGTTAGAGCTTAGTTGCTTATGTGGGCAACTGAAGTTTGAGTTTGGCTTTTTTCTCAATCTTGTTTCATCTGGTGAAAAGACCAGCTTGAATTTCGATGTGGGTCAGACTGGTTTATATATGGAGTATAGCTGGTGGATCAGCAAGACATAACATTTGAAGTTGTCGACCAGCATTGTCTTTCTGGTAAAGCTGGTTAACCAAAGTAGTTTCGTGTTTAGGCTTCGAGGACATCAGCATACCAACGTCCAAAACACGGCATATGCTGGTCGTTTCAGCAAGGCCCATCATTCCCTGTTTTCTCTCCACTCTTCATATAAATAAAAGTGAAATAAAAAGACAGCCCAGTATGCAGCTCAAAACAGCACATGTGTGGTCTGTGTGATTGACTTGGTTTAAGATCTTTTCCGTCACAGAATTTAGTTTGAGCTACAATATTGGGGGCATGACTACCTGCTTCTTGATATATTTACAGGTCCAGAAAAGGAGCCGTGTTTACAGGTAAACTGTTCATTTTATTGAAGGGGACTGACTGGCAGGCAGATGTATCTACTGTTTGTGTACCAGGTTGTAATAATTGTGCATTTTAGATAATTGTAGCTTAGATTAGATAAATATTTACTGTCATTACACATGTATAAGTGCGAGGCAACGCAATGCAGTTTAGCATCTAACCAGAAGTGCGATGAGCAGAAAGTGCTTTATATACAGCAAGTGTAGATAATCTAATGTACAGATAAGGCATTTGTACAGATAGAAGCAGAATTATATTATCAACATGATATACAGATGTGTGTGCTATATAGCCTTAATATACAGAGTAATATGGACAATATACATGTGTGCTAGGCACCTACAGTATAAACAGGAGATTAAGTGCCATGCAACACAGATGGATCTGAGGCTAAGAACAATTATATACAGTATGTGAATGTGGACTAGATGCATTGCCAACTTAGAAGTGTAAAATTCTCATTTATAAATTGTAATAATAGTAAGGGACAATTTTTCATTGTGCCTCTACAGAGAATAAAAATATATATTTCAAGAACTCTTAATTGTTGAAACACACTTAGTTAGAACATATACAGAACAAATAGGATTTATATAAGCTCATACTGTAGTATGTACAGTAGTCTTCAACTATACACATCAAACCATGCACACACCAGAAACGTACAGTACATGCCAAAATTATGTTTTATAATTTTTTAGCAGACATTTTCCCCTAAGGAGACTAAACAATTGCATAAGCTCATCAAATTGATGTAATGAACCCAACATGATTTATATATTCATGGCTCGAGATCAAGCAGGTCCCTGAAGATATTCTGGGGCAGTAAGTACCAAGATGACGTATATATGTACAGCACTGGTTTACAGGTTAACACTGACATCGATCCATGACACAGTGATTTCATGAGGATTCATCTAATAAAGACACTAAAATCCATACAATCAAGATTGTAAATGTGCTGAAACGTTGCTTTCGATATAATGAAGCACACTGTAAGGAAAATGTTATATTTAAACGGAGAGTTATTTAATGGAGGCCCTGCCAGTTCTGTGACTGTTTAGTACCTGAGGCATATGAGCAAGTTTACCTATTAGAACCGTGTTTTTCTTTTTAAGTAATATGGGTTCTATGATATTTGTTTTAAAATATGTTGCAGTTTTTCAACAAAATAAAATAATGTTTTTATAACATAGATTTTTGTTTAGCTATTTTGATTCACCCTCATGAAATATGAAATATAATCATGCTAGTTGAGACAGAACAGATCCAGTTACAAATATAGTATGGCAATATTACATTGCCATGGTCAAGTTGTAGGCATCTTTTATCTCTTAAATAGTTAACTTTTTAAGTGAATCTACTGAGAACAGCAAGCAACTTGTGTACAATATTTTAACCAATGCTGTAACCACGTCAAACTTTTGTGAGTGCCTGCCTGAACAACATCCAGTTACTCCATACAGACCTTCACTTTCACCTCCATCGGATTGATCTGGTAATCATTGCTCACAGTATTCATGTGGAGGCAGAATATAATTGTACCCTTTGTTTTCTTTTCGATTTTTTCTTTAAGTTTTGGTCTTAACTGGCTCCTCAATGGGTTTTGTGATGCACTGCTAACTTCTTTTAAATTAGATTTTTGCTTGAATTTAATAACAACAATAAAAGTGAAAACAGTGTATGTTGTAAAAGTGATTAACTAAAGTGCAGAACATCACAGGATCCATTTATATTCAGAAATGTTACAGTTTTTCTCGATTGGTTAAACACATTTCTTGAAATTAAGCCTCCTATGCTTGAAACTAAACAAAGATCAGATATTACTCAGGTTACATACGGGTTTGCTCATTACAGAGTATTTGTGAGTGCAGAAATGATGAAGGCTGGATCTAGTAAAGCAATACTGGCTCCTCCAGCTATGTGTAATGTTTCTTTACATTACTGCCAACCATCATCTCAGCATCAGGTAAAACTTGTCCTTTCTTTCATTCCTGCATATAAAATCATTCATCTTGGTGCTTTTGTCTGTAGATGCATGAGGATTTAGTTTTTTGTCTGTAGATGTTGAAGGGGAAGATTTTGTACTGTTAACTTAAAGGTTAAGAAACCTTCAGGCCCAGTTTCACAGACCGGGTTTAGCTTAAGCCAGGACTAACCCTTAGTGGAATTATTATGTTCAAGCAGCTTTAAAAAAAAATTATGTAAAAGCATTAGTGTGCATCTAGAGACAAACCAATGGCAATGACATGTTTTAAGATATAAGATACGACAGCTCAAACTTTTATTTCAGTCGTGAACTAGCCTTAAGCCTTGTCAACCGGGATTTAGAGATTTATATATAAATCAAGCAAGCCAAGTAGTCCCAATACTGTTGATTTCAAAAGGCTATTTTTCATTTTTCCTGGAATAGAAAGTTTTTACAGTGCTGTGTATAAGACATAATTTTAAGAAATTAATCATTAATATTTGAGAATATATACATACAGTATATATATATATAAATATGTACATTTATGATGTCACTATAAACAGCAAACCACATATTAGTTTAGAATAATTAATTAGAATTATTTTCATTTCAGGACGAACATTGGGAGGTCAAGGCACAGGAAATGGTTTCTCTCGAAACCCCAACTGAGAGGGCATTCCAAGCCGAATTAAACCCCTTTGTATTGCTAAGTGAAGATTTAAATTGGACATTTATTGAAAAAGATCTTTGTGCATCCTCGTCTGAAACAGGGATCGTCTGGATTATTTTCTCCATTAAGCTTGTTGTCATCTCTCTGGCCTCCTACTGATTGGGCTGTCTCTTTAAATCGGACCATGCTGTTTTAATATTTGTCATAAACCTCTTCATAACATATATCATACAGATTTGTTCCAAGCCTGTTTTGAATTATTTCACAATGAATGGTATCTACTTCATCGTAGTTTTGGCCATTCTGTTCCATTGTGCTTGTTAGTTACACCTATCATTTCAGCCTGACGATCCGACATTTCGCTCTGTATGAAGGACCATCACCTGCAGCTGAACCTTGCAAAAACAGAACTGCTTGTAATCCCGGCCGACAGAAAGATTCATCACATTTTCTCCGTTCAACTGGGCTCATCAACCATCACATCTTCCAGAACGGACAGAAACCTGGGATGGATGATCGATGATCAGCTAAACTTCACTGATCAGGTTGCCGAGCTCTTGTTCTGTCCCGACTGGACTATTGCAATGCGCTATCTATCTCTTTCTACTCTTAGAACTTAGCTCTGTATACTTTGATAGGCTATATGATAACTTTTTCTTGTCCTTATGTTGTTCCGATTGCTTCCATTAATTACCTTATTTGTAAGTCTCTTTGGATAAAAGCGTCTGCTAAATGTTAATGTAAATAATAAGTTAAAATCTCTGGAAGGGCAATTTACTTAATTCAGGCGAATAATTTGGACTCGGTCCAAATACTCAAATAATTAAGACATTTGGCGGTTTCTCAGGAGATTTACATTTATACTTTTAATATTTATGTAAAATTGTTAGCAGTATATTTTCAAAAGCAATGATTGGTGGATATTCTACAAATTATTTGAAGTTACAGTCTTAGTATTTTTTATTCTGTTCTTTGTATATATTACATTTTCCTGAAAGTACATTTAGAATATATGCACTTAATGTGGTGATAAGACATGACAGTATGTAGGCCCTATCTAGTAAATTGAGAATAAAGCACCACCCTGCAGTTTTCTCTGTTTTGTATTTTACCATTTTATTTCTGTGATTGAATATTATGGAAGGCACAGGAAACAATTGACCATGTTTGACCACTTTACTGAATCATTATATCATTATTATTATGTTTGAAATCCACTAACATCGATGTCTTAAGCATAATCACATTTCTGGAAATGTCTCCAAATATGAGCCTGATAATTTATTTAATTCAATTAGATGGTCATTATGACAAAAGCACAGAACTGGAGAATGGAGATGTTAGGAATCAGTGTCTTTATCTCACTTGTTGTTTCAGTTCAATTCAAGCAAGTGCAGCTCAGCATCAAGAGGTAAAAGTCTTCTTTTTGTCTCTTTATGTCTTAATATCAGTATTCATCTTCTGAGAATGTATTCACTCATTGTTCAGCCATTCGTGATAAATAATGAATGAGTGAACAATAAATATCTGTCATTATTTTTGTAATTTAATTCATCTGTTATGTAAATGTATACTCAAAACCTTAAAAAAATTTAATTTCTTTAGAATTGTTCATGTATTTCAGTTCAAGTCAAGTCTCACTTTCCTAATAAACGAATGGGACAGGGTAATTTCACCACAGAAAAATCAAGGTAGGCCTGTGTTTAAACATGTTTCTAATAATTGTAGAGGTAAGTGCAAGCTTACTTCTGTTTTCTCTTATAGTAACAAGATTAAACAATACGTTTACAGTAACACATGTTTGTTACAGGTAAGCATAAATGCATTTTAGCAATCTTTTTTTGTTGCACTTTAAAAAATAAAATTTCAAACCCATAATTATTTAAATTCTTATCCAGTTGTAGTTCTTTTATTTTTATGTATACAGTATTTTTTGAATGTCAGTTATAATAGTTTTTATCCATCCACTTGAAGGTTGCAAGAGAGGTTTCTTTTTTTCACAAAATAATTCCTTTAGTAGTTTAATGTAGGGTGTAAAAAAATATGTTTAAGTAAATTTTTGTTTATATTTACCTTCCGTTTAGTCATTTAGCAGACACTTTTATCCAAAGCGACTTACAAAGAGTTCAGGGAGCAATAAGCTATATGTCATACAGGAGCAATAATGCAATAGGTGCTAATACAAAGTTACTAGTTTCGACAAAAGCTAGACCACTTCCTGTTGAGAGAAAGAAAGAGGGTTAGTGTACTTTACTTTTTTTTGTTATATTAATGTGCTGATCTGATCAGTCTCACTGAATCCCTTATTTTTATGTCTCTTTTATAACTCTTTTACACACATATATATATATATATCCGCTCTACACTCAAACTTTTAAAGGAACGCAATTCACCGCAATGCCATAGGGGAACCATTTTTGTTTCTAAAAAAAACCATTCAGTCAGAGGTTCTTTAAAGAACAATCTCTTTCTTGCCTTTTCATAATCTGAAGAACCTTATTTCGCCAAAAATATCCTTTTGTCAAAAGAAGGTTGTTCAGATGTTGAAGTTTCTTTATGGAACCATTTAGACAAAAAAGGATCTTCTATGGCATCGTGAAGGACCTTTATTTTGTGTATAGGTGTATGATGTAACACATGTACTGTAACAAAGAATTTTGTGGTTGCAACTTAATGCAAAAGAATATTGACATAAATATAAATAAAACAGGTGTAAACACTATTGAACAATGTGACAGAACTGCTTAAAAAATGTCTTGGTTTTTGTTTCAGTTTAAACATCTAGAGCCCAAGATACAGAAAATGTTTTTTCCTGGAATCTCAACCAATAGGACAATCCAACAGGAGTTCGGTTCATTCTCCTGGATAATAGATGATTTAAATAGGACACTATTAAAAAAACTGTTTTGTTTGTCCTTAGCCGAAGCTGTGATTATCTGGATTATTTTCTTTATTGAATTCATTGTCATCTCTCTGGCAGTTTATGGATTGTGCCGTCTGTATAGATCCCGACAAGATGTTCCTATATTTATTGTAAACCTCTTTATTTCTGATATCATACAGATTTGTTTCAGACCTTTCCTAAATCTTTGTACACCCAGTCTCAGACCTGAACTTCTCTGGAGTATTTACATGATCAGTGTGCTGGCTAATATTGGCTTCATGGTCTGTATCTCTCTTGAAAGATATGTGATGATAACATACCCTATTTGGTACCGGTTTCACCATTCCCCTAAGTATTGTTTTCCGCTATGCCTGCTTGTTTGGACAATACCTATGATTGGCGTTTGGATTATGTGGATTCTTGTCTTTAAAAAGTTGTTAGAATATGCTTTTCTTTTTAGTGTCATTCCTTTTTTGATACCTTATCCACTGGTTGTCTTCTGCTTTGTGGGTTCATGGAGGGCACTGTCTCATTCAGTCTCAGTCACCCCTGATGAGAAGAAGAGAATTCTGAGGATTCTGGCTCTTGTACTCTTCAATTACACCGTGTTGTTCCTGCCAAGCATTGTTCAATGCATAATCTTTTCAAAATCCATTGAGCATGTACAAGACAGTCGGTTGGTTTATTTACACGCAGTGCCAGGAATCTTGATGTATTTAAATCCACTTGCTGACTGTTTATTGTATGTTTTTATTAGAAAGGATGCCAACAGCATCCTAAGGTATCTGTGTTGTAAGAAACTGAATGACGATCAGGTGTAGCCAACTGTGTCCTCTCATTATTTGACTAAAGGGGTAACAAAGAAATATGTGTCCAAACGGCAGTATTAAGCAACCAATAGTACTGACATTACTTATTTGAATACTTATTAAACAGACATTATTATTTGTGGAAACAAGGTGAACATACTGTTTTATAAAAGAGTAACAGTATCTTTTGGGGAACAAGCTACAAACATTCACACAAGTACACTTTACAGTACTATACTGGTGGAATCCCTGCTATTATAAAAATGATGAAAAAAATGTTCATTAACAAAAGCTGATTAAATATTTGGTTTAATTTGGTACTGTATTAATGCATAACTGAAAAATAAAATATTCAAGTTGACAACTTTTGGAAGGTTATGGTTGGATGGGGTTCCTTGCCCTGGCCTAAATAAATATTTCCATATAATATTGTAAACATGTGACCCTGGATCACAAAGTCTTAAGTAGCACGGGAACATTTTTAGTAAAAGCCAAAAATACATTGTGAGGGTCAAAATTATAGATTTTTCTTCCAAAAATCATTAGGATATTAAGTAAAGATCATGTTCAAGATATTTGGTCATTTTCAACCCAAAACATATACATTTTTATGAGTGGATGGCCTGCTACAGTGCCTCGGATTAACAACTTCAAAGGCGATTTTCTCAATATTTAGATTTTTTTGCACCCTTTACTTCCAGAGTTTTACACTCTTGTATCTCCACCAGATATTGTCCCATCTTAACAACCCAAATATCAATAAAAAGCTTAACTATTCAGCTTTCAGTTGATGTAAAAATCTCAATTTAAATAAATTTACCCATAAGAAAGTTTTGTTGTCCAGGGTCACATATGATCACTTTCAACATCATTCAACCACGCTGTTCCTAGTTGGCTGAATAACCCTTCCAACACCACCTAAACAGCTACAGTAATTAATTAACACTCTCCAAGAAACATCATTCATATGTAAATCTACTATTTCGTTTTTCCTCCCTCTTCTAGACTGTACTTCTCTACACAATTGTATGAACTTTGCATTTTAGCAATTCTTATGCAATTAACTCCTAAGGATTAATTGTGATCAATTGCATGATTTTGTATAACTTCAAAGCTATTATTTTATTATTTTCCCCACATAAAATACAAAGAAAACTTAATTCACAATAACTTTCCTCTGACGTCAAGGCTTCAGTAGCTACTTATCACCTGCCAACACGATATTCAACTCTAGGGGCGCTCTCACACAGTTGTTTACGCCCGCGGTCTCTATGGAAACCAACCCAACTTTTAGTTGACCTGTAGTTCGTTCGGTGTCTCCAGCTCGTGAAGTTTATAGTCGGTAAGGTATGGCATTTTTCACTTTCCAGACTTCATTTTCTTTTTAAAAACATTTAAAGGGTTCTGCGACTTTATAGCGAAATGCAGACGATAGTAATCGCGGAGGACGGGAAAGCTGAATCTGTAGAGAACGACACGAGTGGAGGAGTTGCGTCCTTCATTCCAGGTAGGCTACATTTCTAAATGCTCTATGCTAACAACTTGCAAAATGTTTTTTCTTAAATTATGTGAATAATAATATTAACAGTAGTCATTTTCTGTACGGTTCAGAGTCTCAAATATCAGCTGCGGACAGGAATAAAGTCATTGCTGATACTATTGAAACCAAAGCGACAGAGAAAACGGATTCAGGTCCCAGGTGATTCATATTCTTTCAAGACAAATAACTATCATGAAGAGCATTCAACACTAAACAATTTGTCTTTAATATTTTAAGAATTAACAAACAGTTTTTAAGGGACCACTGCAAGAAAAATAAACTGTACCAGACACCAAGGTTAAATGACACGCTCTATCTACATTATAAAGGTAATTTCTCATGCAATTTTTATGTTGCAAAATATATTTTTTCATTTAAATTATTTCATAGAAGTTATTTTTAATTCTGGCATGTAGGTTTTTCCTGTATTGAGGGCTTGGAGGAATATACTGGACTGCGTTGCCTGTGGCTGGAATGCAATGGCATTCGGGCGATTGAGAATCTGGAGCATCAGACAGAGCTTCGCTGCCTCTTCCTCCACCAAAATCTCATTCACACGCTGGAAAACCTGGAACCTCTCAGCAAGCTTTGCACCCTCAATGTCTCAAACAATTATATAAAAGTCATTGAGAACATAGGTGTTTCCACATATTCACATATGACAATATGTTTTGTTAACACAACACATTGTTCCTTGTTTTAACATGCTTTATCTCATTATGTTCACCCTCTGCTCTGCTTTTTCAGCATGTTTGTGTGAGCTTTCCACACTGCAGATTTCCCATAATGCACTGGAGAATGTTAGTGACATGAAGGAGCTGTCACGCTGTCCATCCATCAGTGTTCTTGATCTATCTTACAACCGCATCAAAGATCCAGCCCTCATTAACTTTCTAGAGAGAATGCCAGACTTGGTATTTACTGTATATTTCTCCCTCGTATACATAAACAGTCACACTTGTTTCTAGATGTGAACTGAAAACTTGTTTATTTGCCAGCGGGTGCTAAATCTTATGGGTAATGAGGTCGTCAAAAAAATACCAAACTACAGGAAGACTATGATTGTGCGTCTAAAACAGCTGACTTATCTCGATGACCGGCCTGTGTTCCCAAAGGACAGGTAAGCAGCTCAGTATTACTGAATGCGTTCCACAATGTTTGTGTCAGACCTCGCAATGCAACTTGCATTGTCAATTTGGTAATTTTGTTCATCGATCTATGTGCTCACTTATGAGTCTTTTGTTTTTGATTTGCTTTGGAATTTGATCTCAGTCCTAGCATTTATTGTTCCCAGAGCTTGTGCAGAGGCGTGGGCAGCCGGTGGTTTGGAGGGTGAGCGACAGGAGAGGGAACTGTGGGAAACTAGAGAAAGAAGAAAAGTCCAGGAGAGTTTGGATGCAATGACTGCTATGAAAGAGAATGCACTGAAAAGACCGCAAGATCAAGAGGTTTTGGAAAAAGGCAAAAACCCATTTTCTTTACTTATTTACACATACAATTATATTATCTTTTGTTCTTGCTGACATACAGAGTCGTTTTTAAAAAAATTATGATTTACCCACAGGAATCACAGAGCATAAACATTCTGATGATTTGAGCCCTGAAAAGGACATTTCTAAATTACCATCAGAAATTGCAGTTTCAGAGAGTGACACATCAAAATTAGTGAAGCAACAAGCTGATCCACCCGCATCAGAGATGGACCATATTTTCAGGTTAACAGCTGATGAGGAGCATGTTATCCAAACAACACATGATCACAATCCTTCTGGCCAATTAAAGCCAGAAAGAAAACAGACTAACTTTTCGGCTTCAGAACAGGTTCTCCAACCTTCATTTGACCAGGGCCAGATTGACCAATCAGTAACATTGGAATCGAACACAAAAGAGGAGAGAAAGTCAACTTTTTATTCATTGCAATGTAACAGTTCAGTTTCACAACAATTCAGTGGTCCACTTGTCACGGAACTGATATCCGAGGATGACATAGAGACCATCACTCTGTCAGATGAAGCATCTTTGACAATTGATGTGAGTGCTTACGTAATACCAACATCATATCAATGTTGCATCACAAACAAACAATTCACCTGTTAACTTGTTAACATTAGTTAAAGGGATAGTTCACAGTTTTTCTAAATATCTTCATAAGTCTCACAGCTGAAATGACATGTGCGTGAGTAAATGATGACAGAATTAAAATTATGTGGTGAACAAGCCCTTTAATTGCCAAATTAACTAATATGAACACAAAATAAACTGTTTTTTTATTAGCTCACAGTAATAAAGATCAACAAATGCTTCAAAATATTTTAATTCATGTTATATAATGTGACCAGTAAAACATTATTGTAAAGTGTTTCCTCAAATGTCATCACTTGTCTCTCTAGGATCTTCCAGATCTGGAAGATATAGAAAATATGTTGATGTTCCCAAAGACAGGTACACAGGTAAGAAAGTATTCGTTTATTAGAGCATTTGAACATTTATAGAATAGATGGATAGATCTTTTAGCTGTATGATCTAATAAAACTAATTGATCCTTTTTTCAGAGTGTGCTCCATCCAATGATTGAAGTAATCTCTGGTGATGAGACAGAATCAGAAGCTATTACAAATGTGTATCAGCAGTCTCAGTCAGAAGCAGTAGCCACCGACCAACCCTATATGCTTTTTAATGTCTCCACTAAGAGAACATCAGTCAAGCAGCAGAGCCCTGTCTTCACCAGTCAGAGAACCGCCATAAAACCAGAGGATGAGGATGTTCTCCAAAAAGCAAAAGAAAACAAAATGTCTGTCCTGATTGAGGAACTAGATTGAGTCTGAACTAATGGACGAACAATATTTTGATTCTTTGGGGCCAGTGTTGCCAATTCGTTTATGTGGTGAAGACCAATTTTTATCAAAATGTGTTTAGGGCATAACTGGCTAGCTTGAGCTAACCTTGAGCAAAACTACATTTTGTGTAAACTCTACCTTTTAAAATAAAATAAAATTGATCAAAGTTCTTATTGTATATAACCATTTACATTTTATTGTAGATATTTAAGTGTATTTTGTAAACTGCACCTACTTTGCTCAATATTCCACAAATCAAAAACAAACTAACAGGGTTCTACATTTACCAAACACACATAAACAAAACCCCTGAAATGAAAGTTTTGTGGTCTTCTGCCACAAACTTCAAACATGTAACAATGTACAAAAGTAAATTTGATACAATATAATAATAATTTTTTAAAATTACATATATACTAATAGTTTCGTAAGACAGGTCACATGTTTTTCTCCAGCAAGCACATACAATGATAACATACCAACAAGATTACACAAAGAAAGAAAGAAATTGAGAGTCATATTTGACTGCACTTTCAGTAGGCAATGGCATCAGTCCACTAAAAGAGACACTCTACATCCGAAGCAGGAGAAGAGAGAAACATGTTATTAGCAGCTCTGTGCTGCCTGAGTGTTTGAAAGAATGAGCAAGTCCGATGAGGGTTTCTTGATTGGTTTGACCAGTACTGGGAAGATCCTGAGGAGTGGTTGCAATGACAACCTCGGTACGTCTGGCACATATGTCATAAAGGTTCCCAGCAAATGTTGTTTTCCGGGACTCTGCCCTCAAAGATTCCCAAATCTCTGCTGCATCACCACGGCAACCTGTCAGCACATCACTCACACACACCTGGAAGGCATCCCAGGATCTGCAGATGTACCGAGGTTAAAAGTGCAATGTGTGGGGGTAAAAATATTGTAGTTTTAGTTATTTTTTTAGGGCCAAAATGTAAAAATGTCCCAACAAATATAATGAAAGATGTTAAAAAGACCTAAGAGGACATATCAGGTATTGTGTTCAGGTTTTTAATTTAAAAAAGTATTCTCTAACTACATTGACATTCACTTCTATTATATGGACACAAAACCAATGCAAGTGAATGAGGACTAGTTAACAACATTCTTCTATTTTCTTTTGTGTTTTGCTGAAGAAAGAAAGTTTTTTTTAAATGGTTTGAAATGACAAGAAGGTGAGTAAGGTTTATTTTTTGGTGAACTATCACTTTAAGGTTGCTAAGCTAAA
This sequence comes from Barbatula barbatula, assembly GCF_947034865.1. Lineage (NCBI taxonomy): Eukaryota > Metazoa > Chordata > Actinopteri > Cypriniformes > Nemacheilidae > Barbatula > Barbatula barbatula. The sequence continues at coordinate 20,990,169 of NC_136766.1, read as the reverse complement.
TAATGTTGTACTTTAAAAGCAGTCATGTCCGAGGTTTAGTGTAAGCTTTAAAGGTGTAATATTCTCACCAGTAATTTTTGACCGTGTGGGGAATTTTTCTTTGGTAACCATAAATTATGTGTAAATGCAGAAAGGTTTTGTGTGGGCCAGGTTTGGAGGGAGAGGGTTAGGGGATACAATATTCAGTTCATACAGTATAAACATTTTATATCTATGAAAAGTCCCTTTAAAACTGAACACGTGCGTGTGTCTCACTTGCAGATAGAGTTGATGTCCTGTGGGTTGTCAGTCTTGGAGCTCACACTGTCACCCAGAGAGACCAGACAATCAGCAAAGCCCCTGTATACAGCACTACATGGAGGCATTACTGCTGCACTCAGAACAGTGGAACAGAAACCTGAGGAACAGTTTAAAAACAGAGCTCAAATCAAATGTATAATATATATATATATATACGTATAGTTATATATACAGTATGTACTGTATATAAAAAACAGAGCTATTTTGAAGCTAAGAGTTTGTGTATGTGTGTGCTATACACTTTGTTTCAAAATAGCATTTTTTTCTGATCTATAGTCAATTTTCACAAGAAACTGCAACAATGTTTCATCTACATGTATATGGTAGGAAGTGTTACGTTTACATGTTTATATCTGTCTGCTTCTCTTTACTGTTAGATGTTGCTAGACATCACATGGGTAAATCGCTTTGGACAGAAGCGTCTGCTAAATGACAATGTAAATGTTAATCCCGGGATAAGAGCCAGAGGTAAAACCACATTTAATCTCTACACAACAGCTCGTAAATAAAAATCTTCTCGAAAAATAACAATTCTTTTTTGCTTATATATTAAGTTGATCAGAAATATTAGCTACGCTGTCAACACAGGAACAAAATTATAATTATTTTGTAATGTTGAATTGTCTATGCATCTTACTTTTAACCTTCAAGAATGTGTCTATTAATTCATAGATTATTCATAAATTGAGACGTAAATTCAAAGAGACATTCATTTTCTTTATAAAAACATATATATTTTCAAATTATTACACTAAATATTATGCTGGATTTACTTAATATAGTGCATACTTTTTGCAACCCTCTTTTTAAGTAACATTAAACTATTAACTGTTTTAATTGTTTACCAATAAAATAAGGCTTGTGTGATGCCTGCAACATCATATTTTAAACATTTAACAAACATTTTAAGACAATCTACTTAAGTGTAGAAGAATAAATATAAAAAATTAATAATTTTATGTTAAATTGCAGTAAATCATTTTTTATAATTTGGGAAATGTATGTCATTACATTCAAAGACATGTAGACACTTAAAAGCAAATGCTTGAAGATAAAATAGACTTTTACTCACTGAGGCAGAATGAAATGAACAGCAGTAGATACATTCCGTTGAACAGACAGAATTTTGAAGTGAAGACCACACACACCAGAGCAGCAGCTTGATGTTTACACACTTAAACAAAATAAAAAAAATCTAAACATTCTCGAGGTGTCCCATCAACTTAAATTGTTGAGTCTGATAGATAAAAGGGTTTTGTAACCACTGATTATTTGAGTGGGATTAAAGATAATTTCTGATTGCACATTGTATAATAAGAGAGGAGAAGAAGAACATACCTCCTATGGTGTGTCTGTTTGGCTTAGAATACTGCTTGTGACTCTCTCTCTCTCTCTCTCTCTCACACACACACACACACACACACACACACACATACACACACACAGAGAGAGAGAGAGATCCAAAACAGATGGGAAAATCCCAGAAGGACTGGCATTTTAATTCCAACATGGTACTAAATATAACACAGTGGGCAACCCTTTGTTTGATTGACAGGCTTGGATTATGCCATTGCGTAAATCTAAAGGGAGAAGAGAATAAAGATGGATTAGACACTCTTATATAACGCCATTAATATCAACTACTCTCATTTTTTTCTGACCCTGCACCTGTCATTCTGTTCATCGTTTTCATGTCTCAGTATTTTCGCAAATATTTTTATACTAACAAAAGTGAGCATACAAATCTACTCAATACAATTGCATTTTTAAGTAACTTTTTGACACAAACATAACTATGTATTTTTAAAACTTCCAAGCATCCAAGGGTGACCTCAGAAAGATGGCTGATAAAATGCTAACAGTCGTTTTTTTTACAAAGGCACGTTTATTTTGCTTTTATTCTATTCTTTTATGTATTCTTTGATATACATTTTAATATAAAAATAAATTATGCATACATTTATAAATAAATGACCTAAGCTTTTGAACGGCGTCTTTGCCTGTTTTTCTAACAACCGTTAGGTGGCAGTAAAGTTGAACAAAAACGCTAGCGTGACGCTAAAGCAGACAGTATACGGAAGTGACGCAGTTTGTGTGGATGTGGGGCTGTCATGGATGAAGTTGGATCACCTGCGCTTCGCCGTGGTGGTTCAGCGGGGCTCTCTGCAGTGCAGTCCGACACAATAGAGTCCCTGACCGAGCTGGATGACCTGGAGCGAGTGTATGCGCAGCTATGTGCCGAAGACGTGAGTTTTTATTTGTGAATTTAAGCTGTTAATTCTTCCGATGAGGTGTGTGCCTCCTCAACACCATCAGATTTATGAAGTCTCAAGAAATGACTGATAACGCGACCTGTAAGTTTGTTGTTTTGATAAATGTATGAATCTGTCTGTGTACTAGTGTGCGCAACTAATTGTTATGGCACGTATGATTTGCATTTCCAGGCGGAAGTGCAGGTGAAGTTGGACGCCCTTGTGGGACAACAGAGCAACATAGAAACAAAGATGCTTGACCTGCAGAGGATGGGGTAAGCGTAACTGTTACATGACTCAAGCTAACCTGTGCTGTAAAACTAAAAGAATGAGACACTGATCTCTGGTGTTCCTGTCATTAGCATTGTTGTTATTGTGCCTTCTCTATAGACCCAATCTGCAGCTGATCGAGGGGGATGCTGTGCAGCTCTCTGGCATGATCAACTTCACCTGCAGCTTGGCAGAGAATGTCAGCAGTAAAGTCAGACAGCTGGACCTCACCAAGGTGCCCAACATACACAAACTTTATGTACCAAAGAGATTTTCAATCAAGTTTTACACCCAAGTTATGCGACTTGTTACAGAAAAGGCTGTATCAAGCTATCCAGCGAGCAGATGACATTCTTGACCTGAAGTTCTGCACTGATGGTGTTCAGACTGCCATGCGAAACCAAGACTATGAACAGGCTGCAGCCCACATTCACCGCTATCTTTCACTCGACCAATCAGTGATCGAGCTCAGCAGGCAGGGAGGAGAGGGTGAGTTTATTGGAACTTTGTTTTTGATGATCTGAAAACCAATCATCCAGAAAATATTAGTAATTTAACAGCGTACAAAGACGCTTCACTAAATCACTCACTGAAACGTAGATCTATGGCAGTTTTGACCACAATTTTGTAACTATATTATCAAACAAATGTTAATATTGTAATAACTATTTGCATTGTCCATTTGTAAATTCTGCTAATTAACTGCTTTATGCATAAATAGTACTTTGACCGTATCCGTATCATCTGTGTTTTTTTCGTACAAATGCGACTTTAACATATTTACAGACTCAGACACAAGGCACAGTATTATAAGACTATTTGTATATTATATTTTGAGCAGGCAGTGCAGTGGAGGCCAGCCTTGCATTGCTTCAAGAAGCAGAGCACAGTCTAAAGGCTCTGGTTACCAAGCGACTCGAGGAGGCAGTTGCAACAAGTGATGTACCCCAGGTGGAACGCTTTTTTAAGATTCTTCCTTTACTGGGACTCCATGAACAAGGACTTGCACAGTTTGCTCAATATCTTTGCAGTCAGGTATGTAAATGAATGTCCACCCTACACCCCAGTCAGATCTTTTAAGAATGCATTCCTTTGGCTATAGGACTCTAATGTATTTCGTATGCATCTCTTTCAGTTAGCAAGTAAGGCAGAGGAAAACTTAGGCTTGGCTGTTGGCTCTGACGTTGGCGAGCGTAGGGCGCCGGTAATTTTTGCTGACACACTTACACTGCTGCTTGAAGGTAAGAGCAAACAGATGCGTACACTTTGCTGTTAAGCTTGAAAAAAAGGTACCACATTTAAGCAAAAATAAATTGACCAAACGTAATCTGTATGTGTGTAGGTATTGCACGTATTGTCGAAACCCACCAACCCATAGTGGAAACGTACTATGGACCAGGCAGACTGTACACACTCCTTGCACACCTTCAAAAAGAGTGTGATAAACAGGCACAGAAAATAGTGGACAAATTCATTCAACAGAGAGATTATTACAATAAGGTATGTGTAGCAGTGTTTATATACTGTTTGTAAAGCGGATGTAACACACAGTTTCTGCCAATCTCATATTACTCTTGAGTACCTGTAGAATGGTAATGCATGGGAGTCAATGGGGGTGAGATCTATTTTGCTTCCTTTGTGTTTAGCAGAACAAAGACATTTATACAGCTTTTGAAAAACCTCAGGATAAATCAATGATGACACAATTTTCATTTTGGGGTGAACTATCCCTTTAAGCATGAAAAGCCAGCATGTTTACATTTTAAAGAAGTCAGAATGCATGAAACACTGTTCAATCCCCCCTTTAAGACACAATATTTGCACCCATAAAAAAAGTGCTTCTGTCTGTTTATACATATTTATTTTGCAATAGTTTCAGGTTGTCCAGAGCAGCATGATGAGGGGCATGACTACAGAAAAGATTGAACCCAGGTTTGATCCAAGTTGTAATCTTATATCATAATAATTATTTTAGTATCTTTTGAATTTTGGGTTTCAGTTTTTGTCATTGTATGCATGTCTATCTAGAGATCTGGATCCTGTGTTATGTGAGGTCACATTAATGAATTCGAGAGCAGAGCTATACTTCAGATTTTTGAGGCGTCGTATCATGGCTGACTTTGAGGTTGCAGATGCAATGGTAGATGAAGCAGTCATTCAAGGTAACCAATAAATTTATCTCTGGAAATGTGTGTTAGTGTAAGTACAATAAAATAAACACAAATGTCAGAGGTGTGGCATAACGATTGTAGCTCCATAATTTATCATGTAAATATTTTATCATATATTAATATATAATATACAATTATTTGCTATCATTTGTTTTGGTTTGTTTTAAGAGCATCAGCAGAGTTTAGAACAGTTACTGAAGGATTGCCAGCTGAGCCGCACTATGCAGGAGCTGATTGGCTATTACATACCAATGGAGGAATATTACATGAGAGAGTCTGTAAACAAGGTGCAACACAATACACACAATCAATGTCTTTTTTGGATGTAAATTCAATTTGAGCATTTACTTCTGTTCTTTATATGCACATACATTCTCAGAATCTATGAACTAATAGGCTTATGACTTTACAGGCAGTTACCATGGACACAGCTGAAGTCGGTCAGCTGAGCTCCAGCATGGTGGACGATGTCTTTTACATTGTGAAGAAATGTATCAGCAGAGCACTAACCAGCAATAGTTCGGACTGTGTGTGTGCTATGATAAATCATGCAGCTAGCGTTCTGGAGACAGACTTCAGGTATATTCACATATTGAATTACTTGGTGTTATTTACATGTGAAGTCGATGTTGTACTTGAAGATAATGTCAACATTAATTGTCAGTTGCTTAACATCTAATCCACTACGCTACCTTTTTCCAAACTTGCATCTTGAAACCTCTCTTTCTGTGTGTGAAGAGAGGTGTTGTTGTGCAAGCTGCGAGCTGGATATCCAGTCAGTGCTCTGCAGGACCTGCAGCGTGGAGTCAGCAGTGCCGTCAGTCTGATGCAGAGTAGCCTGCAGCAAGGCAAGATAACGAACCTCACACAGACACTCGGCATCGAGAGCCAAGAGCAAGCAAAGAACGCCTACTTGGTCAGTAGCATCATGTACTACTCCACTCTCTCAGCCTAGTCTTTCTCACCAAACTCATACACTCACTCTGTGTTTGGGAATAATAATGATATATTTGGTATTAAGGTAACTCTGAATAATGTGGAAGTCTGCAGTGAGAATATAAGCACCCTGAAAAAGAATCTAGAGGTGAGTGTCTGATGAACTTGATCAGGTTTGTGTGCTAACTAAAATCTTGCCAATTTTCAAGTTAAGAAACTGTCTTCAGATGAGGTTACACAAGGGATATGATTTTTCACTTTAATATCTTGCATGGCTAAGTATTTGTGGAAAGAGCATGTAAGTCTTTAAGACTGCACTTGTCCATCCGTATAATTGAATTACAGAAACATTTTTAGTCGTATGAGTGAATTATATCCCCTTGAATACAGGATACTGGTCAATAACATATAAAAGGTTTTGCATAAATCCCTACACTACCGCATCACACTTGAAGATGACATTTAACTTGAACAATTTCTCAATACCTTTTTTCCTTTTTAACCCAGAGTGATTGTGCAAAGTTGTTCAGTCAGGGGGCAGGCTCTGAGCATGCTAAGGCTAAGATAGACAGCTGTCTGTCTGATTTGGTTAACACCTCAAACAGGTTTAAAGACCTCCTGCAGGTAAGTGAGAATTGGTTTTAATGTGTGTCAAATCCTTTGGTTTAAATGGTAGTAGTGTTTATCTTAATGCCGTGTGTTGTACAGGAGGGTCTCCAGGAACTTAATAACACAGCTATCAGACCACAAGTAAAACCCTGGATCAGCAACTTCCTGTCAGTCTCACACAATATCGAAGAGGTTAGCGCTCAAGATAAGAGTTGTGATTGATACATTTCATTGTTACATTTTGTATTCCTATGAACTATTTAAATCAGGAAATTTTACATTAAAGTCATGCAATCTCTTTATATTTTTTAGGAAGAGTTTAGCGATTATGAGGCTAATGATCCTTGGGTTCAGCAACTCATTGTACAGCTGGAGCAGCTCATGGCTGAGTTTAAGGTATAATCATTTTCTATCAATTCCACACACACACACGTATTCCACTTCAGATGACATAAATGATGCTGGTTCAAAATAACGTCCTGTTTTTGTTTTTTAACATTACGCAAACTTTAAACAGATTACAACCACATCACAACATTAAACAAATATATTGTCGCTGTCCATTCGAAACCTTTTCGTTTTTTCAGGAAATGGAAAAACACTGTCCCTTTTAAATGATTAAATATGTTGTCAAAGTTGACAACCACTTTTTAATGCCTTTTATTGAGTAGATATTTGCATAACCCAGAGACAAACATACAGGGTGGCTAATAATAATAATAATTTATGCCAAAAAATGTAAATCACAAAATGTGTTTACACTTTGCAAAGTGGTCAATATAAAAGCATTCAGAATATTTTCTTTTTTGTAGGTGGGCCTGTCACCGGTCATCTATGATACTCTATCTAGCCTGATGACAAGTCTAATAGCCATGGAGATGGAAAAGACAGTTTTCAAATGCACCTTCAGTAGGGTGAGATGCACAATTGACACCTCACGGTTACACAGAATCAATATTTGTGTCAGGTTACAAACATTTTGATTGTCCTCTGTATTCTGGGTTTTAGCTTGGCGGATTGCAGTTTGATAAGGAATTGCGCTCTTTGGTTGCCTACCTTTCTTCTGTCACCTCTTGGACCATTAGGGATAAATTTGCGCGATTGACACAAATGGCAACTATTCTTAACCTAGAGAGGGTATGTGGAAAATCCTGAAAGGCTGTTTAAAATTGAAACATTTATACTATAAGAACCGCATCACAGATGACGTGGGTCTTTGATCTTGTGTTCATTGATGTTGTTCTTTTTTTTAAGGTGTCTGAGATTTTGGATTATTGGGGGCCCAATTCGGGGCCTTTGACTTGGCGCCTGACCCCAGCTGAGGTTCGACAAGTCCTGGCACTGAGGGTTGATTTTCGCAGCGAGGACATTAAAAGATTACGACTCTAACAAACACACTTTAAAACTTCATGAGTAGTTTTTATGCATACAAAATGGGTTTTTGGAAACTTCAATCAAGGTGTTATCTCTGAACATTTGTAAACATGAAGATTTGTCCAGTTTTGTTATACATGTATAAAATAAATGTATTACATCAAGTAGAATTTATGTGTCTGACCTTCAGCAATTTCACATTCAAAGAACTTATTTCAGCTCAAGGTGAATAGCTTGTCTACTAAAGTAATTGTTGGTCGAAATGTTGATAGGAACTTATAATAGATTCATTTTGACAGTTAAATTGTCTCAAGCCAAGATGATACGAAACTCCATTAAAACTTTTTTGCATACATAAGTATTATTATTTAGCATTTCTCACTGTACCAAAATAAAGACCCACAACTTAACATCAAAATCTGTTTACTTCCATCCATTCACCTTTTCTAAATGCAGTTACCTGTAAGGAATCAGATCTGATCTTAGCACTTGGATATTGAAAACAAAACCAAAGCAGTTGCTCACACACGTACATGAATAAGTGTCTGTGTGCATGTAACATTATGATGATGCTGTAGGGCAGAGAGAAAAGGCCTCTTCACAGAATGAACACAAATGCATATTAAATATAAAACGGGAGGAACCAGTCTCATGAACTCATCTCAGGTCTCGTGTAGTGCTGTGCCTGACAGCCCCATCATACAGATCAAACTCGTGTATCTGCGTCCTAACACACTGACAAACACACATGGCCTATCTACCCATCTCTTGAGTGTTGGAGAAAGACAAGAGAAGTCAAATGAGAACTACGATGAAACTTAATTGTCGTCGCTTTGTTGCTGTGAACTTACAGGAGCACCAAACACAGGCCGACAGTCCTATTCGTCTAGTTCATCGATTTTCGCGTCGCTGGTCAGAGTTTCCTATTGATGGTGGTGGAGGCGGCTGCGGCGGAGATCAGACGTTCCTTCTCCCGGTCCTTTTCCCGCAGCTCCTCCTTCAGACGCGCCTCGGTGACGCGAAGTTGTCGGATGGTGTTCTTCATCTCCTTCATTTTAATCTCCATCAGCGCGATGATGTCCCGCTGCTCGTTGAGTTTCCTCAGCAGCTCCGCGGATGTCGTGCCTGTGGTAAGCGAATATGAGTGATCGGCCCCACACAACGCGATATCGGCGACGACCACGGTTGTCGCGCTGCCCCCGGGCAGATCACCACCCGAACCCGAGACTACCGCCGTGAGACAGGATCCGTCCCCTGAAGCGGTGAGGTCCATGGGCGTGATGTACTGGCCGTTCTGATCTATCTGCACCAATGTCTCGTTTTCGGCATCCCCCTCTCCCTTCACTATCGCTGGCTCGTTAGTAGAGCCGACTACGTTAGTAATGATGGGCATTACCGTGGCGGAGATCTTCCTGCTTCTCCCCCTTCGGTTCTTTCTCTCGTTTACCCCACGCAGAGGGAAAAGGGTCGGGACTCGGATGGTGTAGGTTTTCCTACCGCCGGGAAAGTGGACGCTGCAGACGCGATGCCCGGTGGTGGGCTGGAAAGTACTGAAGCAGCCGCTCACCCCGGCCCGCGAAATGTTCTTCAGCCATGTCTCTCGCTGATCAGGATCCTTGGGAAAAGTGTAGAAACGCAGATCGCGGTCTCGATGTGAGTTATTATAGCATCCAGGCACGCAGCATGTAAAGCCGGGCATGGTCGTGTAGTAAATCTACCGGTATGGTTGCTATTCCGTTTAAGTTTGCTTATTTTTGTTGTGTTTGGTTCCTTCGTGTGCTGTTATCTAGAGCGGCGGCCTACAAGCGGAACTACACGTCCCACAATACTTACGACTTCCTGTTTTGGTTTCAAATTTAGATTTGCGTCAGTGCGAAAATACTCGGGTTTCTGATTAAAACACAAGAAATACCAGATTTTTGTTGTTTATGAAAATTAATTTAAAGGTCTAATTTAAATTGTATACAACACTTCTCTTATGTATGTTTGTTTGTTTGTTTGTTTGTTGCTGTATCATATTCGAGATATTTCTGTGTGCATGTTTGTACTTATATATTTTGAAAAGACTCAAAAAATAAAAGACATGCACATACATAAGACTACGTCGATTGACATTATATTATTTACATTTATTTTAATTTTAAAAATCCAATACTTATTTTTCTTCTCTTTCACAAAAAGAAAAAGACGGTTAGTAAAATAGTTTTGTTTAAATTGCGAAAAATAAATATTTAAAAAAAAACTTAAAATCCTTTATTTTCTCATTAACATTTGTAAAGGTCATATAAAGGTGATATAACCTCTGGTCATAAGAATATTGTATATTTTCTTTGTTCTGTTGAACACTAAAGAAGATATTTTGAAGAATGTTAATTTGTAAAAATAAACAATGCAAATTGTGAAAAGCGCTATATAAATAAAATTTAATTGAATTGAAAATGTAGGACAATAAACAGTTCTGGTGAATTTGTGACTACCATTGTAATTTTTCCTATATGGTAGTAAATTGGGGGCAAAATACATTTATACAGATTTGGAACAACTCGATGGTGAGTAAATGATGACAGAAGTATCCCTTTAAGTCTAATTTGTCTAAAAAAACAATTCTAGTAATTGTAAGTATTTCCTTAAAAGTATTTTACAGTAAACACATCAAAAACCACTTGAAAGAGTAGGCCAAAACTAATCTGTTAAAGGGGTCATTTGGCGCGGGTTAAACTAATATTATGGTTTGTTTTAGATGTAATTCAATGTGTTTACACTATTTAAGGTTTAAAAAAAACGCTGTATTTTCTACATACCGTGCCTGTTTGTTTCTCCTTTGCTCCGCCTCTCTGAAACTCACTGATATTTTATAAAGCTCATCACTCTGAAAAGCGAGGTGTGCTATGATTGGCCAGTTCACTAGTGCGTAGTGATTGGTCGAATACTGCACGGAAAAGTAATGCCTCTTAACAAACAACCATATACATCATACAGAGTTTGAGTGCGATAGAAACAAGCTTGCATTACAGCAGGGAATGGGAACATAATAAATACCGTGAGTGCTTCGGCCCTTCTCTATCAACCAGTGTTACGCCATGTCCCGTCGCAACTCCACAAAGAAAATAAACCCCATTATAAACACAACATTAGTTGCCACTAGTTGGCACATAATTACTGATTATTAGGATTTTTTCACGTTGCGCAAGTGTCTGCATTTGCAGATCACACATAGAAACAACAACATCAAACTCAACTCGCGTTAGTCCATAACAAAGTGTTTTACAATGAAAATATACTTACAGGCTGCAAATCTGAAGCGCCAGACAGTCATTGCAGAGTTTTAACTATTGGAATTGCCCCACTTTTTAACAAAAAGCTTCCGTGCATAGCCGGTCTTGATCCCTCCCAGATTTGTGAAGCAATCGTTGGTGAAATGCTCTGCACAAACCTGAACATTAGGATTGTGTTGAAAATAATATGGTAACCATTCATTTTTTACATTTTTTACATTTTTGTTGTATAGTCTTTTGGCAGGTCAAACAAAGAGGATTTCTTCTCACAACGAAACATATATTGTCTCTGATCATCTCATGAGATTTACAAGACCCCCCACCTTACTTGCGTTTAGATTTGGGCGGTATTAGTCAAATCTTGTTACAAACTGATGTAGATTCGCTGGGTGTTGTAACACGAGGCGTTTCAGGCAGGTCTGGTTGAGGATTCGCTTCTAGATAAAATACATCTTGTATCATGTTCTGATACACACATTTTAAGCAATTTTATGTGTTTAATACATGCACAGGCAACTTATAACACACCAAAGACAAAGAAAAACATGTTTTTCTGGCGAATCACCCCTTTAAAGTTTTAAAAAAATCTAGTTTATTCTGAAACTAGGCTTTGTACTCTTACAGAAAGCTAGTTCACACCAAATTAATATTCTTTCATAATTAACAGAACACAAACGATGTCAATGAATAGAGTTCAAAACAGTTTTATTATATTAATTCAAAATGTGATATGCCATAAAAAGAGCTTGCATAGTGTAAAACAAACAAACATTTACATTAAAAAAAGTTATTATAACTTTGTCTTTACAAAACTGTGATTATAGCTTGTGAAATATAGTAGCAGACAAAAAGTTAAATGAGGATGCAGAAAATCAATAACAAAAAAGCTTCAAAGGTCCGAGCCACATGGCTATTCGTCAAACAATGTCAAGTAGGCCCTAATATTAACCACATGACCAAATTTAATAAAAGGGTAGTCTCATGATGCCAGACCTTCGTACAAAAGGAAACAAGCAAAATCAACCTAAAGAAATCACAAAATATACCGCCAATACATATTGAAGTAAATGAAATAAAAATGTATCAAATTAATTATCAACATGATTAAACAAATAAATGATGCATATGTTTTCTCATTAACATTTCAAAATATTAAAGTATAAAGAAACAGTCTTTGTTGTTAATGTTATTTTTATGTAGCTTGTGCTTACATTACAAAATGAACTATTCAAAGCAACTGCTCAAAGTTCAATCTAAGTAGGTTATCTCAATGATAAGCCTCAAGCACTGCGTAAATATCTCTTTGTACCTAAGATAAAAAAGTTCAATGAAAGAAATAATTAGAATTTGACCACAGTTAAAAATTTAGACTTTTACGAGTCTAACAGAAGCCTCGTCTCTGCTGAATGTGATGCGTTTGCTGTCTCCTCCTCTCTGAGCTGTATGCGGTTTCGCGCATGCTCACAAAATGTCGATTGCCGCTTGGTAACCCACACATAGCAATGAGCCGTAAGCGTGAAGCAACACATTAATTCATGCCACATACGAAACCGCTCGCCGTGATTTCAAAACAGACGAAAAAAGTCCTAAACGCCGAGACGGTGGGAGGCGTGACGAGTTTATCCTGTTTTGCTTCTTGCGTTTGAGAGGGCATGAAGGCAGAGGTACTGAGGACTAGTGCTGCTGATCCGAGAGGGAGGGAGGTGGCTATCATCAATCTAAACGGCACCGGCGCCATCGCATCACAAAGCTTTGTGTTACAGTAAGTAAGCTCCAGAATGTAGTTAATAGCCGAGGCAATGCATAGGCAAGAATTAAAAATTCTGCCAGGAAGCTTGTCGTGTTTGTTTGGTTTGTGTGTGGCTGGGCTCCAGTCTTGTCTCTCGGCCAAGCTGAGGTCCGAGCTCACGTTACAATGTTACATGACGGGGAAGTAGAGGCATCGTTTTAGTTTGAAAGGTTTGATCCTTTCCGGTTACGGTTTTATCTATGTAAATAAAATGAAATATAACAAGTGTGTCTTTAAGCCTGAACCTTTAAACTCAAAGAAGCAGCCTTTTCATTCGCCATCCGGGTTGACGCAAGGAAGTGATGCTAATAATAGTTCGCCTCTGAAATTGGTTATTAATATCTGTATTGTTTACATTTCTTTACTGGAAACAGAGTAATTTCATATCAGTGTATTGGAGGTGTTTATTGTGGCATCTCTCAAACATTTCTCTATGAGTGTCTTGTTGTATTGAAATAACGTTACACGTTTGGAAACCTGGTGTCTCTTTTAACCCAGTGAAACTACCAGGAACTACTTTGAGAGTAGTCAAAAGAGGACAAACAAGCCTGCTTCTCATTTGCATGATGTTGGGCAGGTGCACAGCCATTGAGATGTAAATTCTTTTGCATGCCATCTGGTAGGTCAGCAACCAGCAGGCTTGTATCTGACAGCTGTCACTCGAGCCTCTGATAACAGTAGCCCACTATTCAGCTCCTTGTCTGTTTCGCTTATTGGTTCTGATAACCTGAAGTGACTTTGCTGTTAATTTTAACCCTGGTGGTCAGTGTTAGGATATTTATAACTTGGTAAAGGTACCTTCGCTCTGTAACGGGGTTTAAGTGTTTTCAGGACTTGGCTGTCGTGCACTCTGTGGTCAACTGTCTGCACATTTTTACACAGTGTACACATGTCAGTGTTTGTTTCTCTCCTTTCACAGGGTGGGCATCATTTCACAAGTAATCTTCAGTGTGGAATGAGCATTTCTGGAGTTGCCGGTAACTGGTAGTAAGTGCCTTCATTGCTTATGCATGTGTTAGCATAATGCTGCCAGGCGTGGGTGTATTTGGAACAGGGCAGACGGTGCGTGCCCTGGTGCCATTGCTCCAAAAAGAAGGCTTCCCTGTTCAGGCGGTTTGGGGCCGTACACAAGAGGAAGCAGAGTTACTGGCCAGTGAGTTGGACATTCCTTTCTCCACCAGCCAGACAGATGATGTGTTACTACATCCAGAGGTCCATCTCGTCTGTATATTGACACCACCACCACACACAAGGCAGATCGCAGTAAAAGCTCTAGGTGAGACTTAATTTGCATATTTTCCTTCTGCTGCTTATCTTGATTGTACATGTCGACTCAGGGGATGGGGTTGGGTTCCTTCCTGGACTTGAGTGTTTACTGTTCTGCTGTTTGCGTTACATCTTGGCACAGAACCGTTAGATTTTTTACTATATGCTGCTGACCAAATAAATCTCCAGTGCACTCACGGATCACAATGAAATCATCCCTTTCCCTTAAAAGCAGAGTAAAATAATGAAGCACTTGTACTTTAAGCAAAACATTGTAAGGCTAAGAGCATCTTCAGTTTTTGACATTATTGCATTATCATCATTTGCTTATTTGTTGTCTTTTTTGTATAGGTATAGGCAAAAATGTAATTAGTGAGCAGGCGGCTACACTGATGGATGCTTGTCTGATGGTGACGGCAGCCAGATATTACCCACAGCTTATGAGCATCATGGGAAATTCTTTGCGCTTCCTGCCTTCCTTTGTCCAAATGAAACGCATACTGGGGGAGGGTTATTGTGGAACCTTGCAGGTATGTAATTCTTACTCAAATATTATTACTTTTATGTATTTGTTGTTCTGTTGGAGTTAATAAAGCCATTAAAATATTACAGTTGTGAAAAAAATCCTTGAGTTTGAAAAATGAGATTAATCATTTTTAACTTAAATAATTATTTTGTATTAATAAAAGATAAATATTACTTTGTTATTAAAAATGATTTTGTTTGTCAAGGTGTGTGAAGCACGTGTTTACGGAGGCTCGCTGCTCAGCCAATCGTATGGATGGGCGTGGGAGGAGCTTATGGGTGGAGGTGGCCTGCACACAGTTGGCTCTTGCATCATCGACCTGCTGAGCCATCTCACAGGCCGGCGGGCTTTGCGAGTGCATGGAATGCTCCGGACTTTTGAACGTCAGGGTGGTACAGGGGGAGGAATTCGTTCTGTAACCGCAGATGACTATGCTTGCTTTCAGCTACTGATGAGTGGGGGTGTGGTCTGCAGCGTGACACTAAACTTTAATCTACCTGGCACAGATCTACATGAGGTCATGCTTGTAGGGTCATCAGGGCGCCTCATTGCTCGAGGAACAGAACTATATGGTCAGCGGACCAACATGCAAGTAGAAGAGCTTCTTTTGAGTGATGGCGGAGGAGAAGTGGGACCATCCATTTGGGGACTGAATGCTATGGTGACTCAGCTCAGACTTTCCTTTCAGGCACAAGAGGACAGGCGCTCTTGGGTGCGGCATCCTGTTTCCATGGCAGCCTCATTTGAGGATGGGCTCTATGTACAGACGGTAGTTGATGCCATCAAACGGTCAAATCGCACTGGAGAGTGGGAGTCTGTGGATGTGAAGATCCAGGATGTGGACCCTAACCATAACCACAGAAACTTATCAAATTAAAACCACAAACACTGTTACATTTTACATATACAATTAACTACCCCCTAAAATGATCAAGCCTAGTAACATCATTCACTCAAGTTTACAATAAAATAAGCAATCCCACAATTTTAAAATAAAGAGCCTGAATGCATAATAATCCCTACCAGCTTTAAGTCATTAGGGGTTTTAAGTAAATTGTGCTTGCAATGATGTGTCATTGGGTAGAAATAGATCCACCTTCAAAAAAAATACTAAGAAATTTACAACAGTTTACTATTGTAAGTACTAAATTATAGTATTTTTTCATGTGGAAAAATGATCATTTCAGGGGTGTTTTTTTGCCAATTTACTGTAACATAAATAAGACGTGTGAAGCTTAGCTGTGAAATTATTATTGCTGTACTTTTTATCAGATGTTTCAGTTTAAATACTGTCAACATTTGAGATCCTGACATTTTATATTATTGAGTATTATTTTAAGCTCTGCTGTTTTTTTCTATATGTGTGAGAGAGTTATGTTTATGGCACTGATTTACTTGCTATGCTGGACACTAGATATCATTACTGTAATATTCCTGTGACAACGTGATGCCCAATGTATTGGAAATGTTGCGTTTCTAATAAGCTGCACAACATTTATTTTATTTTAATACAGAATTTGTGTTCGTTAATTGTTTGAGACTGCGAGTTTGGTGTTTTGTTGTAAAAACTATTTACCGAATTTAAATATTATAAAAGGTGAAGTTGATACGAATACATAAATGTTGGTTTGTAACGGCACTTGCGAGTCATCATAGCGCCTGTCCTGAAGGGGGCGGTGAAATAAGGCCGTCAACGCCATTCGACGTCTAGCAGTTCGAAAATGGCGGCACGAAAGCGAAGTATAGTCTGGTCATTTTTCCAAGCTGAGGATGACAGGAGAGTACTATGTCTTCTCTGTATGAAGACTGTTTTGTATTTTGGCCACACGACGAATATGCTTCGCCATCTACGAACGAAACACCCATCTGATTTTTCCTCGTTGGACAAAAGGAAACCCGCTACAGATGCAGCATCCAAACGTAACGACAGTAGTTGTGTGGAAGGTATAAAGGGTTAAATGATTGTTTTGCAGTATTTATCCCAATGTAACTTACACTACCGTGATAAACTCTGATATGTCTTAGAAGCGTCTAGCCGATATGGGGGACTTTGGAGTAAGATCATATATGCTGCGGTTTAATATGCCCCCCAGTTTTGGCCTGCTTCGTATGTGACTGTATTTCACCAGATATTAGTCTTTATTGAGAAAGTACAGTGAGACTTTACCGCTCAAATCAGCGCCTGTTGTTATTGTGCGTTTCAGTGTCGACTCATCAGTGAGAATTGGTTCTTTTTACAGAGTCTTCGTTAAAGCGATTAAAAGATCGATTATATCAGAGGTCTAGATGGGTGTCTCAAAGCCGCCATGTTGTTTTCAAACGATTGTATATTGCGCCACACGATGTTTTAATGCTAATGTTGCATATTTGATGGAGAGTCGAACTATTTTCAGTATTTTGAGCCGTTTCGATTTGACTCGTTCAGTTAAACGAGTGGATCTTTTGAATCGGGTCACTCGCTGATTTGGATCAGTAGTAACGTTACATGGTGTTCCAAAGAGTATCCCGCCCACTCCCAATGAGCATAAACTAAAAGAAAAAAACCAACGACCATATCTATTTAAAGTAATAGCGCTACATTCGGTGTACTGTCACTAAATTCTATAAAATACATGTACGTTTTTATTTATTTGAAGTGCACTATAACGTTACTGTACATTGTGTTGTCACGTGACGTGATACACTAGCTGCGGCTGAATTCGCTAACTTGTTCACTCATTCACTATTCCCTAAATAGCGAATACGAAATAGTCCACTAAATAGGGAAGACGTGAATGTAAATAAGTGATCGATTTCGGACACTGAAATAATATTAACTGCATCTGACAGTACTGTCGCAGACATAACGCTTATAATTTACCTGTGTGACTTTATGGATTGTTTAATAAAATGGTTACAAAAGTTTTTACTTTATTTGTATTAGTTTTTGTATTCGTTTTTAATAAAGAGAACAAAACAACTATTTGCCACGTTTATTGTATTACATTTAATGAAAGTATTTCATATATTTAAAATAAATCACCACTGTCTATACATTCATTTAAGCGGTTTATTCTTAAAAAGAAGAAAGAAACCATAAACAAAGTATAAAGGTGCATTAGTGGCATTAACCTGATATATGGCATTAATGGTAACTCTCCACCAGGTGATTCTAATCAGACAGTTGATTCGCGCTGTATCATGGGAAATACATTGTATGTGCACTCAAAATCAGAATGCATTGTGTGTACAAAGTGGTGAACGAATGTAGAGAACGAGTTGTTCACTCAGAATTTGGACACTTGATATTTAGTGCACTATAAATGGAGTTAGGGGGAGAATTCAGACACAGCTGCTGTCTGTCACATCCCTGGATAGCCGCTGTATTTAAAAGAAAAAAATTGGTCGGGTTTATAATGCTGTTGTGGCATAACCACTTTTTAATAACAGTTTCTTATGATTTAACACTTTTTAATGATTTTTATTAATGTGCATCATGGTGTGTTTATTATTTTGAGCAGCCAAAGATTTCAAATTTACAATCCACAACAAGCTTAAATGTTTCTTAACTTCTTACATGGTATATAACTGCAAGACAAACATTTTAGTTTGAAGTCTCTGTTGAGAAGAAAATAGATAATCTCAAACTTTTAGTAAAAGTGATACTTCAGGCCTGAATAAAAATGTCCCCATGTTTTTCTCACCCTCAAGGCATCCTAGGTGAATGTGACTTTTTCTTGAAGAATAATGCATTCAGAGTTATAATACCACGTGTCCTTTACCTCCAAGCGGTAGAACGGGGGACAATTCTTTTAAGCTCAAAAAGTGCATCCATCAATCAAAGAACGGCTCGACACGGCTCTGTGGTCTTAACAAAGGTCTTCTGAAGCGAATCAATGTGTTTGTTTAAAATAAATATCCATATTGACAACGCTATTTACGATAATATCTAACATCTGCTGCAGGCGAACGAGAAGCTTGTTTTTCAGACTGCATTATTCTTAAAAAATAGATACACATTCACATTGGATGAAATTTGGATTCCGGGCTGATGTATCACTTTAAGCTTATGCGTTTCAAAACAATGTCAAAATGAAACCTTTGTAAAGTGTTTTTATTTATTTGTTAAACATTCTTTGCCAATGACACCTATGTTTTATTTTTTCTGTTCCAAGTTACAGTATTAATGGATGAGCAGCAGGTAGAGGTGGAGTCAGTAGGAGAAGATGGTGAAATGGATGGGGCCATCAGAGGTATCCTCCGTGCTGCAGCAGGAGAGGGGGCAGCTGAAGGAGAGGGGCCTGATGAAGAGAGCGAGGCACCTGCAAATGATGGGGTAGTTAAAGACACACAAGAAGATGACGCTCCCCCGCTAATACCTGGCACACGCAAGTGGAGCTCAGTGTGGGTACATTATCGAAAGCTTGGCCAGGAGCCAAGAGCCATGTGCTTACTCTGCACGGAGAAGATACAGCACCGGAGTAGTACGAGTAATCTTATCAGACATCTACAACATAAGCATCCCACCGAGTTTGCACAGCTTGAGGACAACTCACAGAAACGACCTAACAAGCGTAAATCTGAAAATCCAACCACCTGTCCTTCCACTCTGTTGAGTGGGACACCTACAAGGTCTCAGATTGGATCACCAAGGCATGATGTCCGTACAAACAGCAGTACCAGCCTAGAAAAATATCCAGGTACACGTAGGTTTTAACTTAATCTTTTTTTTAATGGCATGATGCATCTGTAATTCTGTGCCTTTGCATGTAATTATTTATTCAATAACTAAAAAATGCTTTATTTTAGGTACTAAGTGGTCTGAGGGGGTACGTATATTGGAGCGAGAACGGGAGCTGACAGAGGCTTTAAGGCGTGTCCAGCAGGAGGAGGGCCGGAGCATACAACTGCAGAGAGAGTTACTACAGCAGTTTCGTGAAATGGATGCAGAGCGGAGAGCACTTCAAAATCAGAAATGTGAACAAGAGCAGGAGCATGCACGATTGCGAAAGGAACGGGAAGAGATTCAGAAGGAGAAGGATGATCTCCAGAAGGAAAAGGAAGAGATGCAGAGGGAGAGGGAGGAGTTACGTAGGGAGAAGGAGGAGCTGGAGAAACAGAAACAGGAATTGGACTCTTGGAAAAATACACATGCACAGGGACAGGCCTCTGGATTTTACAATTGTTGATATACCTCAGTATGTCAGATGCTCAAGGAAACAAGATTTCCTTTTTATGGAAATATTTTTTTCTTACCGTTTTGTTTTCTTTTTAACCAGATTTATTTGGACTGGGCAAATGGGATTGTGGGAGTAGGAGAGATGACAGGGATGTTATTATATTTTGTTTAGCTGAGTGAAAGTCTACCCTAATCTTCTAGGATTTCCAACACGCATACAAACACATGCATGCAAATGATCGATTACCAACTGGTAAATCATAGATTAGAGTCATCATGAGAAGGCCAGCCACCCTAATATTGTATATATAAGTGTTAATGTAAAAAAAGCTTCATTGTTCCAGAGTGGACCAGTGTGTGAATGTATACTATTGTTTTTGTACATTTCTGCATTGGGAATAAACAGAAAAGAGTCTTCAAACTTAATTTCTGAACATCTAGTTATTTATGCACCCGAGTTTGTTGTAACATGGTTTCACCTTTTGGACCACGTGAAGTAATAACAGTGCTGACAATAAATTACAGAGTGAGTATTCCAAAGACAAATCTGAGGTATTTTTGTAGTAGTAGGTAGTGGGACTAGCCTGGGTAGGGAGGGATATGATATATTCCATATCATTCATTTTGGTGTAATGAATGGAGAAACTTATTCATTTTACATTACTATCATTTTAAAATGTATACAGCCTTAAAATAAATGTTATTGTTTGTAAAGTAACATTACATTTTGAAACATTTTTTGTCACTTTAGTCTACTGGGTAACAACTTTTAAGTCCTGATCTGCTTTTATAAACCTTTCTTTTTGTGGTTGAAAATGGTTGTACTGCCTAATTGTGGAAATAAACCAGTTAAATCTATGTGATTAAAACTTAAAAATAAAGTAAAAATACACATTGCTGTAGATAATAATCAACACTATCTTTATTAAAAAAGAAAAAATTTATAGCCATTCTAAACCAACTTGAACTAAACAATTAAATTAATATTAGTGCACTGGAAATCGATTTGTAGGCAGTCTCAGTTTAAGCAGAATTGCAAAAACTGACAATTGTGACGTCTTTTAATTGATGTGTTCAATCTCATGCAACAGGAGCCTGTGCAGACGGATCGGTGTTTGACATAGAAGTGACTGCTGTTCTGAGTAGCCTGTATCAGATTGTGCTGCCCTTTCATGTGGTTTATTATTTGGGCTGGGGTTTGTCTTCCATTTTTATGGGAAAATACAAAATATACTGCCACCAACTGTGGATCATGAACCTGTACTACAATACAGTAAGTTAAACAAAATCTTAATCCTCTTGAAGTTTGTACAGTCCACTTGCAGTCCAGTAGGCCCCCTGGTGTAGTGGTTAGTGCTTTGGGTTATTCATGGGCAGGTTGTTGGTTTGAGGCCTGCCTCCTTTTTGTTTTTCTCATTGAACAAATGGGAACACTATCTTACACTTCATTGTCATATGTTCTCTAGCTTTGGTTCAATACTTAAGTGAAAGAAAGCTAAATCTCTGAGAACCTTGTTCTTGTTGTGTTCAAATCAAGCAATGTACTAGTAGGAACTTGCTATCACATGGAAAGTGGGGAAACGGAATCTGACAGCAGCGTTCTTCGTTGTCACAATACTTTCGCATGCTTTGGTTCAAAACATTAGTGAAGGAAAGCTAAATCTCAGAGAACCTAGTAATTTTAGTGTTGAATGTTAGCAATGTGAATATGACACTAGTATGAACTTGCTATCACATGTCAAGTAGGGGGAACGGTATATGATAGCAACGTTCTTAGTTGTCACAATACGTTCTTCTCTAACTTATGTATTGGGAATGGGTTTTGCTTATGGTGACATGGTCGTTGTATCTGACGTCACACTTGTATGTGGGTGGGGTTGGATATCCACCTGGAGGCCCCCGTGAACTCTATAAGGTGCCAGCCCAGCACAGGGCTCAACAATAATGCTAAGCATAGTTGACGAATCTGTGACTATACCGATCAACAAAGTTACTACATGTATGTGTATCAGTGATTAGTGTGACAAGAAGGTAATGGAGCCGTTTTCAGCATTTTGTAAGATTAGAAATAAACGTGTGCATATTCTAAACAAATGTGTGGTGAGGGGGGAGTGGTTTAGCAAGGTCTGCAGCAGGAGAGACTAATCACTGGGGCACCTGTAGACAATTCACACCTGTGCAACAGTTTTATACGGGAACGTTGTGATGACGCAAGAGTTGAACTTAGGAATAGTTTACTGGAGACATAAAATTTGCCATCGCAGTAGTATATAAGGTTCTTAAAGCGGACCAGTTGAAGTAATATTGAATGATATACTAGTTCTTCCCAGCTTGGTAATGGTGGTGGATGGTGGCCATTATTTTGAAGCTCAAAAAAAGTGTATATTTCTCCACTGAACTATTGACCTTTAAGTCTTTTGCATGCACTTCCTTACAAAAAGAGGCGTTTACTCAAAATACGTTTAAATAAGCAACCACATTTGCCCATTACATAAAGGGGATTGATATGTAAAGTATTTTTTATTTTCTTATGACAAACATTTGAATAGGCTATTTAAATAGTTGGCCTATAAAGCGAAAATCTAGCTAGATAAGTTGAAACATATTTGGAAACTACAGTACTGATTTCTTCCTAAAAATGCAAACAAATGTTATTGAATATGAAAATAAAACGTAAAATCTGTTTCTCTGCCGCTATTTTAGCTTTTCGCGCTTGATCCAGCTAGACCAATGACCTACCTCACGCACGTATATGCAAACCATTGTGTGATACTAAAGGCAGTGAAGGATATCTATGGTGCCTAAAAGGTGGTATACTTGATGTTGGTTATTCTTTTTTGGTCTCAACTGGTTTTATTTGAAAAGTGACTACAGGGCTGGTTTAGAACAGGATTGCAGTAAACAAAGAAACATGTATGCTTATTCTTTATTTATAATGTGTTTTCTATTATTTCATATTATGTTTTTGAATAATGTTAATAATTTCTTGTACCTGCTTTTCCCAATCATCAGGCTACATATCAAACTCACACACCAATAAAACTTGAAAATGTAAATTAATAGTGTATAGCATGATGTTTTGGGAAGATTGATAAGGCATGTTTTTATTTTTCCCAGAAGGGAAATTCTACCAGAAACGAACGTTATCTGTCCTTGAACTGTTACAGTGAATATTTCATCCAAAAAGTATTTCATTCAAAAAAATGTCTAAAACTGACTGATGTTTGATTTCTGTGAGTTGTTCTGTGAAGGATTCATTCATTAGGTTCTCAGAGATTTTTTTCCTTATTAAAAACACTTTTAAAAATCACAAATTATGTCCTTGTACTCAGCCAAATTGGACAGATTTCATTGTTTAGTTATGCTAAAAAGAATTGTTTTGAAAAAAAATCTCTGGAAAATCTACATAAAAAGTATGCAATAGACCTTTGGCTTGAAATGACATCATTTGACTGAGGTGAAGCCTACACTGATCGAGGGTTATTTTATTTGTGCATGATAGAGTTATAGAGTTATTTTATTTGTGCATGAATTAAGCGTGTGTTTGTTTTTTAGGAGGGTGGGCTAAAGACAAGTGTCAGGTAAATGTTCGTTTCTGCTACCAAAATTCTGCTACCAGTGTTTGTTTTTTTCACCTTAATGAGATACTCCACCCAAAAATGATATGAATTCAACCTCAAGTAGTTCCAAACCTGTATTTCTCTGTTCTGTTTGTACAGGTTTGGAGTAATTCATGACGTAATTTTCATTTTTGGGCGAAGGTGACAAACCAAATGCTCAACAAACCTTTTAATCTAACTGACATTTCTGGGAAAACATGCCTTATATGACCCCTGTTTCAAAAACCTTATGCTACATTTACTTCATTTACATTTTCAAGTAATTCCTTTAAAATGTTCTTTTATTGGTGCTGAATTGAATTTTGAGCTATTTATACACAACAGAACGGTTTCACAAGTTGTACGAATTTTTTTGTACACCCCACCATTTCATAATTAATAACTCTCCACAAAATCTCGCCTTCATTTCAGGCGATGCTCAAACAAGCCCATTTATGGACCTTGTCACTTGCCGTAGCACGTAAGCTGCAAAGGATCACGTGATGCTACAACCTCAGTTGTTGTATCGCTGGGAAATATTGTTCGTAGACCGGTTTCCTTGTGACTGAAATTCCACCGCACAGTTTACTGAGACTGATCGGATCTAAGTCGTCCTACAGGATGGTGAACTTTTGTCCTCATTGTGGTTCAAAGCTGCAGCCTGATTTCAAATTTTGTCCTTCGTGTGGAGGGAAGCTCCCAGAAGACCCAACCGAACCTGTCACTTCACAAGCATGCGAATTCATTTCCAACTCCGTGCATCATTCTGTAAGCTTTACAAAAGGTAAATGCCGTTTTGGGTTAAGGGGACGTCCTGTCTTTTCATGGTGATATTATATAACTTATTACATATCTGACAACTTTCCTTAAGGCACCAGTAATACATCTTCCTTGAGTCATTTCATAACTTCACTTGGCTCGTTACTGACAATGCTATCTGTATTATGAATAATGCTGTCATATGACAACACTGCTGTCTTATATGCCCAAAACAACTAAAATAATTGATTTGGTAGTTTTGGTTGGTTTTAAAATAGTGTTGATGTAAGATCTAAAACACAAAGTCATTATTTACTTAAAATACCTTAAATCTCATGCTGTCCTTTAACCATGTCTACATGTATGCTTTCTGTGAAGTTTCAGTGGGTTTGGAGCACAAGTGTTTTATATGCACATGCATGTAAATCTATGAAAATGTATAGGCCTCCTGTCGAACCTCTGTTGCTTCCTCCGTATTGACCAAAAATAATCTGTTTTCTCTAGTAGGTGCTGCTGAGGAGAACTTGGGTTGTGCGCTGAATCGCTCACCTCTGCGTTCTTCACGTCGAAAGAGTAGCGCAGCCACACCCACAAACGCTGTAAAATGTACAGGTGAGGTTAAGGCTATTGTGTGGCTTCATAGTAGAGACAAAGGGTGTGTGTAGACTTGTCAGACATCTTCCTAAATTTACATTCAAAGTATTTGACATATCAAAAATGATCCTTGTGTGTACGACATCTGCTTTGTTACAGAAAAGAAGTCTTCAACATCTCTTCCACCAAAAGAAAAGAATTCCCCTGAAGTTAAAGAACAAGAAGAAGCAAAGCAAACCTCTTCACTTGCTCTTCAAACTCCAGGTGAGATGCAAAACATTATTTGTTCTATTGTCTCTTTTGATATCCAGAGTTTCTTAGGTCATAGTAAATAGTTTTTTTACCTAATTACCATAATATTTAAAATCTGCTAAAAGAATATACAGAATCTAAATGGTTGGTATGGCTGTGACCGAAGTATTTCTGTATGTGTGTTCTTTCTCCAGATAAGAAGGCTTTGATTTCACTTGGAAAACGTAAGGCTTCTCCCCGTGTTAAGGAAGAGGAGACGAAGCAAACTTCTGTTTTATCTCCAAGTCCATGTAAGATGACTTGTATAACCTAGTCAATATCTAAAAAATCTGACTTAAAACCACAGTATGTACGATTTTTGCTGTAAAATATCCAAAAACCACTAGGCGAGTGTTATGTATTTTTACAACAGCGCAAATGTTTCAGACTATTTTTAAATGATAAAATTGCCAATTTATCCAAGGACATGGACCATGAACTGGGGTGGCGTGTCAATGGGACCATTTCCCATTGACAATTACACCCGGTTTCAGCTTTTACTGCTGCAGAAACCACGATGACTCAACCGAATGACCAAAGGATAGTTTGGTACTAGACGAGAGATAAAACAAAGATCAATATCAGCGTGGAAATTCCTAAATGGAGCAACATTTATACAAGTGTATTACGTTACCCCATCCATGAACATGATTTATCTTTCTCCTTCCCGTTAACTGGAGTTAACCCATCATTCCACGCTCCTTTACGCCATCATAATGCTACGTTGTTTTGAATGTGCGCCCTCTAGTGAAAAAAATCCACATGCTGTGGCTTTAACTAAATGTTTCAAACAAAATGGCTGAAGTTGTACAGTAGCTTGTTATTACGTTTGGTTTTAGCTAAAGGCAAATCCAAAAAGCGGGTCAGTACTGTTGAGCCTGTCCATGAGGGGACAGTGGTTTGTGACCAGTCAGGCCAAAAATGGAATCTGGTTGAACTTCTGTGGCAAACAGATTTAGACCTGACATATGCAGGTAAGACTATTGAGTCTTGATTAAAATGATCTTTTAATGAGTGAACCCATCGTAAATCGTTTATTATTGCTAATGGGATGTTAAAGAATGCGATAACAATGAAATAAGTTTACTCTCAGTTTCTGTCTTTAAATTTAACCTACATGTAGCATGCCAGGTGAATAAGCAGACCGACTCTAATAATTGCAAGTACATCTTGAGATTGGTAAGTGTTGTGTTAACATAATGTGGTGTATCTGTGTTTATACATGCGATGTGTTTCTGATGTTTACAAGTCCTCATCCTCAGGGTGCTAGAGAAGGACACCTGTTCAATGAGCAGAATTTCCACCAGAGAGCAGCCAAAACTGATGCAGGTCAGCACATATTTAATAGACCATAGTATATACAATTGCAATTTTCTGTCCGGACTTACAACAACACATGCTTTTTTTGTGATAGTGGAGAAATGGGTAAAATTACACAAAATTGACTTCCTTGGGATTCCATCATGTGTTGGGTTTGGTATTCATGAAGCATATAGGTATGTACAATTGTGTTCATCTGTTTACTGTGTGTGCATACATTTGTGTACATTTAAATGCAACAGTGGGTAATCCAAAATGAAAATACTGTCATCATTTACTCACTCTCAGGTTGTTCTGAACCTGCACACATTTCTTTGCACAAAGGAAGATATTTGCAGATTTCAAAGACCTCATCCCCCCCTGACTTTGACAGTAGGGAAAATACATTCTATGGGGATGAGATCTGTTTGGTTAATGACATTCTTTCAAATATCCTTCTTTGTGTGAAGCAGAACAATAATATTTATACAGGTAAGGAACAATCCGAGGGTGAGTCAATGATGACCGAATTAAAAGTTTTGGGTGAACTATCCCTTGTGACATAATAATTGTGACAGCCCTACGTGCATAAAATGCAAGACTGTAATGGTATTAAATATATACAAAATATCACGATGAAACATGGTGATACTTTTCTCAGATCCAACTTCACTTTGTAAAACTATGTAAATGCACATTTAATGTGCAGGCAAAATTTGAAAACCAAAGCATAATCTGCTTTTGGTCTGACTGTGTACACTTCCTTGTAGGTTTTTAGTTTTTCCCAACATGGGACAAACTCTTCAGTCAATAATGGATGAAAGGACTGGTTCTTTATCTGAGAAAGCTGTTCTGCAGCTTGCACTACGACTAGTAAGTTAAACATTGAAAGACTTCACTCTTAAATAAGCTGATATTGACTTAAAAAAATATCATTCTCAGCGAAAGACTGATATGTAACAGTACGCCTTGTATAGGGAATATAATATTTAAATGTGATTATGTTTTATAGTTGGAGTCACTTGAATTCATCCACGAGAAGGAATATACTCATGCAGACATCCATGCTGGAAATATTTACATCAACACTGATAGCCATACAGAGGTCAGTAAGCGTGTCTTTTAGGATCTTGAGGATGCTCTATTATTTAGGATGTAATATTTAAGTGCTTGTTTGTGTCTTTTTAGGTTTTTTTGTCTGGCTTCGGCTATGCATTTAGATATTGCCCAGGTGGAAAACATGTGGAAGACCGGCCGGGTAGCCGCTCCGCTCACCAGGGTAACGTCAACTTCATCAGCCTGGATTCTCATATGGGGGCTGGTAAGTGTCTCTTCAAATGTCAGTTGTTTTACATTACATACACTAAGTAATTTGCACGTGTGTGTGGATGTATGGCAGGTCCCTCTAGATGCAGTGATTTACAGTCTCTTGGTTACTGTATGCTAAGCTGGATAACAGGAACGCTACCGTGGAGTCACCTCACTCACTCAAGCTCTGCTATTGCTTCAGAGAAGGAGAGGTAGCCAAAACACATACTGGGCTTATACTGTATATAAAATATTTTACTCTGAGTGGAATTGTATAGTGGGTAAGCCTCTGATGGATGAATTATAACAACCAAACTCAGCATTTTTTCCTGAGTTTTTACTGCTCTTAGGACATGAACTTGTTTTATCTCTACAGGTATAAATCTGATATTAGTGGACTTGTGAGCTTCTGTTACAAAAAAAGGAAGGCTTCAGGTGACTATTCCATATTCCAGTAGTCACATACATATTAACACGGATGGGTTAACTGGACTAAACATATGGTATGGGTATTCATTAATAGTGCATGTGTGATTCAATTTGTGAATTTTAGGTGCATTAACTGCATACCTGTCTAATGTGATGGCCCTCCAGTATTGTGAGAAACCAGATTACTCCCTTCTGAAAACTGGGCTACATGAGAGTTTACAAAAGATGGGGGGGACTCTGAAGGAACCATTGGATCTGTAGGTTACAACGATTCTATACATAAACAGTACTATATTGACTGTGTATTAATCTGAACTGCTTTGGTTTCTTTGATTCACAGGTGAAAACACAAAGAAATGGGACTTGGATGATATTATGCAGAATGTTCATATGAAGTCTTCGAGAGAGCTTTTATGTTTTAAAAAACAATTTTAAATACTGATATTTCAATACAAACTTTGCAGATTTTATTTTACTCAGTGATTGTGTGTTTGCCAGTATGCTTTTGAGTTTTAAATCTTGAATGTTAAGGAAATTCATTTTTAGTTAAAAGTGTGACCGTTCATTTTTTAAATAAATCTTTATCTGGTAAATTATGGGTGGCCTCGAATATGTACATTACACAGCCAAAAACTCCCTGGTGACCATGTTTTTGTCTAATAGTTGTAAAGATTGTCATTATTAACAATATTGTTTAAATATAAACTCCTGCTGCTCCTTAGATCTCTGAAACTGGCCTGTTTTCCAAAATAGCACCCCTTTACAAAGCTGTCAAATTAATGCCAATAAACAAGGATTTGGTTGATGCAATGCACCTAATAAACCACCCAAATCTAATCATGCTTTTAACAACAACTACCACAAGGGGGCAACAGCAGCACGTATTTTATTCGAACGTGAGTTCTAGCGGAACTCGAAGTGTCTGGTTCCTTTTTCTATACGGAACAAAAACATTGCATCAATTTTCAATAAGAGAGGCGCGAAGAGTACAAGCGTTTAAACTAGAGGAAGTATTAGATGAACAGATCGACCTATGAGTCCACCAAAAATGAAACGTCGCCGAATGGCGGAGGTAGAGCCCTGGATCGAGAATCTCATCCAAAATTACGGCGAAAGCCCGGGTGAAAAGACTCTCAAGGCTCATGTCGTCGGCGTAAGTAGTTTTGCATAAGTAACGATGCGCCTTTAAAGTATTGTCTCAACAGTGAATTGTAAGGAAAGGCGTGTGTGCTGGTGCAGATGTGTGATTTGTCAGACTCGCAGCGGATGGAGAGCACAGATGCCTGTATGATATTCCTGTCCGACGGGAGCACGCGCATTCCCGCGGTGCTGAGCGGAGCCGCGTGGGAGCGTCTGCAGGAGTGAGGGACTTATTAATCCTCTGTTATGACACCACCCACTACACACCTGAGCCCCTGTTTTTATCTTTCTCTTCTGCTCATGCTGGAATAAACGCAGTTGTTAGAACATAAAGCCGAGTTTCTGAATTCAGAGTGATTTACAGTTTAGCTGGAGCACCCTTGCTGAAAAATCAACACAAATTCGAATTGTTTTCAATTACAAAACCTTTAACTGTTTACCATTAAACCAATGACAAATTGACTAAGTAGTGTGTTTTTGGGCTTTATTCCAGTAGGACTGTTATATTGGTTCCCATCTGCCAGATGGCATTCCACACATGAAAAGCAGAAAACATTATTGTTCCTTTTTGAAAGCAATATATGTAATATAATATTGTTATGTCTTCTATTTCCAGTAGGGGCACAATAAGACTCAACAGGGTAGCGGACCGTCTAATATGCACATTTGTCCTATGTTGTGACTTCAAAAAACGATAAATTGCTGCTTTTTTGTATGATAAATAATATAAAACAAGTCTGTTTTCAAAATTCTGCTATTTCACACCATAGGACACATGTAAGATTTATTCATCAACTACCGTTACGATACATTGACAAAATCAAGCCATGTACGAAAATATGTCTGATCTGTGTCCCATTTTACTTCAGGTTGGAGGAGAAAGAGTCCTTTTCAGACCTGCTAAATGCTGTTGTGTTTGTGCGCAACTTCAAACTGGAGTTTGACATGAACACTGACCTGGTGTGTTTCATTTGCCTTTTTGATTCCGGCCACCAAAACAATTGAAACTTTTACACAGATGCAAATTTTCAAAAACGTTTCCAAGATTCATTCTTTTCTATTTTTTAGGGATCATGCCAGTTTTACTTAAAGGTTAATCAGATCAACACCATATGCATTGCTTCCAAACACCACAACACCCCCAGCTGGTAAGACAATTCAATCTATACGAATGGACAGAAATGTGCTCTTAACAGTCAGTCAATTCATCGGGCCACATTAGTCTTTGTTGATTTTATTTTCTTGTCTTTCAGTACATCACTTCCATCAGTTAGAGAGAACATTAAAAAGACATGGAGGTGGGTGTTTATTGACTTCTAGTATGAACACATCTAAGGACAGCAGTAAGATGTCGTGTTTAACAGTATTTAGTACTCATTGTGTTTCGCCAGATCTCACAGGGAGAGTTCAGTCAATTCACTAAGTTCAGCATCTGGTAGGTATCACTCGTGCTACACACATGCACACTTTTATTCTTTCTCGACTCAGAGCAGTTCACATATACATACACATTCTAGCACTGAACTGTCAATGGCTGTTGTTTGAGTTCTCAGTATAATTTATAAGTGAAGACAAATGCTGTTTCTGAGAAAAGGGTAAACCTTCATTATGTTCCTAATTTCCCAGGGGTCTCTCTATCCTCTCTGTTGGGGGCGTGGCACAGTGACATTATAATAAATATTCTGAATGATGCAATGGAGAAAATAACAATGTCTGCAACATGTTGTCCAAGTGTGGCGACACCCACTCACTGGCATGGAGAGAGACTTCGCTGGAAGGTAAGGCTGCTTGCTTGGCAACTTAATGGCACCAGCTGTTGACCAGACAAATTATTAGTATGGATGTGTATTTTTCCAGGGACAGGAGCAGTTCATTGTCCCCGTGCCTTTCCTTCTCATCTCAGAGGAGCAGAGGGAGCTGATGACAGCTGATCCCAGTACTGTCTGCTTGTTTAATTAATTGCTTTTTTCATGAGAATCCTTCGGGCATTCAAGCTAACTTTTCTGGGCATGTCTACCACTGTGCATATGTGTTTTTATCTTATATATGTGGATGCGCGCAGGTGCCGATTGCGAAAATGAGAATGCGAATGCTCCTGCTCCGCCCCTTGAAGAATCACATCAGGCTGGCATGTCAACACCAGACCAAACGCTGCATGCTCAGGACTTGATTAGTGATTCAAGTCCAAATGAAAGACCGTGTAACCTCGAGCACACAAGACCGGGTGAGATTTTACCAAAGGAGTCAATGCTGCTCCAGTTAGGTGATGTGTTATTGAACTCATCCCCCCCTTGTCTCCCAGAGGTTTTGTGTGGAACAGGGGAGATATCTGGGGATGGAGAAAGCCCTTGGGATATGTTCACTCCAGCACCAGATCTTTTAGGTACATATACCACCTCTGACTCACGTAGCCGTTTTTAAAGCAAATATTTAATATATATAGACCATCTTGCTTCCTGTTTTAGTTGTTTGACACTACACCTGCAGTACAGCAAAATACAACCAACATAACATTTCAAAGAGGCTTTAAGACTTGTTTGTGAAAACAGAAAGTGCTTTTGGACCAGTGTTGTTTACAGTTGGTCTTGGTCACCAAACATTTAAAAACACTGTGTTTATATCTAAAATTCATTTTCTACACTTTTCTGATACAGGCCTGGAGCCCCATTCTCAGACAGAAAGCCAAACCGTTTTAAAACAAGTCACCCGATTACCTGTAGCAACAAGCACCCAATTCCAGAACTCAAAGCAAGTTTCAGAAGGGGTGTCCGAGGATGGCATTACACTTGGTCAGAGACCACAGCCAACCCAGATCAGCCCATCCAACGTAAGTGGCGGGTCCTGCAGAGACCCTAGTCAAGAGCATGACAAACAACATTCATTAAGTCCCCCCTCATGGATCGTCCAGGGCACAGACCCACTGTCTAAAAACTGTTCTGTATTGGCTCCACCCACCAACCCAAACTCCACAGCCCTGCCCACCAAACAGAAAAATGTGAGTCTTTGGAGACCATGCTATTTCTTGTTTAATAGGCTTCAAGTTTTTTTTTTCTGAAACTTCTAAGTTTTACTTTCTCACTTGCATATTGCATCAGAAATGTTTCTGAAATGTTTAATCTTCTCTCTTGCAGGTGCACTCAGATGGAAGGCCTTTTTCGTATTTGTATCATCCTGACTCTCAGGTGGCCAAATCCCTCAGTCATTTCCAGTGAGTGTTGTCTATTTTCTTATTAGATAAACTGATTGTAGATTCCTATAATCCATATTTATTTGAAAAATACTATTTTGTAATTCTTGAAGAAAATTATTTTTTAAGTGGAGTTATATAAGAGATTGTCAACCCTTTCAAATCACATTTAAAACAATTGTTGTATCACAGTATTATTCTACCACCATCTTAAACTTTTTTTTAATTTAAACACCGAAGTCCTACTTAAGTGCCTTGAAACAAATAGCTTTTTTCAGTGTGTTAAAGTAAATTCAACTGAAACAAGAAGATGAAAATACACTATGTGGAGTAAAATTGTGTGTGTGTGTGTGTGTGTGTGTGTGTGTGTGTGTGTGTGTGTGTAGAATCCCAGGACAGCTTATACAATGGGCGGTGCATTATCTTGGGACCTCTCACTCTGCTGATGTCAACACGGGAGATGATTCTTAAGTCATTGCCTGTTACCTCAAATTACCTTGTTATATTTTTGTAAAAAAGTGTTTTATTTCAACTTGGAATGCATTTTAGAAATAATATCCATTGTCTGTGGATGCTGTTGTTTTATACTGTAAGTGAATTGAACCGTGTATTATTTGTGATAAATGTTCATATTGAAATATTATGACCTGTGTCACAATTTATAACATTTAATCACAATTTTTACTTATGTAACCATGTTTATCTCTTTTAAGCCTTAATGGTCGGTATTAAGCAGGAACCTGTGCTCGGACTGTTTTTCCATCTATAGATCACATAATGGTAAAGCTTAATCACAAGCAAAAATCTGCACGCTGCATGTAATACAAAAATCTTTCATTTTATTACTGTATTTATAATTGTATATTTAAAAGATTTCATTAACATAATAGTACACTATGTACAAGTATTAATAAAGTAATATGAGAGACAATTGGCAAATCCAGCAATTAATGATTAGTGGAATAAATATTTTGGCGCAATAACAATGTACCATTCTGGTCTAGTTTAGCGCATCATAAAAGAGAAAAATTGTCTTGTTGGGAGTAGAGCTCAGTTGTGATATAAAAATGAGCTGGAGGGCCGAAGAGTTGCGTTCATCCTCTACCTGTTGCCTCCTTGGGAGGAACACTGGACCTGTTCAGCACTGATGGTTTGTGATAGATGGAAAAAAAGCTTGAAATTACATTTAGCCTCATAGTGTTATTTTAGCACCAAATCTGTTCTGTAATGTGATGTGAAAAATGTCAGGTGAGATTAAAGGTTTTTGAAAATGTCTTTTCTGTATGACGACAAGGTTCTAAGCGCAGAACAGGAGAAGCCAGTCAAGGCAAGTTTAATACTAATTTTTTTTATTGAATAAAATGACAAATCTGAAGACACACATTTTATTTGCAATAGTGTACACAGATGACACTCGTATCAGATTAGTCATTCACAGTAAGTAAACTCTGGGTTGCGAGTCTTGCAAAGATTCTTAAAATGATCAGCACTAGCTTTATTAAGGATGGCACCACCATAGTAATGCAGTTCTCTACTGTATTAATGAATAATTGTCAAAGATCAGTGATTGCACAATCATTGTCATTTTAAGAGTGATCACATAATAGGGATTACAGAGAAAACGTAATTGTAATAAAACACTGAGAGCACATTTTCTAATAGACATTTCCCTAGCTGACCTGCAGGGGCTGCAATGATTTCAACGCACTTTTGTCTAAACGTCAACGAAGAAGAAGAAACGGAAGCGCTTCCCCAGGACTTTACTTCCCTCATGGTCTCGATATGTCACCTAAAAAACGGCGGAATGTTCCTGGAATGCCCAAAAAGAGTAAGAAGGAGAAACGAGGCGAGCTGGCCGTGATCAACTCGGATCTGAGGGATGACGCCATCCAGAAAGGCATGAGAGACGCGTGGCAGAGGAAAGACAGCTTTTCTAATGGTGTGTATGCCC
Organism: Barbatula barbatula; assembly: GCF_947034865.1. NCBI lineage: Eukaryota > Metazoa > Chordata > Actinopteri > Cypriniformes > Nemacheilidae > Barbatula > Barbatula barbatula. The sequence continues at coordinate 20,955,686 of NC_136766.1, read as the reverse complement.
ATACACGTGATTCTGTATTACTTTGATAGAGTAACTATGAACATGAAAATTCTCTCTGTCCAGGCAATGTGCGGTTGGACTGTGCACCCTTTCCTCATTGTCAGATTACCAATTTCCTACAGAGTGAAAGCTTTGTGGAAAGTCTACAGACAGAATTATTACAACTCCATTTCAACAGCAAGTCCAATGACTTGTACAAGTTTCAACAGGTATCAGTCAGCATTCATACATGTTTATTTCGAGAGCTTTCATTTCTGAATTGCAGTACTGAATTCTGTTTATTCTGCACCTGCAGTCAGATGATCTGAGAGAAAGAAGAGAGCATCATATCTCACAGATAAGGTGTGTTCAGGTTTAATGATTTTAACTTGATACTTAATGGAGTTGGTGAAAGATATGTTTGTTTGTATTTGTGGATCCCAGGTCAGTCGTTTTTGGGGAGTTTCGTTTGTGGTTGTCAGAGGTGTTGCAGGTGGATTTGGAGGCAACTGTTGATATATCCTGTGCAAAGTATGATAATACAGGTAAACCATGATCTGACAACCAAAAGCAGATGGTGTATTCTCAAAGGATGTTTTGACGTCGCTTTCTCTCTCTTCTTTTGCAGATGTTTTGCTGTGTCATGATGATGAGCTGGAGGGCCGAAGAGTTGCGTTCATCCTCTACCTGGTGCCTCCTTGGGAGGTGAAAGATGGAGGAACACTGGACCTGTTCAGCACCGATGGTTTGTGATATAGGGAAAAATAGCTTGAAATGACATGTAGCCTCAAATCTGTTCTGTAATGTAGTGGGATTTAATGTTTTTTTGAAAATGTCTTTTCTTTATGACAGAAGGTTCTATGCACAGAACAGGACAAGCCAGTCAAGGCAAGTTTAATACTAATAATTTTTATTTAATAAAATGTCAAATCTGTACACAGAAGACACGCATATCAGATTAGTTCATACACAGTAACACAGGGATTATTAAATAACACTAACTAAATGGGAATCAAGCAAAGTGAATTTATTACTTTATTATTCTGTGTGGCTCAGAACACTGTCAGCCTGTGAGTGTTGTGAAGTCTCTGCTTCCTCGCTGGAACTCTCTTGTGTTTTTTGAAGTGTCCCCTGTCTCCTTCCATCAGGTAGTCACAACCTCAGGTTTTTCAGTCATGAATGATTAAAGACCGTTTTTCTCATCTGAACTCACTGTAAATCTGCTTTTCCAAGGTGGCAGAAGTTCTTGCTGAAGGGAAGAGCCGTTTATCTCTCAGTGGTTGGTTTCATGGCCAGTCCCTGCCAAGACCCCAGCGGTACACGGAACCCCCAGTCCCTCGTCACACACATATCCTTAGAGATGTAAGTCAGTAATTAGACTGTATGTATTTAGTTCATGACCGAATTACTATATTCAAACTGTAGGATATAATTTTAGGTTGTTTTATATAATATCAACATTTATATCTATATAGTTGTCTTATATTTATCACTTTATACTTTATTATATTTGGGTGTTTTTAACAGGAGAGTTTAATCTTTGAGTGGGTGAATGAGATGTACCTGGATCCTTGCTATCAGGCTCAGGTGCAGCAAGAATTTGAAGATAGCTCCGAGATTTGCTTGCCTAATTTCCTTCAGGTGGGTCATAATTTCTATTACATGGCATTCCCTTAATAAACAATACACACACCCACATAGTGGTGCTCAGATAAGTAGATACATGCTTAAGCGGACTTAAGTGAAAAGGTATTCAACCTGAAGAGGCTTTTATATGGCCCTGCCTTGTGAAGGCACATATATTATTCATGCAAGTGAGAAATGTCTGTAGAGGTGGAATTTAGCCACACATCCCATGCCTAGATTCAGGTAGCCAGAGTACCTTTTAAATTATTAAGGAATCAAATTATTTATTTTTCATTTTGCACATGCATGATTTACTTTGAAGAAGTAGGCCTAAATCTGAACGAATGTGCCAAATTGTCTAATTATTATTAAAGCAAACACGCATGTTTAAAATGTCTGCCTTTATCAGAATCTGCCTTACATATTTCCACAGACTTTATTACATCTCTAATGATGACCTGAATTATGCCTTTTAACTGTCAGGAGGACAAAATAAGGCAGGTGCGCAGTGAACTGCAGTCATCTGAGATCCAGTGGCAAAGGAGGGGTCCGCCCAATAAGAGGTGAGATCCAACTACCTCTCTTGACTTTGAACTAATAATCTCATGCGACTAGTTGTTTGTTTTCTCATGAATGTCACACTGTTTAGGTGTTATGGCTGTGCAGATATGCAGACTGTCCCTTCATGTGTAAAAGAATGCTGGGAACTTCTCTCGTCTGAGCCGTTCTTCATCCTCTTGTCCAACTTGACTGGCCTTGGCCTGCACTTTCTGGCTCAGTGCGATGATGATGATGAGAGCGAAAATGGAAAGAGTGAGACAGAGAATGGAGATGGAGAAGTGAAAGGTGAGACAGAGAATGGAGAAGGGGGATCCAGCAGTACCACAGAAACATCTTCAGCTGACAAGAAAGCCAAAGGTGAGCAGCTTGAGTATTTTGAAAAGATCAGTTGTTACAGCTAAAATAATGTCCTATTTAAAATATTGATTTTCTTACAGGACCTCCTACTTGTGTGGGAGAACTGCGTTGCTGGGCTCAGGGCGATTATACGTTATTACATGACTCGGTCAAAAGAGAGTATGCTCTGGATCTTCAGCTTCACGTAGGATGTGCAGGTAAGTTTGATCTGCAGTGTCCACAGTGAATGACAAGTTTCCATTCACTTAAAATACCTTATTTACTATGAATTGGTGAGTGTGTTCTGTGTAAACTAGTTGGGATTTAGGCAGATTATAAACACAAAATCCATGACAGAGTGGGAAGAAAACATGCATATCATCATCTTTTTTCAGGTTGGAAGGCAGAATTTGGAGGATTTACATCCTATATTGCACATGATGAAGACGAGGAGGTGAGTGATGATGTCTGTTTTAATCAAATTTTATTATATTATTTTTAACGATTTTATTATATTATACATGCAAACACAGCAGACTAGCTACAATGTTAACACAATGTGGGTGTGTTTTGTAGCTCCTCACAGTGTATCCCGAAGATAACTGCCTTGCTCTGGTCTACAGAGACAAAGACACCCTCAAATTCATCAAACATATCAATAACAGCAGCTCTGCAAACCTTTCTGCCCAAAATACCACCGCTTTTTATGACTTCTCTTTTAATTACTATGAATGATGAGGTAATGTATTGGTTCCTTGTTTAAATGTTTGTGATAACATTGTTCAAATACATTGGTCGTAATTTAAGCGTCAGAGCTCAGTATACATGAGAAAGTGGGAATTTCCGAACCTTAATTTTTCCACTGAAGACCCAACTACAATATACAATTGTGCTGTCAATAAATGTATTACAAAAAATGTCCTGTGCTCATTTGATGCCCATTTGATGCCCACTATATCAACTGTGCAACTGCACCACAGAAATATTTTGTGGGGTCCATGAAGATCACCTAATGCTTGTACACATTCTTAAAAAACTTGATGTTATTTCAGCATGACATGTTAGCATTCTAAACATCTTCCGTGCCTTAGTGGAGGCAAGGATTAGTGATGTAGAAAGTAGTAAAAATGTATATTAGCTGACAAGAATGCCTACATTATTCAATGATCTAGAGATCAGAATATGTTATCTTAAAGGTGTCATGAACTGGCTTTTTAAAAATTATCTTATACTGTTGTCTGAGGTCTACTTATGACGTTCACGTGTTTTTTACATTCAAAAACATCAAAATCAATAAGTAATAGGCTATTATTTACCCTGGTTTTAAGGCCGGCTCAAGAAATGCTAATTTGTTATGGGCATTGAAGACTTTGAAGTAAACGCACACTGCTATGATTAGATAACAGTTCCAAAAGACAGCAGTGTGCCATGTGATGTATAATTCTATGTCTGTTTGACAAGCTACGTGCTTAGTTGGAGCCTTCTGTAAACTTAGTAAGACACTTAGGTTACACACAATCAGGACATATAAAGCGATGTATAACAAAGCAATAGTGACGAATCGTACATATATTTTGACTCGTATAAGATTCCGGTCGCATTCAATATTGACGGCACAGCATTGCTTCTTAATCTCAATCTCTATGCAAATCCAGCATTGATATGTCCCTTGTTTACAAAGACGTCCACGGTGAAAACTTTTTCTTTAAAAATAAACTTCTTTAAAAATAAACTTCATCCATGCATTTCTAATATCAGAATCCGAAGAAAGCTTCTATGTTCTTCCACAACTGGGCACTGCACAATATATGTTGCTTGGTTGCGCTAAATAAACATAACAGTGAAAGAAGTCAAGAAGGGTTAGACAAAGTAGTCATTGATATTCTTCTGCGATATCAACGATATTGATAGGCACATTCCAGGACCTGACTTTCGCTGGGCCTGGTGTCAATAAAAGTTGTCATTTCAGTTACAAGGACGACTTTAGTTCTGACCCTTACAGGATGTTCGCTTGAATACGATAAGCTTTTATATAACGAACCTCAGGTTAAAATCTATTTCTTAATTCATGTCGCCTTTAAATATTTGTTGACATTTTGCTTTAATTTGAAAACTTTGTAGGTAGAGACTATATTCATGAGTTACATTTTTCAAGCATGTGCAAAAACACTTTAGCTACAGAAGGGCAGAGTTACTTCAGTTTTGTGCAGGTCCAAGGATGAGGCTCTTTATACGTTTTGAGTGTATATTTGCTGAGATTTGGACAATGCGTGATGAATGCCATTATCACTTCTTGTGAGACAACGCAAAAACAGTGAACCTCCCGCAGCTTGACACACTGTTTTGCTAAAGATATCAGAGCAGAGTTTAGCTCAGGAGATGGAGGTGTCTGTAGTTCTAGAACCTCGAGTGTGTTTGCGTAACTGCGCTCTACTAGATGAACTTCATCCAACAGCAATGTCCAAGTGAGCAGGCGTAGACATCGGACTGGGATGCTGGGCTGCAGTACCCCTGGAACTTGCAATTCCGGGAGGGTGTGGTCCAGCTCAAGCTCCACCCACAGATACGGGTGTCTCTGTTTTAACTCTGACCATATTTGGTCACAGAGAGGTGGAGTGTACTTGAGTGAGCGTTCACAACGAAGCTCCAGTTTCTTAAGCACTGGACGTTGAGGCAACATAAGGTCTTTCAAAACATCTTCAGAGAGACTGGCCTGAAAAACTCCTAGAACAGTGAGTGACGGACAGCACTTCAGTGCCTGCCTTAGTGTTTCTGCGTTGATGCCGCACACTAGAGAATGGTTGTTGATGTAAAGACTTTTCAGTGCTGGACACAGCATGGATACACTCCTGACGAAGGAGTCATTAAGGGTAAAGGGTACACCCCTAAGGTCAAGCACAGTAAGAGACGAGCCATCCGTCAGTATGTCAACTAAGCCTTGCTGCAGATCTTGACCAGCATAAAAGAGTGGCGGGTTCCCCACACAACAGATGGAAAGCGCTTCCAGCTTTCCATCACCCCCAGCAACTGCCTGACGCAGGACGCATAGTCCTGTTTTACGATTAGCTGGATCCGTCAAACTCATACTCAGCTTCAAATTTCTGACCAGTGGCAGAAGATCAGAAAATTTCTCAGGCAAACTGTTTCCTGACTCACACCTAAGATAAAGATGAACAAGAGGCAGAATGACCAATGTTCAGCATTCAATGGTGTTTAACTATAATATTACATTTTTGACCACATTTATTGACATTAACGTGGGCAACCATCACTTAATTTTCATTATCTGATTACAAAAACGACAGATCATAAATGAGACCATGGGAGAGTGTTCCCTTGGATCTCACACAATAAATACTAGGAATCCAACATTCTTACCTGACATCAGTGTCTTTCCATGAGCTTGGATGAGTCATTGTATAAGACCATGCCTTACAAACAGTAAATGCATTGCATTTGTCCTGTAGAGGCAGAAATGAGAAAATATGTGCAAGGATTTCCTCTGGCAGATGCATATCTGAGACTTCTGAGGGGAAATTCGCCTTCACAAACTTTGCAGTCCTGCACTTCCTCCTTCGTCACGAGTTCCGTTGTCAAAAGCATCAACAAAAACAGACGTGGAGCATTTGACCAATCACCATTGAATGCGGCGTCCTCTAAGCCAATCACCTCGATCCAAGAGCACTGTGTGGGTGTGTCTTAAAGCGGCCAAGACTGCTTCGACATCTCAAGTTTTCTTCGCGTAAAGTTTGTAGTCCTGTTAAGTTCTTCTTTTCGTTAAACCAAAATCAACCGATTCGTTGCGTAAGTAATTTCTCATATATCTAAGTTAACAAACCGTTTGTTTTATCATCGCTGTGATAGTTGTGTGCAATCACGTTGTCTTGTGATACTTTAGACGGGGATCTTGTGTTGAAGCAAACACGTAACTTTAACCATTAATACACGCTTCTGTAGACACTCGATCAACTAACCTCTTAAACCAACTTAAAACCTGTATTGTCGTGTGATGCATGCGCGTCGATCGGTCTTGCGTTACCTGTAAACATGTGCATAGGATATTTGACGCTTGACCTAATTTATATATGCGGTCAGAAGAGACAACAGTATCAATCAGCGACTTCACAACATTATAAGGAAGTGGTCAAACTCTAGGAAGGTTGAGACAAAGTAATGCTTTTTTACTAGAAAGCGACTCAAGGAGTTCTTACAAGAATTCTTTTTCTCTGTCTCTGTTTTCTTTCTTGGGTTATTTTTTTACACTGACAGGTCTTGTGAACAGAGTTTGCTCTGAAGATGGACTGCATAGACACAAAGGTACACGATTGTAATGTAGGCAGTGCACATCTGTGTGTGTGGCCAGATGTTAGAGCATGTGAATTAACGTATATGTTGTTTTTCATTGTGTTGCAGAGGTTAAATGAAAGCAACATGAGTGATCGTGCTTGGTCAGGTTGTGCAGTACTTTTTCTGGGGTGTAGCAGTCCAGCACACAACCTGCTGTCAGTTTACAAAGATGAGCAAGGGAAGTTCATCTTGTTCAAGGTTATTAAGCTTACCCTTATAGGTATGTATCATGTATGTATGTATAAACAAATAAAGAACCCGAAAGGAAAAAAACAAGTGTATTATCACTGTATATTGCAGACTGAGAGGGTTTTGTGTATAGATTACATTTTTTTAATCCAGATTCTGCCGGTGGACTGGATGGGTATGAAATCCTGAAGCTGCATGATGCTGATCCGTTTCTGGGAGTGGAACTGAAGTTCATGACCATGCCTTGCTGTCAGCGTTTTCTAGAGAGCTATGCATGTGGTTCACTCCTTCAGTTTCTGTCCCAGCACGCTTCACGCCTTTTGACTCTTCCTGATGGGGTTGCCATGGAAACACAACTCAAAGCCGGTGTACACACGCTGGACCACAGTCTACAAGATCTGGGGATCTGCCTAGATCATGTACAGCAATCACAGGTACGTGTGTCTATTTATCCATGACCGCTGCTTTTGTTGTTTTTAGAATTTTAAATGCGTTGTCTAGTTTAAATTGTAATCTTGGTCTTAATCTTGGGATGAAATAAACCATGTTGTTTTTTAAATTATTTTACTATTTTCTTCAAGGAGCACGTAAACTGTTGGTGAGGTAACAAAGACATGTACAGTCACACATGTTTGATTCAGACAGAGATTGATACTGAAACAGCTCTACAACAACAAAAAACATAACTTCCAGCATTATAAAGAATCAAACATGTACTGTAGATACTCCACTGGGGAAAAGGTTAAGATCACTTGACAAAAATATTTCTAATGATCTTAAGTCTTTTTACTGACTTTTTATGTGTATGTTTCAGAGTTTAGTATAATTGTGCCAGCATATTAAACATATTAAGGTTTTTATTGAAACATTTTTTTAAATAGATTACTAGACCAAAAAAGCAACCAATAAGAGTCCAGCATAGATGGAAATTTCTTTCAATACTATTTAAAATGCTTCCCAGGTAGAGACCTCTAAGAAGCTGAAAGAGAAAATGCTAGGTAGGATTGTGCAAGTTCTACTCAAAGGGTGGCTACTTTTAAGATGAAAAAATGTTATGTTTGGCACAATATATCTCCCACAGCTAGGCTACACCAATTGTGTTATTCCATGGTTTTGATGGGTTAAGCATTATTCTAAAATTAAGGAAAATATAAATAAAGAATGATTCAGTGATCCTAAACTTTTGGCCGGTAGTGTAGCCTATGTCTGACAAAAGAGAGCTTTGAGAAAAACTGAAAAGATTTCTGTAGGTTTTAAGTGATCTTTAGAGATCCTCATTTATGGCCTGGAAATGTCCAGTGTGTTTCTCAAATAAGAAAAAAACACTTTTCAGTCATCACTCACTAATATGAAGTACCATTCGGCTGAAAAAATTTGAATTGCTTTTGAAGAAACCCAAAGGGCTTTTGGTGATCAGAATGTCTCAAATCTAGGGAGCATCTAACCTCTTGAAATATGGTCTAGGACTAGTCAACTGGCACTTCTTCACCTTCACATTTCAAATAGGTGGAGAGACTTTAAGAATTGTGTGGTTTAAGAAATGTATGCCCTCAGACGCCACATCTTTGAACTCCAAAACGCTGCTACATTCAATACAAAAGTAATATTCATAACAATACTGAGGTCTTATAAAGCGATTTGATCGGTCTGTCCAGAAAATAATCTTATTTGCAACATTACAATCGTCAAACCACAGCCATGGGCATTCGGTTTGTGCACGTGAAAGATAGCGTACCAAAGCGCGTCTTGTGTCCTTGAAAGTAACTGCAGGAAGGGTACACCACGTGACCGGTTCTCTTAGATAAGGGAAAACTGTGTTGTTTTTAATCCAGCATTCATTACCTATGTATGAGTACCCTCTCCAGAACTCCCACAAAGAAGCTGCCCTTTTTCACATGATTGCGATTGGAATTCACCCAAAGATGTAATAACAGTGTTCAGTTTTTGCAAAGATCAACTGATTCATTTTATAAGATGCCTGTATAACTTCATAAGGGGTATGGGTTACCTTTGTGCTGATTGTATCAGAGTTTTCGACTTTCAATGATTTGACTTTTATTACTTCAAACAAGTATATTCAATAATATCTGCTTGAAAAAACAATGCAACCCTCATCTTCGATGATGGACTGGGGTGAGTAAATTAACAGCTATTTTATTTTGGGGTAAACTAATGCATCAAGAAATATAAAATACAATTATAAACACAACATTCCTTTTAATTAAATATCATAAAAAGGCACATGCAATATCTGACTGCATGTTTTAATATATGATCTAAAAGTAACAAAAACAGTATAAAAGGAACAAAATGCAATAACAGAAATACAAAATAACAGAAGAAACGAGGATATGCTAAAAAAACTGGCATGCATCCTATTTATACTTTTAGAATCTGGCCCTCAAGGAAAAGTAGTCAAAGACGCCTGGTCTAGTTTAATGTTTCAGCCTTGCTCGGGTAAACAAACAGTGAAAGAGTATCTATGCATTCTGAGGGTCCCATCAGAATTTGAGTCTGTCAGCTCTCAATATGTCATATTTTTTGGTTTATATAGTGAACAACTGCTTTAGGCTTGATTCACATTTCGTGTCTTTTCTGCGCGCATATTCATTATTTTCAATGCACGCGCACATTTTTCTAGGCGCGTCGGCGCCACTTTGAGTTGGAAATAGTTAAACTTTTCCTTTGAAGAGAGGAACTGTGCGGTTTAAGCCGCGAAATGTGAATCGCCCCTTAGAGTGCAGATGAATTAATAGATGGTTATTTTGTAGCCTGTGCGTTTGCGAGATGATGAGGTCACACAGTTGGAGCAGCAGCTGCAGAACAGCTACGGTCCTCCCAGTCAGCCAACACAGGAAGTGCCCAAGAACTGCTTTCTGTTTCAGAAAAGAGTGTTTGGTAAAAAAAAAACAATGCATTATGCTGTCTAACTTAACTGATTTGTTTTAAAAAATTACTTTTCACACTAAATATGTTTTCTTTTATGTGTCTGGCTATCCTTCTGAATACTCAAAGACGATAGGCCGTTGACATCTGCAGACCAACAGCGATTTGCTGCTCATGTGGGACGGGATTGGAAACGAGTGGGAAGGGCTTTACAAAAGAACTGCCGCGCTCTGAAAGGCCCGGCTATTGAAAATCTAGCTTATGAGTATGAGAGGGAAGGGCTTTATGAACAGGCCTACCAACTGCTTGGACGCTTCATCCAGTCAGAAGGCAGGAGTGCCAAGCTGGGCCGCCTTATCAGTGCACTAGAGGAGACAAAAATGATCACCATGGCAGAGGTCATGTTGGGCATTCAGCCACGAGATTGAGACCTTATGAATGATATATGTGTATTTTGTTTGTATTTGTGCGTATGTGTCTGACTGTTTTCAAAATATACAGTGAAAACTGAAAAGAGTTTGATTGTTTGTTTGTTTTTGGTGATCTCATCGGGACCTAAACAATTTATTGTGTTTACTTAAAGTTTCACACCCGCCCCAGATCCATTACTATATAATAATGATTTTCATACATATTTGTAGAACTCCAGTTTCTTACGTTGCCACGTATGCTTTGTAACATGTTTTATAGGAAAGATAATAAGGAATAGAAAAATTCCAGAGTCACCATGTATAAGATGTTGTAGTTTGGATTCAGTTTCATTGTCATTGTGCAAAGCACACATGTATTAACAAAATAGATGTAGATTTCACTTTCAATTTCCAGTTTTATAAATAAATTTCCATTATTATTGATGAAGGCACCATTCTTCAAATCAATGAATCATAAAGACATCCACCACTTGAGCAATCGAATTGTAAGGAGCAAACTTCTATTATACAGCTGTCTAGTTCAAATCTTGTTAGGTCAATAAAACTGTCCATTAGGTATAGGCCACCTATTTTGATCTAAGCTTTTTCAGAAAGTAAACATGACCTGATATATCATTAAAGAACATTGCTGAAATAGACTTTGCTTTAAGAAGTTCAATCAAAGTATGCAACATCACAGAATATTAGTACTTTGTCCAAAGCTCAGACCTCTGCGATTTTCCAACCTGGAAAATATTGATGTATTATAAAGTCATCAGCCAAACAATATTTTGAAAAAAATGGCAGAAACAAAAGTCAACATCTGGATCTGATTGTGTTCTTATTTGATATGAGATGCCATTATTCTTAGAAATTAATTGTAGCTTAATGGTATCTATTGAGGGTGGTCAGATTAATGAAATGGATGAGGCCTTTCTCCATTAAAGCATCACACAGACCTGCCATTAAAGTATTAGATGAATGTGAAGAGATCACATTCATTTTAGTTATGGGGATTTAAAGCTGCTTGCAGTTTTCTAAAGTGAAATCTAACATTTTCATTTATGAAAAACCTAGTGATTAAATACCAGAGGGAATGTTACCCAACAGACTGTTTTACTTGTCTTTTCAGGGCTTTGTTCTTGACAAAGAGATACACATTGATGCACATTTTCAAGAATATAGATTTCCTCATTGTGTTTCACTCAAAATGTATTTATATGCTACTTGGATATATAAGCATACAGTAATTGTGACATTACAGCTCATGGTGGAGGGTCTATGATGCTGTCCCCTCCCATGTAATAATGATAAAAGCATGTTAAGCAGGCTATGTGGTTTGATATTGCTCTGAGTAAAGTAATCCACCAGAGTGAAGTGTGTGTGATGCCAAAAAAGTCACATTTAATAGAATCAATCCTTTTCACGCCTTCCCGTGGGCTCACCACGTGCGGGAGGGACCATAGGGGGTCGGTGCGTAGTGGATCGGGCGGCAGTCGGAGGAGAGTGCCTCGACAGCCCGATCCCTGGACACGGAAGCTAGCTCTAGGGACGTGGAACGTCACCTCGCTGGCGGGGAAGGAGCCTGAGATGGTGCGTGAGGTTGATAGGTTCCGACTAGAGATAGTCGGGATCACCTCTACGCATGGCTTGGGCTCTGGAACCACACTCCTCGAGAGAGGATGGACACTTCATCACTCTGGAGTTGCCCATGGGGAGAGGCGGCGGGCTGGTGTGGGTCTGCTTATAGCCCCCCAGCTCTCCCGCCATGTGTTGGAGTTTACCCCGGTGAACGAGAGGGTCGTTTCCCTGCGCCTACGGGTCGGGGTTAGGTCTCTCACTGTTGTTTGTGCCTACGGGCCGAACGGCAGTGCAGAGTACCCGACCTTCTTGGAGTCTCTGGGAGGGGTGCTGGAAAGTACTCCGACTGGGGACTCCGTCGTCCTACTGGGGGACTTCAACGCCCATGTCGGCAACGACAGTGACACCTGGAGAGGCGTGATTGGGAGGAACGGCCCCCCTGATCTGAACCCGAGCGGTGTTCAGTTATTGGACTTCTGTGCTAGCCACAGTTTGTCTATAACGAACACCATGTTCAAGCATAAGGGTGTCCATCAGTGCACGTGGCACCAGGACACCCTAGGCCGCAGGTCAATGATCGACTTTGTGGTCGTTTCATCTGACCTGCGACCATATGTTTTGGACACTCGGGTTAAGAGAGGGGCGGAGCTGTCAACTGATCACCACCTGGTGGTGAGTTGGATCCGATGGCAGGAGAGGAAGCTGGACAGACTCGGCAGACCCAAACGTACTGTAAGGGTCTGCTGGGAACGCCTGGCCGAGTCTCCTGTCAGAGAGATCTTTAACTCCCACCTCCGACAGAGCTTCAACCAGATCCCGAGGGAGGCTGGAGACATTGAGTCCGAGTGGACCATGTTCTCCGCCTCCATTGTCGAAGCGGCCACTCGGAGCTGTGGCCGTAAGGTCTCCGGTGCCTGTCGAGGCGGGAATCCCCGAACCCGGTGGTGGACACCGGAAGTAAGGGAGACCGTCAAGCTGAAGAAGGAGTCTTATCGGGCCTGGTTGGCTTGTGGGACTCCTGAGGCAGCTGACAGGTACCGGCAGGCCAAGCGGACTGCTGCCCGGGTGGTTGTGGAGGCAAAAACTCGGGCCTGGGAGGAGTTTGGTGAGGCCATGGAGAAGGACTATCGACTGGCCTCGAAGAGATTCTGGCAAACCGTCCGGCGCCTCAGGAGAGGGAAACAGTGCCCTACCAACGCTGTTTACAGTGGAGGTGGGAGGCTGTTGACCTCAACTGGGGATGTCGTCGGACGGTGGAAGGAGTACTTCGAGGATCTCCTCAATCCCACCGTCACGTCCTCCATTGAGGAAGCAGAGGTTGAGGCCTCAGAGGAGGACTCGTCCATCACCCAAGCCGAAGTCACTGAGGTAGTCAAGAAACTCCTCAGTGGCAAGGCACCGGGGGTGGATGAGATTCGCCCTGAGTACCTCAAGTCTCTGGATGTTGTGGGGCTGTCTTGGCTGACACGCCTCTGCAGCATCGCGTGGCGGTCGGGGACAGTGCCTTTGGGATGGCAGACCGGGGTGGTGGTCCCTCTTTTTAAGAAGGGGGACCGGAGGGTGTGTTCCAACTACAGGGGGATCACACTTCTCAGCCTTCCCGGGAAAGTCTATGCCAGGGTACTGGAGAGGAGAATACGGCCGATAGTAGAACCTCGGATTCAGGAGGAACAGTGTGGTTTTCGTCCAGGCCGTGGAACGCTGGACCAGCTCTACACCCTCTACAGGGTGCTGGAGGGTTCATGGGAGTTTGCACAACCAATCCACATGTGTTTTGTGGATTTGGAGAAGGCATTCGACTGTGTCCCTCGTGGCATCCTGTGGAGGGTGCTTCGGGAGTATGGGGTCTGTGGTCCTTTACTAAGGGCTGTCAGGTCCCTGTACGGCCGAAGCAGGAGCTTGGTTCGCATTGCCGGCAGTGAGTCGGACTTGTTCCCAGTGCATGTCGGACTCCGGCAGGGCTGCCCTTTGTCACCGGTTCTGTTCGTAATTTTTATGGACAGAATTTCTAGGCGCAGCCGGGGGCCGGAGGGTGTCAGGTTTGGGGACCACACGATCTCGTCTCTGCTATTTGCGGATGATGTTGTCGTGTTGGCCCCTTCAAACCAGGACCTTCAGCATGCACTGGGACGGTTTACAGCAGAGTGTGAAGCGGCTGGAATGAAAATCAGTACCTCCAAATCCGAGGCCATGGTCCTCAGTCGGAAAAGGGTGGCTTGCCCACTTCAGGTTGGTGGAGAGTTCCTTCCTCAAGTGGAGGAGTTTAAGTATCTCGGGGTCTTGTTCACGAGTGAGGGAAGGATGGAACGGGAGATTGACAGACGGATCGGTGCAGCTTCTGCAGTAATGCGGTCGATGTACCGGTCCGTCGTGGTGAAGAAAGAGCTGAGCCGAAAGGCGAAGCTCTCAATTTACCTGTCAATCTACGTTCCTACTCTCACCTATGGTCATGAGCTTTGGGTCATGACCGAAAGGACAAGATCCCGGATACAGGCGGCTGAAATGAGCTTCCTCCGCAGGGTGGCTGGGCGATCCCTTAGAGATAGGGTGAGAAGCTCGGTCACCCGGGAGGAGCTCGGAGTAGAGCCGCTGCTCCTCCACATCGAGAGGGGTCAGCTGAGGTGGCTTGGGCATCTGTTACGGATGCCTACTGGACGCCTTCCCCGGAAGGTGCTCTGGGCCCGTCCGGCCGGGAGGAGACCCCGGGGAAGACCTAGGACACGCTGGTGGGACTATGTCTCCCGGCTGGCCTGGGAACGCCTCGGTGTCCCCCCGGAAGAGCTGGAGGAAGTGTCTAGGGTGAGGGATGTCTGGGCATCTCTGCTTAGACTGCTGCCCCCGCGACCCGGCCCCGGAAAAAGCGGTAGAAAATGAATGAATGAATGAATGAATCCTTTTCACATAGAGGTATCTTTCATTTTCAATATGCATATTTTTTCTTTGCTGTCACAAATAGACATTATTTAAATGCAGAGTGTTTCTGCATTTCTTCCATTCTTTCATTTGCCAGACTGCTTGGCAAATTAATGAACGATTTGAATGTTCTATAATATAGTCAGTGTTAACAGTATGTATGTATTTTAAGTCATTAAAAACAGTGAATATTCATCTTCAGTTTCGCAACGATATATAAAGGTGAATTTTTAAAGCATCTTGGTCATAGCTGTTGCTGAAGTGCAAACACTTAAGCTTTATTATATGTTGGTATCTAAAATCCAGCATCAGAACATCTGGCTCATGGGTTAGGCATTAGAGAAATCCACAGAACTCTTTTAGAGCAGAAAGATTATGGTGGGTGGGGGGTGCCTATGCTCTGCAAAATAAACACAATGATTGAGTATTTCCATTGTATATTGGTTTATCTGTTCTTTCTCGGTTTGAAAGCATTTTTAGAGGATTGAGTTAGCCACGGCAAGAAATAAAATATTCAAAAATGCATGTATTTTGAAAAATGTCTCAGTGGGTTTGTGTACATAAAATGGATGTCAACGGGGGCCAATGTTGTTTGGGCATCAACATTCTTCAGAATATCTCCTTGTGTGCTCTGCAGAATAAAGTTAGTCATACAAGTTTGTAATGACATGAGGGTGAGTATATGAGGCAAGAATTTTCATTTTGGGTGAACTATCCCTGTAAGCAGAGAAATCCTTAGATTTCTTATATTTTATAATAGGCCTTTATGGTATCTGTACTTAGTTGTGTGGATTCCTCTCAATATATATACATATATATATATGTATATATGTGTGTGTGTGTGTGTGTGTGTGTGTTTTAAAAGAAGCTTGTGGCAAAGCATCTCTGATGTTTACTTCACCTAATGCTTTTTGAAAGCTAATTAGAACAGGAAACTGAGTATCAATACCATTTTAACACGACATGCACAATAATGCTTGTGGCATCTCCAATACCTCTACAAATCAAACAATCAAATAACTGGGATGCGTTTTATTTTGCATTCTGAGCAGGGCTGTCACAAAGCAGATGCTCTCTCGCAGTGACGTCAGCGCGGGTATGCCCCTCGCGCATTAGGAGGGAACTACAGGATGAGATGAGCTCGTGTTGGCTGTCACTGCCGCCGCCCTATAGACACCCGTGAACCGGAGCGCGAGCAGGACGACCTCATCCCGATCGAGAGGCCGAGGTGCGAGCCTGTCCCTGACCTCAATCCGGGTCGGATGCTTTAACAGCGCTACACAGACCGAGCAGGCAAGAGAGGAGAGTGTGGGGCAGAGACGGATTTTTGGGATATCGCTCTCCCGCGTCCCGACTCTCGGTCAGCGATGGGATGCACGTTAAGCGCAGAGGAGCGCGCCGCTATGGAGCGGAGCAGAGCCATCGAGAAAAACCTTAAAGAAGACGGAATAACCGCAGCCAAGGATGTCAAACTACTGCTGCTCGGTAAGTGGCTCGAGGAAAGATGCGGGGTCTGAGTGACTGCTTTATATGATCTGTCAGAGTGGATTGAATACGGATCGGATTCTGCAGGTGTGTGTATGAGGGTGTGAAACAGCACTGACAACGCTTGTCTTTGCAGGCGGAGGGGAGTCAGGCAAGAGCACCATCGTCAAACAGATGAAGTAAGTAAAATATTTGGTGCTCGGCCATGTTCTACTGTGGCGTGGTGTGTGTGGTTAAAGGTTGAGTAGTGTTGTGCTTGCGCTGTTCAGGGTGGTAGTGCTGAAACACAAGCTACCCCATGAGACAGCGCTGTGCTTTTGTCCGTCCCACTGTGAATAAGTGTGCAGTGAAGCCTGAGGGCGTATGGCTTGTTGTTGTTTCTGATTTTCCAAAGTTCTTTAATGTCTCCCGTTTTTGACACTTGTGTGTTTTGACACTTTGTGTAATGTTTCTTTTTCGTTTGCGCGTATTTTGCAAAGAGAGAGAGAGACCGTTTGTGTGTGTGGGGCATTAGAATCTTTCTCTGTTTTAATCTTAATGGGTGGCTTTTAGTGCCTGATCCCTGCAGTCTCGTTTGGCGTTATCCGCCCATTAAACGGATTTACCGGGAGTATGCCACATAACCTTACATTTTCATAACTGCTCGAGAGATTCAAACCACACTGTCTCCTTTATTCATATAATATCATGTTTAATACATGAAATAAGTAGGCATTGTATCACACGGTTTAGTAGGTCAAAGCACCCACACACAACACATAATATGATTTGAGTTTTTGTATATAGGCTAACCTTACAGGCACAATTACATTTTAACTTTTTTATTACAGTTTGACATTTATTGCATAGTTACATATTAACCTTTAACATAAAACATTAAAAGGATCAACAATTTAAACACTACAGAAGGACATAGCCCACAGATTGCATAGTTAATAATTATACTACTTTCGCTGTAACGAATTTACAATTTAACTTTACAATAAGCACCCATTAATTGGTATTATTCATTATTTTACAAACAACCACAACATGAACAAACAATAAACAACGTTTTGACAGGGTTAATTTATTAGTACAAATGTAATTGATCATTGTTTATTTTAGTTCATCATGCATAAACGAATGTATCAAATACAACTTTTAATGCATAAAATGTATTAGAAAATGCTGACATGTTAATCTTAATCTAATATTAATATTAAAATGCTGTATTCTAAGGATTTGGGATTGTTAGTGTGTGTTAACTAATGTTAATAAATGACATCAACATGTCATTTATTCAACATATCCCAGCAGTACTCACCATATTGAAGATCTTGGAATCTTTCAAATCTAATTTAAAGATTAAACTAAACAGTAAATTGTAGTATTTAGAAAAATTTAAACCAAAATTGTGATGTAAAATGAATAAATATTAAAGTGTTAGGATACTGAGTAATTTCTTATTAAAGTCACTTATGACAATGTGAACTATTTTGTGCCATTAGCAACACCCTGTAAGGACAGGTTATTTTGCGTACACTGAATTTGAAACGTTCTTAAATAAGGTTGTATCATCTGTTTTTATATGAAGTTTCATTTAAACTCTGAAATTTTAAAAAGCATTTTGGACTGGTCAATTTGGACTTCACTGTATATGCACATGTTTGTGTCAGTATTGTTGGTCAGCCATGTTTGTATGGCAAGTGTGTATGTGTCTCTGTAATGGCTCTTCTCTGTCAGGATTATCCATGAAGATGGGTTCTCTGGAGATGATGTAAAGCAGTTTAAACCTGTGGTCTATAGCAACACTATTCAGAGCCTTGCCACCATCTTGCGAGCAATGGAGACTCTTGGGATAGAGTACGCAGACAAGGACAGAGCTGTACGTATACATACATGCTCTCATATGTGTACATGCACTGTGAGAACCAATAAGATTAAATCTAAACTCTAAACAGTAGTGTAAGAGGTCTGATATACATAATATTGTTATATTAAATATTGTGACATACTCAAATTGTAATCTTTTATTGATGGATAGTCATTTTAAAAGAAGTCAGTTCATTAACCAATTAACCATTATTTAGATTTATGCCTGGTACAACACAACAAAATATGTCAGACGATTATTCTGCTGTTAATGTACCTGTGCACACCTTGTTTGAGTTGTACTTGGAGTATTAAGCCTGATCAAAAGACCTCTCAGAGGATGAACTGAGCAATAGTGACATCTAGTGAATGAATGTATAAAATATTATAGTGCTGATTACAGCACTACACTATTGGAAGAGCTCTATATACATAAATGTGTTTAGATACATTTAATAAGTTATTTAAAACATACAAGTCAAAACATCAAAACAATATTACTGATATGTTTAAGGCGGATGGTAAGATGGTATTTGATGTGGTCAGCCGTATGGAAGACACTGAGCCATACTCAACAGAACTGTTAGGTGCCATGATGCGTCTGTGGGCTGATGCTGGAACCCAAGCCTGCTTCAGCCGCTCACGAGAGTACCAGCTCAACGACTCCGCCCAATAGTGAGTCTCACTTTTATAAACACAAAAACAATGAGGTTATGGAATGATTATGTTGTGGTCAGCTGTAATGCAAAAATATATATGATTTGTCTTCTTCAGTACAAGGCATGTCTTTCTGATGCACACATATTGTTGTATTTCAAATTATGTTTGTGTTTCCTATTTTTCAGTTATTTGGACAGTTTGCATCGCGTTGGAGCTCCAGATTACCTTCCAACTGAACAGGATATTCTTCGAACTCGAGTTAAGACTACTGGAATTGTTGAAACACATTTTTGCTTCAAGAACCTCAATTTTAGGTATTTATGAGTGTCAAATTTGTACTAATATGAATTATTGAGTTACATGTTAAATGTGTAGTGCTTATTGTGTGAAAAGACACAGGATAGAAATGGTAAATAAAAAAGGGTGCGTGTGTACTTGGCTTTACATGTGTCCTAAACGTGTGTGATCTGTTGTCCTCAGGCTGTTTGATGTGGGGGGACAGAGATCAGAGAGAAAAAAATGGATTCACTGCTTTGAGGATGTTACAGCTATTATCTTCTGTGTTGCCCTGAGTGGATATGACCAAATGCTGCATGAAGATGAGACCACGGTGAGCTAATAAACTCAAACTTATGCTTACATCAGCTAGTTTATACAACTTGAATACTTAGACTATAGTATATTGACTACATTCAATGATAAATTAACAATATTGTTTTACAGAGCAATCCTAATGATGTTTTATTAACAAGGTTCGGGAGGAGCACGTGCAGATAATTAATCAAACAAAAATGCATCTTGGACTCATGACCCCAACTGCAAATGTTAACTCTGGAATCATTAATTGTGTTCGACTCGTACAGATGCGCACAGAAATTTGAAGATATAACAGCATTTTTTATTGAGAATATTTGGGTGACGGTAACATGCTCACTCTCTGCTGACACATATAGTTTGGCATAATGCATGAGCTGGCTATACTCCATCTGCAAGCACAGGTATCACAAGACTTCATCACAATCCATGTGAACTCGTAATGGTCGTTTTAACCTTTGAACTTCAGTAAACGCACAAGGTCTATTTTGCAGTGACATTTCTACGCTCACAAACTTTGCCATGCAAAACTAAACATCATCGTATACCTGCCAGTCATATGGGCTAGAAAGCCAACAAGACCCCAGAGTTTCAGTCAAAGGTTTCGGCTATACAAGACTACATTTTATCACAACCACGTCCACCCTTCGGTTGTCAGGCTCCAGTAGCGGGTCATCGGCAAGCCCGGGCCGCGCCACAGACTCCGGCCCCCGACAACTTCTTCACCCAGATGAGCCCATCACAGCAACCTTCCCAGCGCCATGCTGGCCCACACCGCCAGAAGCCACCTCAGCAGCCCAAGCATGCCTCCACCAGCCGCACAGACCTATCTTTAGCCCTTCCCTTCCTTCTTCTTTAATCCCCTGCCCATGGCCTGCTGCCCCTCCATCAAATTTTAGTGTGAGGCTGCCTCCGCTAGCAGCGCAGGCCCTGGCTGCCTTCCCTCCAGAACTTCCATTTTCCCTTGCCCAAGGAGCTGACCTAAGCCTGAGGCTGCCTCCGTCCTCGGCTCCGGCAGCCACCTTCCTTCCTCCTCTCTCTTCCTCAGACTCACCCTCCCTTTACGCTGGCATCTACCGCTCCAATGACATCCCAACAAACACGTTGACTCTGGACCTCAGCTCCTCATCAACACTTAAAACCTCCATTAAAGGGTACCCAAGCAGAAATACAAAATTTCAAAAACCCCCCAAAAACTCACCATCCCCACCAATAGCTAGCTCTCAGACATTGATACTCATCAAAGGCATTGAAGAGCCCAGCCCAGACCCCAGAAACCAATCACCCTGGAGTCAGTTACTAAATGCATTCACACCTTATGGCTACCCTCCAATCCGCACTGCACCCATGCTTGACACCATGTTCACACTAGCCTTCTTCAGCTTCCTTCGATGCTTGGAAGGGCAGATGCTCGGAGGGCAGTCATGGCCTAATGGTTAGAGAGTCGGAGTCACTTTCACTTTAGGAACTAGCCACCATTTCCAGCTTCAATTTGAGCGCCCCTCAGTGCTCCAGCCCCGGCTCATGCAGCAATTGGGCCCGCGGCTTGCTCCGAGGTCTCCAGCTTCGACAGGCTACACACCGCACCTCGAAGCACCGCTGCATTTCCTCGCCATGCCCAACCAGGCATTCCCCTCTCTCACCAGCGTCGTCGTACGCTCCGGCACTCCCAACCATCCCAGCCATTGGGAAGTGGACAATCGCGAGCTTGTGGACACAGAATCGATCTCATATTTCATCAACCACAGCAAGACCGATCAAACGAAAAGAGGACACTACATCTACAGTTTCTCATCCAACCACACCCAACCCTCTTACTGTGTGTTCACACCACGCGCGAATGAAGCATTTAGCGCGAGTGATTTACATGTTAAGTCAATGCAAAGACGCGATAGACCTACTTGCGGTGCGAATGAGGCGAATAAGCGCGAATGAGGCGGCGCGAATGACGTGAATGAGTTGAAAAATTTGAACTTTGGCGAAAACTTTCGCGTTAACCAATCAGGAGCCTGCTCTAGTAGTGACGTGATTATGACATAGCGAGCGGAGGCAGAAATCTGAAACAACAATGAAGGACTGCGCCTCCCAAGGATCTGATGGACCCAGACATGGTGCCATACGAGACTATGTCTATTTTCAGCCTTCCATAGCACATAATGCGCAGCTACCCTCTCAACAAAATCCATGTCCGCCATTTCGCAATTAGACGGGAGCCGCCTGGCAGAAGCCCTTCCCATGACGCAAATTTCACGCGTGAATGAAGCTAATTTCACACGCGAATGAAGCGAGGGAAATCCAAATGTTCAAGCATCCAACTACTCGCGAATAGCGTGTTTTATTCGCGCAAGTCGCGCTTGGTGTGAACACACAGTACGCCTACCCGCATCTCTGACAGCCGAAGTTCAACGCTCCAGCATAAAGGAACCCCATCAGACCCTCATCGCCCGAATGATCTAGTGCCAGTCTTCACCCATATTCAATGCACAACTACACACGTAAGAACCCACAACGAAGGCCCCACTCCAAGCAGGGCAAGCATCTCGCCAACTCAAGCCAGACTCTTTGGGGGGATATGTTGCTCCAGCTACTCTCCTGCATCTATTGCATTTTTGAGGGTATGATCCCAGCCAGGCACACAGCAAGCCCGGGCTCTCTCTCCGAGTTCGAGGAGGATTACTGAGCTCGGAGACCTCGCCCCGGGACAGTACACCAAACACATACTATCCTGCAAGGCAAACTCGTGAAATTATGTTTTATTAACATGGCATGGGAGGAGCACGTTCAGATAATTAACTCGACTGGCTTTCAATAAACAATCACAACAATCATCCTAAGTAGTCAAGCCACTTTACCTCCTTTCTCTCGGACGTTACGCAAACATCCCTCCTCCACACCACAAGCCGTTTTTACCTCAGCACCAGGGGGTATGATCCGGGTCCGGGCACACACCAAGCCCGGGGTCCGCTCCTCGGTCTAGGGGCAGGTGCTCCGAGTTCGAGGAGGATTAATGAGCTCGGAGTCCTCGCCTCGATCCGTCCCAGTTTCCTTTAGCTGCAAGACAAACTCATGAATTGTACTTACTAACCACAAGTTACTGAAAAACGTCCTTGAAAGTTAAATGCTCGTTGAATTAATTTGCTGTTTTAATCGTTATCTTTTCCCTTCTCTCTGCAGAACCGTATGCATGAGTCTCTTATGCTCTTTGACTCCATATGTAATAATAAGTTCTTTGTTGACACTTCCATCATCCTCTTCCTCAACAAGAAAGACCTTTTTGGAGAAAAGATTGTGAAATCTCCACTGTCAATCTGCTTCCCAGAATACACAGGTAAACAAATCATGCATAAATATATAGAAAAAAAATGAAAGCTGTGTTGGACTGCAGAATAAATCCCCTTTTTTCTTTCCTATAGGTCCAAATACATTTGAAGCAGCAGCTGCATATGTTCAGAGCCAGTTTGAAAGTAAGAGTCGCTCTCCTACTAAAGAGATCTACTGTCATCTAACCTGTGCTACAGACACAGGAAACATCCAAGTGGTCTTTGATGCTGTCACTGACATCATCATCGCCAATAACCTACGTGGTTGTGGCCTCTATTGAGCTCCAAATCCACTTCTAGCCCTTCGATATGGTAATAAGTGACTGAACTGGCACCCCTGTGACTTTGGCCAAGGCACTCCCTTATTCATATCACTCTGTCAAGTCTTTTGTTTAGAATATTTCGCCCTTCTTTCACCATTTTGTTTTGTAGTTAGTAAGTGCATTGCTGGAGTAAATAATGTATGGGTGTGCATGTATAGTGTAAAATGTGTGTGGCCGGGCATAGATGCTTTAAGCATGAGTGCATGTGAGTGGGTGTCAGTCACAATGAGTGCGAGTGTTTGTCAGATGATAACACACAAAGTTCTCTGCTGTTTCTGTTCAATTCAAGTGCTGAAGTTCTTAACAAAAAACAAAATTCAGAAGGATCGGTGTCTATTGCAGGCTTTTCTAAATCTAATATCTAAAAATATCTGAAATACTGAATGCCAACATATGTCATTGGTTGGCTAATCATTTGGCAGGGCTGAGTGTCATTTCAGGAACTAAATGTTGTCCAGGGGCAGCTCTTACAACTTTATTGGGTCTGTGCTCACTGGCTTCAGGCTGTGACATAAAATGCCTTACAGTTCATGAAGCACAAACTGTGACGTTGACAACATTCTCACTCAACATGAGCACAAATAGTTCAACAATCTGCTCAGTTGTTCTCTTCTGTATAAATGATGTCGTAGTTTATTTATTTATTTATTGAACTACAAACACACATATTTACATATTTTGTATCACTCCACTTTGTGTGCACCCTATCAATGTAGGCCTATGGATACAGACTAACTAGCTTACAAACTTTAGATGGAGAAGTGTAATTCAAAGTCGTACATTTTTACTCACTCTCTTTATCTGATTGTGTAATGTGTGAATGTGTACAGATGTGTGTGTGTGTCTTATGCATGCACAGTCTATTCACTCATGACCTGTTACTTAACCCAGATTTTGTCTCCTGTTTCTCTGCTGTGAATGGGTTTTTTGTTTGGTGCACTGAATGTTCTCTTTTCCTCCCTTGGGGTATACAGCATCCTACTGCTGGTTTTAATCTTCTGACTGACCGATGAAATGTTTACATTAAAAAGACAAAACACAAGTACCAACCAGTGGCTGTGTCCTGATTTGTCTGAACATGGTTTCTAATAGATTTAAACCTGCAGTGAGCTTAAAATTTAAAAGTGATTGTGTTCACTCAAAAGTAAAAATTGAATTGTCATAATTTATGTTGAACAAAAAATATTTTTGAGAATTGTGTTGAGGGGCAGTGTTGTTTAACTACCGGCATGTGTTCTGCAGAAAAACGAAAGTCAAAGGCTTGGAATATGACACAAAGGTGAGTAAACGATGAAATAACGTTCAATATTGGAGTCATACACAAAAATAATAACATTATACGTAAATAATTTCATATTTACATAGATACAATCAGTTCTGAACAATTCTGATCTCTTATATTTTATCTGATACTCACATGGCCCTGTCATTGAGAACCTACTCTAAGGCTGTGTCTCGATTAGATCCCTTGCTCCCGAGATCGTATATTGTGTACACGGGTCCGGAAACTGGTAAGGGCCCTGGCTGGCTCCCTTCTCATTGAGACACCGTGCACTTATTTTCCTGTGACGTGACTGAGCGCGTATACTTCACAGCTGGTATTAATCAACAAACGGCAAACCCGACATCTCTCTGGCTGTGGCCGCAATAGCCCCTATACCCTAATATAGTGCACTATTTCAGGGGACATCCATTTTGTAGTGGTGTCCGAAATTATAGTGGACACTGTTGAGTGCACTCATTCAATCCCACAATGCACCGCAATAACGAGTATACAATCGATGTACACTTAACGGTTAGACCATACCCCTAATGCACCTTGAGGCACGCGCTATTTTCAACCGTTATTAAAACGCAAGAGAAGAAGAGTCTTATGGCGGTTGCAGAATCGTATAAATGTAAGTTAATAAATATTGTAATTAACGTTCCATCTATGCATTTTTTCACAAATAAAGAATAATATACAAAATCCATGTTGGTTGTGAATGAGTTGATTACTCAAATAATTATTTTATTATTTACACAAAACTATATTTATTTACACAATACTATATTTGTTGTGTGTCTATTACTCATACAATTACTGGCCTTTTTACGTAAAGATTATACTGCAATTTTGCATAACCTCTTTTAATCACATAATTAGAAACACCATATTAATTAACGTTACATGTTTGCACTTGCTATAAATGTGTCAAAACGGGTTAGAAATACTACATCTTCACGCCCACCACAACACTTGGGCCCAAAACAGGACATTCGTGATGAAAGTAGTCAAGTTGTCAAGTTCAAAGACCGCAGTGGGGTTATTTGAACACAGCCACAGCCTCAGTTTACCCATGAGCGCACTCACATGACGATTACACGTAATTGTGACGCACACACCAGCAGTTATATTTACTACCAGATTCGCCACGGAATCATCACGTAATCTTTGGAATTAAAGTGGGGAGAATGGACCCGTGTGACTGTTCTAAGAGTAAGTGTATGAACTACATCTATAACCACATCTAGCATAGAATAGCATTTGGAGAGTAACATAACAACAGCATGCGATGGCGCGGTAAGACCTTTCTGTTTGTGTTGCAGCTGGAACGTGTAACTGCGGGCAGAACTGCAAATGCACGAAATGCACGTGCGCAAAATGCGAGAAAAGTGAGTCGCATAGCTACCACCCGAAATAAAAATACATCTTTACGTATCTCCAAGGTTCTGCAGAATTAAACATATTTCGCTTTATTTCGACTCGGTAGGTGGTTGCACTGGCTGTCCATCTGGATGCAGCAAGGGTACGAAGAGCTGTGAGAGTGCGTGCAAGGACAAGGGGAAGTCATGCGAGAAACACTGCAGCAAATGATTGTAATTAATAAGAGCTCTGACATGTGCTTAAATAAAAGCATATTCTATGACGCACTTGGCTGTTTGTATTTTTTTGTCGTGCTGATTATTTGTCAATTCGATTGACATTGAAGTGTAGATAGATGCATCACATATTTCCTATTTACGCATAGTGGACAGCTACAGGAACCCTTTAAGCGAACGCATAATGTCCACAAATCTAAAAATGGTCAAATACGTGTGAAATATCTCGTCTTGTTTTACATTTCATAAAAGCGATCAAATGTGTCATCTTTTAAACGTATCTAATATACAACCAATTTAAATGTGAATCATTTGCTGCTGCATTTATTTGTACTGGTGATGATCATTTTAAAAGGTAGCCAATCACATTCAGTGAGCCCCTATCCAATCCGGATGAAGAGCGTCACATTATACGCGCATCTTTAATGTTACAGGCCACTGATACAATCGCACAGAGACGCATGCGCTGACAAGCTTGAAAGGAAATGTCAGAAAATGATGTTAAAATGTTGAGTTTCGCTAAAAATCTCTGGCGCATAGATGTTTTATATCTTTAGTGGGCAATTTCTGTATGACTTTTCTGACCAGGAGCCATGACTGTAGTCTTATCAGGCAGCGGCCATCTGCGGAAGTACTTTTGTTGACCCATTTGCGAGAATAACGTATATGTTAAAGACGGGGTATGTATTGTACGACAGGCTTTCTTATAATTCGTATACTGTGTTCTCAAACATGAGCGCATTGTATTTGCTATAGTCATCGCAGGGGTCATTGACCAAGCACATGACGGCCAATATGTTCGGCTTCGGTCGCCTCTCCGCTGAGGGGAAAGTCGGAATCGCATCGGCTGTTGTGTTTTTCTCTATGATAATATCTAGAACACTCATCACCGAGCAGGTTGACAAAAACACCCGTGCTTTGCTGTTTCGCGTGCAGTTCATTCTTTTCATTAACTCCCTTCTGCTTCTTGGCTCGCTTTACATCTGGAAATGTGTGGTGAGAAGACTGTGCGGGACCAGAACTGTGCCTACTTTCCCGCAAAGATGCTGGCGTCTTGTTGTTCTGCTGTTTCTTATTCTCGTTCATGGGAGTTACTTTAGTATGTTTTTCCTCGTGGACAGGGAACCACATTGGTTTTCATTACTGAGTTTCTCTTGTTTGGGGATTTATGTAATCCTGCTGTTCTTCCTGGTGGTGTTTGGATGCTTAAATCGCTTTCGCAGGCTTCTCTCACACGGCCGAGCCACTGAAGATGTGGTAGCGAGTGGATCCACCAACCAGACAGTGTTGGCATTAATAGTAACAGCAATATTGGCAGTGTATGGTTTGGTAAACGCAGCGCAGCCTCCACGGGTGGTTGAGGTGGAGATCCCAATGGAGAAGCTTCCTGAGCATTTGAGTGGACTCAAGTTGGTGCTTCTGTCAGACATTCATCTGGGACCCACAATAGGCTTCTCCAAACTGCAGCGCATCATTACTATGGTGAATGAGCTGGATCCAGGTGACAACATCACAGCATTAAGGGGTTTCACTGTAACATTTTAAAGGCTGATATGTATTTAACACATCTTGTCTGAATCTTTGTGTACTGTAGATGTGGTGGTCATTGTGGGTGATTTGACGGACGCTCAGGTAACTAGACTAAGGAGCGCTGCAGAACCATTGGGACAGATAAAGGTTCGACTGGGTTCCTATTTCGCTACAGGTCAGTTTTAGTAGAAATACAAGATAAATAAGGCAAAAATGGTATGCCTGATTTATGTATAACATTTGTGTGT
Organism: Barbatula barbatula; assembly: GCF_947034865.1. Taxonomy (NCBI): domain Eukaryota; kingdom Metazoa; phylum Chordata; class Actinopteri; order Cypriniformes; family Nemacheilidae; genus Barbatula; species Barbatula barbatula. Next base: position 20,927,982 of record NC_136766.1, on the reverse strand, counting down.
GTGTGTGGCTATAAGGCAATCATGACTACTACACTGCAGATGTCGAAGGCTGGTTTGAGCTTTTGCGTTCAATGGGCATTCAGCCACTTCACAACAGCCACGCAAAAGTGTTCCGCCCTGAACAAACTCAAGACTGGATTTGCCTTGCGGGCATTGATGACCTGGAGGCCAGTATGCTGCGGTTAGTCAATAGCTGAAGTCTTTAAAAACAACGAAACGACTCTTTGAATATTTACAAATGTTGTGCTTTTCATGTGATTTTCTGATGGGCTTACGAAAGTGATGTTTTGGTTAAAGATACCCAGGCCATGGCATGGATGTTGAGAAAGCTCTCAGTGGTTGCAGTGCAGAGAGCCCCATTATTCTTCTTGCACATCAACCTCATGCTGCCAAACAGGCTATCCAGCAAAGGCCAGACATCAGCTTGGTACTTTCAGGTACATTTTATGGTCTTCACAATAATTTTTTAAAGTGCAATTTTAAGAACAACTTGCCAATCACAAATTAATCTCTAACTGGAAGTAAAATGCAAATTTGTGTTGTGTAGGTCACACACATGCTGGTCAGCTATTCCCCCTCACCATCCTGGCATTTCTGGCAAACCCATTTTTCTGTGGACTCTACCGTGTCTCTGAACACACTATGGTCTATGTTACCCCTGGAACGGGTTATTATGGCATTCCAATGAGAATTGGAAGTCATTCAGAAATCACAAACATTATACTGAAACGCGCATGAAACCACATACTCAAAATTTAAAACAGGGTTCAAATGAATATTTTCCCCTGATACAAATTCATGACCTCATTGCTTCATAATATTTACATAATTAAACATAGGTAGTTGACAAATAAACCATACAATGTGTCCTATGGTGTGACGACAACAATTTAGAAAACAAACTGTTAATAACATTATTTTATAATAATATAAAATAGCCTAAGAATTTGTTTTGCTATGTCACAATTTATATCTGTCAACTACCCATATATGGTAAAATTAAATAACATGGTATGCATTATTTATAAATATTTTTAAATAATTAATAACTTGACTATAATAATCACAACCTATGCACATACAATTAAGCTTGCTTCAACAGACATAAGGAAAAAGCCTGTTTTACTGTACACAAGTCAACGCAGTGTGGGACAACCTAAGAGATCCAAGCCTGTTAGCTTTTTCACTGTGGCATTATATTTATTTGGCAAAATATTTGAGGAATTCAAGCACTTTATTATGAAAATATTGAAATTCAAAAGTGCTGGTTTTTTTTTAATGAATGCACATTCATTTGTGTTTTATCCAGGTCTACTATCTTTTTTGTGATGCATATTTACGACAGTAATTAAACTGAAATTCATTTGACTGTTTCAACTGTAATTTATGTGAAAATCATGGATGTCATTAACAGTCTACAGTGATTTTAGGTTTTTGTGATTAAAGGTTCTTACTGCAACATGTCAGTCTCAAAAAATGTTTTTTCTACTTTAGACCCCAATAAGATAGAAGCATCTATAGAGCTAGAACAGGTTCCGGTTCCATAAACTGCTTAGACTAGTCTTACAAGTTAAGTCATCTATTTTTTATTTCTGTTCATAACTTCAAGTCAGTTACACATAAAAAGGTAGATTTGTCTAATTAAAATATGGAAAGGAAGAGATTAGTCCCATCTAATTCCATGTCTGCAAGAAAAGTAAGTGATAGTTCATCTAAAAATGAAAATTGTCATCAACTCTTGTCATTTCGATCCTTTTTGACTTTCTTTTTCTCTGAAGAAAACAAAAGTTATTTTGAAGAATGCTGGTAATTGAACAGCACTGGCCCCCTTTCACTTCTATTGTATGGACACAAAACCAATGCAATTGGATGCTGGTTAACAACATTTTTTAAAATGTCTTAAAATTGTGTTCTGCAAAAGAAAGAAAGTCATACAAAATGTAAATGACAAGAGGGTGAGTAAATGTTGACATTAATGTATGAACTCGGAGCCTATGTTTATTCCATGGCCCCAGATATATATTACAATTTGGTGAGTAAATGCAAAAAACAAGGATTTATTTACAATGATTACTTAAACTTTTATTATATACTTGAACAATTGAATCACCAAGTAATGGTGTGAAAGTTTACTTCACGGGCGGAGGGGCTTTTTTCTTTACAGCCCGTATCAGCACTTGCTGATATACCGGATAGAGTTTGTGACAGCCGTCCATGCATGTTTTCACGGCATCTGTCAGTGTGTCTTCCCGCATCTCCCCCTCAGCGTTCAAACCAGACACTTGATTTAGGTTTGGAAGCAGAGCCACAGTGACACATCCCTGATTCTCTCCGTACCCCGCCTGCCAGCTGCCGCACTCCTCTGAGTATGACGGATCAACGAGACAAGAATCTCCGTTCTGTCTCAGCGCACAGCCCAACACCACATCGTACATTTCAATACCGCCATCCGCCAGGGCAATAGAAGCGCACGTAACCGCATGTGCAAGAATCGAGCCGTCGTTCTCCAGAACCATGACATTAACTTCGATTTGAGACCGCGGGTATTTGTGCAGGCAAACACCTGGCTGCAAACTCTCGAGCAGCGCCGCGGACAGGTCTCGTTCCTCGCTGCCCTGGATCCAGGCACCTCGTTTTAAACAGGAAAACGGCGCAAGCCTAAAGTCGCAAACGAGTCGACCGGTTTTCATGTCCGTTTCGTCTTTGCGTTCAATTTCTTTTGGGCCGTACACCGAACAAATGATCTTGGTGTTCCCAGCCTCGAGGTAAGCAGATCCTTTGGCCTGACTGATGAGTCCGCAGCGCGCAAACACTGGCCGGACATCTCCATTCCCTCGTACACCTTCCCTGCTGCCGCTTTCCGGAACTTTATCAGGGGAAAGAAAAAATAGCGGGGATTGTGATTCCTCCGGTCCACGAATTCGTTTTGTGTCAAGTGGCATTTTCAAAGACCCCACGTGTTTACGAACACCACTCTTTCAAACGCGAAGCTGGTTGGATCTTGTTCGAGGCACAAAATGTGGTACGTGACTGTCATGCGCTACCGCCATCTATCGGATAGGCGTGACACGACAACGCGAAAGTTCCCTGGCTGACCTTATGTACCAATTTCTGCATTGAGAAGTAGGAAACGGGCATTTAAAAAAGTATTGTTAAACGTTTAAAATCCATGTCTATTTTCTTCAAAAGATATGTTTTTTATATATTTGTCCCAAGTCAGATTTATTTATGTAATCCTTCGTAAGCCCCTTTAATAATAATAATTGTATTTATAAATAATTTATGGAACGGTGCTCTTTTAATGTTAGCAGATACTTGTAATGTTTTAATTCTACTAAATCATTATTAACACAAATGTTTTATTGTTACTAAATACTTTTAATGTTACTAAATCCAGACGTTACTTCCGGGTTGAAGTGGGAATTATCCAATTTCCGAGAGCCCGGCAAGGGACACGTGCCGTAAAAACGTCAAATGTATATACAGGGGGTTCAAAAGGGGTCGCAAAGGTTCACAAACCCTTTAGGTTAACATACAATACGTGAATTATTTTGTTCTAGACAAAATTAAGTTGAGGTCGCTTACCTGTCGCTCTTGTGTTAAATCAGAAGCAAATTCCTCCTAACATACATCTTTAGGAAAGCAAATATTTGGGCTCGGAGCACACTGTTACAAACGCTAACAAGTATGTACAACATTTCTCACCTTGAGATGACATTTTTAAAGGGTCTTACTTGAGGCAGCCTCGCTCGCTTTACTAAACAGCACAGTGATTTTGGACAAGTGCACGGATGCATTGGAAATACAGCGCGCGTTTATACAGCTGATAGGCTTCTTCGATGGTTATTGTTTAAGAGAAAAAGAGAACTGAACATATTTTACTCACAAACTGGAGTATTAATTCTTCTCTAAGACTTGAGTAGTTCCGGAGCTCGTATTGACCATGGAGGAACTGGCCCGGGAGAGTATACGCAGCATCAGTATCCTGTCCAAACCTGCGCGGGGTTCGGACGTCCCGCGGCTCGGCTCGTTTGGGGCCATTTTCATCATGCTTAAATCTGCCCTCGGCGCGGGACTACTTAACTTTCCTTGGGCCTTTGAGAAGGCTGGTGGTGTGTCCACAGCCATCAGCGTGGAGATGGTGTGTTGTTTTTTCCTTCTGACCTATGTAGATCATTTTTACAGCAGGGCACTTACAGGTGCAACAGTGTGCAAATTTAATTGAGCATTTTTTTATCATCAGTGCCCAAAGTTCAGCTTCATTCCGGAAAGCATATTATATTAAATTCTGACATACCTTTAACTTACGTGCCTTGCAGCGAGTTTCTGGTAATAATGAGCCAGTTTTCATGTGTTCTTTTTTTATACTACATGTGGTGTAATTCCTTAATAAAGTTAGAAAGTTGAACTGTTTCTACAGAAAGTTTTAGAGAAAGTGTGCTGAATGTGCACATGGGCAGGGGTCCATTTCTTCTTTACCGAGGAAAAACTTAAACTAGTCATGGCATTGCCATAAGAGTGGTGGTGTGGGTGTCAGGTTGGTCACCAGGTTTTAGTGTTCTCCAGAAAACTAGAAGTTCCTTGTTAGCAAGCCTACATAAGGTTTAACACAGTGCCGCTAATACGAATATAGCTGAAGCATGTCCATTTTGCAGTTTAACACCTTTCTCTCTCTCTATCAGGTGTCTCTGGTATTTCTGATCAGCGGCTTGGTCATTCTTGGCTATGCTTCATCAATTAGCCGGCAAAACACGTATCATGATGTGGTGCGTGAGGTGTGTGGACGAAGGATCGGACATCTGTGTGAAATCTGCTTTGTTTTCAACCTCTTTATGATCTCAGTTGCCTTTCTGGTGGTTGTGCAGGACCAACTGGATAAATGTGAGCTGTACACTTATGTCTGCTGTGCTGTCTTTGAGTCATCATTAGCAAGGTTTCCGTTACCCTCCAAAACGCGCAAATTTAAAATATGCCCAATGGAAACACATACATTTCTCAAAAAATCCCATGTATCGCAAAAAAGTTCTCACGCTCGCATGAGGTGTTTTTTCAGGCATTACGTTAAAGGCATATTTCACAACACTGCTATGGAAACACTTTTTGTTAAATTTACAATTAACGTGGCGTATAAAAAAGTAGTATCACCCTGTGGTATGTTTTAACATAAATGTTTTTGGCTGAACATTTGGAAAGATAGTATGTAAGGAATTCACATTAAGTAATATCTTGTGATATGATGGCTTAAATGCAAGAAAACAAGTGAGTGCATTATGGAGATTTACAGTCAGGTAATATGAAAATATATAAGGAAATATAGACATTTCTCTTCACTCTTTCATCACAGTGAGTGGCACTATGCAATGAAGTTTTCATGCAACCTGCCACAAAAAGTACAAAGAAGAATGATTTATCGCGAGAAGAATAACCTTAATCGCATAACATCATTTAATGGAAACGCAGTCATTCTGCGATACTGTTTTAATCGACGTTTAGAAAACATTGCTTAAATTTTGCGCAAACCTGTAATGGAAACCTGGCTACAGTGCTCATGTACACATTAACAGTGTTTGTTTGTTTCAGTGTGTCTGTCTCTGTATGAGACAGTGACGGGTGCCACAGAGGGAGAGATTCCATATCATTGGTACACAGATCACCGTTTTGCACTCTTTCTCATGTGCCTCATTATCATCCTCCCACTTTCAATACCCAAGGAGATCGGCATTCAGAAATACACCAGGTGTGTGTGAAAAGCAGATATATGTTATACCCCGAATATTTCGACAATATGTAAAACTTTCATCAGTTACAAAGAGTCAAGGGAGTAGAACCTTTCTGCATATTGCATATTTCTCTCCCACCACGTCTGCTTCTTTAACCTACATTCTGTCATCTCAAATAGCTTTTTCATGTCTCATACTTCTAGTGTTCTGGGGACTCTGGCTGCTACATACCTGGGCGTGTCTGTTATTGTAAAATATTACCTGAAAGATGAGCACACAGCTGATCTCACACCAGAGCACAGTGAAGGGTGAGATTTGAGAGTAGGTCCTAATATGGATGTTTTATTATGTGCACATGTAAGTTTGGGATATATATGTCGGTGTATAACAATAATTGTATACATGTTGTGTTTGGTCAGGTTGGACTCATGGGCTTCCATGTTCAGTGTGGTTCCTACTATATGTTTTGGTTTCCAGGTCAGATTGTATAAAGAAATCCTATATTTATTTACATTTGTAATGCATACTCCCATGTACAGATACACACACACTCTCTCTTTTGTAATCATTATAACTACTTAATATACTTTATGAATGCTGTATTGTTTATATGTGGGTTTATTTGAATTACAGTGTCACGAAGCATCTATTGCGATATACAGCAGCATGCAGAACAAAAAAATCACACACTGGGTCTTTATCTCAGTTACTTCTATGGTTTTCTGCCTGCTAATTTATACTCTCACTGGTGAGTCAAAAGTGATAAGTACCCATTTATAGAGCTCGTTTTAATCTGATCTTAATTATATTTTATTTTCATTGTTTTCTTACACCGAGAGACTGACAAATTGTCACAATACTGCAGGTGTGTTTGGATTTCTTACATTTGGACGGGAAGTAGCCTCAGATATCCTGATGTCATATCCTGGAAATGATGTTGTGATGATTATTGCTAGGCTGCTCTTTGGAATTTCAATCCTTACAATCTATCCTATAATTCTGCTGCTTGGCAGGTACTGTACTAAAAATACTGTACACTGAAATGATGGCATGCACACACTTATGTACCAATGATTGTTCCTTGTTCACAGATCAGTGATTCTAACACAAATATTGCGGTATTGGGAAAGACGGGCCATAATCACATCTGTGTTTGAGTGTCGGTGCCGTGTAGTTCTGACAATTCTCTGGATCGCTGTGACCCTCCTCATTGCCATATTTGTACCAGACATGAGTGAGGTCATCAGTGTAATCGGGGGAATTAGTGCCTTCTTCATCTTCATTTTTCCTGGTGAGACACTTAATGATACAATCTACAGTCCATTTACTATAACAGTCAGCTCACAAGCATGTGTGCATTCACACTGATGGTGTTACTGATAAAGCTCACTCTTTGCAGGTCTGTGTCTCATTTTTGCCATGCAGACTGAACCTATAAATTACAGGATGAGGTGGGTGACATCTGTGTTGTATGTTTTAAGAGACCTCTTATGTCTTAGTGACTTTTAATGTGTTGGCTTTGTTTTCAGTGCTTTCAATGTTGATAATAGTTTTATTTCTGTCATTTTCAGAAACTTGTTGACGGGTTGGGGAGTGGTTACCGTTATCATAGGAGTTTTTATCTTTGGTCAGAGCACCACTATTGCTGTTATGGAGCTCATGCACAAGTTCTAATCATTGTTTCAACAAAGTTTGTTAATAAAATTGATTAATAAATATTTTATTGATCAAATTTGATGGCAAGATCCCATACAGAGATTCTCGAAGGAGATATTTTGTTTGCTGTTGTGCCTTTAAATTTAATTTATTCCAAATACAATTTGTGTGTGTTTAAACAAGAATAAGAAATGCATTTAAATGTCTGTGAGCCTATGTCTGCATTTGGATGCTATGTGACAATACAGGCCTAAGTATTAATTTAAACATTGACTGTTTTAAACATTTGCAATAACCTAATAAACTAAGTTAACATTTTGTTTAAAGGTCATTGTGAAATGGCCTATAGTGGGCATTATTATTCAGTTGACTCCTTAAATAAGCACCAGATATACTCCATGTTACAGTTATTGAGCACAACTTCCCATGTACTATATAATTAATCTAAACAGCGGACACAAATAAAAATCCGAATGGTTTTATTATAAATATCATTATGAATAATCAGCAGTTTACCATTAAAACCATTACAAGATTCTTGTACGTAGTGTATTTTGGCCAGTAGCATTAAATGTTCTATTGGTTCCCTGTAGATGACAACACGGACCATGAAAGTTAACATTACAATTTCCATTATAACCGTTAACCTATTACAATATGTTTTATTATGCTTATGCTTGTTAACTGTGGAAGTAAAGATGAACTATTCTAAAAAGCGGTCACATGACTGGACACCGGAAGTCATTTTCCCGTTGTGCTGAGCTTCGGCAGTCGTAGCGCGGAACCCACTCAACCTACTTCGAAGAAAACATCACTAATGTTTCGATAGCTCTCAATCAAACCGAACCGATTGACCACCGTACATATTCGCACATGGACGAAAAGTGTTGAGAGCCTCCGAGGACCCTTATCCGTGTAAAGTTGGCGGTGATTTGTGGGAATTGGCAGGCTAGCGGAGCTCCATCATGACAGTGGCGGTGTTTTTCGGCTGCACGTTCATCGCTTTCGGCCCGGCCGTCTCTTTGTTCCTGTTTACAATCGCCCGGGATCCTCTACGTGTGATTTTCCTCATAGCGGGGTATGTATTGGGGGCAAAAACCTGGGCACACGGGTTTGCAGGTTGAGTCTCGTGATACAGCATTAAATATGGCCCGGGAACGACCCGTCACATCTTTTGTTCGGATAAAATATCTATGATTTTCTGTGATTTACGACATAGAAATGTGACACATGCACACACAATATACTCACCGAATCATAATAATAGTTGTAAAGTAAACGTTTTAAGGGAAGGAGGACGAGCACCATCAAGGAAACAAAGGAATGAGGAAGCACTTAAGTAACTTTTAGTTGCACGAACGGTAAGAATGTGATCGACCTGCTTTAAAAGCGTCTAACACTTCAGATCGTGTTATATCTCATTTGACCAAAGCCACCTGTAACACAGACATGAGCTCAGTTGTCATGTTAAGCCAGAGTTTTATATGGCGAGAATAAAGATGCATTTCACACAATATGATCCAGAGCATCGAATTAATAATGTTCGTAACGTCGGGTTTTCTGTTGTAGGGCATTTTTCTGGCTGGTGTCTTTGCTGCTGTCGTCTCTTGTGTGGTTCATCACAGTTCAGATCAGCAACAAGAACAGCGCCACACAGCAGAGAGGGTTGCTCATTTTCGGAGTCGTGCTCTCTGTGCTGCTTCAGGAGGCTTTCAGATTTGGTTACTACAAACTGCTAAAGTAAGCGTTCACAGTCTGTCTTCGTCTTTAGTATATTCTGCATAATCAATAAACTGGCATATCGTGTTGCCGATGTCAGGATTGCAGTGTAAATATCACCTTGATGATTAACAGTGGCACTTATTGTTGGTGCTGTGTGGGTGGTGCATTTCAGCATCACAACGAGGGTTTTTGTTAACATCTGATATTGTATCTCCCTCACAGGAAAGCAAATGAAGGCCTGTTGGCGCTCAGTCAGGAGGACACCATGCCCATCTCCATGCGGCAGCTAGCATATGGTATACATCCATCACATGTGATATCAACAGCTGTTTGTTTGACTGTGTCTAAGAGTGTGCCATTTGGCGGCTGATTTGCAGTATCCGGCCTGGGCTTTGGGTTTATGAGTGGAGCTTTTTCTGTGGTGAACATACTCTCTGACTCGCTGGGTCCGGGAACTGTTGGTATCCATGGCGACCCTCAGCATTACTTCATATCCTCTGGTAATGAAATGCCGACGTGTGATGAAATAATAATATTCATTATGATTGGAAAGTGTCTTCGGAACACGAATAAAGATATTTTAGGTGACATCCGAGAGATTTCCAGGTCTCCTCATAGACATCGTGTTTATACTAGTTGTTGTCAAGATCAAGAAAAGTAATAAAGACATCATTAAATTGGTCCATCCGCTCATAGTGGCTCAATACAATTTTCTGAAGCGACTTTAATCGATATATTCTGCTCTGTCTGGTCAGTCTATGGTGTGCACGAGAGCACTTCGACGCATTCGGTTTGTACTGTTGGGCAAAAAAAAGTGCAAGTCTTCTTCAATATCGAAATCATCAGACAGTTTGCGAAGATCAGTTTATATACAATGTGCGTCTGCTTGTAAACACAGATTTGTATTTCAGGGTTGCATTTAGAGTCCGCCCCTACGAAATGCGCATATGTCGAAGTGCTCTCGTGAACACGCACCATAGACTAAGGACAAGACAGAGGAAATATAGATTAAAGTCGTTATTTTGGTTTATTTTTCGCATTTATGACTTAAGTACTTTTCTGGACCTTGACAACAACTTTAACCATGATGTCTATGGGGAGGCCTGGAAATCTCACGGATGTCACCTAAAATATCTTTCTGTTCCGAAGACGCAGAGAGGTCTTGAAACATGTTGAACGTCATGTGAGAAATAAACACAATTTTGATTTTGAGGTGAACTTTTCCTTTAAGCTCTGGTGTGTGGGTTTTTCTTCACAGCTTTTATGACGCTGGCTATCATCCTGCTGCATATGTTCTGGGGGGTTGTTTTCTTCGAGGCTTGTGAGCGACAGAGATGGTGGGCTCTTGGAGCTGTGGTGGTCAGTCATCTGCTAGTATCATGCCTGGTAAGTGACCACACATCATATAGTCAAGCATTAGATAACCAGCAAATTTCTGGTCACAAGTTTATCACAGGATAGATTCATTTTTTCTTGGTATTCCTCCACTGCTTTCTCATCTACTCAGTTGTCCTCTATCACTGTTTCTCTGATCTGATGATGTCTTTTATTGTTCATTACAGACCTTTGTAAACCCACACTATCAAGGCAGTTTGATCCCAACCTACATCGTACTCTCTGTCATGGCAGCCTGGGCGTACTCCTGTGCCGGAGGCTCTTTGCGGAACCTCAAACTCTGTCTCACCTGTAAAGATAAAGACTTCCTGCTGGCCAATCACAGGCCTAGATAACCCATCGGCTGCAAATGGGACTTTCTCCAAAGACAGACTCGCTGAGCCAATAGACCAACAAAATGGTCAGCAACCCTGAACTCTTGTTAACGGGAAGCTTATCAACCATAAGGATAGTGTGCGTAACAGTTGTTGCCGAGTAACAGGAATTGTATGTCTGCAGATCTGGCACCTTGTGTAATTACCTCCTATTCCATTTTCTGTTCTGTACCTCATGTTCTGTGTGTGTGAGCGAGACAAAGCGTCTAAGAGAGAGAACTGTTTTATACTGAATTCTGTAAATGTTGAGGGTTGCATTCATGTCTGATATTTACCCCAGTAGGTGGTTTTGAACAATGTCTGGTGTAGTCTGCTTGTAAGTTGTTAAAAAGCATTTGTTTTTCATTTTTAACTGAGCTTCTCTGTTAACATTGTCTTATCATTAAGAACAATTCCTATAAGGCATTATTCACCTTTTAATATAATGGCGATCAAACGCATTGTTTACCATTTAATCCAGTTTAATTCACGTGACTGATCTTATTTCTATTGAATGTAGCTTTTTACAGACCCATCTCAGCTCTCCTAGAGCATCACATTTCGTCATGTCTCCAAACCTTTGTTACTCCTATTTAAACAGCTTGAATGATAAGTGCAGTGAAGCCACTTTTTTTTAAATCACAGGAACCTTTGAATATATTATTTAACATAAGTTGGTCAGTGAATGTGTTTGGATGTCAGTTTGGACTGTCATATGCATAGTTACACTTGGTTGTGAGATATCTGCATTTTCATTCTTATTAAAGTAGCTTAAACTCAAATCCATCCTAATCTCCCCATTCTTTTGCTTATTAAGATTTTTCTATGTTCTGCATGTTTTTTACAGGTTTGTGAATGTTTATAAAAGCAGCAGGGAAATCTTAATTGATCCATTAAACCCTAAATCCAACACATTATGGCTAAGTTTCACAGACGAGGCTTAAGGCTAGTCCCAGTCTAAAATGAAGGTTAGCGCTGTCTTAACCTAAAATATCTTGCCCTGACATATCCTAAAATACATAATTTACATTTAGCAGATGCTTTTATCCAAAGCGACTTACAAAGAGTTCGGGGAGCAATAAGCAATAATACAATAGGTGCTAATACAAAGTTACTAGTTTCAACGAAAGCTAGACCACTTCCTGTTGAGAGAAAGAGTGTGTCAGTGTTTGTTTTCATTTGTCAAGTATTCACAGGAGAGATGGGTTTTAGGTCGTTTTATGAAGGTCGTGAGAGATGTGGTTGACCGGACCGGTTAGGAAGAATGTTTCACCAGGAAGGAGTTGTGAAGGAGAATGAGTGGGACTTTTCAATACAAGATGCCGCTCGTTTGCTGAACGCAGGGTTCTTGATGGAGTGTAGGAGGGTGAGAATGTATGCCGGTGCAGATCCAGTGATAGTCCTGTAGGCAAACACCAGTGACCTGAATCTGATATCGAATCTTCAACCGGTAGCCATTGGAGGGCGATGAAAAGGGGTGTCATATGAGCCCTGTTGGCCCTACATCAGTACCATTTTTTTGGCTCAAGATGCAAACTAGTTTTATCTAAGGCATTTTACATAAGAGACTTGCATATCATATTTTAAATCAGGCATAATCCTGGCTCAAACTAAGCCTTGTCTGTGAAACCTGGCCTAAATGATTGTTCTTATACAAAAAATGTTCGTCATGAAACGTCAAAAAATAAAAATGTACCCGTTTGTTGCTTCAGGCATGGTTTCAATGAAACAGATGACAGGCAGGTTAGATGGAAACATGTATTGCATCTGACATAAGAAACCTGGTGTAGGCTTTTCGAAATTCAAATAAATACAGATACTCATGTAAAACAATTTCCTAATGAAGCATTATACACAATGTACAATATTCTTTTCTCCATTATTTTATACATATTCTAAAATGAATAAATTTCATGCAGAATATTCTGAAAAAAGGCAGAGCCAAATAAATTGTGGCGAAAGAGGATAAAAAAATAAACACACGTATGTGTGTTGTGTGTAAACAAATTGCATTGAAAATAAAAACACTGAATTATGTGTTTAAGATGTTATTCTGAAAATGTTTTTGGATCATAAAAATCATAAAAGCCTTCACCGAATCCTAACCAACGTCCTGTGACAAAGTCCATCTGATTGTGTATATTTGGGGGGTCAGTAATCTGTATCCGACCCGTCTGCATTGTCCACGTTGCGGGACAACATGTAGTTGTCCATATCAATAGAACGGCAGTTATTAATAGCGTAACGCAGCCGCTCAGCCATCACCGATTGGCTAGAGTAAGGAGGGAGGCGGAGCTGGAAGAAACACGTCTGAGAGGTGGGAAGACTGTCGTATGGCTGAAAGAGAAAAGAATGACACAATATCACACACACCCCCAAATACTTCATAGAAAAACACACACACACTGAATCTTACCCGGTCCACCTTCATGATCTGAAATCTCTGAGAGATGTCTGCAGTGTTGGCCGGCAGACGGGAACGTCCAGAGACGAAGCGCATGAAGAGCACTCGCTCTTCATTTGAGAACTCCTCCAGCGTCTGCCAGAACCACTGCACCAGCTGCTGCTGCTCATCTACCTCCCTGTACCGGACCACCTTCTTTAAAACCTCAACGCTGATCTCTGGCAGCCCACACACCATCTGCTCCATCTGCCGTGCTGTTAGTAAGGAAAGCAAGGGTACGGGGACGATCCATGACATGCCCTCTCGTACCGCCGCCACCTGACAGATACCGAAGAGAATATGAAAGATGAGACGCATTTCATTGTGAACTTGCTGATTGAATTACAAGTCATAGTCTTCTTACAGTGGGTGTGGATATAATTTGACATTATTGGGTCAAACACAAACCTGCCGATCCATTTCATGAAGTCGATATTCGATGGCACGTTCCACATATTCCTTTCTGTTAGAGAAGGTCAATGGTATGCTGTTCCCACCTGGGATGATGGGAACCATCTTTCCATCTGCACTTTGACCAACAAATGAATCCAGAGGAATCATCTGTTATAAACAAAAGAAAGACCATGTCAAATGAACATTCAAACAATCCAACATTTTAATTCCTTATGTCCACTGTGTCTCACTTGAGATCATAAATAAATAAAAAAAGTTTGTCAATTAGCATAGTGTGTACAGATCCCCTAGAATGATAAACATCCACACATTTTTTTTTAATCCCCAATAAACCCCAACTGTCCTCTTGAACGCGCTGTTGGCATTCTCTTAGTAACTTGACGTCACATTGATTGAGCCGTCCCTATGACTGCTGATGGACTCTGTTATCTCCGCCCTCATCTAGTTCTACACCGTCCGCCTATGTTTCTTCCGCTACCTATAGTGAGCTACAAGGTGTTTTGTTGTTGAATGCAAGACTGAACATACGTCTTCATTTACTCCCGACACCTCAGACGCTGTGGATTTGTTTTATTTCTCAATAGAATGTGCAGAAGACATCAGGTGAAGTCACTTTACACCGCGATGCTTCACAAACGAATGTTAGTAAAATGCTGGATTCATAATGGGTCATGTTTTCTGTTTTTAAACACGTTTGTCCCGTATATTGTCACATTTAAAAACAATGTGCACGTTGTAAATACCATAATGCCTTTGACACACACCAAAACAGCGTGTTTTTCCTCACAGGCAATCATGGACAGTATAATAGAGGATCTGTGGTGAATTTTGAACTCATAAATCTTAGTAGTCTACTGAAGTATATTACATTTTGTAAAAGGGCTAGATAAGGGGGCCTTTAAAACATTAAAATAAAATGACTAAACATGCTGTCCTGATATAACAGTACCACTGTTGTTACTATAAAAAAGGGTTATATTTCACTAAACATGAGCATAATAACATGTTTCTCAATGTGTTTGTATTAAATGGTTGCCATCTTCACCTCATGGAAGTTCTGCTCTGTGATGCCGCTGTCCTCCAGGTGCAAGATGCTGTTAAGGGTCTGCACATAGAGCAGATCCACCTCCTCCAGATCCTCCAGGGTCAGGGGAATACAGCTGAGCTGCTTCCACACCATTGGAGCCAGATGCAAGTCTAAAGGCTTCTTAGTGCGGATGGCCACTCCCATCAGAATCCCCAGAAACTTAAACTGCAACAAATTCTCTTCCAGACCGGCTGAGGGGTTCAGCAAGAACCTAAAAACACAAAGATCACAACTCTAACAAATGCATCTGTCTGATGATCAGTCAAGCAACTGGTTTATTTTTAATGCAAATGCATAAAAACCTAATGCAATATTCTCACCTGTCTCGGTTGTAGCCCACCTCTGCTGCAGCGTTGGGTGAAGGAATGAGAAGATCCACCACTCCAGTCTCCAGCTCCTACATGCAGACATGCAGTCTTATTTAGATAAATACTTCCAGATTCTTTTTCAACAACTTTCGTTCGGATAAATCAAACTTTTTTCAATCTGCAATATAAAGATCACATGAAGGATTGCCCTACCTGACACATTTCTGTAATTGTGTCGTCAAACACTCCTCCTGCATCATCTGCCCCTTCTCCCACAAGTTTTACTTTCCAGGCACGGGACGGCAGTCTCAAATCTGACGCGTTTAGTTTCACGACCTGCCTGGCAATCTGGACAAAGATGGGTTTACACTTCCTCCCCCTGACAGAAAAGGGTAGAGAGGGGGAAAATAAAACATTAGCAGAATCTGAATTGTTCTTTCGTTTTAGCATTAATGTAAAAAAAAGGGGTAAAAAACTGCACTAAATCTGCAGGGCTCTGACTGACCTTGTGGAAATTCTTTTGACTGTGATCTGTGGTCCGTAATTCTTGCCCTGCACCATGGTTTTCCCTATAGAGCGCACCATGGGCAGTGTGTAAACTCTAGGGGCCAGCAGGGGTCTCAGCTGACCCTGGACTATACCCCACGTTCCAGCATTATAGCGTGACGTGCAGCTCTGCAACATAACAACAGCATCATGAGGCTTTAGGATTTAACAGTGTATGTCCAACAGATTGAATGTAGCTGACAAGGGTTTATACCTGGTTGTTGGGGCTGAGATTGAGCAGTCTCCATGAAGAATACATGAGGTCAGAGAAGTGGTAGAGCAGACGTAGTCTGGCTCTCAGAGCCTCCATACTGACCTCTCTTAAAGCACTGTACTGAGGAGGCACAGACACGGGTAAACCCAACTGCAGAGGCACCGATGAACCTGAGCATAGTAGAAAATGAGCGCAAATCAGACGTGCTGCTTTTTTCAACTTTTAACTGATGCACACCAAGTGTGAAAATACCTGGAGCACGTGGTGGTACAGGAGGTGCAGTCCATGCTGCACTGTGACAGCGTCCTGCTGAGATCTGTAGGATGTTTTTCCCCTGCAAAGCAGTCAGAAGGGTCGGCTCTCTGACATGGTTGGTGTGGCCCAAGCCCAGCTACAAACACACATGTTACAAAGTTTGAATCATCTAGAATACAAGATTTAGGTCAACTGTGCCTTTTAAATATGTGATCTCGGTAAATATCAACACTAGATCTGGTGACTCAAATGATGTTAAGACAGCCCATCCTTAGGCGTTTCACACAGTGAAACACTGAAATGCAGAAAACATCGGGCCCGTTGTCTGCTAAACATAAGTTTAAGCTTATGTTAAACTTCCTCCATTAGCACATGCAAACACACCTGTCCCTCTGAGTTGCTCCCCCAGGCATAAACATCTCCAGTTGATGAGAGTGCAAGTGTGTGCTCCGCCCCAACAGCCACATCCTCTATGAACACACCCATCAGAGCAGGAATCTGCTGAGGTCGGTTATGATTCCGTGCTCGGCCCTCCGGCAGACCAATCAATCGATCTAAAGTCATTACAGCAGACATCGGGACAAAATCGAAACAATTTAGCACATCTTCAGCACACCTTGTTGCTTTCATAAAAAGCCTGACTGAAATATTAAAACCATTATAATAGTTTTTTTATTAAATGTCATCCTTTCACAACAAGATATAGGCCTTAACATGCTGCTCAGCCTCTTCTGCCGTATCGCAAGATGGAAATAAATGTGTGGCTACATGACTTACCCTGCCCAAAAGTGTAGACATTTCCATCTTTGGTTAGAGCAACAGAGAACTGAGTCCCACATGCCCCCTTCTTTATTCCAAGTCCACACAAAACATCCACTTTCTGTCAAACAAGAACACACACTCTTCATGACACATTGTGCAAAGATCAACACTTTATTACGTAAGAAGTTTAGTGTATCTCTTGTGTTTGTGTACGACATTTTACCTGTGGAGATGATTTGGCTGTGGAGTTTCCCAGTCCCAGTTTGCCATAGTCGCCATCACCAAACGCCCATACAGTCATTCCATCAGCTGATATGGCCAGGGTGTGATTCAACCCACATGCAACCTATGATCATGGTCATGTATATGTTCAAATGATTTCAGAAACTTGAACTAATGTTTATGATACATTTATTTACATGCTGCAGCTGTAATTTATTGAGTCTTACCTGTCCAACCTGGTGGCCCTCCAGAGCAACAACTTTCTCTGGCAGTTTTTTGTTAGATGTGTTACCAAGCCCCAGTCTGCCGTAGTCTCCATTACCAAAAGAAAAGAGCTTTCCATCTGCAGTCACTACAGCTGAATGCTTAAAGCCACACGACATCTACACACAATTATACAACAAAATAATATTGGCTACGGGAGGTGCGTGAATGAAAGTAAACACGTCAAATGAGCATAGGCAGGACTATGCAGCACATTTTTAAAGTGTGTTTTTCTGACCTGCACCACTTCCTCTCCCTGTAGCGCTTCTATCTGCCGTGGTCTGCGCTGTCTGTCACTGTTGCCGTGGCCGAGTTTTCCATAGTCTCCATCTCCCCAGCTGAACACCTCTCCGCTCTCAGTCAAAGCCATTGAATGACCATCAGACCCACAAGATGTGACCAGCTGAGTCACCACAAATCCTGTATAAAAACACATTGCACAGACAGATTTTAATTTTAAAAGATCAACCTTGAGTAATCCGATCACAGCTGAGCATTACAAAGGCATGTCTGTCGACCTCCGAGACCACTAAAATTGTAACCATGTGCGGGCAATTGTTACTTGCCTTGAAGTGCTGATATGACAGTGAGGATGTGAAGATCGTCTGAATTTCCTTGTCCGAGGCGTCCATAACTTCCTTCTCCGCACGCAGACACAGTTCCATTTGCTTGGATCATAAATGTGCAGTTCTGCCCACAAACAACCTGACGATACACAAATAAGTAAATAAACACACGAATGATTGAAAGGTAGTGTTTGTGTTCATTTACATGCATACCTGCTGGGCTTGAGAGAAAGAGGGAGCGAGAGTTGGCACCAGAATGTTTCGCCCAGCCTCAGCAAGCTGACCGTGCCTGCCAGCACCCCATAAAAACACATCACACTTTCCTCCGAGGTGCCAGTCCTTAAAGACACAGAAGCACATTTGAAACATTTACACATTTATAACAGTGATAATGTATCAATATTTGTTTTATGCTGTTAGTTTTGCTCTCACTTCTGGTCTGGAAGTGGCCCAAGACATGATCTGCTCATCCATCCCAGACACCCATTTGCTGTTATCCTATGTGTACAATAATCAACAAAATATTGATTCCATAATGTTTATTTATAAACAGATTTTATATTCTGAGGTGTGTTGATCACTCTCACCATAAGCAGTGTCAGTTTGTCCGTGGCCACAGGTTCCAGATCTGGTACGATAAAAGACTCAGGAAAGGTGTGTCCACGTGCGAGAGCCTCTGCTGTTTTAACAGTGGTGGAGAAGCAGTGAAGCCACGCCCACTCACTGCTTGCCCAGGAGCCGGGGGAGGGTGAGGAAGTAGTGCCAGGCTCAGTTGGGCAGTGGGCCAGGTGAGGTGGGACAGGAGGGTGACACAGCAGAGCGTCTAACTGGAGACCCACCGCCAGAGACGCAAGGCACTGCATGTAAGGACTGTGAACAAGCTGCTCACCACAAACTACGTGAGGCTAAGGAACAAATAAATAAGATAAGAGAAACTGCAAATGATCACATTGAACATTAACCTGTTGGTATTCTTTTATTTTTCCATGAATAGTGTTTGTTAAACTGATCTAGTTTTCAGTATAACTGTGAGTACCTTCTCATATGCGTACTGCTCCTGAAGCATGATGGGAAGTCTCTCCAGGAAGGCCCTCATGCATGGAGCCATGTTCAATCCCACAACGCCCTGCTTCTTTAGAGCCGTGCGGCAGGTTGCTAACACGTGATTGGTTGCCATGAACTCCGCAGAGCAATTTACCACCAGCACATCCTACAAAAGAAACTTCAGTACGCAACATCTACTCTATGTACAGGAGTGGCCAATAGTGATGTCTGGAGCCACTCAGGTTTGATTAAACCTTCAAAACATAAAGTGTATTGTACAAGAAATATACATACTGAAAATATTTGGTAAAAAATGCAAACTTGAGAATATTGGGGAATTTGACCCATTGAAATCTTCACAATCCTTACTTAAAATCTATGAAAATGTTCTGAACAGGAAATGTTCAGGATTTTCTTACCATAGAGCGATTGGAGCAGATTGCCACACCTACATCAGGGATCCAAACAGTGTTGTGAATAGCTCCTGATCCAGCTACTACGGTCTGTAACACTGATCCATCCTACATATTCCAACAGGCACACATTTAGCATTTATATCACAATGGTCATACGTTTGTAACTACGGCAATACACAATTATAAAGACTTACCCGTAATGACCAGATGTTCAAAAGTCCACCAACCCCTCCAGACATCAGAGCCAGCCCATCTGGACTGAACGCCACTGTCCGAACGGAAGTCATGTGACCCCGCAGCTGGAATACACACAGTGCTCCATCACACTGCTGTGGGTCCAGCTGGAGAGTTGTGGAACACAATCATCTTAAAGCCTCAATAAAACATGAGATGAATAGCACAATAGAGTTAATTTATAATTCAGAGATGTACTGGTGTGTTACCATCAGTTTGGACTTGGATTCGGTTTCCCACCATGCATCAGGACATGCAGTGCTGGACTGTGAATATGATGAAGGGTCCTGTGGTACGGTCCACACAGATACCAGACCATTCTGACAACATCTGAAATTCATAAAAACCCACTGATTAGAACATAAACTCATCAGACATTTTTCTCTTATGTGCCTTTTTGGACATACGTGGCAAACATGTTGAGAGGTTTAGGTCCTTGACCAGGCAGGTTACACCAAGCAACCGCGTTGACAACTGCTGGGTGGGTAATGCTTTGCAGACAAGTCCAACTTTGGCCCAAACCCAAACCAGATCCCGTCCAGAGACGCACAATCTCCTCTTTGGCACAGCTGAGCAACACTTGTCCACCTGGAGCCCAACGCAATGAACTGATACTTTCCTAGACACACATGAAAAACATTTTACAAGTTAATTAATTTCAAAAGTGTAAAACTATGTGTATATGTGTTGTTTATATAGTGCATCGTGAATACATTTCGTTGTACTGTACTTGTATGTGTGTAATGACAATAAATTGAATCCAATCCAATATACCTTGTGAGCATCAATGACCACCAAGGATCCATTTTCTAAGGGCTCCTTAGAACCAACCAGAAGCTTTCCATCTGCATATCCAACTGCAAATGGACGGTCCTCACTGTACCATGCAATTTGCATCACAGCCACTGTAAAGAACAGCATCAGACACATACGCATAAAGGTCTTATTTCCTTGATATAAACATATATATATATATAGGGTGTGTTTGGATGTTAATGATTACAGTACCGTCTTTCCTGAAGCAGTGTTGAAGTTCAGTTCTCTGCAGGTCTGAATCATCCAGAACCTCAAGTATGCCCAGCGTCCCATCCATACGACCCACCAAAAGCAACTCTCGAGGTTCCCCACCCCACAGAGACCCGGCCTCCTCTTCGGGCCAAGCTAATGCTGACACCCAATGGGGTTGCAGATCCAACGAGGCCTTCCCACCTTAACAGCAACAGAAACTTCTAAAGATTGCACTATTATGGTTTAAACTATCATTAAATAAATGTTATTAGCATTGGTGACCCACCATTGACTTGCCAGATGTTGACAACTTTCTCCATGGCAGCAGCCAGATATTTCCCACTGACACTCCAGGCCACTGGAGCCAGGTTTGGATCGCCTGGTGAGCCCAGATTACTCACAGACTCTTCCAGAGTGTCATCGCTGACAAGATACAGAACAGTATCCTTACAGTTAGCAGTTTTAACGGGAGAAGAACGACCTTGATGGCTGTCATAAATCAAAGGAGAATGAGAAAAACTCACGCTTTGTTAAAGACGCATGTCTGCTGAAGAGTGTATAAATTTTTGGTCACGTTCCAAACTCGGACCGTTCCATCATTCCCACTGGTGGCCAGGAGGCCTTTTTTGCTACACCACCCACATGTGATCACCTACAAGAGACCAAATTAAAAACCACTGATGAAAACAGCTACATGCTATGTGATTTGCATGAAAGGGTTAAAGCAGCATAGTTTGCATCCCAGAATGCATTGTATAATACCCTGCTCTGATGAGCCTCTAGTCTGTATGCGGTCCACTTCCGCAGGTCTCCTACCACGTCGGCAAAGGTCTGAGGGCGGCTATGGTTGTCTCGGTCATGAGCAGCCAGTGTGCGCACCAGCTGCTGTGCGGCCCATTGGCGGTGCTGCGATGAGAGTCGGGATGAGAGGCAACATGCCGCCAGCGCATTTGCCAGCTCCAAGGGGCCTACAGCAAGGGGGCATAGGAAATGTGGGTAAGGACAGGTGATATAAACCCTGCGACGACCCAAGCAGAACAAAGCCAGGGTGTGAACAAGAAACACATATAAACACAATCAGAAGAAAATGTGAAAACGTAGTGGCGGTGATATGACTGTCAGACTGTGAAACAAATAAAACACCACAAACAAAAGTAATGAGATTAAACACAAGAAATTAAATTCAAGACAGCTGAAAAACATACAAACATGTGCACGATGTGGCAAGCGGTTGGCTACATGTTGACTGACCTCTCTTTTCCTGTTCAGCCTTGTCGTAACCGTGTCGAAGTCTGGCACCTTTATCAGCAAGCAGGGCTACCAGTGCCTGAGTCACCACAAAATTGGGTGACGTCACCAGTTTGTTTTCCTCAGCCACACCTCTTAAAAAACTGGGCAGAAATTTCCGCTGGATAGGATCATCCACTGTTGTCAGATTCATCCCTGTGGCAGCTGATATCAGATTCTACAGAGAACACAAAAGTACTTATCTAACTGCTGCAGAGAACACAAAAGTACTTATTTATTTTACTTTGCAGCAGTTAGATGTGTTGGGAAAAACAGAAAACATTCCAGGGCTTTTGTCTACAGCCATCATCTCTAAGTGAGAATAATATTTACTACATATTTCTGAGAACATTTGGCAACCTGAGTGCACAACTGGACGAGGAGCTTCGCAGCGCTGGGGCTGTTTGATGCCAGGCATCCCACGGCAGTGCTGAGGTATGCCAAACAGGAGATGGGTTTGGTGGGCTTGCTGGCCCCTCGAGGACGCTCGGAGGATCCAGGGCCTAATGCAAGACCTGTGGATAGTCCGGCTCTACCTGCTGCAGCTAAACACATCAGACGCACCAGAGTCCTAATGTCTGTTAAGCCCAGAGACTCTAAGCCTGCCGCCAGACTGCAACTAGACCCACTGAAAAGTAAATATAAATATATATTTACATGCGGGCACACACATAAACGGACAGACACAAGAAGCAGCACACACACCTGACTGACAGCAGAGACAGTGCTCTCATGACCATTGTTCTGGCCAACAGCACTTGTGCTGCTGCAGTGACTCTTTTCAGAGCCACCAGACGATCGGTGTTCGATGTCTGCAGACTGGACGCCTGCTCGCCCAGAGACAATCGACCTGATGAGCTCTTATCCACCGAGCTCTGGCAACCTATATAAATCACAAAGTACACAATATTAAAATATTCAGAGTTAGAAGATATCTTCACTGTCATCGACCACATAACTTCAGCTTTAGGATGTTATTATCTGACCTATCTGCAGTAGAGTCTCCTCCATGCTGTTAGTGGCAGTAACCATGGCAACCGAGGCTCCGAGGGGGTCAGTGTCTGGAAAATGAACGGCCTCGGGGACGGGTCTGCGTTCACTGAGACCCAGCGGTGCAGAGAGCATCTCAAACTCCTCCTCACCAGTTAGACGCTCGGTGTCATCTACATCCAGCATGTCCCAGTCTTCTGACATAATTACACAACATATAATCAGACCAAAATACATATCAGCAGGGGTTGGAAATAGTTTTCACAATCCTTAAAGTTGATGTGAAAATTCTTTTTTATTTACTCACCCTTACGTCATTCCAAACCTGTATGACTTTTTTCAGCAGAAAACAAACTATTTTGAAGAATGTTGGTAATCATTGGCACTCATTGACTTCTCAAAATGTATTTTGTGTCGCACAGAAGATGGAGTCATACAGGTTTTGAGCAACATGAGGTTGAACAAAATGATGACAAAATATGTGGGTGAACTATCCCCCAAATATTCAGAGGAAAAACCTTTTGAAAATATTTAAACGTTTTTGCAATTCATTATGATGCTGTGCACGTCACACACTTCACTTTTAAGTGTTTGCTCTTGCGTTTGTTCTTATAAACCCCATTGGGTGTGTTGTGAAAGATTATGGAGAGAAGCTTTTGATACCTTCATACACACTGTCTTGTTTTCCCAGCAGGTCTGGCGCTTGACCTTTATACCTAAACAACACAGACAAGTAAAAATGTTACATTTACGTCACACAATCATAATATGACAGTGAACATGTTTCTCTCACACCTTTCTGGCAGTGGTCCTTTAATCTTGCTCTTCATGTTGAGGTACTTCTCTCTGCAGCTGCCACAGAGCAGGTAATATGGATTCCCGCTTCCACACTCTCCTCCGAACCAGCCGTCCACGTAGGATCCGTTGCTGCGGTAGCCCTGGCGGTTGGCACTGCGACCACAGCCCGGGTGACTCTTCTTCATGTGCTGGTTAAAGCTGGACACGCTCACCCCGCAGAGCTCGCACACCACCACCTCATCACGGTCTTCAGACTCACACACGTGCTAACACGGGAGGACAAAACAAAACCAAACAACTGAGGTTAGATGGGAGCGCAAGTTTGATCTGGTTTAAAGTAGTTTTTGGTTACATTTGGTTAGAAATGTATGCAACACACATTTGAACTCAAAAGCAAATCATTGAAACAGAGGTAAGTGCTGAGGTGTCCCATTATCATATGTCTTTGATGGGCCAAGAAGGGCATGCACCAGTGTTAGTTAGACAGATGAGTGAGAAACTGAGCTTTCAGGAGAATTCCGACTGTGCCCATGAGTGCTGGAATACTGGAGTATTCGTAATGTGTGTACACTACCGGTTGAAAATTCGGGGTCACATGACTAAAATACTCGTCATGTCCTTAAAAACCTTATGCCTTAATGTTGAATGTTAGCTACGTTACAAAAACTTTACACAGTAGCTCAGCTAACTGAAATTTTGTTGAATAAAAACGTTTTTGAAAGGGAAGGATTGGACTAAATAATGAAGAAAAAACTGCCAATAAGACTCCAGAATTGACTGGAAGAATTCAGAGTACATTTCTACAAATTTTAGGCAAAGGCTGGCTACTCTGAAGATAAAATAAACACAGCCTTACTATTAGTTTTGATTAATTGTGGGTTGTTTTCAGTGAACATAATTCCTAAAGCTAAATCTGTTATTACATACTTTGAAAAGCTACTAATTCAAAATGTAGAAAAAAAGATTGAGTAACGTGGGCATGTTTGCATCAGAGTGCCGTGCAGTGGGGTTAAAGGCAAGTAGTAAAGCAGCGGCAGCCCCAAGCTGCTGTCACACACACCCATGTTGGCCAGTCCAGTACCTCCGGGATCCACATTCCCAGAATGTCAGAGTCGGATGCAAGTTCCTGTGTAAACATGGCTTCCATGGCCTCCTGATCAAGCTCCAGTTCCAATTCTTCATCTAGATTGAAGTCGTACAGTGCCCTGAGAGGTCCAGGCTCCTGCTGCAGTCCAGATCCTTCTCGACGGGCCTGCGTTCGATGTGCCTGCACTGAGCGGTACAGTCCAGCTGGAAAAAAATAACACACTATTACTGATGTATCCGTGTTGCATGGGTTTTTAAGATGTTTTGGTTTGAATAATGACATACCTGCACGAGCTAGTAAAGTGCGCGCAGCAAGGTCGAAGCGATGCTTCCTGCTAGCAGTGGAGCGACCTCTGGGAGTGGGAACGGCCGAGGCAGAGGCCGCATCTTGATCGAGACTTTCAGGACTGTGGAGGGAAAGATTACAGGTATTGTATGCTATTATTTTGGAATGTTAAAACTAGCCAATCAGAAAGGCTCACAGTCAATAAATACTGTTTATCTTTTTGCAAGTTGAGGTAAGGCTTGTCACACATTACGTATGAATCACCTCTCACTAAATCCCTCCTCCGTTTCTGCAGAATCAGCATTTGGGATGTCTCCTGGGGAGCGCAGGGAACTTCTCTCCCCACCCTTACCCCCTCCCGCAGCACCAGAGCAGGGGTCTGAAGCTTCCTCTGAGTCTCCCGTCCCCGGGTGGTCGATCATCCACATGGCAAGTACAGTGATGTTCTGAGCATCTGCCTCACCATGTGCACCTACAGACCAAGACAAAACATAATCTTAAAACTGATGAGAAGGTCGCGTCTCTTGAGGAATAGAGGAGATCAAAGTACCTGTTGCTTCCAAAGCTTTCATGATCTGTCGGAGTGAGAAGCCCATTTCTAACAGTGGAACACTGATGGCAGGTGGTGGCGGAGATGTGGAGAGACGACTGGTGGGGTCTGATGATGCTTTAAGGAAACAAACACAGACAGTTGTGCAGTTGAAAACTAAATACTGAAAGGACTAGTGAAAATGCTTGGACATTTTGCTAATTAAATTATAAAAATGTCAATAGTTAATACTTAATCAGGGTAAGAGTTTGCATGAAAAAAAACATGTAAATTTGAAGAATTCTACTGAATATATTTTAGAAATAAATGCATAATCAATTCTATGTGGTCATTATGTAAGTTACTGATTAAAATGACACAATTTGTGAGTAAAAACTGGGTTGGGTATACGTCTAAAAAGTCAATATGTCTTAACCAAATTAAAATGATCATTGATTATGATGGAATTTTAACGACCCTGTGGGTCAAAATGACGAATAATGAGAAAGTCTAATGCAATCTCTGGTTGTGTTTGTACCTGTCCTGCTGGTGGTTCTGGCAGGCTGGGATTCTGGTGATGTGAGGCTCTGTCTACGGCCGTGCTCATCTGATGGCGAGGTGGGCAAGGATGAGACCGGAGGGGTCTGAGCCCTCCGCGATGGCAGCAGGGTGGTTGTTGGGTAGCTGGAGAACATCTGTCTGCTCCCACATACACATGCACATTAATCAAGACAGGTTGCAACTCAATGGTCACACAGACATTATTAAAGGGATTCTGAAAAAATGTGTCGTGTGTACCTGAGCAGGCTGAGAGGCATCACTCCAGGTGACTCAGAAGCTGGTGCAGTCTCAGCATCTGTAACAGGTGTGGTTGCTGTGGTAACAGGCGTGGTTGCCGTGGTGGTGTCCTCTAGTGAAGAGCTCATGAAGGAGGTGCTGCTGGACGCTGAGGGGGAGGTGGTGACTGGAGTCTGAAACTGTTGGTCGCCCTCTAACTCCTCACACTCTGTATCCACTAAAAACACACAGAGTCATGTAGTCTATGAAAAAAAACTGTGGCGTGTGATCTAAACCTTGTGATTTCATGTGTGTCAGACATGTATTGTGTACCTGTTTTGGCGCTGTGGCCTTCTTGTTCATCAAGTAGACTGTTGACCACCAGTTTATAGATCATAGCCTGTGCCCGCTCCAGATCCGCCAGGCCGAGCGCTTTTTTGATGGGCGACCTCATCACTGCCCGTTTCACCATGTGTCGCATCAGGAACTGCAGAGCCGATCTCAGCTCCGCCTCCTCCTGACAGACACTCACGCCGGGGCTGGCACAATCCGCGTTATGACCACTGTCAGGCATCACTTTGGGGATGAGCAGGAGTTCAGCATATTTACTGCAGCTCAGGAGCACGCTCAAAGTCTTCATCGCTCCGAGGTACAGATACGACAGCTGCACCGCATGCACTTCTATCTGCGCGGCTGCCTCCTGTGAGCTTCCCCGTGACCCTGATGTGTCCTGCAGCCTTCGACGTCCTTCTGCCGGAGCCTGTGGTGAAGCATCCTGCGTGTAGGTAGCCAGCTCGCTCTCAGACCGGGAGTTAGGAGGGGCACGGGCTCGCACCTCATCCAAGCTGTGAGATACACGCAGGTCACCTGTTCCCTCTTTCGGTTTGGCAGGTGGCTCGCCCTCACGTTCCTCCTGGGGTTCGTGCCGGTGTCTGCGCTCGTGCCGGCGGGCTGAGGCGGGTCTGGGGCCGTCGTCCTGCAAGTTGGCAAGGGCAGTGAGGTCCAGCAGCAGTCCTGCAGTCAGTCCACGGAAACGAGACACGTCGAATGGCAGAGGCTCGATGGGCTCCAAGTTGTACAGCGGCGTGTCACTGGGCGACCAAAAAGTGGGGAAGCTTCAATGACAAGAAGTGACAAACCAACAAGAGAGAGGAAGAGAGAAAGTGAGGGAGCAGGGAGGAGGGCCAGGGACATGCAACCTTATGGAGCTAATGCACAGGAAAAAGCAATGAAATGATTAGCGAAAGAAGAAGAAAAGCAAAACTTCGAGAGATACCCAGAGAATGTGAGACCTTGGGGAAGTAGGAACGAGGTAAAAGAAATGACTCAGTTTGATAGATCCAGAGTGCAACAAACCACACAAACATTCACCCGTCTCTCACCTGATGGTGATCTCTGCCTCATCCCACTGCACCTTGGCGGAAGTGCTCCCATCCTTCACAACACCCAGCAGAGTGGCATGTCTCCCTGTCTGCTTGTGCACACACCGTCCCCCAATCCTCAACCCACCATCTACTCCCCCGATAACAGCTAGCACAGGCCACACCTGGTGGCACAGCGTCCGCAGGTGCGGCTCAGACAGCTCCGCCGTGGTGTGTCGTCCGCTTCTTCCTCTCTCCTCCTCTCGCTCTTCTTCTTTCTCGTCCTGCTCTTCACGGCTCTGTGCCGAGCGGCTCTTGCGCAGTCTGGTGGCCCCTCCTGGAGGAGCTCCGTCTCGGAGACAGCCTCGGATCTGCTGGAGGCGCTGGAGGATGCTGCGGTTGATGGTTTGGGTCCAGTGCTCAGATCGATGTAAGATGCGAACCAGCTGGGTGGTGGCTTCTGCGAGGACGGTGGCGACGGGGCTACAGATGGGATCACCAGGTAACAGGTCACGGGGTGTGCCCCTCATCTGCATGTCACAGATTTTTACCTGTAGGGTAAGCGACCAGAGATGAGACAGATTTGTGTTGTTTTTTTGCATTATTTTAAAGGCACAAGGTTAGTCAATTATTTTATTCTCCTTGTTTTGTTTTTGACTTTTGCCTTTCTCTGTTTGTCTAACCTTCTCTCCTGGGTTGCTGCTGTAGAACATCACACAGGGATATAATTCTGTGGCATCAACATCCTCAAAAGCCAGTTTGGGTTCCTGCCACACAAACATGCAGGTCATGAGAGGAATTTGGCAAAATGTGTTTTGAAAACATATCGTAAAATTGGTTGACTATGTTTTTGCTTTTGGGCTGTGCCGCACCTCTCCATTCTTGCCAAAGGACACCGTCCTAGCTTCCATGTCCAGCACACAGGTGATGTAGTCTCCCTGCGTGTAGCTGGACAGAGCGAGGCTCTGCTCTCCATTGTGGTAAAGGTTGCCACTGTACGCACGGTACAGCCACATGTCTGCTGTTGTGCGGTGGTTAAAGTCGTGCACAGGCCAGCGTGACACACCCACACAGGTGCCCTCATTTCCACGATTCTCCTTCACGATGAAGAACTGAAAACAGCACAGGGCAAAAAACATTTGTAAACACGTGCACGCACTTTAATGTACTTCAATAGTTAAATACACAACATGGTGAGTTTTGAGATACTAGTGTGTGTGGTAGTCTGGGTATGAAATTAAGTGTCCAACCTTCCATTGGTAGCAGCCAGAGGAAATGCCAGTGGATGCCAGACCATAACCTTTGCCTCCACTGCCATGAGTCAACCCCTGTCCACTTTCCACCACACAGCACTGTGCCTTCTCTGGGTCAAAGGTCACTTCCTGAATGGGCAAATTTTCCTCCTCCTCCTCGGCCTCACCCTAAAAATATTGACAACCATAAAGGTGATGTAATGACATGCATGTAAAATAATGATAATGACATTGATGTTCGAATTGGAAGAGCATTGTGCTGGCAGCGCAATCTAATCATAGCTCAAATGCATTTCAAGTTGCTTTGGATAAAGGCATCTGACAAACCTATACATGTAAATAACATAATAGAGAGAAGAATGTCAGGTTTAAGTACATTTTGAAGGTGTAAAATCTTCTTCACATTCCCTCACCTGTAGTTTGAGTTCCTGCTCTCTCTCTTTCAGCTGAATTGTGTGTTTGGCTTGAGCAACAGGTGCTTCCCACATACAGTCAGAGAGCAGCGAGAACAATCTCTCCACCACCTACCACACAAATCAATTAAGCACTGAAACACACAGTCATTTAATAAGAGCACAACACAAGTGTTTGGAGTCAGACCTGGGTCATCTGATGGTCCTCCACACTGCTCTCACAGGCAGGAAGTACAGCTTCCAGTACATGCAGGGCTAACAACCGCGTCCTCAAATTACCAACTAACGGAACACCTGAAAAATACAGATATACTAACCTTCAATATCTGTGTCTGTGTGTTATTTACATGTATGCCGTTGTTTTACCTGAGCAGCATTTCTGAGCGGCAATGTTGAGAAGTACTTCGGTCCATTTGGGAGAGGCCATCTTAGACTGGATTGCTTTGGAAGAGACAACTCGACGCAGAAACACCAGGAAATCTCCGAGGTGCAACTCTGCAGTGTGCCTCTTGCGTAACAATGCTATACAAAAAAATAATGCATTAATATCTCACAATAAAATAAAACTTTAGGGTATGTTAGTGCAATGAATGTAACGTTGCAGTTGCTCAGAGAGCCCTACCTCTGAAATCTTTTTTCTGAGCATCTGCGCAGTCGTCCGCTTTCTCCTGGAGTTCTGGACTTGCGTTGAGTGTGCTTCCAGCAGCTTGAGACAGCAGTGTCTTCAGCTGACTACAAAGAAGATCCAAGAGCGCCTGGACCACCTTAGGACTCAACCTGTCTGCATATGTCCTAAATAAGCAACAGAATAACTGAGTGAGTCTTGTGTTGCTCAAATTATGTGTATTTTGGAATCCCATTTAAATTATATTTAAACACGTTATAAAATACGACCTGATATGATTTTTTTATTGTGTTCTGATTTTATATCTTAGCGTCTTTAGAGACGCAAATGCAGTCTGTGAGTGAACAGACATACCCCGTGCTGATGGCCAGTATCTGCAGCAGTCTTGTGCTGGCCACTTTAAGAGCAGTGTTGAGCTGAGAGCCCGCAGGTTTGTGTAGGAGCTGCAGAGTCTGTCCAAGAAGAGTTTCTGTACCACAAAGCTGTGAGAGGACATCCAAGAGGCCACTAGAGATGGCCAGGGACACATCTACAGGCTGGTATCGCACACTTAGAGCAAAGACCGTCACCAAAAGCAGCCTTTGCTGGGCCTCTGAAAACATACACAACTGTGAATACATGCTAGCGTTAATATACAGTACCCTATATGAACCTGTGTGGGTTTGCTCGAATACTTCACCTATGTGGTGTTTGTTAGCCTGCAGAGCTCTCTCTAATGTGACTGACAGCTGCTGGTATATCTTATGCACAGCTGTCTGAATGTCCATCTGTAAACTCTTCTTGGCTGCTCGGATTCCATCCTACAATGAAACACAAATCACATCACTGGAAAATCTCGGACTACATTCTTGACACCATTTTAAATGATTTATCGTAACCTTTAGCATGCCAGCCTTGTAGAGTACACAGTCTGCTATTGTTCTAATTGGAATCGATTTAAAAAGATGTACAACAATAACCTGGTAGTGGTGCAGTTGGACACTCTCTCCCTTCATTCCTCCACTGCTGACGGCACCCAGGCCAAAACATCCAGAGAGAAACTGCAGTCTGACAGACGTGAGCAGAGAGGCAGAGTGAAAACTGAGGCCTGTACGTTCAGTTCCACCTCCAGAAATCGTCTGGCTGCTCTTCTCCTCCATCCCAGAAATCAACACCACAATCTGATGCAGGGCCTCCAGACGCAACTAAAGAAACAACAACAGCAAAAAAAAACAGATGTGAACACATATTGTAAATGGAGGTGAGGGTTATTTCTTTAGTAAATAAAAAGTGTAACTAGATCATATTTTACATACAGTACACTCATTGTATGGGAGGAAGAATATAAGGACCTCTATCACCTTATTTACCACCAGTTTCTAAACCTTGGTTTGCTCACTTTTAGCTTAAACACAGAAGTGCACACACCTCTGCTCGGCTCTGCTGCTGCCCCATGGCTGTTATAATGGCTTGCGGGTTGGTGGAAACGCTCTCTTCTGGTTCTTTAAACATAGGAGCATTTCCAACATCTCCACTGATGAAGTTCACAATGTTCTCGATGAGAGCATGAAGCCTAAGCGAGTGGCTC
Organism: Barbatula barbatula; assembly: GCF_947034865.1. NCBI lineage: Eukaryota > Metazoa > Chordata > Actinopteri > Cypriniformes > Nemacheilidae > Barbatula > Barbatula barbatula. Next base: position 20,896,381 of record NC_136766.1, on the reverse strand, counting down.
AGGTCGAGGTCTGACTCCTCGTAGGACTGTGAAGAGCTGTACAGACACTCATGGGCCGAGCGTCTTCCAAACCAGTCAGCTGAGGAATCTGGAGAACTGTAGAGAAAGCCTAGAAGACATAAGAACAAATCTGTTACATTAGATAAAAGCTGGTCCCACAGTATGTTTATGCTAAACCTTGCTCTTGAAATGTAGATTCAGCACTCTTGTATTTGCAATTGACTTGACTGAAAATTCTATCATGAACTACTCCAACCGAACTGGTTTCAAACGTGTATAAATGTAGTTGTTCTGTTAAACACAAAGATATTTGGAAAAGTGTTAACGACTGACATTTCTGGGACATCATTGACTACCACAGTAGAAAACATTAAAAAGGTAGTAAAAAATACCCACATTTTGTGTTCAACAGAACAAAGACAAGGTTTGTTACAACTTGAGGGTGAGTATATGATGACAGAATTTTTGGGTGAACTATCCCGTTAATAGTTACATGTTATAAGCACTTGTTTCACTTTTTTGTTTGTTCATTGTGAGTAAAAATATGCATAATGGATTTACATAAAGGACGATGTCCGAATGTAGATTTTTGTTTTACAAATTAACCAAAACTGCAGCAGGAATTTCATGGTTTAATGGAGCCATGTATAAGAAACCAGACTGACACAGAGCTGTAAGAGACACATGTCTGCAGAAATGTTTTAATAGCGATGTACAATGTGTTCCAGCTGTAGTGCACGACTAAAGGGTCTGTGAGGGCTGAGGGAGGGGACGTTACCTCTTTTGCTAGGTGTGAAAGCTAAATCCAGATCCACATTCCTCCTTGCATTCTGAAAGAGATCACACCAACTGGTTATATAACTACAAATCACTACAATGATACAAAGAGTGAAGCAGATTAGATAAAAGGTGTGGTGTGTGGTTGAACTCACCAGTGAGTATCCTTCTTCATCAGACTCTGGTTGAGAGAGATCAGACTCACTCCTGGATTTTGTGAGCCTGTAACTGGGACTGTTCTGAATGGACCGACTTTCAGCCGACAAGCTCTCACTCCTATAAACCCACGCAAAATGACAATAGAATAAAATCTCTTGTGTGTTCTCATAATCGTCAAGAATAATGACCCAAATATTTGTCAATATCACTAATGCACACAGCTTTTAAAGTAATTGCAATTGGGTCAGTCTTTTAAATGTGCTTTAAAATTAGGTCAGCACATAACTGAAGTCGTAACTGAATTATGTGAAATTTAAAAAGTAGGTCAGGCATTCCTTGACAAGTGGAGTGAGTTATAGCAGAGCACTGGAGAGGGGGTCACTGAGCTTAAGAGAGACCTTTTTTACTCATTACGATTAAAACAGTTCAAAATGTTCACCAGGTTCATTTTCCAGGTTTAGTATAACTTTTTTAAGGTATGTTTATACTTTATTATGACATCACTCACCTCGTCATAAACACGCCTCCATCCTGGTTTGCCCCGCCCACCAGGTGTTGCTGACTGGTGTGAGTGAGCGGCGTGCTGACGGCCAGCAGGAGCATGGCGCAGCGGTGGATGACAGCATTGCATGCAGTGGTGTAAAGATCCTGTCCCTCCTGAGGAGCCGTGCTGTTCCTGCGTTCCGGACCGGGCTGAGCAGGCTCTTCCTGTACACTCATGCTGCTGGGTCGATCCCGGTCTCTTCCTCGTGTGGCTTCCCGTGTTGACAGAAAACATTGAAAGATTTCTGTGCCCGCCAAGACATAGAACGGCCATATTAGGGAAGCAGCCAAGAAGCGTGACGCTGTTATAAGGCATCTATGACTGATTATTACACAATGCTATTAGAGTTATTCCATAAAGCCATAGTCAGGTTACTGCTCTACTTTGTATTTTTATTTAATCGGTGTATGTTGTGTGCTATTGCATAGCAATGGGTAAAAATAACATTTCACGTCCACCAGATCCTGATCAGATGCTTTCAATAAGACCATTTATAACAAAATGATACTGAAAATAAGTTCAATGTAAAACTATCAGATTTTCATCTCTTACTGGAGAACGAAAACTGTTAGGGTACAGGGTGCGCATTAATGTGTGATTAAGTTCATTCAACGCCACCCAAAGCATCAGCCAATGTCAACATACACACAGATGCTCTTCACACACATCCAAACTCACTTCCTGCAGTCATGACCTCATGCTCTCTCTCCTCGTCCTCATCTTCCTGTTCCTGGTGTCCCTCCTCTCTGTCTCTCTCTCGATCTCTCTCCTCCAGTTCAGCCTCTTCGTCTATGGTACGGGTGAACGAGTGCTCCTGAGGGTCCATCTCTAGCGAGTCCACATTATCAGAGATCTGCACAGGGGAGAAATTACATTACTGTATATGGGCCATGCTACAGAATTGGTGCCAAGTCAGAGTTGGAAACATCTTGAACATTTATTTTCTATATGCATATTGTATAATATCAAATTTCTAGTAATTGTGCAGTTAAATTTCATATTGTCCTTTCAGAAAGTTTTAGAATGTTCTTCCTCTCCCCAAATTTGGTCACTTCCGAACCGCAATGACATAATTTAATAAGAATTATTATATTGATCTAGTAAGATTTGTTTAAATCTACACACAAATATATTTGTTGATATTTAAAAAACATTTCACAAGTATATCAATAACAGTAACAACTTAAACAGTATTTTAAAAGTTATTTTGTGAGATTTGTTGTATTTTTAATGCAATCTTTCTTTGTAAAAGGCATACAATTGATAATACGGATTTCAAAGTTAAGGACTAATTAGTTTATATAAACATTGAACCAACCACTATCATAACATCTTAGTTGATAATTTAATGCACTTTATTTTTGACAAAACATCCCATGTTTCGGACACATTTTCATCAGTGTTGGTAATTTTTTAGTAGTGAGCACAATATGTAATAAAGTGGGTACGGAAAGTATTCAGACCCCCCTTAAATTGTGCACTCTTTGTTATATTGCAGCCATTTAAGTTTTTAAAGCCATAAAAAAATTCTCATTAATTTACACACAGCACCCCATATTGACAGAAAACACAGAATTGTTGACAGTTTTGCAGATTTATTAAAAAAGAAAACCTGATATATCTCATGGTCCTAAGTATTCAGAACCTTTGCTCGGTATTTAGTAGAAGCACCCTTTTTATCTAATACAGCCATGAGTCTTTTTGGGAAAGATGCAACAAGTTTGTCACACCTGGATTTGGGGATCCTCTGCCATTCCTCCTTGCAGATCCTCTCCAGTTCTGTCAGGCTGGATGGTAAACGTTGGTGGACAGCCATTTTCAGGTCTCTCCATTGATGCTCTATTGGGTTTAAGTCAGGGCTCTGGCTGGGCCATTCAAGAACAGTCACAGGGTTGCTGTGAAGCCACTCCTTTGTTATTTTAGCTGTGTGCTTAGGGTCATTGTCTTGTTGGAAGGTGAACCTTTGGCCCAGTCTAAGGTCTTGAGCATTCTGGAAAAGGTTTTCGTCCAGGATATCACTGTACTTGGCCGCAGCTGAAAAACACCCCCACAGCATGATGCTGCCACCACAATAATGCCTCACTGTTGGGACTGTATTGGACAGGTGATGAGCAGTGCCTGGTTTTCCCCACACACACCGCTTAGAATTAAGGGCAAAAAGTTCTATCTCGGTCTCATCAGACCAGAGAATCTTATTTCTCACCATCTTGGAGTCCTTCGGGTGTTTTTTAGCAAACTCCATGCAGGCTTTCATGTGTCTTGCACTTAGGAGAGGCTTCTGTAGGGTCACTCTGCCATAAAGTCCCGACTGGTGGAGGGCTGCAGTGATGGTTGACTTTCTACAACTTTTTCCAGTCTCCCGAATGCATCTCTGGAGCTCAGCCACAATGATCTTTGGGTTCTTCTTTACCTCTCTCACCAAGGCTCTTCTCCCCTGATAGCTCAGTTTGGCCGGACGGCCAGCTCTAGGAAGGGTTCTGGTCGTTCCAAATGTCTTCCATTTAAGGATTATGGAGGCCACTGTGCTCTTAGGAACCTTAAGTGCAGCAGAAATGTTTTTGTTACCTTGGCTAGATCTGTGCCTTGCCACAATTCTGTTTCTGCGCTCTTCAGGCAGTTCCTTTAACCTCATGATTCTCATTTGCTCTGACATGAACTGCGAGCTGTAAGGTCTTATATAGAGAAGTGTGTGGCTTTCCTAATCAATTCCAATCAGTATAATCAAACACAGCTGGACTCAATTGAAGGTGTAGAACCATTTCAAGGATGATCAGAAGAAATGAACAGCACCTGAGTTAAATATAAGAGTGTCACAGCAAAGGCTCGGAATACTTTGGACCATGTGATTTTTCAGTTTTTCTTTTTTAATAAATCTGCAAAAATGTCAACAATTCTGTGTTTTTTCTGTCAATATGGGGTGCTGTGTGTACATTAATGAGAAAAAAATGAAATTTAATTATTTTAGCAAATGGCTACAATATATCAAAGAGTGAAAAATGTAAGGGGGTCTGAATACTTTCCGTACCCACTGTATATACAGCGTATTGTTAAAGGGGTGATTTTACACTGTTTCATGCATTCTGACTTCTTAAAAATGTTAAACGTGCTGGATTCTCATGCTTTACATGGTCAACTTGTCCAAAAATTAGTTGGACGTATGATGTAGTATTTCTGTGCTTGATACACTCGCCCAAGGTTCGTATAAGGTTTCTGAAAGTTTTTTGCAACATTGAACTTCCTGAAAACTATATTTTTCCTAATTTTATTTATAATTAAATGTTGCATTAACATAGAAAACACAAAATAGAAGCAAAGAAACTAGTAATCTCAGACAGGTATCTGGAGCAACTGGTGTGAATGACTAGTAAGCATGTAAGATGATGAATTCATACTCTGCGCTCTCTGGATGAAGACCGGGTCTGGATGAGCTCCATGTTCTTGCAAGCCAACAGGCGATTCCTAACTTTATAAACACTGCGATAGACCTCTGCCAACAGCTTACATGGCTGATACCTGCAGGAAGACAAAAAACTTTCAGTTGTGCCTATAATGAGTTATTCTGTGGTGATTCTATAATGATGCTTGATATGAGGTCATACCTCCCCTCTCCACAAGCCTGTCCCAGCAGCCCTGTGTGTTTCAGCAGTACAGCCAGAACAAAGCGAGACACCATATCTAGCAGAGCTTCATTGGGCAGTGACGCACTATCCCAATCTACAAACACATGAACAATCAAAAATGTACTTAAACTACATCGACAGATCCAGTTTTATACAATTCTCAACAAGTGGATAAATGGGCTAACTCGTGACGTGGAAGGATTTCGCAAGCTTTTAGGAACTGAATTATTGCAATGCACTCTTTAACAACATTGAGAAAAATTATGAAAATGTTTTTCAATATCTGTTCATGTTTGTTGTAATCTTATTTATCTATATTTTGATTTTCCATTCAAATGTTATGTGCAAAGGTTTGTATATCAAAGACATATTACATGTAATGGACTTGATGGCTCTATGCTCTGCAAGTGGCAAACTCAACAGCCTGGCAAGCCCTGCAAGTCACACACCCCTACAAACTGTGTTTAAGGTTGTGTGATGTCATACCCTTGCTGATTGCATAGTCCTGCATGTTTGTCCACAGGCTGTTTGTGGGTTCTTTAGTTGAGCCAAGAGCCAAATCCACCATCACAGTCACATCTGCACATAACTGGCAGTCAAATGGCCTTTGCTCTTCATTTCCACAAAGAGCCACTTCCAGCAAAGAGCTGATACAAGCATCTGAAACACATGCGCATTTAGCTTTAACATCAACATTAAACAACAATCACAACCCATTTACTTCGTATTTCAGAGTGAAACAAAACATTCACCAAGAAAAAGGTTTGTATACAAAATAGATATTTTTCCTTGGAATGGCAAGCACAGATTTGTTCTTATAAGAGCTTGAATGTGCATTAACAAATAACAAGTGTTAATTTTCATGCTGACTTAGCATTTATTAGAGACATGTTAGTCCTGCACAAACACATTCATATGTTTCTGTTGTGATTAATGAGTTTGTGTGCATACCAAGCTGGGGTATGTCAGTCTCTAAGCCGTTACTGAAGAGCGGTGTTTTGAGCCAATGGGCAGTGTGCTGCTCTTCTGGTGAGGGCGGAGCTCCCTGCAGCATTCCCCCAAGACAGCGTCCCACCAGCAGGGCAACGGTACGCTCTAGATCCACCAGCCACACCCAGCACTGAGCCGGCCCTGGCACACACTCCGGATCAACCAGATCTGGGATTCCTACAGAAAGACAGGAAAAGACAAAAACTTTCTATGACATGTGAATGCCAGAACAACTTATTTAAAACTATTTCAAATATTAAAGCAACAAGCAGTTGACTTGCATAGAGCAACAGTTCTTTCAATTACATTTTTTGTTTTTCACAACACGTTTTGTTCATAGCATTTAAATTCCTTAAATAGTTGGGGGGCAATAGTGATCGTACTAGATGTCTGATCATGTTGGAATGACTATGTAGCACTAAATCTTGTCAATGTCAGGACAGCAGCACAACAGATCTGATCTTACCATGTAGAGGCCACTGAAGCTCCTGCTCCTCCAGAGGAGCAGCGGCAGGCAGAAGTCTGTTGAGACGGTCCAGAGGGAGAAGCAGGTCTAAGAGGAAGCCGAGCAGCGGCCGTGCCACCCATACGGGCAACAACAGCAAGGATGTCACAATCTGACACAGCATACTGCCCGCAGCAGACATGTAGATCACATCTACCATAGTCAGACACAGAAAACATTAGAGACGAGTCCATCATCTGTTTAAAAATGTGAGCAAGATTGTCTGTGATAGTTTTACCTCGTAGCTTTTCACGCACTCTGCCGTTTCCAGAACTTTCCCTCAAAAGAGTTGTGGAACGGTTGTAGATATCAGTGGTGTGAGGCAGCAGTAACTGCAGGTGTTTATGGAGGAGTGCCACACTGCTGGAACCCTGAAAAACACAGATTAACATCAGACCCACTTAAACACTTGCCATGGCCTGATTTGTGTGCAGATTTGTGTGTGTACCTCTGTAACACAGTTGATATGGCAGTAGGCCAGTAGTTGCTTCTGTAAGGAACAGAGCAGCTCATGCAGGTGAGCAGGCTGACTGCTATCAGATGATGATGTTCCCTGCAAGATCTTATCGCTGTTCTTCTCCAGCTCTCCAAAAGCCTGGTCCTGTGAAGTTATCACACAAAGGAAACAGCTTGTTGTTGAATACTGTAGGAATGGGCAGTTTGATCACCAGTCTGGGGGATTCAATATTATGACATCATCTGTTCATATTATTATAGATCAGTGGCTATATCTGAGGGCTCTTGGTGGAGTCTTAAAGACTGACCGTGTAAAAGCCGAGGTTCCTGAGCAGAGTTTTCATAAGGATCTCCGCCAAGTGTGTGTCAGGATGTGTATCAGCGTGTGTGCCAGGCACGTGAGTAGAGTCGGAGGGTTGAGCAGGAGGCTCAGAGGCATCTGGAGGATTGCTGTAGCCCAGAAGAGACGCCACATGAGTATGATCCTGCAGACTAGTGAGAATGATGTCTAACTGCATCCTCTGTGACAGAAGCACAAACACAGATGAGTACCACTCTGTAAAAGTTAACTTAGACATTCTGTTGCTCACAGGTAAAAGTTCGGTACCTGTCCTTTGGAGAGGCTCTCCCAGCGGTCTGGTCCTTGAGGAAGGAGCGAGTGGAGCAGCTCCATTCGCTCCCTTAAAGGAGGCAACAGCATTGTGGCTCCCACTGACAGAGTCTCAATGACAGCCTACAGAAGCCCAAAAAACTTCATAGATCAGACAAGGATACAGGCCACTGTCAACTGTTCCATTTTATTTTATTGGACAAAAAACACAAATAAATCAATGAACGATAAAAAAAAAACGAAAACACAGACGTCTTGAATTTCATCTGGCACTGATGCGTCCATCAGTCTGAAGAGCAGATTACGGAGCGGTCGTGCTTGCCGCCCCAAAATACTGGTGGCCACGCCCCCTGCCATTGCTAGAGCCAGATGATTGGACAAGAGTCGCAGACACAGCTTTAAGAAGTTATGATGTTCCCTGTTGGTCCAAAAACAAATGTATACTTTTTTTATAGTGCAAGAAAGCAAACACTGAATATTTAATAATCTTCAGGATGTTTTAAAATAGTGATTGCGACAAATTCAGAGAAAACTTTGAAAATTGTATTCTAACCAAACTCAAGGGTCTACACATTAGTGACCGTAAAGATTCAATAATCTATGGTGGGGCAGAATACACACTTGGAGGATGGGAAAGGCAGTGGAGGGATCTCGTTATTGATGCCGTCACAATATCGCTCCAGAAACGAGCGGAGGTGAGAGAAAGTGCTTTCTTCCAGGTCCACACAGTACGGCCTATGCCAGGCCACCACCTGTCTGTTCACACATACACAAACATACATGAACAATGACTTAAAAAAAAGACAAGCGTCTATAAATACAAACTTATCCCAGAGACAAAATATATTAAAATATGATGTATTTAGGTACAACAAGGGAGTTTAGGCAAAACATTCCACTTATCAAGGGGCTTCAAAGGTTTTGCTAACCTGTCCCTAGGCAGAGCAGTCCATGCCAGGCTGTGGGAGGTGCCAGCAGAGATCTGCTGAATGGCAACTCCATCTAATCCAATCACCTTCTTGGGCTTGGTGATGGGGCCAGTGGAGTTCCCCTGACCGCACTGACCCATGGAGTTATTCCCCCAGGCGTACACTTCATTGTCTTAAACAAAGTCAGAAATAAAAACAGTCAAACACAACACATGTGAGCTGCATGTTCTCCTTAAGCACGCAGTGTCAGACTGTCTGTGACATTATGAGTGAGGCCCCCTCGCTTCACCCTGTCCCGCTCTGTCTCTAATATTCAGCACATACCCCTCTGTTACTAATCAGACTGACCCCTCTATCTCCTCTATCTCAAACAACTCTTACCGTACAGCTACAGGAAGAAAATTCTATATTCCATGTGCATCTTTACCACTAGCCATGGATTCTTTTCAGTTTACAGAAGAAAGAAATCTTGAATGTGTCATGCAAGACTGAAAGTGAAAATATAATTACAGCAAGTAGAAAAATATGAACCTAGCTAAAAACATCACACTGTATTGATTATTTGATTATACAGTGTAACATGCAGTGCAGTCTACAGTGTGTACAAAAGTCTCTAGCTGTACTAAGTACTTAAGCATAGCGTGCAGATAGAGATCTTTTGTGTATGATGTCTTACCATGCGACAAAGCAAGGCAGTGGCTGTCTCCTATTGAGATGTCTACTACTCTGGTTGTGGCAAGTTCCTCGGTGAGTTTTGGCCTCAGAGCTGTAGCCTCAGAAGAACCACAGCCAAGACATGCACCACATCCCCAAGCATACACCTGCGAAAAAAACGCACATAAACAGTGAATGAATAAACATTTAACTGTGCTGTTGAATCTAATCAGTCTTTACGGTCTGATTTTACTATTGGTCAAGCCCCTAACTACATTTTATTTTCAATGAATACACAGTTCTATTCAGAAGTCACTTTATAGGTTAATGTTGACTTAAACACAAACAATATATTCGATTGTTAATGGAGCATGTGTCATACTTGTCCAGTGGAGGTCAGGGCTAGAGAGGATTGGCTGCCAGCACAGACTTTGCGTATGAACATTCCCTGCAGCGCCTCTAGCACCTTAGGTTTATACACGCGATTGGTGTCTCCGTGACCCAGTTTACCTTAAAAAAACAGCACCAACGAAGTCAGGGGTCGTAACATTTCCATTTAAAACATACTGTACACTTGGAACAGATGCAACTGACATCACACACTGGACATTATTCCTGTAAATACAAATGTCTGTTCAGTAGCCCCAGCTCCACAGGTGAAGCCCAACTCACCATTGTCTCCACCTCCAAAGGACCAGACAGTACGTCCATCTTTAGAAAGAGCAATGGTGTGGGAGCTTCCACAGGAAACCTCACCCACATTACTGATGTCTTTAACTAGTGTGGGAATGTTCCTACTGTTACTATCACCATGGCCTACAAAGTTTTGACAAACAAAGTCAATGACTCAAATCTGCAATATTCACTACAAATGTAGATAACAGGCATATAACAATGAGACAGACAGTTATACCTAATCTACCAAAGTCCCCCTCTCCCCATGTGTAGAGTTCTCCATCCTCACTGACTGCAGCGCTGTGTCTATAACCTCCTGACACACAAACCACCACCTACAAACACACACCCACAAGATGTAAATCATTTAATATTTGGTTAGAATGCCTAAAAAGTGAAGGACAACTGTATGAATTCAGTACCTTTCCTTGTAGAGGGCCCTGTATTAGTTTAGGGTATTTCTGGGTTGAGCTGTTCCCATGACCCAGTTTGCCATAGTCTCCATCACCCCAGCTAAACACCTCCCCACCTTCACTGGTGAATGCCAACGTGTGGCCGTCCGAGCCTTTGGACGATGATACTTTTTTAATGGCACGGTGAGGTTCGAAAGTCAGCTTCTTAAGTGTAGACTGGTTATTCGAGTCACCCAGTCCCAGGCGGCCATAGCTACCCTTGCCACACGCTCGGACTGATCCGTCAGAGGAAATGACAAAAGTGCAGTACTGGCCAGCTTCAATCTGAAATAAAACTGATTTGGTCAGAAAGAAATGCATGATAGAAAAGAAAACCATCTATTGTGAGAGCCGAGGAGAAGATCTACATGTGTGAATTAATTATGAAAATGTGTCCTACCGTTTGTGCATCGCTAAAGCTGGGAGCTAGTTTAGGCTGCAGGATTTTCTCTTGTGTTCCCTCGACAAGCTGGTGGCTGCTGTTGCTGCCCCATACATACACCTCACAGGTTTCAGACACCATAGTCGCCTCACCTGCCTGGATGCTGTCTGGACTCGCACATGTTCTGGAGTAGTCCGAAGCCATACGGCACACCTACAACATCAGAACAAATTTTACATTAGTTTTAGAAGTAACCTAAATTTTTATTTAGTCCTATGTGAAAGGTCACAATTCTTTGAGTTTATTACTGTTCAGAACATACATCATCAAGAAAAAGAACACTCCAAAAACCTAAAGAAAAACTCAAACCATTAAATATAATTGGGATTATAGTTAAAATCTATACGAAATGTGACAGAGCTGTTTATAGACCTAGCGCAAAACTGAAGGGACATGCAAGAACACAGATGAGAGAGGAGTTTAGTGGCCTATTGTGGTCACAGCTTTATGCAAGTGGCAAAAAGAAAGCCAATGTTAAAAAATAAGAATAATACATTATTTCTAGGCCACATTTTGCTAGAAAGTATGTGGAAGTTTCAACCCACTTCATAATGTATGACATTACTGTAAACATGCATACAGTGCATCCGGAAAGTGTTCACAGCGCTTCACTATTTCCACATTTTGTCATGTTACAGCCTTATACCAAAATGGATTCAATTCATTATTTTCCTCGAAATTCTACAAACAATACCCCATAATGAAGAAGTTTGTTTGAAATCTTTGCAAATTTATAAAAAATAAAAAACGAAAAAAACACATGTACATAAGTATTCACAGCCTTTGCATGACACTCAAAATTGAGCTCAGGTGAATCCTGTTTCCACTGATCTTCCTTGAGATATTTCTACAACTTGATTGGAGTCCACCTGTGGTAAATCAGTTGATTGGACATGATTTGGAAAGGCACACAGCTGTGTATATGTGGTCCCACATTTAACAGAGCATGTCAGAGCACAAACAAAGCCATGAATTCCAAGGAATTGTCTCTAGACCTCCGAGACAGGATTGTATCGAGGCACAGATCTGGGGAAGGGTACAGGAAAATTTCTACAGCATTGAAGGTCCCAATGAGCACAGTGGCCTCCATCATCCGTAAATGGAAGTTTGGAACCATCAGGACTCTTCCTAGAGCTTGCCACCTGGCCAAACTGAGCGATCGGGGGAGAAGGGCCTTAGTCAGGGAGGTGACCAAGAACCCGATGGTCACTCTGACAGAGCTCCAGCATGTCTCTGTAGAGAGAGGAGAACCTTTCAGAAGAAGAATCATCTCTGCAGCACTCCACCAATCGGGCCTGTATTGCAGAGTGGCCAGATAGAAGCCACTCCTCAGTAAAAGGCACATGACAGCCCTCCTGGAGTTTGCCAAAAGGCACCTGAAGGATTCTCAGACCATGAGAAACAAAATTCTCTGGTCTGATGAAACAAAGATTTAACTCTTGGGCCTGAATGGCAAGCGTCATGTCTGAAGGAACCGCTCATCACCTGGCCAATAGCATCCCTACATTTAAGCATGTCGGTGGCAGCAACAGGCTGTGGGAATGTTTTTCAGCGACAGGAACTGGGAGACTAGTCAGGATCGAGGGAAAGATGAATGCAGCAATGTCCTTGATGAAAACCTACACCCGAGCCTTGACCTCAGATTGGGGTGAAGGTTCATCTTCCAACAGGACAATGACCCTAAGCACACAGCCAAGATAACAAAGAAGGGCTACAGGACAACTCTGTGAATGTCCTTGAGCCCAGACTTGCACCTGATTGAACATCGCATTGAACATGTCAAAATGGCTGTGCACCGACACTCCTCATTCAACCTGATGGAGCTTGAGAGATCTTGCAAAGACGATTGGGAGAAAATGATGCTACAAGCTTTTCACACCTATTTTTGGGCATACTCAAAAAGACTTGAGGCTGTAATTGGTGTCAAAGGTGCTTCAACAAAGTTTTGAGCAAAGGCTGTGAATACTTATGTGCTTTTTTATTTTTAATACATTTGCAAAGATTTCAAACAAACTTATTTCGCATTGTCATTATGTGGTTTTGTTTGTAGAATTTTGAGGAAAATAATGAAGTGAATCCATTTTGGAATAAGGCTGTAACATGACAAAATGTGGAATAAGTGAAGCGCTGTGAAAATTTTCCGGATGCACTGTACGTAATGAATACATAACATATACACAAATAATAAAATAATAATGGTATATCAATGTATGTAGTGTATATGGTCAATATAATGGTTTTCTGTAGGGCTGTGTGATATTGACGGAAAATGCAAAATAATCTGATATGCAATACACTATACGATAATAATTCAAATCTGTAAAATCGATTTAACTATATCAAAACATATTTAAAAAATGTATACAACATACATGTTCCACATTCTTTCAAATTATTGATCACTTTCAACACATCAGGTATCAACTTGAAACTTCGATTAAACATAACTCTGAATTTAATTATTGAGTTATTCCAAACCACTGCAATATGCATATTGCGACATTTCTGCATATTGTGTAGCCCTCGTTTTCTATATCTCTTACCTCCTCAAACAGACAAAGTGCGGCCTCATATAGGGAACAAAGGCCATCGGGTGTGCGAGTCGGCTCTCTCCACTGGCTGCGATCAGCAGATGAACCCTGCAACACCACACAACCAAAATTAAATTCAAAACAGCCTCCCAGCTATAAACAAAACCATGACGTCCCTTCAACATCTATATCTGCAAACCCGGACAAATTGTTGATGTAGCATTTTCTCGTTATGACTAGTGTCATAAACAACATCTGAAATTATGTTGCTTTAGTAAGCACGTACCAGTGAACGTCTCATCTGCATTAGAATGTTCATGAAGCAGTCATATCCCATGAGTCCCTCCTGGGTTTGTGTAGCCTGGCTGGGCTCCAGGCTGTTGACGCTGGCTGATGCTGCTAGAGCCATCTCAACCCACTCCAGCAGGTAGCGCAGGGATCCTCTTTGCGCCGCCAACCCAAGGAGCAACTCACACGCCAGCCTTCTCCCCACCACATCTGCCCCAGAGTTCCGCATAGTGACACCCTTCAGAAACGTGGTCACCTGTGCCAAGCAGTCCAGGCCCAAAGGTGGAATCTTGCTTTCGTTAGCTAATGAGAGTGGTGGAAGGGAACCCACCACTTCGATGGCTGTAGTGATGACATCGTTGCAGAGGTTGATTCCTGGGCCAGCCGGTGGAAGCGTCCAGCTCTGTCTGAGCAAAGCGAAAAGCAAGCTGAGACCCGTCCGCACGCCCATCTCAATAAGGGCATCCGTACTAGAGCGGGGTCGCTCACTAACAGCTTGTAAGTCGGCAGAACCCAAAGTGTTCTCGGTTGAGTGCTGCTGCTGCTTGACTTTGCCTTTGTCATGGTATTTATTAGAAATTGCGTAAAAAACTCGCTGTAAGACCAGCAGGCGTTTGCGTAGGGCAGTGGCAAAAGGCGAGTCCGAGCAGACTGTCTTGGCCAGGGCCAGCTGACTGGCCAGCAGCGCATCCAAATAATGCTCTTGTTCATCACTGGATAAACACTCCCGCTCAAAATCCGGCAACTGGGGGCCTTTAAGACACAGCACCTGCTGAGGAAGAAGAACCACCTCCTTATTAGCCAGAAGCTTGCTGTACAGCAGTGCAACCCCTTCACGTGTGGAGATGGACTCGCTGTCCTCAGCAATCCAGGAGCTGTTGAGGTGCTCCAGCCACTTTAACTTCACCGGTGGTATCATTGCAGCCATTGTGCCACCTTACACCCACACTTTCACATCTGAGAGACACACAGGTATAGAAAATCAACTTTAACCATGAGCTTTCTTGCACACATTACCAGAGAAACCTGTTTTCCTTAGCAAATTAAGCAAACCAACGTGCGATTCACTTGCTTAACATAAACTAGCTTAACATAAAACCTTAAAGAATACAATCTTGATATCTATCTCTAGACAAGCATGTACAAAGATTTTTAGCATCCTTTATAAATGCGGTGATGAAATATTCAGTTCTGAGGAACAGAACTTGAACTTTACTACTAGCCTAGCTAGAAAGAGATTGTGATGACACGTGCCTGTCAGCTTACCAAAGTCCCTACTGACAGCAAAGTGACAGCGTTAGTTAACTTGAACGCATGTGAATAAATATAGGTCTTGGTTCAACCCATTGAATATTAACTTATTAACCTAGTGAGCAAACTATCATAAGAAGGTCAAAATTGAACTTGTGTTTTTTTTTTTTTTTTTTTTTTAAATCGAAGTTTAAACTATTGCCTAATGTTAAAGGGACAGTTCACTCTTCATTATTCAGACTTGTGTCATTTTAAATCTGTATAAATGTCTTTGTTCTGATAAACACAGAGAAAGATGTTTGGAAACCAAACATTTTTTGAAAACCATAGGGAGGCTCAGAGAGGATTTCGTTTTTGTGTTGAAACCAGGAAGCGAGTTAGCATTTTTGGACATCTTGTTCCATCGTTCCAAAGTCCATGGGGTATTTGAATGGGTTTTTGGTAAATTGCCTGAAATAAGGTCTGTGGTAAACAAAACCTCAAAATATGTTCATGTTTTATTCTATGACATAAAACACACCAACCCGCTTGTGATTTTTTTAAAGCCTTTATTGTGTCTTGCAACAAGTTGCTAAAAGGGACTCCTTTCTTTGGCGGGGAAGTTAAGACGTCATTACACAAATAAAGCTCACAAATAATGCACAAATCTCTTAAACGTAGAAGCGGATTCATTCAGAGAGTGAATGAATTACTTTCAAGGGAGCACAATTTTAATAAAGTTTGAAAGAGTTGTCGGAAGCTTGGTGGTGGTGGTGACATTGATATCTCGCGACCGTGTAGTCTGTTTATATCATTGTGTTAACTTTTTCCTTCTGCCGATTGTATTTTGGCAACAAAAGTAACAAACGTGGTGTTCATTTGTCAAGATTATCTTGATAAACAAATCATTTAAACACAATAAACCTCCCGTTATAAATTACAGAGCATATTTTTGTGATCTTCCTAAAGTCTTTGGGAAAAATACATAGCCTTTCGTGCTTACCTCCGGATTAGCCTAACAAAATACATTATCTCTAAGGTACTGGATTTACTACCAAAGTAGGAAAAATGACAATGGTAGTGAAAAGTGCCCCAGAGCTGTTTGCTTTCCTACATCCATCAAAATAATAAAAAAATGTCCTACTATGGTAGTTCATGGTGGCCAAGAACAGGTTGGTCACAAACATTCTTCTCTTCATCAGAGGAGAGAGCTTTATGCAGATTTGGAACAACTTGAAAGTAAGTAAATGAAGACAAAAAAATAAATTTCGGCTGAATTGTTCCTATAAAAGGAGTATTACACATAGAGATGGCAAATATCTGTCCAATGCATGCGTGATAAAGTATTCACCTGATGTACCTTTACAATATAAAATATATACGCTATAAACTAAACAATCCAGTCCACAAATTCCTTAACCTTTGAGATAAACATTAAGCTTGCGATAACATGCAATGAATTCTAAATGGCTAAATGACTTGCCTGCCAGTAACAAGCCTATATAACTCACACATAATGTAAGCTGCTGTAGTGCTTTATATTACATCTGCAGTGGTTATTATTCCCCAGTATAGGAGCACATAAAGTGCTTACTGAACTGCCCACTCCTTATTGATTTACACGTCACATTGTCATAATAATTATCATTTAAACACCAAGCCAGTAGATACCTCCAAGGTAACAAGTTGTCAGCTAATGTACATTTTTAAAGCAGTATATTATTTTAATCCTACACATATCATACTCACAAGCTTTCACGTTTTTTTGTGAACAGTGTGACAATTCCAGGGAAACTATTAAATCTCTGATTTTAGCCACTGTGGGTGTTCGTTTTGACAATGTTGCGGTTTGCTTAATCATTCAGCTAACTGGCGGCTAGCATTACGTAAAGCTCTCTCTACACAACACCTGTCTGTGCTTGTATCTTAACATTTCACCAGCAGCACACCTGTAACTGATGTTTAAAAGTAGGGTTTTAGAGGGGTTCATTTATAAGTGAACAGTTATGTGTTCACGTCAGTCCGTGAAACTTAACTCATAGGCGTTAGCTTGATAGCACAAGAGAGGCTCGGGGAAGCCAACACGCTAAGCTAATCCAATGCATTGAAGTTCTTGACTAGCATTACATCGCATGCTGTCTATCAACGTTGAATGATCAAGTTAATAGAGCTCTGTGTGAAATGTTTGCAGTTAAAGTAACATGCATATTGAATGTATGACTGTTTAGCAGGAGTAGCTTGACTTGTTAGCCCGCCTGTCAAGCTGTGATCAACCGGTACTGTCTGAGGCAGCTCAGCTCCTGATTTTACATTGAAATCCTCGCACAACGACGACCAAAGCATGCATTTGACACCATATCCTGATCACTCCAATGCAAGCCCAAATGATTACGCATACAATTACATTTGACATGGTGTAGACCTGTCGGCTGCTGTGGAAATAAAGAACTGAAAGGTGAGGTTGAAGCTTACCATAAACTGCCAAGGGCCTTTTCATGGTGATTAATGATCCTTCGACACCTGCATGTGACAGTGCATGGTAGAGAAAGCTTGTAAGCGCTTGGTTGAGGATCTGGTGGCTGAATTATTGAGAGTTTGGAGTGAGGGGAGCAGCGCTCAATCCCTCACGAATCAGCTGCTGTGCAGTAAGCAGCAGTCTCGGTGTTCAGTCCCTCCCAATCATTCATTACCCGCTCCACAACACAACAGAGCTCACAAAGCCAAACGTCTTTCACAAAACAAATGCTAAAGAGGACTTGCGCTCATGTTTACTATTTAAAACCATTTGATACACAAAATGTATGGACTGCGTGTTGTTTTTAACATAAATTAAGCATCTGCGTGTGACAGCTCTACTCCACGCCTATGCACAGCTATTTCTACACATTATACGTGGTTAAAATAAAACTGTGCTTTTGCATGACATCTATATCTAAACCATAACAGGCTGTACATGATGACTTTGAAAAAGAGGGTGAATAATCTCTACTGCAAAAACAGGCTACAGATAAATTCATAAAAAACAGAACTGTCTCAGCACACAGCATTGCACGATAGACGCATACTCCCTCACATACACAAATTCGCATGCAAGAGTGGATAAAATGCTTGTGGGATTAAGAAAAAAACATAAAATATTAAGACGGTATGCCTAATAAACAACAAATACATGCATTACTTTGAAGGTTAAGTATTTAATGTGTCTACATACTAAAACAAACACCGATGAAAACAGACCAGTCATCAAATAAGAAATAGACACACAAGCAGCACAAGGGCTGAAACGAAGCACATTTTCACGTTTTGAATCCATTAAAATGAGCCATTTAATCATCTTGAACCTTTCTATCATTTATAAATTACAGTAGCCAAACATCAGTCCCCTGATATCATTTCTTGCCCTGTGCCTGTAGTTAAATAGCCTACTACGCCTACGTACAACAGAGCTGAATTTCAATTTCAGGGCTTTAGACAAACTGTTTTTGAGTGGGACTGTCTCCCCCAAGACCAATTAATGCACAGCTCTGGTCGCCAGTTGGTGCCTGGTTGTTGCCCCAGCAGCTGGCCCTGCTGGAAAAATCTACAAAACTGTAACGGTGAATAATGCCCCCCGCAGGACAAAAACAATATCGCAAAGCAATACGTTTGTGCGGTATGCTGCATGTAGAAGTAGTGCGGTTTGGAAAACACAAAAACACTGGCATCGCCGTAGTATGACTTGTGTCTTACAACTAAAGGACATAACAGCAAGCATGAAAACGACTTAGTAAGGCAAAGCAAGTCAAATCATTATAAGAGTCATTCAGGGATTCAAAACGGCAGGTGTTTGCCACACTTGACGTACACAACATGGTTACAATTCCCTTCTGTGTGACAATGAAATACAAGATCCATGGGAAAACAAGCACATAGGCCTATATAATTTATATCTGAAAAAAGTAAGAAAGCACCTTTTGTCAAAAAAAAAACATTGTAAATGTATGACTTGTTTATATCTAACAGAACAAATAATACCTATAAATCATGACGAGATAACCCCTCACAGGACATTGTTGAAATTTCAGTGTTTGTCATGTAATCGTCTTTAAAATGTTCTTGATGGTAGGACAACTTTCTTGCGCATCAAACGCCTGTGTAGAGCGAACGGACTAGTCGGAAGCTCCTTATGCGAGAGCCGGAGTACGTGTATGCAGTAATGTGACAGAAAACCAGTGATAATAAATTGGTTACACCTCATATTGTTTCTATCATCAGAAGTAAAAAAAAGATCAATTAGGCTACACTTTTGGAAGAGTAAGTCTATCAAAACAGATTTGTTAGTTTTGTTAAGCAGCATGAAGACGAAAACAAAGAATGTATAGCAACAAATTCTGGGCCAAATCTGGCCTAAATGTGGCCCCTCTGACTTAATTCTGGCATTGGTCTAGTGTGAAACAGAATTAGGCTCGTTTTTGGCGTGAGTCTGGTCAGCCAGAAGAAACAAAATGCCAAGCATTCATTTGGCTACATCCTTGAGTTAGGCTTGCCATAAAAAGAAAGAAATTCGGTTACAATTTGAGTACATTTTGACTAGCCACAGAGTTAAGGCAACAAAAACTGCGAATAATAATATCTTTTATTATGATACTATTATTACTATCACGAAAAACCTTAGGAGACACATCAAAACCAATTTAGGATATATCAAATAAGGAATACAAAAACAAAATTTAAAAAGGTTAATACTTAGATTATTATTATTATATAAAAATGTATGTCATTAAAACGATTGTAGATTTTTTTCGTTATTTGTAGGGGTGTTTTTTGTGACTGAATGGAATAGTTTGAGCGTTGAGCACTGCTTCGCCTACTTTTTAATCACTGATCCGGTATTCGAAACGCTTTATGAAATCCAGCAAGCATGTCTTTGCAGATACGATCTTGTAGGTATTGTTATTTGCCCAATATCAGTATTAGATACAAAAGCATGTTGTAGTAATTTGGCTTAATACTGACAGAATGTTTTCAAACATTCCAGGTACATGGAACTGTGAATGAAGCCCAGGATGTAAATGTAAATGAAATAGGATGCACAATTTTGTTGCGATTTGTAAGGCTTACATTAAGCAGCCTAGAACTTTTTTCATGTAATAAATGTAAATCTCTTAGGCCTGATGGTGTATTGTAGTGTGAAATGTTTCTAATTATTATGCATTTTATTTACGCATATTTTAACTCTGTATGTGTATGCTTTTATTCTAGAGGCAGTAAGAAGTCCTTCATGTGCACAGATGACTGAACTGGAGGTCAAAAAAAGTTACTAAACTTGGGTTTCATCTAACCAATTTGCTATCTGGGTAGACACCGATCGGTGTTTATTAAGGCATTTTATTTTTCTATTAAGTTATTTAATTAATTCGATTTCAGTATAAGTGTTCTATATTGTTTTTGAAATGCTTTGTTTATTGAAACAAGTCAGATCAACACAAATCAGATCAAGATCCGCAGCTGGTGCCGTGTGCCGTGAAGGCCTGTAGGCTACACTATAATCTTTCTGTTGTTTAAACTTGGCGACGTGATATGAAACTATAATGGGGTCAGGAGACCTGGAACACCTTCATAGGTGTGTGCATGTACCAAAAGTTAATGCATACCCATATATGTTTATCAACCAATCAGATTGAAGCATTCTTGCATTAAACTTGGTATTTAAACCTTGTTTGATCAATTCTAAATAAATAACCAATGGGGACACTCTGTATACACACTGCATTACGAAAAACAAATCAAATTACAGATAGATAATTATTAAGAAAGCAACCCCAATTTTGATAATACACCTAATATGCAATATAAATCAGAACATGTTATGGTTCTAAATGCACACTAACATACAACATAAAAATAGCATCACTGCAGAGGACAAGTGGGTTTAAATAATGGATGGAAATAAATGCATCTCATATTTCACATATAAACTTCTCCACCCTGTTGTGAACCCGCAAGACGCCTACTGTAAGTAGCGTTGTTTAGGCCTACTGATGTATTTATCAGTGGGTGGGGGTTGTAAATGTGTCATCTCTGCTGGTCCGTCAGCAAGTCTCCTCCACAAGATCTGTTCAGCAACTCTTTCAGTGCGTCATTGACATCAGTATTAAACACGCTGCTAAAGCTACAGTTCGGAAAAGTGACCTGAAATGAACCCACCACTTCCTGCACCCACTGCAGCTCGGCACACAGCTCCTTCTGGAGGGCCTCATAATGCATTTCCCTTTCCTTATACCTTTCGCTTATCCTGCTAACACTGGCGTCCACGCTCCTCATGTCTTCCTCAACACCCCGTCTCTGCGCCTCCACCTTACGAAACTCGTAACGAAGCTGGGATAACTCGTGCCTGATGCTCTCGCTCTCTTCTTTGCACCACATCTCCTTGTCGTTGTAGATGGACACCAGAGCGTCAATGTCTACCTGGAGGGAGTCCTGGGCTGAGGCCAGCTGGCAGAAGGTGCCCTCCATGTTTGAGATTTCTTCCTCCACCTGAGCAAAGCGCTCAAAGTTGACGTAGGTGTTATTAGGGGGCATACTGGAGTGGGACTTTATTGTGTACTCTTTGAGTCGCTTGGTCTTCAGCTGCCTACGCTCCCTCTTCCTCTCTGGAGCTTTACTGCGCTCGTCCTTGTGCTCATTAGACTTATAAAAGACACATGGGGAGAGAGATAAAGAAAGCTTATGTTTGATACATCGTTCAAACAGATGCATTGTTTGATAAATACCTTGATCCATGGGTGGCTCAGGGCATTTTGAATAGTGAGTCTCTTTCTGTAATATATAATTTAAAAATATAGTATATTGCTTGCAAAAATCATTTTAATTTGACTTGAATTTACTCCTTGGCCCTTTAACAAAATTCTGCACTTACTTGGTGTCTTTTTCCAGCAGTTGCCGTATAAAATTCTTGGCAAGTTCACTTGTGTGGCCAAAGAACTCGTCATCAAACTCATAGTTCATTGCTGAGATATTTGCAAGTGTGTCTTGCTTTGTTTCTCCTAGAAAGGGAGACGCCCCACTCAACCTACATTTAGAAACCATATTAGCGAAACAACACTAAAATCATATTATTTATTTAATAGGTCAAAAAATAAAACAGCATGTTGCAATTTTTTGTACTTACAGAATATATGTAATAACACCAACACTCCTATAACAATAAAGTAGTACTTTAACAGACATTATAAAAGATCATAAGATAACATATTTTTTACATTGACAATTTATCTTACCACATATCTGCTTCCAGTCCCAGAGGTTCATAATTGACTATTTCTGGAGCTGAAAATGATTAATATAAACATAAAAACAAACAAGTTGCAGAATTTAAGCTTTGGATAAAGTTCTTGTCATACCAACAAATTCTGGCGTTCCAAAGATGTTTTTAAATTCAACCCCCTCAGCAATTTTGTGGGCCAAACCAAAATCAATGAGTTTGATTCGGGGCAGAGGAACATTCTTATCCAGAAGCATGATGTTTTCAGGCTGCAAACGAGAAAATAAACATGATACACACAAGAGTACACCCACACTGAAATGAACACAAAGACACACTGTTCCACTTACAGAGGGCTTTCAAGCAAATATACTAATGGCTAAATTGGGCAAGCCAGTGTTATAACTGCTCAGTTTTGTTGAACCAACAGGTGTACCTTCAGGTCAAAATGGGCAATATTTATTGCGTGCAGATAGTGTACACCATCCAGGATTTGTTTGATAAACTGTGTGGCCTCCTCCTCACTCAAAGACTCTTTCTGAGCCAGAAAGTCGAAAAGTTCTCCCCCAGACACTCTAAAAAAGACGTAATCTCTTATTAATACAGATAGCTAGGTCAAGAAGTGAAAACTTTAACTTAGACATTTGAATCCGAACACATAAAAGGTCTACTCACAGCTCCAAAATCAGCACCACATCTGTCTTGTTCTCATATACATCATGCAGCATTACAATATTGGGATGGTGTATCTGCTGCAGGATGGTGACCTCTCGCTCGATCTCCTCTCTGAGCACACCTCTTCTACTGGCATTACTCTGACGCTTTTTTATGAACTTTGCTGCAAAGTCCCGGCCTGAGCTTTTTTCACGACACTGCTTAACGATTGCAAACTGCCCACTGAAAAACACATTAAGGAAACACAGATTTAAAACGATTTTTATAAATAATCACACAGAAAACTATTTATAAAACATTTGGTCAATTGATTGACCTTTTTAAATGTAAATGTACATTTTATTAGCTGTTAGAGTGCAGCTCATCATGGGGAAAACGCTTACTGAGGCGAGACCAAGGAAAAGGGCTACAAAATATTACTACACGTGAGAATCAACAAATATTATTTACAAATGAAATCGTGAATGTTTGCTTTATTTTCTGTGTGCTTTTTGTTTTCCTGTGCAATTATCTTGTATATTTAAATAAAAGCCAGGTTGATATCCAGGAGCTTGCTTTTTTGCCTAACAATTTTTTTTAATTTTAAATACCTTTATAGTTTAGTGCGTTGTCCATTTTGTACGATTCACCTCATATTTTGATGTTTTAAATAAACCTGAAGGGGACCTGAAAACAAGTATTGTACAACTATACCCCCACACATCACTTTTGTGTTAAAGGTATAAACTGTCATGTGTAATTCAATTTAAACAAATTATACAGCGCTTTTCACAATGTGCATTGTTCCAAAGCAGCTTTACAGGAGAAAATAATTTGATTGGGTAATAATGAATTAAATGGTTGATTTTTGCAGTGTATATGTTATAAGATAGTGATTGGTGACATTGTCGCTTTGAGGTATAATATCTATATTGGTTAGATCGGCTCTGTGAGATATAATCAAGTCTAGTGTATAATTCAATTGATGAGTGAGTCTATTTGTGTGTTGTGTTACTCCAAAAGAGTGTAGTAGCTCTGTAAACGCCACTGCTAATGCATCGTTTGCACGTGGATATTAAAATCTCTGACAATTAGTACTTTATCAACGTTAACCAAAAGGTCAGATGAAAAAGTCTGTGAACTCTTTCAGAAAATCAGTGTAGGGACCAGGGGGTCTATACACAGTAGCCAATGTAAAAGAAAGCAATGATTTTTTACTTTAATTATGTTCAACGCAAGCACTTAAAATGATTAAAATGTATGCTCTGTTCTCAGAGTTACAGTAAGAAAGTCTCCTCAAACCAACCGGACTTGGCTCAAAACAGTATCTACATAATCGTACAGTATTGTAGCTATATAACTGTAGCTTGGTGGGGTACACTCATTAACACCGAAATAATCATTTGGTTTAAACCAGGTTTCGGTGAGAAAAAATATATAAAAACTGTTGTCTGTGACTTCATTTCGATAACTGCCTTTGAATTTATTGATCTAATATTAAGTAGGCCGAACTTTATGAATTGGTATTGGTCATTTATTACATTGTCTTCAGATTTTTTCTCTGACTTTTGCCAAAATGATTATTTTGTAGTATTATTCAGGGGACAACTAGGTCTCTACCAGAGACACGCTTCTGAATAGTTTCTCATGTAATTTAAGATGACACATCTCACAAACAAGTTATTTCAAATGCAAATGCTGTCATGTTATCTAATATGAGACTGTTGAAGCTCCAAAAAGCACATCCATTACTGAAGTAATTCAAATTACTCCTGAATTAATAAATCTTCTGAAGCAAAACAAGTCATTTGTGACAAAAAACATGCAACAAGACAAAAAAAAAGATTTGAATTATACCACCAGTACAACCAATGTTCCACCAGGAGAACTTTCTTCTTTTGTGAACTATTCCTTTAAGAGGCTCTTTACTTAAATTCAGAAAATGTGTCATCTGTATACCACAACAATCAGGATTAAGTAAAATCATAACATATTATTTTTCACCTTCCAAGTTCCTCTCCAATCTCATAGAAATCCTCAACCTGCTGCTGCTTGAAAACAGACATTATTACCTTATCAAAGAAAAATATAAACTTGTATTAGATTTATAATACATAATGTGCAAAGCCAAACTTTAAACAATTCAAACAACATAAATGTGCAGTAAAGCTAATTATGTAGCCCACAATCTGAACGAAATATTTCACTAATGATGGCCAGACAATTTAGACACTCCGCGAGTGCAAGACAAGGAAGATAAGTCTTTGCCTATATTTAGCCTAAATTAATAGGAACATTTTGTAACCCAGACGTATTTCTCAAATGTGTAACCTCACACCATGCGCACATGAGCAAGTATATTCTGCCGGTGAATTCATTCATATTTTTTACGTGATGATCTATATGTAGGTCTATGAAAAAGAAGCAGCTTTGATCAGTCAAGCATGACAGTTAACACTAGTGGTAGCTCATTCGTCTGCTTGACTTCCACTACATCAGACGAATGGCATATTCAAATGCGCTGCCATTCGACATGGTCTCATAAAGCGTTAGGCTGTAAAATTAAATGTCTTATGAGTTCACTATACTCTGGAGGTAATTGATCTACCTGTCATCACCGGCAAATGTAATTCTTCTGAATCTTTTCATGCGTCCACACGTATTCCTCATAGAGCTGTATAGTACATGAGCGTGTTTCTAAAAGAGGACACGCCACCTGTTGCACTCGAGTCTGACAGACAGCGCTGCAGCAATGTAGACTGCCTGGAATACGTGCGCGGCTCTTGTCCTATACGTTTACTAAACATTGACTTTAAAAAAAGACTGAATTACTTACAAAGTAACAGAATGCAATATATTGCCTGAGGCCATATAGCCTGTAACGATCGTCAGGAAAATATAAATGCATATCCATTCTGATTTAACTTAATATAAGTTATTTTTAAAAGTGAATGCGGTTTGATCTGTATGTTTTCCAAAAGACCTGTTTTGATTTGCAGGCGATGGCTGAACACAGAGTCCTATTACATGGTATTTACGTTGTCCAAGAGTAGCCTATACATTTGTAAGATGTTGTGACTGGGCAGGCGTGGCAAATGGACATGGAGGCAAATGCATTGATGTCATGTCACAGTATAGTTATAATATAGTTTGTTGTCTTATGTTTAGTGCTGACATGGCTAAAGCTTAATCTTCCCTTCTATCATTACAGATTTAATCTGATTTAGTTTTGGTCATTGTGAATGGTTTGATAAAACAAAATATAAATATGAAAAGACTGCAGTGAAATAATCTGGGGAATATAAATCTACATTTATTTTAAACTGTGATGTTTATGGAATTAGCCATCAGTAAATACTAAATAAATCTGACAGAACTGTCTTGGTAATGCTAAAACACAGACAACTAACAGTTCCAAACAATGCCATAAAATAACAGTTCCAAACAATGCCATAGAAGAACCACTTTTGGCTGTATGGTTCCATTAAGAACTTTTCACAAAAGGTTCTTCGCCGTGGAAAAATATTATTTTGAAAAGGGCAAAAAAAGAAACAAATTAGTTTTTAACGGACCTTTGTCTGAATGGTTCTTTGGGGTACCAAACACTGTTCTTCAATTGTTCAATTCAATTTGCTGTGAATAACCTTTTGCAGAACCTTTATTTTTAACGGTGCACCATAATGTAAATATTGATTCATCTTTATTTATATGTTGTATGTGCAGTGGTTGACCTAGTTTCTGATTCAATCAGGTTATTTAAACTTTCATATTTATTTTAGACTGAAGCTCAAATTAAAGAGACCAAAGATAGCATCAAAACCACACGGAACCTGTATAAGTCGTTATTGACTGGATGGCAGATAAACTCAAACAATAGCACCATTAATAGTCAGCCGCGCACACATTTACGTATGAGGAAAATAGGCAAATGAAGCATGACAGACTTCCTGTAACAGTGACAGCGTCATGTTATTGATGTTTGAAAGTTAAGAGAGAGTTTATCGGATGTGTGCTGTGCTCTGTTTTGATTGCAAGAACACACAAGGAGATGCCCATAATGGAACAAATAGAGGCAGCCATGTACCAAAAGATGAAGATTAATGGGAGACTAACTGAAAAGCAAATGGAGAGAATGCAAGGAGGGGAAAGAGATCCTGCTATGGACAGAGGACAGAGGGAACACATAATCAAGTGGTTTGTGGACAATCAGGCTGCACTGCTCCTGTGCGATGGAAGTTTTCCTCCCTGGTTTCAAGGCTTCCTCTCCAGACAGTAAGAACTATAAGACATAATATGGTTGAGTGTGCTAGTGTAAAACATTGAATTGGTGTTATTGACCTGTAAAACCATTTTAACATGCATTAAATTCATAAATAACAGCTAAGGATACAGTGCTATGCAAATGTTAAGTGGTGCTCTAATGGTCGCAGGGAGGCAGAAGATCATCTCAGAGACCGGAATTTTGGCTGTTTCCTTATCCGACTCAGTGAAAAGGGCATTGGATACATTCTTTCATACAAGTAGGTAACATTTCTTAACCAGCAGTAGAGAGAATTTTGAGTTTCGATATGAAGCTACTGTTTTTAGATGTTTTATTTCTCTATTGCTTTACTACAGAGGACATGATCGCTGTCGCCATTTTGTCATAAATCAAACCAGAACCGGCCTGCTCGTCGTCTCTGGTGACTCCACCACTCATAACAGTCTCACAGAGCTGATAGATTACTTTAAAACTACACCAATCCAGCCTTTCGGAGAGTACCTCACTTCCTACGCCACGGACATTGATTCTGTTGAAGAGGTGGAGCTATCAGTCATCCCTAAGCGTTTTGAAATACCTGAAAATATGCCAGAAACAAGGCAATTTTACTGTCTTTTTTCTTTTTTCAGGATTCCAAAAATGAGCTTTATGATGTGGTTCAAAGTAAACCTATCATTAAGCTAGGAGTGAGTGTAAAGGCTCTAAAAAGTTTGTGGGAACAAACAAGTGATTCTCATCAGGAGACAAGTTCAGTTCTGCCCCCTAAAAGTAGCCGTAAACTCACTATCTCTACTTCCTTTGACAAAGACAGCCATTCACAGGTAACCATATCGACTACCTCCCTATCTCAGATTTCATCCCTTTAGTCTTTTATTTGACATATCTGATGTTTAAATATTCTTGTACTGTATCATTTATATTAGAAGGATATGAGGATTCCACCTTTGCCAAAGAAAAATGCACCACTTCGGAATTCCTTAAGCACAGGTTATCTTGGTCCAAATCTTTCTCATGATAAACAACATCTCTTTGAGCCAATGACATCTAAAGGGGTTGACGAGAAACATCATGGCACCATAAAGAGGGATTCCTTGGACACTCAATTAAAGTGTCCTGAGAACATTCTCCCTATATCTATACAAACAAACCCAACTCCCCAGGATAAATACAATGAAAAGTCACAGTCTCTGGCATTTGACCCCTGTGACCCTTCATCCTCCCCCCCTCCACAACTTCCACCCCAAACAGCCTCCAGCTCTTACGCTTTACTTGTATTTGAAAAGACTCATACTGAAGCTGGTCAGGTATCCCTGCAGCCCAATCCACTCTATGAGGGCGTGTGCACTAAGAAGGATGTCCAAACTGAGTCAGATTATGAAAATCGCACAAAGATCATACACAAAACCGATTTATTTGAAGACACAAATCAAGTCATACCTGACCAATGTGACGATGACACCTATGAGTACCTACTCCATGGGAACGATAACTGTGAAGATATCCCAGCATCAGACAATAACACATATGCAAGTTTGGATGAGATGCAACTACACTCAGTGAAGAAGGTAAGACTTGACATTGTTTCAAGCAATCAGAAATGTATGCAGTGATTGTGGGGTGTAATAA
The DNA here is from genome assembly GCF_947034865.1 of Barbatula barbatula. Taxonomy (NCBI): domain Eukaryota; kingdom Metazoa; phylum Chordata; class Actinopteri; order Cypriniformes; family Nemacheilidae; genus Barbatula; species Barbatula barbatula. The sequence continues at coordinate 20,867,735 of NC_136766.1, read as the reverse complement.
TGATGCAATAATTGTTTTTATAGAATCACAAGTGGTGGAAATTTCGTCAGGAAAACAAGAAAAAGTAATATGAGGTGGCATCATGAGGTGATATAAATGCTACAATTCTAGATGAATGTAAAAGCATAATAAACACATTTCAGATTTTATTATATATTTTATTAACTTTTCGTTCTATACACTTAATTTCAGTGATTTAAAGGCATAATTTTCATGTTTGTGTGTATACTGTATATTTGATAAATATCTAGCTACAGCTACAAAATTATGAAAATTGTTCATACAAATTGTTATTTTATGTGATCATCATGAAATATATTTTAAAAACATGTATTGGAATAAAATGTATTTATATTTAAAATGCTCTGATCGTCTCTATTCTTAATGTTGCGCTTTAACCTTGATCTTATCATTCTATTTCTATTGTGTGTACTGAATTGTAGTACCAGCCACCTTAACTCCTTCGGCTTTAACAAACCAAACAGTATATGATCTATGTATCCATCACACTGTACAATGTAATAGATTGTCTCCACGTCTCACAACACAAGACAGAGTAACTTAATTAAGCATCGGGATGATATACAGTAAGTGCTCTGTATGAGGTTAGTATTGAATAGTCTAATTGCATTGTGATGTAAGCGTGGCTTCTTGTTGTCTCCTTCAAAATTAAGTACTGAGACTACAGCATGTGTGAATCTCTAAAATTCTTTCAATATGATCTGTTGACTTACTGTACGTATATAAATATATAAAAGTAGTCAGGAAGCCCTTCATACATTTGCATTTATATTTACTTCTATAAAAAAAACAAGAAAAAGCTCCTCACACTTTCTCATTTTCACTATTGACTTGTACTGTAAAAATGTATCTTGTATGAGTAAGAAGCAGTCTGCATTGGCATCCCCTTGAGTACAGGTCTTACTTTCACAAATTTCTTCCAGACAAAGTTCTTTGTCTGTTCTCTTAAGATATCAAGCTTAACAAATACCATTAACAGTCACAGCTGATTTGAACCTGTGATTATCAGCTGATCTTGAACCTTATGGCAAAGGTTCAAAAGCATTTATTTAACTTTAAAGATGTTCCCAGCAAGGACAGAAAGAGATGAGATGATGAGGATGTTGATGATGAATTGAGTGACTCAGGAGTTCTGTTCCACCCTCTTATATTCGAATATGGAATAAGCTGTAAAAAAAAGTGCAACCCCACTTTAGTAGAAGGCCATGTAATTCAAGCCTGGGTGGTAAGCAAGCCATTATGTGTGCTAAAGTACACTCTTAAAAATAGAGGGTGCTTTAAAATGCCATAGAATAATCTTTTTTGTCTGAATGGTTCTTTGTGGAACCAAAAATGGCCTTTTAAGCACCTTTATTTTTAAAAGTGGAGAGTGTATACAGTATATAGCCCATGGATTGGTCAACTCTAAAAGGTGTATGTTTTTTTAAACCAATCCTATTTTTAGCCATAGACAACAAGCAATACAAATAATTTGAAATCAAGATAGCATCTTTAAGATATTAACCTATATAATTATAATTAATGAATGTCGATGATGTCTATTTTCATGATCAAGTTCTTTATATTACCTTGTATGCTGTTAAAATGCAGTGTTACTTACCTGATGAAATCAGGTGCCTTCCAGATCATGTTTTTAAAGTCAAGAAGTGAGAGCTTTCCATCTCCATCTAAGTCTGCCTCTTCCATTATCCTTTGAGCAACCAGTCTCCTCTCCTCCAACCTCAGTTCCTTACCTGTTAGTCTGGCCACTGTTTCCTCAACATCCTTCTCACACAGAAAACCATCATTGTTGAAATCTGGGATGCACACAGATCAGGGATGATTCAAGATGATGTATATACGCTCTTGACTATATGAGCTATTAGGAAGTAGGCTACATGAATTCTGACCATAAATCTTGAAAGCATATATCATCTTAAGTTCTAGTGGCACCATTTCACTGAGGATGGAGAACATGTCCATAAAATCATTGAAGCTAAGATTTCCTTTGCCATCCTCAGAGAAAGTCTCAACTATGCGTTGTCGGAAAGGATTCTCCTGTATGGGGAAGACAGAAAATGAAAGGTTATGGGAAGAAGACCACGAGACATCCAAGAGAAACTTGTAATGAACAGCAGTATTACCTTAAGCTCTGGCATGCTGATAATGAGGCAGGATGGGAGAGTTATATCAGGGCTATTTGTGTAGTCTAACGGGATCAAGTTTGGGGCGAGCTCACGGAATCGCCTATGCAGTCTGAAATGGAAGAAGGTCAAAATCTTTTATCTAAACTAGATTTTTAAACTTTAGGAATGACAACCTGAAACTTGCATATTTCGAATAGTAGCAATAACTTTAAAAAAACAATGAAAGTTAATACAGTATAATGACTGCCTAGTGCAAATAAGAAAACTATGACAAAATAGTTTAATCTGGATAAGGAATATATTGTTTTGCACTGTTTTACACAACCGGACAGTACAAACTTGTTAATTTGGCAGAAAAAGGCAACTCACTCATAGCTTTAGAATGTTAGATGACCACCCAGCTAAAATTACAACATTCCCTCACAGCATTACAATCACCTTTTCTATTATCAGAGCCGTTTACTCACCGCAAGATTTCCTTTCTAGTAAAAAATGTACAATCCTGTGGAAAAAGAGAAATAAGGAAATGACCTGTAAGCTAAATGTCTGTGCTTTCCAACCTTCTATATTTAAAAAAAATGCTTACCTGGTATTCCTCAAGCTGTTCTTCTCTAAAGGTTACTTGTTTGTTCCCCATGTCTTGTCTTCAAACAGACACATAGCCTAGTAGATGCAAACCCATACACCGGACGCGACCGACGCGACACGACAACGGGTTGTTCTAAAGGGATTGTGGCGTACCGCCGCGCCGCATCCAGTGTGCACAAAATGTTAAAATATAATCGGTTCTAACGCATTCTATTTTCTTTTGTCGCATCACATCGCGCCGGTTACGCAGTTCCAGGTGTGCCGTTCACACTGGAGGGCAGAAGCAAACAAGTGCCGAAAATAATCGTCCTCCAGCAGGCGGTGACATTGCACATCCAAATCAACTATCCTCGACACGATAGGTAACTGTAAAGATTTGACCGTATTCTCTTTTTGTGTAAGAGATGTTATTTTAACACTTTGGGATAAACTTATTTAACCACCTGAGTAGGGAGTGCGAAATAAAGCGCAGAAGCTAAATACTTGACGACAGCTGACCACTGAGATGTTTATAGGTTGTCTGTCTAGCTAGCCTACTACATAAAAACGAGTCGTGAGGTTATCAAAAAGAAATTGACAGAAAAATCTTATTGCACTGCTTATGGTAGCCTACGCCGTACTATTGTTTTCCTTTACGCTTTTCCTTTACGCTTTTAAGTCGGTAACATAAGAAACAAAAAGGAAAAGTATTTTCGTTGCCATGATAAAGGGAAATTATTGTAGGATTTTAGGGTTTCCCCTGAGCAACAAAACAACAAAATCTGTAGTTGGGGATATAGCAAGGTTTCGAATGTCAGCATCACAGGGACAGCGTGAACAAGTCGGTATTTCCCAAGATGTACAAGTGAAAGTTGTTTCAAGTGTCCCTGTACCCCGTGACGGTCGTTTCTTCGGGATGACGTCACGGGCGACACGCCCAACCTCTTCCTCTCTGCTGTGGTCACTGAAGTCGGAAACGCAAGTTCAATCGCATCTTTTATGTACCGTTAGCCGAATACCGTTACTTTGCTACCGGGCTAAAGCAAGGTTGACAGACAGAAATCAACAGGACATGGCGAAAACATACGACTATCTGTTCAAACTGCTGCTGATCGGAGATAGCGGAGTGGGCAAGACGTGTCTGCTGTTTCGATTCAGTGAAGACGCGTTTAACACCACGTTTATCTCCACTATAGGTCAGTTTACCGTTCCGTTTTTTCCCCGATTTGCGTGTAACATCACAGGATCTTTGTAACGTTAGGCCCATGGGAGTGGAAGATAACGTTAGCGATTACAGAGACGTTAAAGCGGAGTTTACGTGAACGTGTGCGTCTGATGGAGTGACAGGAAGAGGCCGGGGATGTGTGTCAGTCTGTGAACTGAGCTGTTAAGCTTCATGTCATTTATTCCGCTGTTTAAAGTGACACAGAGCCGATGTTTGATGTTAAAATGTCAGAATCTGTTGGACAAACAGCTTTCATCTGTCACTCTAAAATATGCCTTTGTTTGTCGAACTAGCATAGCAGTCTAACGTTAGTTAGCTATGTGCTAGCAGTGTGGACTGCACTTTATTTTGTGTAGTTTAAAAGAAATGTATGTGTTTAGATTGACTCAAGAGTTAAAGGTGGAGTGGAGAAGTCCACTTGACAAATCAAAGACTGAACATGGAGGGGGTGTACTGTCACAGATGGCTTATCTCACACTTGATTGGTTGTTAAAAGGGACGTCAAATTTGACGTATCATTCCGTTATACCATTGAAGGTTGATACTAGAATATTATTATGCCCTGTTGTTGGGTGTTTGACACACCTTTAAGTCAGGCCTATGAGCACTGTGCTTCCAATATGTAATTTCCTGTGAGAAAACTGAGCGAGAGTTCCTTGACCTTTTGTCATTGTTATGCCACAGACTTCCCCTATTGCCATGAACAATAGTGCTGTGTCATGTCCTGTCCAGGCTTTCATTGGTGGCAGGACTGTACATCTCTGTTGGTGCTCATTATAGACTGCCAAGTTTTCTCATAATGGTCAAAAACTGGGATTACGTTCTATATCTACTGAATGCAACAAGTTTGCATACATTTGTAAAGACTTCGGCAACAATGAAGCCATTTTGTAGGCATTGACCTAAAGGGGCAACAATCATCAGCTCAGGCATATGTTACGCCATACTGACCTTTCTACACATTCCATCTCTATGGCTACGCCATGAAAACGTGCTTATGCGCCTGTTCCCTTTTCTTTGGAATGAGTTCTGCTGGGTTTTCCCAGATGAATCAGTTTCACACGTTGTTATTGTAGGATGTTGCTGTGTCAATATTTCATAAACTCTTAAAACTAAAGGTGCTGAAAAGTGCTTCACTGCGATACCATAGAGAAAAACAGACGAACCATGTCTTTCTTACAATTTTATAATCTGAAGATCGCTTTTTCGTCACAAAGAAGAACCTTGAGTGCGACAGAATGGTCCTTCGGAAGCTTAAGGTTTTCTGTGGTACCATTTAGTGGACCTTTATTTTTAATAGTGTATGTTTTATAATATTAGGTTACAATAGATTGTAATGCATAAATGCTTGTGTTATAGGAATAGACTTCAAAATCAGAACAATTGAGCTGGATGGGAAGAAGATCAAGCTGCAGATCTGGTAAGCCAGTGTTTCACAGTAAAGTTAAGTTGATTTTTTTGTACAGGGTAGACAATATTTATAAATGTGTTTTGGTTTTGCCGTAAAGGGATACAGCTGGGCAGGAGAGGTTTAGAACCATCACCACAGCATATTACAGAGGAGCAATGGTGAGAATTTTACTGACTAAACAAGTGTATTGTACATTTCTGTAGGTTGTTATACTTAACCCTGTTGTTTTGTGACCCACCCACAGGGCATTATGCTGGTGTATGATATCACAACTGAGAAATCATTTGACAACATCAAGAACTGGATAAGGAACATTGAGGAGGTGAGACAAACACTTAGATGTTAGAGAAAATAACTTCGAAATCACAGGTACAATAAAACCCTTGCATTCAAAGTGCTGTGCCCACTTTCTTGTAGTTAGTCATTTTTGCGTTTGGTCTGTTTGTTTCCAGCATGCTTCTTCAGATGTCGAACGGATGATTTTGGGAAACAAATGCGACATGAACGATAAGAGACAAGTTTCTAAAGAAAGAGGAGAAAAGGTATGGTAGTTTTTAAATGACCAAAACTTAGGACCAACTCACACTGTCCCGATCGAACCGTGCCTGTGCACGTTCGACACCCAAAGCCTGGTTCCATTTACTTGTGTGAGCGCTCACAGCCATGCTCGGGTGCGGTTCACTTACTCACCCCTGGCCTGGTTAGAAGAGGGGGGCTCGAGCGTGATTTGGTTTGGAGAGGGGGTAGTATGAGCGCAAATCATGCTGGATTGCGGAACTCAAAGCATGACGAAAATTATGCGACTGTCAATTCCTCCCTTAGATTTAGCAGTCTCTGTGAAAAACATCTGATACACAGCACACTTACACGTGCAGGCGTGTGTCAACTACTCCAGATATAAGGTTTGTCAAACATAATGCAACACTGTATGTTACGATCGGCTTTATGATAATAAATTAAGCGAGGGTGATTCCAAAGCATTCTCGTAGGACAATGATTATGTGCTGCACGCGTGAAGTTAAACACATCTGAAAAGCCACAAACTGAACATTACGATGGATTCCGTTGTGCTGAGAGAGATCGCTTTGTTTATGTTTACTTCAAAGCAGTCGCATCGTAATGATGAAAGCATGCTCGGGTGCCGATGGTAAAGTACTATGTGAGCAGGGGAGTGGGGAGGGGGGACAATCGTTCTCGGGCACAGTTGAGAGCAACCGAGCTACACTGTATGTGAGTACGCCATTGCTATGTGTATCTCTTCAGTAAGTCCAGAACAACTAGATTTTTTAGATTAGATTCAACTTTATTGTCATTACACATATACAAGTACAGTGTAACAAAATGTAGTTTAGGTCTAACCAGAAGTGCAGTTAGCAAGTGCAGGATATACAGTTAGAATAAATACAGAATACAATAGTGAGAATATAATACAGTGGGCATGGACTATAAAAATATTTTGCAGTAGGTGTGTTCTATGAAAATATGACAGTAGGTATATACTATGAACAATATATACAGATGACTATATACTATGAACATTAATGTACAGGTGGATATGAACAGATAATAATTTAGACTAAAAAAGTGCAAGTGACTTAGGTATGCATAAATTATTGACATTGGCTATTAAAGTTGCAGTGCAATAGGTGAATTAATGCAGTTGTTGAAGTTGATGCAGTTATTAAAGTTACGGTGCAGTATATGAGTTAATGCAGTTAATAGGTTGCAGAAAACCCAGCAGAACTCATTCCAAAGAAAAGGGAACAGGCGCATAAGCACGTTTTCATGGCGTAGCCATAGAGATGGAATGTGTAGAAAGGTCAGAATGGCGTAACATATGCCTGAGCTGATGATTGTTGCCCCTAACTAAGAAATCCAAAAGCAAGCTACAGTTACATTAACAAGCTAAAAGGTCTCTCTTTTTTCATATAGCTAGCTATTGATTATGGAATCAAGTTCCTGGAAACCAGTGCAAAATCCAGCACAAATGTTGAAGAGGTAGGGTACATCCAGTCAAATTCTATATGATCAACGTGTGCATCAGATCATTAGAACACATCATTTTTTGATCTTGTACCATTTTTTTTCTCAATTATAGGCCTTTGTCACACTTGCCAAAGACATCTTGACCAGGCTAAATAGAAAAATGGTAAGAATGCCTATGTTAAAATCTTGCAAAAATAATTCTAATCTTATTTAATATGCTCACCGATGCAGAACACAGCAACACACTTATATGAATAAAATGTCTACTCTTGCATAGAATGCTTTTATCGTATCAATTTAAGTTTTTGAAAAAGTTTATATTTGTCATTTACCTCCGACACTGGTGTTGAACTGTTTCTTTTTCATGTGCCTGTTTGCATTCAGAATGAGAATAACCCTTCAGGAGGCGGAGGAGCAGTGAAAATCACAGAGAATCGATCCAAGAAGCCCAGCTTCTTCCGCTGCACTCTCCTCTAACCCGGCAACTCCTGCCACCTCTGTGTCAATGATCTCATTCCTCTGTGCGTGTCTGAGCTCAGTATGCGTGTATATGTGCGAGCGTTTACAATACCACTGGACTTTCAGCTGTTAGCTGCTGCTGAGAGCTCTGGCCTGCCTCATCTATATATACTGAAGGCCTGAAAGATTATGGTAGATGAAGGACTTGGTTGAGCTGTTCCCAAAAAGTTCCCTTTTAATCAAAAATATTGTCTAGTTGTCACCCCTTTGCCACCTAACCTCTCAGCCCGGGTCTGGCCGAAAAGTGCAGCCAGACTTGAATCTTAGAAAGCGACTATTTTTTATTTTCTCTAAAATATCATTAACTCGTTGCACATTGACACATTTTTGTTACATTGATAAAGTGCTTTGTCACATCATCATTTATTGAAGGAAAATATGCAATAAGATTACAGATTATTAAACTGACAATGAAGAATTTTGACCTAAAGTAGCGATTGAAGAACTAGACGGTTTGACAGTTACAGAGGTCAAACTGAAGGACATGCAATATTTATATATATTTTATTTTGAACTTTATTTTGGGTTGTATTTAAAGTCCATTTTACATATATTTTATTACAGCTCCTTTTTAAAGTTTAGTTTGTGTTACTGTTCCAAAGCCGCAATAAACTGTGGAATCAAAAGCAAAGTTCCACAAGCTGCCGTCTTCCCCCTTTGCTTGAACTCACATCATTAACCTAAAAGAGACCAAAGTAAACAGACATTATTACAACTGTGATGAACTAACTGGTTTTTCAAGGTCAACATTCTAATCCCTCATACAGTATGTATAGAGAAGAAAGAAAGAGGGATGAGACCCTTACGCTTGTTGAAGCAGCAGCCAGCTAGGCCCTGTATATTAGTACATACAATATATTTCATTTACTAATGGTATTATATTTTTATACTCTACCAGCGTAAGCATCTTTTACTTACCACTGCATATAACCCCCCTAAAGCATGTTAATCTGTGCTTTTGTGAGATTGATTTATTGTCAATACGTATGTTTTTTAACTCATTGCAGTATTCTGTCTTTTTGAATTCCCTCTTTTATATGAGCGTGAAGTCATGTAATGTTTACAGTACCATTGCAATGTTGTTTTTCTGTACGTCATGCACTGTTACTTCTGTGTGTGTGGTTCTGTTGTAGAACCTCCTCACTGCATAAACCACTGAGGTCCTGTCACTTTAAAAAAAAGAGTGCAGGGTTTTACTAGCCTAAATCTGTTCATTGAAGGTTTCTGTTTTTTCGCTTATTGTGGTGGTACCAGGCCCCGATAGTGCTGTAGAATTTTTTTTATATCGTTTGCACTGATTTTAGGGCAAAAAAGTATGTTGATTGATTTATACCTTTTAAAAGATAACACTTTCATTATCAGATTAGTTCAAAAATTTTAATTTGGGCTTTGGCTATCACGAAAGCATAGCATTGTAATCAAAAGGCAGCCCGTTGTGATATGTTCCCCAATGTTTGAGTTTGACAAATGATTGATTCTACTCTTTATGTTTAAGGGTGTATGACTGCTTGAGTTCCATTGGCATCAGTTTGACAAAACTCCTGCTCAAAGTCATGCCATTTCAATGGCCCTTCAGTTATGATTTGAATATGTATGCAGACACATTTGCATATTATACAATGAAACTGTGACAGCACTCAACCTCCCGCATGAACATAAACTCTTTCTGACTATTCAATGCAAATGTAATGTCATATTTTAAACATGTCTTCCTTGATTTTCTTGTCTTTTCTGCAATATATCTGTGTTAACTGATCATGTAAAAAATATTAAAATATCTTTTATAAGTTACTAAGATGCGCTTAGATTTTTATACACTGTACATATTTTCATTCTATTCATTTTGAGAAAGTAAGGGAGGTGATGTTAATCAGTTATAAATAGCATTGTACTACTGTTATTTGTCTCCTTTATTTAAAAAAAAATAGGATACTTCATATTTACAATCTAGAATTTAACACTGATTTCCCTCTCAATGATTCAAATGATAAAGGGGTTCCATTTCACATATATTTAAACAATGCCAACAACAAAAGGGAACATGTGTACTGATTAAGATGTATAGCTTGAATCCACTCCAAGTTGGATAAAAGTCTCTGCCAAATAGTTAAATATAAATTGTAATTCATAATCTACGTTTGAAAATAAAATGTTCCCCTCTAATCCCCTCCCAATAAGTGTACATAGATGGTCATCATATTTTAACATACTTCTCAGCAGTTGAGCTGAATGTCACTTTTGACTTACTTCAAATCCACCAGGACAAGTCATGTCTGTGTGCCTGTTTCCTCACTGGATGATCTGTGGTCATTGGTGTTGACTTCAAAGGCTCCTGCCAGGTCCTTTACACTGCTGGCTGCCCGAGGTTTACCTATGATGTCTCTTATGTTCTTCACCTTTCGTGGGTTGGTGTTTAGACTCTTAGATCTGAGAGATGGGTACATCCTGTCCTGTGCCACATACAAGTGATCTGAGTCTGGCTCCTCCCCCTTCTTGTCTCCTTCCTCTGTGTTCATGCCGTCCGTTCTGCTGTTTTCCTCTGACTCATTCATGTCTCGCTTCCTCTCATCGTTCTCGTCTTTATGTATCTCTGTGTTTATCCTCATTACCCCTCTCGAAGCTTGTTCTCCATCCTGTATCTGTTTTGATTTCTCTGAAGGTGAAGGACTGAAAGGGAAGGGATGAACTTTGTAATCAAAGCGTGGGGGCCAGCGACCTAAAGTTGGAGATCTGCTAGTTTGATCCTGTAGGCCGTGGGGCTCTGAAGCCCATGTATTTCTCTGACTGCCCAATCTTGGCTGTGCCACGGAGGCATACAGAGTACCGCTTTGGGATCTGTTCTCATAACAAAGCGAGTTATTTTGTGCTTCAGTGTACTGTCTTAGGGACTGTGCTCTCTCCAGAGGATGACAGCCTGCCGTGTCCAACTTCATCACCTTTACCATTTCAGTCTGGATTGGTGCTGCATCTGACAAAGCCTGTGGGTCTTTCAGAAGCTGAGAATTCGGTCCGCCATCCTGTGCCTCACAGGGCGAGATGAGAATGTCCACATTAGAGCTTGAGCGGGCTCTCTGCTGAAGAGGGACCACTTCCAGCGTAGGACCGTAAGAAGAGACATGCTCAATGTTCGCAATACTGCAACGGCTGTCTGAAGTCCTTTGCCCCTTCTTCTCTCCTGAGGTCTCCTCAGCTGTCGCACGGTCTTCTGCATCTAGGTGCCAACGGTACAAACTGTAGCCATCAGCACTGTTAATACTGCTACGGCGATGCAGACCGGACTGGTCGTACAACAGTGAGCTCCCAGATCGAGTGCGGACCAGTTCACAGCGTTCCATTCCAGCCAGACGTTCTAGCGCATGCATCATTCGACCAGAGAACTCTTCCAGCTGAGCCAAGCGCAGGTCCACGGTCTGCAGAGAGGCTTTCATGGAGTGTTCCCGTTCATTCACTTCTTCTAGACGCATAGACATGTTCTCAACCCTGTGACAGACAGTCAATGGAATAAACCAATAATAACTTAACAGGCACTTGGTTTTTACACAGTACCTCTGGGAAGTGATCCGGATTCTCTCGTCATTGGAGGAATGTGTCTCGTCTTCTTTCTCTCTGAAGTATTCTTCCACACACTGCTCTTCAAACTCATAGAGACTTTTCAGTTCTTCAGGACTAAGAGTCAGCTCTGGCAAAGAGCAGATAGAAGTGATGATGTCAAAAAGGAATAATGCAGGTAATATTGTTTTATAGTATTAGCCATTTTTACACATGAGGCCTGTTAGATTTGAATTGCTGGATTAGTTTTAGCCAGGTTGCTACTCTTCACACATCAGCACCTAAGTGCAGTTAAAAATGTTATGTCACTTACTGGAAATGACCTCAAAAGAGCTGCACAGTCAAGTCATAAGAAAATCTCTAAGTGTTCTAGTTATGTTGTCCCATTTCTTCTTCTACTTGGGTGGAAATAAACTATTTTTTATCAGTATCTGTGCAATCTGGCAACAACGGCTCTCAATTAAAATACCATTATGTTTACAGGAAAGGGTTTGTGTGTTAAAGCATGTATCGAAGGCATAGCTCATCTAAAATGAAAATGTTGTCACCATTCATTCACCCTCATGTCATTTGAAACCTTTCTTCTGTAAAACACAAAAGATATTTTGAGGCATGTCTCAGTGGTTTTGTGTCCCTACAATAAAAGTCAAATGGGGCAAATGATGTTTGGTTACCAGCATTCTTCAAAATATCTTCTTTTCTGTGTTCTGCAGAAGAAAGAAAGTCATACAGGTTTGAAAGTTTCATTTTTGGTGAACTATCCCTTCAATTTAAGTAGCAATAAACAGCAATAACTAATATTAACTCAGTCCACGGTCTCTCTCATCTATCTCTCCTTCTTGTTTCTTCCTGCAACAACAGCAAAGGCGTTTCAACACTATGTATATGTGGCTGAAGATGATGAGGGGAGGTGGCAGCACTGGCCGGTCGTGGAACGTCATGATCAGCTGGTAGCGCTGAAACTTCCACACTTGGTTGGAGATGGATTTCACTTCGAAGAACGTGTTACTGTTAAAGGAATGTCATTTGAAATGTGTTAACATTACACTGCCAATAAGAGTAGGTGCTTATTGTATTATCATGGACTCACTTGAAGACAGCGATAAGCAGGTTCACCAGTAGGATGTTGGCTACCAATAGGTAGCAGGCCATGATGGCAGGAGTGAGCCAGGCCCCAGGTATACATGGAGGAAGCTTTTTCCCATCTTCATCATACATGTTATCACCACAAGGTGCTTATAACACAATCAGGATGAGTTTCTTATTATGTGACTATAGTGCAATATAATGTATAACATTTGAAGGATCTTATACTCACGATTAATCTCCATTGCATAGACTTGAAAGTAAAAAGAAAGAAAGTGAAGATCAAGGTTTATTTATTTCATTTTATGAAAAGTCATCTTATAGTGTAAATAGTCATTTTAAAATAGTGGCACTTTAATGTCTTGTAAAATTCCATTTAAAAGAAGTAAACAATTCATAAGAAATACTCCATAGCATGTTCATGTACAAGATTCGTCTTACTTTTATATCTTGTTCTGAAACTCACTTCAGTGCTACATTTTGAAAAGAGTAAAGGCTCCAAACCTAATGTCACAAGGGCGGGTAAAGACCGGCACTGTCACACACTCATCCCACACGAGTCCGTGGAGGTCAAATGCCATTCATTGTAAATGGTGATGATGAAAATGAGATGAAACACAATCATGAACTTCAACAAAGAGGGTGGAATGGAGATGTGATGGATCATCCACACATGAATCAGGAAACAGAATCTTACTATGAATTCTAGTCTTACGGTCTATCGAGTCAGCAAACACTTCTCCATAGATCATCCAGTAGGGCATGTAGAAGATGTTCCTCGCCAGGCGCCACGTCGGCTCCTCATCAGGGTGTAGGATGGCCTGGCGTGCCACTCCGAAACTCATAAGGACCACGAGCATGATCACCACAAAGTACAGCATGTCGATCATCTGCACACACACAAATTAAATATTATTTGTTTAGTTTGATATTTAGCATAAAAAAAGTTTGTGAGCCAATAATCTGTTATTCTTTGAGTTCTTACCATTTTACCAATCATCATGACATATGGTCCCAAATACTTGTTAACTCCAAAGATGTCAAGGACACGAATATACCAGAAGATAATGTCTACGCAGTAGATGACCCGTCCGTAGCCCATGTAAGGCTCATTCTGTAAGCGTAGCAACAACCCCATAAGGAACATGGTGATGGCCGCCAGGTCAGTGATGTTCCAGTACTCTTCTAGCCATACATTTATTTTCTGTTTCAGCTTTCCAGGCTCTGACATCAGAATCTACACACAAACAACAAAAACACAACAATGCTCAATATAGCATACAATTTCCTATGCATGAATAAAACTCTCAGATCACATTTGTGCAACTAACCTGTCTTACTTTCTCCAGCCCAAGAGTGATGATGTAGGAGATGACAATCCATTCCTGTAAGGATGGCCACCTCTCCATTTTAACCAGGATGATGTAATTATACAACATCAGGTATACCAGGTAAGCCGTCTGAGTATACATTAATATTCTGTTGTCATTTAGGAAATCATTCAGATTGTTATTGTGTCTTTGTTTTTATATTACATACCGTATTAAACCAGAATTTGGTAAATGGAGCATTGAAGAAATAATAAATCTTCTTCCCAACAGGAACCCGTTTTTGTTTTTTATCGTCTTCCTCGTCACCTTTCTTAGATGTCGCATCTACACTTACAGTGCCATCCTGAACACAAACATCCACCCAAAGAGGTTTCACCTCCTGTAGATCCATGTAAACTATACTTTAATATATGTATATATCTTTACCTTGTTAGATTTATCATCCTCCTTGTCTTTAATCTCTTCTTTGTCCTTGGTGTTCTGGTAAGACAGATCATCTCCAGTCCTGAAGTCCAGGAGAAGGATGGCTGGAGGAAAAATGATTCCAAGGATCACCTGTGGATTACATGGAAAGAAAGCATTGATAAATCTTAGTCAATGCATTATGACTAATGAATGCAATGGAGAATTTAATGCAGACCTTGAGTCCATTGCTCTTCCCCACCCGTAGACATCCCATCCACATGTCGGTGAGTAGCATCTGGCTGCAGGTGTGAGCTATGAAGTCTCTGTGTTTGGCAGCCACGGCCAGTTTGAGACAGGTAGAGTTACTCCAGTTCTTCAGCTCATAGGTCAACAGCTTCATGGCCACCTGTTCATCGTGCTTGTATGACTGATCTAGCAGTTCGTAGGCTAACTGACCAAAATCCCTGAGTGGTGTATGAGAGAAAACTGTTACAAATTACAAAAACAAGAAGTTAAAGATAAAATTCTTTAAATTGCTCACTTTGAATTGTTGTCTAAATCCTGAGAAATGTCGTCCACTAGTTCACTCCGGGAAGATTCATGCGCCATGGCTTTATAGAGTTTACATGCCACCAGAGCTTTAGCCATGGCCTCCTCTCCCCTCTGCCAGAGGAACAGGGCCATCTTCTGGCGCTTCATGAGCACAGCCCACACCATCAGCTCATGGAAGGGATACTGAAACCTACTGACCTCTGGATCATCGACATCAATGTCGACTTCTTCCTCCTTCTTTTTTTTCTTCTTTTTGCCTTTGGGCATTGGGTCATCGTCCTGCGCAAAAAATAAAGATCGCATGTCAGTTTAAATAATATATTGTTTTTAATAGTAGAAAGAAAAGCTATTTGTGGTTACATTTCTTACCTCCATTCCCAGAAGTTTGAGAGCTTTTGGCTACAAGGAAACCATGGAAGCAGAGTCAGACATTTTGTTCTTTTATAATCTTTGAAAATCTATCAATAGTAAAGAAGTTAACAGAAATGCAAAGCAGCTAGAATTCTTACAAAGAGGCCAGAAGGAATTTGTAAGTGGAAATGGAAAGATTAGCTGCAAACTGTAATTTTACAGAATTTTTGTTTAAATTTGCAGTATTTTCAATTTTTTTTAAACAATTTTAGTGTGAAAAAACATGAAAAATATTTGTACCCTTTGCTATTACTCATTATTTATTATTCTAGGTAATTGTAGGATATAGTAAAAGGTTTTGTATAATGGGGGTGAGACTCACTCTTTTCAGTCCATAGAGGTTATTATAGAGTATTCTGAAACTTTTTCTTGTATAGTTACAACGATATGCTCCTCCCATCAGGTACTCTAGAACCAACCCAATGTCAATCAGAGTGATCTGGTAATCTGGTGGTAGGTTTCCCTGAAAAAAGTGATGAGATAATGCCATAAAATAACGGTTGACCTTCCTCTGTTTCTGGAAGGTCAACAAAGAGAAATATACTTGAGGATTAGCCTGAGCTGTATTGACCTTACAATTACACACATACAGACATTTAACATGCTTATATCAGCTATGAAATGTCAAATTAAAAATCATAGTCCAAATTAAAATATAATACCTTCTTCACATCTCTGACCACAAAATGCAGTGTGTTGATTGGTCCTAACCTCTGAATGACAAAAAGAATTATTAATGTACAGAGGTCTAAGCTTTA
Source organism: Barbatula barbatula (assembly GCF_947034865.1). Classification (NCBI taxonomy): domain Eukaryota; kingdom Metazoa; phylum Chordata; class Actinopteri; order Cypriniformes; family Nemacheilidae; genus Barbatula; species Barbatula barbatula. Next base: position 20,851,788 of record NC_136766.1, on the reverse strand, counting down.
CGAAAACATATGCAGAAAGGCTGCATGCTTTATCTAAACAACAGATTATTACTGTTTATGATAATGGAAAGCTGGACGCACAAATTACGCTTTCAAGGCCATATTGACTGGAATGAGGGGATTGTAAATTAGTGAAAGCTTTTATAGCTTGGCTTGCATGTGGATCATTAGGAAACAGCAAATAGAAACTGCAAACAACACAGTTAAACAGTGAGGACATAAAATGCTCTAATGTTTTATTGAATTAATGTTTGTGAGCTGACTGTGTTATAGAGCTCCTCCAGCCGTGGGATTGTGAGGAAACGGTGGATGTTGACGCCATTTTCAATGAGCAGCTTGACAAAATCCACTCTGTCAAGCATGAGCGCATCCATCATGGCTTGTTCCAGAGAATTTACCTATTTCGCACATCAGCACACGCACACATATGTAAAAAATTAAACCACATACTGACTTGTGTTTAGATATATGCACAACAGTGAGGAACACATCAAAAACACAAGGAGAAGATCTAACCCAGTTAAGCAGCTCTAGTTTTCTGGGGTCTGTCTCTTCAGGAGGTTCAAGTTTAGCTTTGGCACCTTTTCCCTTCTTGCCCCTGGCAGGTTTGCCTTTGCTGGGACGAGTGGTGGTTGGGCTCTTTGGTTTGTCCTGCTGACTTGTGGATGCTGTGGCCAGGGACCCAGCAGGCTGACAATATTGAAAAATAAATTGATTAAATGAAAAGGGCAAACTTCCAAACAATTATTTGTATTATATATTTGCATCTATATTTTCTTAAAAGAAAAACTATAGACATTCTTTGTGTTTTGGGCCCTTGTAAGTCAACTGTATATGCCACCACCTACAGGCCAGTGTTGTCCATGGACGAAGATCTGACTGCGAGCAATATCCACTCGATTCCAGGCTAAAGCCAAACTCAGCTGGTCAGGAGCTGAGGCGTTTGTGCCTAATATAGCCAAATCAAAAAATCACATTAATGCAAAATCAAAACATTAACATAATGATAAAGATAAAGTAAAACTATTGAATACATTTTTTAAAGAGAAGAATGCAAAACTATAATTTTTTATAATTTGTAACTGCGGTACCTTTCAGTAGAGCAGTTAAGATGGCCATCTCAATATCCTGCTGACCCTCAGACGCTGTGCGAAACACTGTGATCTTTTGCAGTACAAAGATAAAAAAACATGTGGATTGCATAAAATAATAAAGCTATTAGACTGTACACAGTATGTGCAGTGTATTCAAAGTTTCTCAACCAAGGGGTTGGGGCCTCATAATGAAGACAAATACAACATTTAAATAAGCTAAATCAACTAAAATCACGATATTTATTTCTAGCAAGCTGCAGAATATTTTATTGGGTAGTAACTGAGCTTGCACCAGAGAGTGGGTGCATTGAAGAACATATTCACAAATGCCTTAAGCAATGAGTGATGCAATAAATACAAACAAATGCGTAAAATAAACACTAAGGGGTGGTTTCCCTGACAGGGTTTAAGCCTAGTCCCAATTTGCACTGACATATCTTAAAATATATAAAAATGCGATTGTTTAATTTTTTTTGCTAGGGTGTGTTTTTAAAAACAACTTAAATATCCTATTTGGCCTAGTCCTGTCTTAAGCGAATCCTTGTCCGGGAAACCACCCCTAATAGTAATAGACTATTCTTGCTCTATTATGTACATAGATGTGTAGTTTATTGTATCGTGTATTTTTGCCAGTGGCAGTAAATTGCATAGGGATGGTATAGTTGAATGGGAATGGAAGTAAAAATAAACCCAGTAGGGGTTTTAGGCACGGGCGAAGTTGAAAAATTCAACTCGCGCAAGTTGAAAAATCAAAATTTTGCCGAAAATTCGTGCTGCCAATCAGCTTGCTCTAGTAGGGCCGTGATTATTTACATTTAGCAGACGCACTTTTATCCAAAGCGACTTACAAAGAGTTCAGGTAACAAGAAGGGAAAGCCTATGTGTCATACAAAAGCAAGGTGCTTATACAAAGTTACTAGTTTCAACAAAAGCTAGACCGCTACCTGTTGAGAGAAGAGTGTTAGTGTACGTTTTAAAAAAAAATATTTGTCTGTCAGGTATTCGCGAAGATGTGCGTTATTTGGAAGAAATTATTATGACTAAGCGAGGCAGAAGCCCCTCCCATGACGCGAATTCAATTAGTGGGCTAAAGTCAGTCACACACCACCTCGACTTTCTTCCAAATAACGCACATTTTATCCATAATGCAATGAATACAGGCCTATAGTGCCTGCACATTTTTGTTTTTCAGAATTGTGTGAAATGGCTAATAAAAATTAAGTAATACAAAACGAATATGGCCGTTTCCTGAGTGACAGTGTTGGGGGGCGGGGGGAAATCTGTTGATTGTCGAGTGCCAAATAAACAGAGATGGACAGGAAAAGGACGAAGCCATCAGGTGCACAAAAAAAAAACGTATTTGAGCAATTGAGAAATATTATTTAGCTCAAAGGTGGTCTCTCCCAGGGTGCAATTCTCTGTAGAACCGCCACTGAATAAACCCAAAATATTATTTGACCATTGAGATGGAGTGAGTGTGTTCTCATTTTCTAAGAAGCTATTTGTGTTAACATGCATTTTTTAAAATAATAAATAATTATATTAATGAAACAGTGGGATCTTACTTTTTTTTAAAAGCAACTAAGTTTAAGTAAAATGTGTCATAATAATTAAAATTGCACCAGCACGACTCAAATGTACTTTTTGGAACAATTTTGTAAACGTATTTTTGTTTAACATTTTCAATGTTGGCATCCATTGTAAGTTGACTATAAATACAATAGTAGGTTCCAGGCATCATTTTTGTTTTCCACAGCAACCTTTTAGACTAACATTAACCAGCTTTACGAATGACAAAAAATATGGAATTGAAATTGGAAATTTGTACCTTATGTGAAATGACACATGGTAATGCATGATATGAACAAAACAAATGAGACCAAAGGGATGATAATGATCTTTATTTTCAGATATTTAAAACATTGCATAATCCCAAAAATATAGTTTGAATATGTTATGCCATGTTATGGTACAGCAAAAGATATGGTGTAAAGTTGTCTTTGTGTTTTTTATTATATACTCACCAGTTCTCTTTTCTTCATGCACTCCATCACCATAAGATAAATCTGCTGTGCCTGATTGCGGTTGTAGCTAAATGTCTTCTGTATGGTTACTAGAAGCTGATCTCTAACACTGTCATTAACCAGTCTGCACCAATAGACCAAGAAATGTGTTCAGAACCTATTTGCAGTAACTGTTAACAGTAGTTAGTTCACTTAAAATATTTGTATTCCTGCTATGGAAAGTGAATGGGGACAAATTTAAGGTCAGCTACTCCTTAAACTATATACTGTAGATTTACGCATCTGGATTACATTTTTATCCAAAATGACTTATGAGCTACAGGTGTCATTTCTTAAACTGAGTCCAGCAGCTGCTACAGATTTATCAATAATCACTGAATCATCATCAATAATTTTCTCACCCATCCTCCTCGGAATACTTATGAGCGAATGAAATGATATCTGACGCTCGACCACTACCGTCACACACCACCACAGGGATGGGAGGATCCTCGCGCAGACTCTCCAGCACAATCGAGATAACATTGGGACCCCCCTCAAGAATAAGACACACCACAGGGACCCCCTGACCAAGACCTATACAAACACACATAAACTGTAGATTTAAGTACAAACATGGCTGAACACTAAAAGCCGCTTTTGGGCATGATTATAATTGTTGTTTTGACTGCAGGATAAGTTGACGGCTGGACCCCCCTTTGCTGTCCTTGCCTCATCTGGAATTCCAGGCATAGGATGACAAAGGGAAACCCAGGAGGTCACTGATAGGTCTTTCCATAACCAATCCAACAAAAAGTTGACTTAACCACAGATCACTATCGTTTTATCACTAAGTTTAACTCACGTGTGTTGATCTTCTGCAGGGAGATGTGCTTCTCCAGCTGCCTGCGCAGACGAACCTCAGCGCCATACTTTCCATGAGTGCCATTGTCGGCCAGAATGAAGTGGGAGTGGCTGCTATTAAGCACAGACAGTTTGCTGAGGGGGTTGGACATGGTTTGGTACGGTCGAGTCACCTGGACAAACCATAAACACATCACTTAGAAATCTCTACAGATACAGATGTGTACCGTTGAAAATGCAAGTAGGCCTTACATCTCGTCCAATCAGGTCCTCTTTATTTTCCACAATGCCCCAGGGTGCTATTCCAATGGCACACACCTTCCCACGAGACTTGGATGAGTGATCTTTCAGTGCATCTCCTACATGGCGAATCACTCCTTTGTAATGTGACGGGAAGGAATAAGCGATAAAGCACATTACCGTGTCATGCGGTGAAGTCATATGAATTCATTGCTCAATATCAAAACCACATGATTTTGCATCAGGAGACTGATGACCAGATTGATCCAGCTCACACCTCTTCCATCCTATATTACTGCTTTTTTAATGTAATGGCTTAGTTTAGTTGATCACCTACTCTACCTGTGTTAACTCCCCCAGTGAAGATCCAGGCCCCAGTGGTGACGGCTGCTTTTATCAGACCCTTGCCAAACACCTGCTTGAGTTTGGGTTGCAGGTCAAAGTTCTGCAGACCACCATGCACAGAGATGAGCAGGGTGGGAAGCTCCAGTTGCCACTCTTTCACCATTAGATGCAGAAGATGATCAGGTTTGCTATCATAGGACACACGGATATACTGTTGAAGGGAAATAAAGAGAGGAGAATAAGACAAATGTAAGGGCAACCATGTACAGGACAGAGTTAGGGACTGTAGTTTGTGTTGTTGTTAACTATCATAAAGTACAACAATGAGAGCTACCATGGCCTTGTTTACATGACCTCCTCCTTGGAATTCGATGATGCCATATGCGTCAGTAGGAGTGACTTGTGTGTGTTTAGCAACAGACCATTTCTCTTGAGAAGGCTCATTCTGCAACCCCTGTACTTCATCTGAACTCTTATTGGTAGAACCAGGAAGAATAGCCACATGTTGGTTTACCAGCTGACCACAACAGCACCTACAACAGTTCAATGAATTCAAATACTATTTTTTTCTGGTTACATGCAGCATTTTGTAACCACTGTGGCTCAAAAAGCAACATTTTAATGGGTGCTAAATAATTTACAACTTATCATATGTGCAGCATTAATACAATATTGATAACCATGGTCTCCATATTAACGTTGAACATAAACAATACAACAAATATTACTGACTTGTTAGGCTCTTTACTGGCAAATGTATGAATGCACTCCCTTTTAAAAAATGTCCTTTCAATCCACGCCCTCTGAGTCTGTAAGACATAAAACAGATAAACTGTTACTATAATCATTTAAACTTTAGTTTAGAGTTGACAAGCTTGTTTGAGCATTATATCTATCTTCACTAATCCTGACATTTCAGCGTAAATGTTTCCTAAATCTTTGTTAATAATTTCTGTTTTTTTTTAAATAAAAATTACAAACCTATGCAATCTACAAATTCTATCGGTTTATTGAAATAATGCCTGACACTAGGATGCAAAAAAAAAAACACCAAAATTGTAAAGGCTAAAAACCCTTCATAATATTATCAGAACCCTCTGACTAAACCAATGCCTAGTCAACCATACACACTTTTATACACAAACACTGCTGTGTACATTCTTGTATTTGTTAAGAAAAAGAGGTAACGTTATACAAATACATGACAATCTACAGAAAATTAAACCAAAAGCTTACTGGCTGTACCACCTTTATGAGTGTGGTTGCCTGATGCTGCAACGTGCTATCAATAAATATCTGTTTAGATAGGAGTTTACTATCTTTAAACATCATAATTTAACATGACTTGATTTTGCTAGTGATGTACTTACCCCGACAAAATCTGCTGAAGAGAAAGAGACAGCACAATACTATACAATGTCATACTTGTTGTGAAGTCAGTTATTTCTGTGGCCTTCATTTATGGAGAGTTGGTTTTAACTCTGGATCACATGTGCTGGACCACAGTCTCAAGTCTCATGACCACCGCTAAAGATAATCCTGCATGGTGGAACCTCATGACTAATTCATTGGAATATCACCAAACTAAAATCCACTCTGAGATGAGAGGAATGACCTCTAATCTAACATGCTAATCCCTCCCATATGCCCCCACACCTCTTCTTAGTGCTATTTGTTGAGAAAGACGAAAAGTAGAAGCATAAGATTATATAGAAAAATGGAAATGCCTAGAATGCTTACTAAAGCCAAAGTCCAAGGACTTTTGCCAGTAATATGGTGCAACATCAGGTGTATATTTAAAACTGCAAGAGAGTTACAATCTTTTTCAAAGAGGTGACCTATAAAGCAGTCTAATATGTAGCATCACCATATTAAACTCAGATGGGAATCAAATTAAGCAAAAGCTTTCTCATTCACAAAGGGCAGTATCACTGAAACATAATCTGGCTTCGTCCCAAGTACATGTCAGATTTGTGTTAAGAACATCTGTCGACAGCTTTTGACATCTTTGGATTTGGACATTTTAGAGCTTCATTTCTCCCAAATCCTAAAAAGTTTAGTAATAGAAACACAAATGTGGAATTTCTCAGGAAAGAACTAGAATTTAGTAATTATTTTTATTACAAAAAACTGATTTGATAGAATTTACAAACAAAAAAGTTACAAAATGTAATAATACAGAGATTAAGATGTGTATAATATAAAATTATAATAATTGATTTTTGTTTACAAAACATGTATGAATTTTTTTAGGAAGAATATACGTTTTTAGCATCAATCTATTGTTTTTATATACTTATATACTGTAAGTATTTCTAACAATTGTCTTTCGGGCCAACATACGCTAAACAAAGAAATTGAGTAAAAAAAAAATAATTGTCTTTGCAAGAGAATTGATTGTGAAAAATATGACATTGCTTTAAGAACATCAACCAACATTTTACTTTCCTTGAGGTATCTACACAGCAAAAACAGAAACGTTGCCCTGAGACACATAAATTGCATAAGTGTGGTCTACAGTTTTCACAAAAGCTGCCTTGGCAGGTAAACTAAAAAACCTGAAATATCTGAAGTACACATAAAGCTCCATAATTAAAAGTCCACAAAAGCTTTCACATTACTGCACGTCTACCCGTAAACTACATAAAGGGGCTCTGTGAAAAGCTTATATAAAAGATTATTCTCTAAACAAATCAACCTGATTGTCTGCCAGAACAAAGAATTACATGTAAAGAGAACTTTTCAAAACTTCCCAATATTATGCAATGCAACTCAAATAGGTACCATGAGAAAATAAATCTATTTGACATTAACAGTAACTAAATGTTCTTCCATGTTGATTTATGCTTATTTAATTGCAGATGCTGCCATTCACTCAAATATATGTTTGTTTCGATAAGGAAAAAACACAAAGTGGTGTGTCACAACAGTGTTGTAATATTTGTCCTCCATAAGGTACATCCCATCAAGCTGATTTCAAATGATTTCGGTTTCACTGTAAGCCCACTAAGTGTGTCTTTGTCCACTTGTGCTTATGTTGGGCTCATTTCACAGAACCCTGCATTAATCACATAAAATTGAGAATTAGAGTGAATGGGGTTTAAACCACCTAGGTCAACGCTCTTAACTCTGCCATTACCAGAGATTACAGGACAATGCAGAAGTCAGGTTCAGTACACATATGTGCATGTCTGCGCAAGTGTGCTTTCGCGTACGAAGACCAGCTTGGGAATTAATGCGTTCACTTGGTGAGTTTTCACATGTCAGTCTGAACTATTCACAAATGTCTGTAAAAACCCAGCTAACGTAATTTTGTGTGTTTTATTGATTTCAATCTATAATATTGACTATAAGGCCATGTCAAAAGGTTAAATCACAATGAAATTAATGGTTGAAATTAAACTTTAATGCTTGCTATCTCATAATTAGTTTGGGAGACTTTAGCCTGATTTTCACAAGACAGGTCACAAAATTATAAGATAAATGACAAAAATTGCCTTATGTTACTAAGATATTACACACCAAATAGGGATTAAAGAAATTACCAGATTTTTTTGAAAGCATTACGGTTTATATTTCAATATTAGTTAAATCTTACTCCCTGCATTGAATCCCCCAAAATGTAAGACATAAATACAATGTCACTTACCTTCCTAAACAAAATAAATTCAATACACACATCTTTTTCCACTTTAAGTTAACCTATTCTCTATAAATTGTAATGGTTGGAGTTGGTTATCAAAATATAACTCTCTTACCTTCTGAGATCCAGAGGAGGTGCGTTTGATTGATGCACGCTTAAAGGAACCCTCTTTGCCTCGTCTTCCCCCAAATCCCCTGTTCTCCATAACAACATAGACTCCTTTCCCCTCTCTGGCCAGACGCTCACTTTCTTACGATGTTCATCACCAGCCTTACACTATCTCAAAAATCAGCTATAAAGAGATACTAACATACCGACAAGAGAGAATTCCTCAATAAATCCTCTTTCAGCAACCCTAAATCAGACCGAGATAAACAGAAAGAGAGATGTGCGAAGAGTATGACGCTGACACAAAGACCCCCATCGTCAGAAACTGTATGTGTGTGTAATCAGGATTAATGCACTCGCCCTATGAGGGATGCACTTTAATGCAAGAGATTTCATAAATGGTGATTGAAAGTAAATCTACTTTGTGTAAAAGTCTAAGCATAAATGGCTCAAATGCTAAATATAGTATAGTTATGCATATATTGTATTGTTATGTATTGCTAGGCTAAGACTTGGTAAGCGTAAAAAAGGATTAGTTGGTTCAGAAAAATATGTAAGATAAGAAACTAAAAAATTGCAGACATATGTCAACTCCAGGGGATGGAATTAGTTCTGCAGACGATATAACATAACCTAAATGTTTTTCCTATTCTTACAGTTGAGCAGCAATATTATTGAATTTTACAATCCTGACAATGTTTTAATTTCAGTGGAATAATTTACACAAAAATGTAAACATCAATTTTACCTTCAAGGTTATGTCACCAAAAATAAGGAGTTTGAAAATATTATACATCCCCCACTGTAATCTATTCAGAACCCTGGAATCATTAAACCGTCAGTTGAAACCAAGAGAAATTTGTAACCTTTAAAACAAGTTTATTAGAGAATAAGCTAAATTGTAACAAACTGAAAAGCATTGGCAGTTCTATGAAAAATTATATATATTTATATATAAAAAGAAAAAATCCATGTGACATCCAAGGCCTTGTGTGCTCCATACTTTTGTCAGTCCTCCACTGAGCAGGTTGTTGTATGAAGGCTGGAGAACTGTTTCTTGTAATAAATTATATATACACAGTCCCCACTGCTGTGTGCCTTGTCTTCAAATCTTTTCATCCTTCCCATCAGCCAGCAACTTGCTCCGCGTTTCGCTCTTCCCCTTGTTCTCACTCAGCTGCATTAGAACCAGTGTCTATAAAGAAATATAAGATTAGGAAACAATACATTCCAATACCAAAAAATGCAGAAATAAAAATACAGTGAATCATATTTCTGTTTGTCTTACTTTTGCCATCACATGCTACAATTTTTACTTTGTCCACCTTGACAAGGTCAGTCACCTCTCGGAACTCAACATCATTTAAAACAAATGTCCAAACATTATCACAAAATCGGTATGTGTTCAGAGACCCCTGTGGAGAAAAGAACATTTGTGATATACATTCTAGGTATGCATTATAATTATTGGATTACATTTTATATATTACATAATTATTTACACATGTATGAGCACACAAATCTCTCTGTGACAATTTAATAACATTAACATATATTAGAATGGCAGGGTGATGAGTGTAAATCCCCAAGAAAAATATATATTTATGTATAGCATCGGAAATAAATGTGGAGGCACATATTTAAACTATTTGTCCGATAAATTCTATCTGAAGCATTTTATATATTTCTATCTGCCTACTGAGGGTGTACAATCTGTGCATGTATAGGCCTTACAATCATTTTTTATTCCAGAACTTTAAGTTGCACAAAAGCCAGTCAATGCTTGACAGGTTTGTAGACACTGTTGTCCAGACGGCTTTATTATGGATTTAGCATGTACACATTAACATGACGTGGTGTGAGAGATCAAACCATAAAGGAATCCAGAAAAGTGCTAATTCTAGGTCTTAAATAGAACGGTCACTTGACTTACCCTAAAGTTGACCCTGTTGCGGACCCGGTTGGCCAAAGCTGTGTTGATAGCTTTATCAAACTGTAGAAGAACTTGGAGGGCTAATTGTGGAGTAATCTGCTGAGTCTGTGGAACGGGAAAAAGAAGTGAATGGTTTTCCCAGCATATATAACAAGACTTTATTGGACTTTTGGTGTCTGTAGTGAATTTTGGAATTTCGTTAAAACCACTCTTAAATTAAAAAGTAGTCTAATAATAACATCAGGATTAACATAATTACACACAATCGCGGATATTTTCATAACAGTAAAGCTTGACAGTGTGATTGCTATTATGAGACAAATACAGTCTGTTGTCTGTTAAAATCCAAGCTCCTGCATTAGAAAACCAATTCGCACTCTTCATTCCCACGAGCAGCTTAAATGTTTCAAGTAAACAGGATACATGAATTACTTTATCCGTCACCAGAACAGTTTAATCAAATGTTATTGATTACTCGGACTGTTATTATGACAACAGGCAAGTCAATTATAAACACAGCGGGTGATAGATCGCACGAATATACTAATAAACACACCACTATCAATACAAAGAAAATGATTTGGCACGAAGTTAACCGATAACATATTAAACCACTGAACGCGGATGTCTGGATGTTCAGCTGTAGTGTTTATCCCATCGTATGTACTCATACATCCACCTCTCACACATTTCACTGCGCTAGTTAGCAAGCAAGCTAGATTATTTACCAGAGATTCGGTAGGTTTACCTGAATAAGTTCATCAAGGCTCTCCTGTAGACTGTTTCCAAGTGTCGTGTTTCTATAAAGCTGATATGCCATACTGTATTTCTGTGCGAGAGTGAATGGACTGTTTAAAAGAACCGTTGGCTGTTTGGTGATGCTTTGTAATTTGCCCGCTGGCTGCGCACTTCCGCTATTTCCAAACTTAGACCTCTCGAGCTACGGTGAAGCGCGAGGGACAAAACACACCCAGTACTAAACTCGCAAGAGCTAACGCGAGGTCTTTGATTAAAATCGGTCTTTGAATTCTCTTTAGGATGGAATCCAAAATTATTACCATAATATTTATACTATACTTTGCTTTTATTGGATAACAAAAATACAATACATAAGCATGTTTTAGTTCCTTATTTTTTATGCTTTTTGTCGGGAAGAACATTATTTGGCCCAAAAGTAAAATTAGTCAAATGTCCAGTAGATGGCAGAAGAAGACAAACTCAACTAATTCTTTCACTCCCTGAAACTTCCCTCGTTATACTCATTTTAAATTTGAGTCTTGTGCTTCTCAATTCTTTTGTCAAGAAAAAACCGCGAGGACGGAAGAATTAAAAGAAGTAAAATGGCATATCCTCGCTCACTTTAGCGTCCCTTCAAAGCGTTGTCTATTAATCATGACTGTACACATTACATTGAAAACATAAAATATTAAGTTAAATACACAATTAGACAGATGTTATTATCCCCATTACAATAAAATAAGTTAAGAAATGCTTAAAAGTTGTCAGAATTGTATATAATGTATGTTAATTATATATCTTACATATTAACTATATGAATGTACATTTACTGTCCAAATAGGTGTAGGCTACATTTACAATTATATAATGCTTAATTTTCACATTTATGCGTGTCTGAATATGATCTAAAGATGTGACGATGTGCAAGGGATGAGAATTTATACGCGCGTCAGGTTTAGTCGATAAAACCATAGACATATTTATGAATATAGACGCCTGTTAGCTGGATCGTATGTCAACGCCACCGCCATATTGGTGAGGGCAAAAGCCGACTACTAAGAGTGAATGGTGGAGCTGCAATTTCAATACTTTTCTATTTACGTGGAGTACAGAAACGTTTGACGCCAAATAAAGGTGGTTATAGAAATGAAAATGTATTTATTGTCATACGGAACTGTTGCTTTTCAAGCTAATTTAGGTTTAATAATTGTACACATCGCTAATGTGAAATAATTTAAAGCAGATTAAATGCACATGATCAGAACACAGTTCGTTCACTTTAAAACCCTGGGAAAAAAATATATATATATATAAAACATGTGTATAAGCATGTGTAAATGTCTTATAAATCGCATTAATATTTTCCTACACAGTTTTTAAAATATATGATATTTTATTTTTATATGTTAAAAATACATTATAGTTCGACAGTGTCACCTTGTCTGTTCCGCTTTTATTTTGAAAAAAGGGCCGTTCTTCTTCTGTTGTTTTTTTATGACGCTAATCTTCTTGCTACACTCTCTTCACAATGTGGTGCTCGCGTATCGTCTGAAGAACGAGCTGTGATGGTGTGTCGAGATAGAGATATGGTAGCTGATGGCAGAAACTCTTTGAATTAGCGCCCTTGGAGAAGCGGAATGAGTTTTCACGGTGTATGGTGCTCGTTGAGAGGAAGAAATAAATTGACACCCGTTTGATACTCTCTGCGTCTCGATAAATATATCCAAGGGGCCGCTACAGCATGTACTGTATGTATTAACATTAGGGGGACAATGGAACAATTTACAGATTTTCAGGACATTGGGACTTTAATTCACCAAAGTGGCATTCACCAGATTACAATGTTTAGCAAGGTTATTTATAAAAATAATATGATACGTTATAATTACTAATTTAACTGCTAGAGACAAGTACCAAACAGATGTGTTTCATTGCACATACAGCTGTTCAAATGCTCTTTTTAAGCACAGTATGTGTATATTCTTCTTACAGACAGTCACATAAGTACTGCGATTAAAGTGTACTCCACTAAAAAGGTGACATTGATTTCTATAGTGATGACACCGTTCTTCACTTTAAAACGCAGGTTTGGATCTTAAATAGTGCCCTTACCTACACAGACTATTAGCATACATTATCACCACTATACCAGTTTATTTCTGACGCATGCCATGTATATATACTTTTATTTATTAGTGCTAATCCCCCTTATTTAGTCGCTATAAAAATGCGCAAAAGGGGGGTTTTCCGCACATGGTGCCACGCCTATTTAGCGCAGGTGCGTGACCCCTGGTCACTCGCCCAATTGCCCATATGGTTAATCCGCCTGACTACGGATTAACGTGGTTATTTATTCTGTCGCTTCTCTTTATCTATAGCATATCTACCGAAAACACCACCGAAAAGGAAACGTCTGTGAATCCTCCCTCATGACTCCACAGAAAGCCTCGATCCTTGTCTCCTCCTGGTACAATAAGAGCATTGAGATGTGCTTAAAGATGACTCGATCAGTTTCCGGGTCATAGGATGGAGGGCGGTGGAGCAAGGAAACGTGGAGAAATATAGAGAAACATTGAGTTATGCATATAACATGTGACCTCAGTGCCCAGATGTGTTGTACCTCGTTTCCCTCCTTCTGGGAACAGTAGTTACTGTATATGCTTAACTCATGTCCCATTCAGTCGGTTCTCTCGGTGCAACGCATGACTATGAAACATCTATTCACGCCCGTCAACCAACACCACTCTGAGCGATGCTATGTGCCGCTGCTCCATAACAAGATATTTTGTGTCAGTTGCAACAGGGGAAGAGAGTGACTACCCCTTGTCTGTTTATATACACTCACTGGCCACTTTATTAGGTACACCTCTCCAACTGGTCGTTAACGCAAATTTCTAATCAGCCAATCCCATGGCAGCAACTCAATGCATTCAGGCATGTAGACATGGTGAAGACGATCTGCTGCAATTCAAACTGAGCATCAGAATGGGGAAGAAAGGTGATTTAAGTGACTTTGAATGTGGCATGGTTGTTGGTGCCAGACGGGCTGGTCTGAGTGTTTCAGAAACTGCTGATCTACTGGGATTTTCACGCACTACCATCTCTAGGGTTTACAGAGAATGGTCAGAAAAAGAGAAAATATCCAGTGAGCGGCAGTTCTGTGGGCGCAAATGCCTTGTTGATGCCAGAGGTCATAGGAGAATGGCCAGACTGGTTTGAGCTGATAGAAAGGCAACAGTAACTAAAATAACCACTCGTTACAACCAAGGTATGCAGAAGAGCATCTCTGAACGCACAACACGTCGAACCTTGAGGCGGATGGGCTACAGCAGCAGAAGACCACACCGGGTGCCACTCCTGACAGCTAAGTACAGGAAACTGAGGCTACAACTCGCACAGGCACACCAAAATTGGACAATAGAAGATTGGTAAACGTTGCCTGGTCTGATGAGTCTCGATTTCTGCTGCGACATTCAGATGGTAGGGTCAGAATTTGGTGTCAACAACATGAAAGCATGGATCCATCCTGCCTTGTATCAACGGTTCAGGCTGGTGGTGGTGGTGTAATGGTGTGGGGGATATTTTCTTGGCACACTTTAGGCCCATTAGTACCAATTGAGCATCATGTCAACACCACACCCTAACTGATTATTGTTGCTGATCATGTCCATGCCTTTAAGACCACAGTGTACCCAGCTTCTGATGGCTACTTCCAGCTGGATAACACGCCATGTCATAAAGCGCGAATCATCTCAGACTGGTTTCTTGAACATGACAATGAGTTCACTGTACTCACATGGCCTCCACAGTCACCAGATCTCAATCCAATAGAGCACCTTTGGGATGTGGTGGAACGGGAGATTCGCATCATGGATGTTCAGCCGACAAATCTGCAGCAACTGCGTGATGGTATCATGTCAATATGGACCAAAATGGAATGTTTCCAGTACCTTGTTGAATCTATGCCACGAAGGATTAAGGCAGTTGTGAAGGCAAAAGGGGATCTAACCTGGTTCTAATAAGGTGTACCTAATAAAGTGGCCAGTGAGTGTATGTTGTGTTGTGTTGTCTGTACTGACTTACAGCCTGCAGCTCCAGATAAATTATGTGAAGCAGTCTTGGCGCTGTTGACCATTCCCCTCTTATGGAGCTCTCCTGGCACAGAGCTCACCATCCATGTAGATACGCATCTTGTGGTTGACACCACAAAATGTGACGTAACCCTGCCCACAGGAACTCCCTCTGATTACAAAACTGGGTTTACATAGGTAACCAGAGTCCGAACGGCCGAAGGCGTGTTTGTCACCTGTCTGTAAATGCCGGGCCGCGTTTAATCTCAGTACCCATCTCTGGAACCCATGCATAAAGAGGAGACCCAACCGGACTGCCCCTATCATCGAGGCCATGAGCCCCAGCAGTCTCAATATTAAATTAAAGCTGCGAGCAGCGATGTGCGGGCCCTCGGGCATGCACCGCAACCATGTTCAACCACAACCGTCTGAATCAGGAACAATGAAAGGTATGCAACTTGCATACGGGGAGTTTCATTATAGATTTTTCTGTGCCATATTTCCAATTGCCAGCTGGTGGCGCTATTACTAAAGGTCTACTGACATGGTTATGTGTTCAGGCCAGGACTATTATCAAACATGTGAAGTGTGAGGCTGGATGGATATTGTGTCCCTGAGTTACTGTAGCTTAATGTTTCCTGCAATATTTCCTATTGCCAGCTGGTGGCGCTATTACTTTTGGTGAACACTGACGTGGATATGCGTTCAGGACAGGACTCTCGTCGAACACGTGAAGTGTGAGGCCGGTCGGATATCGTGTACTTGAGTTACTGTAGCTTCATGTTTCATGGCGAAACATCAAACTTTGTCAGGCCACCACGGACACGCCCCTCAAAGAATGTCAGCAGATTTCAATGTACCATCGCAAAGGTGTGAAGATCACACTGGCTATACTGTTCAAATATGAGGCTGACCTGTTTGAATCTGTACGAGCAGTTAAAAACATGCCATTTCCTGTTTCCTGCAGGTGGCGCTATAACTGTATCTGGATATTGCCATGTAGAGAAAAAAAGAAAATAATGGTGATACAATTAATGCTGGCGAATTACAACAGTATTTGTTATTTATTTTTACGTGTCATATTTCCTGTTGCCAGCTGGTGGCGCTATAACTGTATTGGAATATTACCATGTAGAGAAAAAAAGAAAATAATGGTGATACAATTAATGCTGGCGAATTACAACAGTATTTGTTATTTATTTTTACGTGTCATATTTCCTGTTGCCAGCTGGTGGCGCTATAACTGTATTGGAATATTACCATGTAGAGAAAAAAAGAAAATAATGGTGATACAATTAATGCTGGCGAATTACAACAGTATTTGTTATTTATTTTTACGTGTCATATTTCCTGTTGCCAGCTGGTGGCGCTATAACTGTATTGGAATATTACCATGTAGATGTATTCAGGACAGGACTTTGAACAAATGTATGAAGTCTGTGGCCTGTAGCACATTCAATGCCTGAGTTACATTAACTTCCTGTTTGAATCTCTATGAGCATTTAAAAACTGTATAAAACATGCCATTTCCTGATTCCTGCAGGTGGCGCTATAACTGTATATTAATGGAGATGTAGATGTAGATGCCATGTAGATGTATTCAGGCCAGGACTTTGAACAAATGTGTGAAGTCTGTGGCCTGTGGGACATTGCATGCCTGAGTTACATCAACTTCCTGTTCATGAAAAAACGGCAAACTTTGGGAGGCCGCCAGGGTCACGATTCCCCATGAAAACTCTAGATCTCCGCAATTTAGCGTCGCAAAGGCCTTAAGATGAGAATGACACCAATATGATGTCGATCGGATAAAAACTCTGGGAGGAGTTCGTCAAAGTACGACAGCTTGAAATTGCAAAATATTGCGCAATAACACAGAAAATTTAAAATAACGGATTTCCTGTTCGGTTTAGGGATATGCCCCAAGAGGCTTTTCTTCATGATCCGGGGTGTTACACGTGTCTACCAAGTTTGGTGCATGTACCTTTTGCGGATCGGTCTGGGCAGTTCTAGGTGGCGCTAGAGAGCCATTTTGCCACGCCTAGTTTTAAAACCCATATCAAACGCCAAGTTCTGCAACGTCTGATGCGCGTGCAAAGTATTGTGAGTTTTAGAGCATGTTTAGGCCTTCAAATTATCGATCAAAGCGGATTCGGAAGAAGAAGAAGAAGAATAATATTAAAGCTGCGAGCAGCGATGTGCGGGCCCTCGGGCATGCACCGCAACCATGTTCAACCACAACCGTCGGAATCAGGAACAATGAAAGGTATGCAACTTGCATACAGGGAGTTTCATTATATAATTTTCTGTGCCATATTTCCTCTTGCCAGCTGGTGGCGCTATTACTAATGGTCTACTGACATGGATATGTGTTCAGGCCAGGACTATTATCAAACATGTGAAGTGTGAGGCCGGATGGATATTGTGTGCCTGAGTTACTGTAGCTTAATGTTTCCTGCAATATTTCCTATTGCCAGCTGGTGGCGCTATGACTTTTGGTGAACACTGACGTGGATATGCGTTCAGGACAGGACTCTCGTAGAACACGTGAAGTGTGAGGCCGGTCGGATATCGTGTCCTTGAGTTACTGTAGCTTCATGTTTCATGGCGAAACATCAAACTTTGTCAGGCCACCACGGACACGCCCCTCAAAGGAAAGTCAGGAGATTTCAATGTACCATCACAAAGGTGTGAAGATCACACTGGCTATACTGTTCAAATATGAGGCTGACCTGTTTGAATCTGTACGAGCAGTTAAAAACATGCCATTTCCTGTTTCCTGCAGGTGGCGCTATAACTGTATCTGGATATTGCCATGTAGAGAAAAAAAGAAAATAATGGTGATACAATTAATGCTGGCGAATTACAGTAGTATTTGTTATTTACTTTAACGTGTCATAATTCCTGTTGCCAGCTGGTGGCGCTATAACTATTGGAATATTACCATATAGATGTATTCAGGCCAGGACTTTGAACAAATGTATGAAGTCTGTGGCCTGTAGGACATTCAATGCCTGAGTTACATCAACTTCCTGTTTGAATCTCTATGAGCATTTAAAAACTGTATAAAACATGCCATTTCCTGATTCCTGCAGGTGGCGCTATAACTGTATATGAATGGAGATGTAGATGTAGATGCCATGTAGATGTATTCAGGCCAGGACTTTGTTCAAATGTGTGAAGTCTGTGGCCTGTGGGACATTGAATGCCTGAGTTACATCAACTTCCTGTTCATGAAAAAACGCCAAACTTTGGGAGGCCGCCAGGGTCACGATTCCCCATGAAAACTCTAGATCTCCGCAATTTAGCGTCGCAAAGGCCTTAAGAAGAGATTGACACAAATATGATGTCGATCGGATAAAAACTCTAGGAGGAGTTCGTCAAAGTACGACAGCATGAATTTTCTAAATATTGCAAAATTACACAGAAAATTTAAAATTACGGATTTCCTGTTCGGTTTAGGGATATGCTCCAAGAGGCTTTTCTTCATGATCCAGGGTGTTACATGTGTCCACCAAGTTTGGTGCATGTAAGTGTTGCGTAGCGGTCTGGGCAGTTCTAGGTGGCGCTAGAGAGCCATTTTGCCACGCCTAGTTTTAAAACCCATTTCAAACGCCAAGTTCTGCAACGTCTGATGCGCATGCTTCGTATTGTGAGTTTTAGAGCATGTTTAGGCCTTCAAATTATCGATCAAAGCGGATTCGGAAGAAGAATAATAATTAAAGCTGCGAGCAGCGATGTGCGGGCCCTCGGGCATGCACCGCAACCATGTTCAACCACAACCGTCGGAATCAGGAACAATGAAAGGTATGCAACTTGCATACAGGGAGTTTCATTATATAATTTTCTGTGCCATATTTCCTCTTGCCAGCTGGTGGCGCTATTACTAATGGTCTACTGACATGGATATGTGTTCAGGCCAGGACTATTATCAAACATGTGAAGTGTGAGGCCGGATGGATATTGTGTGCCTGAGTTACTGTAGCTTAATGTTTCCTGCAATATTTCCTATTGCCAGCTGGTGGCGCTATGACTTTTGGTGAACACTGACGTGGATATGCGTTCAGGACAGGACTCTCGTAGAACACGTGAAGTGTGAGGCCGGTCGGATATCGTGTCCTTGAGTTACTGTAGCTTCATGTTTCATGGCGAAACATCAAACTTTGTCAGGCCACCACGGACACGCCCCTCAAAGGAAAGTCAGGAGATTTCAATGTACCATCACAAAGGTGTGAAGATCACACTGGCTATACTGTTCAAATATGAGGCTGACCTGTTTGAATCTGTACGAGCAGTTAAAAACATGCCATTTCCTGTTTCCTGCAGGTGGCGCTATAACTGTATCTGGATATTGCCATGTAGAGAAAAAAAGAAAATAATGGTGATACAATTAATGCTGGCGAATTACAGTAGTATTTGTTATTTACTTTAACGTGTCATAATTCCTGTTGCCAGCTGGTGGCGCTATAACTATTGGAATATTACCATATAGATGTATTCAGGCCAGGACTTTGAACAAATGTATGAAGTCTGTGGCCTGTAGGACATTCAATGCCTGAGTTACATCAACTTCCTGTTTGAATCTCTATGAGCATTTAAAAACTGTATAAAACATGCCATTTCCTGATTCCTGCAGGTGGCGCTATAACTGTATATGAATGGAGATGTAGATGTAGATGCCATGTAGATGTATTCAGGCCAGGACTTTGTTCAAATGTGTGAAGTCTGTGGCCTGTGGGACATTGAATGCCTGAGTTACATCAACTTCCTGTTCATGAAAAAACGCCAAACTTTGGGAGGCCGCCAGGGTCACGATTCCCCATGAAAACTCTAGATCTCCGCAATTTAGCGTCGCAAAGGCCTTAAGAAGAGATTGACACAAATATGATGTCGATCGGATAAAAACTCTAGGAGGAGTTCGTCAAAGTACGACAGCATGAATTTTCTAAATATTGCAAAATTACACAGAAAATTTAAAATTACGGATTTCCTGTTCGGTTTAGGGATATGCTCCAAGAGGCTTTTCTTCATGATCCAGGGTGTTACATGTGTCCACCAAGTTTGGTGCATGTAAGTGTTGCGTAGCGGTCTGGGCAGTTCTAGGTGGCGCTAGAGAGCCATTTTGCCACGCCTAGTTTTAAAACCCATTTCAAACGCCAAGTTCTGCAACGTCTGATGCGCGTGCAACGTATTGTGAGTTTTAGAGCATGTTTAGGCCTTCAAATTATCGATCAAAGCGGATTCGGAAGAAGAAGAATAATTAAAGCTGCGAGCAGCGATGTGCGGGCCCTCGGGCATGCACCGCAACCATGTTCAACCACAACCGTTGGAATCAGGAACAATGAAAGGTATGCAACTTGCATACAGGGAGTTTCATTATAGATTTTTCTGTGCCATATTTCCTATTGCCAGCTGGTGGCGCTATTACTAAAGGTCTACTGACATGGATATGTGTTCAGGCCAGGACTATTATCAAACATGTGAAGTGTGAGGCTGGATGGATATCGTGTGCCTCAGCTACAATATAGCTTCATGTTTCCTGCAATATTTCCTATTGCCAGCTGGTGGCGCTATGACTATAGGTGAACACTGACGTGGATATGCGTTCAGGACAGGACTCTCGTCGAACACGTGAAGTGTGAGGCCGGTCGGATATCGTGTGCCTGAGTTACTGTAGCTTCATGTTTCATGGCGAAACATCAAACTTTGTCAGGCCACCACGGACACGCCCCTCAAAGGAAAGTCAGGAGATTTCAATGTACCATCACAAAGGTCTGAAGATCACACTGGCTATACTGTTCAAATATGAGGCTGACCTGTTTGAATCTGTACGAGCAGTTAAAAACATGCCATTTCCTGTTTCCTGCAGGTGGCGCTATAACTGTATCTGGATATTGTCATGTAGAGAAAAAAAGAAAATAATGGTAATACAAATAATGCTGGCGAATTACAGTAGTATTTGTTATTTATTTTTACGTGTCATAATTCCTGTTGCCAGCTGGTGGCGCTATAACTATTGGAATATTACCATGTAGATGTATTCAGGCCAGGACTTTGAACAAATGTATGAAGTCTGTGGCCTGTAGGACATTCAATGCCTGAGTTACATCAACTTCCTGTTTGAATCTCTGTGAGCATTTAAAAACTGTATAAAACATGCCATTTCCTGATTCCTGCAGGTGGCGCTATAACTGTATCTGAATGGAGATGTAGATGTAGATGCCATGTAGATGTATTCAGGCCAGGACTTTGAACAAATGTGTGAAGTCTGTGGCCTGTGGGACATTGAATGCCTGAGTTACATCAACTTCCTGTTCATGAAAAAACGGCAAACTTTGGGAGGCCGCCAGGGTCACGATTCCCCATGAAAACTCTAGATCTCCGCAATTTAGCGTCGCAAAGGCCTTAAGATGAGAATGACACCAATATGATGTCGATCGGATAAAAACTCTGGGAGGAGTTCGTCAAAGTACGACAGCATGAAATTGCAAAATATTGCGCAATAACACAGAAAATGTAAAATAACGGATTTCCTGTTCGGTTTAGGGATATGCCCCAAGAGGCTTTTCTTCATGATCCGGGGTGTTACACGTGTCTACCAAGTTTGGTGCATGTACCTTTTGCGGATCGGTCTGGGCAGTTCTAGGTGGCGCTAGAGAGCCATTTTGCCACGCCTAGTTTTAAAACCCATATCAAACGCCAAGTTCTGCAACGTCTGATGCGCGTGCAAAGTATTGTGAGTTTTAGAGCATGTTTAGGCCTTCAAATTATCGATCAAAGCGGATTCGGAATAATAATAATAATAATAATAATAAACAACACAGAAACAATAGGGCTCTGCACTGCAGAGCAAGCCGGTGGCTTGCTCTTTCGTGCTCGGGCCCTAATAAACAACACAGAAACAATAGGGCTCTGCACTGCAGAGCAAGCCGGTGGCTTGCTCTTTCGTGCTCGGGCCCTAAATAAACAACACAGAAACAATAGGGCTCTGCACTGCAGAGCAAGCCAGGGGCTTGCTCTTTCGTGCTCGGGCCCTAATGAAACCGAGATATGAGATCTGAAACTTTCGGACCAGGGATCTCTTCTCAAGATTTATTAGGAACCCCAGAGCCCGGAAATGGAAAACAAGTGCTTGTTGTGTATGCAACACTGCTTGCTCGCTGTTGTCTGAGGCCAGGAGCAGGTCGTCCAAATAGGCAAATATTCTCATGGCCTGATGCCGCAAAGATTCCAGCGCTGCCTCCACGCATTTCGTAAAAATGCGTGGTGCTAGGGATATCCCGAACAGTAGAGTGAAACAGATTCTAGGTCTCCTCGCATGAGAACCTCAGAAATGTTCTATGCCCCGGGTGAATTGTGATGTGGAAGTATGCATCGATTAGATCCACTGATGTTAACCAGTCTCGGGGACACAAGGAACACAGAAGTTGTCATACCGTAAGCATCTTGAATTAGAGATGTCTGAGATGCTTGTTCATTTGTCTCAGGTCTAGAATAATCCCCCACTCTTTTTTAAGGAGGAGGAAGTAATGGCTGTAATACCCTTTTTCAATTTTTTCCATGGAACCACTTGAATTGCTCCCTTCCCAAGGAGAGCATGGGGAAATCTCTTTTTGGGACTGACGTTGTGACTACACCGCCAAAGCAGGGGGGGCGCAAAATAAATCTCAGCTGATAACCCCACTGGATCGAGCGAAGCACCCATGGTGACGGACGTTCTAGGCAGACACGAAGATCCCCATAATTACCCAGGGAATCTCAGCATCCCTCTGCCCATGATGCTGAATGTGACACATCACTGCACCTCTTCCTCCGTCGGCACATGGCCCGACTGCGAGGTCAGTATTTCTAAAATATTTTGTTTCTGCTGATAAACCAACACATGAGTCATTGTATGCTGAACACAAATATTTATTTTCCCGGCTGCCTTGAGACCGATATTCCTCTCCCTCCTGCTGGTCAGGGACCCGCCTGCCCCTTCCTGCGTGCTGTCTGAGCTGCGTACGCATTCTCTGCGCTCCGCCCAATGACACCAGAACCCCACGGGTTGAAGGATGTAATCCGCTGTGGAACGTACTTCCCCCATAAGAGTGTCACATGGCATCCCCACCGACATGACCGTACATTGTACCTGTAAACCCTGCCCAGTTGCTTAAAAGTTGCGGCAAGGGCCCGTCGGAAGAGCGGAGCGCTTGTTATACCTATGTCGGGGGCGCTAGGTGTGCCGCCAAGGAATGCTCCATTGGAGGATCTGATATTTGTCATGCTCCCTCTGCCTCTTCGAGCTCCGTGAACCTATCCTTTGGCACTGGTGGCGGAGCGGGCTCCGGAAAAGATTAATGAAGGGATCCTCCCCTGTCTTGACACCACCAGTCTCTACTGAGACCAAGGGAGAACTCTGATTTTGTCCTGTCTGGAGCATGTCATCGTAGAAGTCTTTGCCCGTATCCAGCGAGACAAAGGGACGTCTGTTTCCTCTTCTGCCTCCGCACGATCACTCCAGGTCCCAGTGACCTCTGCAAAGACGGCCAAGGCTGCCTCTGGATCGGTCTCCTCTGCTACCCTACTAAGTACCTCTACAAATCAACACGCCGATCAACAGGGAATGGCGTAAACCAGGGATTAAAGATAGCCAGCCTCGCATGGACGATCCCCAAACAAACCGGGCAGTGCTTGTTAATATGCCTCACAGATAGTGAATACCCACATGACATAGGGCATCTTTTTTTGACATTTTCTTTCTAAAAAGGGTTAGTGCAAAACTTGAGCTAAAAACATTTTTCCTTTATTACAGTTTCAACAGGGATCACCACCAGGGTTACCTCTTGTGAAAACAGAATGGCGTTACGGTGTACGGTTCTAGCAGTACGGTGAAGACCTGAAGAACAAAGGGAATGAAACATTCGATTGCATTTATGTGCTGTGGGCAGGCAGTCCCGCCCACGTCGGCATACCTCATTTGCCTTTTCAGACATGAATATAGGTATCTTCAGCAGATGACGCAATATCCCATAGTTATGTGTTGTACCGAGTGAACCGACTGAATGGGAACACCCTTTGTATGACGATTAAAAATAAGGCATACAAACCTAGTAATACAATTACAATACAATACAAAGGCTACATACTTTTCACACTTTCTTGACAGGTCATTAATTAATACATACTACAAAAAGAAATATAAATGTTTAATATTTTTATGGTCAGCCGGACATTTTTGGATGTGTCCCCTACCCTCCATCAGGCCCAGGCTGAATACAAGCCAGTTATGAGATTAAAGGTTACCTGTTTATAAATTGATATAAAAAACATGACATAACAATACAGCTTTTTAGATTTGAACCCCCTTTATTTTAATTTACATATAAGTACCCTACCACTTCTGCTCGAAATGAATATTGTATTAATGTTCTTCTGCTTGAAATGTTGAAACTGGTGTAATAAGTAAGTTAGAAAATTATAAATTCACTGAAATTCAATGACTGATCACATTTATAGTAAGGAAGGACAGACCACATATTACAGATAAGACCAATATGAGACTAAATTCAGCTCTTCATTAGTAATTCTTTATACAGACAAATGAAGTGCCCAGTCGTAGATGCCCGAATAAGCATCTACACAGAAAAAACTCTCATAAATCATTGATGAGAAGAGATTTTCGCTGTGCTTTAGCTTCTTCATCAATTGATGTTGTATAATGAATGGAAGTGTTTAGAGATTTCTGAAATGACACATCCTTGTAATGATTTCATTTTTAAGAGAATGCAAATAAGTCACCTGGTAAATAGATGAAAAAGGTGGTATGCAATTATTTGGATACAATGAGAGAATGTGGGCTCAACACAAACCAACGCATCAAATTTGATCAATGGTTCTGTTCTCTGTGTGTTGGAATAATGGCATTCGTTTAGCTTATTCATCTCCTCTTGAGCGTGTGTTTGTGTGCAGTGGAGGATGGTGAGTTTTAAACGATGATGGATTCAGAGAGGCTGGCAGAAATGGGAGCTGCTTCCTTCATTTAATTACTGTGTCAAACTGAATTACCTTAGAAATCAGAAAACATGAACATTACACCACAGATTTATTCAGACCTCATTTGCGTTCAACTTTTTTATTTTAATTTGATGCATTTCTTCAGTTATTTGTTGGCATGCAGAGTTGTTAAACATTTATTTAGCATCTCACATCTTGTTTTGCTGCGTAAAGGCTCTCTTTAATGAAACTTCAACGTTTTTAAACTAGTAAGATTAAGGCAGATGTGCTGTGTTTTTATTTTTCTCAGTGGTCAGCAGTGTATATACGAAAAGAAAGAAACATAGAAAGTTGTGGTTGATTAATTACATTTTAACTAAGTAAGCTCTTTATTTCTGTGAAGAAACAAACTGATTTTTTTCTTTGGTTCCTTGGTTTCTTTATTTCAACATAAACAATAGAAAAATGAATACAAAAGTAGACACGTCCAAACTTCTAAAATACACTAAAGGGATGTATGAATGAGTGAAAATAGAGTCTGCACATGACCTCTGTATCCTATGTGACTCACTGGGAACTTTCACCCTCTGAACTCTGACCTCTGTTCAAACAGCACACCTCTCATTTACACGCTGCCCTGAGCAGAGAGTGCAGAAGAATGCAGCCGGTAAACTGTTTAAATCTTAATCACTCTTCATGAATCAAGAGTTAAGCAGATTTTCATTAAGAGTCTCTCTCTCGTACATCTGGTTGTATTTAACAGCATACGAGCTGTTACAGACAGCATAGCTTATCCGCAATCATTAGACCATTCATCAGCTGGATTTTCAAGAGTATGCAAATGTGATCAGCAAACAAATAATCATGCGAGTCAATGAGAACAATTAACACAACAATGCCCCAGTGACTGGGATAAGCTTAATTAATTTTCCCATTGCCATATAACAGCGCAGTTAAGCGCAAAATGGATATTTTCTCAGACATTAAGAAGGCATGACAATATATCATTTAAGACTATTCATAGTGGCTTACCATTTAGTCACAAGCGTTATTCAAGAAAATTAAATAATTTTTCCAGTCTCTAGTTTCGATGACACACTTTGACCAATAGGATTTTTATTATGGTGTCTAACAGAAGACCAGGAAAACTTTAATTTGAAAAAAAATGTATCATTGTAAACATCGTAAACTGTTTAAATGGGAAGATCTATCAAGGTGACTCCAGAGAAGGTTAACTATTTAATGGACAGGATTTCCAGTTATTTTTCCTTGTTGTAGATGATCAGCATATTTGGTCTTATCCACAATTCAGACCAAGGCTCATACTCAACAGCCGCAGACATGCTGGTTCTTTTCTGGTTAAGACAACTGCAGCATCCTCCCCCACTGAACTTCCACTTATTCTGCTCCTCTGACTTTATTCAGTGTTTTGGGTTCATTTTGACCCATCCTTCTATTCCAATGCAAGTAATTGAAAAGAATGACAATGTTTCAGAATACATTTAAGGGATAGTTCCCCCCAAAAGGAAAATTCTGTCTCACCCTCAAGTTGTTCCAAACCTGTATACATTTCTTTGTTCTGTTGAACACAGAGAAAGATCTTGAAGAATTTAACTGAAAATAAAAATTGCTAACATTCCTCCAAAAATCTTTTGTGTTAATGTATATTCAGCAGAACAAAGTAAGTTAAGTTTTCAAAGACATATTTTTCATTTTTAGGTGAACAATCCGTTATAAATAATAAAAAAACACCTGCTATTGAGTATGAATGAAACAATAAATATACAACCAGACCAAACACGTATGAATCTCAAGATTTGGTTTAATATTATTAAATGATTGTTTATTAAATTGAAATGTTTAATGTCATCTAACAGATGGTTGTAACAATCCACCGATGATGAACTAGGTGAAAGGTTTAATAATAAGTGAACACAGGAACAAACAGGGTTATCCCAAACTCACTTGGGTAACAAACCTTTTTGGGGAGCAACAGATATAGAACACTAAACCTGAGAGATGCTTGTTTTAGTACAAAAACAATGACAAACCATAAGTGCTGTTTTTTCGAAGCAGAAGTGCAGGTAATTTTATATTAAAAAGTTTATTAAACTGTGGGGTACTAGAACAACAAGTAGGATCAGGAAATGCATCACATGAAAGCATGAAAGTCCTGATCGTGTTGATCACATCTAAAATCTCCCTGTTTGACGCACCCGAGTGTTTGTCTATGTGGTACAATAGACACAAAGAACCTGCCACAACATAAACACCACAAATCACCAATGAAGCAGCTGTCAAATCACACAGGAAATGAAATACTATCCATGCACGTTCATTTATGTTAACACACACACCTTTAATCTGGGAGGAGGAGCAAAAATAATAATTTCCTGTGGGAATACTGCCCCTAAATTAATTACTGCGATTCAGCATTTTTAAATGGACCACTTAATAAAGTGGCAGTATAATTAAATTTCCAGCCCTGTGACCTTGAGAGCAGTTCCTACAGAATTAATGATACACGCAGATAATCAATGCAGACAATCCATCAATGCGCATCTATCCACACATTTAAATACAGACCACACAATTGAATGTGATAAATATAATATACAAACAAACAAACAAATACATACAACAGTACATCAGAACACAAGTACACACACTGAAGGTTATGAAACTGAGCGAAGATAAACAGTCCTTAAACAAGTATGTACAGTACATCAGTTACACATTTTTACACATAAACAGACTGATATAAAATATAAAAACCTGAGTATTGAATATTTTCAGTTGAAATCTCCAGAAAAACTCAAAGAGAGATCATATCATATCAATTACTTGATGCAAATTATTTTTTGATAATTCAATGCAATGGATGCGGTCCATGCAATATTTCTTAATCTTCTGTTCTTACCTGAAAAGTTGTTCCGATGTCCATATCATTTACAGTGTGCAGTGAACATATCTTATTTTCATAAAGCATATACTGATTATCTCTTGATTCATGACTTTTTCAACCTCTAGCGAACAGAGAACAGATTCCATTAGTGTCATATAGATTATCATTTATTCTAACCCTGCCAAATGACATTAATGTTTTAATGTTAACACCCCTGATTATGAGATTAAGCAGTGCATAGATAATCCAATATTTTTACAGAATTACACATCATATGAAGTTGGAGATGCAGCTCAATCATATGAAATGAAGTTATTTTACTCATGAGAGATTTCAAATAGGATTTCATATACTTGGGCTAAACCCAATAAATTTGCTCAAAAAGTGATTTTAGCACATTCAATAAATGAACTCAAAGGGCAAATTTGACATATTCCTTAAAGCCGTGCTTATAAAAATCTTTAAACTAAAGCTAATGATCTTTCATTTTTTAAGTGATTTGGCTATGCCACTGTTAAAGAATATCTCGGAGACGAAACACCAAACCTTTTATGTATACGTGTTTGGGTTGTACTGTCTGATTTATGGTGGGCAGAACAACAAACAGTCCATTTACGACACGGTTATGGTCCTAATCTTCGCCTTAACCGAAATGCCAATACTGTATTGACCAAATGTCAACACATTCACACCAACAATGCGGATCCAGAACAATCTCATTCATCTCTTCTCAAACTAGGCACACACACACATACACACGCATTGCATGTGCATACAGACTAGAGGAATATAAAAGCGTTCTAGCGGCGTCCTGCCATAACACAGATGCCTATGAAGAGCCTGTCTCATGGCTGGAGAAAAATGGCTGGGAAGTAATGAGTGCTGTCAGACTGCCTCATGATTAACCTTATCTCTACCCTATAGCAGGGCAATTGATCTCATTCTGTGAAGATACAAGACATCCTCTCCTCTGCCATACATAAATACAGAACAAACACAGAGAAAGCACAAAGCTGAGGTGACAGCAAACACACATGCAGAAGCCGAGTGGTCTTAAGGGGATCAGGTGAGAAAGTGGCCCAGATAAATCTGATTGATCTGTTTACTTACTGAACTCTTCATGAGTGGATGTTAAGGTTCAGATGTACTTCTGAAGGCCTTATGACTCCACAGTCCTCTGAGACCTTTGGCCTCAAAACACACACACACTGCGAAATGAGTAAAATCCAACTACCTCGACTCTACTCTGACAGTTCCAGAGTTGATAGATGGCCACGATTATTAAAAGAAGGTTACTTTTAAACACTGTTCTCTGGCAATGAGAGAGAATAGCAGCTGCTAAATCACTGTCAGGGGAACTAATGATAAGATATCATAAGACACGCAAGAAACGAGACAAGATGAAGTAGAGCTTCTACTCCTTTCACCAGCGTCAGTCTCCACCTCTCGTCACTCTCACGTCTTCACCAAACGCACTTATTCCTGTTCGCGGCAGCGTATCCATCACCTCAACTCGTGTGTTCTTCTCTCTGCCTTGACTGTAGACTGCTTCTGTCGCTCAAGCAATTTCGCGCAGACAGCACGATTATGATAAAGAATGGATGTCTGTAATGTGCTTATACTTGCTTTGTAGTGTATACAATGCGGTTACGGTTATTTCGGATACATTTTTATTTTAAGGTTTTTAAGCCGTTTTTATCCATTTATTGCTCTTGACTTGCAAACATTACAGCACAATCAGTAAAACATTCATTTTGGGATTAACGGAATAAGTAAAACCGTCAAGATGTACCCTGAAAATATCCATGTTTTAATGATTAATACAGGAAAGCTAGAGGTCATGCTATGTCACTCATGTCAGAGACTTAGCAAGGGGACAGATATGTTTCTCTGAGACATGCAGAGTTAATCACACTGTTAGTAAGGGCCTCTAGATTAATCTAATTAATAAAAGTCATGGTCTGTCCCTGCATATCTAATACTTTAAGCTAACGATGTCATAAATCCAGCCTGCTAATATGGCAGGTGGAGAGTGGGTGGAAAGGGGAGGTATGTGTCTGACAGGGTGTGTGTGAGTCTTTGTGTATGTGGACGATGAAAATTTGAAAATGTAAGTATTTGTGTGTGTTCTTAAGAAATCCTGATTCATCATTCAACATTGCATTCTATAATTTCATTTTGACCCACAGAATGTAAAAAAATACTTATAGTGGTTAAAAATTAATTGATTTGCACACTGAAGAAAAATCACTTCCACAGGTTTTGTTAAGTAATTCACTTTTTGAAACAAATTTTAAGCACAATCTCAAAAGTAGAATTAAAGATACAGTTCACAAAAAAATCTTTCATCCTCTACTCTCTCTCATGTCCTGCCAAACCTGCATGACTTTCTTTCATCTGCAGAACACAAAAGAAGATATTTTGTAACAAGTGAACACTGGCCTCCATTGACTTCCATTGTTTTCACACAAAACTACCGAGACATTCCTCAAAATATATTCGTCTGTGTTCCACAGAAGAGTCATGCAATATTTTAACACCATGAGGGTAAATAAACAATGACAGAATAAAACAAATTTGAGTGATCCATCCTGCAAAAATAAGAATATCAGTAATGTTTGTCATAGCAAAATTAACACAACTCTTATTGTCATCTGCAAACTACCAAATTATATTTACAACCAGGAATTACTATTAATCTATTCCAGAAACAGCAGTGCTTTGCCTATGACAATGGCACAAATTGCATGTAAAGATAAGTGTCTGGCTGCCACCCCCTCGATATTCGAGTGGTCCATTTCAATGTTTGAATAAATCTGAAATCTCTTCTGATAACACTGAATAAATTAACAGGGCATTGCCACAACATTAGACCTGCCTAGTCCATTTACTGTAATGAATGTGCGAGTGTACATTAAAAGGCTGGCACTCTGAATCATCCTAATTCGTATAGCTCCTCCCATTATGTTTTCTAAAAAAAGATCTAATTAACATATCACTCAGGGAGCTATTTTCTCAGAGTACTGATTAAGGGTCTTTGATCTGAGTGAAATCACAGAGTACGAGTAACAGCCGTAACATTGCTTAATATTTACTTCAAAATCCAATTAGAGGTGTAATGATGATACCTGAGGAAATTTACGCTGCTAATTATTGATTAAATATAAATGATGGAGAAGACAATAACAATAAAGCACTCTAAGCAGAAGCTTCACTTTATACTGCTTTAATAAATGTCTCCTATATTGAGTAGCATTTCCCTTTTCTAGACTTCCATGTTGGAAATTCCACATACTTATTAGAGGATTCTTTTCTTTTAATTATAATTATTTTTAAGTTTCACTAATCACCAACATCAAACTTGTACAGTGCAGTACACATAAAAGGTATGAATAGTATTTTTACGAGGCAGTTGAGTTTTTATTACTTAAATGGCAAGCGTTGTACAGCTGTGTCGATAACATAGATATTAGAACATTTGGAGCATTTAAACGTAACGGTTATTTATACAGGGCAACTAATAAATAAGTGCAGGAATTTATGCAAATCCACAGACGCTGGACATCCCTGGGGAAAAGGAGCTTAAGAGATGTAGTCTCCTCAGGTAGAATCATATGTAATATCACGCTCGGAGTTACTGAATTATACAAAGCTTGGCCTGACCAGTGGAATGTGCATTTGTGTTTACACATGCCTTGGATTATATTAGCATCTTTGTATCTCAACCTGAATTACTTTAACCTTCAAAGCTGCAATAGTTACACAGGCATGAAGGGAATTTGACCAACATCATTTGTAAACTAGAACATCATTTCATTCAAGTGTGTATTACACAAACAAATATTTATTTTAGTCATTGCCTTTTGTGACATTTATTGTAATATTGTTTGTTTTTTATTGCTCATTTTGGAATTAGCATCTGGTTTTACAACTACAAACACCTTTTACAAACCTTTTACAAATTAGCCATTAAAAATGGTTTCACCTGGCCCAAAGTTAAACTTCCGGTCTGTCTCTGGTTATTATATAACATTTTATTTTATATTTAATTTATATTACTATTAATTTATATGCACATTTTATAGTATATTAATTGTATTACATTAAATACTCAACAGTTATGGATTCGATAACACTTTACAATAAGGTGCTATTTGGTAACAATTAATGAATGTGTTAGCTAACATGAAGAAACAATGAACAAAACTTCTACAGCCTTTATTAATATTAATTCATGTTAATTTCAGCATTTACTAATACATCATTCAAATCAATCGTTGTCACTGTTAACATTATTTAATGCACCATGAACTAACATGAATAACTCTATTGACATGAACTAACATTGACAAGAATTAACACATGTTGAAAAACTAAATTGTTCAAATGTCAGCTAATGCATTTACTCATCTTATCTTATAGCAATTCAATTCAATTCAATTCAATTTTATTTATATAGCGCTTTTCACATTGCTCCAAAGCAGCTTTACAGGGGAAAAACGAAAAACCCAAGAAAGGGTAAAACACACTACATGGTGTGTTATATAATAAATCCAATTATTCTAGTAAATAATATCTAATGTCAGCATCTCCTGGTGGTTTATTTAGCACCTTATGTAAGTGTTACCATTGATTATTTTCAGAGGTCTAAGTTAAGTTTGGGCCATATTAAACTTAACCTGAAGTTAAGTTTGGGCCATATAACGTTTGTTTATGCTGTTGCTGCTGAAATCATCTGTAATTGAATGGTTTAATCAATAAATGTATCATTTAAATGGTATAGAGAGTTTAAATACATGAGTGAGAACATTCTAGAAATCCCCAGGGCACAAACTTTACTTGGAACCATGAGATAATATAGAATAAAGAAAGATATAAAAAAAAGATCTGCCTTTATTTGTGAAGCATCTGCAGCACGTATGTCCAAAGCAACTGAAGACAAAAACAGAGGCCCTGTTTAATGAAACACCACCGTAAGCATGGTCACGCATTAACGCTGCGGTTGAGAGGGTGTACGCAGTACTTCTAACTGACATCTCAGTGAAGTTGTTTCTGTAGCAGTATCTGTATCAAACTCTTATAGCCAGCTTAAGAGGGGAGGGCTGCATGCTTGCATGAAACATGCTCATCATCAGCCATAACACTTCAGAACCACTTGCCCATCATTTTATTCAAAACCTGCTAGAGAGCATATATTCGCATAGACACATAAATACATGTGCATTAATAAACAAGAGGTCACAAACAAATGTCACAGGAATGGTCTGTATCTTTAGAACCACATGTTGACTGAAAATAAATAACACACTTAAATAAAACTATTATAACTATGAGATTTATGTGAACCAAAGCTTTGAATGACAAATGGTCAATGAGCTCATTTGACATAAAACTCTTATTATTAAAATTGAATTAAACTATTTAATTCAAAACTGACCAACTGACTTGATAAGGTTACAGTAGAAATGCAAAACAATTATAAACCTCAAGTTGAATAATAAAGATTTTTTTTGGAGGCTTTTGGGGGGAACATGGAGGGAACCTAGAACATTATTTGATTCAAATAGCTGAGAAACAGACAGTTAAATTGAGCAGTGTCATCTTCTGTATACTTCTGTTAATACATTTTTTGTCTACACATCACAACACTACATGGTTAACTCGGAAAGTTGTCACACTTTTAACCAGAGGAAATAATTGATGTTCCTCTTCAGTCGGTCTCTCGACGTTGTGAGAGACTGACTGGGGTTTGATCTTGAGAACCTACCTTCTCCGAGATAATTAATTATAAAACGCCAATGGGCTAGGCGAATGGCACTCGCACGCCAGTCTCCACCCGTACATACGGGTATAAAGGAAGATGGCGGCGGTCATTCACTTACCCTTTTGTTCTTCGGAACCTGTGTGTTTGCTGATGCTACACGCGATACTCGACTCCGAGAAAACTTTTTAACCTGCTGGATTTATGACGCGGAGAAGGGGACTATGTCTCGTAGCTGTATCCTGTATCGGCAGACGGCCGTCTCATAGTGGTAAGACTTCGCACACGGATGATGACGCTATCCCTGTCGCTGCGTCGGACAGCTGCCTGCTGGCATCGGATGCGGAAGACTTCTCTGATCTCCTGTCATCAGGCAGTCGAGCTCCGGAGAAGACTGACGCTGAGATGTCGGCCATGCTTTCCCGGGCAGCCGCGTGCATCGGGTGGCAGGGTGTAGCACCACCCTCCCTGGAACGCTCGCGGGTAGATGCGCGGTTTCTAGGGTCGGGGCGTGGTCAAAAATCACGCCCCACTCTGGTACCATTCTTCCCAGAGGTGCATGACGAGCTCGCCAAGTCCTGGAATGCGCCCCTTTCAGGACGGAGGGCTCGGTGGCTGTGACTTCCCTGGTTGGTGGGGCGGCTAGAGGCTATGTTGACGTCCCCCAGGTGGAGCGTGCAGTTGCGGGCCACTTGTGCCAGCAGACAGCTGCCACTTGGGGGGGTCGGCCTAGACTCCCGTCCAGAGCATGTAAGCTCTCTTCGACACTCGTGTTGAAGGCTTGCAGTGCTGCTGGACGAGCCGCCTCTGCTCTCCATGCCATGGCGGTCCTCCAAGTTCTTCAGGCGAAAGTCCTGAAGGATTTGGACGGCGGGAAGTCCGACCCAACTCGTATGAGTAAACTGTGTACTGCCACAGACCTCGCGCTACGAGCGACGAAGGCCTCGGCACGTGCCCTGGGTCGGTCGATGTCCACAATGGTGGTCCAAGAGAGGCATCTGTGGCTTAGTCTTGCACAGATGAGCAGCGCTCAGAAGGCCCGCCTTCTGGATGCGCCCATCTCGCAAGCAGGGCTGCTTGGTGATACCGTGGAGGAGGGCAGTTCTGGAAGCAGACTGAGGCGATCGAACAGATCCTGCCATGCCGCAACGTGCCCGCCAACAGGTCGGCATGGTCTCGGGCGCAGCCTGGTTCCCAGCAGCCCTGCCCTAACGCGGCGGCCCTCCGGTTCCAGGAACCTCCCAGAGGACGACCCACCAGAGACGTAGACCCCGCGGAAGAGGGCATCTGTTCCCCGTCAGCAGCCCGCCAAGAGGTCCTCTAAGCGGCCCTGACGGGACGAACCAGGGGGAGATTTTACTGGGCCTGATCCCGGCCTTTCCAATGCCGGATCGGAGAAGGACGCTGCCTGCCGCGTTTCCATCGAGTCTGGGCCCTTTTCAGGGTCCGGCGCCCACATACTCACAAAGAGACAAATCTCCCCTGGGTTTTCCTCCACAGCACTCTCGTCCAGACGGTGTCTTGGATGGACCGGACCACCGACTGCAATCTCCCCCGGACGTTGCGTCAGGCAGCCGGAAGCAGGTAAACATACAGAGCCGTCAACCTCCCTGGGGGTCCCCCCTGTGCGAGGTGACCGCACTGTCAGCCACCGAACCAGCCTCCCCCGGCATGGTGAAGCAGATTGTCCCTCTGGTCACGCTGTCGCGGTTCTTGGGCGCTTGGCAGCGCACCAGCCCGTCACACTGGATAGAGAGGAAAATCCGTCTCGGTTACTCGATCCAGTTCGCCAGGCACCCCCCCAAGTTTCGGGGCATTCTGTACACCTCGGTGCGAGGAGAGAATACCCCCGTGCTTCAGGAGGAGGTCGCCGCCCTTCTGGTGAAGAGTGTGGTCGAACCCGTCCCTATAACCGAGATGTCGACCGGGTTTTACAGCCCGTAATTCATCGTGCCCAAAAATGGCGGGGGGCTGCATTCCATTATGGATCTGCGCCTCCTGAACAAGCACCTACACAAGCTGCCGTTCAAGATGCTGACGCAGAGGCACATCCTGGGCTCGGTACGTCACCAGGTTTGGTTCGTGGCAAGCGACCTGAAGGACGCGTACTTTCACGTCTCTATTCTCCCCCGACACCGGCCGTTCCTGCGGTTCGCATTTGAGGGAAGGGCGTATCAGTACAGAGTCGTGCCATTTGGTCTGGCCCTGTCTCCACAGGTTATTTTTTCCAAACTAGTGGAGGCTGCCTTAGCTCCTGTCAGGGAGCAAGGCGTGCGAGTGCTAAACTATCTAGACGACTGGCTTATCTTGGCACACTCGCGAGATGTGTTGTGCACGCACAGGGACCTTGTGCTTCGGCACCTAGACCGTCTAGGCCTTCGGGTCAACCAGGAGAAGAGCAAGCTCTCCCCCGCGCAGGGCACCTCTTATCTCGGTATGGAACTAGACTCTGTCCGTATGTCAGCACGTCTCACCAACAAGCGTGCACAGTCAGTGCTGCGCTGTCTGAGGTTGATCAGGCAGAATCCCTCGACGCCGCTGAAGAACTTTCAGAGGCTCCTGGGGCACATGGTGTCCTCAACAGGGGTAATCCCTCTCGGGTTGATGCACATGCGGCCACTTCAGCACTGGCTACAGAGTCAGGTTCCCTGGATGGCGTGGCACGCCGGCACCAGGCGGATTACGGTAACGCCTCAGTGTCTTCGCACTCTTCGCGGTGTGCAACGGGCACGCAGTATCGGGTCACTGGACGGGTCCCCGACTGCGGTGGCATATCAACTGCCTAGAGTTGCTAGCAGTCCATCTAGCACTGAGGAGGCTCCAGCCCCTCGTGCAGGACAAACACGTGCTAGTCCGGTCGGACAGCACGACTGCCGTGGCGTACATCAATCACCAGGGCGGCATATGCTCACGGCAGTTGTCGCAACTCGCCCGACGCCTCCACCTCTGGAGCCAACAGGTGACCAAGTCCCTGCTGGCCACGTTTCTCCCGGGCTACCTGAACCAGACAGCCGATGCGCTCTCTCGTCAGGGCACTCCCCGAGGAGAGTGACGGCTCCATCCCCGCGCAGTCCAGCTCATATGGGAGCGGTTCGGCCAAGCATAGGTGGACCTGTTGCCTGCCCGAACTCCACCCATTGCCCGCTTTGGTACTCCCTGACCGAGGGTCCTCTCGGCTGCATTAGCACACAGCTGGCCGCGGGACAAGCGGAAGTACGCCTTCCCCCCAGTGAGCCTCCTTGGGTCCTGTGCAAGGTCAGGGAAGAGGGGCATCAGGTTCTGGTAGTGGCGCCATACTGGCCCAACCAGACCTGGCTCTCGGATCTGGTAGATCTGACGACGGCCCCCCCTGGCCCATTCCCCTGACGAAAGACCTGTTGTCGCAGGGGAAGGGCACGGTTTGGCACCCCAACCCGGGCCTCTGGAACCTCCATGCCTGGCCCCTGGACGGGACGAAGAGACCCTAAGGGGCTTGTCGGTAGCGGTCCGGGAGACCGTCTTGCAGGCTAGAGCCCCTGCCACTAGGCGGCTGTACGCCTATAAGCGGCACCTCTTTTCGTCCTGGTGTTCTCCCCGGGAGGAGAACCCGCAGAGTTGCCCGATCGGATCAGTGCTGACCCGCAGGTAAGTATCTCCGTCAGCACGACCTGGTCACTATCCACCTTGACCGTGCTCCGTACCCTCTTGGGACCCTAATGTGGTCCTACAGGGCCTTGGTACGGCCCTGGTGAGCTCCTAAGAGTTGCCAATCTTCCTCAGTTGTTGATGAGAACTGCACTCTTGGTGGCGCTTACCTCCATCAAGGGGGTGAGGGACCTACAGGCATTCTCTGTGTCCAAAGGGTGCCTGGAACTCGGGCTCGGTAATTCTCACGTCGTCCTGAGATCCTGTCCTGGCTACGTGCCCAAGCTTCCCACTACTCCCTTCTGGGACCAGGCAGTGAACCTGCAGGCACTCCCCTCCTGGGAAGAAGACCCAACCTTTAAGGTGTTGTGTCCAGTATGCGCGCTGCGCCTCGGTCTGGACCGCACACAGAGCCTCAGAAGCTCTGAGCAGCTCTTTGTCTGTTCTGGGAGACAGCACCCGGGGAGGGCTGTCTCCAAACAGAGGTGGCGCACTGGGTACCAATCCCAGGATCGCCATGCCCGCTCGCAGTGAGAGTCCACTCCACTCGTGGGCACTGGCACAGGGCGCCTCTCTGGCAGACATTTTAGAACTGCGGGTTGGGCTACGCCCAGTACCTTCGAGGTTTTACAATCTCCACGTGGAACCAGTTGCAGCCCATGTCCTTAACGCCGAACGTTTAGGTTGGGCTCCTGGTTTGGGCGTACGCCTGCGAAAGTGCCTTCTCCCCTCCTCAGGTGAGACTAGTGCGCTATTTTAGCCTCCCTACTTTCACCTCTCGCGGCGAAGTATAGGCATTCCATCCATCACTAAGCATTGGCACTTGGTAACAGACTGAGCGGAGCCGTCTGTTGGAACCAGGTCCGGTATAGGTAGAGTCATCCCTACTCAGGTAGACCCCTGTACTAGGGCTAGTGCCCCATACGTAGTGACTCCACTCTGGGTGTGTTGAATTCCTCACTCATGATTTCCCAATTGGTGAATCTGTGACCTCCCCGCCGGTGGTAATCCCACCTGGATTTGTCCCCCTACTCTGGCTGACACCTTTTTTGCGCATGTTGTTCTCCCCGCCGGTGAGACCATGTTAGTGTCTCCACATGTAACCTCCCCTCCCGGTAGGATATGGCCTCCGTAACACACTCTTCTAAGAGGAGAGCAGTGTTTCCCCAGTGTTCGGCTCCGGACAGCTCCTCGCTACTAGAGGCATACACCACTGTCCGTGAGGCCGTCAGTACAGGCTTCTCAGTATGACCAATACTATGTGACTGGAAGATTACGTCTTGCGGTAGCACTCTTGTGACTCGCTAGCCTAGTCAGGGTCGTTCCGCTAGAGGTCGTGATGTCGGTGCAAGCGCTGTGGCGTTTAAGATAGATCCCTAGTCAGTCTCTCACAACGTCGAGAGACCGACTGAAGGGGAACGTCTCGGTTACGTCTGTAACCTCTGTTCCCTGGTGACTTCATGCCACAACGCTGCACCGAATCACTGCAGTGAACGGGAGTGCCCTCTCAGGTTCCTCAGTACAAAGGGTAAGTGAATGACCGCCGCCATCTTCCTTTATACCCGTATGTACGGGGCGGAGACTGGCGTGCGCGTGCCATTCGCCAAGCCCATTGGCGTTTTATAATTTATTATCTCGGAGAAGGTAGGTTCTCAAGATCAAACCCCAGTCAGTCTCTCACAAAGTCTCGTTCCCTCCATCAGGGAACGGAGGTTACAGACGTAACCGAGACGATTTACTGGCTATAATATATCGGCCTATATTTTATTATTGGCCGATACCGATAATATTAAATATGATCATTTATCAGCCCATACCAATGACATAAAAAATGACCATTTATAGGCACATACCAATACAGTAAAAATGACCCTTTATCGGCCCATACCGATAACATAAAAATAACCATTAATCGGCCGGTACCGATAACTTTAAAAATGACCATTTATCGGCCCATACAGATAACATTAAAAATGACCATTTATCGGGTGATAACATTAAAAATGACAATTTATAGGCCCATAGCGAAAACATTAAAAATGACCATTTATCGGCAAATACAGCTATCATTAAAAATTACCATTTATCGAACCATACAGATAAAAATTTTAATGACCATTTATCGGCCGATACCGATAACATAAAAATATTTTGCCGATAATTTATCGTGCATCCCTAGTTTTAGTATTTGTATTTAAATCACTTCATGGTCTTGCACCTATTTATATTTCAGACCTTCTCCACTACTCTCCAGATGTGGAGATCTTCCACCCACCAGATGTTGTTAAATGTTCCAAATATCTCAACTTAAATCCAAAGGTGACAGGGCTTTCTCAGTTGTTGTTCCTAAGCTATGGAATTCCCTAACTTTGTTAATTAGACTATACTCTATCCACTTTTAAGTCTTCTCTTAAAACATTTGTTTTTCTCTTTTTATTAAGTTTTATTTTGCATGATGTTTTGTTTTAATTTTATTATAAAAATTTTGTTTTCTTATGATATATTTTATAAGTATTTAAATTGAATTGTATGAGGATGTTTTGTCTTGTTTGTTGTGCAGCACTTTAGTCAGCATTTATGTTGTTTTAAAGGGCTATTTACGTATATAAACTAGACCTTGATATGTTTAGTAATAGGTATTATATACCAGCCATATAACTTCTTTAATTCAGGCTTTTACAATAGGATTTTTGTATGAGGGTACATTCGATCAATCAAATTATATTTTATTATATTTAGCACTATAAGTAAACTAATTATTAAATTAAAACAAAAGATGGATTACAAAATAAAAACTTCCCTGAGAGAAGCTAAGCACAAATATGATGCTAATAATTGGCAGTATCTCTCAGCTCAAGCAATGAAAGCAGTGTGGCTGTGGGCTTAGTAACAATGAGTCAACATATCTCCAGAAGGCTGTATTTACAGGCCAGTCCCATCTATCAGACAAAGACAGGTCACAAGCTCTTTGCAGGACACTCCATTAGACGAAATATCATTTATCACAGCATACAGCAACAACCTGCTCCCAGTCTTAGCCTGTGATGTAGTGGTCAAGGGTTAACTGTAGCATCTATACACACACTTTGACACAGACACACGCACACAGGCACTAAATCATAAATAGGTATAGGTCACAGCAAATTGGTATACACCAGATCATTCATTACTTTCTTTCTCCAGTTCTTAGGCCTTTCCAAATGTGATGATGACAAGAATAAAAAACAATACAGATTAAATATATACAAAACACTAGTGATCGACCGATATTGTTTTTTTTTTTAAACCGATACAGATACCGATTATTTGCATGTTTATGTGCCCGATACCTGATACGCAGAACAGATGTTAATTTAAGGTTATAATTCTGTTTTTGACATTGATTACAACACAGCTGAACAACCTGTTTTATTAAAAACAATCACTCCCTCCTTGCAAACCATTTGCATATATAACCAATAAATAGAGGGGTCTGAAAGAGTGAAGATAAAATGCACTGTTAATAAAGTGTCTTTGTTTAAAAATAAATAATTCTAACCAATTAAAAAAATAAATAGAGGGGTCTGAAACATAAATGCAATCCAAACTCGCACACACATTGCGCTCATCGAGAAAGAGAACTCACATCAAACAGGTCAGGAAAGAGAGAAGACGCTGAAGCGCTGTTTATCTTCTAGTTAATCGATCACAGATACAGTCCCTATCACGGATGGATAAAAAAATGACAAAATGTGAATGCAATGTATGGGAAACACTGATGGAATAATACATTTTCATGAAAGTAACAAACAAAACGCCATATAAATCATTATCTCAACTGGTAAGTTATGTTATGTTAATAATATTTTTGTTAGTCTTATTAAAACTGAGGACAAGGCACTGTTAGTTAATCAAGTTAATCTTGTTAAAAAGTTAGCTACATACGGAGGCTATGGTAAAACTTCCTGAGCATCAACCAGGTGAGTGAACAGCAATGTGAATGATGAGCATAGACAACAAAGGTAATTAAATTCAGCCCTTTTATGCCCAACATGAATTAATTCATGGCTGTTTCATTTAATTCATGTAAAGTTATGTCTTTATTGGGGGAGGAATTGATAGCTTAGGCAATGTGACAATGTAACAAAGTTGCATAAACTACATTTCAGGCATTAAATGTACCATCTCATTTGAGCTTGAATTGCTCTCATGTGAAATATAATAAAGCAAGTGAGTACACTACCTGTGCACGCTGTCGTTTCTGTTGCGTCTCCTCTCAGAGGCTCTGCTGCAGTGACGGTCCTGCACGCATTTCTCTAAACGGCCACAAGATGGCTGATCTTATCGGTGAATCCGATATTAGAAAACACATAGGCCTACCCAATGATGGGAAATTGATTAAATATCGGGAAAATTATCGGAAAACGATGTATCGTCAATCTCTACAAAACAGCGCTCACTCAACAGCCTCAACAAACACTTCCGGAGAGTCACCTAGAAACAAATGTGCTGTCTTTGGTACTCACACTCCTGTTTTAGACCAATTTCAAAGCTCTGTCATTTTGAGTCATCTAATAACTCTTGATTTTAAATGGTAATTGTTTTTTGATTACAGCTAATAAATATATTAGATGCATGTGTGCATGTAAAATATACATGAATACAATTAATGTTACAAAAACTCAGTTCATCAATAAGGCATTACATCACATTCCAGCATGACAGCCCTCACCTGCTTCCATGACTGAGACAAGCAAAAAGCTCATACTTACTCAAGGTAATCTCTCTGCCAGCGTCTTCATGTCTGCAGTGGCCTAGACTAGTCATTCCAACTATGTCATTTTAACTGCATCTTATTATTTTTAAATGATAATATCAAAAGCCAGTTTTTAAAGCTAGTCAGAAAAAATGTGGTTCATTCATGCAATCCTTGTGAAAATAGATATTTGAATATATTGATTTTAATTTGTCATATATTACTGGTTTTGTTCATTTTAAAACACTTAAAAATGACTTTCAAATGTTTTTGTTTTACTTAAGTAATATAGTTTAATATAACACATTTGTATTGATTTCTTTCAATATGTACTATACAGGTAAATGTAACATAATCCATTTGTGTTGGGACAATATGAATCACTTTCCTTAATTTACTGAAACTCTGCAGCGGTCTGAGTTCCCAGCATACATTGGGATTTAGACAGTAAATGTTAAAGTTAAGTGTTGTAATTGTTTTTGTGCAGGAAGAAAGTTAAGGACACTTCTTAGTGTTTATTGTTCTGTAATGATGAAATTCAGAAGATTTTCTGTTATCTGTGAGTTTTCTGAGTTAGCATAGTGGTGAAGAGTAACGATTTTACTTTGGTTGGGGAGGAGCACATTTTCACTGTTTGTGCATATTTGCAGCTTTACTCAGTGAGTAAATACTATGTCAATGGTCATGCAGTAAACTGTCAGGTGTTTTTTGAAAGCAAACATTACATGGTAAATATATTGCTTATTAAAGAAACAAAGTGACACATTGAAGCATTTCATGGTTTCAGGCTCAACTCAGATGAATTATCTTCAGTTTATCCTCAGATTAAACAAAATACATTGAATTAATTTAAGATTACGATGCGCCCAGTTTAAATTCAGAAATTCAGATAAATCAAATCAATTGTGTGGAAATGGGTGTCATAATAGTTAATTCAACAAAAAAAATTGAGGGAATATTATTTTAATGTATTTAAAATAATTGTAACTATTTATGTTTAAGTGTTTAACTATATATATTGTAATTAAATTAAATGCATGTAATATTCATGTAACTTTAAGATGGTTATAAAACGTTGCAGTTATGTTCTATCTTTACTCAATAGATTTAATATCAAGCCTAAAACGCATCGGTTTAAACTCATTTCTTGTGTTGTATTCATGAAAAGACGGAATATATGTAAAAAATTTAAAAATTATAGGCCTACTCAGCGCTTCGTTTTCTTTTCTTTATTTGAAAGGGCTAATTGTCTCTTGGCACATCGTTCTTTTTTCATTTGTGATTGTGTCCACTCCTGAAGACTAGTCTCTTTAGAGGATCCTTCTCGTGTCATGCCCTCTTCTGTCCCTCAGAATATCAAGTCCCGCGCTCACTCTTTAGTCCATAACTTACGTCTCTCACTTTGTTGTCTCATCCAACAAGGTGATATTCACTTCCGATATTACTATTAAAATAGAATTTAAAGGCTACATGTGCCACTAGAGCATGCATCACACGTGTTTTTGTGTGCAGAGGAGCGTGAATAGGCAATGCCTGTGTGTGGTCCTGTGCGACTGACTAATATGAAAAGAAAGATTTAAAAACACACGCACTCACGCACACACATCTATCCATCTATCCATCTATGAACGAAAGTGTTTTACATGTCCATATATCAGCTTTCTGTACTAATAAGGATTCATACTATTATTTATATGAATTAATATCTTAACATTTGTATTACATTTACATATTTATCACTGTCTTTACTGTCTTCAACATTTGTCTTAACATGTATTCAATCTAACATTTGGTTACGGTAATATGCCTAAGTGTGAAATATTTGTGTAAAAGATAACTGTGACAATTACAGATAAATATCACAATTAATTAAGGTTTAAACGTAATACAAAATTAGAAATAAGAACCAAAAATACACAA
Organism: Barbatula barbatula; assembly: GCF_947034865.1. Taxonomy (NCBI): domain Eukaryota; kingdom Metazoa; phylum Chordata; class Actinopteri; order Cypriniformes; family Nemacheilidae; genus Barbatula; species Barbatula barbatula. Next base: position 20,807,833 of record NC_136766.1, on the reverse strand, counting down.
TTCAATTTTGTCGATTAAATCAGAGCTCTGGTGGTGATGATGCCAAAGTAATCAATAACATTGAACTCAAATCGGTCCAAGAGCTCCACTAAACACTAAAGTTCTGAAGCAGATGGACGTTTCTTATTCCTGTGTAACTGCTCTACTGTGTGTTTGCAAAGTTCATGTGCACAATCGGGTGCCATCTCACATCCGGTCTTCCCAGCGGTCTATTGTCTAGTAGAGATTACTTTTATTGGTTCGAGGGGTCGGGTGAAAGACTTATGCATGGAAACTGTTTTGAAGACCGTGCGTGCGCCCCTCCTTCGAGGAAGATTGTCATGTGACAGGGACTCTTAAAGAGAGATAGAAAAGGGGGCAGACTGAAGCAGACACATTCAGAGTAAGAACATTGTTAAAGACACTGGAAGAAGAACTTTAGAATACACACTGTGGATTTGAAAATCGAAAACACAAACGTAGAAGTTAACAGACGTCTGCAACATCGGAATAAAGCGCACTGCATATTCTTTGCTCAAAACTTTTTAGAAGAGACATGAAGAGCCTAACAGACAAATGAATCGCATCCTTTTATTAAGATGTAAAATTTCCACCTGGAATCAATGCGCGCTTTTCAACATCGGAGTGCTTTAAAGGTTGTTTCCCTGAATTTAAGGTAGGCTAATACAGTTGGGAAAATGCCTCGTCCTGGAAGAAACACGTACAGCGACCAGAAGCCGCCGTATTCTTACATTTCTCTAACCGCTATGGCCATTCAGAGTTGCCCTGAGAAGATGCTCCCGCTCAATGAAATCTACAAGTTTATCATGGACAGGTTTCCATATTACCGGGAAAACACGCAGCGCTGGCAAAACTCCCTGCGCCACAACCTTTCCTTCAACGACTGTTTCATCAAGATCCCGCGGAGACCGGACCAGCCAGGGAAAGGTAGCTTCTGGGCTCTGCATCCAAGCTGCGGTGATATGTTTGAGAACGGAAGCTTCCTGAGGCGTCGCAAGAGATTCAAAATAATGATGACATCCGAGCACCTGCAAAAACCATCGGACGCTGCGCAGCACTACCTCCAGCAACGAGCAAAATTGAGACTGACTGCTTTGGGGACACATCTACCTCAAATGACCAGCTACAACTTAAGTGTGTCTCAACCATCCACCTTCAAACACCCATTTGCCATTGAAAATATAATTGCCAGAGATTACAAAATGCAAGGAAGTCTTGCCTACTCCACCATGCAGTCCATGTCTACGGGTTATCAGATACACAACCAGCTGACCACAGCCTGGCCCCACGTGTATGGCAGTAATGTAATAGACACGATGGCTGGCGCTGAGTATACTACAGCATATGGAGTGCCACTTAAATCGTTATGTCACGGCGCGCAAAGTTTACCAGCGATCCCTGTACCAATCAAAGCCACTCCAGCTTCGGTTCCGTCTATCCCGACTCTCCGTGCGCACCTTCCAGCTTTCCTCCCCGGCTCTGTTCAGTCCCTGAGCCCGACATCTCCACAGACAACGAGCCAGAGCAGCCCTACGAGCCCGACCTCGCTGCTTCATTCGGCCGCCGTTCACTGTCAAGAGGTCACTTAAAAACTTTAAGTGGCTGTCCCAATGGCACCGACAAATAATGCAAGACAAGGAAAACTGAGTTTTGACTGCTTATTCTTTTCAAAACAACGTTAAGACTTTCACTGAAAGCAAAAAACCTGGAGCTAAATATAGGTTTTGGACAAATATGTATCATACATTTGACTACCTCATACATTTGTGAAAAATCATATTAAGACAAATGCACAAGGAAAAAAATGAAAATATGTGAGTTTATTATTCGATGAAGTTTAGGGCAGTACATTTCATGAAAGGCCTAAACAGAAACAATTTCATATGCTCGTAGACATACAGAAAAGGACTAAGGAGGATTGCATGAAAAAGCACAGATGCTGCAGTGTTTCCATACTGTAGAAAACTTCTATAATGCACTTTTGGCGTGACTTTACAAAAATGGCAAGAGCTATTGTTCTGTGAATAAAGCTCAGCGTAATTTATTCGCTTCAGTGAAAATATCTAATGAAAGCTGTATTTAGGTTTCCTTTAAAATGTTGACATGCTGTGTAGTATTTGCTTAAGCATGCTGCTTTTCACGCATACCTGAATTAAACTTGGTCATTAGACCTCATTTAAGATATTTTGTTTTTGTTCATTTTTGGAGATGCCCAATGCGCTAGATTTCAGAAAAGGTAAACTGTTATAGCCTAATTCTTAATTTTGTTAGTGGTAGGAACGAATGCAACCAATGATAATACCAATGATAATAATGTGTTAATATTTTGTTAAATTCCAGGCAAGATCCAACAAATCTCTGAACTCGTGTAATATAGGCTACTTGTTGAGCTCAATTACGCCTGAAAGTTTAGCTGTGAAAGCGAGCACTTGTGGAGCACGAAATGTCACTAGTCATTGTTAACAAATGAAGCCTACTCAGATCTTTAAGGTATTGTTATATCTTTGGGATTTCCTTACTAAAACAAATACGTATCGATTATTCCATAAGGATTTTTTTAAATCTGCATGTTGTTGGCTTTACCTATTTTGTTAACTAATCGGTGACTTTTTCTAAACAGAGGAACTCCTCCGACAATCGTCTTTATTATAGGCTAAAAAATGCAAACCGGGTAGTGTTATACTTATATAACACAATTTGTTTAAACGTTTGTAACTCGGTGTTAATGCGCTGTGTCTCAAACGATGATATAATATAATACCCGGGCTAATATTTATATATAATATTAATGTTTGTCGACTGCATGTCTAGAAAGTTTCAAATACAAATATGGTTGTGATTGCAACTGGGTTACGATTTAAAAAACAGTTAAATTACTTCAATACATACAAAATACGTAAGAAAAACTATTAAAAAAGTATAATGTTTTAAAAAAAGATAACATACATTGTCTGATTAGTGTGGTCCATGATAAGCAGGTATACACTATACCCACTAAAAGAGCAATGATTTCTGTATAGGACTACCCCGCGAGGATAACAATATCGTTTTGTGTCAGAAAAGCACTCATCACATTTGGACAATTGGTGTTACCGGGTGATATGAAACCAAATGATATCATGAAAGGCAAGCATTTAAACTACACTTGTTTTCATAAGCCTGCCGCTGAAGCTACGGGTGACACTGCAGCAGGTGTTACAGAAAATCAGCCCGACTAGGCTACGCTGTATGCGGGGTCCACCTACGTCGCGATAGCGTCCCGGGGTCGTAATCGCCTTTCTCTGTATTATGATGATCACTCGCCCAAACTTTTAAAAACCACTACGTATTCTTAAATAAAATGAGCATATTTGGTATCATTTATTTAACCGTAAGGGGATCGTTGGTATATTACATTGTTTTTAACTAGCCAACTTCAAAAACAGTTTGTGTGGTGAATCAATAAGTGAGGGAGAAAGGGAGAGATTATTTACAATCTATAATTGTTTTATATGATAAGAGATGAGAACTCCTGGCCAGCCTTGTGAAAGTCTAGAGACACTGCCAGCAATCTATAAGTGCAATGGGTGCTTGATAAAACTGCATGAATGTTCATTGTTAATTATTATAGTTAAACTATCAATGTCAATACTTGCACTCATAAGTGTGACCCAGTGAAAACTAGCTTACAAGTTTAATTTTAACCATTTCATTAAATTTGATTTACTGTAGCTGAAGTCTTTAACAAGGCCTTAGTTGGTCAAAATCTAAGTATAAAGATTATACTTTCACAGGATATTCTTTACATTATGTTGGTTGCCCTGCTGAAAAAATAATATAACCCTGTCCAAAAGACAATAGATGCATATGGGAATCAATAGATCACCCCTTAATGTCCAAGACATTTTTTACATTTTCTTATGGAAAAAATTATGGTCCGTAATGGTATTTTAAAAACCACTAGAATTTATGAAATAAATTTTTTATCAGGTTGGTTTTATGTAGAAATAGTATATAACAAATAAATTACTTTATAGCTGGGTTTTCACATGGATCACAAATGTGCATTGAAAATTGCTAACCTGTGCTTTAGGGATTGTATAACATCTAAGGCTAAATTAAACTCTTAACTGGCTGAGAGACAGTGATTAACAAAACCAGCAAGTCCCTTCAGCTGTCACTATTGAAATCTTGTTTGCAATAAACCTTTAAGAATGCTATTGATTACATATAGAGGCATACTCTATGCATTCATGAGTGTGGTGGACGGGTGAGCAGGCTGGGGGGAAGCAGAGTATACTCACTACAAAAAGTAGACTTCACCTAATAGTCACTCTCAAAATTATGGGAAATACCTATTATGCGTCAGTTTAGGGTGGTGGATATATTGGATAAACATTTCACCCTGCAGCTAAGTTCTAATTGGTTAAAATGCTGGTGTTATAACTCACGTCCTGGTACAAAACTCTTCAGTTTTCCCCTAGTAATAAATAATGTATGATTAGCATTGTAGAGCTAAATTTCCCCAATAATAAATAATAAGTTAACAGTTAACACATTCAAAATATTCAGCTAAAAGTTTAAATAATGTAGGTGGAGCAGACTAAAATGTATTTGGATAGGGCCTACTTTCTGGTTGACATAATTGAGGTGTCTATATGAAATACATTAGTCCACACTGTAACAGAAAGGCTTTGTCTGGGTTTATTCCAGCCACAAATATTACATTTACATTTCATTCATTTGGCAGAAGCTTTTATCCAAAGCGACTTACAAGTAGTTTATTTTTTTTACAGTGGCACATTACTGCAGAGCAATCAGAGGTAAGGCGCCTTGCTCAAGGGCACTTCAGTCATGACCTGCTGGCACTGAGATTTGAACCAGCAACCTTCTGATCACAAGCCCAACGCTCTAACCCCCCAGGCCACAACTGACCCCGAAAAGAGAACCCAATGAATTCTTTGATTAAATGTGTTCTAGGGCTTAATCAGAATATGTTTTTAAACCTCCTCTTTGCTTCCCTGTGCAATCACAAAAAATCTGATTTACAGTACAATCTATAAATACATGAGAAAGGTTATTGCTTATTTAATACAGAATTCCTTACAAATCAAAGAACAGTTTTAATTCGGCAAAGTGGAGAAACATCCATTGTAATTAGCATGTATAATTTATCAATTTCTTAATGCATGTGGGCAGTGGCCTGAATAATGTGCCAGTACTAACCCAGACAGCAGGAGATGAAATAGACAGGAACCTGTTATTTATAATCACACTGTAGAGGAACTAATGTCATCAAGCTTGAAATCAACTCACAGAACTTATTTGAAAAGAAATCTGTCCCGCAGCGAGCCAAAAAGCTTTATTTATTTCTCTCTGTGACATTATTAATATGGGGCGTGTATATTAATGAGAAAATACCTGAACATGCTCAGGCAGGGGGTGGCAAAGATATTTATATGGCCATAAATCAACAAGCTGCAGGCTGAAAACGGAAAACATGTGGACGACATTTAATTTTTTAAGTTATCCAACTTTTACAGGTAACGCAGAAGCTAACGTAATAAGAAAAAATACACCTAATTTACATCTTTTAAGGTGCAAAGTGTGCATTCTTCCTTTAGAACACAATGTTAACTTTTAATCCAATTAAATTCATAAGGAGCAAAGGGCCATCATTTAACAAATCATAAGTTTCTTTAGCAATTCCCACGAACAGTGCTGCCCCTTTATTCAGAAAACAAATCCTTAGGCTGGGGTTTGGTCACCAATGACTCTAATAGAGGATTGAAAATGTCAAGATATTTGAGCACAGCCGTAATAATCAGCATGGCTGTAGCTGAATGCAGTGACAGGTGCAGCAGAGACCCTGTGCGCAGTCCAGCCAAATGCCTGTGTGTCCATGAAATCACTGTGTCAACATTTAATTCATGCTTCTGAGTGGAGACTGTGGGACAAATTACAGCACTGGGTGGGACTGCCAATATTAGTTCAAGCAACATCAACTTGTTAAGCTGCTAAATGGTCACTCCTAATTTCTTCTCAATGTATAAGATTCGTTCTATTTCTAGACCTAAGTACTAAAAGCAAATTTTGTCAAAACGTCGCAATAAAATTGATATAAAATACTGTATACTTTTGTTTACTTAAGATGTATCACATAACATTATTTCTGTTGATTCACAGAACATTTGAAACTGAAGTCGTGCGAGTAAACATTTTCAAGTTTTTAAAGTCGAATAAGAACAGTGGGGACTGTTTGGTCAGCCATAAAACAGCACCCAGCAAACACTGACCAGGACTATTGTGCCCTGTCAATGCACTTTAGGCCTTTCAACATGTTGCCAGGCAACTGGTTCAGTTGACATAGCGATGCTGGTCTGAGCGATCAATCCCTTCGTGTCTGTGGGTTTGTTGTTGTGAGTGGGCGAATGTAGATGCTTTGTCTCCTGAAGAGACCTCCAGTGAGAAGAACGGCACCCTTTTGTGCCGACATTAAAGTTTGGAGTTTACGGCACACAATGCAGTTGATGTGTGTTCAATGCCGAAAGATCCGCAATGTTCTGACTGAGTTTCTGTCTCATTCACAAACCAATTATCAATAAAAATAAACATATTTGTATAAAGTCAAATTAACTAAATCAATTCTGATTATAATAACCTCTGTATTCTTTACAGCACAGATGACTGACAGCTTTCTAAAGATTTTTAGAAAATCTAACCCTAAATCAGCAATTGCATCAATATCAGCTTTTGGATCCCAAATCCAATTAAATAATCTGGAGACATGATAATGGTTGAACTCAGTAGATGACATGTCAACATTGCTTTTCCATGTCACACAAGATACCTGAAATATGTGAAACAATAAGCATTAAAAAGATTCATACACAACATAACATTTAGAAAAAATACCTTCCTTATGTACACACAGTCCTTAACAGAATGAGACACAGAAGGAAGGTATAACCAGACATCACCGACTACTGGTATCTGGTCCTGCTTTAATACGATAAACACAGTTTAGGACACGTCACACTTCCCTAATGACCAGTATCATCCAAACAGCTATTTCTGTGCAAACAATGAAATGATTAAGAGGCCCGTTTAACTGCAGCTCTTATCTGATGTTCTAGGGCATCTTCAGCTCTCAGGTGCTGTGAAGTTGTTTGTGTGAATGTAATGACAGACTGTGTGAGTTTTCGAGTTCTGATGTTTCCCCTGCAGCCGATGACTGACAGCTTGATTTAGGCTGAGCAGGAATCTTCCACGTTTCTCATAAACTAACACCTCTGTGACACTTCAAAGGCCCAGTCACACCTGAGGTGTCAGAGGGCAGCACGCCTCTGTGAGGTTAGTGAGTTGCGGGCACATGGGGGAGGGGGGCTGGATCGCTGGGGTCAGGTGCTGCTTCAAGCTTTGAGTAATAGATGTTTGAGAATCCCAGAGCTTGAACTAACAACAACTCGAGAGCCTTTCTTCTCTGTCATGACAACCAAATTATGGCTTTTTAACTTTAAAAATCTTGTTATTGTCCTTGAGTAAAAGCCTGCTGGGATCATTTACTTGAGCAACTGTTCCATTAACAGTGAAAAAATAGTTATAGCAAGGAATAAAAAACAAAAAGAACAATGACAATACCACATCTATCCATCTTAATGATAAAAAAATATTTTACATTAAATAAAAACAAATGCTCTATGTGTGTATTATGTTTGTGTATTATATTAGTATTTTATTATCAATGTACTTTGAATGATATTAATTAACAATGAACAACATAATTTCACATATTTATAACTTAAAGTATGTTAAGATTGTTTGGTGTTAGTTCATGGTACCTAATGCATTACATACCGGTCATACCTTATTGTAAAGTGTAACAAAGATTTTAAAACAATTTTGCAAGTTACATCTGAAAACTAAAAACAGACTTAAATAAGCTAAAAGCAGCAAAATTAATCTTTTATTAGAAAAATACTGCAAGCTTTGAAATAACTTTTCTATACTCTTCTTGCAAAGCACAGGCAGGAAGGAAGGTTACATTTTCTGCTGGCTCATAACAATGGACTAACTTTCTTTGATCTGCGTTAAATCCTTCCCAATATCAGGAGCCAATAACTGACCTTTAGTATGTGGGATTATCTCCTTTGAGCTTTGTTCGCGTTAACTTTGTTGTATTGTCGTTGTATTTGCAAAGTCAATGAGAAGATAATTAGTAATAAGTAATGTACTTTGAACTACCATGAAATGATGCAGCTTAAGGAATTCCGAGCAAATGATTTAGAAGTCTAAGTATTCTTCATGTTAACTTGGGAAATCACAAACTATTTTACATTCAGAAACCAAACTTTGCTTACAATTTAACAAGCGATCTCAATAGTGTGTTTTGCGAAATATTAAATGGTGTGCTGGTATAAAATACATACCATCTAAACCAGTGTTTCTCCCCCAGGGCCGGGTGCATCAAAAAAGGTGGGTTTAAGATTACTCAATAAAATTACAAATAAGACAAACCAAGCATTGAAATAAGCTGAAACAACAAAGAAAGTTAAAATTTTCATAGTTTTTGTGTTAAATTTATAAAGGACATACATCTTTCTATGTATGCAAAGGTTAAACCGTCTATCGAGGGCCTTCAAATATGAATGTTTATAATAAAGGAGACTTGAAGTCAAATAGACCCATTGATCTACATGCCTATGAATATTTTGTAATGTGACTCTATATTAAGATGAACATATATTTTGTATATATGAACACACAGAAACACACAGAGCGTAACGACACTGACTGGATGGTCAGGAATTGGTGTCTCTATCTCCCACAGGTGTGTGGCCTCAAGATGGAGGGAGGGCGGATGATGATGGTGGAAGCAGTTAATGTGTGTGTAAATTACTTGAGCCTCATAAAAACACTGTTTCTAAATAAGGGTCAATTTGATTGTTCCCTTTTAGCCTTCAGCCCATTATCACACAATGGATGGAAGAAACTGAACTGGTCCTCATTCAAATAAATCCATAATTATAACACAGGGCAGTGATACATGAGAACGCAAACCCGTACTGTCAGAAAGTACAAGAGCTGTCACTGGGACTCTATTTAGGTATAAGGTAGGCTACCATTTATACCTTTGGGGTACTAATATGCCATCTTTAGGTGCAAAGGTAAACTTTTGAAAGGGTAGTGCCACAGTGACAGCTTTTGTACATCTTGTCTAAAACAGTGTGAGGAAATAAGCGTTTAGACTTTCACCAAATTATATAGGTTTACGCTTTAAACCTTTTGTTGTTTGCAATTCATGACTGCAGGATATACTGTACATTTGAGCCGTACAGTGCTGATAATTAAACTAAAGCAAACACCCGGCTTCATTTCTCCGGCATACTCGGAGAGGTACAGATGGACACAAAACGTAACTGTACCTCAACGCTAGCTTTACTATTTAGGTCAAAGTAAATCAAACAGAACGAGCTCTAAGCTGAATAGAATGATTTATTCAGGCAGTGGCAGCTGATTGCTGTGACAACAGATTGCCTCCTGGTAAAGTTCCAGAACAACAAACAAAGCTCTCTGCAACTCATAAAGCATCTGATTCATGACACACTGTTTGCACAAAGTTCTGATGCTTTAATTAAATGCTCATTATTAAAGTTTACGTTTTTGACCATCAATGTGAAACTGGGCAGTTGATCAGCAAATTTAAATTCTGAGTTTAAAAATAAATTGTGCAATTCATTGGATTGTTTATGTTTTCATGTTTATTGTTAATATATATATATTCTTTTTTTATATTTTCTAAGGGGGGGTTCTTTGCACACTTCTGTTTGATGCCAGAAAAGAGATGCTGTGTTGGCCGCCCTTCAGCATTAAAATGCCATTTAGCCCATCAATGTGTGTTATTAGCTACTGGCACTGACTTTTACAGACCGATTTTAAAAAGTTTGGTGGGAAGAAATACGATTACAGACACATTTACCACAGACAAAATTAATGTGTGACAATAGAGCACTTTAAGTACATTATGGAAGTGTATTTAAATAAAGTGAAATTAATGCGCTTTTTACCTGCAATAATCAAGGCTCCACCATGACATATATTTTTGACTGAAATATACCATACACTATAAAAAATGAACACATAGAATGTTTATATTTGACCCAACAATGGGATAAAACAACCCAGCATAACTTATAACTCAATGGTTTGGTTTGTCCATTTTTGACCCAATGCTGGGTTGAAATAACCCAACATTGTTTTTGAGTGTAGAACCGCTGACATCTGAAGATGTTAACACAAAGGTTTTTAATAGTTCTTTATACTACAAAAAATAAGAAAGAAATGTTTTTTGGGTAACCACAAAGGTCTCTTTTGTAGCATCGCTGGTGTACTTTTTATTTTGCAATAGAGGCAGGTATGCTTACTGTACACACAACAATGTTTAAGGAATCAGGCCAGGGTCACAGCGCCCACTCCTGACTCATTAAAACCCCCAGAAAGACCAAAACAACACAACAAGAGACAGTTACAAGGCTAAGATTAGACTGGAGTAAAGCCCTTTATTGAAGAAGAGAAAGACTCTCACCATTGAGCTCTGCAGGATTGAAAGGGGGGCGGTGTCAACATCACATTGTGTATTGGAGTGGTAATTCAGAGCTTGGTGGTCTAATGCGCTTGTGAAGCACTTTTAATTTTCCAAAGTTTGCGTTTGAAAGGAACACCGGGTAGCTTTTCTTTGCAGGTAGCTTTGAAGTATACAAGAGGTTCTGACTTCAATTCTATTTTTTGACTGAGAGGATACAGACAACAGAACTTCTTTGCCTTTCCTGGATCCTCACTATCAGAATTTCTGTATCAATATCTCCTTGCATTTGCATGTTGAAGTTTAAAGGTGGAACAAAAGGGAATTTAAAATTGAGCTTTTAATTGAAATGCTTTTAATTAATTTCTCCCCTTGGTTTTAATATTTAAATGTAATAATACAACGTATGCGATACTGCATACACTTTCCGCATCGATTACCTTGCATGTGACCTTACATGATCTTGAAATTCTTTAGGACACACAAGTAAGCTATCTGAGAGGATCTTCACTGAACACTTTGGCTCGGTTCTCCCTCTAGTGGTCATAAATGCTGCCCTGCATTTTTCAGCAGACATAAAAGCAACAGAACTGGGTAACTGCCTCATGTTTTACAAATTTGAAAAAAGGACAATAAAAAAATATAAGTACCTGTTCAAAATAATTCATTCAAATCTGCCCACAATATCTAGTTATCTGATTTAATTCAATGCTTTTAATTAATAAAAGCAATTAGTAGGCTACATTGAGTAAAAATAATTAAACAAAATTCAATTACATTAGACTATATTTGAAAAATCAGCACAGATTTATTTATCTTTTTTGTAAAGAACATTTTGTTTGAACATACCAGCCTCCAAGAGAGGGAAAAATAAATGGGGTGTGTTCTTTACATGCCATAATTCTTTAAAGTTAAACAACCATAAAGGCTTAGAACTCTGACCTTCACCATCTAACCAAGCAAGAAAAGCCAATGATGTGTGCAAGGCCCCACTCTCTCGTCATATACTGATTATGATAAAATATGTCTCAGCCCCACAAAAAATAACCGTATGTCATCCATGACAACACGGGGCCAGTATTTCAACACACCCAAATTTCTTCGGCACAAAAAAATCCTTAACTGTTGCTGTAAAGCACAGAGAGCAAGACGACTTGTCATTGAGCTGGGTTTTAATCAGACAATGCTGGACACTGCAGTTAATTTTTTTAGCATTTAACAGATCTGTTTACATATACATTATACACATACAGCCACTTTAAAAAAATAAGAGACCATTTTAGAGACTGTTTATTTTATTACTATTTTTGTTTAGGTAAAATTATCAATTTTGTTTCATTTTGTGAACTACTAACACATTTTCCCCAATGTTTAATATAAATATTGTTTCTATTTGCATTAATTTGCAGAAAATTAAAATGGAGAAACAGGTCAAGATAACCGAAAATATGCTCATATTCATTTTTAAGCAATACAACAGTAATATTCGTACATGTTTTTATGAAAACATAAAAAAACGATTTTATTTATTTTTGTTTGATTTTGTTCAAATATAACAGACACTGGACTGCAATGGCCACAATACATCTAGAAATTCTGGTTTGAAATGAAATTTTAAATGGTCCCTTAATTCTTTTTCTGCGGCTATATGACACATTTGATGAGTCTGTCTTTGTTCTTCTTATTGCTTTATGCTAAAAAGAATTCTAAATACAAAAATGTACAAAAACTATTGGAGAGGTTTTTATTAGGTTCAGAAATATAAAACATTTTCAACAAATTCATCATTAATTTAATTTAAGCAATTTTGCAAGTGATAAGTGAAACAGCACCCTAGTTTTTTCCTAAGCTAAACCCTAACCCTGTTTTAATCACCCGCATTTGACTGTGTATCCAGCATTTTTATTTTAGCGCTTGCTTGATTAACAAATAACTGACAGACGGACGACGCCCATAGCTCCGTGAAGCGTCTCCGACAGGCTTTGTAGAGGAGCCATGATGCAGAGGATGCCATGCCTGTCGAGGGCTCCCCCTGGCCATGCCTCCCTCTTCATCACTGCCATATGTTTGCATACTTACACAAACATATGAGCCTGTTTGGCTCTGTTAGCATGTATCATTAGCCAATTGGCAGGACAAGATATTAATCTCATGGTGGCCTAATTTAACTGCTTCGTGCATTGTGTTTAATGGTGAATTGTAAGATGTTGTTTTATAATGAAAAAAGAACAATACTCTTAACTGAGCAAACACTAGGTTTTTCCATAGATATTGCTTCTGAAAATAAAGTGTAATAAGATTGAAAAATGGGAATGAGAATTCAAATTGCAATGTGCTATGATCTAAGGTCTAACAATGGACCTGTTTTGGAGTGCCTGATGTTTTATTCACTCCTGCTGCAGGAAACCGGAGGATCTTCTTTCATTATCAAGGGTCATTTACAATACCATAACGCATTTTGACGCTAGGGTACCCGTCCCATGATAAATTCTTTGCCGTGCCCTTCACAGTTGTCGTAGCAGGACCATAAACAGCATTTATAATAATCTAGCAGGGCTGCGCACCCGCTGGCTGATTAGCATGCAGAAGACAAGAGGAAGAGAGAAGTGACAGAGGCCATAGAGCTTATTGATATATCTTCATTGTTCTTCACCAGAAACTGCATGACGGGTACAGAAAACACACGATTGAGGGATAAAGAATCTTTACAAAATCCTTGTAGGTGCTATTTTGCTTGTTGTTTTGCAGTAAATGCAAGAATGAACTTAAACTGACAAACGCTTACATTGTTTTGCTAAATTCTACAAATAAAAAAAATACAAATACAACTCAAGTGTCTGTCTGACAGTTCAGTATTAGTTTTATTTACATTCTATACAATTGAATCAATCAAATTACATTTCTGTCCTCCACACTTATTTTTATAGTTTTCATAATCATTAAAAGTCTTTGCTTCATTTATAGTCACTGCTTTGAAAAGATATCTATCGTGAAAAACACTATAATAATTGTGCGAAAAAATAATCCATATGAAGCTATTATAAAAATTGTTAATAATAATGGAAATTTAAAAGAATTATCTAATTCCATTCATGGAAATGTTTATGTTTACCTAAGCATTTCCTGACTTGTTGTGGTAACACTTTGGTAAAGAAAACAAAGGACGAAAAAGTAATTAAGTTCTGTAATAAATTCCTAAGCATCATAACACGCAACATTAAATGTCCATCCGACTCCATCCATTACTCTCCAACACACACTCTTTTTATCCACCTCACATCAGCACGTGCTTACCAACGGATGCTTATCTCACAGTTTATCTCACTCGCAGATTCAGCAATCTAAGCGTTTAAAGATACAATAAAATTCAATACAATTAAATAAACAATTAATTATCCATATTAAGTTAAACCTGCAGGGCGGAGAGTCACTAAGGTTGTGTCCGCTCCAAATGTTTTGCGTATGTCCTCTATTGAGATTCCTCAATCTGGCCTAAAAGCTCACCTGAACTGAATCATGTCATGAATTAGTTTTCTTAAAAATATCTTTGACTCCAAGGCTTTAAGTTTCCTTATTCCCTATGATATTCAATAGTTTCAACAGTTTATTTCTGAAAAGAATATCATTAAAAACAGCAGAACACTGATTATACGGTGTCAGCTTTTAAAAAGTATTCATTGAAAGTCAGACGCAACCTCTGGTGTATGAAGAGTTAGTCACAGGAGAGGTGCAGTGTGTGGCCTCCGCATAAGTTTATTTTGTTTTGGTTTTAGAAGGAAGCAGGATTGTTCACTGTGGCGGGGCATTTATCTTATATTCATCAAAAGCCGCCCACATAACAAACAGCCGTACATGTTTGATTGTATAAATAATTGAAGTCATTAGGGACTAACATTGTTTTAGGCCTAAATCTGTTGTTTACTGATAGTGTGTATGTTACGGCAGCGGTGCAGTGAGTGTGTTTGGATAGAGAGGAGAAGGAGAGAGAGAAAGAGGGGAAACTCACCCAGGGCTGAAGTGCTTGGCGCGGAAATGAAAGCGTCTCAGTTTGCAGGCAGTGAGAGAGAGTTTGTGTGGCCACAGGGCAAATGCGAGTCCCCATCGAGCACTCAACACATCATCTCCTGACAGAGAAGCATCAAACAAGCCATTTGAGATGAGAGAGTAAATAAAGATGAAGGTGCAAACAAATGCTGTAGAATTCTGACTCTTTCAATAAACAGGGCGCAAAATAAAGCTTGAATTTATATCTTTTTTGCGCTTTACTGTTGAAATGCTAAACTTCAACTATTATTAAATAGTGCTTTTTTTATAATAATTGGCTGATTAGCTGAGCTTGTTATACAAATGCTATACAGTCTGAAAGGCCAAGTCCCCCGCCAAAAGGTAAGAATACAGACACTTAATGGGTTTAAACTAATGGGTCAAGTAATGGATTTGACATTTTCAGTCAAAATTTGAAATATATACTCTTCTCAGATAATGTATTTTTACCAATATATACATTATATATAATTGAACCATCTGTTTATATTTTACTTAACCCCCGATGATAGAGTACAGACAAATATATTTTTAAAAGAAAGAAAAATGTAATGGGTGTGACAAAAAAGGATGCACGTATTTGAGAGACAACATAGTTTGTAGCTGGGGGTTCTGTGAGTTAAAAAATGTACACCTGAAGCAATAATGCCCAAGAAGGGATGGCATGAAATACTTTGCCCATTCATGAGGAATATGTAAAGGATCTTGTACAGGCAGCCGGTTGTTGTCGTAGAAATAAGCTCTGACAGTGGGATCAGGACCCGACACGAAGCAGAGTGTCTTGTATACACTGAAGGGGCTTATTTCGCGACAACAGCCAGCCGTTGTACTTTATCCCGTTCATAGACGAGGTAGAAGCCATAGTTATGTATGTAACATAATTGTCTAGCTATGTTCATTGTTCATTGATTTTTGCCACATGAGAAAAAAACTGGACATGAAATGTGAATTTAAAATATGTTATTAGCTCATTTTTACCGAATGCAGACCTTCCGAGAGGAAAAGCCATTTACTTTTCAAGCATTCCAACGAGTCGTGTAATAAGTACAGTTATGGATGTGACCATTCACTTATTTGACTACGGGTGGTGAGATACGGACAGAGGACCCAGGTGCAGACAGCGGATAAGGGGTTAACAGATATTTGATAATAAATATAAAACAAAAACCCACGAGGGGGTAACATAACAGTACAGGGGAAAATAATAACATGACTGACAAGACAGGACTAAAACACAAGACTTAAATTAACTCTTGACATGAACTACAAAAAACTAAACTAACAAGACACATGAACTCACCACACAAACAACAATAAACCCGCACAAGACAGAAGACACAAGGGCACTAAATAAGGGACCAAATCAAGAGGGGAACAGGTGTAGGGCACGAGCCAATAACGAGGAAACGAGAGGATGGGAACAGAGACGAGACCGGAGAGAGTGTATGGAAGGCCATAACTGCCTCTCTCCACACAAGACATGAGACTCTGCCATGATTCTGCCACTAAACCAAGAGAAACATGACATGATGCGGCAGAATCATGACAACAATGCTTTAAAAACTTTAAGAGAGACTTCGTGTGGCTATTTAAACCATCAAATATTGACATCTGACCTATCAGTAGTAAAAAATAGATTTTTCATCTTAAGTTTGACCTTTATATGAAATTGCCCAATATAAGATGCATTTTGTTACAAAATAAAAAGTAGTTAATCAAAACACAGATTAATTCTCTGTAAGATAATTGTTTATTAACCATACTGAACAGGCCCCACAACAACAAAAATGTTACCTATTATGCTTTGAAACAAGTAACAGTCCACCAAAGTGTTTGCAAATGTTAACCATAAAACCCTACCACCTTGTGCTAAATACACCTCCTAAATGATGTCGATGAGAAGTTTTACACCCAGCTGTGTTATTCACAGAGGCCTGGTGACTTTCTTCTGTTTGACTTCTGTCTGTCAATACACAGCACGCACACATACTTAGTACTTTTCCCATCTCAATTAAAATATAAATAAGATCTGACAATGACTTGTTTCTGTGTCCTTTTTTCCCTTTCCATGAATTTCTAAAGCAAGTTATCAGTCAAAATTGAGAAACAACTGAAAGGGAATCATATTTTCATCTGAGGACACTTTGAGTATGTTCAAGAAAAACAACGGTTCAGATATTCCGGTCCCCAAATCAATTATTAGCACCGGAGTTACTAGCATTAAGAAAAGTACAAATTTGATATCACCAACACCACATGAACTCAAGGCAACCTTGTCTATAAATTATACATGCAATCTAGCAAAGGGTTACGTGTCACAAATATAGGGGTCCATGACAGAATCACAGCATCTATATGTAAAACAGCAGAGGCCAACACAATGAGCCGACTGCATCAGTTTAAAGTGCACATAATGAGATGCATCTTCCCCCAACCCGTCTGCCTTATTTGAGCCATATTTATTGCTCTCCATATAGAAATAAATGAATTCCTTTTTTATTGCTTTTGAATCCAACGATAGCAGATCTCACTTTAATTCTATTAATAGGATATACAGACATAATTGATTTTGGGTTGGTGGTAAATAGAGAGAGAGAGAGAGAGAGAGAGACAAGTGCCTTTACGCTCAGGTAATCATCAGATAACAAAGTCACAACTCAAAGCGAATATTGATCTATTAAACAAACTGTCAATAATGTAACTTTTCATCTCTCCATCCTCTACCGACCCTTTTAGAGCATCTTCTGTCCGGTGCGTGCAGTCAGTCGGATGGTAACAGAGAGGGATGACACCCCCTGGTTGTCTTCACCCTAATAACTCGGCTAAATAATTGAAATTAAAATAGCCACCACATCCAACAGCACAAGGATGGGATGGTTCACCTCTGATAGTACACTCGCATCAATAATCAGATTATCAGTGGGCCATGGATAAACAGAAATAGCTGGCCTTAGCACATTTTAGAGCTACTTGAGCAGGCTGCTATTAACTCATCTCCCGGGTTATTTATGTCCCCTGCTTCTTAATAAGACTCTTGGCAATATTATTCTAATTATATCAGTTCAATCAGCAGTATTGCATGTCTGGCCTCATTTACATTTGGTAGCGCTTTGTCTTTCACACTGTGAAACTAATTCGATGAGATGTCTGATGCTTACGTTATGTGTGGCCTGCAGAGTTTGGCCAGCTCTACTCTTCCAGTCCATTAGAACTGCTCTGCGGGTATGCGTCGCACCCGTACGATTGGTTTGTCTCTGGGCACATGACTGATTGATCAGGGTTGCACTATGGGTACAATTGAGTTTGCTTTGTAATACAAATATGTGTTTAGTTATGTGTGGGTGTGCTGACGTGCTTTCCCAGGCACTGGCCCAATAGCTTGTGGCAAGTATTAACTGATGTTTCTTGAACATAGTTTTTTTTAGACTGAGGTGAGGATGTCGGTTCCTGACATTCTGAAACGTTGTGCTTTACAGATTAAAGAAAATTAAAAGAAACAACATTATGGTGAGTAAATAATGACAGTATTTTATTTTTCATTTTGTGAATAAGCTTTCAAGGTTCAACCCAGTATTCCTACAGTAGCTGGCGTGAAACACCAGCAAGTAGGTGTACATAGTTTTATGAACTGAAATCTACAGATGTCATGTAGAGGTGGAGAAAACAAGAGAAGAAGCGATGACAACGTGACGTGTGTGGCCCACGCCGATCACTCTTCCACCCTGCTTCTGAGGACTGACATTAATCTGGAAGATTAAAAACCGTCACCTCTGATGATTTACTACCATTTTACTTAAGAAAACACACAGCATTGCGCACTCTCTATTTTCATAGCTCTGTAGTCGACCTGGAGGTCTCTATTACAATAACTGCGGGTCAGAATGTCAATATAATGTGCAGCAATGGCCTACAGGCTACAAAATGCCTTTTATTTCAGCATTCTAGTAACCCTTGGATCTCTCCCCTTGGTTGTCTTACTGGACTTGATATCTAAATATTATGTATAATCGTTGACCATTAAGTCTTAACATTATTAGCAAAAAGGTTTTTAAAACTAATTGAAAAGTGATGCCTAAAACCCCAGTAGTGTTAACTGTCGGCAGGAGTATTCCTCTGTAGTGGATATGCATTTAATGTGTGAATGTCACACTTCTAATGTCATATATTTATTTAAATTGGCTGTTTAAACGTAATAAAACAAGGAAACAAATACCTTTTAGTTCGTCCAAGACGTCTTCAAGATTCACGCCACAAATATGGAGTCAAAAAATCACGTAATTGTCAGATACCTTAAATCTTAACATTGATGGTTTAATCGAGATTATTTAGACAGATTTGACAACCTGCGAAGGCAAACTGAGCTTTAGATAACAGACTATTTACTGGGTTAAAACGAACTACTGCCCTCTAGTGGCAATTGTCCGCTTAATTTGTATAGAAATATGGCCACC
Source organism: Barbatula barbatula (assembly GCF_947034865.1). NCBI lineage: Eukaryota > Metazoa > Chordata > Actinopteri > Cypriniformes > Nemacheilidae > Barbatula > Barbatula barbatula. The sequence continues at coordinate 20,788,777 of NC_136766.1, read as the reverse complement.
ACGCAGTTATTTGATATTTGTGTAACACCATTAAAAAATATGAAGTTTGTGAAATATTTGGAATCATTCTGTCATCTCTGTTTGTTGAATAATACAAATAATAAAGAAATGTTTGAGTCAGTGTTAAGAGCATTGTGTTAACAACGCAAGGTTGTGGGAGCATTGTGTTAACAACGCTCCCTTTGCAGATACCTATGTAAAATGTATAGGCTGCTAACGTATAATTCGCTTTGGATAAAAGCGTCTGCCAAATGCCTAAATGTAAATGTAGAATTTCGAATTCACAAATAATTGTGTGTTTTTATATTTTGGTATAAATTAGGTTAAAAGTATGTTTACGTCTTAAGTTTGTGTTTCCCTTCAGTCGGTCTCTCGACGTTGTGAGAGACTGACTGGGGTTTGATCTTGAGAACTTACTTTCTCCCAGATAATTAATTATAAAACGACAACGCGTACATACGGGTATAAAGGAAGATGGCGGCGGTCATTCACTTATCCTTTGTTCTTCGGAACCAGTGTGTTTGCTGATGCTACACATGATACTCGACTTCGAGAAAACTTTTAACCTGCTGGATTTATGACGCGGAGCAGCGGACTTCCCCTTTCGGTGGACTTCCCCTGGGCGTTTCGGCAGAAGGCTACAGACCTTAAGAGGTAAGTCCCTCCGGCTACGAGCATGCCTCGTAGCTGTATCCTTGGGTGCGACAGACTCGTCCCAGAGTCTGACGGCCATGATACCCGTGTCACTTGCTTGGGGCTCAAGCATGCTGAGGCAGGTTTCACTGATGCGGTATGTCCCGTGTGTGCGGACATAACAATCAGGGTGTTGCGGTCACGGTTGGCTACGTTCTTTCGAGCGCTGCCACCACCACGTCTGTTTCCCAGGCGTGTTCAGCTGCCGTTTCGGCGAGGTTGACCGCTTTGGTGAGCGGCGGGGGTGATTTGGGGACTTCGATAGATGTTGCTCCGTCAGCTTCATGCTCGCGGACCATCTATACCCCTTCACGCTCACCTGGTTCGTCCCCTACGAGCGGCAGACGGACGTCTCATAGTGGTAAGACTTCGCACACGGATGATGACGCTATCTCTGTCGCTGCGTCGGACAGCTACCTGCTGGCATCGGATGTGGAAGACTCCTCTGATCTCCTGTCATCAGGCAGTCGAGCTCCGGAGGAGACTGATGCTGAGATGTCGGCCATGCTTTCCCGAGCAGCCGCGTGCATCGGGTTGCAGGGTGTAACACCACCCTCCCCGGAACGCTCGTGGCTAGATGTGCGGTTTCAGGGGCGTGGTCAAAATTCACTCCGTTACCATTCTTCCCGGAGGTGCATGATGAGCTCGCCAAGTCCTGGAATGCGCCCATTTTTGGTGCGTTTCAGGCAGGAGGGCTCGGTGGCTGTGACTTCCCTGGTTAGTGGGGCGGCTAGAGGCTATGTTGACGTCCCCCGGGTGGAGCGTGAAATTTGCGGGCCACTTGTGCCCGCAGACGGCTGCCACTTGGGGGCGTCGGTTGGGCTCCTGGTTTGGGCGTACGCCTGCGAAAGCGCCTTCTCCACTCCTCAGGTGAGATTAGTGCGCTATTTTAGCCTCCCTACTTTCCCCTCTCGCGGCGAAGTATAGGCATTCCATCCATCACTAAGCATTTGCACTTGGTAACAGATTGAGCGGAGCCGTCTGTTGGAACCAGGTCCGGTATAGGTAGAGTCATCCCTGCTCCGGTAGACCCCTGTACTAGGGCTAGTGCCCCATACGTAGTGACTCCCCTCTGGGTCATCCCGTGTGTTGAATTCCTCACTCATGATTTCCCGATTGGTGAATCTGTGACCTCCCCGCCGGTGGTAATCCCACCTGGATTTGTCCCCCTACTCGGGCTGACACCTTTTTTGCGCATGTTGTTCTCCCCGCCGGTGAGACCATGTTAGTGTCTCTGCTAGCCTAGTCAGGGTCGTTCCGCTAGAGGTCGTGATGTCGGTGCAAGCGCTGTGGCGCTTAAGATAGATCCCCAGTCAGTCTCTCACAACGTCAAAAGACCGACTGAAGGGGAACGTCTCGGTTACGTCTGTAACCTCCGTTCCCTGATGGAGGGAACGAGACGTTGTGACTTCATGCCACAACACTGCACCGAATCACTGCAGTGAACGGGAGTGCCCTCTCAGATTCCTCAGTACAAAGAGTAAGTGAATGACCGCCGCCATCTTCCTTTATACCCGTATGTACGGGGCGGAGACTGGCGTGCGCGTGCCATTCGCCAAGCCCATTGGCGTTTTATAATTAATTATCTCGGAGAAGGTAGGTTCTCAAGATCAAACCCCAGTCAGTCTCTCACAACGTCTCGTTCCCTCCATCAGGGAAGCGAGGTTACAGACGTAACCGAGACGTTTGTATTCGTAGAACATTTGCGTTGTTGTGACCTCTCGTGGAGTCTTAGAAAAAAATTGACACTAATTTTCAAATCAACTTCAGTGTGTTTACATCACATATTTTTATTAATAACAACAATTTAGAACATCTTTGTAATTATTATTACTTCACCATTCTTCCTTCTGCCTTTGTATGAGTAAAATATTGTGTGTAGTGATAAACATGTCAAGTATACTGGAACAAGAAGAGACAAAAGCATGGCAATAATAATACTGCATTTTTTTGGCTAACTAAATCATTTAGGAAGGCATTGACTGCTGGAAACTCAGGACATCTGCAGCTGGAGAACGAGTATGTTAATCATCTCCTGCACAGAGATTCAGAAGAGCTCTCTGGTAATCACCTTTAGTTTGTTCCTGAGGAAAACAAGATTGTGTAGAATAAAGGTCAATGCTTTTTGAATGCATGTTAACAAAGAACATGGAAAATTTAAAAGGAGGTGATAGATATACAGAAAGAAGAGAGAACTGGATACTTACTGAAATTGTCTGGTGCAGTGATTTGCCAAAATTCTTCCTGAACTCTGTGCAGACTTTCATGAGATCAACCTCACAGCGAGAAACCATGATGCGGGTCACTACTTTCTCTTTCACGCTTTTACTCTGCAAACATTTGGCACAAAACAATTAGGCACGAAAATTCATTACGTGAGGCTAAGATGTGATCAGGACAGGGAGCTATATTACACGATAAATAAAAAACCTAAAAACATCATATGGCGTGTGTTAAAGTGTATCATATGTGTATCATTGACATACTTACCTTCATGGCATCATTGAGTCTGCTGGCAAAATACAGATGTTTGTTTTCCAAACACTCAACTGAAGAAATATAGAGGTAGATCTTAGGAAGAAGGTTACATGTTTTCTTTTACAGACAAATGATCTACTCAGTCTCATTCCACAATACTCCCGCAAAAATGTTCTTACCCAACAGCTTGTGATTATGTTTAATTAAACATGAAAGACAAAGTGGGTCAGCAGGCACTATAATCAAATGTGCCATCCAGATCTATACATATAGTGCTCTGACAGCCGGATGATAGTCTAATGTGTGACAGATGACTGACAGGTACCTAGTGTGAGGAAGGATCTCTCCAGATCCCCCTTCACCTCCTTCCGAATGCTCTCCTTCATGTCATATGGAGTGTATCTCTTGTACCTTTCAAACACTGAGAAAAATATATTTTGAATAGGTGGTCCATTTTTTATATTAATAACAGAGTTCAAATTTATATCTGTGTCACCTTTCTGCAGATGTGGGACACTCCTCTCAGAGAAAATGGATATCCAGGTGGTCACGTCGGTTCCTTTTCTCTTGACTCCAGCATCATAAAGAGCCTGATTATTATCATAATGAACAGCATTATCAAATGTTATGGGTGACACTGGAACCACTGATACCGATATTGGCACATATTGTATAAATACTCTTTCTTCATCAATAAATTTGAATGGCCATAGCAGTGGTTCACTCACTCTTGCATCATCGTCAATCTTCTCATAGTCCACCACATTGCTTGGCACATCTCTTTTGCACTGTAAATGAACAGAATGAACATATGATCTATGATTATGAATCTGTCATACTGTAAAAATATGTAAAAAAAAGTATGTTGAATTATTTGAATATGCATTCATTATATAGCAACTATAACAACTTATTATAGAACAGAAACGTTTTTGTTCTTTACCTGTACAAGGGCCAACAGCAGCTTAGCAACATCTCCAGATGTGTCTCCAGCTACATCCTTTTCCAAATCCTTCTTAAACACTGCATGAAGAGAAGGAAATGGGTGTGCATATAAAAATATGAATATATCTATAATTCTATGTGTATATACATGGTTTGAAGGGCCACTCACTTTCTTTATAAACCCTCTTGATTTCCATAAGCTCCTCATTGTTGCGAGAGCACAAAATCTCAATGAGAGTCTCTTCATCAGTGCCAAGACCCTGAAACATACCCCACACTGTCATAAAGCTATAGAGATTGTGTGGAACTACATATTCATTCACATGACAACAACTGTAAGGCATCTGGACTAACACAATTTTCATAATTTTTCAAAAGAGGAGATGAGAAATTCTGCATACGTCTGATACTTTACTGCAGATGAATTGAAACATATACCTTCATTGAAGCTTTTAATTCAGAGGCATCAAACTGCGCTGTGCTCTTCATCAAGCCCAAAATCAAACTCTCCAAAGGGCCAGAAAGCGCCCCCTTCAGGGCACTTACCAAATCCTACAACACACAAGCAAAATCAAGTCATTTGAGACATTGATAAGGAGGGAAATTTTACAGCAAAATGAAAAAACAACATACAGTACACTTTTAAAAATAAATTTTAGGGATGTATGACACTATAAAAAACCTTCCACAAGACCTTTCTGCAGCATAGTTGCAGTTTTTTATTTGTGATGAAAAAGGTAACCATTCTGTAGGAATTAAAGGGAAACCACTCTATAGGACTTATAAAAGGGTAAGAAACAAATAGTTCTCGTAAGAAGCTTTGACAAAAGTTATTTGGGCACCCAAAATGATTCTTCTATGGCATCACTTTATTTGTCTATATTTCAAGTTCATTAAGGTTAGATCATGAAGACATACATGTTTTATTATAGAATGAGGATGTCTACCTTCTTTGCCCTTTTCTCATACTCAAATGCAATTTCAGTCCTTTGTGAGATACTACGTCTTGTTAGAATGTCAATGATTATCTGCTCATCCACTCCTGAGTGAACAAACAAATGAATGAATGAATGAATGAGAAAAGGAGATGGACTAAAAAATATATACTGCATTGCATCAATAAGACATCTTCTGATTTCTAAGCATAAAACTATGAAGAAATAAAACATTTTTGGCACAGATTGCTTTCATTCTATCTCATACACTCTGTTGCATCCATCAGGGGCACATGCCCCAGTATAAATCTGCTGTGCCCCAGTATAAACTTGAAGTTTAAGTTTGAACAATTTTGTTTTTTTCTAAGTATAATCATATACATTGATAATAGCGGCTAAAATGGATCTGCAACATAGTAACCTAATAATAAACCTACACTGTCGCTTAGAAAAACATTTTGGGTTCTGTAGTTTAAGAAATGAAATTAATATTTAATTGGTTTAGGACATTACATAAAAATTGGGCAGTACCTTTGGCTGAGATGTGCTAATGAGTTTAATACAGTACAAATAAATTAACTAACTTTGTTTAGACTGCAGTGAAACCAAAAAAAATAATATAAAATATGTTCTATATAGGCTATTAGTTGGAGCCATAAAACGACTGGTTTGCTGAAATATTGAAGTTGTAAATTCTTGAAAAGAAGAAAATTATTGTGTTATAAATGCAAACATGTAAAACAAGTTTATGTTAAGTATGTTGAGGATCCTTGAATATTTTTCTTAAATATAGTAGGTATAGTGGTTTAAGCAAGGGAAGTTTGTATAGTGCATTGTGTTGCATACATCTTGCAGACAGCAGGTTTTTGAGAAAAAAAGTGATATAAATAGTAATGCTATGCTGTGGGTCTATCAACGCATCTGGCATGCATGACAGATGCAATTTAGAATACAATTTTTCCCACACCGTACAACTGTGAGGAAGAATAATTGCATCATAGACGTTAATATCACACCTGCCATATTTTATCTTTATTGATGCAAAAAACTGAAACCTAGTTCCTGCTTCATACAGTACAAGACTGACTCATATGTTACACTTACCAATAAGTTCTCATTATCTTAATTCTACAGACAAAGTGTTCTCCACCCTTTGTACATTAGTACAAGTGTTAAACAAAAGTTAAAAATTAAATAACCACACATCCTGTTCAGGCACGCAAACAAATATCTGTAGTATAGACTGTACAGTGAACAAGCTTTATAAAGAGACAGAAGTGTTCATGGCATCATCCCTTACCTTTAGTTTTAATGGCTGTCTCTATTTTGGCTGCATCCATGCCTGGATTAAAATCGTAAACTGGTAGCACTGTTGGACATTTAGGTTCTTTCTCCTGTAAATACACACAATATCAATACAATACAAAGAAATGCACTATGAAATACAATATAAAGCATGACATTAAAACATTAATGTATGTGAGTCATTTTATCACCTTACCCCTCCATAACTTAATGTGAGTTGACTCAGAAACTCTGACACTAAAGCCATTTTCCTGGACTTTGTGGAAATTATCCTATAGATGAAATAGGAGACAAAACCAGTGATTTTAAGTGTTTGAATAGTACAGCCTCACCCTTAGTTTCAAAGGTTTATGTGATGGTTGTCATAAATACGTAAGGCATCTGTCTCTGATAAAGGCTCCGCATTACCAGTCTGGTATCTTCAAATACATTTATGGAAGTAACTAAGCATTTTTATTGCCCTTTCAGGTGTCTCCAAGTGAATGCACACTGCAAACATGTATTGTACTGTTTTGTTGTTGTCTAACTAGTAACATGACAGTAGTAAAACTTCCTCATACAGTGCTAACAAGTAATCATTTTCTCTATGCAGTATAAAAATGAGGTGAATACGATTATTAAAAGAAAGCAGAGAGTTTGCTCAAACTTTGTTCAAACACACCCTGATCCACACCCAGTACACATTCCACAGGCTATACTTCTGACCAATGTACACACACACAAGATTACACATTATAGCAGTATCTATATATATCTATATATATTATATAATATTTCATGATTTTAGGTTTTTATAGATAACACATTTTCTATTAGGTATAATTCAATGAGAATCACAATAAAGCAATCATGGCTGAGAGCAACAGGTATGAATCTTACCTGAGACGGTTGATGTGAAGTGATGAAACACTTCTCTCTGTGTCGCTTGGGATGGGATTCACCTCTTAAATTCCTTCAGATAATGACTCACTGTCTCCTCCTATGCAACCCCCCCAACACACCTTTCAGTTATCAGTAACTCATGTACTAGCCTAATATTGTTTACAAAACTCTACCACGGCAACCACACTTTCTGCCATCATGTCATAATTACTATAGATTATTGTTTATAATTTTTTTTTTAAAACTAGCATGGCCACCAAAGCCATGAAAACATAATTAATTGAAATGTAATACAGAAACAGAAGGATTTGTAAAGCTTCTTACACTGAACATACCATATAAATCCATTCTTGGTTTACAATAGTAACAAATAATAATGAAAAATGTAAATCCTTTCTTGTTGTTTAAAAAAAAAGCATAAGTTGGCTCATATATCTAATTTCACATTAACAGTTAACCACTATCGACTGTTGACTAGGTCAGAGTTTGTTTCCGAATAGTTTAAAGTAGATGGATGTGGCAGACAATGTGACTTGAATTCAGTCAGAACATTTATTCAGTCCTGAATTGCACAGAAAAAAACCTTCGACCTTTGTGTTGCTATGCTCTACTATACATTGAGCTATACATAAACTCAGGAGACTGGTCCTGATTAAATATTCCTTAAATCCGTATTTCCTCAATATTATCCAGACATGTACAGTAACAAAGTAACAGCAATGACAATGCACCATGCAGTTAATATGTTTCAGAGAGTCAGTTGTAAATAGACTAGGTTTGTTGTTTGAAAGGGAGAGGCTGAACCACCAGACTAAAATGAAGATGAAGTTTTGCCTTCCTAACTTTAACAAATGAAAAAAAACAGTGTTAAAAAGAACATATTTTGTGTCCAGTAATTTGTTGTCCTTAACTGAACACATCTCTGTGAAGATATAAAAATGTTTTGTTGGTGTTGGGGAATAAATTAATAGATAAAGATAATGAATAAAAGTGAACTGTAACTTTCTTAAATTCTGCGTCTGATAATATGAAAGTAAGGGTGGTTTGGGGATTTACAGGAAGTTTGCTAAAGGTTGAAAAGCACAAGGATTCCTCAGTCTCATTCAGTATCCTGCAGTACTCTTAGATCCTAACAGCAGTAATAAAAGTTTGGGTTGGGTTTTATAGTGAGAGCTGACAGCACACTGACCAAAAGTGATATGATAATTGATGTCTTTGCCCTCTCTCTAAATATTATTATCATCAAAATGTATTGGATTTTCTGAAGGAATACCGTTGTGCTTGGATTGTAAACTGGATAAGAAGTTTTTTTAACCAAAAAAGGGTTAACAAATATAAATTGCAGTCTGTTTGTGTATTTGTTTGTGCCAGCTTTTTTGTGTATTAGAATAGAACCCATTATTTCTTAAAGGAAGTCCTTTAATATGCTGCAGTTGGCCTTTTCTTCATTTCTGTACTACACTTAATATTAATGGTTGGCGGGACATTAAAAGCTTAATATGGTGAGCTCATAAACATACACACAGAAGCGTCAGACCATCTGCCACTGAGGGCAAATTCCATTTCCATATTTTGTAATCTGAACTAAACTACCACACATCTATTAACTGTTGTCTGACATTTTTGGAATTAATCTGAACCAATGGAAAATTTGTAATCCAATATAAATGGTATTAAAAATAAAAAATAAAACTAGAGCCTTAATTTATATGACTGAATTATAGCTTTCTTTAGCTCAGTGGTAAGGGCATTGCGTTAACAACGCAAGGTTGTGGGTTCGTGATTGCCGATACCTATGTAAAATGTTTAGGATAATGCAATGTAAGTCGCTTTGGATAAAAGCGTCTGCCAAATGCCTAAATGTAAATTTAATTTATACTTAGAAGTGTGAAGTATTTAGCTTTTAAGGAATATGTATCCATTTGTTAAGCTTTGTGTATACACCAACTCATAAAGATTAATTCTGTATCATACAATTGTAATATTGTGGTTGAAAAGAACAAAACATGTTCCTCCCTGTGTAAAGAAAAGAGAGTGAGACATCAGCTCTCTCTAGTGGAGAACACAAGCAAACACAAAACATCTTGAGCAGTAATTCATTGTATTGTCAATTCAGTTCTTTTATCTTTCAATAAAACTCAGAAATGGCCTGATAATTAAACATAAATGATAAAAAAAGTCGATTTTTCAGCTTATTAATAATTAATATTCTTGCGTTAACAGCCTTTATTCAGATCAATGAGTGCATTAATGTTTTATTGAATCGAGGGAGTGAAAGAGTAGAACTTCCATCACAAGCCGTTTCATTTTTATTGTCATCAGCACGTTCAACACACTATTTGTCAATGTGTGACATGCGCCTTTAATAAAAGTAATTTAGGGGTTAAACCTCTAAATATAAAATCACAACATTAGATGAAAACTGTATTTCAATGAAAACAATACTTTTGCATTTTTGTACAGGTGTATATACAAAACAAAGGCAAAATACCTTAAAACAAACAAACAAATAAACAAACAAATTGGAAGAAACAGGCTATTTCTAGGGATCTACTGGAGGCTAGATCAGGACATTGGCGGATTAAATCAAAACAAATCAATATCATTTGTTAATCTGTTAAAAATCCAAGGATGGGTAAAATGTACAGAAACAAAGAGGCAGTTTCTCGAGTACAAAATGTGATCCATTTAAATGACTAGCATTACTCACACCGTAGCATATTGTGGTGTGTATATTACACAAAAACATTTGGTCATTTGTCAGTGAAAATGACAATATTAAAAGGGACTGTGTTACTGTGATAGTCTTTTTTTAACATGTACATAAAGATTAAGTGCTCATGCCCTCAAACTAAAGCAAGAGAAAAATACAATACTGCCTTAGTGATGGACATTGAAAGGAAAATTGGCAAAGAAAGAAACATTCCAGGCCTCTGGACTAGCACACACATAACACCAAACGTTACACATGTCATAATAATAAACAGTTAATTATTCATACTGAACCTTAATTATGTCGGAAATCAACGCATCTGACCAGCCTAAAAGAAATCGCTAACCATGTGAGTGCCACAATGGTCCAATTATGGGTCACCTAAAAGTTACCAACACAAACAGTGCATTTTATGTTTGTTGAAAAGATATTCACAGAGATAACACAGGCCAAATAAGGTCTCTGAAAAATAGGAAGGAAACACGAGACATGGAGAGCCAAACCAAGCAAATTTTAAACCCAAGTAAAACACATAACGTATTGCGCTTTAAAGCATCCGCATGCAAATTTCGTTCTCAAAACATCATTATGCCATTATTATTGCTTTCTGCTCAGTATTTTTTGGATAATTCTTCATTCACACAGCTAACCCTGATTCTAAAAGAGGACTGAACAATTTCTCTGACTTTTATATTATCGTCATTATTTAGCAAACGTCGCTACTGCCTTCTTGCTGGTTCGGACACGTTCATTCTTCTCAACTATAAAACAATAGTTTCCCTGAGCAGTTCCAATATACCCTTTACTGAGGTCAGATATTTGATGGATTGTCTTTCACGAAACAGACACTATAACAATACTATACGTAAAGCAGTGCCAGCCCTTACAAAAACATTAAACACAAATGTTAGGAACATCTTTACTAAGGTTATTGCTGTCCTTGTTATGTTGGCTGTGTGCTCAATGCATCAAATTTGGTTTGTGTGTGTGTGAGTTAGTCGGGGGCACAAAAGTGTTGACACAAATATTCAACATCTTTTTTTTAGAAACAAGCTTGTGCACAAAGCTGCAAAGGTAAGAAGAGTGACAACTGTTTCTCTCTCCTCTTCCCTGATAAGCTGCAGTACCGAGTGCAAATAATACATCACCAACTACCTCAATGACATTTCATATAAAATGTGTGATCCCCTGGAATGTCAACCCATGCCCCATCCATCAGTCATCTCCACTCAACTCACTTAGATGGAAATCTAAATACAGAATCACTATGGCACAACAGTGTGTCACTTCACCGTCTAGACAAAGAGAGCTGGCATCAAACAACAGAAAATCAACAAAACACAGAAAAACATTTCAGATCTCACCGATCTTAAACAACAGCACGTTCCTTCAGTTTTTTTTACCGATTTGATTTCAAATGGTTTATTGCTGGGAAAAACACGAAGTGCTACCTTTCCTTAGGTTCTATACATCATACATTGCATGATTTAACTAACCATATAGTAAGTACATATATACGCGAGTAACTTAACTCACTGCCTCAGAATGTGCCACTTGATGGCGAAACACAGCGGTCAACAATCTACTAAAATAGTAATTCAGGTCTCAAGGTTTGAGTCCCATGTCAGTCCTGTTTTGTGTCTCGTCTGTCTTCTCCGGAGGCCTCGGCAGTGGTTATGCCAATGATGTCCCTGCTGAATATCCGTATAGTGGAAGAGGTCAGTAAAGGGCAGTGCTGTGATGTTAGCACCAACATGGGCTGTACATTGTGCCACCAGTGGAGAAAGACAGTGACTTCCGAGCCAGACGTTCATTTGCTGTCTATGTCTGCCCCAGACATCTCTGATTTAGCCTCTGTAAACCAGTAGAGGGCACCGCTGGGGTAGTCATATACAGTGGGAGTGTCTAATGCAGTCAGAACAGGACACTAAAAGATAAAGCGATGGCATGGAGGAACACTCTGAAGCACATTACAAAATATATGGGCCGGCACCCCGAGGACAGTTTCTGCCTCCCTTCTTATGTTTCCTCTTCTTCAGATCACCCAGCTGTCGGACGCACGGCCGGAGGGACGAGTTCAAAGTGCGGCTGGACTCTAAGAAGTGCTTTGTGAGATTGCAGTGTACATGATCCGAGGCTGAAGTGAGCTTAGAGTTCTTGTCAGCATGTTAGTATTATCTTTTCACTTTCAGTCTCTCTCAAAGTTCGTGCAGCATGAGTCTCTCTCTCTCTCTCTCTCTCTCTCTCTCTCTCTCTCCCTCTCCCTCTCTCAATCAGGCCTCCTGAGGCAAAACCTGCTCAAAGTCCGAGCCGAACAGCTCTTTATAGAGCGGAGGGAAGCGTGTGTGGACCATTTCTGGGTACAGAGCTCTGAACGCACTCAGTTTCTCCATGTGTCGACGGCACAGCATCCGGATGATGGAAACTTTGCAGACCAGCTAAAGGGGAAAGAAAATATAAGTGGTCAGATAAAAGTACTAAAAGAACTGTGCAGACATGTGTGTTAAAGGAGGAAGCAGCACCTTTGTGAGTATTGCCTCATCCCTCTGGTTCTTCTGCAGTAAATTCTGCAGGACGAGCTTGATCTGCTGCTGGAGTTTCTCCACCCTGGTCTTTTCCTGCAGCCAGGAGCGATCTACAGAAACACACACACACAAACATACAGAATATTTACACATTTTCAGAGCACACAGATTTAAAGTCTACAAGGACGGTCAAATCGTTTAATCGCAATTAATCGATTAAAAAGTTTGTGTTTATATAATGTACATGTATACCTGTGTGCCGTGTAAATGTCTATGTATATAGAAATACACAAACACGTATATATTTAGCAAATATGTATAATACATTTAAATACATACATGACATCAATATATTTAAATATAAATGTACATGTATATGTCTATGTATTTTAGGGCTGTCAACTGATTAATTGCATCCGGAATAAAAGTTTGTGTTTACATTCTGTAATATATGTCTGTGTACTGTGCATATTTTGTATTTATAAACACATACACATACATGTATATTTAGGAAATATTTAGATGTATTTATTTATACTAGCCAATAATTGAAATTATTTATAAACATTTTTAATCTGGATAGGATTAATCGCGATAAATTGGTTAACAGCCAATTTTGAACTTTCTATGCAACAATTTACCTAAGAATCATCATTTTACAACACAACGATTTTACACAAAAATCCATCAACCCTGTGATTCATCACTGAACCACACAGTCTTTTTTTGTCCTTTCTCACCTGCAGACATCAGCACATATGCGGAAAAGAGGCCGATCTCATCTTCGGTGAGCTGCAGAGAGCTCAGACTCTTAGCAAACTCAAACACGGAGCTGATAAGATCATCACAGCCTGAAAAGGCACACACAACACATTAGTTTACACTTCACATTTTCATCCTTCTGTTATTTTCTTCAATTAAAAATTTGCAGCTCCCAATGCGTACCCAGAGCTTTAAAGACCTCCGGCCCTGCGTATTTGCTGTCGAAAAAGACTGTGTTGTTCTGGGAATTATACGCCCGACACATTCTCACAAACACGACTTCTAAAGAACCTGGGAAACAGAAAAACACTCTTATTATTTTAGCAGCTCTGCCGCTGTTTGTCACTACACAGATGCGTTGCTGTTGGTTCGGGTGAACGGGTACAGAGGTTTATCTGATGCGTACCTGCTTTGAGCAGCACGATTTGATCGTTCTGACAGAGCTCCATGAATCCATCAATGCGCTTGGCAAACTCAACCACATACTGCACAGCCTCAGTGACTTTAACCGCACACAGCTGCCACATGTCCTCCTGAGACTAAACAAGGAATCACATGATTATTCTTCTCAGCGATCAATGTATGTCCATCCATCCTTAAATTCATCCATGCGTTCATCAAGCATTTAAGACACAAGACATTATTAGGGAAACACAATGAGAATACTTTTTTTTTAATAGCTGTCTACTGTATTGACATCTAGGTGTGAAAGGGTTAAAGACATTAAAAAGAATACTATTCTGCTTGAGTTTGCTGAATAATGCCCTTTGACACTTTCTAGACGTGCGATAGCAGTTCATGTCAGATGACCGCACGCAATAAGATCACTGGAAACAAAAGTTAACACCAGGGGCCCGTTTCAGAAAGGAGGTTTAGTGAAAATATAACCTACATTAACCCTGAAATGTGTGAAACTCTGGGTTTTCCGTTTCAGAATGTGAGGTATGTCAAACCCGAGAAAGCAGGGTAACTCAAGCCCGTTTCTTAAAGAGAGGTAACTTATACTCAGAGTCAGTAACTAAAGGTACTTACGCTGTGAACCTAACCTAGGCGGGAGCAGGTTTGCTTTGGTAAACCCAGAGCGCTTTTGATCTTCTCCCCCGTTTTAAAGCGCAAGTGGTGTACCTCATTCAATCGTTCATTATTAATTTAATAAGAGTAATTCATTGCACACATTTTGATCACACCGAGACCATGTGCTTTTAAAGAGGATCCTTTATGTGAAGAGGCAGCATTAATTCATAGGGATGTACTTTGATTTCAGGTGAGCAATTTAGGAGCTGAGTGGAATATTGTCATTTTTATTAAAACTGTACCATTTTTCTTTACAGCGAAATAGATATATCAAAGCACATCATCCATCCTTACATCAATTACATCAGAGATCGTGGCCGTGTATTACATCAGAGCATATTCTTTCCCTTACATTTTCTCATAAATTGTAGTTTTAAATGGAGCATGAGAAATGGCTTGATAAAGTGTATAAATAAAGTGCATGTATAAATACAGACATAAATGCAGAAATTAAGCAATAAAGGTAATAAATACTTAATTTATACCTGCAACCATACCTACCCAAATCTCCTCCGAGCAGGGTTCGAACCACTAGGTCTGATTTTTGACTCTAACAAGTGTCCTATACATCAAGACGACTCACAATCATCATTAGAGCACTAATGGGGGAATGAGAACATAAGATTTTTTTGGGTTGTTTCATTCATTTATTTATTTATTGGTATATTTATCTATTTAATCTTAAGTCATTTTGAGCACATGATCAATGAAAGTGCGTCCCGCCCTCAAGCGCTTTCTGCCGCCATGTTGCTAATTTTGATGCCGTTGCAATGGTGAATCATCATATTGGAGCTCCATTGATCATGGCTTGTTGTAGTTGTGGTGCAAGAACTTAACTCAAGGTAAGCAAACCTAGAGTTGATAGAACTAACTGAAAATCAGATGTTCTGAAACCAAAAACTCAAAGTTTCGCATCTCGGTGTAAATCAATTCAGAGTTCATATTTTAACTCTGTGTTGGTTGAACCTCCTTATTGAAACGGGCCCCAGGTCTTAAAAGAGCCAAACAAACATAAGCAAGCACCTTCTTCTGGTACGTGTCCAGGTCCATCTGTAGGACTGTCTGCCAGTTGCTGGGCTGTAGCTCTTCTCTGAGATACTGGCACGTCTCCAGGTGAGACTTGCAGATGTTCTCTGACAGATGTTCTGTGTTAGAAACACACAAATAGAGTCAGACAGCTGGCCCTGACACACAAACTTTATTTCCCGGGATCTGTCTAAAAATCAGGGAAATGGTGGCTCCATATTTTCTAAAATAAAATCATTAAGCGTTTCTTAATAAGACAGCTTTCCAGGGAAGAAGACTCTTGAGTTTTCTGCTACTCTTCCACTCGTCTGTGTTAATGAGCCGATTGCCACTAATGCCGTGTTAAATGGGCTGCGGAGGTGGGTTCACAGACCCCCGCTGTTTCAAACCCCACAGCTGTCAATCATTCATGTAACCGCAGCATCCTTTATAATTATTTAGGATGGCAGTATGTAATTTCTTTCAATAATATTTTCTTTTTTGTAATTACGTAAAAATGATGCAAATGCGACTGATGGCTAAAAATGTCAGTACTAGCCATTTTCTATAAATCCTAATTTAATGCAATGTGATCACACAAAACAATAACTGAAAATGGTTTTACTCTAAGTAATACTGGTGACTATTCATTTCAGAGTCAATTTATTTTTCAAGCTTTATTTTGCGCTATCCTGCTGAAAAATCAACGGAGACCATTAAGAGAAATTCTAATGGATTTAGTACTTATAATGGTAATAGTACTGGTTTTAATAGAAACAATAATGGTCTCTTTGGGACTCTACTGGTAATGCATTGGGTTCTATTCATGGGATGTTTTCTGGTGGATGGGAATCAGTGTATCACCATTAAACCCTAATGGAATAAGACCCAAAACACACTACAGGAATTTTATAATGGTTTTAATTGGAAACAGCTGATGGTTTATAATGGTATTTGCAGTGAAACCATTAGTTTATTTTACTTTTTCAGCAGGGATTGTAAATCATTTGCAAGTCCACATGGAGTAAACCAATAGGAGTTTAGCACCTTCAGCCTAGTGTAAAACATTTGACCATGTTTACATCAATTTTGCTGACATCAACAGATTTTACAAAAAGCAAATAAGTTGTGAAGATTCCATTAGTGATTAGTGCTTAAAAACTGTTACCTAGATCATTGTCAGGCGGGGAAGAGTCTCCATTGCTATAGCAACAATATTGATCTAAACCAGAGTCTGAGCTGAGGTCGCACACAGGTTCTAGTTTAATGCCATCCATGTCTAGACCTGACTGGTCTGGAGAGGGCTGAATGTCCAGGTAAAATCCACCAATCGCTGAATCTGCCTTTCCCTCCTCTGAGGTCTGACCGCTGACGTATCCGCTGATGTCATCAGGGAGCTCTGTGACCCCAGTGGTGGACAGGGCGTAAGAGGGTGTGAGCGGCTCCGCCTCTCCAGGAGGTTGAGGTTCCCGTCCATCCTTTGTATCTTCATCCGCTTTCTCCTGCTGCTGCTGACGGTGTCTCTGAACCTCGGCAAACAGACTGTCCCTCTGTTTCTTAGACATGCGGCCAAACTTCACAGCTGTGAGAGAGCACACCCAAACACACAGCAGTGAATCGACATTCATTTGTTTATCATTAATTACATTAATAGCATGCTATGAGTACCTAAATAACATGTGAAGGGGGGCATTAAATGGGGAGGGGGTGTAGGCTGATAAACTGGAAAGTTGTAGGTTTGGTCGCACTTGATTCTGGAAGATTGTACCAGTAATACGTTCATTGTGTTGTGTATCAGTGAATTTGAAAAATGTGGAAGAAATTTATTTGGAAATGAGTGTATGCCAGGGAAGACTCAAATATTTTTATAAATCTGGAAAAACGTCTGTAGTGTCTTACGCAGAAATAAATTACTCCTTGTGAATGATGTACAATAATCGGAAATGACAAAACACAGCTGTTCACTATAAATCACCAAAATATAAAAAACATTCTAAATCATAAAATAATAAAATACACAGAAGCATGCATATTTTATGATGATTTTTTTAATATAATTGTGTGACAGTTTTGACATTACGCTGATTATGACATTGGTTTTAGCTTTATTACAACTATTCCAGTTTCCATGGTAACTGTGATCATCCTCATTGGTGGATTTTTAGCTTGCACAGAAGACTAAACCATCACTAAAGTCAAGGTAAATCTGTAGTCATAGGTCAGTTATTCTAAGTGAATGAGATAATTCCTATAGAAACTCTACTGTATCTCTCTACATCATCCTACAGTAAACCCACAAGACACATGCACACCATTAGCTGAGAACCTACCATCTCTTGACATGCCCACTGCTAAGCATTTCTGCAGGCGGCAGTGCTGGCAGCGGTTTCTGCTGGTGCGGTCGATCAGACAGCTCTTCTGCCGAGGACAAGAATATGACACGGTGCCCTGCTGACTCCTCCTGAAGAAACCCTGAGAGAGAGGGAGAGAGAGAGACGAGTCACCTCTAGCTTGCACCTTTCCAGTTGGTATCACATTGTCTAGATTGATTATAGCCAGAAGCTATCGACAAGAGACGTGACTGTTATTCCCATCATTGTTGTACCTTGCATCCCTCACAGGTGATGACACCATAATGAATCCCTGATGATTTATCTCCACAGATTTTACAGGGAATACTCTCAATCTGAGCTGCAGGCAGAGAGACAGAACAGAAAAGAAAGTGTTTTAGCAAAGGACTCAAAGAACAACTTTTCAAAAACAACTAGACGGCAGTCAAACCTCATTTTGACATTAAAATACAGATTGATTGACTCACTGATGAACACAGCTAAAGATATTTGAAAAAATACAATGGCAGCCAGCCAAAAGTGCCCCAGAACTGTTTTGCTTTGCTACATTATTCAAAATATCTTCTTTTGTGTTCAACAGAACAAAGACATTTATAAAGCATTTTTTTTCTACGGTTGTCAATGGTGGCCAAGAACAGTTTGGTTACAAGCAAATATCTTTCTTGTGTTCATCAAAAAAAAAGACATTTATACAGATTTAGAACAACCTGATGGTGAGTAAATGATCACAGAATGTTCCTTTATTGTGCAGAGACATCTGTAATTCATTAACGTCATGAAGAAATGGGCGGAGACAAAATGCAGCATCTGAGGTTTTAGACTTAATAATAAGTTCATTTGCAAATCAACAGGACACACTGGATAGATCACTTCTGTTTTACCTCATTTGGTAAAGCCTCTAAACACAAACAGTTTCCTGTGATAGAGAACCTATAATAAGATCAATTCTAATCTGACCTTTGAATTCATCGAAACAAGGCCAGAATTTGTTGAGCACAGAATTGAACCCCGGCCTTTAGCTAGAACATCAACAGCAAACAAAAAACTGAATCAAGGCAGCAGCACATAAAACACTCCATTTATTAGAGCAGTGAAAGACGGCTATGCAATCACCCGCGAGACTTGCATCATCTGTAAGTACAATCTGCTCTCCTAACATCCAACATTCATTTGGGTAGTTACAGTATGACAATGCCAATCTCCCTCAAGCCACAAGCTTGCTCATGACAGTGCTGCGCTGCATTTCGGTAAATATCAAAGTCAGAGCGCACTCCTAGCTGAAGATGCTGTGTGTGTGTGTGCTGTAGCGGTGTGTAAGCCCCTCAGCGGCTCGCTGTGGTTGGCTGTGGAGGAGAGCGCAGTGATGGTGCGGTGCGCGAGGATGTTGAGGGGAGTGCTGGGGGAATAGAGCTGAGGAGAAATCCATTTAGAGGGGAGATGCAGTCTTTCTGGCAGCCCTGAGGCGCATGCAGCACAGGAAGAAAAAGTAAAACACATCAGCATCAGACCACTCTCCTTTTCTCTCCTCTCCATCACCAGCGCTCAGACTTGGGCATTTTGTTCTGAAAATTTTCTCATAGTTACAGAAAGGGCTTTAATCCCCTTTGGTTCTGCATGGCGTATTCATTAAGAGCATCCTCACTTTCTCTCATTAGATATGTAAAACCAATCGGCGGTAATTAGTTACTCTGAAGTGCAAGTCGCTAATCTGGTCTGAATTATGGATTAATACATCAAAGGCACATTCTCCCAGAGCAACTGCTGAAGTGAAGCAGCAGCGGCTTCAGCTCTCATGCAAGTGCACAGCTTTTCCTGCTGCATCCCACTGCAGAAGATGAATGTTTACAAAAGCCATATACTATAGTTTCAGACAAATAGGATGAAAATCTATTCCCCTGTTGTTAAAACACATAAATCTTTACAAAATACAACAAGAATTTAGTTGATGTTACTGATGTAGTCCTGGTGGAGGTTTGTTCATTTTGCCTGTCATCATTGATAACTATGCCTACATGGGTGAACGGTTTACTGTACATTTTTCCCCTTGCAATAAATTGTTCATGAGTTCACAAATATACTGTAAATGTGCCCTATAGTGAGAAATTAGAAGAGAAACTATCAATGAAGAAAAATCTGTCTTCAAATAATAATCATATAAAATAACGTATTATTAATTGTTTGTTTTCTACATTTTTGCTGTCACACCATGTGACACATGTACGTATTTGTCAACTACCCATTCATCAGAACATTGTTTTGTGCTCAAATTATGTTTTATAGATAAATATGCAAAGTCGATTAGCCTTTCTGGATTTTGTTTTTTTAAATACACTCTTAGAAAAATGGTGCTTCAACAGGCTAAACCCCAAAGGGGTTTGTATTCAACATCTGAAGAACCTTTCTATTTCACAAAAAGTTCATTGTGGCAAAGAAAGGTTCTTCAGATTATACAAAGCATGAAAGAGATGGTTCTTTAAAGAACCATTGGCTCAATGGTTCTTCAATGGCATCGCTGTGAAGAACCTATTAGGACTTTAATTTTAAAGGGGAAGTTAACCCAAAAATGTATTTGTGTGATTTCTTACTCAACCACATTACATTAAACATGTTTAGAGAACTTCCGCCGTCTTCGGTGCGCAAATGAAGATATTTTGTTGACATCCGAGATATTTCCAGGCCTCCTCATAGACATTATAGTTTTTGCCAAGGTCCAGAAAAGTACCAAAGACACCGTTAAATTGGTCCATCAGCGCATAGTGGCTAAGTAAAAAAAAATTTAACCCACGAGAATGCTTTATGTGCGAAAAACATACTAGAATATCGACTTTAATCGATATATTCTCCTCTGTCTTGTCAGTGTATGGCGGACGTTCACAAGAGCACTTCTTCTTCATCGTCTTTCTGGGACGAGAGCACTTGAACGCATGCGTATTAGGTTTGTGTGCTGAACGCCGCATGGGGCTTGACCCTGATGTTGTTTCATTTTTCCACGATTTGAGAGAAATGTAATTTACAATTATTCATTGTGTTTTGAATTGCCCACAGCAACAATATAGAGAAAAAAATATCAAGAAAAACTATATTAAATATCAGCCTAAGTCTGGTGGCTTGGGTATTTTCCATAATCTACCAACAGCCTTGCTAATGCAAAAGCTTTTTTTTTGTGCACATTTTAGTGAATGTAAAAAGTTATAATAAAAAAACTACCAAAAAGTTGTGCATGTCTGTACACCTTATTTGACCTCATCAAAGTGCACTCCAGCAAACCCTTTCCTTTCTAGACATCAGTATTAAAGTGGTAGTCCGTAAATTAATTTGAGTAAAAATGAACTAAAACTAATTATTATAAGTACATGAAAGAACAGTGTTTAAAACTGTGTCATTGCCCTTGCTGGATTCACCAGGGAAAGCTTGTAATAATGGTTTGTTATTTTCCCTGTCGGGTCGTCTCTTTCCAGAAATCCATATTTGGTGTCTCTCGTCTATGTGTCATTTCGTCACATTCGTGAACAGAATGAAGAGGACCCAGCTGCTAGCCCGCGTATGGATGCTGCGGGAGACAGCCGTAGCATTGTACACAGACCTTTTTTATTGGAAACTTTTAGTATTATTTATGGCGCGGTTTAGTACTTTTACTTTTAAACGCCAAGCTGTGCTGACATTTTGAGATTCAGTTGTGAAAACCAAGGAATACGAACTGATGAGAGTTCACAAAGAAAAAGGGAATGTGATTGGACTCGTGCAAAAACAAGAATTAATATTGGCAGACATGGATTTATTTCTTCTGAACAGAACTGGTAAGAGATTTTACTATTTCAAAAGATAACACAAAAACCGTAACGCACTTGTTGTGTTATAGACGAGTACAAAGTTTTATTGGTTGTTCTTTCTCTCTTTGTTATGTTCATTATGATAAATGTAACTGAAGCCCTATTTGCACTGGATTTGTATTATCTGGGGACCTCGTGTGATTTAGAAATGATCTCCCCACATCTGTTCATGTGGCGCACACGCACGGGATAAGTGAAGCTTTTGGTTTTACTAAAATTGACGGACTTATTTCCCAGACATGATGGCAAGGCTTTGCGTGTCGTTTATGTATATATAGTTTTATGGTGTAGAATCATATATGACTGTAACTGTTAACTCACGTAAAGAAAATACCTCCGCATAATCGCCTGCAGGGGCATTTACAAACAGAGACGGCGACAAATAGGCCATTCTTACGGACAGCCACTTTAACATCGACCGCAAAAGTCATATTTTTGTCTGCTTTACAGACAAAGCACAAAAATGTTACAATTATTTGTGTGTGCAACCCACAAACACACACAGGTAGCAAGTTAGCAACTGAGACACGCACACTCGCAGGGCTTGTGTTTGCAAGTGTCGCTTCCTTCTCTTGAGATTGTGGTTTAACATGTTTGGTTTTTCTCCTGTTGTGAAAGTGCTGATCTTCTGTCTATGTAGGAAACATAAAAGTAAAAGCCTGCAGACACACACACACACACACACACACACACAAAACATAAAAGTAAAAGCCTGCAGACACACACACACACACACAAACGTGTTCACTCCCCCCTCCCTCTCAGCTTTGGGGTCTGCTGTAATCTGTTGATAACAGTGACTCACATAGAGTTGAGATAAACACTTCATCATAACAAAGAGAAAGAAACATTCTGGCGACATACAGTAGTCTCAAACTGAAGTGCACATTATGCCACCATTTATCAAAATCTTTCAGTAAACACTTAGACATGTCATTATTTACTTATCCACTAACCATGTGTTCTCTCAGTATTCTTATTATGTGTCATTATTTAAAAGGAGACTAATCAAAACTAATTTTGATTGCGTCAATTCTGATGCGTTTCTGAAGCAAATTACTTTAATCTGACAAGGAATAAATTAGGGATACTCGATTATGACAAATCATAATCGCGACTATTTTGGCCAATATTGAGATCCTGATTATTTAACACGACTACTCATTAACCTTTAAAACAACAAAGAAAATAAAAAAACCTTGGCTTTTAAACTCTTACATGAAAAATAAATGTAAAGAAATAGCACTGCTGAACCGAAGTTAAGGAAAGGTGTGCGGTGTGGAATTAAGAAAAGAGAGGATCCTTGAAAAATGGAATGCGGCACAATAATCGTTTACTTGATTATTTTGTTTTTGTAATTGATGAAGACCAAAATTGACGGTTATGATTAATTTTCGATTAATTGCAAACCCTAGAATAAGTCCAATGTGTTCCTGTGCATGAGGTTTGTTTGTTCCCCGTGTGTCAGATCAGGTTCAAGCTCTGTCTTGTTATCCTCTTCTCACAACAATATCAGCACGTCAGCCAATAAGAGATGTACATCCTTCTCTCTCTCTCTCTCTCTCTCTCTCTCTCTCTCTCTCTAACTGGTGTAGGAAGACACATCAGAAGTGTTAAAACAATCTCTATTAATCTTTCTTGTACGGTCGGTTCTTCCTCAGCCCCTACACCGTATCACTAATAGATAATGACAGCTGTCAGCAAGATTTTGCATTTCCCTTGCACATATGTGTGTGTGTAAGGTGATTCAGAGTGGGGGTGGGGGGGATTAAGTAAAACATGGCCGCTGGTGAAATAAACAGCCAGTCGTTCCTATGGCAGTCCACTTCTGCCTCAGCCATAAATAGGTCAGTGGAACAACATTCCCAATCATCATGGCAACATTCCCATGCCGTGCCAAACAGCCAACATGGCCGCCCGTGTGCGAGCTGTCAGAAAATGCCATCGTATCGCATCACTTCACTCTCGGTCAATACACTTACCGACTTGTTAACTCAAGACCACTGTGGTCTCACATCTTCTCTTACATTCACACACAAACAAAAATGACGTTTGATGGCATTTCATGCGCTCCCATAAATCACGAAAGAGACAATATCTACTTTGCAATTCAAAATTCAAACAAAGCATGTAAATGAAGATGCAAAAGAGGGCTCCAGACTGCCCGTTCCAATTCAAAAGCAAAACAAAGACATGTTTACCAAGCGAAGCAGCTTAAAACATGAAAAACAATGGCAAAGCAGCTTAGAAAAACAGCATTGAGATTACTCACATGTACACTCCTGCACACACACGTTCACGGTATAACCCAACATGCAAATCCTTTCCTACCTTTCATGGCTGTGATCATTAAGTACATCCTGATGCTCTATGGCCATGCAGAGGACACACTGACTGGTCTCTAGACCATGTGCGGATTTGAATTCAGCGTGGAGTGTGTGTCTGTTGCTGTGCTGTTGACTAGAGCGCTGCTCTGTCTGTCTCTGCCTCTCCTCTCTACTGTATGAGAATCCATGTGACCGTGACATAAGGGCTAAACCGCTTTCTTCCTGCCCCCTCAAGCTCTGAGCGACAGCTGTGTCATCCAATAGAGGATCAGTGAGGGAGTTTTCGGTTGACTGTGCGTTTGTTTTAAAGGGCTGGTGCTGGTTCACCTTGCTTTGCATTTAACATGTTTTTCTTGAAATATATACAGGAAGTTACAGGAGGGGAACATGTAAAGCCTGCATGTTATGTTAACAGCGTGAGAGCAGACTGAAAGTGTGTTTTGTTTCTTCTTCCTCTTTAACAGGCGTGTTGCATGACACAGTGACGCATTGGGCATGTGTTGCCTACAGTCGGCCTTCGGTACTCACTCCTATTACACATTTCTGAGTATTTTAAATGAACTTATATACAATGTCATATGGTGAATAAGAAAAACAGTTTAGTACTGCTTGACTGCAAGTAACTTATTACAGCATGTGTGTTTAAAAGGAAAGTCACCCAAACATAAAAGTCCTGTCATCATTTACTCACGCTCTTGAGTATTAACAATAACAATAATACACAGAAAAGTATGCATGTGCAACAATAACATAATAGTGCTAATACCATTACCATAACATTGCTATGACAATAATTTTCTTTTTAAATAGCTCTGTTTTCACATTTAGTATAAGGGGGTCCCTGCTCCATGCATCTCTCATCTAATGGGGTCCTCTCCCCGGAAAACGCTGAAGACCCCTGATCTAAATAAATGACATGTTTTTCTGTATTTACAACTTGCTTACTTGCCGCTATCACTCCTAAATGTAGGGCTGGGAATCGATTCCAAAAATAATAGATTCCAAGGCATTGAAAATCGATTCCATTAAAAGTCTAGAGCTGTGGAATGACATAAAATATTCTGCATCCATGAAAGAAGAAGCACACACAATGTAGATATACAGTTATTACATGTATTCACACATTTAACAAATCATATAAGCACGGACCGTCTTCTCTAACTCTCTACAGATGAGCTCAGTATGTGTGTAAAGAGAATTACATGTATATAAAGTCAAACTAAATATTAACTTGGACGTCTGTATAAAGCTGTTAAAGCTGGAGAAAACTTTTTCTACACCTGTCTACTTGCATTTAATAGTAATATTAATATGCAGAGTATTACTGATTATCGATCTGTCCATTTATATTCCTCAAGTATTTTTGTGTACACCGCTTAATAATTTTAAAAATAGTAATTTGACCTGTGCTTTGTTTTTGAAAACGAGATTGACATATTTGGTTAAGGTTTTTGTTATAGAAACAATAAACAATTAATAAATGTAAAAAGTGACATCTTAGAAAATTGTAATGCATTAAAAATGTGTACATTTTTAAATAATAAATACAAATCTGTAATAAAACAGGTAATGGAGCAGGAAACAGCAGTTGGAATCGATTATTGTAAGCGATTCATTCGATTCCCAAACCAGGAATTGGAATCAGAATCGACTCCAAAAAAATCAGAATCGAACAGCCCTACCTAAATGCTTCTCAGACAGCGTACACAACTTCAACAGCATACGCTTCTTTTTCTGGCCTTTTGTAGGTTACACAAGCAACACGTTTAAATAAATTATACAACAATTACACCTGCAATCTGTATTTTTTTAAATATATAAAATCGACTTATTCAGCAAAAACATACAATTCACTGATAAGTTCGTCGTGAAGGATTTTCTCATGTAAACTTCAACTCATGTAAAGGTATGTACTACTTAAAGTAACTGCAATTTTATGTTTAAAACAGGGACGGCAGTAGAGAGCAAAAATGGCAAATTGCAGCTTTTCTGAACTATAATAGATTTTTTTTATTTGAATATATTAAGTCACATTATAAGAGTTACATTTCCTTTTGGTATGATCAAAATCTTTAATTTAAAAGACGATGATGTCACAATATTGATTTTGTTTTGCTAAAATGTAACATAAGAATGTATATTAGATAACCCACAAGCAGTGGGGGATTAACCATATGGGCAATTGGGTGAGTGCCCAGGGGCACCAAGCTTTAAGGGGCACCAAATAAACCACCATTACAAAATAAAAAAAATATAAATGTACATAAGCACTTGTCTTTTAAGACTTAAGTCACGCATCTGCGCTAAATATGCATGGCACCATGTGCACTGATTAATAAAGGTATATGCATGCGTCAGAAATAAACTGGTATAGTGGTGATAATGTATGCTAATAGTCTGTGTAGGTAAGGTCACTATTTAAGATCCAAACCTGCGTTTTAAAGTGAAAGTCAAGAGCGGTGTCATCACCATAGCAGTCAATGTGTAGGCTACTTTTTAGTGGAGTACACTTTAATCGCAGTACTTATGTGATCGTTTAGGAGTCTGTAAGAAGAACACACATATACTGTACTTAAAAAGAGCGTTTGAATAGCTGTACGTGCAATGAAACACATCTGTTTGGTACTTGTCTCCAGCAGTTAAATTAGTAACAATAACGTTTCATGTTATTTTTATAAATAACCATGCTACACATTGTAATGCCACTTTGGTGAATTAAAGTCCCAATGTCCTGAAAATCTGTACAATGTACCATTGTCCCCCCAATGTGAATACATACAGTACATGCTAACTATACACAGGTTTTATATATATATATATATATATATATATATATATATACTGTATGTCCCTGTACCTCCTTTGTGGCACACACAACATTAACACCTCTAAAAAACAGTTGTTAGTGACTTTTTTTTCACTACATCAAAACAAGAAATGTAACATTACAACAGAAAGCAGGTGCCCCTTAACTACAGTAGGCCTAATTGTTAAAAATACTTAAGAGTTGTTTTTTGCATTCTATTCTACACAAGTGTCATGTTAATGTGTAATTCTTGTAAAATAGTATATTGTAAATTGCGGAGTTTCATTCTTATAAAATCTTTAGATTTATAAATCTTTTAATGAGTGGATTATTTTTTATGGAAAGGTGGGTGGATGGGGGGTCCCTCCGGGGCTGTTGCCCATGGGCACCATGAGGTCTTAATACGCCTCTGCCCACAAGTATTGACTACTTTTAGATAATACTATTTTGAATCAAGGGACTTTATCTCATTAGACTGTGTTCTCATTTTATGTGAAGCTTGACTGACGCAAACAAAAAACAGGATAATTTTAAACAAACAAAAGTGCCTAAACAGTGCATAAACGGCATTATTACACAGTAACAAATATTTTTTTATGATGTTTAAATGTTTAAAAATAGCCAGTACACACATAACTGAATACAATCAGTTGAATTCTACTATAATACTGCACGTTGCACAAATAAATAAACATGCTGTATAATTATGTATATTCAAATTAACCAACAGCCTCTAGATTTCTGCATTTGCAATGGCTATTGAAAAAACAAAATCATTATTGTTTTGCCATTTTACAACTCTATACATACAGCCATCAAGAACACAGCAGTGATTTTCCATTGCATATGTTTGCCAAAAGGATAACTGGCGTATTTGGAATTCTATCCATATGTGCATCCGGTATGGACAGACATACGTGCATGTAGCCTTCTACAGGTCTGGGTGAATCTGATGGGAACAGAACAATCTGAATGCTAATGACCTGGCCAGAACCCAGCACGACTCACACATCCCCAATACCCTGGTTAAAACCATCTCTCAGAACAAAACAAGTAGCATGCAATAGTGCCCTTACACTTCTCAATAAAACACAAAACATCTACTTAAAAAATCTGCATTCAATTTATGAGCTCAGAGCACTTGCTTAACTGCTAACGTCCGAATATTACTGCTTATAGAAACATCTCCCACATGCTATCCAACCGAGGACTAAATTGTTGAAATAAAGATGCTGGAGCTGTTTCTGCACGTCTCATGTTTCACAGGCATGACAGCAGCGTGAGGACGGGGTTCTGGTGTCTGTGAGATTCTCATGGAGAAATATATCTCAAGTGTAGTCCTGAGCTCAAGTCTCCACTGGGTGGGGTTGAACTTAGCAAGACATGCTAATACACGCAACCAGCTGCTGCTTGTTTGCCTGCCATCTTCAACGCAAACACCAACATGCACACGCACATGTAAAAGCACACATGATGTGCAAACACCCACGGTGACTCTATTATACAACAGAATGTTTGGTTCAATGGAATGCATGAACAGAAAATGGTCTTTTATTTCAGAAGAACCAAACAGAACTTAAATGCAATATAAAACTAATGGGCAGCCCAGTATTGTTAACACTCTTCTTCCAGTATCTTCAAGCACACAAAGGACATCTCAGCCAGTAAAGGGGATTTCATATCATTCAGTTCACAAACAGGAAGTGTCTTCTGGTAAACCACAGAAGCATCCCACTTCTGTGCAGATATTTTCAACAAGCGCCTCTCACCTTGTCCCAAGTTTTTCTTCTAATATTTGGGTGTGTGTGAGTTAGTGTGTGCTGTTTGAAAGGAGGTGAGAAAGATCACTTCTACCTCATGAATTTGGTAAACATAACTCTATAAAGTGGTATATGAAGAAACAGCACTGAATATTTTCTAAGCATCTTACAGTAACTGCAACGCCTATACGATTTATAAGAATCATGACTTATTAGAAAATAAAACCACATTGAAGCAGTAGTTTTTGCCAGAGGGGAACTGGAATCCCCTGGTTAGGCCTGGTTTCCCTCTGAGGTTTTTTCTCCTCCAATGGAGTTTTGGGTTCCTCGCCACCGTTTGCATACTGTTTTGCACTGTTTGCCTGGCCGGGGGGGCTGCTAGAATTTGATAGTCTTATTTAATTAACACTGCATATAGGAATTTATTGTGTGTCTGATATTTGACCTGTGTTTTGACTGCCATAACCTTTTATGTTTTACTTATAGTCAATGTTTTCTTGTACAGCTGCTTTGTAACAATGAAAATTGTAAAAAGCGTTATTTAAATAAAGTTGACTTGACTTGACGAAGTGATGGGAATTGGTGGGACACGGCACTATTTATACCGTGGTAATTATTGTCATCTGATCTGTGCTTCTTGAACATCAAAGCATGCATCTTGTCACTTTCCCTCTTTAAAGGGAAAAAAGGCTTGAGGCTGATAAGACTGAGTGTCAAAATGAGTGTCAACATCCTCTTCAGAACTTCAGTGTCTCTAGCCGTTTTATAACATCCTAATTTTACACATGCTGATGCCCTTAAACACAAAATGGTCACAGGAATGTGTTTTTACAATAAGGCTGTACTTACATGTGTGTGCTTTCTTTGCTGAGGATACATCTGAAAAGGACAAGAAATAAAACATTAAACATAGCATGTGGTTTTGGTTATACTGCAAAGCAAACTCACAAACACGAAGAGACCAAATTTAAGTTGTTTTTTAACTGTGACCAGTGAGTTAATTGTATTTACTAAAATCCTAACTAACATATTTTTGTTCCAATTATAAAAGTATACTTTAACAGAGAAACCTAAACCAATTAGTCTTCAAATGCAAAATAATAAATACATATATATTGATAATAATAAAACATCAGTGCCCACCGGCCATTATTCATAATCATAGGCGGAGCATGTGTAAGGATGGGGAAGGCCTAGCCTGGCCACGGATTTGAGACAAGTGACTCAAATCACTGTGGAATTATTTTCACACGCAAATGACCACTGCCTGTTGATAGTTCTGATTGCTTCTACATGGAAAGGGAAACGTAATTGCATACTGTGCACATGTGCAAAGAAAAAGTATTTAGTAAACTCTTTTTTAATAAATGAAAGATTTAAAATTTTTTCACAATGTTTTAAACCGGGATCACATTAAATACAAATAAATTTGAATTAAAATTAAATATATATTTTATGAGTCTCTCATATCCTCATATAAGTCGAAGACTTCATGTTTTACTGATTTGAACTGATTACTGATTACAACACGTCAAATTCTACAAGTCTACAGTCGGGCGAGAATGTAGAAGAGTTGTTGCCAACAGATTGTACAGCCGTTGGGCATGGCAGCAGCAGTTGGGGTCGAGAGGATAACTCCAGTAACGTTACCAATAAAAGAGGCACGCCCGTGGATTTAGGCACTAAAGACACTGGACCATCACAGCCTTGTTTACCGGTATACCCGAAAAACTGTTCGGTAAGCATAATCGGTCATTTTCGTCAGACTTCTACAAAACATATAAATTCATTGCATACAGCAAAGAGGCAGATGCGGTATTTTGCTTCCCCTGTCGTTTGTTTCAGTGCAGTTCTAGTGCCGCATATAGAGATCCTGCTTTTGTTATAAATGTAGTATGTGACTGGAAGAACCTATTAGCAAAATTGCAGAAACACGCAGACGGAGCACCAGATCGCCAGTGTACTGAGCAGTGGCACTGCTTTGAGCAAACCAAAGCTACTGGTTCCGTTGCTCCACTGTTAAGTGAATCTCACAAGACCATGGTGAAGGCCAATAGGGAATTTGCAGCAACTATTGTTGACATATTGTTCTATTTAAGAAAACAAGGACTTTCACTGAGAGGGCACGATGAGGGAAAAACTTCAGCAAATCTAGGAACTCCTGACACACAAAATTAACTTTTAGAAATAGCTGCTTGTAGTAAAAGACGAGATAATCCACAGCATAGAAAATAATGACTTTTTTGCTGTTCTAGTGGTCAAAGTACGCAGTTTTAAAGAGGAACAAATGGCTGTGTGTAAGGTACACAGAAAAGCTAGAGATAAAAGAACGATTTCTAGGATTTGTAGACTGTTCTGAAAGAGCTGACGCTACTGGAATTTTTGGATAAATAAAGTACTTTATGGGTGCATTTGGGATATACGCTTTGCCCATTGTTGGTCAAAGTTATGATGGAGCGGCTGTCATGTCCGGTCATGTAAACAGAGTTCAGTAGAAATTGTGTCAAGACCATCCATGTGCAGTGTACATACACTGTATGGCCCACAAGTTGAATTGGTTTTGGTAGATGTCTGCAAGGTGAATCGTATAGCAAGCATGTTTTTTCAGATCATCGAGAGTCTGTATGTGTTTTTCTCAAAGCCAGGCACACACCATGCATACCAGCAGCACCAAAAAGAGTTAGGAGTTAAAGCTGAACTGGTGGCTCTTAGCAACACGAGATGGGAAGAAAATAGCAGCTGAGCCGTCCTTTCACAGGTTCGTTGAAGCATCTGGTCTCTTAAGCAATCTCAAAAAGACCACTTTCTGTGTGTGCCTTGTAGTATTTTACCAGGTTCTAAGTATGATGCATATTCCAATCAAGGCACTCCAAAAGAAAGATACAACACCCTCTCAGGCCTCAAGTGTTATGGAATTAATTGACAATAAAAGGTCTCGAGAGCATGAGGACCAGTGACGAGTGGGAGGAACTATGGTTGGAGATTGAAGCATTCTGTAATTCACTCAACATTGTAAATGAAGATGAACGTGAACATACGCATAAGGTTTTCCACCCAGACCTAGGAAATAGCAAAGGAGTGTTGATGCCAGAATGCGCGCAGCGTCTTTTGAATGAATATGCGACTACCCTCTCTATCAACCGCAAATTGGCCTGTACCGAGATTAATTTTGTGAAAATAAATTCCCCCCACACATCATCTGACTTTATGAAGGAGGCACTGTCCACTGGTTTTTATCCAATCTTCAAAAAACGTTTCAAGTTGGCGCCGACTTTACCTGTGTGGACGGCGACATGCGATGGGTCGTTTTCAGCTATGCGATGCATCAAGAACTGGATGCGATCAACAATGTGCCAGGAAAGACTTTCATCTTTGAGCCTGCTGCATATTAAGAGTGATCTAACAGCAGCACTTAACATTGAGGACATAATTAGCGCATATGAGGCAAATGCAGGATTTTGGTCGGTATAGGTTTTTGCTACGTGGCATTGAAACAATTTAATGGTACATCCAGGTGCAAGGAAACCTGGTTTTAAGTACACTACAAAGGACCCTACAAAGGACACATACATTTTTTAAGTACACTACAAAGGACCCTACAAAGGAGACATACACTACAAAGGACCCTACAAAGGACACATACATTTTTTAAGTACACTACGAAGGACACATACATTTTTTAAGTACACTACAAAGGACCCTACAAAGGAGACATACACTACAAAGGACCCTACAAAGGACACATAAATGTTTTAAGTACACTACAAAGGACCCTACAAAGGACACATACATTTTTTAAGTACCCACAAAGGACACATACATTTTTTAAGTACACTACAAAGGACCCTACAAAGGACACATACATTTTTTAAGTACCCACAAAGGACACATACATTTTTTAAGTACACTACAAAGGACCCTACGAAGGACACATAATTTTTTAAAGTACACTACGAAGGACCCTACGAAGGACACATAATTTTTTAAGTACACTACAAAGGACCCTACAAAGGACACATACATTTTTTAAGTACACTACGAAGGACCCTACGAAGGACACATACTTTTTTAAGTACACTACAAAGGACCCTACAAAGGACACATACATTTTTTAAGTACACTACGAAGGACCCTACGAAGGACACATAATTTTTTAAGTACACTACAAAGGACCCTACAAAGGACACATACATTTTTTAAGTACACTACGAAGGACACATACATTTTTTAAGTACACTACAAAGGACCCTACAAAGGAGACATACACTACAAAGGACCCTACAAAGGACACATACATTTTTTAAGTACACTACGAAGGACCCTACAAAGGAGACATACATTTTTTAAGTACACTACGAAGGACACATAATTTTTTAAGTACACTACGAAGGACCCTACGAAGGACACATAATTTTTTAAGTACACTACGAAGGACACATACATTTTTTAAGTACACTACAAAGGACCCTACAAAGGAGACATACACTACAAAGGACCCTACAAAGGACACATACATTTTTTAAGTACACTACGAAGGACCCTACAAAGGACACATAATTTTTTAAGTACACTACGAAGGACACATACATTTTTTAAGTACACTAAAAAGGACCCTACAAAGGAGACATACACTACAAAGGACCCTACAAAGGACACATACATTTTTTAAGTACACTACAAAGGACCCTACAAAGGAGACATACACTACAAAGGACCCTACAAAGGACACATACATTTTTTAAGTACACTACGAAGGACCCTACAAAGGACACATAATTTTTTAAGTACACTACGAAGGACACATACATTTTTTAAGTACACTAAAAAGGACCCTACAAAGGAGACATACACTACAAAGGACCCTACAAAGGACACATACATTTTTTAAGTACACTACAAAGGACCCTACAAAGGAGACATACACTACAAAGGACCCTACAAAGGACACATACATTTTTTAAGTACACTACAAAGGACCCTACAAAGGAAACATACACTACAAAGGACCCTACAAAGGACACATACATTTTTTAAGTACACTACGAAGGACACATAATTTTTAAGTACACTACGAAGGACCCTACGAAGGACACATAATTTTTTAAGTACACTACAAAGGACCCTACGAAGGACACATCATTTTTTAAGTACACTACGAAGGACCCTACGAAGGACACATCATTTTTTAAGTACACTACGAAGGACCCATAATTTTTTAAGTACACTACGAAGGACACATCATTTTTTAAGTACACTACGAAGGACCCTACGAAGGACACATCATTTTTTAAGTACACTACGAAGGACCCTACGAAGGACACATAATTTTTTAAGTACACTACAAAGGACCCTACAAAGGACACATACATTTTTTAAGTACACTACAAAGGACACATAATTGTTTTAATATTGTAGGCTTTTTTTAGCCTTACCCTCCGCTGCGATTTTCAATTTCAATTTTGCCTTCCAACAAATATGAAAACAATAATCAAGGGAAAACAGACTGATATATTGCTTACCCACTAATAATGAAAGAGCGCAAATATACAGCATAATGTATGCAGCCAAGTGAAAGATCTGAAGGCACTATGTAATCCCAAGACATCAAATGCCCTTACATTCAGTGGAGCAGAGAACAGTCAATCACCATTAATCCATCCACTCCCGTTAATCAGGCCTATTGTACTACAGCCAAGGCAGCTATTGTAATGCAAAGTGTCTATCTGAGAGAAATACAATCTATCATGTTTTACGATACCGTTGAAACAAGATACAACCGGTAAATGGTGAATGCCAATCAACGTAGCATTAACAAGCAATCTGTGCAAATTCATTTCCATCTGTTTGTCAATAAGAAAAAATGAAATCCAACCAAGGACACCAATCAAATGAGTTACAAGCTTTAACTAATTTAACTTTTTATTATAATATGTGGTTAAATAACTTCAGACATTCCACTTTAATAAAGGTTGTGTATGGATTTATTTTGCCATGAATGGGAAAAACATAAATCTCTGTGTACGCATAGTACATGACTGAGGGTTCTTGAACAAGAGGTTATAGCCTCTTGATGCTTCAACCAATATATTCATTAAACTGATGAGAAGATCTTTCTCTTTTCTAAGCTCTCTTTCATTTTCAGCTGGACCAGAACAAACG
Organism: Barbatula barbatula; assembly: GCF_947034865.1. NCBI lineage: Eukaryota > Metazoa > Chordata > Actinopteri > Cypriniformes > Nemacheilidae > Barbatula > Barbatula barbatula. Next base: position 20,754,227 of record NC_136766.1, on the reverse strand, counting down.
CTCTGGCTTGCTGCTTTTGAAGAGGCACATTTATTATTCCTCTGCAGCTGAACCAAGAATGATGAAAAGAGAGGAGCTGACTGCGAACCTTTATTTATCCATCTATTTATGAAATGAAACAGGAGAGGCGTGAAGAAAGCCTTCCCTCTTTGTCTCCTTCTCATCTCTGCAAGGCTAAGTGAGAAGAAGCTTCTGATCTGATGGTGCTCATCGGCGAAATGACAGCAAATCTCCGGCCGTTGTTCTTTCCACCCATTTCTAATTGGTTTAACTCCTCGGTTTCAGTGCTGAGCAGCCTCCCCCTGAGTGTCTTTGTTTCTGTCTGTTCACATTGAAATTTCCCTGTAATTCTCCTTCCATGCTGCTGAGTTTAGCTCCTGAGAACAGAGAACACGTGGACTTGCATGAAAAAATGGCTGGAGGGTTGAGCGGATTATACTGTACAATGCTGAAACATTACGGAAAGCAAAGGTCAGACATATGGGGTCGTAACCTGAAAAAAATACAGTCTATCTATATGCATATACATATATTACAGTATAAAGTTTGCAAAAGTAAATTAAAGAAAAAAATGTAGGCTTTACAATTTTAGGTTGATTCAGATGAAAACTGATGCTTGCTTTCTTCTGAAATAATGCAACATGGGTATGTTATATATTTATATAATTCTAATGTTTATTTGATGTATTTTACTAAAATGTAAGTATATATTTTTATATATATTTTCGTATTGTATAATGCATATTAGGTTATTTCGCAGGTTATCGCATAACCATATTTTACTCAAATATCGTGCAGTCACACACTACATTTACCAAATACCTGCACATTAAACAGATTTTTGATTGACAGCATTTTGTAGCATTGGCCTCAGACAGAGAAGACAAAGCTCAATGGATTTTAAAATGTGTGTCACAAATGTGTGGCGAGACGCGGGGGCATACTGGGTTTTTAAATTTTGTAGGCTGGGTTTTAGGGGAGTGCATGTGTGCTAGCTGTCTGTTTGAGGGATTAGTCAATGTGGGATGGCACAGAAACTACCCTCGGGATGAAAGTAAAATTGCTCACATGGTGAATCACACCATACTAGTTAAACCAAAGGTTCAGGCATTAGCTAATTGTGCCTCCAATAAAGCTTGTTTACATTTTCAAAGGGGATCACACAGTCATTTAATATGAATTTAATAATATTTTTTATCAATGGTATCCATAGAAATATGTTAATACGTGCTAAATTGATTCTTATGTGCTAATGTAAATGCGCAGCATTATTACATCTGCTAAATGACTAAATGTAGCGGTCCTGTCGGAGTCCTGTCAAAGACAGACGGCTCTTCACATCTTTGGCTCATAACTAAAAGGCCTGATTACTTAACTTTCTGATATTAAGTAAAGACGACTTCAGCTCATGTGATTGTTACAGTCTGAGTTCTGGAGAGTTGAATGGGTTCATGTGAGGTTGCTTGAGTTCACACCTACACACTGAGAAGCTTTCAGGCCTCTGCCCGCTATCAGAGGTAATAGATTGTCAGAGTCAGTCGGTGTCAGAAAACTAATGAGAGTTTGACACAGTGACTCTATAAACCGATTTAAGAGCTTATGACTCAAACTCAGAGTTGAACTATCCTTTGAAATAGATATCACCATTCAGGTGAGGTGACTGTCTAAAGGGTTAGTTACATAGACAAGGGTACATAAATATTTGAGATTTTTATCCTGGAGACACTCAATATTTTATTCATTGGTCAGGCTTAAAATAATGGGCTATTTTGCCACAGGCTGAAAAAGTATTCTCAGCAAGTATAAGAATCAATGACTCTATCAAAAATGCTTTAAGATCAAGTAAGATTTTAATTCAAACAGCAGTAAATACTTATAGGAAATATAGGAAGCAGCAGTAAATGTGTGGGACACACTTGTCGTAGGGCTATAAATACTTCAGAAGTCACATCAAAACACCAAATCCACAGTTATACACAGACAAACAAACAAAACAAATCCTGCAACCATATGTTGCCCAAAAAAATCAACATTAAATATCTGTACCTCAAACATGTCAAATATTTTTTTTTGGAAAAATAAGTAATGACTAGCAACCCGGAATTAGCACCTATTTTACAAACACAAATAAGTTCAACCACAAATTTTAGTTGGACATTATAGTTAAGGTTAACTATGGAAAATCTGCATTTGCACCAAAGCATTTCACATTCCACTAAATATCGCCATATAAAACAGGGCTCCAGACTAAATCGTCGCAATTTGCAACCAGTTTTCGAGAATGCGCAACATTTTTTTATGTGGAAAGACGAGTAGAGCGCGACCTGCCACCAGTGCAGGCTGTGTGTGATAGTCAACTGACGGGGGAAACACACTGTTAACGCACTGATGCTTCCAGCGGACGCGCACAATCCAGATCGTCACTTACAAGTTTACACACACTACAAGCTCATTATTACGAGTCGCTGTTTGCTGTGACAGATTTCTTGAGCTCGAGGTTGAACGATTTGATATACGAGATGTTTAAAACAAAACTAACCATGGAGGAGTTCAGGAATGGTCATTTATCTGTTGATTACTTGAGACAGCGCTGGATCATTTCAAATCCGTTCACAGCAACGAATGACAGGCAAATACTTTTGTTAAGTTTTATTTGAGGTTATATTTACATGTGTTGTATGAACATGAATAAGCAGAATCTGCGGTCATCAAGTAAACTTATTTTTCAGTATCAGTAATACAGTTATTTTGGGGAAAATAATAGAATAATTGCATTGCAGGCTGATTTAATGTGTGCTCCTAAATCATTAGCTTGCGTTCCTAAAAATGTCAGTCCGGGGCTACAGTGCTCCAAGTAAAAAAAGTTAGTCAGGAGCTAAACATTCTCAAACTAGAACATATTCTGTTCTAGTGGGACACTAGAAACACTTCTTTCTGTTACTTCTTGTCAGAACAAAAGAGGTACCTCATTCAATGCAACACTGGGGTCACATGGGCCAAACGGTGTCAAAGGTTTACAGGACTTTACTTAGACATGCTCATTTAGACTCTGGGATGGAACAGTGGACAGAAATGCAGTGGTAAATCTCTCTCTCTCTCACTTGACTCTGTCACGTCTTCTTTTAAACTCTTAACTCTGCTGGCATCAGCAACTGTCAGTTACAATGACGACTGGTATTCTTTCCAGTTTTAGATCACACTGATACCTCTGACATGCTTTACACAAATGGAGCTCTAGTCTGGGCTGTGAACACTCCCTTGAGTGCAAACACACACACATACACATACCGATAAGCCCCTGAATTTATCAATGTCATACACAAATGGGGCAAAAAACTAAACACAACGATTCAACTCCGATTGTGATTGGATGATCAACTTTTGAAGCTGTTGCTAAATGCACCTTTCACCAGGTTAAATTCATCTGCCAAACTGTAATAATGCTTTGTTACTGTAAACAGCCTACAGTTAATCTTAATATTGATGCAGTTATTATTGCTCGTCACTGAAAAAAGCCACAAGAATTAAATCAACAAAACAAAAAAAATCTCATAGGGTGAACGTACCTATTAAGCTCACCAAAATCTACATTAGGACATTTTTAATGCACAAGTTCTATTCAAATAAACGTACATGCGTTTTCTGAACTTACTTTATTTGAACACCCAATAAAGCCAAAATCGTTCATATTGTAATGTTACTGTTGTCAGAAATAAAATTATAATTACAGACACATTTTTATGTTCAGTCAGTAACAATGACAGGTGCTTGTACATGCTGTTTTGTAATCATTCATTCATTCATACTTACAAGTAACTTTAAGCTGCTGTTACTGTGTGTTCACACCGAGCGCGAATGAGGCGTCAAGCGCGAGTGATTTACATGTTAAGTCAATGCAAAGACGCGATAGACGCGCTTGCGGCGCGAATAGCGCGAATGAGGCGGCGCGAATGACGCGAATGACGCGAATTGCGCGAATGACGCGAATGACGCGAATGAAGCGAATGACGCGAATGAAGCGAATGACGCGAATTGCGCGAGTTGAAAAATCTGAACTTTGGCGGAAATTCGCGCCGCGTTAACCAATCAGGAGCCTGCTTGAGTAGTGACGTAGACGACGTAGCGAGCAGAGGCAGAAATAAAAAATGGAGGACACGCTCATCTCAGTGTGTGGACACCCGGAGCTATATGATACGTGTTCATAAAAATAGGAATAAAAAGGATCTTGCTTGGAAGAAAGTGAGTGAGGAGGTCGGAGAATCCGGTAAATTGTAAAAACATTTTCGTGAAGCGAATTTCACTCGCGAATGACGCGAATAGCGCGAATGACGCGTTTTTCACGCGCGAATAGCGCGAATGAAGCGAATGACGCGAATGACGCGAATGACGCGAATGAAGCGAGTAAACACAAAATGTTCAAGCGTCAAACTACTCGCGAATAGCGCGTTTTTGACGCCTCATTCGCGCTCTATGTGAACACACAGTTAGGTCATGAACGGAGAAGACGCAGAGAGACATTTTTCGACTCACTGAAAGTTAAGGTTTATCCAAAAATACGCTAGTAGCTATCGCTCTCTGAAGGAAAGAAATATGTAAACACAGCACCACTGGTTTGTGCGTGCCTGTGTGTGTTATGGTGGATTCAAATGCTACGTGGCAGTCGCGATTGTCCAGCTCACTTTTGAAGGGAAACACACGGTAAACAGCAAAACGCGAGCTGCTTCGTTGGTGGAGCTCGTGCATCATAAAAAAATCCTGAAACTTCCACGGGCACAGCTCTTTACGGCAGGTGCAGCTGAAGATAAAAATATAAAAAATTTTGTGAACGGCAACGGCTGCCGTATCGGCTCAAAGGCGGCTGCTTCACGCAATTCCACGGCTCACCGCATACCGTGTGAACGGCCCATAAGCACGTGACGCGGGGGTCGCACTGGAGTCGGGTTTGAAAGTCGTTCTTACACTTTCTCTATTCCAATCACATCTTGCACATCTAGCGCAAATAGTCTCACCCTTTATTTATTTTTGACACTGTTTCAGTTTTTCTTTGTCTACACCAGTTGGGCTGCAGAACCCCCACTTCCCACCGGTGCGTCCCTTGGCGTCCCTACTTCAAAGAGCAGGGGTACCTCTGGTCGCGTGCGATCAGGTTCTGATGAAAGGAAATGATTGAATCCTACCAACTCGAGAAAAAGGGGAATTAAAAACTGCACTCATTGTAATCTGTCAAAATGACAGACGGGCTTCAGATTTTTCCATCACTGGTATATAAAATCTGTCAATGGCGGAGAATTTTAGGTTAATGCGACCTCTGTTGTTGAGCCCAGTTGAATGGAGAGGTTGTGATGAATCTGTGGATTGGCCCGGAACTAAAAGCAATTCTGTTTTTGCAAGGAACCAGTGGGACTGTCAACAAACAGTAAATTTATACTATTCTGGATTGTAAATTACAATCCAATAACGCCTGTAAAGTAATACATTTCTGTAGCACACAATAGCATCTGCTCTATTTTTATTTCATTTTAATGATTTCCCACATTCATGTTCCAGGTTATAATATGCAAAAAATTTAACATGAATTTCTTAATTTTGCAGTAACGGCACATTTAAGAGGCTACACTTTTGGTCAAAGTTTTCAGAACAGGCACCAGACAGTGTGAACACATGAACACTCATATATCAGTGTGTAAAAGTCCAATTGGTTTAAAATGACAGGATGTATGTTATAACAAACACATCAATTGTTTAAGACATTAAGTAGGATAATACATTATCGGGCGGTTTCCCAGACAAGGATTATCTTAAACCAGGACTAGGCCTTAATTAAATGATAATTAAGTTGTTTTAAAAAACACACTTTACAAAAAAACATGACTGTGTGTATCTTGAAACAAAACAATCGCAGTGACATATTTTAAGATTTGTCAGTGCAAGTTGTTTTCGATCAAGTTAGCCTGAGACTAGATTTAAGCCCTGTCCGGGAAACCGCCCCTATTTTTTTATAATATGAGCTGAAAGATGGAAGTGTGCTTAAAGGGTACGTGAGCTCAATAGGGACGTTTACTCTAATTTCTGCTGCTCTGTTTTGGATAAGACTTTGGATTAGAACGGATTTGGTGTAGTTCTTTAGTAAAGTTATGCTGTTAAACATGCAGGTTGAATCTGTTTATGTCAAACAACTACAAAGCAATAAAAAAACATATATAACTGACTGCTGTGTAAAGTGCTTATTAAAAAGGTTTAAGTGTGAATTCTGCAAACTGTACGGTTAACATATTTACCAAAGCAATTTAATAATCATAACCTATTCCCTTTTAGTCCTTCAATGCAAGTACCTAAACCAAAATGTGACATTAATGGAGTTTATAAAATAAGACAACCCCCGATGTCCAGATCTAAACAGATGTTTATTTTTTTATTTTTAATGATGACAGTCTCTTTATTTTAACAATCATCACTAAATTAAAGCATCGGTCTGAAGTGAGAGCATCGGCGTTGAGCTAAAGCGTCTGTGTTGAGCTAAAGCATCAGCATTGAGATAAAGCTCGTAGCAGTTGAGCTCAGACCAGAGAAAATGAATAACACTGAACATCAATCAGTGTGATGGCAGGTAGAGTTTTATATCATATCTTATCGCCTCTCCATTTCCATCTTCCTCTCTTTCACCCTCTTCACACTCATTCTTTGGTATTTTTCCATCAGTCTATTTCTGGCAATGGCTGACAAGCTTAAAAGAGAACATGATCACATTTACGTAACAGGCACACACGAAAAAAAAAACGAGCACAAGCACGCGCAAACACAGACACACACCCACAGAGATCCAGACAGCACTTATGCAAACACTCCCCCTGTGTATTACAGCACAGAGATTATGCCAAATTGGGTTAGTAGAGCAGTCCTGGGTTACAAAGAACAACAAACACATTCAAGGAGAGTGGGACTGGAAAGGGCAGGGAAAACAAGAATGAAAAGCGGTCAAAACTGGCCCGGTTCACCACACTACATCACCATTAACGACCAATCACTACATGTTAATCGCTGCAAGCAAAAAGCATGTTGACATGCCCCTGCCGGGCCTACCGAAGGGGCTATTGGCCCCTACTGCGAGATAGGGAAATGACGGTTGTGCACCAAAGGGAGAGAGAGACAGCGGGAGATCACATAAAGAGATCACAGAGTGTGTGTGTGTTAGCAGCAGGCTTAAACCGCCAAAGGGATTATTAAAATCTGGTTTCCAGGGACTCTGGGATGTGTGAATTTAGAGGTCCGTGCACAACAGCAGAATATTTGCAAAACATTTTGGTGTATTATGTTCTTCAGTTAAACAGTATGAAAATATGTATAGCATAAATAGTGGCGACTGCTGTTCAATAATGTTTATTATACCGTCTGGTAACATTCAAAATCCATTGTGGGAAGATGAATGTTGTCACAACAACACTTACAGATTTGATCTCATTTTACTATGAGGAATAAAGGGTTGTAAGCTTTTTGAGCTTTCTGAAGTTTACTGCCCTCATGTGTCATACCGGAGAAGTCTCTTGTGCATCTGTAGGCTTCACACAATTTAAATTTTTATAATAAATTCTAAATTGTATCTATAAAATATGTATCTTGTTCAACATAATGAGAAAAATGCATAATACATAACGGGAGAAGCATGTTAAAAAGAGAATGTCTTCTGGCAATAATGTTTTCATATACGAGTACAAAAGATGAATGCGCAGAAGGAGAGGCGGAGAGAAAAATAGCAGGGAGAGAGAGAGAGAGAGAGAGAGAGAGAGAGGCAGAGAATAAAATACACTTTGAATATAGACTTTATATAATCCCAATCACTAAGGATTAGCATCATCTTACATAAACCCATGGCTTCACTCACTGCTCCCTCCCATCCGGATGCTGCATCTGTCAAATTACTCATTTCAGCCACTGCCAGGTTTCCACTAACAACAATCTTACTAGCATCTCCTCACTGTGCAATTGCTCACTCAATCTCAGCTGAAATCTTGATGTGTACATAATATTAACCGAAAATAAATATTTTAGCACTGTGATTGTGTATCTGTGCTGTCCACTCTCACAAAAAATGAGTAGAAAAGGTGACATCACAACAAATTTGAGGACCTGATGTTTTTAATGTCAGACACTGTTCCTTAAAGGAATGGTCTACTACCACCAAAAAAATGTGTTCATCCAATGGAAGTCAATAGTATCCAGTGCTGTTTGCGTTCTGCAGAAGAAAGTCAGTCAGGTCTGGAATGACATGTGGGTGAGTAAAATCATTTTCTGGGTGAACTATCCCTTTAAAAGGGGCTGCGTGTACCGACCCGAACACAGAATTTACAGAGTATGGTTGTAAGTAGCAGAGTAGAAATAATCTGTTGTTCTACCACTGAAATACTTTGAGACATTATTTAAAAAAATATACATAGTGTTGATTTAAAACACAAAACGGCTTTGGTCAGTGATTATATTATTATTAGCACACAGCAGCATAAAGTAAGAAAGCAGTAATATAAGTGTATCAGTTCACTCACTGAGAGGCAAGTGGTGTGGCTGAGAGCAGCTAATGGAGTCACCAAATAACACACCAACATACATAACATCCCAACTCAACTAGATACCTAACAGTGCCAAACATGATGAATAAGCATCTCACTTGACAGATGTTTATCTGACGAACTAGTCGGCGAAGGTGGAAGCATAAGTGTTTATAACCACATTAAAACAGAGACTTGTAGTTGCTAGGTTTGTATTCTGTACTACAGGCTACTGTGTTTAAAAGGAGTTGAATGGAAAAATGGAACAGCTTTATTGACGTCATCTCCGTTTTCAAATTCCACATCGGTCTTTCTTTGGATGCAGATTACCCTGGGCCACAGTCATTTCTCCCTGCTTCCTACAGCACTGCTCTCTCTCTCGAATTCATCAAAGACTTATTCAGAACACTAATGCAGTCATGCAGACAAACACCAATCTGATCTCACTGTTTGAGCTCTCTTTTAGTTCATTAACAAAAATGAATGAGAGGATTTCCATTTGTAAAGTCACGATGAGATAGGACGGATGCATACACACAACACAGAGTTTAAACCGATGCACTGGTTCAGACAACAGGTTTGCCCTGTTTGGAGGCAGCCGACGGCACGCCTGAACCTCTCCTTTAGTCTCAACCTTCACTCCAAACACAAACACGTGTTCTGTGTGAGCTTTAGAGTTGTTGTCCTGACATAACTTTTCATCAAATTAATCTACTGTATATTGTGTAAAAGACAAGGACAAGATGTCTTTAGAGTTTCTGTCTTGTTTTCTCTACCATTGGCTCTATGCCATTCTCTAAATGTAAAACAAAGCATAAAAGCTGTGTTTGTTATAATAATAGCTGTTGGGTTGAACTATATTACGAAGGTTGATCATAAAGTCTAAACTGTGTTCTCAGGACAAAAGCATTTGGCATAAATGTCAGGTGAGGTTGTTGGATCTTATCATGTATTATGAAAGTTTCGAACCATGGTTTGATATTTTGATGCCATCACCTTTTAAATTTTTTCAGCTTCGTACATCAAGTTTATTTATCAAGTCACATTATTTTGCTATTGTGGGGCATGTTGACACAAAAAGATAAAGAACACAAATTATGAACAATATCAGAACAGAACATTGAACAGTACTACTTCTCTGTGGTCATGTGGTCAAAGTATGACATGAAGATCTCTGTTAACAAAAAAGAATGGTGTAAATAGCTTTGGTTGTTCTCTCTACATATTCACAAAGCTTTTTAACATCCGATGCAGTAGGTGAGTAAATTAACACCATTCTACCTGAAAAAACTGTCTTCAAATACTGTTGTATTCAGTGTATCTCTGCTACACAGTATAACATACCAGCTCATTTACAGATGTGCTGTCAGTCTAGTTGAACCACCTGCCCTAACCGGTGGGAAAACTGTCACTAAAGACAAATAGTCTGGCCTCAGTCCAGAAGTTTAATGAATTAGATGTTTACCTCTGCCTGACAGAGGCCACACATAATAGCCAACTGACCTATTCTAAAAGCAAAGAAATAAGATGAAATAAAAACGGTTCTGTAAGATTTTACATACACTGGATGATAAGTGAACATGACTGTGGCGAGCAGGGCGGGACAAGAGCTGTGAGGGAATGGCACGAGGTGCACCGGTCTCGCATCTCTCACAGAGGAACTCCGGAAATATAAGAGAGGAGCAACAACAGGGAAGGACAAAAGAAGACCAGGTCTGGACTTTATGTGATGTGTTACTGTGTTTGCGTGGCTGGCAGTCGACCGTGAGGGAGCTGCCGGCATTTTACTTTTGTTTTGTTGTTTGTTTATTTTATTAAAAGTTGTGTTACGTTCGCCGGTTCTCGCCTCCTTCCTTTTATTGAACCATGTTACAATGACTCTTGAAGACATGTATACACTGCCACACTTCAGTGTTTAAAGAACTTGCTATTTATTTTGTTAAAAACAAAATTTTATTGTTTATTATAAAGAAACAATGCAAAAGCGTATAGATACTTTTGCAACGCGTATACAACAGAAGCCCTTTCTATTTCAGTTTTATTCAACTAAACAAACGTTAAGGGATGCACCGATACCAGTTTTTCTCTGCCGATCCGATTCCGATACTGAACTTTCAAATATCGGCCGATACCGATCCAAATCTAGTTAAAACCAAATGCAACCAACAGAACATTTAGAACTGAATTAAATGTGAAACAAAGATTTTTATTAAGACTTAATTAAATGTGTGAAATGAGAAAAAGGAAAGTGCGCCTGGGAAGTTCTTATTGTTTTAACAGTGGGTACTGTTATCATACTATAATAACAATATGCTGATGTCCAGAATAGTATGTTACCATACTCTACTCTTACAAGTTCTGCAGTATTTCCTGCAAATTGATTTAAACATGCATGTCATATTGTCATGTGACAATACTACTATTTATAGGGATAGTTTACTTAAAAACTCAATTTGCTGTTTATTTACTCACCGCGATGTAGCTGACATGGTGTCCACCGTGGACCCCATGGACTCCCATTATATGAAGCATCTCAATAAATGTGATTTAAGAGCTTCAAAGTAGGGCTGCTTGATTATGACACAAATAATAATCGCGATTATTTTGGCCAATATTGAGATCCCGATTATTTAACGCTATTACTCATTAACATTAAAACAACATAGAAAATAAAAAAAACTTGGCTTTAAAACTCTGAATTTAACTAAAAATAAATGTAAATAAATAGCACTGCTGAACCACTGTAAAGGAAAGGTGTGCGCTGTGGATTTAAGAAAAGAGAGGATCCTTGAAAAATGGAATGCGGCACAATAATCGTTTACCTCGATTATTTCTTTTTGTAATTGACGAAGGCCAAAATTGACGATTACGATTCTTTTCAATTAATTGTAAAGCCCTATCAAAGAATACCACACAGAAACCACACAGAAACCCTGCTCCAACCCCTTTCTTGGACGGAATTTTAATCGTCCAATCACTTTCCCTGTGGATGCACACATGCCGGATATCAAAGGCAATGAAGAATACATATATGCTGCCTTCAAAATTGTATCAGATGAGGCTATCTCAGGAGACAGAAAGTGAGGTAAACACTGGATTTGGACGTGCCTTGTTTTTTTCCAACGCAGCCAATAAAACAGAAGTGTGAGCACATAGCCAAATTCAACTTCATTAACTCCATGAAATGAGGTTGAGGACAGTGCTAATCTCAGTTTAATATCAGTATGTGTGCCTGCACGGACAACATTAAAGGAAAACTGGACTCTTCCTGAATGTTTAATTCGCTCACTTATCCATGCTGAATTAACAATGTGCTGTTTAAAATGAAAGCTTGTCTGCCAGCTGCTGACATCACTCAACAAAAGTCTAACTTTCCACTGAAGTGTGCATCCATCCAAAGAAGTGTGTGTGTGTATTCCTCCAGCTGCACAAGAAGGATGTTTTGTCCTGCATGCTTGGCATGACACTATCACAAACGACAAAAAGAGATTATTTTTGTTTAGACTGGGGCTGTGCGGCACACTTCTTAGCAAAAAACACGCAGCACAAATGTCTTTTCTTGGAAGGTCAATGTTCACGTTCATGAGAAACCTGTGTGTGGAGTTGATCTGAATGTAAACAGTTATTTTTTCTGCTGTGGGGGAAACAGAAGGCTGTGGAGAGGGACTCATTCCTGGGTTACAGCCCAGCGGGGAGAACACAGAGTACTGTGCAATGTATTCAGATGAACTCGCTCCGAACAACTCCCCCTGGCACTGAAAAGCTTTCTTCTGGAATCTCACTAAGCAAGAAGGTAAAAACAGCAGGTGAATGTCATTCTAACAAGTTTCTCTGTCTAATTGTAAATTGTAAAAAGCGCTACATAAATAAAGCTGACTTTCCTTAATTTATTTTAAATGGGTGAGCGTCAGCTTAGGGATGGACAACGGCTTTGCTCCAAAAGAGTCACTTTCATATTTGACATTGAAAACGAACTACAACTACCTTTTTATAAGAAACAAAGCTCAATGCGACAAATTACCAATTTCCTGAATCTACTTACATTGGCAAATAAGAGTAAAAGGAGATTCTTAAAATACGAGCCTATCACGTAATCAAATATTCCACCAGATGGACAATGCATTTTGTCTCGAGCTAAAAGGAAGAGTTAAAGATTCATATCTACTCAGGAGCTTGCTTTCGTATTACCAGCTCCTCAACAACACCATTGTTTCAATGATCTGCACTTTTGAACCATCCAAATAGACAGCGATACTCAGGTTACAGTGACGCCTGGTGCAAAAACAGTTATAAACCCATCCATAAATTGAATCCTGCATCATATACAGTACTGTATATTGTGTGTATGATGGAGACACCTCATCTCACCGAACACTGTATGCTCTGGCCGTTTCAGGATGTGGAAAGGAGCCTGCCTGGCAGCGTGTGATGGGGTGCACCTGTAGCCAATTACGCCTGTCAACGCCGCAATAACACTCCATTGCAATACAAAAAAACAGCATAGGGCGTTTTTCTCTGTCTCTGTGAAAATGTGTGTTAGTGTGTATTAATGTTTCTGTGTTTCCACAATTCCAGACAAGACTACGTCATAGCCACCTTTAAAACCCCAGTCGCTTGGACTTGGAAACTTTGCTTATTCCCCTTACTTGTGTTAAAGGCTCTCTGGCCCGTTTCACGCATGTTTCTCCGGGCACTGACACAATCCAAAACATTACTGTCCTCGTTTACTCCCTTCAACCCTTTTTATGTTAAACATGTATTTTCAATATCTAGAAAGATGCAGACATATAAATGTATTTGGCAGTAGTATTTCTTTACATGTGTTCTCTGGGAACTGGATCTACGAACTTGGCATTGCTAGCGTCATGCTTAACCAGTTAAGCTACAGGAATCCTTTAGCTCAGAATAAACTTGAATGATTCTGAAATGAAACACTGATATTATTATTAACAACAATGTATATAATTTAAAAATGATTATTCACTGAAATTAGTAATGAACACTTTACATTTCGGTCTATCAGCCAATAGGAATACAATTAATGGCTAATGTAGTGGCCTTAATTCATTTATCTTCTTATTGGTTATTTGTAATCACGTGTTTTTTGATGTGTTCACTTCCGTTTCCTTTATATCCGGTGTGTTAAATTGTTTGTCATGGTTGGTAGGGGGTGAGAGATGGGATGGCCAACTTTCTGTTGACCGTACAAGAAAAATATTGGTTCTGTCAAATAAAACAACTGTGACGCGTACAGAAGTGTCCCCGTTTCTCAGTCTCTAAGGCAATATGGTTGGATGCCGAAACAGCTGACAAACCATTCACATTTAACAGAGTTATATTTTATCTGTTTGAACATTACATTTGAGTACTACATCAGCCACAATTGGAGCCTGCAACACAAAGCCAGGCAAGCTTGAGCTGTGACTCAGTTGCTCACCCTCAAGCGAACATTGCACAAATAAAAAAAACATGAATTTTGTCTTTTTTCATTTTTCATTTTTCAAACAAAACTATCATCTTGCAAATAGGTAAACTATTTATAAACGGGGCAATCGGGGCCTAATGGTTAAAGAGTCGGGCTGCTGACCAGAAGGTTGCCGGTTCAATCCTCAGGGCCGGCGGGTAACGACCGAGGTGCCCTTGAGCAAGGCACCTTGCTCCCCGGGCGCTGCAGTCATAGCTGCCCACTGCTCCAGGTGTACGTGTGTTCATGACTTGATGTGCGTGTGTTCACTACTCTCTTGATGGGTTAAATGCAGAGGTCACATTTCAGGTATGGGTTACCATAACCGACAAAAAGGTCACTTGCAACTAACACATTGCTTAGAAATATATTGATAACATTTACATTTAGTCATTTAGCAGACGCTTTTATCCAAATTGACTTACAAAGAGTTTAGGGAGCAATAAGCGATATGTCATACAAAGAGCAATAGTGCAATAGGTGCTAATACAAAGTTACTAGTTTCAACAAAAGCTAGACCACTACCTGTTGAGGAAGAGGGTTAGTGTACTTTATTTTTCGCCGAAGAGGTGTGTTTTAAGTAGTTTTTTGAAGGTTGTGAGAGATGTGGTTGACCGGACCGCATAGGGAAGAATGTTCCACCAGGAAGGAGTTGTGAAGGAAAATGAGCTGGAAAGGGATTTAGTGCCTATTGTAGTTTTTAAATTATTTTACATTCAACTATGCATTTTACCTGTCGTAAATTATCTTTTTATACAGTTTTGTACACCAAAGTACCCATTTACCTTGTAATTTCACGCATTTAAATAATCATATAATTAGGCTAGAATAGAAATGACTTTATTAATGTAATGAAAATAAGAAATTGCATTGGAATCTGTTTTTACATCTACATCTATCTTGTAATACTAAAAGAAAAATAAATGCAACGCTTCTCCTCATTACTCCTTATCAGTTATCAAAAGGGTAAAGCATACACGGACCTTCGCCCTATCTCAAAAAGTTTTGCATGGAAACGACTGTATGCCCAGTTTTCGGTCGTACGCACGTTTAAAAAATGAGGCCCATGATGTTCAGAGATGGCCTTGCACAATTTCGCCTGAGTGCTATTGTGTATGTATGTGACAGACGTGTTGTCTACCCTGAGGCCCACCACCTCCACTGGAGTGAAGAATTTGAGGAAATGCAGTGTTATATAACATCAGCTAGGGCATATAACATATGCTCCCTGCATTGTGTAAAACATGGCGCTTTTAGAAAGCCTGCTAAAGTCTCATCTAGAAGATTCCCCAAAGAGATAAATTATATCAGAATTGACTTATTCTCATGTTGTTCCAAAACCGCATCTTTCTTCTGTGGAACACCAAACGAGATGTCAGCAGAATGTCAGTCACCATTTACTTTCAATGTGTGGACAAAATTATGTTGATGGATGTTCACTAAGGGCCCATTGAGACAGAACACGTTCAGATCACCTTTTTAGACACAGAGATGCATTCTGTTTACATGGCCCCTAAGGCTGCCAATAACTATTATTCTGCCTTTTGTTTCACAATAAAGAAATTAAGTCACATGGGTTGGGAGCATCATGAGTAAAATGATGATGAGGAAATATTTTGGGGAACTAACTCCACTGGTATGGAATCAAAATCTTACAAATTATAAATAACCTGTCATTCACAAAGTAATGTACTTACTGTATGTGTTTGTTATTTTAGGCTAATTTGGTAATACTAGTCTATACTTCAGTTTTTCCAGCTATGCTTTTCAAACGACACTGACGGTTTCTTCAATTAATTTCTGAAACAAACACCAAGGGTGTGACCTTGCAAACCCAATTACTGCGAAGTGTTGCTATGTATACAGAGAATGCATGAATAGAAAAATCCAACTTCGTAACAACCTAAGTACTTTTGGTTTCTCAGTGCACTGTGGCATTTAGTTTTATTTACACACATTTTATCGTGTTTAAATCCATTACAAAGCTGTTATCTCATTTCAGATTCAGAACAGGGGGAAGACTGGACCTGAATAACAAATCCAAAAAAAACATCGGTGACCTGCCTTAAAAATGTATTTGATGGAACTCCTAAAACTTCACACATAAGCTGTATTTCAAAACCTTTTTGTTAAACATTTAAAAGTTAGGCTTGACAAACGCAGACAACAATTTGCGTCTGTAAATACAATAAAGGATGGTCTCGCCATCCTATATAACTATTTGAATGTTTGTTACAGGGTTGCGTGCAAAATGTGAGACAGGTAGACTTTACATCTTTTTATACAATTAGATGTACTTAATGAAAATATAATTAACCGAAGTACCCAGATGGATCATTGCCAGCCAGTGATCAAGATTCCCTGGAGACCATGAGGGGCACTAATGTGTATACAGAGTGCACACAAATGCTTATTTAATTAAGTTGTTTGACTGTGATTTCCGGTGTAAACAGATAAACATATATTAAAAAATTTCTATCTATTTTCTCAGAGAAAAGAAAGAGCAGACACACACACACAGACACGCTTGACGTACTGCATGCAAATATACTTTAATACCAGGCGAATCAGTTGCCAAGTCTCAGTAAAAGTGATGTTAAACACTGCTGAAACAATGGAGAATATAGGTTAGCGGGTTATGAGTGTCAGACCCTTTTCTCTAGCCCCACTGAAACTGTTCAAGCGACTGGATCCATGAGCTACCTGCCTCCGCTCTCTTCTTACGTAACCGGACAACATATCCGCGAGAAGAACAGCGCCAAATCGTGTCAACACACGGGGAAATAACGCACTACGTGCTTACAGGCGGGTTACTATACAGCAATGATTAAAGATACACCTGCATTTGCACTAAATGCATAAAATGCCTTCATATCATCTCCTGTGTGTATGACCTGTTTCATAACAGCGCCACACACACATACGCAAGCAGAGCGCAACGCCTGCCATAGACACGGGCGGTGACCAAACCCAAGTGTGCTGCCTAGCTAGACAGCATTTTAGGCAGCATATAATGTCAAAAGGTGCCGTCTACATTGAAAGCTAACTAGGTTTTGAGACACATCAAAACACAGCCATTGCTGCCACTGACATCGGACATGATATCTGCTCCGACTAAACAGTCAATAGTCTACCGAATGACACATTAACCAACCATGTACATTTCTGCGTGACTTAATACAGAAAAGGGGCGTGGCTGTCCCGTGGAATATAAACGGCTTCTTGTTCATTTACACACTATGAAATCACTACTTTGCCATGCAAATGCCGTCCTTGCTTACTAGTCTCAAATGTAAGTGAAAGATGAATGTGAACATTGCATTTGAGACTATTCTATTTTACGCTGTTGGCCATTTTGGACACGGTGCTGTCTGGCGAGTGGACGTGTGATAAAAACACGAGTAGATAAAGCAGTGACAGGCGTGAAAAATGGCAACACCGCTTCATTAACAGCATGTGACTAGATCAGAAATGACAGGTAGCCAATGGCCAGGAAACCTGGACTCGCCCACAAATGTCGTAGACCACATTGGTCAATGCTCAGAAAGAATGTACATGCGCTTTACCCGTGACCAGGCCTACGTCTTTGTAAAACAACACTATTTTCACACGTTAAATCATCTGCATATTTAGGAACGGCGAAAGCACGTATCAGAGACACGCGAGACTTTGTAGGGGAGCGTGAATCTCAAAGTCAATTGTATCTTTTTAACTCGATTAAGCAGCGAGATAAGGTTTTATCAAGTTGGCGTTTTCTTAAAGCTTACCCTTGTTGGTACTTGAGCAACTCTGTCGCCTAACTGGTGCTGGTTTGTCGGTTTCAGCCTTGCTGTCCAGTTTCACCGGGCTGTCCTCCAGCGAAGCGCCCGCTTTGGAAGTGCTCTTGCCCGTCACCGTGACGGGCTCTGGCGCGGACTCCATATTTCTCTGCAGCTATCACTTACTGGTGCAAATTAATAGGATCGATTTGTAGATCAACTCCGAATCCGTTCACATCGTCTATTGGTGCGGGTTGCACTTGATTGTATGACAGATCTGTTAGTGTTCATGGGAGCGGGTGTGGCCCATCTGTCCACAGACAGCGCTGTTGAGCGCAACTCACGGTCACACCACAGAGACATCGACCTTTCCACATTTCATCAAGTTAATGAGTTCATCTCGAAAAGCGGCTATAATAATATATATAATCGTTTGCAGATAACGTGCCAACTCATTTGAATTGCCATGCTTTGGGAAATGCAGATCGTCGGTGTTTGACCAATTTGATTACCACTTATAGCACGATAAGAAAAAAACGATAATTCATTATTATATGTTATAATTTAGTCATGTGAAAGCTTAGATTAGTCAAAGAGTTTGTCAATCGCATGACCAACCGGCCATTGGACACTTCGATAAATGAATTCCCTCAGAACTCTCACACACACGTCTGGTTTATTTTCTCCGTGGGGACAGTCCATAGGCGTAATGTTTTTATACTGTACAAACTGTATATTTTATCCCCTAACCCAACACTCAACCGAAAGATCATAGAATTTTTTTTTCATTTTTAGATTTGAAAAAGATATTGTTCTATACAATTTATAAGCTTTTTGCCCACAGGGACCTAAATTTTGGTCACCACGGTGAGACACACTCGCGCACACAAACACACTATGGAAGGCCAACAGGGACAAAACGTGTGAAACATCTCTCATTTTAACAAAAATGGAGTGAAAGCTCATTATTACATTATCGTATTCAGTTGTAAGTATATTTGTATCTACAGATGAAAACAGTTCCTTCTTAATTAGTTCCCGTTAACGATAATCCCGTTAAGACATATAATTCACTGCAAATTATAAATGTTTCTCTTTAGTATTTGGAGTTGCGTGTAAGCATACTTGACAATATAATGTTCTTTTACACTATTTATTGTGTTTCCTGCGCTGTCTGATATTCTAATACAGTGTTCACACCAAACACGGTAAATCGCTCTATTCGCATGTTGGACGCTTGAACATTTTGAGTTTACTCATATCATTCGCGAGTGAAATTCGCTTTATTACAGACGCGAATTCTCATCATGGGAGGGGCTTCTGCCGCTCGCTCACGGCCCAACTAGAGCAAGCTTGATTGGTTATCGCGCCGCGAATTTTCGGCAAAGTTCAGATTTTAAATTCGAATCGCGCAATCCGCACCGCAATTAGGTCATTGCGTCTTTGCATTGACTTAACATGTGAATCAGTCGCGCTTAACGCTTCATTCGCGTTTGGTGTGAACACACTATAAGAGCTCTGTTTAAAATGCAATGCGTATTTGTCATGATCCTGCCACTCCTTGTCTTCGAGTCTTGTGGCAGTCCTATGTGTTTTGTGTGGAGAAAGAGCATTGTTTTGATTTGTCACGCCATGCTCTCTCTCCAGTCTCGCATCCTTAAGCCCCGCCCCCTTGTTTACCTGTTAGTGGCGCATTAGTGTTTAGTCTTGTCACCGTCCCTGGTCCATCTTTCCCTTAGTATTTCATTCCCCTCACCTGCCTCGTGTAATCCTCCTGTTAGCTTTCCTTTAGTGTTTCATTCATGTCACCTGCCACCACTGTCCCTGTGTAATCAGTCCTCGTTAGTGTTTCCCTATCTAGTCCCAGTTTCCATCTGTCCCTGGTCGGTTCATTGTCATTATCATCTTTGTCATTATTGTTCATTGCGACTCACCTTGTTGGATAACCCCTGTTCCTGTTTCCAAGTTTGTGGATTATAGTTGATTTACTATTGAGCTTTTCAGTTTTTTCCCCCTTGTGGAAAGTTTTCCTATTCATCTTTGTCTTGTTTTCCCCATTGAGGGTTTTTGGTTTAAATAAAGTTTTGTCATTTATCTCACGTCTGCCTGCGCTTGGGTTGTGTCCTAAACCGTGACAGAAGGAACCGACCAAAGAGAACCCAGAAGGCAGCCATGGACCGTGAGCAGTCTGCTTCTTCGTCCAGTCAAGACCACCAGCATTGGTGGAAATCGACCTCCGCCTTGATACAGCGGGCCGAGGTCCTTTCCCTCCTCAGGGAGATAGGACCCTGAGTGAGTATGCCAGAGCGTCTGTGGCGAGGTTTTCTGCCAGAGACTGATGAATGCCGTTTTCCTGGAGGGCCTCGTTAACCCTCCACCGTTGGAGGAATGGGAGAAGTTGATCCGTGGATCCTTTCAGGAGCAGGTCAGCGGCCTCTCCTCCAGCTGCCCTTCGGCCTCACGCTCCCCCCTGCTTCTGATCCCAGAGGGCCGTACCCTGAAGATCGGGGTTTTGGGCCACACCATCCGCCTCATCCTCTACAGCCTCCCCACCCCAGTCAGCTTCCATAGCAAGTGGGGAAGGCGAGAGTCCTGGGGGTCCCCTTCGGAGGCCTCCAAACCCGGAGTCAGCCACGCCCTTCACCTCCAGCCGACCAGATGGGTGGCAAGGCTGAAGAAGGAGAGGCAACGGAGGAGAGCGCGGGATCAAGGCCAGCAATCATGACAGAAATCCCCCCCTTAAGGAACGACAACCTGGTGTTACCTAAAGTAAAGAAAATAACCTAATTTGATCCGCTTTGTGATCATTACAAATAAAGTAAGTGGTCTTGAAGAGGATTCCTTTTTCTGTTTCTGACTTGACCGTTTTATTTGGACTCGGTCTTGACTTTGACTCGATCCTCTTTGGGCTTGGACTTGACTTTGACTCAAACATCTTTAGACTCTGTCTCGACTAGTCTTTGGACTTGACAAAGGTGTACTTGACTAATGCCCTGTATTCATCTGGGCCTGGCGTAATCTTGCCCTATCTTGGGATAGGTATCCCAAGGCGGGGGAAGAAGGCAGAAAGAGAATAATTAGCATAGTTGCTGTTCATTAATTGTTCTATTTAATTAACTGTTCTATCATTTAGCATATTGTGCAACAAGTGAATGATTGACTGAAAAGATGTGTCTTTAATCTAGATTTAAATTGGGAGAGTGTGTCTGACCCTCGAATAGTATCGCAAATGCCATTCCAGAGTTTAGGTGCTATGTATGAGAGAGCTCTACCCTCTTTGGTGGATTTAAATATTCTAGGCATAATCAAAAGTTCAGAGTTTTTAGATCTTAGAGTGCGTGATGGGTTATAGTGTGATAGAAACTCTGTTATGTAGAATGGGCTAAACTGTTTTAGGCTTTATTGGTAGTTAAAATAACTTTAAAGTCAATAAAATTCCTAAATTGGTAGCCAGTGAAGGGATGATCAAATTTAGGTTTTGTGTATTTTCTGGACCTGGTTAGAAATCTGGCAGCTGCATTCTGAACTAACTTTAGTTCTCTATCATCATCTCGTTTCGAGATCCACCTATTGGAAGGGCATCCGTACCTGGCTTCTGTAGAAGCATCCAGTTGCACCAAGTCTGGCTAGACAGACAGAAGCGCGAGCCCTATGCCAGGTTAGGACCCGTCCCCCTCACCTAATGCATAAAGGCTAGTGCACGCGCTACCTTTCCTCAGGCCTTCACTTGGCCAACAGAAGGACATATCTCCAATCAGCCTTCGCCAGTAATTTATGGTTGGTTGCTATTTATCTTCAATTGGTTGGCTTACCGCCCACGCTTGCCACCTTTTCTATTACCAGGATGCCTGACTGTTTCTACACTATGGATAAACAATCTGCTCCCCATCGTGGGCCTCCCAGAGTCTGCCATCTCTCAGTTCAGGAGAGGGACATTTTGGACAGCAAGCCCATCCCCGGGACGGTCCGCGTTAAAAGCTCTTGGCGATTGTCCCCTCATGCGCGAAGCACATGCGTTATTTTTGGAACCACCCGCTCGACCTGAAGCACAGCTTGATGAACAATAGTCAAGAAGAAGTAAGAGAAAAATATCTCTTACAGAGAAGAATAAAGAAATGCAAGTTGCAAAAATTAAATAACTTCAACAAAAGTTTACTTGTATTTAAACGAAATGGAAAACATATGTCAAATCTTCTAAGAGGACATTATTACAACCAACAGAGACATTATCTAATGAACTGCTCAATGCTATCATTGGAGATGTGGTAGGTCTTTCTGTAGATATCCAGCATGTTTATCCAGCACGCAAAATTTCAACACCATAGCAAGAAACATGATGAAGAGTGGATTTGTGTGTGGAGGCTTCTAGTTTTATTGTATGCAGAGCCTCAAGTCGATTGCAAGGAGTGACTAACTGTGAATCAGGCTATTTCTTCTATTTTGAAAGGTGCCTCAGAGTATTCAAGTGGGTCTTCTGTGAGGCGACAAGAGGCTGCAGCGGATGCTGCTGCAAGCCAGGCTGTTCTAGAAGTGTTCGAAGAACAAAATAGAGTACAACTGGAAATTCAGCTCTTAGAAGCTCAAGTTAAAAAAAGATGGCTGATCAAGAGGCAGCAGCTGCAAAACATCATTTAGAGCAAGAAGCTGAAGAATTGAAACAAAATTAAAAAGTTCAGATGGAAGAAGAACATAGAACTCTACAAAAAAAACTCTTGAGGAAAAACTAAGAAAAGTACAACATTTGGAAGCAGTGAAATGTCTGAAGGCACAACGGGCGAAAATGAAAGTGTATGATTAAAAAGAGGTCATAGAAGAAGATCAGAAAGACTTCCTGAAAATAGCTCCTGCACCACAAGCTGTGACAACGTCTTCCTCTAATGAAAGTACAGCAGATCTCGTGGTGGTTTAAGGTGGGTGCTTTACATTGAAGGGGGATCCATTGAAGTACAGTGACTGGAAACTTACCTTCAAAATGCTGATTGACTTGAAGAACATTCAAGATAAAGAGAAGATCTACTACCTCCATAGATACAGTATGTACTGTAAGTGGCAAAGTTAAGAAAGTAAAGGAATCCATTCACAATTGCAAAATCATAGGGATAAGCTCCAAACTTGGACTAAGATGAGCTCTAGAGACAGTTTTGAGCTCAGAGAAATTGTTGATTTTCTTCGTAGATATGAGCCTGCCATGGTTCACATCAAGGCATTGGAAATCTTTAATGATTGTAATGAGAACAGTTGGAATTGTAAGGTTGTTGAAATAGAAGAGGAGACTAACCAATTTCCCTCCTTTAGCCAGTTTGTCAAGTTTTTGACGAGAGAGGTGAAAATCGCCTGCAATCCTGTTACATCCTTACAAGCACTAGGTGAGGTTGAAAGTCAAAAGTTTCAAAAACGTCAAAGCATTGGAGCAAAGACCTTAATCACATGTACTAAATTAAATTTGTTCAAGCTCAAAAGTTATGCTTTGTTTGTCTTAAGCCTGAAAATTTCTCAAAGAATTGTAGGAGTGTCTGTGATGTGTGCCAAGATGCAATCAACCTGTCTGCATGAGGAGCAAATTAAAGAACCCGAAAAATTACACAAGTTAAGTAGAAGTCAATAAATGCACCAAGAAAGACCTTCATCAATACAATTTAAAGAAATAGCTACAGCTACAGCTCTCCTTCCAAGAGAAGTAGTTTCTGTCCATCAGAAGCAGCAGCTGTTGCAGTACAAACAAGTGACATGCTTCCGAATGAGCTAGAAATTCAAGATGGTGCTATTGTATACACTGGGTTAATATTAGTATTATTATTCACTTTATTCACATTCTTCAGTTTATTATTAAATGTAAGAATTGTAATACCATCTGTGGGAGACCGTTGCCTGTATAAAATCAGGGCGGGCAGGCTAATCTCACTCAAAACAAACTTTATCGCACTGAAACAGCAATCGTAAAACAACGTAAGTTAGTTCAACAGACTCTAGAAGCTATAGCTTTTACCTAAGGCTAAGCTATCAAGCTACTAGCTATCAAAACTATAAAGAAGTATCACTTACTACTACAGTAGCTAACGTTACATAATTAGATTAAAACATGAATGGTTACACACGAGCTATCCACATTTATGCACTTAGAGGGTTTATAACATTAAAAGAAGATATTAAAAAGAGCCAAAATACCTTGCAAAGGATGTGTTGCTCTTCATACCGCTACCCCGCTCTTGTGGTTCTGACTGTCTGCTCTGGCGGCCTTGATGGGCAGGTGCGTGGTACTTCAACTGAAAGTGATCAATAGAGGTGTCTTTCATCCTGGTGTGTAGAGACCGCCGACAGAGATAAGGCTTTACTCTGAAGCAAAACTTTTCTACCCGCAAAAAAGACAACATTTGTGGTTTTGTGATGAAGTTTTACTCTCAAACACAGAATATTTTATTCTGTGTATACGGGCCGTTCCATAATCTTTTTCCAGTTTGAAGTGGGAATTATCTAATTTCCGAGAGCACGTGAAACCTTGTCAAAGGGGCTCACTAACAAATACTGATGCAGAGGGTTTGACGTATGAATATTGATATTCATTTACTTTTTTGCATAGCTCTTAACAAACTTGGCTATAGAAATATGCAAGTGTATATGAAAATGTTTGGAGAAATTCGCAAATAAACGTATACGCTTTGTGATTCTGAATACGGCCATGCCTTTCACCGTTGTTTAGGTCCATTTAAACAATGCTTGATTTTTAATGATGTTTTATTGATTCTATATATGCTCTCAAAATACATTGTTCAGAATATATTTAAATGTATTTTAGTTGCAATTTACAAGTCTAGTCTCGTGGTTCATTTAGTTTGAGCAACACTGCCACACCACTAGGTGGTGGTAAAGCTCTGTGGTCCAATGTGCATGTACAAAACGACGCGTTGACGCGTAATTTGCGTGTTAACGCATAATACGCGTTAACGAGTTAGTTTCACACACACAAAAAAAGTTACACATTTTGTCCCCTTTGGCCTTCCATAATATACAGGCTACTTGGCATGTGACAAGTGAATATGTTGCTGACGTCCTTCTGCTAAACGCAGTCCTGTCTGCACCACTGCACGAGGTACATGCGAGGTTGTGGTATTGTCATAAAATGCACCTACAATCGAATCATATTCAACGGCACTACCATTTAAAAGCTTTCATTGCAGTCCACTAAAACTGACCCAGTCAGTTGCCCAGTAAAGCAGTTGCAAAATTTTTCATTTAAATTATGACATTTCTGTGACTGCTTCATACACAATTAAATACCCAAATGCATGTACTGTCATGGCGTGCAAAAAATGAGGCATTTAAAAACACAGGCTGGCTCGTGAAGTACATTCTGTTTGAAGCATTGACATCATTACATTATTTTGTGTCTTCAGCTGTGTGACTGCTGTTTACACATTGATCTGTGGGTGTACCTCTGGTCTACTGATGGATAGGAAGTACTGTGGGAGGACATGGAAAGTTAAGGGTATGGGATAACCAACCTCTCCTTTCCTGCCCACACCGGGCCAAGGGCCATCTGCACCCACATACAGGAAGAACAGTTACTTAGCAACATAAAGAGGATCTTCTGTCAGGTGCTTTGACAATACATTACTGTACATCATTCTGGAAAAAGTGTGAAATACAGTGTCATTGCTGCACACTGGAATAACTTTTGCCATAGACACGCACGTAAGCACACTCTTTATTTCTGTCTTTGTTACGGCCAACCAAACAAGTAACCACACAAGCAGAGTTAGGCTCTTGTGACAGACACATCGAACAGCAGGTGTGTCCTGTCATTCTGAAAGCTTTACTATAGCAGTGACATAAACACAACACTCCAGTGCATTGCTAATTTCAGAGCAAGGGACAGTGGGGACTTATTGTGTATTATATGCATTATATTTATTGTGAATGCACCACATACATAATTTAGTGTTTATTGCAAGAAGAAAATTGACAGGATTTTATGTCATAAAATTTGAAATATCTTCATCATTTTTTCACCCATATGTCATTTTTTCTTTCTTTTTTTTACTAATTGTGCTCTTCTTCATGCAATGAAAATGCTTGGAGTAAGTCAATCCAGATTTTGGGCATCTTGTGATGAATAAAAGCATAAGTTTGCAACAACTGAGGGTAAATCATTTGAGCCAAACTGCACAAGCATTCCATTGCTATCCAGTATATAATCCCCCTAACAAAATAATCTCTTTCTCCATTCTATAAAAAACAAATCCTGTTATACATTCAAAAGTCCTGTGACACATAAACGAACCTAGTGACAGATTTCTTTGAAACATCAAAAATATCAGTGAATTTAAAGAATACATTTGCCAAAAAATATATCTCAAACAAAACATATTTAATAATTTTGAGTGCAAGGCAGTAAATCAATCTAAGTATATCTGTGCACACTTTAGACAGCAGTGAGTTTCTTTTGTGACAAATTTAGTTGTTGCCCATTTTGATGAAGCGTTGTGATTTCTGCCGCACCATCTTGTATTGCTGGCGTGCAAACTGTGCATTCTCTATTCCCTGCTGTAGTTTCTGTAAAATGTGAAGCAAAAATGGTAAAAACTAGTTTTTTTTTTCATGTCATGTATGGTTACTCATGTGGGCATGCAAGCAGCAAAACTAGAGCAACCTGTATATCTACACAATTTGGCAATCTGTGAAAATTATTTCATTAAAACGATTGTTTTTCTTACTATGTAGATATTTTACGTTAAATAAAATTTAACTGTTAAAAGCAACATAGGCCTACTGTGCCATTTTTACAGTATAGGTTTTAATTTATAATTCGGGTTTCTGTGATTAGGTTACCTGGGCCATGGGTGCATGTTTGAAGTTTATCACTCTAACTAGCTCTTGTCCATCCTTCTTAATGATGTTCAGTTTGTTCTGTTCCTGTACCAACACCAACAAGTGGTGTTAAGCATTAATCATACATTTGTAACATTGTTATTACAAAGCCTGTAAAATCAGTAAACTAAATAAATGTAATAATGTACACACTAACTCTAAACACAGTATTTATATACCCGGTAATAAATCTTCAAATCTCCTCCTTCGGCACATGGAGGCCTTTGGAAATTTTCAAACTGACATTCCCATTCTTTATTGAAATGTCCAATCAAATCGATTTCCTTCACACACATCACCCTCCTGCATGATAAATAAGACAACACACACAGCGAGATGCAGTGAAATGTTAGCAATTGAAAGAAATACAGCAACAATTCAGCAATAATGAAAATGGTTTTCAAAATGCTATACTGTACCTGTTGGTGATGATGATGTTTGTTTTTCTGTGTGCTGGATACTCATAGTGCTCCCTGAAGATCTCTCCATCCAGTTGTTTAATCTCAGACCTCTGAAAAATATACATGCTCAATCTAACCAGCAGAAAGACACTCACTGCCATGACTGCATTCTTATATTCATTCAGTAAATTGTTCTCAAATAAACAATCAGCATACAATCAAAAAAACAATCATGTGAAAGGGAATTTATTTATTTCAGATCAGTTATTTTTGACCAATCACAGAAGCCAAGCAGGTTTTTTTAATGAATGCAATCACAACACAGTATTACAACAGAAATTATTTTAACGTGTTTAAGAACAACCATGTGTTTTATAAGTCATAAATTTAAAGTATATAGGAAAAAACATCAAACATTGATTTCAACATGCACTGTAAAATGATGATTGGGTATAAAAAAGTTTACATAAATTCATGTATTCACATGACTGAGCATAAACATTATGTTAATATGTGTATATATATATGATTTATATAGATTCTAATATTATCAGACTTGAAATGATTAAAAATGTATTTACAAACATGAATTTGAAGAAATTAAAATTAAGTCTATAATGCTAGACAAACTTTGCCAGTTCAACATTCTAATTCTAACAAAGGTGAATGTTATTTATTACTTTTAAACAATTGTATTGTTTGCTCTAAATAGTAAGTGTTGAAATGTTTTAATAATATACTGGAAAATATATTGTAAAAACAAAATAAATTTGCTATTGAGGTTGAGATTGAATGTAGTATTTGGTATTAACTGACAAATTTTTTTAAGTCTGATGTATAAATTTGGAAAAATGTATAACAGAGACAAAAGAAATCAAACTAGAAAGCAGCTTCAGATGCACAAGACAGACAGCTTCAGATGCAGACTTCGGATATTATATAATTTCTTAAACAAAACAATCTGACATTGTATTGTAGGTAGATCAGACTGAACTGGATCTAGCATTAAATATTCTGTTTGGTTAATTTGAACCTGCTACAAAATCATTGTGTTCTCAGCTGTCGTTAATAACATTAATCTGTACAATAATATTCCCATCCCACCCACATTTATTCTTCCTCAGGCTGCATTTGGGAAAGCACAGACAAGAGAGAAAAAGAGGATATGTTAAATTATATAAAGGAGTAAAACAAGAAGTTAACAAGATAAGAACAAGATTGACTTTAAAACAGGGTTGAAGTCATACAGCTTTTGAGCATATTAATTGATAATACATCATAATGATACATTAATTAAGTTATTTGATTGTTGTTAGTTTGTTAGTAGTTATTATTTTACTGTTGGCTGTAATCCATCTAGTAGTCCAATGACCTCACCTGAAAGAGGTCATAACCCTCTGACTCATTGTGGTTGTATGGGCGTATGATGCCGTCCTCTCGTATCAAACGTACTGGCCGTAATTTAGTCACCTCCTCTGTTGATTCTGCCACCCTGTAAATCAACAGTCAGCAACACATTAGATCACTCACACAAAGACAGCCATGATCTCCGGTTATATACACAACTGTATGTAAAACGTGTGGGCAATATTTGAGTCATCCTTAAGAACAAATAGTGTAAAGAAAATACTCAATAAAGGTTTGACTAAGCATGTCTGAACCGCCTTGAACTTAATGCATCCCAATAGTCATTTACCAGAAAAATCTACAGCTTACAAAGTTTCTTTGTGCCAATGCATGCAGTGATTTGATTCCTTCAGCCCTCTCTCACCTTTGGTTACCTCTACAGTGCGAGCATGAAAAGGCAACGTGATTAGTTGATATAAACTCTACAGTGCTCATAAGGTCATGTGTATAAGATGAAGTGTGTAATGAATGGATAGATGATTAAGCATTTGGGAATCACTGGGTTCAGGGAGGGACGGGGGGGGGGGGGAGCTTAGAGGAGTGTTGTGGTCTCACTGTTCCAGCTCGCCGTGAAGGATTTGACATGAAAGAGCCAAGGACAGAAAAACTGTGTAAACGACTGATAAGCAACTCATCTTGAAAAAGCAGAATTAAAGGCGTGGGTAGACAATGAGATTGGTTAGCATGGTTATTGAATGCCATTGAAATCAAAATGCTTGTTTTCCCATTGGCTGAAGAGAGCCTTTGTTACACCAGGCAACTTTGCAGTGCTGTATCAAAAATTCCAGTGTATCAACAGTGCAGTGAGCTCGTGCAGTGGACTTTGTCTGACAAGCAGAGCAGTCGGAGAAAGAATGACAAAAGTCTCTTTTACCTCAATTATAATTGTTCTGTTCAAGCTTTTTGTTTATTACAGAAACGTCCAGGGCGGTTCTAGGGTGACTTTAGAAGTCCATGTCTCTGGGCTACCGAATATTCCAGTTTAAATAGTTGTACTCTCTGTGTGTCACTCTCTATTTGAGAGTCAACATTTAAATTTATGAACTTGACGTAAAACGTGAACGGCCCCTAAACTGACTCTTACAGGGCATGGTAATAAAAACATTCGGGGCGTCAGCCCCCTTAGCTGAACCCTAGTGCTGCCTGGAAATGTCCCCAACCTTAAGTTTTAAACTTTTGTTCACAAAGAAATCCAAAATGAAACTGCAATGCTATAAAAAACAGATACTATACTAAACAGATAAGATTCTGAAGTTAAGACATTTCAAACCTTTACTTGTCTGATCTGATAAAAACTACAACCTGTTATTTTTGCCTCTCTATCGTCATCTCTATTTGAAACATAAAAAACCTGCAGACTGCTTTACATACGCATCCTTACGCGTGTTGATGTTACATGACATCAAACTGATATTTCATGTGAAACCGTACCTGACTGTATTAATAATAAATCACTGTTACTCTGTGAATCGGGGTAAGGTGGTGAGATGCACGGATACTTTTTATGTACTTAATAAATAACTGATTCTGTTTGTTTTGATCCCAACAATTTACGGATTGTAGCTTTACATGTGTGAGCATTCGTATGCATCACTTTGTACATTTCCATTGCACTCACAAACGTGTCTGCAGTGTGCTGCTCTGCTCATTAGATGGACCAGTTAAAAGGGGTGTAGAAATCAGAAGCAATGTCATGATGATGGACAAATAGGGACATGTAGATTAATCCCAGTATAGGGGGATTCTTGATCTGTACATCCTTTGCTTCCCATGATGCAATGCTTACCTTTCAATCAATCACACCCTGTAAATTCAAAATTGTTTCATGCCACTACATTATCAACTGTTCAGGACCAAGGAAACAGAAAATCCCAAGCAAACCTGGCTGGGTTAATGCAGCAGAGGGATTTATCTCTCTGGATTACATAGACATGACCTTGGACCTTTCATTCAGACACACATAAACTCTCTCTTCGGCCATTCAGACCTTCATAGATGCACATGTCTGTACACATACAAACTCGCATCCACACAAATACTCACTGAACTAAAAGCACAAACACATCCAGGAATTAATTTATGAAAAACATGAAAGAAAGAGTAAAAAAATGAATTAGTTGACACACAGTAAAACGAAAGCAACACTACACCAAGAACAACAACGAAAAACATTAAGAACACACAAAAAACACACAGAATCTGACACTGACACAGTTAGAGACAGCTCTGAAAAACAGCCACATTTCTTTGATTAGAAAATTCTAATCAAATATTACATTTTCATATTTTGTCTATAACTTGTGTTAGATAATGCACTGTAGTTGTGGTGAACAGCCAATTCTCTTCACTGAATGTGTGTGTTTGTGAACATACAATCAGATACAATACATACAATGCTTATGTGTGTGTTTCTTACCTCTGAATGCCTTGAAAAGTGCTGCTTGCCATGTCTACAATGCCCCCTGTAGGTCTGGCTACCACTCCAACCAGGCCTTTCCCAATGCCCTTGAAGAAGCCTGCAGCCCCCTCTTTCTTTGCCCCTAAACCAATGGCACATCTTTTTTATATGTAGTATACGCTACCATTCAAAAAGGAATGACTAAGTTATCCTTTTTAATTGTCCAGTTTCAAGGCATCTATTTCAAAAGCATTATATAAAGTAACATTTTGGTTTTGTAGTGAAATAAATTGTGTTGGAACTGAAGGATTCTAACATTTATAGGCAGATTGTATGGCATGGCACAAACATATTTTTGTCTACAAAACTCATTTCAGACATCAGATCAAAAGGTTTTTAAGATCATGATATCGGTCAACCAATTATAACTTTTGACCAGTATGGTACAGTATATTCACTCATTGTTTCTGTCCTTCTGAAACCTTGTATCTTCATATTTTGTGATTTAAATCTTTTGACCATAAATTATTATTATTAGTCAACCTTTATGTTTGTCACTGGGTTTTGCAAAAATCCAACCAATGAAAATGATTAAATATTGCCCGTCAACTAAGCCAACACAATATTTAGTCGTTTAAAAAGTACTGTACAGTGTTTCTTTTATTCCTTGTTAAACAGTGAATTTCGGTTATTACTTTATCAAAACAACCCAACTGCAGTTTGATTGACATTACTTGTAATGAACAATAAAACATGATTATTGAATTTAAAAAAAAAGAGTTATCAGTTTTTGCTAATTATCTCTTCATTTATAGTTTTAAATATTTGTAAATTTACAATGTTAAAGTATTACATATCTTATTCCCATTATTGCATGTAAAAAGTGTTACATGTGTGAAACCACTGTACCTTCCACCGGTTTGGTCAAAATTCCTGTTACGCCACCAACCACTCCCTAACAACAGATTTAATTAAAACATCTTCAGACATCATGTATCAAGCTTATGTACAATACTGACAACTGAATGATCAAGAGCTCCCGCATGTCATCAGTTTGATTTAAAATATTTGTCTACTCGTGCTCAATACCTTGAAGAAGCCCATTCCTCCTTTAGCCAGACTCTCCCCGAAATCTTTAGTGGGTCTGTTCATCTCCTCCCTCCTCTTCTGCTGATATTCTTTGTCCATAGTAATGGCAGCCAAGCCTTTGCCTACAGAGCCTGTTATACGAGACACCATCCCAGCTGCGCCCCCTAGGATGAAAAACAAGACAATTCAGTGAAGATCTTCGGTAAATATACTGTATGTATGAGAAAAGCTGGCGGGCTTACCAACTGTGTGTCCTAGTAAACTACGGACACCAATAACTAAACCTTCTGCAAATTCTTCAGGTCCCTGAACAGCCCCCTGCGTACACAAACGACACAAATGTGATCAACGTTGAACAGAACACACTTAATACAACTTGATAAACGTCCAACAGTGTACAGAAGAATGACAGCTTTCATCTAGACTGTTTCAGTTTAAAAGAGAAGTTAAGATACTGGCTGACAGCAGCACAGATAAATGGTTTGTCTTAGGCCTGACATGTTACATTCTTGTTCTGCTATCTAAGCTCACACAGTACAGTATGTCTACAATCACAAACAAACTCACATTAATATTAATTTACATGAAAAAGTGCTCAACGTGTGTCTAACCTGGATGGGCTCATAAAAGAAAGCCTCTACTCCTTCTGACAGGCCGCGAATCAGTCCGAAAGGATTTCCAAGAACATCCAAACCCAAAACCAGCACATACATCTGTGTCAGGAACTACGAGGGGAAAAGACATTCTGAACTTCTGTCTTTCTTGCAGTGACATTGACTATGAAAATGCATTATACAGTAGATATGTATTCGGTCGTGTAATAAACACGCTGAGGTGTAAAGGTGTATTTGGATCACCCACTTGTTCAGTGTAGTGTCTTATCACCGCCCACATCAGTTTCTCTCGCCGGTAAAACTGATATTTCACCTCAAAATAAGCCAGTCTGGAAAAAAGAGCAAGAGAAATGTGTGAATTGAAGCCCAGGTGAATTTTATTTGCTAACAGCATTAGTGAGCCTGAGGAAATCTCACTTGAAGATCAAATCGTCCACATCGGTGAGCGTGGCCCCAATGCTTTTGAGCAGGAGGTTGACGGACTGGATGGCGACCATATCGCCCTGTTCAGACTCATCTCCACTGGAGCCCAGAGACAGACTCAGGTGCAGCTATACAAACACACAAATAGTTTCTTGAGTCATACATGATAATAAAGAGTTTCTCCGTGTCTTTCACACGGTGTACTGTTCATCCTTGTAATTGCACATTCTCTGAATACATATTCATGCTTGTCCTTCAAAAATATGTAGTTTTTACACTGTAACAGAAATGCATTCTATTGTGTATTTACACTGTACTTAATAGTAAGCACATAAAAATAAGACTGAATATCACTGAGTATTACTATACTCAATCTTTTACCAGACAATATGAACATTCAGGAAAATACTATTATTTTAAAAGGATAGTTCACCCAAAAATGAATATTATGTCATCATTTACTCCCCCTCAAATTATTGCAAACCTGTATACATTTCTTTGGTCTGCTAAACACAAAAGAGGATATTTCGAAGAATGTCAGTAACCAAGCAGACTTCGTCCTCCCATTGACTCCCATAGTATTTATTTTCCCAACTATGGCAGTAAATGAGGGATGACATCCGTTTGGATTCTGACATTACTCCAAATAACTTTCGTGTTCAGCAGAACAAAGACATTTATACAGGTTTGGAACAATCTGAGGCGGGTAAATTAGAAAAGAAGTTTTTGTTAAACTATCCCCTTAAAAATATATCAAATCATTTGGTTAAAATGTGATTTAACTGTATTCCTCTTTGTTTTAAATATTGACATAAGGATAAGAATTATTAAAAGAAAAAATCCAGTTAATCACACCTACATTACCTGCTAACTGTGATGACATTATAAGTGCTCCTAATACGTGTGTGGCACACATTAAATAACTGTTTAAGAAATACACATTCCTCATGCAATACACCGTAAACCGCCTCGAAGGTGAAAATGCAGTGCAATTTCTGTGGCACCAACTAGAATTTAACTCAATGAAAACATTGGCCCAGCCAGTGGAATGTGTTTGGGGTGGGTCTTATGTTTCAAAAATGGCCGTAGAGGGGAGTGTTTATAACTTATTTGACAAAAAATAACTATTATTGCATTTCAGAATCTTTCATTGCATTTTCAGAATTTCTGTTTGGATCTGCTAGTGGTTCAGAAATGCTAAACTGTACAGCGTAACACTACAAACATTTGGTTACAGCAGTCCAATCATGGGTTAGCGTGTGGAAGACTGACTCAAGGGAGCAGATTTCTGTGCCAAGTGATGTGGAAGAGGACATGTGTTGTGATTTATAAAGAGCCGTGGTGCTGATTTATTACTTTAATGGGCGAGATGTGGAAATGCTCGAAGAAGTTCAGCCCTGAGGTGTCTGTCATTGAGCTCTCCATCAGCTGAGCCTGTAACGCGTCCAGATCCTTC
This sequence comes from Barbatula barbatula, assembly GCF_947034865.1. NCBI lineage: Eukaryota > Metazoa > Chordata > Actinopteri > Cypriniformes > Nemacheilidae > Barbatula > Barbatula barbatula. Next base: position 20,719,812 of record NC_136766.1, on the reverse strand, counting down.
TCTATCAGCTTATTCTGATGCACAGAGAAACACACACAACCCATATGTGTAGATACACATTGCATAAAGCCACAAGAAAGCAGAGGAATTCAAGTCAGGTCTGATTATTCAATAAAGGATGGCTTTATTACGTAAGTAACAGTATATCACCTTCTCTTTGTTGTCCTGGGAGTCAGTGGTGGGTGTGAACATGGCGACGATCGCCCCCAAAAAACCCTGATCGATCTTCACCGCCATTTCCTGCACTAATGCCATGAAGTACCTATACAGTAGATCAGCAGTTTTTGATTTTACACAGGACACTGACATATTTCAAAATGCGGTCTGGTTAGTGTAAATCTATGGATCAGTCCATGTGAGACTGAAACATAAGAAAATCATGTAAGCACAACTCACTTAAACTGCAGGACTTGACTGTGCTCATTAAACCTTGTGATGATGCTCACGTCGATAAATGGCTTTGGCTCTAAACAAATAGATTTCAGATTTTTTATCCACCTAAAAATACTACAAATATATTAGCTTAGATGCAGTGTTGCTGGTGTAGTGTTTATACCGGTGTCTTGAACAATAGATTTTGGAAGAGGAACAGGATGAAACACGGTGGGAAATATTGCTCCAGCCAGCTGATTATCCACCTGAAACAAAAGTTGAACAATAATGAACTACTGCCAAAAATGACATGAGTGTGACATTCAACAAGTAAAAGTTCAGTGTTTATGGGTGTCACCTGAAGCCAGTACAGCTGTGCACGTAAACTCCTCTGATGTGGCGACTGTTTTAACTCAACGTGAATGCCAGGCAGGAAGTTTCTCCTTATGGTGCAAGAAAAAGGTTGTCTCATCAACATGGGCACCCTTTCAAAGTTCACCTGTTTAATAAAACAAAACAAGGAACATTACCCTCATGGGCGTTATGTAATAAAGTCCTAAAAATCAAATGATTGATTCATAATGCACTTAATAAACCTGTCCAACAAAATGCTTCAGGTTTAAAACTTCAGGTAATATAAGAAAGAAAAGCATGTTCATAGGCAAGTCAAGCTATTCAACACATCCGTGTCAACATCATGTTTGAATAAGAAATGAATCAACAAAGCGAGCCAGTCAAGCCAGTTAACAGCGACACTAATCACCTCTAGGCCAGTTTCCAGTTTAATCCATCCTGCTTCACTCTTGCTGTTGATGTGGCTCTGGTAAGCCTTCTCCAGCAGTCCAATGTTTTTGTGGTTAAATGATTTCCAACGGTTCTTTGGCCTCATCTCCCAGACCACACCGGAGCTAAAAGAGAATTACAAACATCATCCGAAGTCAAATTTGTTAATGTATTAAACATGTTTTTGCTTTTGTGTTTATCTACAGTACCTGGTGATGCCAACGTATGCTATCTCCTGCCTGAGGTCACTGTTGATGAGTGACAGACCTAAATTCTGTAACGAGATGTTGACTTCCTGCTGGAACTGCTCCAGCTCCTCCGCCTGCCGTGCTTTCGTCACTATGCCGACATCTTCAGTGAAGATGAGCACCCGCTGTCGGCCATCCAGGAAAGACACCCAATGTATCTCAACTAGGCTGTTGTAGGCAAACTGACCACATTCATCCTAAAGAAAACAGCACAGGAATGACATCAGAGTCACCTAAGAATCCCCTGTGAATTGAATTACCCAGAAAGCCTCTCTAACCTTCACAAGGTCTAGTTCTCCAGAGTGTTCCTGACAGGTCCAGCAAAGCTTTCTCACACCTGCTGGATCATCCCATGCAAACCGCTGAGCTTCACCGGTTTTAAGTTCCCAAGACTTCTCACAGCCTCTGAACAAACACAAGGACATAAACACACACATAGTCCCATACATTGATATCAGAGTTCAGGTGGAAAAAAATATTTTGAGATGTGAAAAAAGACACGTTTAACATAGACAGTTAAAAACAGCAATATACAATTTTTAACTCATTCCAGGCTTTTGCGTTTTAATAAGTTATCTATTAACTCAAGGTTGTGCTGACCTCTGGCTGAAGTTGACAGTAGCGGTGGGCGTGTGATTCACTAGCAGAGCGGGTGCGGCTCCATCATAGTAATCAATGAAGCTGATGACAGTGGAGTGGTCTGCGATATTCACATCCACAATTACACCACCATACTGTGAGCAAACACAAGATTCTGCTTTAAAATCATCAACATTACATAGGGCAGGTTTAAAAAAAAAAAACCTTCTAAAGATATTTCTCCTCCAGCAGAAATGCCCACCTGATCCATACGCAGCAGTGTTCCATTATCCTGCTTGTTGTAGAAGAACGATTTTGAGGTAGATTCAGATCCCACAACTCGCACACACAGCTTCCCAGTGCTGGACTCAGGCCACAAAGGCAAACACTGCCGTACACACACAACTGTACAGTTAACACTCACATTCAAGTCACCTTTGAGACGATTTTGTTCAGAGAATGCAGATCTGACCTCAGTGGACGGGATGTAATGCCACTTCTTGCTCAAGTCATTGTTGTTCTGCACTTCTCCAACCTCCAGCTCAAAGGAGGACTTGTTGACCAGCGTGTAGAATGGACTCATGGTTACAATCCGTGTCAGATTAAAGCTGCTCATCTGGATGCTGACCCCCACCTTGGAAATCAAATGGGTTTCAGACGGCATGCACAGACACAGAGACTCGTGGCATTAAACATCTTCAAAGCGTTTACCAGGTAGTCCCCGCCTTTGTCTGGACAGCGCACGCAACCGTAACTGCCAACAGTGTCCAGCGAGAACCCGTCCGACCAGGAGCTTGTGGACACACAGAGCTGCAGCTGGGATAAAAATTCAGTTTGTTTAGCTATTAACTGTGATACACTGTGACATAAAGGGACAGTTCACCCATAAATGAAAATTCTGTCGTGAATTATTCACTCTCGGATTGTTCCAAACCAGAATAAATGTCTTTATTCAGTTGAACACAAAGACAAATATTTGGAAGAATGTAAGTAGCTGACAATTCTGGGACATCGTTGACTACCATGTAAGGAAAGAATTTTAATGTAGTCAATGGTGCCCCAGAACTGTTCATTCCAAAATTCCTCAAAATATCTTTTTTAGTATTCTACACAAAAAAAGGTACACAATAAATGTTCCTACTATGGTATTCAATGCTGCCTCAGAATTGTCAGTTGCTAACATTTTTCCAAATATCTTTATTTATGTTCAACCCAACAAAGAAATGTATACAGATTTTGAACAGCTAGAGGCTGAGTAATTCATGAAAGAGCTTTCATTTTTGGGTGAACTATCCCTTCAAATGGTGGACAAACTCTCAAACAACTGGAATAAAATTATAATAAAACATGTATTCCATTAAATGCCAGAGCCCAGGGAGCAGTCCAACCTTATTCTTGCTGAAGAAATTCTTCTTTTTGAAGGAGAACAGAATGACGTCTCTAAAGTCAGACGGATGTTTCACGCACGTGTCCTCTGTGCGATACTGCAGCACACGGGATGTCTTATTGATGATCCAGTATGGACTGTAGATGGACAGGACCATTTTGGCACTTGCACGGGACACATGCACACACACATCCACGTTCAATTCATCGGAGTTGTCACAGGTCAGGCAGACAGAAAAGAACTCTGGCATGTCGCTGCTGATCTTCATACGACCACTCCAGTTGCGTCCCTGGTATTTCATCAACACAAGCTCCATTATTTCACCGTTAATGTGTGAGTTTAGCAAATCTGCCGTACTGCCTTCCTGAAGCTCGTAGAAATCAGGAGAACCCTGAGAGAAAAGTAATATGGTTTGTGGTCTCAAACTAGTCGACTTGCTTGGCCAATTGTTCTGAAGTTTAAACATAGTTAAAATAATATTAATACCTCCAGCAAGTAGTGTATCGAGTAAGGCAACAGGTTTTTGACGGTAACTGCTGGGTGCAGGTGGATGATATAAGCAGGGTCCCAGTCTCCCTCCCCGTGGCTGTCGATGTGACTCAGGTCATCGGGCACAGCCAGCGTGTTCACCACAAGCGGCAGGAAGCTGCTATCTCTGGCGGGACACTGCAACACTGCGTGAACCTCCGAGCTCACGTGCACTTGCTCCTTCCATGAGATGCAAGTGGATGACGCTTGATATTGATCTTCTAAAGGACCGAGAGGCAGCAAAAACAACTGACTCCTAAAAGAAAACACAGAGAAAACATTATTAACAAAGCATTAACAAAGAAATGTGTAATATGCAAGTATCATTTGGACATGGTTGTCAGAAACACAGAAGAGATATTACTGATTTAGAAGTCTATTCTAAACAAGAGGGTGATAAAAGAAAAGAATGACCGATAGAAACCCGGGTTTCCGTTTCTGCTTCACACCTGTAAGCTTCCAGAGGAACATGACACTCCGTCTCAGGCTCAGCGTTGCCTACGTTCACCATCACTCCAAGCTCAGAGGAATACTTCAGAAGGGCAAACGGCACCAGGAAATGGTTCTTTATCTGTAAACATAAAGCAGTCATGATGATTTTAATGTTTTCAGATGAACAATCATATGATTATTCTGACATGTGAAGAGATGGATGAGAATGACACACCTGCAGGGGAGAGCGTACTGTGATGACTTTGTTGCCCTCACTGGCATCGATCTGAAGCAACACGGACACAGCTTCTTCTTGAATGGGTTTTCTAACGTTATAGAGTCTGCGGCCGGGTTTACCCAGTGGAATATTGGAAATCTCACTGTAACCTGTGGGAACTGTGCAGGAGATTTATACATTACTAATGGGTTACTGGGAAATATTAAGGCTGGGATATTATGTCATTTTCTCTCACTATATCTGTATTATCACTCCCATAATATTTATGGTTTATAGCTGTGTAATGAGACAAAGTTTTGATAAGAAACTTAAAAAAAAACAATCAAAGTACTGCATTTAAGATAATATGATGGATTCTACAGCGTTTGAATAGGTAACTTAAATAAAAACATTTCATTCATTTCAAGTTCAGGTTGTGAATCTTCGGTTTATTGGGTGTATGTTGTTACTGACCTATGCTGAGATTGAACAGGCAGCTTTCCTGCCTTTGCAGGGCAGAAAGTCGTGATGAACGTTCGAAGGTGGAATGTTCTAGATCAATATTCTTATCCACAGCTAATTCATGTAGTTTAACCGACGAGGACGAGCCGACCAGACGGAGGTTGGAACTGTGCTGAACGATGAGAGGAATGCCTAATGCATTGCGGATGGTAAAGGCAGATTTCTCCTTCAGAGTGTGGTCGAACGTAGAGGCTGTGCTCTCTGAGAATGCCTGACAAGTCAAGTCAAAGAAGAAAAAGTTCAATGTTTTTATTTGGTTTTATTTATTACACATTTAACAGAAAACTATATCCACAATGCTTAAAGGGATGGTTCACCCAAAAAATGAAAATTGTATCATCATTTATTCATGCTTATGTCATTTCAAACCTGTATAAGTTTCTGCAGAACACAGAAGATATTTTTAAGAACTTTGCAAACCAAACCATGGCGGTACCCATTGAATTGGTTTTTGTGTCCATACCATAGAAGTGAATGTGTACCACTATTGTTTGGTTACCAACATACTTCAAAACATAGAAAGAAACTCATACAGGTTTTTTGTGTGAACTATATTTCATAATGCATTCTTATCATTTGTGAATGCTGTTTGCTGGACTAAAATGTTTACCTTCGCCAGGTTGTTGAAGACATTGAGACTGCACTTGGACACTGTGACGTTCATGGTGTCTTTGGAACATATGGTGATGGCTGTGCGAGGTTCTGGCAGCATAATAAAATCATCCCCAGGAACTGGACTTTTATCTTGAACGGGGTTATTCTTCATCTACACACACATGCACCAGCTCAACAATCTGCCATATATTTCACAGGATAGCAGTATGGGTTCATATTTTCACATTTAGAATATTTCACAACAAAAAAGAAAAAGAATGACTGGAAGAAAGAGACTGAGAAAGAGATTTTCTACCATTAATTTGAGGTTCCACCTCCGTTTTCCATTGTCTACCCTCTCAAGCAATGGCTCCCATACTGCATGAGTCTCATTAAAAGAATTCACCTAAAACAAAACACACATTCAATATAATCCATCTCCAAATAAAATAAAAAGTCAGTATGAGCACAAACACACCTCCAGAGTCATATCTGCAGAGACACTGAGCAATGATGACCAGTTGCGAGCATTGCCGGTGAATGATGATTCTGCAAGCAGAAGAGGAACGGTCTGATGTCCCAAACCAGACTCCAGCGTAACCTGAACCACTTTAACATTCACCCCAAAACTCTCTCCGTCCCTGCTGCTGTCCACATCTTTGAAGCTCTCAGTGACCTCAGAGGCTGTGTCCACACCCAGGAACCAGTAGTTAGTGTTAGCAATGTTCATCACAGACCAAAGGCTGTTCAGGTCATTGGAGGACTGCTGTGATGCCTCTTCCTTCGGTTTGGTCATAGCCGCCATGATGGTAATGACGGTGTTAAGAATGATAGGAGAGATCTGAGAAAAAAACATGTTAGCTCAACACAAGCTCAATCCCCAAATTTATATTATTTGAATTGTAAGATGAATGTGTATCATTACAGCCCTATTAATAATATTTATACATATTTTATAGGATTTTTATGAGTCTTATAATAAGTCAAATATTGTCTAAATATGGCCAAAATAACACATTTAACATGTTGGAGTTTAAACATAATTTATTGTCTTCACAAATATTGTAAAGACAATAACTAAAACATCATGTTTCAGCATGTTTCAATTGGCCTGAGGATGCAGTCACATAATATGCATTTGTTAAGGACAAAAAGACATCACTTACTTTTACTATGACCTCCTCTACAGTTACTGAACCAGTTAATGGGGCATTTGTTGGCATTTTGGTCTCAAGTTCAACAGAGCATGGCCTCAGCACCTACAGTACAACAAATATATATGATTTCCAAAGCATTTCGACGCAGCTATCTATAACATGCAATATATTTACAAATATATAATATAAACATGTACTAAAAACCATAAACATACAGTGGTCACGGCTTTGTCACCATCTTCTCTAATGAAGGGGCAGGCAAGAACTTTGAGGTTTCTAACACTGGCTTTCATAGTCTGACCGATCTCTTCAGACATTAGATTGAAGTCACACTGGAATGAAGCGACCAGAGCAGGAGCATCTGCCTTTTTCAGGTTAGCTACAAACACTACCTCTGGGTCCACCACAACTGCCCGCAACCTGGTTTTCTGCCCCGAGTCTGGTAGAAACAAAAATGTTAACCTTTGGCAATCATCTTAATTGTTCTTCCAAAGAAATGAAATTTACAAACAGAAATGTGGTTTCATCAGTCCTGTTCACACCTGCTCTAGTTTCACTCTGAGGCTCTGAGACGTGTTTGAGCATCAGCTGACTGGTTTTGTCTCGCTGTGTAGGTGGGCTTGTGGGCAGAGCTTGAACGAAAAAGTCCCCGACGGCCATAAGGAACTCCACGCTAGCACACAGATAGAGCTTCTGTAGTACAGCGACCACAGAGCGCTCTTCCTCACTCTGAGAATACTTCACATCTATCATGGGCTCTGATGTCTCCTCGTCACGTCTCCCCAGCATCCTGCAATGCAACATCATCAAAAAGCGAACTGTATACAAACACGATTCGTAGCTGTATAAGTTGCTGTTGGGTAGCATTAAAGGAATTGTTTACTTTCACCATACATTTTCATGAAAATTTACTCATACATGTACATCTTGGATGACAACAGGGTATGTATTTTTTCTTTAGTCGAAAAGAAATTAATCCTGGAATGTTTTCATCAAAAACCTTATTCTCCATATAAAGGACTTCAATGGACTCCAAAAGTTTGAACGTCAAAATTACAGTTTCAGTGCAGCTTCAAAGGGCTTTAAACGATACCAAACGGTGAATAAGGGTCTTATCTAGCGAAATGATGGGAAAAAATGTATATGCTTTATAAACACAAATGCTCGCCTTTCTCCGTATCGCGTTCACGACTTCACGGAATTTACGTTGAAAATGTCACACTTGACGTAGGCAGAATCCAGGATTTCTGACCATTTTAAACAAAAAACTGACACAAAGACAATTGAATATGTGTCACTGAACATTCAACAACTTTTGAACGATCCTCCTTCTCCACATTTGTACACTCGGTACTTCCGCCTACGTCAAGTGTGACCTTTTCAACGTAATTACTAATTACGTGAAGTCATAAAAACGCTTCGCAGAACAGAGCAAGGGTAGCATTTGTGTTTATAAAGAATAACTTTTTTTTTTTTAGAAAATGACCCATCATTTCGCTAAATAAGACCCTTGATCATCGTCTGGTATCATTTAAAGCCCTTTGAAGCTGCACTGAAACTGTAATTTTGACCTTCAACCGTTTGGAGTCCATTGAAGTCCAATATATGGAGAATAAATCTGGAATGTTTTCATCAAAAACTTTAATTTCTTTTCGACTAAAGAAAAAATACATATACATCTTGGATGACAACAGGGGTGAGGTAATTATCACAAAAATGTATGTTGAAAGTGAACAATTTATTTTCATTTTTGGGTGAACTATCACTCGAATAGATGTTTCTGTAAGATGTGTGAGAGTGGATAACCTGGATGTGACTCTCTTAATACCGCTCCTCCTGTCATCCAGCGTGCATGTGGTGAGGATTGTGCAAACCTCCAGATTGCCATTACAAAACATTTTACCAGAAGTCTTCATTTTACAGAGCATGAATTCTCCTAAACACAACTGCTCCTCATGTGCAGAGGGCTACAAAAAAGAAAGACAGATTTATAAATCAAAAACTTTTAGATTTTCACAGCGAGATTTAAAGAAAAACTACAAATAGTTTACTCATGTTATTCCAAACCCGTATGCAGATTTGGTTTCTAGCTATAATATTATATCAAGCATTGCAAGAAGCATTGGGAAGCTATGGGAGACCAAATGTGCTTTGTTGTTAAAGACATCAAACCTGTTCCAATGGCATCATTTTTTAGCTTTATACGTGGAGATTTTCAGTCAATAGTTGTTCAAGTTTCTATCTGTTCTCACCTGCTCTGGGTCATTATTATAGAGAGTAAGACCAAGTGATTCAACATTAAAGCTGAATTTGACACTCTCCAAGATCTCTGTTTCCTTGGGTTTATTTTCTACCAGCTTCTCTACAACAATTTCAGACCCTGTGCAAAACAAATCCAGACATCTCATTAACTTCCTCTCAGGTTAAGATAAGAAAGTACAACAGCAGCATTAAACAGAACATTTATCTGTGTATTCTCTCACCAGTCTGGGTGCGAGTTCTGATCAGCTCGCTCTCTTGTTTGAGGGCCTGTGCATCACGCTGAACGTCACTCGCTTCTCCAATGTTCTCCATCAGAATCCGCAGCAGCACGGTCAGGTCATCTTGACTCAAGGCCACCTGGAACACAGATAGACAGAGTTCAGTTTCCATGCTGAGAGAGAAAACTGGAGTTTCTGACAATCCCTCCAGCTCTGATTATAACCAGACCTCGGGAATACAGATCAGCCAAAAGTAAATTAATCACCAAAGACAGACAGAAAGTGAGATTAGATATTGATCAAAGGCAAGGAACGGTTGCTGACACTACATGTACAGACCTTCATGGGCTTCAGATCTCCATCCACCTCTATGGCAGCCATTTTCTGGTACCACGATGCTGCCAGATTACGTTTGACAGACAGAACCAGGTTAACTGGCTCCAACAGTTTGGAACTAGGCTGATTTGAGTCCTGCTCCATGGAAATTCTGAGGATATTGAAGAAAGGTTGAGTAACGGAAACAGATGAGGCATGCAGAGTTATTATGGATGACTAGAATCTGGCCTTTTGAAAATATGAACTTCAATATTTTTTACCTCATTTAAAATAGTTAAAGAATACAAAGAAATTTTAAAGCTATTTTGTTTTGAATGATGTAGATTCATAAAAACTCTTTTAGTGGTTTATTCTTTTTATTTTGGAGGAAATACCCGGCTTTCTTTTTCTCCCATGTAACTGGACACTGAAGGCTTTAAGGAGTAAAAGCAACCTAAAACAGCAGATTAAGTTGTTTTCTTTTTACTTGTATATGGTTTATGTATTGCCTTTTTAAGGCAACCTCAGTGTGTGGTCCTGGAAAACCCTACAGTATGTGCACCAAATGACCCCACAAAGATGATATTAAACATTAAATTTACCTTGCAGGGTCATTTTGTGGAAAAAAAACTATAAAATATAGTGATGGGATTTGTTTAGGGGGTGAGGCCTATGGGATGAAATATACAGTATATAAGGTATAAAAATCCTTATGTGTGTGGAAAGTCCCCACAATTTAACATATTGTATAATGTATACAGTAGAACATGCATGTGTGTTAACGGCGAAATTCTGATTCAAGACTACAAGTCATGGCACAACCTTAACAGCTCACAGATACAACACAGATGTTTGTACTCTCAAGTCGAATTTTTTTAGTCATGTATCAAAATGGTACCGATGCACAGGTTGCTTTAAAGACACGCAGATGCTTAAATCCTTCAACACTTTTGCATGAGGAATACATTTAACTTGCAAAGCTCTACATAGGCATTGCGAAGTACAATTTTTTTTGGCTTTTGCATAATGCTGCTTTCATGCTGATAAATGTCAGTATTAAATACTGCCGTGTTGGCCACCACAGCATGAGAAATGCTTGAATGCACCTATAATTTAATAATCAGACCTCGAAAGGACATAAACACATTTGAATTTCAACTCAGGGTCTTAAAAAAGATTTGTTTCATTTTTATGTGGCAGTACCTGGACAGTTTTAGCTGAGTGAGCTCTATATCCATATTATCAATGACAGCAGGCAGTGGAAGACCTTCCACTGGGAGCAGAGAGAAGCGGTTTCCCACAGTAATGAGCCCCAGGTCCGCCTCCACAGCATTATGGGATGTTGAAGACTGGGGGATGATGATAAGGGGGGCCTTCAGTTTGATGTCCATGGCGAGTCTGAAACTCTTCTGAGCGAAATCTCTCACACTCGAAGCTGCTTTCTCAGCGGCCTGAGCCGTGGCGGCACTGAGAGCCTCTTTAGCTGTCTGGAAGTTGTTACTAAAATTCTGTGCAGGGAAGAAAATTGGTTAAGTGTCTGATATCGGCACATCCGTGTGTGTGAGAGAGAGAGAGAGAGAGAGAGAGAGAGTGTGTAGCTCTAACTCACCAGCAATGACATGACAAATTTGTGCAGGTAGACCACTTGAATACAGCCCACGTTGAGTTTCACTTTGCCGTCGACTTTTGATGTGTCTGTGTATCCGGCCCCCTCAGTGGCATTAGGTGTGAGACTCATGCTAAAGCTGAACACCTCATCGCCTACAATAGAGATTGCCTAGAGAACAAATGAATGAATGAATGAATGTGAGAATAAATGTGAGTGAGTATAAATGTGAGGAAAAGTGTAACTATAACAGACATTTTTTTGCTGTCAAATTGTTTAGCTTGTATTGCACATTTGTTTCACAATATGTTAAATAATGAACCGCAAATGGGTAGTTGACAAAATGGTGTGACTATATGGTGCGACAAAAGCAAACACTGAAGATAAATCACTCTTTCTCTCACTACTATTTTATGTTAATATTTTATAATTATAAATATAATATAAAATAATATATTTTTGATCAGTTTGTTCTGGTTAGGGTCAACTATGGTCTGACGTTTGCTACTTCATGCCATAGGACGCCATGTCAAATGACCAAATATTAAAATGCACATTATATAGTAAAAGTTTATGTAATGACCATGTCAACTTGCCTTCTTGTGAATTGTTTTAGAATCCACATTCATGACGAGGAAGTCCCGCAGACGAGTAGACATGTGTGTCTTAGTTCCCTGCATTCTGAGAGAACCGTCCAAACCTACAAATTTAGACAGCACCAGTTGAGTTATTGAGTTATTATTTACCATGGTCATTTTTGTGATGGAAATGGATTCTCACCCTGAATCTTTATGTCTGCCATGTTGCTCTTCTGGTCACACACCAACACATTAAATGCACCCAGCTGCATGTTCACCTTCAGGTCAATGACGTCACCATCTGAGGGAGAACTCAGTGTAGCTGAGATAAACATTCCCGCATTACTTCATATTTAATACAGCACATATGCAAAGACAATCATTGTCAGTTTAAAAAAGTGGGGGAATTACAAACAGCCTTGTTAGAAGGCTTTTTTTTGCCTCTGAAGTGCACTTAGAGCACTTAAAGTGAGAATCGTCCCTTTGCTTAAGTATGTAAAGCACATTTTATTGGAATTCACCCAGTATATGTAGTTATAAGTGTGTTTACTGGATTTGGCTGAGGTTGTTCTGATTTCTTCAGTCTTTTTGTTCTCTCTCTCTGGTGAGGGGAGACTGTTGCTGGACAAGGCAGCAGACAGGAAGTCCATAGTAGAGAGAAGAGCCTCTGTGTGCAACATCAAGTCTAGTGAGGAGAACGTTACCTGGGGGCACAAAACATACATAAAAATGTATTTTAAACCTCATTCAAATGAACGTTGCAATTTCCAAAATGGTAAAGCATTTTTACAATAATTTTCAGACGCTTACATTGAACATCTGTTCAGTATTATTGTAGATGCTAGCAAAGTTGGGACCATTTCGATCAGCCTGCAAAGACAAGAATGAAGGCGGTCAACACCTGTTTATTTCTCACTTATCTTCAATAATGAAGACTAGACTGTATTTCTATGTATACAATTATATATCACTTTTTGTAGTCAATTCAGAGGATCTACAAGCACCGTGACTGGAAACATTTGATTTAAGTTTATATAAGGTCATCTCATTTTATACAGAGCATTTCATCGGATACACGTGCTGACCCAAAGTTAACTTCCGGTTTGTGTTTGATTATAATATAACCATTGATTTTATATTTAATTTATATGTATATTTTACATTTATTTCAAATGACTCAAAAGTTGTTGATTCTTTGCGGAGATCTACGGGAAGTCAAGTTTGGGCCACATAACATTTGTTTATGTTGTTGCGGCTGATACCGAATATACTGCTTCTTAGTATGCATTTACATCTCTAATGTTTATCAGTCCACCTATACCTACTCCACTCAGCCACTGCATTACACAGACACAGCCCTCATTCTCTGAAAGAACAGCCACTTCATGAACATTCAAGAGCTTAATGGCTACTGGCGCTAAATAACTGCCCCAATGCCTTCATAAAACAGTGAGTTTTGTCCAGATCTAAAAACACTGATTTATAGGTGAGAGCATAAAGCCACACTATATAACTTTTGCTGACGGCTCCCCCATGTGGTATTAGCTTCCCCGTGGGCACAGCAATTAATTTGTTGACGAAACTGAATAAACCAGCGAATGCAGAAACATCTAATTTGGGGATGGGCGAGGCTGTGTTTCCCTACCTGAACACAGAATTTACAGAGTGTGGTGTAGCCTCTGAATTTGTCCAGTTAAGTGTTGTTTTACCACTGAAATAATTTTAGAGACTTTATTTTAAGGTCGAAAAAGGTTCGCTTTAAAACCTACCCCTGGATTGTTGTAATAACACTGTGAGTGATTTTAACAATGTGCATAAGGCATGTTGGAAAAATACATGTGGAAGTGTCTACATGCCACTGCAATGGATCAAAGTATTTGACTATCAGATATTCCTCGTAAAATGGAAGTTGCGATAATTTTTACTTCCGTATTTTGATCCATTTCGAAGCTAAATAGAATTTCGAAAGAGAAAAATGGTGAGTGTGGCATGGGTTTTTGCTGCGATTTGATTGGATGTATAAAAACAGCCATTGCATTTTGAAATGGGACTGGCATCAGAAGGGGAGGAGTTAACGGATGCAGTCTCTCCAGGACGGAAGTGCATTTTCTGATTTTAACTGAAGATTATGAGAGAACATGAATCATAAAAACAGAATGACCCAGGTATTTACAACAAACACTGCAATATTTAATGACAAAAAAGGCATTGTATACTTGAATTTCACTGGGAGTAAGGAATTACCTTAAAATACTTGACTTCGAGAAGATCGGTTCCTGATTCTGCTGAGGAACTGATTATACAGAGTGGTTCCCCACTTGAATCTGCCAAAAAGCAAAGTGAAAATCATCTCACTAATCTGTAGTTTGTGGTTTCACAATTATATAAAATAAAAAAAATTCAAACCAGAGAACTCCAGGCACTTCATGGAGATGTTTTTTATGTATGTTGTGGCCTCCATGTCATAATTTCTAACTTTGGTGTCGATTCCAAGCTGAGCTACATGCAGGATCAAAAAGGGACACTCTGTCTTATTTGTGGACTTCTTTAGTTTCAGCATAACCTACAAGGAAAAGACATCGGGCTCTTGGTCAACTCCGCACTTTAGAGCGGTTTAAAAATTTACTGACTGCTGGAACTTAAATCACCTCCTTGATTTCAAAATTGAGCAGCACATTGACAACATTCTCACTGAAAGTGCCTTTAATGATAGCCGGTTGACTTCCCGTCGCTGCAGAAAGTGCATCTATCAGTCCTTCATCTGTAACAGTGTCATCTGTGAAAGCAAACAAGGGTTAACCGGAGCTCTTGAAGATGGAGGAGCAATAAATCTTCTTACAGTATACCTTTAATAGAAGCTTTGGATCCCTCCACTGCAGCAGCTTTGCTTCCTTCACCAATGTTCTCTGCTAGGATTCTCGTGAGAACCCCAAAATCCTCTTGACCAAGAGCCATCTAAATTGGGAAAAATCCTTAAATTAATCTTGAGGCAATTATCTTTCTATTGTAGTTTGAAAATCCAACACATCAACCATGTCAGGACAAACTTACATTCATTGACTTAAGTACTCCTTTGACCTCCACTCCTGGAATCTTGTTGAACCACGTGGCAGCCAAATTACGCTTGACCAGAAGCTCTAGATTTATAGGTTCCAGAATCTCAATATCTGGAAAAGCATCAGCATGCTTCAGAATGGTCCTGAAAAACAATACAATAAACATAAGTCAGACCATGTTTAGCGCTTAATATTGTTGAGACAATAAAGACAAGAACATGATATACAATAGATTTTTAAACTAGTATCAATTAATTCATCTTTAGGAATAGTTTTTGTTACCTAGATAGTTTGAGTTGTGTAAGTCTTACATCCATGGTCTCAAGAACAGCAGGCAATGGGAAGCCCTCAGCTGCCAGAAGCGAGAATCTGTTTCCCACAGTGATGAGACCCAAGTCAACCACAAATGCATTATGGGATGTTGAAGACTGGGGGATGATGATAAGGGGGGCCTTCAGTTTGATGTCCATGGCGAGTCTAAAACTCTTCTGAGCAAAATCTCTCACACTGGAAGCTGCTTTCTCAGCGGCCTGAGCCGTGGCGGCAGTCAAAGCCTCTTTAGCTGTCTGGAAGTTGTCTACAAACATCTATGGAAGGCAACCAATAGTTAGATACAGCTCTGTGTGATGCGGCGGTTCTCTTTCATCATCTTGTATTCGAGATCCACCTATGGGAAGGGCATCTGTACCTGACCTCTGCACACGCATCCAATCGCACAAAGTCTGGCTAGACAGACAGAAGCGCATAGCCAATGCCAGGTAAGGCCCTACCCCCTTACCTGAGAGCATATAAGGTCTGCCTGTGCTACTAATGTCCAGTTGACACATTCGCTTCTTGCGATCTCTGCTCGAACACAGTTTGTTTGAAATTCACTGCGTGTCTTCAGGAGCATATATTATCTGATCAGCCACTCCAGACGTGATAGTTCTATTCAACCAGGTTAGCTGTGTTTTTTCATCCTGGGCCACCAACGCCTGTGCATTTTCTTAAAGACCTTATTTGCTCTCAGGTAAGGGGGTGGGACCTTACCTGGCAATGGCTGCGCACTTCTGTCAGACTGGGTGCAATTGGATGCTTTTGCAGAGGTTATGTACGAATGCCCTTCCCATAGGTGGAGCTCTTCATGTTTCAGAGAACCAGGGTTAAGAGAGTACCCTTTTGTTATTTAGAGTGAGAAAAGGTTTTATTGTAATAGCTTGGGATCCATTTCATGCACGGACGTTCTTGAACTTTGCCTGAAAGCCAAATTTACAACAAAAGGTTGCAAATTCAGACATGGGTGGAAAAGCAGTGCTAGAGGTGTATTTTTTGTGAGTAGGACAGGTGATGGGCATAGTGTGAGGATATGGCAGGTGTGCATCTATTGCTTCTATTAACCATGTGGGGGATGACAAGTAGTATCAGTAAGTCATAGCATTCATATCGTGCAAATTTTCATCTCAGATTTTTGTAATTTCAGGTTTAATATGCAACACAAGCACACACATGCAACTGAATTCCCACAATCAGGATGAAGTTATTTAAATATACAGCACTTTACTGCATTCTTGACAATCAGCACTGCATGGTGAAGTTTTTTATTCCTATCTCAAAGGACAATCGCGGGATAAGATATGATTAATCTAATCAAGAATCTCTATTTTAAAACAAACACAAAAACTCATTTTTAATCTGAGCCAGAAGCTAACAGCTCTCATATACCCTATATATAAATTAATACATAAGAAAAAAAATGTTCATTGTGTGGGAAAATGAGAAACCATTTAAAACATTTAAAAATTAAACTATTATTATATATTTTTCCACCTGTATGAGTTAAAATGTTAAACATATAAATTACACTATTAGTAACTGGAAACTTTAAGACTACTTCAGTACAGTTACACATAAATAGATAATAGTACATAATGGTAAATAGTAGTGCTGTCAATCGATTTAAAAAAGTATCCGATTAATCAAAGGTTTTTCACGATTAATAACACATAACATTAATGTTTTTAAATTTCAAATACTTTTACATTCTAATTAGTTCACGTTTAATCTCCAAATAAATGTAGAAATAACAGAATTATTTGACAACATTATTTTATGAATGACAGCGAACATTCTGATATTAGTACTGCAACTAATTGTAGTACAGTGTTATTGAGAGCGATCATGACTAACAGTTAGGAAATATATAGAAAATGTAATTTAGTTCTCAAACACTTTACAGTCTTTAATGCTATAATCTAATTTAAATACAGAATAAAAGCTACAAAACACATTGAATTCCTCTTTTCTTTTGCTCTTTGATTAACATTAGTGACGTTAGTCACAGCAGCAAGTTAAGAAATGTGGCCCCCTTAAGAGCGGCAGCTCTCACAACTCTTTGCATTCATTTAGGATTACATTTTACACGTTGAAGTCTGTGCTTATGAAAATGCTAGACAAAATGGTCTTTCTGGCATAATCATGTTTTAGTTCATTCAAGCACGAAATAGAACTTAATATTGGTGGCTGTCTGACAGAGATTCACTGACGCAGCCTTTAGCATGTGACTGTATACACCAGACTGGACCGCTATCGCGTTGCGTTGCGCTGCCTCCCAAAGCTAGAAGCTGTCTACTGTATCTACACTGAATGCGTCAAAGCAACTGTTTCAAATCGCAGTTAAATGGTTTGAAGGCCTTTACACGAATAAGAGCGTGATTATATAATGTAACACCAGGCAAAGGATGACAAAATAAATGGATGCTGCGTTAAGTGTTTTAATGAGTTAATCTGAAGTGTATTCATTAATGCGTTTACGTTGACAGCCCTAGAAAATAAATTATTCTTTATTTTCATGAATAATTAAATAATATTAAAAAAAAATACTTTTGAAAAATTTCTAAAATGAGAAAAAACTAAAGTAGGACATAAACATTGCTTATGTCTCATGTCTTCTTAATGCTTAAAAATCCACAAGTATATTAACGTTTAGTTCAGTGTTTAGACGTTTCTCAGTGTGTGAGAATATGCAAAAGTGCATTGCAAGTTAAGCTGCAAAGCAAAAGACTTTAATGCAGCATGCCCAGGCCTGTACCTCATCAGCAGAGCGATACTGATAGCTAAAAGAGTCCTGGAAAAGGAAGACACAGTTAACTAAAACTATGAAGAAGGGGAGGTTTGGGAATAAAAGACAACCAGGGGAAAAATCACAGACAAATCAAAAACCAAAAAGTTAGACAGAAAAACTGATAAATACTTATCGGTAAACAAACAGCTTTAGACTGAGTAATACACAGACATGACTGTGGGTACAAATGGGGACATGTGTCTACACTGGACACGGCACGCTACGACTCGACAAAAGACAATAAAACACATTAGAACCCATTATAATTTTACATTCTGTCCACACTGGATGCGGTGCAGATCACGTCCAGTGTAGACGAGGTGTGAGACGTGCGTTTTTAAATTGTGTATTGAGTTCTCACCAGTAAAGACATGAGGAACTTGTGCAGGTAGACGATCTGAATGCAGCCCAGCCTCAGGATGACTTTCCCGTCCACTTTAGAGGTGTCGGAGTAGCCATCACCTTCAGTTGCCCCGGGGTAAAGAGTCATCTTAAAGCTAAACACCTCCTCTCCAACTATTGACACTGCCTGAATGGAAATAAATATAGTGCTTGTATCTAATATTGTCTTACAATGCAAAATTCTTTATGTTAATGAATGATCTCTCACCTTTTTATGGATGGTCTTTGGATCCACATCTAGAACAACAATATCACGCAGGCGGGCAAAGACCTCAGTTTCTTTGACCTGGACCACCACGGATGCATCAATGCCTGATGGATACATGTGAATACATGTTAACTGGCAGAAATGTTCTCAAGATGCATGGACGATATTTTGATAATTAAAATTCATATTCTAAAATGATTTTCTAAAAAACAACATTTTTTTTTAGTCTGTATATTTTGAATTCATAATTTCAGTAATAAATGTTGACCCTGGATTGAAATACATTCACATACTCACAAACTTGTTCTGGATAAGAAATGAACATGTAATATAGATGGTTTTATATAAGCATTTCATTATACAAGAATTTTAAATAGCTTCAGTTTTATTCCGATATTTCAGACAAAAATGGTGATATTCTTTAGATTCTTCTACCTTGGACTCGGATGTCAGCAATGTTGCTTCTGTCATCGCAGACAGACACTCTGAACGAACCAAGCATGGCAGACAGCTTGAAGTTCACAACACCAGAGTCCTTTGAACCCTTAGACACTAAAACATTCAGACAGACATTCAAATGAAAACAGTACTCAACCAAGTGTGAAAATATGAAACCAGTATAGTTTCTGCATGCTTGTACATGAGCAAAACCTCTGCTGTTAGTGTATGTCAAATCAAGACCAGTGCAAAGACCAAGAGGATTAAAATAAATAAGTTACCCATGAAAAGCCCTACAAAGCAGAGACAAAGACAGCATGAACCCATGAGCAATGTTTAGAGCCTATGTAATCATATGAGATCAATAATTCATATCAAAACATCAAAGCTTACACAAAATGATATGTGTGTGCGTGTGTGTTTACCCGTTTTCCCTGCTGCTGCTCTCTCAGTCTGTCTCTTGGTTTCTCTCTCTTTCGAGGCTGTGATCTCCTGTGGTAAGACTGAGTTCATGTAGTTGATGGTGGAAAGCAAAGCTTTAGTGTGCAACAGGAAATCCAAAGATGAAAACTCCACCTGTGAAATGAACCAGACTAATACAGTAAATCAACAAAACAAACCACCTCCAATTTAAATCCCCCATCGTGATAAAACACCAGACATTGATTTAATTGATTACATAGAAAGCGAACTATGCAATAAAAGAACATTTCAGAAAAAAACATTTTAATACAAGTACATGACTTCAAATTATACAATTCAATTTTAATCAATTCAAAACACTGGAAATATCTAAGAATTCCCATTTGAGCAGTTTGTTACTGTATAATTGATATATAAAATGAAAATGATCTCAAATTGCTTTCTCATAATTACTTTTTAAGTGATTTTTGTTTGCCAATAATATATTTTTAAGTGCCAAAATATATACAACGTAAAGAAAAAACATCACATAATATAAATAAATTGTCACAGAGTAAGAATATGTGAATAACAAAATTTTGACAAAGATAGAACCTTAAAATGTGTGTGACAATATGACAACAATATGTGTGAATGAATGTGTTTTTACATTTATTTCAGATATTTAAAATCATTTTTAGTATGAACGTTTTTGGAAAGTCATGATTTGTTCGTAAAAACAAAAAGGATGTGTCATGAGATTTGTCATATAAACATATAGATACCTTCAGTGTTTGTTCTGTGTTATTGAAGGAGGAGTGAAAGCTGGGTCCATTCACATCAGCCTAAAGGTCACAGAGAGACAGA
The DNA here is from genome assembly GCF_947034865.1 of Barbatula barbatula. Classification (NCBI taxonomy): domain Eukaryota; kingdom Metazoa; phylum Chordata; class Actinopteri; order Cypriniformes; family Nemacheilidae; genus Barbatula; species Barbatula barbatula. Next base: position 20,699,541 of record NC_136766.1, on the reverse strand, counting down.
ATCACTCATAAGCATGTACAAACAGCCACACAAATTAAACCACTCGGTGCACGAAAAACATTCAAGAGTCTTTCATAGAAGGTTTGATCACTGGGATGTTTGTGCTCACTTTAATGAACTCCACTTTTAATAGATCAGAGCCATGCTTGTCTGAAGAGGTAATAAGATGGAGGGGTTGCTTTTGTGCATCTAAAACATACATACAGGAAAGAATTAGAAAGTTTAACAACAAAAACAGCATCTTATTCAATAATCACACATAACCAGTTGCTAAATGCACTAAAACAGTGTCACAAGGTTTCAATGAAGTTGCATCAACTTCTTAAATAATTCAGGCTTTTGTCTGTGTGCATGCGCAAACCTCTAATCTCGCAGTAGTCAAGGCTGATCTTGCGGAGGTAGGATGTGACTGTCAGATCAAAAGTTCGTATCTTGCCCTCGGCACCCAGTTGAGACACATTCAATGCCAATACGACATCTTCCTGAGCTGCCTGCCTTGTTAGCTCCAACAACACCTACACACACACATATACATCACACTGAAACACACACTGAGCTACACAAACGGAAATCATACACAAAACCATGGGAATTAATTCATAGAATGACGATTGATGTTACAATGACATCTTTCAGGAAATAAGAAGCCAGATGATGATGCGATAGAAAGAGAATGGTGCGATGATGAAACAGCATGTACCGCTTTGACTTCAAACTGAAACTGCACTTCCGTGAGCTCCTCCAGAGTTGATCTGAGAGTGTCTTCATCCACAGACCTCTCACTAGTGTCAACATCAGAGTCTAAACACATACATACACAATCATAAACAATATTGTAAACAATGCACATATCCATTGTTAAGATAGTCCGCAAGGAAAGATGGATTCTTACCAGACTCAACAGTATAGGACAGAACTGCAGGGTCTAAACCCAACACATTTGGTCTGACATCAGACAGGGGCATCCCCAAAACCTTTAGAAGAATATCATCATAACTATTATCCAAACAACAGCGAATTGTATAAAAGCTGACCAAAACAACATTTTATTATTAAGTTTACTGTCTGCATAAGTGCATAATACTATCATGTGCTACAGATGGCTATAAATGTCACAAAATGGTTTTGGACAGAACCCAGATGCAGGCAGACGAAGGTATAACAGAAAACTTTATTACATCAAAAAGCCGCAATGGGGAAAAACAAGAACAAAAACACACTAGCCAACAAACACTAGAAACAAACACTTTCCACGAGGGGAAAAAACAAGGTCTATATAAAAGAGAAATAATAAGTCTACGAACAGGAACAACATGTAATCCAAAGACAAGACATCCGTGTTAAGCATGAACAGTAGACAATGCACCAACACTGAACAGAGGGAAACTAAGACTATATAAAGGGAGACACTAACGAGGAGTGATTACATGGGGAGAGTGGTGACAGCTGATGGGAATAAAACCCTAATTAAAGTGAAACACCAAACAGCCGATGGGAATGAAACCCTTAAGAAATTACAGGAGATAGGAGGGTGGGGCTGAGAGACATAACAGGAAGACACGTGGCATCAAGTAACCACATAAAGCCACATGTCTCCACACATAACACAACAGAAACCCGAAAGACGTGGCAATGTCATGACTCTGCCCAGGGAGCTTGAAAGCTCGAGACAGGAAGGACAGAGTCCTAACAATAAAAGGTGGCAAATTTTGTGAATGATTTTGTTCGTGGCTCAAATATGCTTTAGAGGTAGGTATATTTGAAAATGTATGCTACTGTAGAACCGATGTATAGACGCTTTCCAAATATCTCCACAACTTCCTCATATTTTTCCAACATATACAGGTAGTTGCAGATATGATATTTATTCAATTGAGTATAAATGGATAAAATATTAGTTACATGAATTCTTCTTTGAAGTACACTACTAAGCTTTGGTTCTTGTCTTTTGAGGCAGCAAATCAAGGAAAAAAGATACGTAACAGAGTTCATTGGTTGGAGAGACACTGAAGCTTATTGTGGATAATGTCTTTCCTGAGTTGTGTAATGTGTAAAGACTGATACTGCCTTGTGACACTCGCATGAGCTAAATATAAAAGCAAGAGGCTCTTTGTTTCACACTTAGCGTGTGATTCTTAAAACGATGCATGTTACAGTTCGTTTCAGAGACATTCAACAAACAACTGCAATACCAAGCATCAAATGTCTATTGTTTTCTATAAGGAAATGACCACATACGAGTCACTTATTGTGATGCATGTGTGCAAGATGATGCGTGTCAATACAGAAGAATCGTAAGGCTGTTTGTTTCTAACTCAAGAGCTTCTCTGACCTTTTCTGTTGGTGTGGTGGGTGGACTCGAGGAAGTCTGTGGGAGAGGAATACTATCAACAAGCTCCAGAACACCCTGGATCTTCTGATCGGAGATCTTCACATGAAGCATCGGCAACTCTCCAGACACTTTGAACCTGTAACAATCATAGATTTGGGTGTTGGTACAGCACAAGAATTAAGAATAGAGAGCAAGTGAGAGAGTGAGAGAGAGAGCTGACCTGGGCATACGGGAATCTTTGTCCACCATACATTTGGCGAGCTGAAGAGTGAAGTCCATTGGCTGCAGGATGTGCTGAAGGGAGGAACCCTGAAGACGAGCATTCTTCCATTTCTCTCCTTTAACAAATGCAAATCAATACATTTTACCTTAACACCATTTTACGTGATTTAATGTAAAAAACGTATGAGCTGTGTTTTCTTTTTCATGCGTTTCCTTGTTATGTTTGAGTTCTGTGTATTTTACGTATGCGTGCCTTTTTGCTGCAATTCAAAAATGTTTGCAAGTGGTTCAGTTTTTTGCTGATGTACTGCGTTCACCTGATTTGCTGTAGAGTATCTGAACACTGCGAAGCTCTAATGAATATCTTTCATATGCTCGATCCATGATTTCCTCCAGAGATGAGAAACTGGCAGATACCTGCTGATGACTGCCTTGATCTATGCTGTTTAACTACACACAAACATACACATATATTACCATACAATCAGAAGGCATTCTGTGCATGTTTTTAGTTCCTTCCCTCACCTGCAGGTAACCAAAATCAATGACCATGAGGTCTGAATTGCTGTCATAGAAGCCAGATTTGGGCAGCAGCAGGTATGAGGGTTTAAAATCAATCCTCAAGTCCAGGACCTTACGCGTCTCAATGATGTGAGACAAACCTGAGTTAGGATAAAGGGAAAGGTAAAGTATTACTGACAGCTTGTACAGAACTAACTTATTCTTTCTAAGCGGGATAATATTGTGATCATATCTAAAAGGAATGATGGGAAAAGAGAAGAGAGTTACCACTGGCAGTCTTTTCCTTTATCTCCTCAAGTTTGCTGAGTGTTGCCGAGGTGATGACCTCCAGGTCGATCCCTTTACCCGTCTTAAAGAATTCTGCGATGCTAATGACGGTCAACTATAAAACAAACAAACTAATATTACCATTAAATATTGTAATTTTGGACCATCTACTATATAATAACTGACATTTTTGTACAAGTAAAACATTGTAAATTTGGAATGCATTGACGTTCTTTGGCTAACCCCACCACCCCATCACTTGTTTGACAGTATAGTAACACTCAGCTCACAGCGTCATAGATGATCTCCACAGGCTGTGAGTGAACTCTTAGGAGCTGGTCGGCGGTGCTGTTTTCAGGGTTGAGCTCAAACAGGACACGGAGAAGAGAGGAATCTGAGTCTCCCAGTGATGCTATGAGAGACGGCACCTGCCCCTGCTGTTGCAGGCCAGTCACATACCAGTGCTCCAGCTTAGCTTCCACTCTACACAACACACAAACAACAGTTTCACGGTTCAAACTCAATTCAAACTTACTGCACATTCACTATTTATACCACTTTAACAACAAAACAACAACAAAGGTGGAGGTTGACACTGTGAAGAAGCATTACGTTACTATGTAAGTACACAAGGGAACTAAATATATACCACTTAGCTAGTGTTTGTTAGACGTTTTAATGCAAAAATCTTACATATTCATAGTGAATTCTGTCATCATTAACTCACCCTTAAGTTTTGTTCTGATGAACACAGAGAAAGATATTTGGAAGAATGCTTATAACCAAACAGTTGGCCACCATAGACTACCAAAGTAGAACAAATTACAATGGTTTCAATTTGCAGCAGAACTGTTTGCATTCCTACATTCTACAAAATATCTTCTTTTGTGTTAAACAGAACAAAGAATTGTATAAAGCAATTTGTCCTCATATGAAAGTCAATGGTGGCCAAGAACTGCATTCGTTCAAATATTTTTGCCTTGTTCATCAGATCAAAGAAATGTATATTAGAAAGAACCTCTGGGTAAATCATGACATCATTTTTTTATTTTGGGAGAACGGTCCCTTTAACAAGTCCATACTAAAGTTTCCTTATGTATATTTATAATATGAGACATACTTGATGGCTTGGGCTCCTGGTCTCTGTGAGATGGTCGTACTGAGGTCGATCATTTGTACTTTGAGGATCTCCGGAACGCCGGGCTCCTCTCTGAACGTTACTGAGGTGCTCAAAAGCTTAAAGGTGACTATTACAGCTACATACTACACAAATGAGCATAAAAACACATATTTCAGTATTTGCCCAGGCTGATGGGAATATACGTACTGTATGTTGATCATCCTTAGTCAAAGTTAAGATGAAAGCATAGTGTCAACATTGTTGTGGGTGAACTCTCCACTCACATGCTTTGGTAAGGCAAGGTTGTGTGAGCTCCCACTGTAGCCAATGGCTGTGTAGAGTTTGGTTTTCTCTTCAGAGGTCATGAGGGAATCTATACCTGTTAACACAAACATGTATAGAATGCTAATCTATTGCAAATGCACATCTGTGTTTGGTCAAAGGCAGAAATGGAAATATACTGGAGATCAAACACTCACTTTCTGTTTCTTTATCCTCTTCTTCCTCTTTCTTCTTTGTTTCTTTCTTGCCAAAAAAGCCACTGAAAAAGCCTCCACCACCACTCTGCTTCTGAGGGGTGGTCTTTTTAGCCACAAGCTTCTGCCCCGACCAAACCACCTGATAATAAAGAAAGTGCTGTAGGGTTACTAGACTGCATTGCAATCTATCAAACATCAGTAACATTCAGTTTTCATACCTCCATCTGAGCTTGCTGTCTGCCCAATACAATGTTGAACACATCCAGACCTTTCTCTAGCTCCTGAGATGTGGAAGAAAATAAATATAAATATGTTCAAATACACATGTGTATTATTTGAATTCAACTTATGACAAATTTAATTAGAAATTATATTATATACTGACAAAATAGCATTGTAAGGTTGTCTCTGACTTTTGGCAGGTTAAAGGGATAGTTCAGCCAAAAATGCAAATTGTCGTCATTTACTTACCCACTAGTTGTTTCAAATACATATACTATATGTAAAGTTCTGTTAAACACAAAAGAAGAGATTTCGAAGAATGTGGGATACGCAAATAGTTCTCGGGCACCATTGACTACCATAGTAGTGTTGTTTCCCAATGGTGCCCAAGCACTGTACGGTTACAAACCTTCTTCCAAATATCTTCTTTTGTGTTAAAGGGACAGTTCACTCAAAAATGAAAACTCTGTCATCATTTACTCACCCTCAGGTTGTTCCAAGCCTGCATAAATGTCTTTGTTCTGCTAAACACAAAGGAAGATATTTGGAAGAATGTAAATAAGGAAACAGATCTCATTTACTGCCATAGTAGGGAAAATAAATACTATTGGAGTCAATAGGGGTTGAGATCTGTTTGGTTACTGGCATTCTTCCAAATATCTTCCTTTATGTTTAGCAGAACAAAGAAATGTTTACAGGTTTGGAACCATATGAGGCTAATTAAATAATGACAGAGCTTCAATTTTTAGGTGAACTATCCCTTTAATGTTATCTATTATTATCTGTAGTTAGTACCTGGATCTGTTTCTCTGTGTCCTCTCTGACTTTTCCTTGTGTGAGTTTGCATTTGTATGCAGCTTTGTAAGCCTTAAGCGTGTCCCTGTGCTTCTTTATGTTGCTCCAGCTCCACATCATGTTAAAGCGTCGGATATGCACCTCCAGTATACTGCTGATGCCATATCTCCACCTGTTAGTCACACAGAGCCCAAATTAATCTGATCGTTTAAAATGTTTAAACTTTATTCAAGTTAGCAAGATCACCTGTTCTTACCACTGCTTTGCGTTTGTGTGGACTGGAACATCAGGCCTGAACTTTCTGTAAGGGCTGTTCTTCACCATACAGTCTATGGACTCCAGAAGATCCACCATAGACAGGTACTAGAAACACCACCCAAAAACAACATTATGGAGTTGTTGCTTACCCGAGACAGCATTCTGATTTTAGGATTAATTTTACTGTACTGTATAATCTATCTATTCACTAGGTTCTGCCAATATAGTCATACCTGAGGTTTGGTCATCTCAATAGCAATGTTCTGAACCTCCAGGTACAGTTTTGCTTTAGGTGATTTGAGCTCAACTTCAGCATTGGGGTTAATGCAAATCTTTGCAGAGGCAAAAATGGGTTTGAAAACTGAAGAAGGAAAAATAATTATGATGGGTCCAATGGTTGACAACACTAACTCACAATGTTCTTACACCATGTGCACACCAGTTATTTAATGTACAGTACATTTCGATTGTGATAATATACTGATAGTATATATTTCATACATATGGTTTCCGCTTTAGTTAAGCATGTGTCTGTGGTACAGGACCGCAAATATGTAAATATAGTACACATTATGATTAAGAGACGTTTGTGTACTCAGAGGGGTGTGTTGTGTGTGCATGGTTTTAATATGATACAGTCTCTACAAACGAAGCATGAAAACTAGGAGATGAAGTTAACACACGCCCAAACAAAATCAGCACTTGCATGAAATAACAATTATTAGTAAAAGTGGCGATAACAACCAAAAACTTAACCGAAAACTAGAACTAGACTACTGCTCATTACTGAAGAAAGTGAAGATTATAAAGGATAAAGAAAACACTTACTGTACTGATAGCCTTGCAGTTCCTCATTTCTTGTGCTGATTCCTGCTTTCAGTTTGCTCTAAATAAAAATAAGAAATATTTAACACAGATTATTCAATCTAATGTCAGGAAATCACTTGGTCTTACATTTCTTTTGCAAAAACATAAAACCCTAACCGTAAAGGGATAGTTCACCCAAAATTGAACAATTCTGTCATTCTGTCACTCACCATCAAGTTGTCCCAAACCTGTATGAATGTATTATAAAGGTTATTTTTATTAAGTGTTTCTTCCATATATCTCAATTAGTTTTAAGCAGAACAAAGACATTTATACAGGTTTGGAACAACTTGAGGGTGAGTAACTGATGGTGTAATTTTACATTTTCCAAATATACCTTTAATATAATAAAAAGCTTTTAGCACATTGTACAGATACAGAATAAAACAATGTACTGTATGCATGTGGACATTATATCAAATCATCTATGATCTTATGTCAGTGCAAAAGGTGCGCAAAACCGTTAATACTATTTCTCTGTGCTTCACAGCAAAATTACAATAGACCAGGACGTCCTAAAACTTCTTATGAATAGAAGTTAATCCCACTTAGCATAACATCCCCCCACAATTTATACACAACACACCCTTAAACACACACTACAGCAGAAAACACAAGGATTAGTGAAAAGAGACACTAGTTTGCACACAACACCAGATTTTTTCCAAAATAACAATCCTCAAGTCATCCAACTATGTTTTAGACTTATTCATTGATGCAGATTTAGTCTCACACATGCAAAACATCTATTATTACATATTCATAGAGAAGAATGTGCATTCAGTAATAGGTTGCTAGAGCTGTGTGAACTAATGGCAATTTATAGAAATGATTATCTGAGTGAAGCAACCTAAACTTTACTTTGAAATGCAGATCACAGATACATTACATTACATTTATGCATTTGGCAGACGCTTTTATCCAAAGCGACTTATACACTTTAAATGACACTTTACATTTGTGTAGTAGGTATAGTCCATGCAGATCCATACAATGCAGATGTAAAATTCCCACAGTTTGTTTGTCATTTACAGTAATCAAGCAGATGTTTTACAGAAGTTTTTCACTGAATATCAGCCAAGACAGTTACAGTGCATCCGGAAAGTATTCACAGTGCTTCACTTTTATCACATTTTGTCACGACACAGCCGAATGAGAGCAGTTTCTCCCATTCGTCTTTGCAAGATCTCTCAAGCTCAATCAAATTGGATTGGGAGCATCGGTGCACAGCCATTTTCAGATCTCTCCAGAGATGTTCAATCGGGTTCAAGTCTGGGCTCTGTCTGGACCACTCAAGGCCATTCACATAGTTGTCCTGTAGCCACTCCTTTGTTATCTTGGCTGTGTGCTTAGGGTCATTGTCCTGTTGGAAGATGAACCTTCGCCCCAGTCTGAGGTCCAGAGCAGGTTTTCATCGAGGATGTCTCTGTACATTGCTGCATTCATCTTTCCCTCGATCCTAGTCTCCCAGTTCCTGATGTATTGTTTGTAGAATTTTGAGGAAAATAATGAATTGAATCGATTTTGGTATAAGGCTGTAACATGACAAAATGTGGAAAAAGTGAAGCGCTATACTTTCCGGATGCACTGTAGATGTATGTGTTAACCTCCTGATACGACTGTAACTGTGAGTTTGCAACTGTGTTATCTGGATGAGACAGTTTGTTCTGCTGTGTTGATTATGAAAACCACTGTGAGTCTGTTAAGACATTCGCTTCTGTGTGAGGAAGAGACTAAGAGAGATATGAGCTAAGCAAACTCAACCATCATCACTTTTACTCTGCTCTCACAAGCCTTGATAAGAGATGAAGAAAGCGATTAGCTACTGTTGCACCCTGAAGCCTGCTTCACTGCTTCGATATCTCAGAAAAACAAATCTTCAAATAGTGAACCTCACATATACTGAACTTTAATACTTTATAAAAATGTCCTTCTTCTAGCTTCTGAGATCAAATAATGTTTTACAGAGGAAAAAAGGTGAACTACATTGTATGTATTTCTTGGCTCAAACCATAAAAAAAACATTGTTACGGTTCAAGTGTTATGTGAGTTTTTGTAACAATATGCACCCAGCAAATTACACTTTTCAAAGGACACTTTTGGTGAACCAAGAATATGTTGAAATGGCTGTCTGACTGTGAGCACCTATAAGGACTTCCTACGCTCGGCCATACATGTAAACACAGAGAGAAGCAGGTGCGTTATTTATGCTTGCATCATAAGCCTTAGATGGGACGAACTAATGCAACTCTTCCTGGGTGTCCATAACCGGTTTCTTGTAACATTTTGTGAAAATATAACCTTGATATCTTTATTATTGGGGCAAAGTGAAAGATTGAAAGATTGGTGATACTACTGGTTGAAATCAAACTTTGATGCTTGTTGTCTCATAATTAGATAATGAGACTTTAGGCAGGTTTTCACAGACAGGGTCACAAAAATAAGCAGAAAATACTAAGTGCACATTACCACTATCTCCTCCCAGGAGCTTCTGTAGAAGATTGGGCTGTTGACATTCCAATAAGCACAAAAACACTCCAGGCGGCCCAGCTTTAATCCACATACACAAAGAAATTAGAAACATAATCTTAGACTAAAATCAAACAAAGCATAATGAAAAATAAGAGAAGTGTAAAGAGTAGACCTTGTAGATGATTTGGGCTGCTTCATTGAGAATACATGTCTTCCAGTTCTCATCTGTTGTCTATAAGACAAAAAAAATGTATTGGACTGCAACAAATTACTACTTTATATGGCTTTTTTATTCTTATTTGGAGACATTACCTGTAAACTGAGTTCTGAAAGAGTCATGCCCATAGAGAGGGGTCTCTGAGGGTCCGCCACCTAAGGCACACAAATAACACACGTCATTTATAAAACACAGGGCCAGGCCGGGATTAAGAATTCAGAGGCCCCTCGGCACAGGTGTCTTGTAGACCGCCCACACACATGCGCACAATAAAGATTTGAATTAGCCTTTAAAATAAAATTTCATCAGACGCATATGCGCCTGACCCCCAGTTAACTTCCGGTTTGTATTTGGCTAGTGTCTTATAATACAACTATTTATATTTAATTTTATTTATGTTAATATTAATTTATATGATTATTTTATTGTATAATACTTGTATAACCAAAACAGGTTGTTGAATTATTATGTGAGTCCATTTTATTAAATAAACAATTAACACCATATGATTGCAACAATGCTTTCCTGGACCAGCAGCATCAATATTAAGACATTTTTCAGCATACCGTAACTCACTGGCATATGCAAGCACACACTGCCTCACCTACACTATTTCAGTTTGATCAGATTCTTCCATAATTCCCACACAAACACGCCAGATTCACAAAACTGTTCTTAAGAGAAAATATAAGAACTTAAGGTAAATTACAGGAATTGCTAAAGAAGTGCAATTCTCAAATATTTTCTTATAACATTAATTTTTTCCAAGAATAAAAGGGCCGTCTTTGTCAATGATTATACTTTAAGAGAAATTTGTCCATTTGTTAAACTTTATTTGTGTAACAAGCACCTCACGACCGACGTTCGTGTAAGCGAGTAATGTGTTAAACGGCATCAATGAATATAATAAGAAGCCTAGGCCTTTACTTTTGGAATGCATGTAAAAGCACTGTGGATTTTATAATAATGAAGGCTAAATATTTAAGTAAGGCAGTTCATCAGATTCATTATTGGCATGGAAACACCTCCAAATACATGTTAAAACTAACTCATAGATTATATTTAGGCTTCAACAATAAAGTTGTTCTCATTCACATTCTCAGTTTCTATTGTCAGTTTTGAGAAGCCCACGGCAGAATGAATTTGGCAGAAACACTGTTATGTACAATTTTCTTCCCCTTGCTTTGACCCCAGGCGCGCATGGGCCACTGGGGCTGTGCATAAAATGCCCATTGGATAAACCGACCCTGCGCAGGGCCATCATTAAAATTCACAAGGCTTGAGACAACATTTTAGAGATGGGCCTTAAGATACAGAAAGAATGTTACCAGATGTCACCAACCCTCATGACATCAGGTGTGAATATGTACATGCATTTCAGAGTCAATACTCACATCATCCTCATATCTGATGTGAATGCTGGTGATTTTTACTTGGAGGTTTTTGATAACTTGTGTCGCCAGTTTCTCAGTGAACGTGTCTTTCTTCTCTTCCTGTAGCTTCTCTAAAATTAATAAAAACAAACAGGTTTAACATGATTGCCTCCTGCACCAAATCAACCAAACATCTTTAAGCATATGAACTCAACAAACAAAATACAGTTTTCAACAATATTTGCTCATGCTTGGGGCTCCACTCAAGTCGATCACAGTCAGTCGCAGCCACCCACCTGCTTTATGTTCATGCTTTTTAGATCTCCTAAAGGTTTTTTTATGCTTTTTTAGCTTACATCCTTTGTCTTAAAAAGTGCAGCATTGGGAGAAAGAGAACAGTTGGTCAGGTAGAAAAGAATTAAAGGGAACATCAATAAACTAAGAGTTTGGTTCCAAAATGAGATAACTCTGTTTTTAAAAAAACTCTAAATTCCATTTTGATTGTGCAGTCCAATTAATATCAATCAAACGGCAGTTGGTTTATTTTTATTTGAGTCATAATAACTAAAAAAATACATCAAACACATAAGAACATTTTAACATAATAAAAAACATGATTTTTAAAAATGGAGTTTTTAAACCAAATTTTTCAAACATTCACACGAGACTGAGACAGGACAAGAGAATTTCAGATAAATGCACATGCATGCAAACGCTTGTGCAAAAATGCACAGAAGCACAACAATAAAAACAGCCAGAAAGTTAAAGTTTCTTTACATGAGCCCTTTATACAAACTCTCAACACGTCATATAAATAAATTCATGCTTCTTAAAACAGAAGATAGACATTCGACTGCTTTTCCACTGCAGTGGGTTCTGTACATACCCTGTGGTGGACTCTTATACACATAACTCTCCAGATTAAACACAAACTCTCCAGCCTGAGAGCCTGCCATCCATCAGATGCAGCACAATGCAAACACACACAATTGTTAAAGACAGAAGTATAGATGGATTGGTGTGCGGATAGAAGGTAGAGACCTTGAAGAAAAGAGGACATTGCCAATGTTATGTAAAGACAGGTAATTCACCTCTGCGTGCGACCAGCTGTAGAGTTTCCTCAATGCGCTGCAGTTCCTTCTGCTTGGCCTCCTGCTGGTATCGCTCTTCTTTAACCCGATCGTACTTAATCGCTTCAAAAACACAAAACACACATAGCCACCAAAAAGTTATTCATGTCAATTACACCATCTTGAATTAAAACACACACAGATAACACCCCCATAGACCATCCACTGATAATGTGATCCATACTAGACATAAAATCGGCAACTGACTGAAATCAGCAATAGAAATCTAATTGGTTGACTCAACTCAGGAGTTGGTTTGAGGACAAGCACACTAACACCAATATTTCCAGGTACACATTTGAATGATTTTCAGAGTTTTGTTTGATTTAAGGCATTTAGAACAAAAAAGTGAAAGTTCTTGGTAAAAAAAATACAAGTCTGAAATGTGGAACCAACAAAGCCAAAAGTCAATCTTGCTATACAAGACTAGCAAGTCCTCTCAGACACACATGTACAGTAGGAATGAAAAAAATGTCAAAGTTTTTACATCAGTCATGTTGTGTAATAACAGTAAATAAAATCAGCTTTCTGTGCACTGCTCAGATGGTAAGTGTCTCATAAACTGCTGCACTCTAAGGGGTCATTCACACAGAATGTGTCTTTGCGTCTAAAAACGCTAGCAGCGCTCAGGAATTTTTTTAAAAGCGCAGCGTAGAATGCGAGGGTCTCAAGACGTCTCCGTCATGTTGCCATGTCATGCCAACTTGCTACTAAACAGTAAACAGAAGCTTGCAAAGCTTTCCCCGCCTCCAAAGTCTTCTGATTGGTCAACTGCTTTTGACTTAACACAGCATCCAAAATACACGGCGCTCATGTGCGAGGCAATGAATAAGATGCAAGACACGACTATAACAGTAACGCACATCTGTCAAATGCGTATTTCCATAGAAAAATAATGGAAAATGAATGCAATGGAATGGAAAAAAACACATTCTGCATGAATGGGCCCTAATGCTGTTTAGTCAAGTTGACTTAAGTTGCTCATAGCTGCTTCCTCAAGCAAACTACTATGGAAGAGAAACTGTAATTCTGGCTATAGTATGTGCTGGCACTGTTTCTATAATTTAATCCCTATGAAGAATCCTCTAAACTGGATTCTTAATAGGAATTATTCTGTTGTTGTTTATTCTATGAAGAAAAAAATGCTGTGGCGTTCCTGTGGCTATTTTTCCATTAAAGACAGAATATATGTATAATGCTATCTTGTTCTGAAGCGAGTAAACTCTGTTGGATTGTAAGGAGCATGTATCTGAGATGTACGTAAGGAAAATCAAAAAGCTTGTGTATAATCTAGAAAAGGTCATTGAAAGTAATTAGGCATGTGGAAGTCAGCTGTCTCCATTCCACGAGACGCACAGAAAGAGTAGAAGACACAATTTCAATGATTTCAATAATAAGTCATGTGGCAGATTTCACAGAATCAATCAGTTTATAAGATAACCCAGAGCTCAGAAATATGAAAGTTCTGCCCAACATAACAAAATCACATTTCAATTTGATTAACAAGAATTCATATTCAATGCACCTGATTGGGACACTGTCAAAACACATATCAAATCCACTCAAATAAAGAATGTATCATTTAAATGTTATGATTATCCATTATGACCCTAAAATGTAGAAAATATGGCTGCATTTTATTTGACAGTATATGAACTTGCTGGTACCAACAAAATGCTGGTAACTACATGTACAGAACTTTAAGTTCAGGGTTAGTACAGTGAGTACTACTGTACGTACATTTAGAACAGGCCTGTAAAATGAAATGCTGCCAAAAGATGTTGTTAAAAATGGTTTGATAAAGTATAAAAGAAAGGCTACATTCATACAAACAGAGACGTCACTTATTGGTGTAATTCCCAATCCACCACCCTCACTGCACCTGGCTTACCCTTGTAAGGAGAGGTGTATAATTTATACTGAGCTGCAACATGTAAAAAAACAATGTGAGACAAAAATGCCCAACTTTATACGAATAGAACATATGCACTTCATATATTATCTTCCAAATAATTTTCTAGAATTGCTAAACACTTTTACATGCTTTGATAGTTCAACCTCTTTTAAGCCAAGAAGTGATGATACGTTTACATCACAAGTAAAATGGTTTGTTGCGCCCCTTCAAATAAATTGTGCATCAGCAGCCACTGAATGACAGAATTTTCATTTTTGGGTAAACTATACCTTCAAGGGGTTAAATGGTTAAATTTCAGGGATGATGTTTAGTCAGACTGTTAATTGTGAAAGTATAACATTCAAAAATTTTAATAAATGTGTACTTTACCTGAAATTATGATTTTAATACAAATGTCAAAGTCAAAATAAAAGTAAGTATAGATTATTTGTGTTCTGGTATATGTTGCATTTATTTAATATTTACATATTTTCTTTGTACAGTATTTCTAGGACACTTCACCAGTTTGGTAAGAATTCATCTGTTAGAAATAAATCAAACAGAACTGCCATACTGTAATGATTATAGGGATGTTATAACAGGATGGCAGCAAACGCAGTAAAATGCTATGAATAAAATCACATGGTCTTAAATATTTTAGTTTTAGTAGAGTAATTGGTTTTATTTTGTGAACATTATATAGTGAATAACAAGAAAAACTTAAGGCAGTGAAATACAAACTCACTTGCACCGGGAACCACAAGAAGGTATAAACCATCTAACGTCGCCACCACTGCCTCATTGTAAAGGTTTTTCCAAGGGATCTTCAGAGTCAGTTTACCTAGAACAGGAATTTTCAGTTTAACAAGTTAAGAAACCTAATAGTGTGGACTTAACTAAAATCATACCTTCTGATAATCTTAGTATTGTGTGTCTCACAGATAAAATGTGAGAAAGAACATTATTTAAAGACAACACAAGGTTTGCTTTTGCATAGTTGCCACAGGGGGTGTTTTTTGGGGAAAACATCAAATATGTGTATTATGTACAATGTTTGACTAGAAAGAAAATGTTTGCTTATTATAGGTAATATATTACCTAGATGATCATGTCCTTCTTGTTAACTTATAACTTTTAACAACCTGTCATCATGGCAAATTGTTCAAAGTCATCCGACGCATCATGTGATAACAAACTGATAACCTCTTTAACAATCTCCTGCTTGTTAGCAAGACAACAGTGCATTGACGTTTGTTTATACAGAACCAAAATATATTTCTTAGGTCTTTTAAATCTTCACTACAGTGTCATACTGCTAATTTTTCACACTACGCCATTCGATTTTTTTAACATCCAGGAAATACCAAAGTGTTTAGTCATGAATGAAAGAATGTGAAACTTTCAAATCTGTTAAAGGAACTGTAAAAACAGAGAGTGAACCTCAGTTTGAAGTATCCACGTGGTGCATTAATATACGAATACAGAACATCTTAATGTATCAAGAATATCCTAAAAAAGGTACATTTAGCCAGACATGAATAAAAAAACTTCAATCACCATTATCAAGCATGAGCGAAACTATATTGGAATACAGACTTTACAGACAGGTTTTGACAACAGTCTCAGTGTTTACGCACAAGCCTGAATGATAGACAAAATAGATTTTTCGCTACACTACACATACTATGGTGATTATACTAATAGCTCAACTACAGAAAATATATATTTTTGGATACTCACCAATCTGACCAGCCTTCACTTTAAAGGGGACATCAAATTCACTCTAAAGCACAAACAAATGGTAATTAAATTATCTTTAATGTGTCTGTTTTGTGATAATGAACATTACAAATTGTTAAATTATTATTTTGTTCTGTACCAGTGATCAAAAAGTCACGGTAAATGTTTTGTCACATCTTGTGATTTAGAAGAAGCCACAGACTAACCAAAGTGTTACTACAACAAACACATTCATGTCATGATGAATAATATGGCTTGCTTTTGTGTTGTAGTACCAGTAACGTGACTAAAATATAACAAATAAAACATCTAAAGTCTAATTAAAATTTTTTGGGGAATGGTTAGCATGGTTTGGCATTGTCCACTCCAGTACACACTTACCAGAGCATTCTCTTTCACCCGGAGGTTTTCTAAAACAACATTTCCTAAAAAAAGATAGAAACTGTTATTGATGACGACAAGTAACAAAACTAACACATTTAAAAAATGATAACATATATTTATTTAAAAAAATTACATATTTAATAAACAAAGCACATAAACAAACTACTTTGTTCTAATGCATGTGCACTATGCCTGGAATTTATCTGAAAGAATCTAGCTGGAGTTGTTCTTGCCTTAAAATATCCAGTAATGTGACTAGAAAGATACATACAGCATGGCAGTACAATATAACTGGCTTTAAAGCAAAAAATGAAAAGATCAAATGAGAAAACCATATACAAACAAAAATACAATGTTGAAATACAAACAACTGTTACAGGCTATGTAAACTAAACTATTTACCCTTGAATGTCGTTTCTAGTGGCAATCAGTATTGTGTGGATATAAACTCAGATGTAGAGAGATAAGTCTACAGTAAGATGAACCACTTTCACTAAATCAAACGTCCATAGTAGGCTCAATTTGATGCATTATTCGTCATCATATTTAGATAAAAACACACTGAATCTGTTCTTTATTGTTACCACAATGTGACACTATGAATTTCCCCTTTAACTGCAAATCAACATAAAGTCTTAAACAAATACAGCGGGTAAAATAAATATTGAACATGTCACCATTTTTTTCAGGTGCTGTTGACATGACATTTTCAGCAGATGTCGTTCACATCCCAAATAATCCATATATACAAAGAAAACAAACCAAATAAATAAGTTATTGTGAGATTCTAGAATCTTGGTCATTGATGGTTCACATGAATCCCATGGTTCCCATGCATGTTCTTGTTACAAGTAACCTAGGAGGTTAATAAATGTTTCCTTAGATGATATATGCTTTCTTAAAAGGATGTATCTCATGGTGTGTTATAAGTGGCACCGACGTATAACCAAGCACTAATAAATTGTCCTAGACAGGAATAACTAACAATGTGTGATATATGCGCTGTGCAACAATGTGAGGGATTTGAGCCCAAATCTCACTTCCTCTTTTGCATATATATAAACTGAACCCATTTGTAATAAACTTTGACTTTGAGTGAACTGTACTTCGGTGTCTGTTTCATTCTTGGTCCCCGGGCTCGGTTCTTCTGATTGTTCCATCGACTAGACTCATCAACTCGTAAAAGCTATTATCTAGACAAAGTAATAATCTTACAATTTGGGGGCTCGTCCGTGAAAGGGGGAAAACCTCTTCGAACCAAGTGACCAAAGCTGAGCTGAAGCAACAGGCGCACCGACGATTGGGCACAGACCTACTATTAAAAGTGTAAGTGTTTTAAAATATTTATTTGACAAATATTTGATTGACAAATTTTGGTTGAAGTAAATATGACGCATATTTGAATCATTGAACAGAAACAAAATTGTTAAACTGGTATCGCATGTTGATATAGTGTGACTGAAAAAGAAGGTGCAAAGGAGTTACGCGAGAGCTCACAACGAAAGCACCCAGAAAAAGAAGATGAACCGATTCACCCACGGTCACAATACGATACATGCAATATAGTTGAAACAGTTGGTCGATTGAACATTCAAGGGTTCCTAAAACACTAATCCAAAAACACTACTCTAACAAGGGGAAACTCATTTCAAGTTTCCATTGCTGCTATATTATTTTGATTTCTGCATTATTCGCTTTACTGCAATTTTTGAAGTGAAAGATTCGGTTTCGAGACCATTGCCTGGCGAAATGCCAAACGCATTTATGTATAGAAATGATCGAGGTTTTTATGTCGAACCATATGTCAGTAATCTCGCAGGGTGGTCAGAGAAAATGACACCGCAAATTGATACGCCGTATCCAAGGGACGGTTCGTTTTCTGATGACGGAATCGAACTGGCAAAAAGTATGGTGAAAGAAGGATGGGGTGACCCGAAATGGGATTATACATACATGCTTAAAGCTTACGCTGTATGGAAGGATTTTAAAAAGGTGTGGGACGAAGGTCCTGAGAAAGAACAAATGCTTGCTTATGTTGCAAAGCAAGGTTTATCTGAAAAGCCGCCATCATAATCGGCTTTTTGCCAGCCCGAAACATTGCCGTCAGTCCCTGTGTCGCAGACAACTTGTCTGAAAAACCGTTCCGACACCATTCGACCGAGCGCACAGCGTGACGCGAGTGAAAGCATAAGATCTGGAAAAAAGACAGTCAAATTGTCACAGGTAGAAACAGATGCGCGTGGCGCATCTCAGAATTCAATGGTTTGGATTCAGGTCGGTAATAACGTAAATATAAGACCGCTAAAAATATCTGATATGGAATCAATTTGTAAGAGTTTACCGTCCCCACAAGAAATGGGAAAATATATGACTGTTTTAAAGACGCACACAAAATATGCGCATTTTTCAGGGAGTGATTCACTCGAAGGAGATATAACTGAACAAATGATAGTTCAAAAATGCCCCACGTTATCACCCGACAATGATAAAATTACAGGCAGTGGCACGTCGCAAAACCCACATGAATTCTTCTGGGAAAAAGCTGTTAATGTTGACACATTTTTCACAGAATTAAGAGTTTTTCTCGATGAACGTCTCGGAAGCAGACAAGATTTATCGTTTGCTGCCAGTACTAAGCAAAAACCGAAAGAATCTGTGTCTGAATTTTTTGTGCGCTTTCAGAGGGCATGGACCGATGATTCTAAATTGCCATTGACAAATGAATTAAAGCCTCTGTTAACACAATGTTGAATAACATGAATACAAAGCAAGCGCAATTGATCAGAATCACCACATCGAATTTGCACGAAATGACTGTAGAAGTTCAAGGAAAACGGATAAGGGAGTCAGATGCATCGGGTGGTTTCACGGTAAAAGTAGAAAATGATATGTTTACAGGGCACCAGAAAAAGGGGAAGTACAACCGCAATCAAACTTCTAACCCCGAGCTCAAACCATCAAGGGCTCACCAAAAGGGGAAGTCAGATATGACCTGTTTCCATTGTGGTAGGAAGGGCCACTTTAAACGAGACTGCTGGCAGTTGCAAAGGCAGAATGAACCTGAAATGAAGGTGAACTGGGGGGATACACAGCCCCCAGCACGTCCTGCAGAGCATGACTCTGATGATAGGAGACGTCCACCACAGCGAGGAAACGAGAACACGGGTGGCACCCAAACCAAGCATAGGGGTGCCCACAGAGTGAAGTCAGTTCAGAATTATGTATGATGACCTTAGTATTCTCAAATAGCGGAGAGGATTTGCCTTACTTTACCCTTATGGTGAATGGGCAGCCTCAAACATTTTTGCTTGATACAGGTGCAGATGCTTCGTCAATGACATCTAACGAATATGAGGGTCCTATAACTTACCTTAATAACTAATAACTAATTCACTCTGTGGGAATTACAGGAACTGACATCGCATGTCATGTGACACCTCTCTTGGAGGTTAAAGCTAAAGGTGTTAAACCATTTTTTCACAAGTTTACCATTATACCTGGGGCTCCGCTGAACCTTTTAGGTCGTGATATGATGCATAAATTGGGCATGGATATTAAATTTACTAAAAAACAAGTTGTTTTCTCTTTTCTGTCCAGTTTACAGGCATCCATCGATCCATTACCGACACGTGAGCAGGCAAACGGCTCACAAACGCCGGTTTCCTGTGACAGCATGCCTACACCGGTGGACTCCATGATTAACCCATTGTTATGGTCTCAGTTCAAGGATGACACTGGTTTCATTGACATGGAACCATATAAAGCAAAGCTTAAAACAACTAAGCCTGTTTACATTAAACAATACCCTTTGTCAAAAGATAAAGAGGAAGGTATTAAGCATTTGATTGAAAATTTTGTCCAGCAGGGTGTCCTCCAACCAACACATTCACCATACAACACACCAATTAACCCTGTAGTAAAACACACAACACATGACAGCGCAAAGGCGATCAGGGTATGAGGCTATTCTGCTGGCTACAAGAAATCTTAGTATACAAACGACAGCAAGCATCAACCCTGCTTTGCTGGGACTTTTAGGTGTTATGGACATAACAGATTTGACTATTGATCATGATTGCATCTTCGAACTGACAACCTCTTGTTCTTCCAGGGTCGATCTGTTCGATACGCCCCTGGATGGGGGGGAACACATCTTTGTTGATGGGTCTTGTTCAAAGCCCTATGATGGTGTCTACCTTTGTGGCTATGCTGTGGTTTCAGACTCAGGCGAAGTAATTGAAGCTTTTGCTCTAGACTACAATTCGGATCATAAGAGATGAAAAGGGTAGAATTGCAATACCAAAGTTAGGATTAATTATTCTAATAAGGCACTACCATGGTTTGTCTCATACAAGCTGTGCAAAAGTTGTTCAGGCAATTAATCAATTGTATTGCATTGACGTGCATAAAACGGCAAAACTCGTTTTGGACGCATGTCTAACATGTGCGCAGGTAAATCCGCACAAAGCAATTAAGCATGATGCGTTGCCACACCCAGAATCACCGTTTCAACATGTACAGATCGATTTTACTCACATGCCGCCGGTAGGAAATCTAAAATATCTTTTGGTCATCATTGACCGATTCTCAAAGTGGCCAGAAGCATTTCCGTGCGCGAAAGAGGATGCTAAAACGGTAGTAAAGATCTTAACGAAGGAGATAATACCGCGTTATGGAATAATTTCAACTGTCGAAAGCGATAACGGGACGCCATTCACGTCAAAGGTGACACAGCTCCTAGACAAAGCTTTGTCTATTGATTGGCACTTCAACATTCCGTATCATCCACAGAGCTCAGCAGTCGTAGAACGATGCAATCGCACGCTAAAGACTCGCCTAACGAAAGCCGCACTCGAGACGGGGAGAAAATGGGTAGATTTGTTGCCCGCCGTGCTAACCGAAATACGGATGACCCCATCTTCCACTACCAAGTTATCACCTTTCGAGGTGCTAATGGGTAGGCCTTTCCCGACCCTGTGGGTCAAAGGCTGTGCCGGTATTTCTTCCTTAGGGGACATGCAGGTGATCCAGGAGGACTACGTGACTTCCCTTGTCGAAAAGCTAAATTCTATATGTGCTGATGTTTCCCTGTGTCTTCCTCTTCCCTCAGAAAACCCCACTCATAGTTTTGTTCCAGGACAAAGAGTGTTCGTGAAAAGTCTGAAGCCCACTAAGGTTGGAGAACCAAAGTACCACAGACCAGCAACTGTAATTGCCGTAACCCGGACAGGAGTTCTGACAGATTACCAGCCGCAGTGGATACACGCTTCGAGATTGAAGGCGTGTTCTTCAGGAGAGAAGGCAAGCTCCAATTTAACATAGAATCTCAAAAGGGGATTCACCTTACTGTATTTTCGGGTGGGTGAGGCACTGACTAAGCTGAGGAAAGAACTAGCTTTTGTGAGGTGGGGGCCACCCAAAGCAAGAAGATAGATGGCCCATTGAGTCAACAGTGCCGACCCCCTAATACCCCTGAAGTACACTAAGGGCCAAATTGATCTATTCTCATATCTTATGGATATATTCGAACATGACTCTTTCAGTAAGTGCACTGTTGATGATGCTCTTGTTGAATTTGGCCAAGTAATTATTGGGATAGTGATAAGCGCATTGAACGGAGCTCAAAATCACTTACGGATAATACTGAGATATGAACAGGCAGGGCAAAGAGTCTTATACTCATTTGAGAAGATTGAAGGAGAAATAAGAGTAAAAACGAAGACCCAAGGGTTGCCACCTAACCCCGAGTATTTACACATTTCCTGAAATCAAATATAGTTTGAGGGATGTGGGGGATGAATAGAATAACTGGTATTCTAGCACTTATTGGGATAACAGCAATAAGCATACGTTTATATTGGGAGACGCAATATAACAAAAAGGGAAATGAAACTGTGATAAAAAGGGAACTAACTAGAAGTTCCCCAAATGAGAACCCCCTGAAGATCATGGTAAGGGCAGGGGGACGTCTAAGCTTCCTCTGTGACCCTATATCTGTGAGTATCGGAACGTATAACAATATAGAAGAAGCAAGAAGCAAATATGGTCACAGTCTGTATTTCTGTAAAGGATCTTGTAGTTGGGTAGAGGTAAAAGCCTATAGAGGCCCAGAAGTAGTAATTCCAGAATCCAGATTCGGTATAACAATTGAAAAAGTACCACATAGAATAACTCAAGAGGGAAAAAGATGCATATACTGTGATAGGGACAAAACCGTACATGCTATTTTTGGAATAGATGATGGGGAACTGATTTTGATAGTGATAATGATAATGAAGATGATGATGATGATTATGTACATCTATATGAGGAAGCACTTGCACCAATTATAAGAAGGGAGGTGCAGGTATTGGAAGGAGAGGAACGGGAAATTCAGGTAGATGACCCTGTTTACCAAGTGATGGAAGGAGATATTCAAGTAGAAGAAGACAGTTACCAGTTGATGAATGATGGAGAAAGAGAAGTTCAAGGAGATGAGACTGATAGGGCAGACGACGGAACAGTGGTGGTGGACAGACAAGTAGTAGAGATAGGGACGGACAGCGATGAGAATGATGAGAATGATGAGAATAATGAGAGCGATGAAAATTAGGAGGATCAGGAAGATTATGATTAAGAGGGGAAGGAAGTGATGATTTCTTATTCTACTTTCTTTTCTACTTTCCTATTTTTCTAATTTTATATTCAAGTTTTGTTAAAAGTGATTTTCAGTGATGTTATGTATAACAGCTTGCACGTGAAAACAAAACAAAAATACGCTAACCGCAAATAGAATATCACTAACTATTTTTAATATATGTTTTGACTATTGTAGGGGTACATGGTTATTTGTAAGACTGTTGGTCTTAAAGTGGCCATTGTGAGATTCTAGAATCTTGGTCATTGATGGTTCACATGAATCCCATGGTTCCCATGCATGTTCTTGTTACAAGTAACCTAGGAGGTTAATCTATGTTTTCTTAGATGATATATGCTTTCTTAAAAGGATGTATCCCATGGTGTGTTATAAGTGGCACCGATGTATAACCAAGCACTAATAAATTGTCCTAGACAGGAATAACTAACAATGTGTGATATATGCGCTGTGCCACAATGTGAGGGATTTGAGCCCAAATCTCACTTCCTCTTTTGCATATATATAAACTGAACCCATTTGTAATAAACTTTGACTTTGAGTGAACTGTACTTCGGTGTCTGTTTCATTCTTGGTCCCCGGGCTCGGTTCTTCTGATTGTTCCATCGACTAGACTCATCAACTCGTAAAAGCTATTATCTAGACAAAGTAATAATCTTACAGTTATGTATAATAAAATGGAATGAGACAGGGAAAATGTATTGAACACGCTTACTGAAATGTATTTAATACTTTGTACAAAAAAATTTGAAACTTTCAAATCTGTTAAAGGAACTGTAAAAACAGAGAGTGAACCTCAGTTTGAAGTATCTGAGGTACTCAGTTACTTTATTGGTAATGACAGCATCAAGATGCCTCCTGTATGGAGAAATTTGTCCCAATTTTTGCCCATTCTTCCACACAAACAGTCTTCAAATCTTGAGTTCCTTGAGCCTCTTCTATGAAATCTGATCTTTAGTTCTTTCTCTAGATTTTCTTTTGGATTTAAGTCAGGCGATTGGCTGGGCCATTCTAGCAGTTTCTCTGAAGACAATTGAGAGTTTCCTTGGCTGTGTTTGGGATCATTGTCTTGATGAAATGTCCAGCCTAATTTCATCTTCACAATTCTGGTAGATGGCAGCAGATTTTTATCAAGAATGTCTCTGTACATTTGTCCACTCATCCTTCCTTCGATTATATATATATATATATATATATATATAAAAAGTTTGTTTGCTGTATGCTGAAAAACAGTCCACACCGTGATGTTCCCACCTGCAAACTTCACTGTTGGTATGGTGTTTTTGGTATGGTGATGTGCAGTGCCATTTATCCTCCAAAAATGGTGTGCATTACGGCATCCAAAGAGTTCCATTTTGGTCTCATCTGACCAGACTATATTCCCCAGTATTTCTCAGGATTGTCAAAATGTTGTGCAGAAAACTTTAAATAAGCTTTAACATTTTTCTAATTTTATATTCAAGTTTTGTTCAAAGTGATTTTCAGTGATGTTATGTATAACAGCTTGCAAGTGAAAACAAAACAAAAATACGCTAACCGCAAATAGAATATCACTAACTATTTTTAATATATGTTTTGACTATTGTAGGGGTACATGGTTATTTGTAAGACTGTTGGTCTTAAAGTGGCCATTGTGAGATTCTAGAATCTTGGTCATTGATGGTTCACATGAATCCCATGGTTCCCATGCGTGTTCTTGTTACAAGTAACCTAGGAGGTTAATATATGTTTCCTTAGATGATATATATATATAAAAAGTTTGTCATTGCTGTATGCTGAAAAACAGTCCACACCGTGATGTTCCCACCTGAAAACTTCACTGTTGGTATGGTGTTTTTGGTATGGTGATGTGCAGTGCCATTTATCCTCCAAAAATGATGTGCATTACGGCATCCAAAGAGTTCCATTTTGGTCTCATCTGACCAGACTATATTCCCCAGTATTTCTCAGGCTTGTCTAAATGTTGTGCAGAAAACTTTAAATAAGCTTTAACATCTTGCGTGGTGAGCGTGCAAACAGGCCACTGCAGTTGAGTGCGTTACTTATTGTTTTCTTTGAAATAATTGTACCTGTTAATTCCAGTTCTTTCTGAAGTTTTCCCACAAGTGGTCCTTGGCTCTTGGACCACTCTTTTGGTTATTCTGTTTACTCCTCTGTCAGAAATCTTGCGAGGAGCACCTTGTCGTGGTTGGTTTATGGTGAAATGATGTTCTTTCCCAACAATGCTCACTGGAACATTTAGAAGTTTAGAAATCCTTCTATAACCAATGCCATCGGTGTGTTTCGCAACAATAAGGTTGCGAAGGTCTTGAGAGAGTTCTTTGCTTCTACCCATTTTGAGATGACACCTTGGTAATGAGACACCCTTTTATATGCCATCAGTTGGGGCTGAACCATTTTATGTTTAATTCCATTGAAAGGGGCAGGATTGCTTTCTAATTACTCATAGATTTCAGCTGGTGTCTTGGCTTCCCATGCCTTTTTGCACCGCCCGGTCTTCATGTGTTCAATACTTTTTCCCTGTCTCATTCCATTTTATTATACATTACTTAATCTGTGATCTTATTTGGGTTTTTTCTTTGTATGTATTGATTATTTGGATTGTTACCGACATCTGGTGAAAATTGCATTTCAACAGCACCTTGAGGAATATATTTACTGAGAAAAACAGTTTTAAATGGTTCAATATTTATTTTACCCGCTGTAATGAAACAATTAAACACATTATTGTATATAAAGGTGTGGTCCGTGCACTTTAACTTGAGTTTTCAAAGTTCATCAGAATAAGAACAAACAGTAGTGTTTGTCATGATGACTCCAGCATACACATTCATAATTTAAGACTGTTGTTAAATACTGAAATTTATGTATATAAAAATACTCTTTACAGTAGGCTAAAAAACAATTTCCTTAAAATGCTTAAGGAAATGTTTAGACGTTTCACAGAAAGCGCGTTAACCTGATTTAATAATAACACGCTACATAATGACTGTTTTCATTGCTTCGGATGCACATGACACTTATGGTGGTGTGGGTGGGGAATATGCAATTTACAGACAGATTGCTAATCTAACAGCTACATTTTACAGGACAGAAACCATTGACATTATTGGACACTGAAATACATTTGCACACAGACTTCGCTGCATATCGATAAAACAAACCACGATCGTTCTCACGGGATCCAGATGAGAAACCAGCGTTTCCACGCGCTGATGTTGACAGGATGTGTGGTGCGCTTACCTCCCCATATGCCAATTTTCAGCTGCGACTTGTCCAGGTTTTCCACATAGTCTCCGATAAACTTATTCAGAAGATCGCTGACTAATGATTCGAACACCATGGTGACTCGAGAAGAGCAGCGACCCTGCCACAGGGAACGCGCTAAAATGCCACAATACGCATTTGATAAGGTTACTTCCCTCCTGGGTGACAGCGATATCGACTCAATCGGTGATCGACTCACACGGTCTGAATTAAAAGTCCCCCGATTATGCTATTATAAACAGGCTAGCTAGTTGAAACTAGAACACAGATTGTAATACGAAAGTGTAGTGTCTGTCTGATCCTCGGTTTATGGTTAACAAATGAGATTTTATTTTTTTATTTGCACGATAGTAGCTTTTTAAAAGTGCCCTATATACTTTGTCGTATTTGATCATTTAAATTTTATAATACTTTGTCGGGTTGTCGTATTTTATCATTTACAGAACGCAATGCAGGCCTATTACAGTATGTTATAACCATAGGTTATAACTGAAAATTCTCAAACACGCAAAGCCATGTTTTTTTTGCAGTCCTAAGTACACACAAAAAAAATTAATTCATAATTTACTCACACTCATGTTATCCCAAACCTGTGTGGTTTTCTTTCCTCTGCAAACACAAAAATAAATTGTTTCAAATTATCTGGTTAACCAAACAACATTGGCCTCCAACGTAGATGGTCACTTACATTGGATGGTCAGTGCTTTTTATGGACTAGTATGGTTACATCTGTGATTTTCCTGTAGCCTATAATAAGTTATAATGGTTTTGGAGATTGGTTTTGTTGTCCACTTGGAATCTGGTCGAAAGGTGATCCTTTAATGTCTAGACACACAGACATTAACTGTGTTTATGCTGATGTTTTATGTTTTATGGATAGGTCTACTAAAATGTTAGTAGACCTATCCATGTCCAGTATCAACATCGCCCCTGGGATATTCAGGAGAATCCTCTCACCAGGTACACATAAAAACTAAATCTTTAGAACATAAAAGTTAAACATTAACTTCAATTCAGAGAAATAAATGCAACTACCCCACCTACAGGCAAATGACTGCAAGTGCTACTCGTTTATTCTCGTCAGATGCTACCAAAAGCGTCTATACAGTAAATCGCAAAAATCAGAAAGGAAATTCAGGCACATACATTTAATTTATATTTATTTATTTATTAAGTACATTAATTCGTTTTTGTAGATCTTCCATAAAGTTTATTTTAATATGTTCAATGATCGTTGTGCACCAGTGCAGTAGCCCTACAGTCTGCATACAATTTTTTTTGATACAGTGAACAAGAAACGGATGCGATTGAATTTGTAAACAAGGTTAGACTGTTTATAAATAGCTACAATTCAGTACGATTTTATGTAGGCCTAGCTTTTGTTTGGTAAACTTTTTAAGTATCCTTATTACAGATCAAACATATGACCAAAGGCTGAGCTGTTTTTCTTTCATGTCGACCAGTTTGACCTGTAATTTAGAATAATTTGCCAAAATTGACAATATTTGTAAGATACACAAAATATGAAAAAATAAGCTTTTTGCCATAAGGATACTGGAATAATTTAACTCGGTCTAGGACGTGTAAAAAGGTATGATTTTGGTTAAGCAAAAAGGTATTTTGGCCCCGCCCCTATCGGTTCCTCGTTAGCTTCCCGCCTGTGTCTCATTACCCACACCTGCCGATTGTTATCTCCTTTGTTAGTATCCCTATATAATGTCCCCGTGTCTTTTGTACTGGTACATGTGCTGACACTACGTGTTCGCACTACCTGTTTTTGCCAAGTAGTATTTTCCGTGCGTTGTTTGTACCTTACACTATTGGATTACCTTGCCATGTTTATCTGTAACCCTGTCAGTAGTTTTGTAGTCTGGTTCCAGTTTGTACCGTAGATCCTAGTTATTCTGTGCTATTTTTTCCCCCTCGAGGGTTTATTATCAGTCCTGTCTGTGTTTTACCCCATCGTGGGTCATTGTTTTGTTATAAATAAAAGTCTTGTTTCGTGTAATACCGCTGCCTGGGTTCTTCCACCACAATTCTGACACAAAATTGTATTATGACAAGTAGTTACTGTTTTCAAACAGGGCCCTGTTTCAGAAAGTAGGTTTGGTGAAAACTGAATATATTAACCCTGAAATGAGGGAATCTCTGGGTTTTTAGTTTCAGAATGTAAGGTAACGTCGTGAAACCAGAGAAAGTGGGGTACTTCAAGCCTGTTTCTAAGAGGTCATTTATACGAGTCAGTAACTTACTCTACTTAACCTGGTCAGGAGCAGGTTTTCGATCTCCTCCCCCCTTTTTAAAGTGCAAGTGCTGTACCTCCATTCATTAATTCACTCTTTCCACTCATTCTGATGACACAGAGACCATCTCCGTGACTAAAGTGTGGTCTTTGCTTTTGTAGAGGATCCTGTATGTGAAAGGGGTTGCATTAATTCAGTGATGTCCTTTGATTTCAGCAGAATTCAGCAATTTTGGACCCGATGCGAATTTTGTCATTTCCCTGTGCATTTTTATTAACTTTTCTTCACAGTGAATTAGATACAGCAAAACATCATCCATCCTAAAATCAGCCATTGTGTCCATGTATTACATCTTTTCCCTTGCATGCCCTCACAAATGGTAGTTTTCTACGGAGGATGAATAATGACTTGATAAAGTGCATGAATAAAGAAATTAATAGACAAAACCAGAAATGCAGCAATAAAGGTAGCAAACAATTCATTTGAACATGCAGACATTCCTTAAAAACTGCTCTGAGCAGGGTTTGACCGATGATCAGTCAGAGAGTGACACGACTCGAGACACCCTAACAAGTGTACTAGGCTATATCCCTTGATATCTCACACTCAACACATTTATATTTCATTAATTTATTAAATTACTGATAAATGTGTTTGTTTATTGGTACATTTAAAGTCTTTTTCAGCACATTAGTATGTAGAACGGAAAATGTGCCTCGCTCACAAAGCCCTTTCTGCCACCATTTTGCTTTTTTTTGCTGCCGTTGCCATGGTGAATCGTAATATCGTTCTCCATTTATCATGGCTTCTTGTAGTTGTGGTGCAAGTGTTTAACTCAAGCTAAGATTACCCAGAGTTGATAGAAATTACTCAAATCAGCTGTTCTGAAAGTAAAAACTCAAAGTTTCTCATATCTAAGCAAACCAACTCTGAGTTCAAGGTATGACCTAAAGTTGGTTGAACCTCCTTATTGAAACGGGCCCCAGGTCTGGTACCCTCAAGCCATGATGATAATCAACACGTTTTAAAGCATTGGTAAGCTATAACTTTACATTCTGTTTGGTTTACACACTGTGTCTTTGCAGATCCGCGATGCTAAAACATTTAAAACATATAAGATTTATACGTTTTTTTACAGAAACACTTTTTAGCACTTTTACAATGACGCAAGATGTACCTTTATTTTCAAAAAAGAATACTTTTTTATTTCATAAATGTACGTAAAACTATTAATTATTTTTAACAACAACAAAAATTGTATGTGATTCTCCAGTCAAAAATACAAATTCTGTCATGAATTACTCCCTCCCAAGTTGTTCCTAACCTGAACAGAAAGAAAGATACTAAGCTACCAAAGGGAAAGTTAAAATGCTAGTCAAATGTGCTCTAGAATAGTTTGCTTAACAACATTTTTCAAAATATCTCATTACGTGTTCAACAGAAAGAAAATCAACGCTGTTCCAGAAATTTCCTTTGCTAACATTTTTCAAAATATCTTGAGATCTAAAGAAATTGATACATGGTTGTATTTGTAACAACTGTAGGACGAGTAAATGAAGACAACATGACTGGGTGAGGAATATCCCTTTAATCTGACGACTACACGTCGGGACTACATTCCCCTTAACTCCAACACGCATGACGCATTTCCTCCCTCCCCCTCCTCTTTAGAAATCGGCTGGGCTCGGTGAATTCCGTAAATCGAGAAGGGATTTACTCTTAAGAGGCAGGACGAGAGAGACCGTAGTTTACTGTGCATCGAGGGGTTGTGAGCTTGCAATGAAACTGCGGTAAACAAACTCACTGGTAAGATCAACCGTACTCACATTTTAGTCCTCAGCGAAATGTTTTTGAAATATCTCGTAGTCGCTGTTTGTTTCAGTGTGATACATACGAATACGCGCAGACTGATATAACATGCAGTGTTGAATGGACTGGGATTCAGAGGTGCGTGGAATAAACTGAGCTGGACAGGGACGTGCTCAGAGTCCTTATCCGATGTGACTTGATACACACGCTTCATTGCGAGATTAATGATATGAATCGATAAAAAACACTTTGATGAGGTCCATCGCATTTTGCAAGTTTAAATACGTTTGCTTTTTAAATGTAAAAGGATGAGTGGTATTTGCATCAAGGCAAATATCTGATTGGTTGTTTGTGTTGCTCTCATTTTCCCCACGAGATCTTTTAATGTGGCTGCCGATTAAAGAGAATGACGTGATTTTGGTTTAAACTACAAGAGTTTCAGACTTCATGAGAAATCCATTTAGTCTTAATGTGTGATGTTTAACTTTTGTGGACTAGTTATAAGCACGCAGCCTTGTTGAACATCTAACGTAAGTTAAGTATGATCTGTGTGTTTGAGCGAATTATCTTTAGAATAATACATTCGTTTACTATTGTTATGTTTCAACCAAAATACTGAGCACACTTTGGAGGATGTTTTTAATAAACAACCCTATACCATTCAATTGTATTATTTTCAGTCAGTTACCATCTGGACTCGCCATTTGTTCCGCATTGATATGAATATTTTTGAGTGTCTAACGTTATAACGCGTCAAACTACGCTGAAGACATCCTTTAAAACGGGACATGAAGAGCTGCAGTGGAATTATACGCAATTTATTTGACGTTTCAGGCACATGCAGCCCATGCTGACGCCACACCCCTCTGCGTCATCATATTTAAATAGCTCTACAGACATATCGACCCTATGAACTTGTGATGCCAATTTCTTTTTGATGGTGTTTTTTATAGTTTTGAGTGATTTCATTGCTTTATTTGCTGAGGTTGGTGTTGATTTTTATTGTTAAAAGTGCTTCAGATTTAAGACTTGAGGGTGCCACACTTTGATGAATCATGTGGATATAGAAGGGTAAAGCGAGTTTAACACTTGTGAGTCAATGAAGTGTGCCAGCTCTCTTCAGTAAAGAGCTTTGAATGGCACTTTGTGACACATGGTCTTGATAAAGTTTTATTTTGCTCTTTTATCAGCACTCCAGATTTCCTGCACTGCTTTTAAAGGGGTCGTATGACACGGCTAAAACTAACATTATCATTTGTTTTAGTTGTAGTGCAATGTGTATACACGATTTAAGGTTCAAAAACGGTGCATTTTCCACATACCATGCATGTTTGCATCTCCTCTCTGAAACATGAGTTTTTTTACAAAGCTCATCGCTCGAAAAGCAAGGTGTGCTACAATTGGCCGGTTAACCAGTGCGTTGTCATTGGTTGAATACTGCAAGCGGAAATCAGGTTTCAAAGTTATTGTACTGACAGGTACGCACACCTTACCTGTCTAAACATTTGGGTGGTCTTAGTCAAATCATATCACGAACTGACTCAGATTTACGGGGGTGTGGTTACGTGAGGCGTTTCAGGCAGTTCTGGGTGATCATTTGCTTTTAGATAGAAGTTATCTTTTGTTCAGACACTTTAATTTTGCAATTTTACCTGTCTAATACATAAATGTGCAACTTATAAACACAGAAAAACAAGTATTCGCGACGTATGACCCCTTTAAAGTATTAGGTTCATCACACAGTCTTTAAGCTCAATGTCTGAAGGAGACGGGCAGGCCGGCTAACTGTGACTGGAGTGCTGATGAATCCAATAGCTTGGGATAGGCATCAAGTAGAGTAGCGTCTGCTGTCCTTTTGATAAAGTGCAGTTGCTGTTTATCACAGCTGTCACTTTTATTGGTAGCTTGCCCATGGGTCATACCTTTTTGGCAAGGTTTCTTGTATTCAGGATTGTGCATATGTATACACCATGAACAAGCTTATTGACTTTCTGTAAGTCTTGTCTATTCACCCCTGCACTCTAATAATGGACAGCATATTCTCTTTTACACATCACATTGTGAAAGTAAAAACCATTGAACAGCTAGCCCACAAGAAAATTTTAATGTGATCTTAAGCATATTGTGCAAAAGAAAATCTATCTTAGGCAGTACCTACTGTTTTAAAATGGAACTTCAAACTAATTGTTTTCATCTTTTTTCTTTAATCTTTGAGTGGACCCTTATCATAAAATGTTTGTATTGTTTTTTGTCAAATATTCATTGAATAGGCTTATGTATATTTCAGTTGTTGACGTGACATGGAATTTCATGTCATACAAGATAAAAATGAATGTGATTATTATTTTCATCATTTAAAATCCAGTAGGTTAAGCACATCTTTATCTTACATGGCCTGTTGTTATAAAAAATCACAAAATTGTCCTATGGTGTTACTGTCTCAACTTAAGCATGATTCAATTAATTAAAAACCAAAAGCATTAAAATTTGAACAAATATTTCAGACATAATTTTACAAGTGTCTATTTTAGTAAATGGCAATCATTTTTTTCATCCATATTAGCATACAAGCATAGGAACTTGAAACAATTTGTCCTCTGGTTGGACACCAGATCCTGATTTTAAATCGGACAAACAACATTAATTTTCTAATAAGATACCCAATCAAGATCATGTTACTGAAGCCCCTTCGAAGCACATGATGTGTACATGGACATTTTTTGTCTCAACTTTTTTGGAACCACTATAAAAGTTTTAAGTTATGTTGTCCTTTGGTGTGACGCCCCGAAATTATATTTTTTATAAAAAACTATATGTTAAACTACATAATCAAGGAAAATTATGCAAATTATTTTTGCTAACTGCTGTTGATAGGTTAGCTAGAAACAGCGAAGTCTTTAGCTGAGACAAAAGGCAGAAACATCCTTCGATGTGACCGATATTGTCCAGTGGTGTGACGGATGATGTCCACCGGTGTGACAACTGTATTGTCACACAAGAGGACAAGGTCTTTTTAAAAACATTTAAAACAATTTAATAATAATTGTTTAACTAATTTCCTATTCATTTTTGATCATTTGTGGTGTTTTCAAATTTAATAGAAAATGTTAATGTATTGTTGTAAGTATCATGAAAATAAATAAAAAGTGATTTTATTGGTTTTGAGACATTTATTTTGAAAGATATATGGAAAAGAGAGCACACAGGTATATAGAGAGACAATTTACAATGATTCACACAGAAGGGCTAATCCTAATAGAATGAAATAGAAAGACAATAGAATCAAAATTATTCCTTATAGGAAGAGCAGCCTAATACTTTATCAAATCAATTCTCATCTTAATTAATATAGTTTGAATAATAAAAATGCTGCGCTGTGCAATAGGGAGACAATAGAAAAGTTTCGGAAACATACTGATTGACTAATTGACTGATATAGAAAAGGTTTTCACAATTTGGAACTTCCATTTTACCTTAGATTGTAATGCTTTGTGTTATTTTATTTATATTTATACATGTTTAAAACATTGTCAAAGTTAAATAAAAAAGTGAAATACCTCTCACGTTCTCATTTAAGGAAATAAATTGCATTTCTGTCCTTTGGTGTGACACGCATAGAAGAACCACAATTAAGTTTAGTAACAGTTTGGGTATTACAGTAGGGGAGTTTTAGTCATATCATCACTCGTTTTTAAATAGTATCATTTTCAGCATTTATGAAAGGATGACATTTCATATTTATTGAAAACAAACAAGTCAAGGGGAAAGGATAATGTAATTTCATACTAAATAAATAACACTTCATGAAAATAAGAGTCTAATGATGAATATAGATCTCTCTCATGCTATTTGTATGTCAAAATACTTTTTTCTTGATTTTTGCCATGTCACACCATTGGAAATTTTAGTAAATTGCTCAAAAAAAAGTTATAGAGTTGACTAATTAAGTACCACCTTATATTTTCTGAATACAATTTTTTTCCTGCGTGTTCGTCACCCTTCCATTTGCTGATGTACCTAACACATTGGACCACCTACAGCCTTTGTATTTTGAAAGGCAATTGTTTGTTTATTGCTCAGGAATGGTAGGAAGTGCACAGATATGTGAGCACGTACTTGTAAGTAGTTCAAGTGAGTCAGTCTCTGCACACCTGCCATGTGCTGACCAAATCTACAGAATGCACTGGTCTTCTAGTCTGCATTCCAGAGAACAGCGCACCAAAAATTTGTTCTAAGCTAGCGTATTACCTTTTGCAATATTTAAAAGTAGTGACACTGAAATTGTTTTTACAATTATAATTATATATATTGCATTATAATTTTTTATATAAATTGACATTATTAGAAGAACATACATTATTTTATACATGATTTACATCTTTTTTGTATTCTCAAAGTTCTTAAAATTTACAGTTTATACCTGTATTTAACTTAATACACAAAAGCTGAGGTGACCACCTAAGTTTCAACCCCCACCCCCATATGAGCGTTATAATTAGCGGGGGTGTCAGTGGGTATGTGGTGGGTGTCACATCCTTTAGCTGGAGGGAATTCTGTGTGTGACTGCCAATAGGAACTAATAGAATATGACACTTCCAGACAATACAATATCATTCTATGTTCTTTTTATTTCTGCCTTTTCTCATTTTGTCACTCTCTTCTAACTGCACAAATGGGCTTTGACACTTGGTCAATGGATAGTTTGTCAACCAGTGCCTTTTGGTCTTTCTGATTGTTGTTCTTTTGTTAATTGCATGCCATTGAATATATACATTTTATGCCATTGGAGGAACAGGGTAGTATGACCATAAGGACTATAGTTAAAAAATAATTGGTGGTAACATATCTAGACACAATATGGTGTGCCACTGAACATCTTTATTTGAGCCTTGGAGTTTGACTTGAGTTGGATCTTCTCCTGCCATGTAAAAAAACGTATCCAGGTCAGTTCATTATATCCGTAGCTCTTGTGAGTGCTGCACTGGCTCATCATGATCTCCTTTCGTTTGCCAGAAAGGGCTCTCTATTAGCAGGTGCTATTCCAAACGCTGAGGTGCTGCGAAGGTTTGAGCAAGTTGCCGTCACATGTTCACATTCCGCTGGAGCAGTAGATAAAGGATCAATGAAAGGTGTTGAAAGTCTTCCTTGAAAGAGAGAAATACAGTAGACTGTTGGGTTGTTGTACAAATGAACATAAAGGTGCTTATTTGACCAAGACTGTAAAGCGACAAGTGTTCAAATCCCAGGGAATGCGATAACGAAGAAATATACATTGAATGCAGCGTGAGCCGCTTTTGATTAAAATGTTTGGCAAATGCATACATGTAATACTGTTCGTATAAAAGTTTTATAAGGTCCTGTCACTTTAAATGCAGTTCTCTACTGTTAGGCTATCTGTGGGAATACAGCATATTTTTGCCCTTTGACTTAAGGCTCAATTTGGTTGCATGAAATCAGAGAGTGTAGACTGGCTCAAAAAAGCCTCTCTACAGCTGCCTGGGTGGTGTACGCTACATATATGTTTGCCAGGCTCTTGTATTGTAGAACTGAAAACTAGGCTCAGCGTCGTATTTAGTAGCTTTTAATTCTCTTTGTGATAAATGGGTTGGATTGAGAAGTGGCTAGAATGATTATAGTCAATGTAGTTTTTTTAGACTTTTTTTTAAACTTTGGAAAGATCAAATGGAAGAACAGGAAATACATTGTGCATATCATATCAAGTTTTAATTCGACATTTCATGAGATCGCTTAAGTGCCCGTGCATGTTAACTTCTGATCTGCTGCTAAATTCATATCCCAAACAGCTTTAAATGATATAATGTTTTTACTGAAGTAACTATGAAATAAAAACAATAGAACCCTGCCCATGTACAACAGAAAATGTAATGGATTTATTGGTTATAATGAGAATTGTGTAGTATAGATACTTGTTGTCTACGTGTATGTGATGGATTATATTGGTGGGATGATAAATTCTGTTGGAATAAAACCCAAAACGCACTACAAAGAAAATATTTTGACAATTTTGAGATTACACTTTACCTTATTTTAATGTAAGCAGTCGATCTAAATAATGCGATTACGCTAATAATCGCAGTAAGCATGATCGAAGTAACATATGTGGCGTACGCCGGTTTCAATCGCAATAAGAAGGAAAACACCTTAATCGCACCTTAACACATTAACTTGCTGCCTGCAGTTACTGCGCGAACGCAAAAAAGCGCATAACTCTGCGGAGACATTTTCATAATATCTCTGTATTTATCACAGCGACTAATAACTGACACACATCCGGAGGAAGGTGTTTAGCATTTGACGCGATTCACGCAAATACATTAAATGATAGCCAGTAACATGGCTACTGTACCCGTGATAATTGTTTGTACTGTGATTTAAAGCAAATAATCGTAATAATTAAAACTGCATGTAAACGAGAGTGAAGGGATTTGCTCATGTCATGTAAACTTGTTACTGCGATTAAGTCCTTACTCTGATTATTGGAAATAATCACATTATTGGTGCACATGTAAACATAGTCCATGTGAAGAGCTCATGGTACAATATGATAAGCTCAGCTTAAAAAAAACAGCTCTGGATCACCTTTGATTTTATGTCCTGAAATTAATTTGCTAATATTTTAAACATGAAAACAAGTTCACTTACTTTTATGTAACTGTAAAAATAGCTGTGTATATATAGCTTGGCAACATACCGCTTTAAATGGCCCACACGGGTCCTGAATGACAGATGGATCTATAAAGTGAGCATTCCATGTGTATTTTCTCTAAAGAACCAACATAATATTTTGTAAAATGTAAAAAAAAATGTATGACTCTAACCTTTTAGAAAACCTTTTACTATGTTTGGTTTATGTATGTTTTTAGTGTGTTTCCAACTATGTGAAAGCATGCCATTTATTTGACACCTATTTGATGATAAATATGTCAGGTTTCTTGCCGGTGACATAAGTTTGACTTGTCCAAAAAGTGAAAAAACATGACATCAATGCTTTAGTTTTAAGAGGACTTATTTTAAATGTTAGTTTGGCTCTCCACACACTTCCCTTCTCATCTTTATGGAGTCTCCAAATGTATCTGTCTCTGTCTATATCTTTCAGACTCCCAATCTCAACTTACTACCTTCTTGGCCCCTCTCTGTCTTTCTAAAGTTGGAATCTGCCTTGACAGAGAGATTCTAATCTTTGTAGACCATCCATTTAACCTTCAAAACCTTCACAGGGCTCCGTGTTGACAGTGAATTTGAGTTATGGAGACGTTTCAAGTTCACGTCTGTATGTCTGCGTCAAAGACACTCCTTTGTTAATCATACGGAAAATGTACAGGGATGTTCAGTTTTATAAATGTTTTGCATCACACAGAAACATCCAAGTTTATTTGACCTGTAATTGTATAAGTCTTAAATGGCCAAAAATAGATATACAAAATTGATATTTTTTGCACTTATGTGGTAACTCTCTATATAAGGTGAGGTTATGTTTAAGGGTCAGGGCGACACCAGTGGGATTCCAGCAAAGATCTTATGTTGTGTGGCTGGCCTGACAGGAAAAACCTAGCCTGTCCTGCTCCATAACACCTACGGCCTCTCAATAGGGAGAACTTTTTTTAAAGAGGTTCATGAGACCCCCAGCTGAATTCTGTTACACGTGGACGGCACAGCTCTAATTGAATGTTGAAATTGCTTTTATTTGTACGACACACTCTAGTTCCTTAATGCACCCAAATGGACAAAACCAACCAGAACAGATTATCCAGGCCAATAACTCCTGACTGGCATGTTTACTGGAAGGGTATGTGGTGTATCTTCTGAGGTGTATCTCGTAAAACAAGACGTGATGTCCTTGACCTGGTCTGTGATCTGTTACAGCTGTGTGCTCTGAGGTCATAGTTGTGACTCGGAACATAATATGAGGCACAAATTAGAAGTGGGCAACGGCACAGCTGCGGTTCTTCCTGGCAATATAAGTCATTTGTTAAACCGTACAAATGATGTTCTAGTGACTACGTGTTGCCTAAATGTGTATGTGTTTGGAACAGCACACTGCTGATGCTGAATCTAAATGATCTAATTTGTGTTTCATGCAGTGTGAGTAATAGCCTCATTAGGCAGCTGTTTTGGTTGCTAATGTCCTGCACAGCATCACTCGTTTTTCACTGGAATGGCTATTTGCGATGTCTCTGAAAGTATACAGTATGCTGTGCGAAAATACTTTCATTAAACCAGTTAAGATAACTTAATTATGTAATTCATGTTGGCGTTACATAAATGATTTGTGTTGTGTTAACACATAATTGTTACAACTAGGCAGAGGATTTATATTTCCCAGCATGCTTTGCGTAAGACTGCATTTTGGGTTATTTTCTAAATAGACTCGTATTTCCTGTAAAATCTCAGGGGGTGGAAAAGCTTCCGGGTGGTATTGATACTCATAGCAAATTTGCTTTACCAGCGCTCGTTTTGGGGGGAATTAACGTGTAATATAGATTAGTGAAATACATCGTAGTGTTAAAATACTATATATTAAACATGTATAGGTGCTATAATACAAAATGTGAATGCCGTGTTCAGTTTGGTCTGAATGCACTGGTCTCCCATTGGAATTTTAAGAAATTAATGTCAAAACATTTTGATATGTTTTTCTATCTTTGCTTTTTATAAGTGTTATCTACTTATTGGAGCTACCAGTGTACATCTCCCCCAAAAGATTAGCATGGGACAAAGGGGTTTGACAGATAGGAAACTATGGGAGTTGATCAAAAACCAATGATGGCCACTTCCTCAATCAATCAATCAATCAATCAATCAAACAAACCAGTATATTTATGAGCGATGTGCATGAATGTTCGACTATTCGATCCGCAATAACTATTAGAAAATTTAAAAAAATGTATAAGAATAAAAACAATCGCGTGTTATGCTCGACTCACTTCACCATATTAACATGTTTCAAAACTGGTGATCTACAGAATTCGTTAACATTACTTACATTAGATATAAAAATACCAACTTAATATTAAATGATTAACAATGTATTTTTTAATCATAACTTGTTTGTTTGTTAAAAATATATTAAGTAATGCTAATTTCATCAACTTGAAACATTTTCATTTCACTGCAACTAATGTTAATGAATTTGGCCTTAGCATAAGACTGGGATATTTTTCCACACCTAAAAGCCTGAATTTTCCTTCTAAGAAGTTCAAATAGGGTTGTCGCCATAGGTGTAATTTACTGACAAAGTCAATTTTGTTCCCACCACCTATTGGAAGAAAAAAAAATAATGGCTTGTAAGCAGAGGCTATTTATACTAACTCCGCCCACCAGTTTCAGACTGGAATAGACAAAATGTAAGAAAGGGACATGCCATATGACTGCCCTAGTTGCGCAATTGAACTTACTTCATGTTGTTGTGTGTTCGGGACTGCTTTTAGCTGAAAATGGCTATTCAATTGCTTAATTGCACTTTGGTGCTATAGTCGTTCTAGATATGCGGCTGCTATCGTCTATTGCAAGATTAATTACATTTTTATATTTTTAAACATGGGGGGGAAAACACACGTTTGTTTAGTAGTTGTAATTTTACCACAAATTCATATGTTTAATTACATACTGCTGCAGCCATCCTTGCATATAATAAAGCAAAACATGCTTTAAATATTCTATCAATGGAAACATGATATAGTTTAAAAATAAATGGAAGCAGATCTGATATGTGATGTGAATATTTAGAAGAGTGAGTTCGTCGGATTCGAACCTGTTTTGCGTCAGAGTGATAATCATTTGTCATACGTGTTACTCACTACACCATTGAAGCCACCGATAAAGGAGCAAAGCTTTATACTCTTTTTCTAGGGGTGGTCACCTACATTTTTCGCGCTTCTGATGGCCATGCATATTCCCAACAAGTTATTACAGAAACAATTTATCAAAGTATGGTCTTTGTCCCCACCACTTTTCAAATCAAATTTACGCCACTGGTTGTCGCCTTCAAGTTACAGCCTGTAAATATATTAGCAAAGATTGCTTTTGTTTTAAAAACACGCTGTGATTTCTTGGTTACCTTAGTTTAAATAAATAGGCCTACTTTATTTATTGATGCAAATGGAATGCAAAGCTAAACAAGACAGACACTGACCATGAACGACAAAGAAAACAATATTTATGCTGTGCTGATCAGCAGAAAATATCTTTATATCTTTATATAGGGAAACAAGCACTACAGTGGCTCCGTTTTTGTTTCAGGGTATTTCTTTACTGTCGGCATTGAGGAATCAAGCCAGTTTACTTTATTTATTATCAACATTATAAATAATAAAGGCAGATATTGTTGTCAGATTGGGGTTTTATTACCCTAACCCAATCACAATGAGGGTAGCCAAATTCGATGGGTAGCGTAAATCGAGAGAACACCGGGAGTTAGAAGAGCAGCGTTTTTGTCGCGCTTGTCAACCCACTAAGGAACGTTCACCAGAGTCAAATAGGACTATAGAGCTTGTCAATCGACGTCATGGCGGGTTGCATGATGGGGCGGCGCAGCCTTATTCATAGGTTGTTTACTAGCAATTGTTTTGTTTTACTACGGCTCTCAACTTTTTTTTTTCAACATTATTAAACCTATATACAGGATATAAAATTAATGCATTATGAATATTTAATGATAATTAGAAAGCATGATGTGGAATTGTGACTTAATTATGATGTAATTTATTACGTTTTAATTTTCTTACTTTAAATAAACGAATAAAACGTTTTTATGAGCTCTTATTTTCGAATATGAAATTATTGAAAATGTGTTCTATGAAAGAAAGAGTGATGGTGAATAAATAAAAATAAGGTTTACATTTTTTGGGTGAACTCTCCCCAAGTAAGATTGAACTGATTATTACTCTGAAATGTCACTCATCGTCCTGCTCGAACATGCTGAGAGTAGAAGCATTGTTCACTGGGTATTTCAGTATACACATAAAAGCACTGTAACCATTCTGATGTTCTGCCAGTGCTGACGGGCTAAAGATGGTCATGTGAACTTTACTGTCATCATGCCAACCGTGCTAGTGATAGTCATGTCTGCTGATCACAGGCCTTCCCAGGCATCATACTTTACCACTCACTAAATTTGTATTTATCTCCCCTCCAGCCGGTCCATATTTAAGTGTCCTTGGCAACAGTCGGCAGTCTATGAATATTGTACGATAAATTACAAAATCCGTTTTCATTTTCCGGTGTTTATTATGGTGCTGTGGGTGCAATTTAGCATTATTTTGTAAACCGTTGAATTCAGAGGTCTTTAATAGTTCCCTAGTAGGTGATTCTCACAAAATCTTGGTTTTAAGATGTTAATTATGATTTTTCGAATAACACACCCATCAATACATTTCCTTTTAATCCATTAACAACAAGTTATGACATGTTTAAAAGCAGTAATTTCTCAATACCATAACCGTATTAACCGGCAAGCCCAAAGCATGTTTTGCAAATACTAAAAAGTATAAATCTAGAGGTTTACGGTAATAAGAAATTCGGAATAAAATAAATATAATGTAACTCTAAGCTAAAATAATGCTTTGTGCAAGGTAGAGAACGCAATTATGTTTATTATGATCATTTTAATGCGGTACCGAATGTTTTATAATTAAAGTCTTTACTGCTATCGTGTTTCATTAGTTTCGTGAGAAGAATGACCTTAGTATAGATTTCGGAAGTGTTTACTGGATTAGTGGAAGTATTTAAAGGTTATATCAACATGTAGATATATAAGTGTAACTATATGCTGAAATTCTGACCATTTTTATGGCAATTCCGAACATACAATGTTCATTCTGTTTTACAATTGGTCCTATTGTTGATGCTTGCATGTGTACTAAATGGTATGTCTGCATGACTGGTTGCGTGTTTGAAGTTGATATGTTTAATCAGAGTGGAGTAAATTAGTACTTTTGGTCTGGACTCTTGTTGAACTTTGCGGTGTATGACAGCAGCTGCTGCACAGATGTTTCCAGAATTCAATGAGGTCACTTACCGCACTCATGATGCAACTCAAAACAGTGGCAGAAGATCTGGTTTCTGGGTCAACAGGATCACAGATTGTTTCATTGAGGTGGATAAAAACACCAAACTGTTCACATTGGTTTAAACTAACAACCGTGACATCCTCACACAATGTGATTTTAAAGGTGTTGCTGCTTTTTCATGCTCATTTACCGATTCTTGATATGTTTTCTTCAAAGCCAGCAGTTTTTCTTCTGTGTTAATGTCAAACAGTTGTTTTAAGTCATAAAACAACTGGGTTTTTTACCGACTGTTAATGAGCTTATTTGGGAAGATAATGTAGAGGAGCTTATTTAGAAATTTAGTGCCAGCGCTTTGCTTTTTTAAGAGCATTAAGAGGCCTCTGGCCTTGTGTTCATGAGATCATTAGTAGATGGATTTGGGTTGGTTACTGCTGCTTTTTTTCATTTCTCATGGGGCCGTAATACGCAGGGGCGTGCACACACACCAACACACCCCGAGCTGCTTTAGCTTTCTCCTAATCTTGCATATTTGGTATGTCATCAGCCTAACGTGGCTAAAATTGTATTGAATCTACATCGACAACAATTTAGCAATCTTCTATTGGCAGTAATGATGGAAAAGGGAATGTAGAGTTATTATGAGTGTTAATGCAGAGGATAAACCTTGTCAGTTCCTTCTAAACTTCAACAAAATACTTTCCATGACTATTGTTTTATCAAAAGTGTCTTGAAAGATGAC
The DNA here is from genome assembly GCF_947034865.1 of Barbatula barbatula. Classification (NCBI taxonomy): domain Eukaryota; kingdom Metazoa; phylum Chordata; class Actinopteri; order Cypriniformes; family Nemacheilidae; genus Barbatula; species Barbatula barbatula. The sequence continues at coordinate 20,656,526 of NC_136766.1, read as the reverse complement.
ATGATTGTAAAGATGAAAGGTTGGTGCTTAAAACTGTCTCTTTACTTTTATTCACAATGGCAAACCTATTATAATGATTTATAATTTGAGCTGTAAGGTCTGATTTCGTGGGTCATGTCATGTAAAGATAAGAACTTAAAGCACCCTGGAATTTGATGTTTTTAACTTTTAGAAAAGTAATTCCTAAACCAAACATTTAATCTATGTTGATTTGTTTATTTGTTCTGACTCGTAACTTGTTGTTTCTTATTATTTTCAAAGCTGTAAAGACCTGCAGTGCTTCAGAAGTGTGTACACCTCAGAATTACGGTAAGATTAAACCCTGTGTGCTACTGTAGAAAGTCTATTGTTTTTAAAAAATGGCTCATGCCATACAAAACCTGTGTGTGTGTGTGTATATATATATATGATATTTTGGGAAATGTCTCGGTTCTTTTGAGTCCATACAATGGTAGTCAATGGGTGCCCAATGTTATTTGGCTACCGACATTCTTAAAAAAAAGCACTTTCTGTAAAAAAAGTCATAGCGGCTTTGGATGATATGAGGGATGAATAATCATAATCATGGCTGTACACATTTTTTATTTCTATTCTATTTTTTATTCTTTATAGTTGAACATTGTAGAGGGTGGAGTTAAGCAGTATAATAATATTGCAGTGGCTCGCAGTTACCATAGCAACACTGGCGACAGACATGAGTCACTATGACTGTATGGGGGAATTTAACGTCTGAGTCTCACTGATATTAGACAGGAGAGGTGGAGTAAGATGTTGCTACATGCGTTCATATTAATTTCAGTAAGAACCTAGGTGAGTAATCCTGCTTGTAAATCAGTCTGCTAACCTCAATGTAGCCTGTGCTCTTGTTGAAGGGCTATAAATGGAATAACATTCTCTGGAGTGTTGTGATGTCTCAGACTCTTTCGAGCCACCAGAGGGATGGTTGAGTCAGTGCTGTATGTTTAGATCTGTATGGCTGGAAACATTGAATACAGAAGTCTGAATGTTGCAGATGGAGGAGAAATTCTGATAACAATTTTAAACCAGGTTGGATGGGAACTTTTCCCAGCTTTTTGTGCAGTAGGACTTGATACCAAGCAGTTTTCCGAACACTACGGATGCCCCTCTGCTTCGTTCCCCCATCTGCCACTGATTAGCCAAACAATGGCAAACTCATGTCATTGCCATGTCTGCCTGCTTATACTAATAATTGTCTAAAATTCTTACAGTACAAATGCATGCAAACAAATATGTAAGAACACTGTCGCAAACTGCTGCATTTCCAGCAATGCAGTTCTTAGTCTATATATGTCACTTAATGACATTTCAAAGCTCTACATGTTGTTCCTGGCATACGTTACTAATGCCAATATCCAGTGTGCCAACTGTGTACAAGGACATCGTCCATCTTCACAGGCACACAGACCGACTAAAGATGAGCTCTTTAATATCCTGTTAAATCCACATTTTTCAGATTATCACTTAGTCATGGTTTTAATGCTGATTTTGAAGTGAAGGTGTTGAACACTTATTAGGGCAGATACTGTAGAATTCTCTTTGTTTCAGCCAGACCTTCACATTGAAACTCTATCCTCTGTTTGGATTGTTGTGTGTCTGGGTTTTGCATTTCTGTGTCTGTGTGTGCGTGTGATGTGTAGTTTGACTAGTGTTGAATGAGTTTAGGCAGCTGGCAGAGTTCAGGTGTTAACAGTAAAAAAGTCAGTTGCATGTGTGAGCGTTAGAGAGAGCTACTGAACAGAGTCCAAATGTCTTGTTATGCATGATGATTAGAATAGATGTCAACCAAAAGTAATAGTTGTAGCGTCAGATCATCTGCGCAAAGGAACAGCACTGTTGTTAGTCATATTCCTCTAACATGACCATGACTGACTCATGCCAAATATATACAGTATGGTGGCCCACTAGTGCACATCATAACGACATTGAAAAAGCAAATATAAGTTCACAACACAATGCAATCAAGCTACAACACAACGGAATAAAGCAACAACACAAAAAAATCGGGTCACAACACAACAGAATCGGGTCTCAACACAACAGAAGCAAGTCACATCACACAGAAATTCTCCTGACCACTAGGGGGCTTTTTTGGCATGATACAGCTGCATCATGCCCGGGCGTGTTTTTTGCTGGGTGTTTTTTTTGTGGTTTTAGTAGCCTGTATTGTTCTCAGTGTTTTGAGCTCAGTAAAATGTTATTAGGTTAAAGCCTACGTGGATGCCGCTCACAAAAAGAGCGCTTGCAAAGAGATGTGCCAGTTGAAGGATTTTGGGCACAGCTTGCGCTCTTTGCCGCCAATGAAACTCTCGCGTTCTGCAGCTTACTGCATGTCTTCCACTGCTTCTACTGACATTCGTGACTGCCGCTCAAAACTAATAACTCAGGATAATCCCGGTACTTTGAGTCACCTTGACCAGCAGAGTTTACACAAACATCATATATAAATAGACAATAACAATATTGCATTGTCGCCTGCTTAAGAAGCTGTATTGTGAGCTATACCTTTGTTGTATTTGCAATAGTCTAAGCGTTTTATTTAAATTATTTCTTTAACATTTAAATTAAGGAATACAATTAAATATGTTTTTCATGCTTTGCTTCATTTGTGTGTATATGAACTGAAATAATCAAGACTTTAAACCACTACGGCCAAAAGTGAAGAAATTGCCCAGAAATTAAATGAAAGTAAAATATTTCATTTTTGTATTTTATTTTAATACTTATTTTCTTTGGTAAACGCAGATGTTCATTAAGAATGATGTTTTTTCCTTGATTTCACCATCTTTAGCGAAATATTAGCTTCGTCAAATGGAATTCGGAAATAAATGTGTCCACATTTATTTATAATTGTATACAATATTTAACCCTTGCTCAAAAATGTATATTTACCATGGCCACCTGTGACTGACGTTATGAATGCACTTGAAACGGTGAACAGACGGGAACATTTTTAGAAAAGCTGAAAAAAATACAAATTTATTAGGTATCACTGGATCGTTATTATTATATAGATGTTTTTAAATGACAAACATGGCTTTTTCAAGGAAAATACACATTTAATAATTCTTCAATGCAGAAAAACACACAGCAGCAGGTGCAATTCCTTCGTGAAAAAGGATAACCATCTTAAGCTAAATATAAATTATCTATCGAAAAGAAAAGCTATTGTTTACGCTGTGTGTGTGTGTAAGGGTACAGAAGAACATACAGCCTTTTAAAGATGAATGCATTGTATTTTTATCATTATTTTGATTAAAGTAATTTTCAACATTTAGATGCAGACAATGCCACATTCTCCTATCTCTGTTTCAGTTTGCAAGCTCTGGACTTTTTTTAACTTTACGAATAATATATTACTCTATAAAATATTGTTTTCTTTACCAATTTATTTAACCTGTATTTTGCATGCATAACCAAGTGTAAAAAACACAAGCATTGTGGTTTTATGAAATGGGAATATAATGCAAAGCTTGCTCATCTATATCAATAAATAGATCCATAGATTTGTCGTCATTAGTCATTTAATGTGTTAATGTGTATACTGCCCTAAAAAAGCCAAAGTGCAGTAACTTCACAAACACTGAAACTGATATCTCTGTACAGGTACGGATTCGTTGTAATACTTAAGTTGGCAGGATGGTGGCGCTGTCTCTGAAGATCTGCGTGAGACAGTGTAATGTGGTGAAGACCATGCAGTTTGAGCCGTCAACGGCTGTGTACGACGCATGCAGGGTCATCAGAGACAGGGTTCCGGAAGCCCAGACAGGACAAGGTGGGATTTATCTTTCTGTTTTATTTGTCTCTCAGAACCCCTATTTTCAGGTAGGTATCTGGAAGACCTTGATGTTGCTTGCATTATGCTCAACCGGTTGATCTAAAGGAACCTTTTTTCTGAAAGCTATAATGTTTAATTAATGTTTAATTCCTAATCCAAGTTACATCTGTTGCTTTTCAGCATCAGAATATGGGCTGTTTCTATCAGATGAAGACCCTAGAAAGGGCATCTGGCTGGAGAGTGGTCGGACACTGGATTATTACATGCTGAGAAATGGGGTACAGTCTTTGATGTTTTATGTGTCGGTTCCAGCTGATTTTACGCTGGTCAAATGTTCTGTGATCTGTCTTTGCACTCTTGACACTTTTTTTAAATGAGGAAGGCTTTTCTTACTCTCTTTTCCTACTGCCTGTAACTAAAGCATTGGTCACTGTGTGTTGTGGTTGTTTACACCTCTTCATTGTTTAGCGGTAGTTATTGACATATATTAGGAAGTGTTAAATGCAGTAAATAAAAATAAATACACTTATCTTCTTTTATCTTTATGTAATATTTCAACATTTCTACTCGGTTTGTTTCACATATTCACACACATTAATTTCCTTTTTCTCTCCATTTGTGTCATAGGACATACTGGAGTATAAGAAAAAACAAAGACCTCAAAAAATAAAAATGCTGGACGGGGCAGTTAAAACTATTATGGTGGATGATTCCAAAACTGTGGGAGAGCTGCTTGTAACTATCTGCAGTAGAATAGGTCAGTAATACTCTATGACATGATGAAAAAAAGTCTTTGCTTCACTTACATTTAAAAAAGTAATTATATTTTAAAATTAAAAAGTTATTGCTAATAGAACAGGTCATTTTTATGTTTTTTTAATTCAATGCATTAAATGTTAACCGTTAATTCCGTAGATCTAAGCTGAAAAGGCACTGTATAGATTCTGGTCTGTGCTTGGTTATAATATAACATTTCATGTATATTACTTTTAAATCATACTAATCATTTATTGTACATTAATTGTATTCAATTAAATGCAAACTGTCATGCTTATGTTGTTGCTGCAGAAACCGTCTATATACTTGTGCACAGTGACACAGTCATAGGCCATCAAATCAAAAAAAAAATCTGTAAGTCTGCCCATGTCTCCTTGCAGGAATCACAAACTATGAAGAGTACTCTCTCATTCAAGAGGTGGCAGAGGAGAAGAAAGATGAAGGAACGGGCACACTGAAGAAAGACAGAACTCTACTGAGGGAGGAGAGGAAGATGGAGAAGCTCAAAGCTAAACTGCACACAGATGATGAGTGTAAGCATCACATTAAACGTGTGGAGTGTTGCATATTTGTAAAATATGTTATAAAACAGTAAAGAAATTGTCAAATATTTATATCAAGTTTAGTATTTCTTCAGGCTTTAACTTTGATTCTCACTGGTCTGCATTTTCCCGTACAGTGAATTGGTTAGATCCCGGGCGTACGTTCCGAGAGCAGGGGGTTGAGGAGAGCGAAACTCTGCTGTTGAGACGAAAGTTCTTTTACTCTGATCAAAACGTCGACTCTCGTGATCCAGTGCAGCTCAATCTGCTCTATGTACAGGTCAGAATCCTGTCACTGTTATTTCATAATAATGTGAAGTAAAGCACTTGACAGCCTTGGCTTGGTTCCACTGTAATCCCTGCTGCCATGATGTTGACCTAAATGCTGTGCTTATTCAATATAATGTGTGTGCTGCAATTCTGTTATTGACACATGCCGCTAAAGGCCACTCTGCTACTGCACAAACAGAATTGTATCGATCTGTTCGGTAGCACGGCTATCATAAGCATTCTGTAAACTCTTGTGTCAGAGGCTTTAGATGTGGATCATTTCTGCCTTTGAGTTAACAGAGGAGACCTTTTGCTTTTGTTTCCACAGGCACGCGATGACATCTTGAATGGTTCTCATCCTGTGTCCTTTGACAAGGCTTGTGAATTTGGTGGCATTCAAGCACAGATTCAGTTCGGGCCTCACATAGAACATAAGCACAAGGCTGGATTTCTGGAGTAAGCATTCTGCTCTTGGATCAAAAGTGTTGCATCAAAACACTTTTAATCACATTTAGAAATGTGCAAATATGGGGCAGTTTCCCGGACAGGGCTTAAGGCTAGTCCCAGACTAACTGAAATGTTAGAGGTGTCTTTAACGAAAATAATTTACACTGTTTTTAAACATAACTTAAATATCCAAATTTAACTAAGGCCTAGTCCTGGTTTAAACTAATCCTTTTTTGGGAAACCGGCCCTATATGTTTAGTTAATAAGCTAAACTTTAATGCAATACTTCAGGGAGTTAACTTTCTAACTTTGTACGTGCATTTCATTCAGCTTGAAAGAGTTTCTGCCTAAAGAGTATATCAAACAAAGAGGTGCAGAGAAGAAAATCTTTCAGGTAGGTCACTTCACCCTGAGTGGGTTGTTTCACCATTTTGCACATTCACTGGTTCATTATGTACATCACATCATCAAGGATCCATTGAGCGGAATAATCATATGATATGATTTATGAATTTTTGTACTTTATGAACTTGACAGGAACATAAGGCTTGTGGTGAAATGACAGAGATTGAAGCCAAAGTGAAGTATGTGAAGCTTGCGAGATCCCTCAGAACATATGGAGTGTCCTTCTTCTTAGTGAAGGTAAAGAAGGTGTTTCTACAGGCTGTTCTTCTTTTGAAATTTTTCTTGAAAATCATAAGTGATATTTCTTTCTCACGTCACAAGTCATTATAATACTGTGAAGGTGTTTTTAAAGTCCCACTGAAATTAAAAATCACAAATCGTATTTTTTCCTGAAATATTGCTGCGTTCAAAGTAAATAGCTCATCAATGTGGGTCATTTTATTTTTTAAATTCATGTGCCCTCATAATCTGAAGTTAAATCTGAAAATGCACTTCCGCCCTGAAATGACTATCCATCTAAAATGACGTAATTTAAATCATCTGTTAACTCCTCCCCTTCAGCTGTCAATTTGCTGTCAGTTTCATCTCAAAATCAATGCAACAGCTGTTTTTACACATCCAATCAATTCGCAGTAAAGAATGCAAGCCACTCCCACTTCTCTTTCTCCTTCGAAATTTATTTCACGTGGAAATGTGTTAGAGTACTGAAATAAAAATGGTCTTAAAGGAGTGATGTGGCGATTGTAGCAGCATCTAGTGGTGAGGTTGCAAATGGCAAACAACGGCTCCCTCCACCCCTCCATTTCAAAGCACTACAGTGGCTAAAAGATGTTGTAACATTTATGCTTCTTTGCTGAAGGAGATAACGTTTTTACGAAACACGATCTGTAGAGCAGTTTGTTTGTTTTGGGCTACTGTAGAAACAACATGGTGAATTTCATGCAAGGAGACCCGCGGTGTATGTAGATAGAAATAACTCATTCTAAGGTTATAAAAATATGACACCAAAGATATGAATATGAAAGCAACACCCGAGAACTTTTGCTTATGGTTCCCCCATGTGGTTGATAAGCGTTATTGTCTGTTATCAGCATCGTTAATACTGACGCTGTACAAGCTTCCCCGTGGGGAACGCAATAAACGTGAATTTGTTGACTGAGCATAAACCGCTGTTACATGTCCAATGGTCAGTTGGATCATTTTCATTCCCCAAGTCCAAATTTTCTTCCACCTCCAGAATTCTTTCACCCACCCATCGTGATTGCAATTCAGTTCTGCTTGAGTTGTAACGTTAAGATACAGCAGATGTTTGCTAGTGACTAAAACACTACTACATTTACTGATTTGATTTGCATTATTGCTTTATTTATCTCGCATTCAGTCTCATACTCTGAATAAACAAGGAACTGTTTTGAGAATACAGTGATTTATTGGAAAATGCATTGATACAGAAAATTAAAGTTAGAAAGATGAGCACTGTGTAGCTCTGTGACTCAAACTAGACCGTAAAACTCATCTTATCTATATGTTGACAGCTCAGAGAAAGAGAGGAAGAGAGAGGGCGTGAAAATGCAGAAAAGCCTATGAGAGTTTGTCAGGATATATGAAGAATGTTATTGAAAAGGTGTGAGAAAGTCTTGAAGATTTATGCCAGGGCAGTGCATAATCACACCAGCAGAAACTCCATCTTGTACTACCCTGAACCTAGTGAAGAAAACGTGCTTTCCTTTTATTTTATATTTTCTTAATGTATTTCTTAGGAGAAAATGAAAAGTAAGAACAAACTGGTCCCAAGGCTCTTGGGTATAACCAAAGAATCAGTGATGCGAGTGGATGAGAAAACCAAAGACGTGATTCAGGAGTGGCCACTCACTACAGTGAAGAGATGGGCTGCTTCACCTAAGAGCTTTACACTGGTATTTAAATAACACAAAACTCCACACAGACTCGCATATCACCTCTGAATGGATCAAATAGCTTCAGGTGCTGCTGATGTTTCCTTGTTTTTCTTTATGATGTTTTCTTTTTGTCCATGTGCAGGATTTCGGGGAGTATCAGGAGAGCTATTTTTCAGTTCAGACCACTGAAGGCGAGCAGATTTCTCAACTTATAGCTGGTTACATCGACATTATTCTTAAGAAGGCAAGTATTAAACTGCTTTTACAAAGAGATAATAAGATGCTTGATTTTCATGTTACAGATTATACTAGACATTAACAGTAGACAGAATTGGAAAACATCAAAATACGGGTGGTGTAAGGGTTTGTTTGTGGCTGTCCCACAGAAACAAAGCAAGGACCGTTTTGGTTTGGAGGGAGATGAGGAGGCCACCATGTTAGAGGATTCAGTTTCTCCGAAAAAGTAAGACACACACACATAGCTCACAAAAGCATCATTTGAGTCAGCAGTGATGATAACCATGTTTCCTTTCATGGTTTTGTAATTTTATACCAATAAGATTTTAAAATACTGCTGTAACAAAAGCAGAACAGCAGGAAGGAAAGAAAAGGAAAATCACAGCGGAAAACAACCACGTTATCTCAGTCTCTAGTTATCTAGATGGAGCTGAGGTTACCTATTCCACACACTTTTTCAATAAGGTCTACTTCTTATTTCTAACTAGTGCGGGAGTCTGCATCTCCATGAAGTAGGAATAATCAATTTAGGCTTTAACACTTCCAGATTTTTAGCTAGAATCTGAACTTAGATTCTCAAACTAAAACATCCAAAAAAATTCTGTAGTCATTTATTCATCCTCATGTCATTATAAACCTGGATTTTACACTTTCTTCTGAGGAACACAAAAGAAGATATTTTGAGGAATGTCCAAGTGGTTTTGTCTTATTTTTTGGATTGAGTTGAGGGTCTAACATTTGTATTATCTTTTTGTGCATTATTTATTTTAACTGGACTTTACTGTATGTCTTCACTGTCTCTTTCTTAGATCCACTATATTGCAGCAGCAGTTTAACCGTGTTGGACAGGCGGAGCACGGTTCAGTGGCACTGCCTGGGATCTTGAGGTCAGGTTCTGTGGGTCCAGAAACGCTAAACATGGGTATTATGCCATCTCCACAGCAACAGATCACTACAGGACAGATGCATCTTGGACATATGCCACCGCTGGTGAGAAGACGCAGTCCATTTTGTGGACCAGGTGTTATTGGTTTCTGTGTGTTGGACAGTGGATGAATGTCTAATTTTTGCTATAACTAAATGGTTGATCAGAGTGCAGCACAACAGGCTCTTGTGGGCACCATTAACACCAGTATGCAGGCGGTACAGCAGGCACAGACTGACCTGGAGGATGTAGAAGAGCTGCCACCACTCGGAGATGATATGGTGAGATTATATATTTACAAAACAAATTTTATGTTTGTAATGTATTATGTAAGTTAATTTCTTTATAATATCTTTCTATTGGATGAGTGGGACTGTGAAGTAGGGCATAAATTAGGCTTCAGTGTTGTTTAAGAAGCATCCCAGGTGGCATCTAATGGAATTGATTGAATGCCCAGAGTGTCTGTAATCTAGGCAATGCATGAATCTCAGACACGCTATATTTGTTCTTTCTGTTTCTCATAATTTTCCTGTTTTTTTTTCTCTTAGGCTTCTAAAATGTGGATTCAGAACAAGATGGATGAGTCCAAGCATGACATTCACTCTCAGGTGGATGCCATCACAGCTGGAACTGCCTCTGTGGTCAATCTCACTGCTGGTAACAATTCAAATGATTTCTCAAACATGTGTATCAAAACCTTGTGTTTGTTGAAATAAAAGGCCCATTCTTTAAACGTATACCAACAACATATTGATTGTGTGTCCTGTTCTGATTTCCAGGTGACCCAATTGACACAGATTACACTGCGGTAGGCTGCGCCATCACCACAATCTCCTCTAATCTGACGGAGATGTCAAAGGGTGTAAAGCTGCTGGCTGCTCTGATGGAGGATGATGTGGGCAGCGGTCAGGACCTGATGAGAGCCGCCAGGACTCTCACTGGAGCTGTATCTGACCTGCTCAAAGCTGTGGAGCCCACGTCAGGAGAGGTGAGAGAGCCTATGCATGCTTGCTATTTGCATGTGCTTTGTATTGTACAGAAATGTAACATATGTCAAATAGACACGTCTATCATACAGTAATCCATATAGCAGTGCTTTTATTGTGCATGTTATAGAATATAGAGTAAAATCCCGAAATGACCAAGCAAATGTGTCTTGTCATGCAGCCTCGACAGACTGTTCTGACTGCAGCTGGAAGTATCGGTCAAGCCAGTGGAGATCTTCTCAGGCAGATTGGAGAGAATGAAACAGACGAGCGGTTCCAGGTACACAGCGGCCTCCTCATGATGTTCTTCTGTGTTTTATTGTTTCTCACTCTGAAATGTGCATGTGTTTCAGGATGTGCTGATGAACTTAGCAAAAGCTGTGGCTAATGCAGCAGCCATGATGGTTCTGAAGGCCAAGAACGTAGCTCAGGTTTCTGAAGACATTGTCCTGCAGAACGGAGTTATTGCAGCTGCAACCCAATGTGCCCTCTCCACTTCACAACTCGTTGCCTGTGCCAAGGTACACACATGCTTCTTATACAGTTAAAACACACTTTCACAGTGTACAAATATATTTTGAAAAATGTCATTCTAAAAACATTCTCAAATAAGTATTCTTTTTTTGTAAGTGTTATAACTAATTATTTTAGTTAAAAAAGGATGTGAAGTTAATAGATAAAAATGTTTAATCTTTACAACATGGGTCCAATTCAACTGCCATTCAGAGTTAACGTTTTATTTTCTTAAAGGAATATTCCTAACTTTACTGTGTTTTTACTCGTGTACTGTGTACTTCAGGTTGTGAGCCCCACTATCAGCTCGCCGGTGTGTCAGGAGCAACTGATCGAGGCTGGAAAACTGGTGGATCGTTCAGTGGAAGGTTGTGTGAAAGCCTGTCTGTCAGCTACCAGTGATGGGGAACTACTGAAGGCGGTCAACGCAGCTGCTGGCATCGTCACGCAGGCTCTCAGTGACCTCCTGACGCACGTGAGGAACTACGCTTCACGAGGAGAGCCTATTGGCCGTTACGACCAGGCCTCTGACACCATCATGACCGTTACAGAGAGTATTTTCTGCTCCATGGGTGATGCTGGTAAGATATCAACTTTTGTTTAGACCTTTATACACATTGTGTACAATGTTAATTGTGTTTTACTTTAAGGAAAAGTTCACCCAAAAATAAATATTCTGTCATAATTCAGTCATGTTGTTTCAAATGTGTATACATGGCAGTTTTTTCGTACTGTGGTTGTGAATGGTGACCTGGAGCTGTTTGGTTACAAACAGAAGCTGAAGACAAAAAAATAGGAGCAATTTGAGAGTGAATAAATTATGACAGAATATTCATTTTTGGGTGAACTGTTCCTTCAACCTTTTGTTCTGTAGGTGAGATGGTCCGACAGGCACGGGTTCTCGCCCAGGCGACCTCTGACCTGGTGAATGCAATGAGGTCAGATGCTGAGGTGGAGGTGGATATCAACAATTCTAAAAAGCTTCTCGCTGCTGCCAAACTGCTCGCAGATGCCACTGCTCGAATGGTTGAAGCTGCGAAGGTGTTATTATGGATAGTTTTCATAAAAGCATGATATGCAATGAATACACATTATTAAGGCGCTCTCATTTTAGTTAGAGCTGTTGGCTAAGTCCACTGTGACAGCGTGTCCTGTAAAATAATTTGCAACCTATTTTTGTCTTGTTCTCCCATCTCAGTTCATTTTTTAAAAGCGACTTAATAAATCTGTGAGCTAAGAGGATGTAATACACACCGTTTCCTATTAAGCAGAATAGTTTAAATAATGTAAATCAGTCAGTCACACAGAGAATGTAACTAATGTCTCCGTGGGTTATGGGAGCAAGTATAGGGCAGACAGTAATGTGTGTTTGTGTGCGCAGGGAGCTGCAGCGTACCCTGAGAATGAAGACCAGCAGCAGAAGCTGCGAGAAGCTGCAGAAGGGCTGCGTGTGGCCACCAACGCAGCTGCCCAGAATGCCATCAAGAAGAAACTCATAACAAAACTGGAGGTGATGACTGCAGAGACTGTGATTGTTAGGCAGGGTCTGTGCATATTATAATGTAAATGTTTATAAAGGGCATTTAAAGAAACTGTAAATTGTTGAGTGAAACTGTGAAGAATGTGAACATTGGACACCTGGTGTTTATATCTTCAGAACGCCGCTAAACAAGCTGCTGCCGCTGCCACTCAAACCATCGCCGCATCCCAGAATGCAGCAGCTTCTAACAAAAACACAGCAGCTCACCAACAACTCGTGCAGAGCTGCAAGGTCTGTTTTTAAACTTGTGTTTAGTGTTTGTACTATTCTGTTCCAAGCTGTTTTTTTTGTGGTTTGATGCGGAAGACGTTTAAGGTGCAAATGTTCATTGGAAATGGTCAAAGCTTTTTGGGGGATTTAATTTTTTTTAATAATACAGTTCACTTTCATAGACTTTCCTGAAAATATTATTGTAAAAAATTTAAACAAAAATATTGACAAGATTATTTATCACATTTCATACACAATAGTATTTGTTTATTAATCACTTCGTAATGATCTGTTGTATTTTTTAGTGTATGTGCTTGCTAACATGTAACTGAATTGTTATTTGTGTGTGTTAGGCTGTAGCTGACCATATCCCTCAGCTGGTTCAGGGAGTGAGGGGCAGTCAAGGGCAGCCGGAGGATGACAGTGCCCAGCTTGCCCTAATCATTGCCAGTCAAAACTTCCTTCAGGTAACAGTAATGTTTGATTTCACTCTGAACATCAGTCTTCTGTAAAATAACTTTGTGTTAAAAATGCTTTAAGTGACCACCGCCTCACTTTTTTATCTTCACAGCCTGGTAGTAAGATGGTATCCTCGGCCAAGTCGTCTGTACCCACCGTGACCGACCAGGCGGCAGCCATGCAGCTGGGGCAGTGTGCCAAAAACCTGGCCACCAGTCTGGCCGAGCTCCGCACGGCTGCACAGAAGGTACTGGATCGATCCACACACATATTTAAAGAGTACAAGCTCCACATGTATAACCAGGAAGAACTTGCGTTTGTTATATGACATCTAGGCTCACGAGGCATGTGGCCCTATGGAGATTGACTCTGCTCTCATAGCAGTACAGACCCTCAAGAATGAGCTACAGGATGCTAAAATGGCTTCTTCTGAGGGACAACTGAAACCTTTACCTGGAGAATCTGTGAGTAGACTCTTTCAGAAGTCATGTTTTGTTTGCAATTGTTTTCCTGTTTATTGTGTGAATTACTCATCTATGTTGTGATGGGATTTCATGTTTTAGTTGGATAAGTGCACTCAGGACCTGGGTGGTACATCAAAGGCTGTTGGTTCCTCCATGGCCCAGCTGCTCACCTGTGCTGCACATGGGAATGAGCATTACACAGGTAACGTGCCCTCTCACAGACACAGACACACATGAAAAAACACAGACTCAGAAAACCTTTGTGCACAGGTGTTGCTGCGAGTGAAACTGCCCAGGCTCTCAAGGCTTTAGCGCAGGCTGCGAGGGGTGTTGCTGCCACCACATCTGACCCTTTTGGAGCTGTGGCCATGCTGGATTCTTCACGGGAGGTTATGGAAGGGTCGGCCAAATTGATTTCTGAAGCCAAACAGGCGCTGGTTGCCCCCGGTGATGCAGAGCTGCAGCAGAGACTTGCACAGGTTAGTTCTGACCTAAGCGAATCGCTGCTTCTAAGAAACTACGAATACATTATGTGTAGTCTTTCGACTTTTGACTGACTGTATTGTCATATATTTCAATGTTAGGTAGCAAAAGCAGTGTCTCACTCACTGAATGCTTGTGTAAACTGTCTGCCTGGCCAGAAGGATGTTGATATGGCTCTGAAAAGCATCGGAGAGGCCAGTAAAAAACTGCTGGTAGAGACGGTGAGCTTCAAAAATAAAACGCATGCATAAAAGTCACACATTTCACACAGAAAGCTGATTGTTAGATGTTTTTAATATTAAAGTACAGAGTATGTTTTGAACATGGTATAACACATTGTTTTTTGCAGGCTGCTTAATAACTATCAGTCTATTAAAACATCAGGTTGTTATTTTTCGTGGTTCACTTGAGAAATACAATGCACAGTGTTGAATTAGCAGCGTACTAGATGTCAATGCTTGAATATTTTGTGTCTGTTATTTCAGCTTCCTCCCTGCAGTAAAACCTTCCAGGAGGCTCAGAGTGACCTCAACCAGACAGCAGCAGATCTAAACCAGTCTGCTGGTGATGTGGTCCATGCTTCTAGAGGAACCACCAGCAAGCTTTCAGATGCTTCTGGAAAATTCAGTGAGGACTTCGATGAGTTTCTGGATGCTGGCATTGAGATGGCTGGCCACACTCCGGTAAAGTGTACATACTGTCTAGGAGACAAACTGAACTTCAAAGTCCCTTTCCTTAAATAAGAAAAGAAAAGATCTAAAAACAAATTTTTTTTAGAGTAAGGATGATCAGATACAGGTGATTGGGAATCTGAAAAACATCTCAATGGCCTCCAGTAAGCTGCTGTTGGCTGCAAAGTCTTTATCTGTGGATCCTGCAGCAGGCAATGCAAAGAACCTTCTTGCTGCTGCTGCTAGGTAATACACATTATACAATTTTGCTTGCGTGTTTTATATATGCTTTTGTTTCTGTATTTTTAATCTCTCTTTCGTGCTATTCAGGTCCGTGACTGACAGCATCAACCAGTTGATTACATTGTGTACCCAGAATGCACCAGGACAGAGAGAATGTGACAATGCGCTGAGAGAGCTTGAGGTATTATACATGTACTACACACAATCCAAACTATAAGTATTTTTTTACTATAAAATAAATTGACAGTGTTCTTTTTATGTGGGTTCCAGGCTGTTAGGGGGGTGCTGTACAACCCCAATGAGCCAGTCAATGATCTCTCGTACTTCGACTGCATTGAAAGTGTCATGGAGAATTCTAAGGTGACAGCACTGTGATTGATGTCTACTTAATAATAATAAAGATTTTATTTTTTGATTTATTGAGTTTGTTAAATAAAATTTAGTTAAAGTTGAAAATGAAATTAAAACGCTGTTGAATACTGTTGACCATGTGGTGTGTAATTCACATGTGTGTGGTATGTGTAGGTCCTCGGTGAGTCTATGGCTGGAATCTCTCATAACTGCAAGACCGGAGATGTTCCGGCGTTTGGAGAATGTGTTGCTGGAGCCTCAAAGGCTCTGTGTGGACTGACTGAAGCAGCTGGGCAGGTGAGATACTACCTGCTCTGTTATGTGCTAGGCAAAACCAATATCTATTTTGACCTTTTATTCAAACCAATGAATATTCTCAAAAAATTTTATATTTCCACAGGCCTCTTACCTTGTGGGTGTGTCTGATCCCAACAGCCAAGCAGGACATCCAGGCTTAGTTGATACAATCCAGTTTGCTCGAGCTAATCAGGCCATCCAGATGGCTTGTCAAAATCTTGTTGACCCTGGTAGTAGTCCTTCACAGGTGAGTTTTGGGATAATAAAGGATTGTGTTTACCTAAGATATGTCTGTGTACTGTGTACTATTTACACATACATGCATATATAATATGTATATGTTTATACATTTTCATTTTTTTAATATATCATTTTAATTATTGGTAAATATAAATAAATAATACATATAATCATATTTCCTAAATATATATACTGTGCATATTCATTTTACAAAATGAATATGCACAGTGCACAAACGTTTATTCTGGATACGATTAATTGTTAATTTAGACTTTTAGCCATGGTCTCATGTGTCTGACTTCAATCAGAGTTGTTTTCATGTAAAATGCATAAATGTACTGTAAATGTTTTCTAAATAAATCATGTGGTTGAAAATATGTTGCAGGTACTTTCTGCTGCCACTATTGTCGCCAAACACACCTCAGCGTTGTGTAATGCTTGTCGACTCGCCTCCTCGAAGACCGCCAACCCTGTAGCAAAACGCCACTTTGTGCAGTCAGCCAAAGAAGTGGCCAACAGCACAGCCAACCTGGTCAAAACCATTAAGGTTAAACAAGTCTCCTGTTGGAAATGACTGTAATTCACCTTTGAGGGTTACATCATATTGTCTTTATACCTTCTCGGTCAAATCTCAGGCTTTGGATGGAGATTTCTCTGAGGACAATCGCGAGAAGTGTCGTGTTTGGAGCGCACCGCTCATCGAGGCTGTTGACAATCTGACCACATTTGCATCCAATCCAGAGTTTGCTAGTGTGCCTGCACAGATAAGTAGAGAGGTTTGTGTGGTTTGATATTATTTGTGGAGTTATTCAGTTTTTTGTGATTGTCTTTGTTAACGAGTGCTTTTCTATCAACTTAGGGTTCTGCTGCACAGGAGCCAATCACCCAATCAGCACGCTCCATGCTTGACAGCTCCACACACCTTTTAAAGACTGCACGGTCATTAGTTATGAACCCTAAAGATCCACCCACGTGGTCATTACTGGCGAGCCATTCGCGCACAGTTTCAGACTCTATAAAGAGCCTCATCACTGCTATCAGGTACAGTTGCACACATATATTCACACAATGGTGAAAGATGTACATAAAATCAAATGAGCTCATATGAAATATACTGTTTGTTTCAATGGTTTCACAGGGATAAAGCTCCTGGCCAGAAAGAATGTGACGTTGCCATTGACAATATCAATAAATGCATAAGAGATATTGAACAAGCCTCTCTTGCAGTTGTTAGCCAATATCTTCCTCGTAGGGATGAAATTTCATCTGAGGTAAATGTCTATACCAATAGTAGCTCAATATGAAGCATTCTTCTGCTTTGATGGATGTGACAACAACTGTGTTGTGTTCATTCTGTCTTTTAAAGCTGTTTGAGATGCATTGCTTTGCTGTATCACCGTGGGTTGGGGGCAAGCTTGTTTTCATTATTTATTAAACTAAACCTTTAATGAGTTGTGTGTTGCATCAGGCTTTGCAGGAGCAGTTAACATCATCAGTTCAGGAGGTGGGTCACCTGATTGAGCCCATCTCTACCGCAGCAAAAGGAGAAGCAGCACAGCTGGGACATAAGGTATGGTTTGCTCTTTTACAAACAGTGACTATTAACTTAATTTTCATTGCATCGATTAAGGTTTTAAATCATTATTAACTAAAAACCTGCTTCTGCCTCAGGTCTCTCAGTTGGTCAGTTACTTTGCTCCTCTGATCTCTGCCTCAATGGGCATGGCCTCCAAAAGTTTGGATCACCAACAGCAGATGAACCTTCTGGATCAGACCAAGACACTCGCCGAGTCTGCTCTACAAATGTTGTATGCTGCCAAGGAAGGTGGTGGAAATCCAAAGGTACATCTTATAAAAACTAATTTAGTCTCATAAAGAAAATTCTAATGGGTGGCTAATGTTTACAAAAACAAAGCATGCACGAGTACGGGTAGGAAAAGTCAAGGTTGTTTCAGATACCAAAATTCTGTCTTTCAACATATCTGTCTAATAATGAGTCTGTTTGTAGGCAACTCATACTCATGATGCCATAGCAGAAGCTGCCCAGCTCATGAGGGAAGCTGTTGATGATCTCATGTTGACCCTGAATGAAGCTGCCAGTGAGGTTGGCCTGGTCAGTGGCATGGTGGACTCGATCGCTGATGCTATTGGAAAGGTAAAAACCGTTACCCAAATACTACACCTGCGAATAAAACAATGTTTTTTTATCATTTATTTTCTATTCAATCAAAATGCTCTTTTTGTCCTACAGTTGGGTGAAGGTACCCCGCCAGAACCAGAAGGTGCATTTGTGGAGTACCAAACCACCATGGTGAAATATTCCAAAGCTATTGTTGTCAGCACACAAGAGATGGTAAGCATTTCTCCCTTCTTCACACTTTCTACAGTATTTAAAATGGTGTCTGTTCCTTTTTCTCATTCTACTCGTTCATACTCCACCCTCAGATCACAAAATCTGTGAGCGCTCCAGAGGAGCTGGGCAGTCTGGCCTCTCATGTCACAGCTGACTACAATCAGCTGGCCATACAGGGACGTCTAGCTGCTGCCACTGCTGAGCCTGAGGAGGTAAAGATCACATGGACCATCGCTCTCTTTCTCGCTCACACACTGACGTTTCCGCTGTTGATTGTAGATTGGGGTCCAGATAAAAACTCGTGTGCAAGAGTTGGGGAACAGCTGCATTGTTCTCGTCCAGAAGGCTGGAGCTCTTCAGATCACTCCATCTGACTCGTTCACAAAGAGAGAGCTCATAGAGTGTGCACGAGCCGTGACTGAGAAGGTAGTGAGACGTTTGCAATACTAGCAAACCAATTGTCTATTCATTTTCAAGAGTTTCTCTAGATCAAATATAAAAAAAAAATTATAATTCAGATGTAACAATATGATATTTGTGTTTGCTTTAGGTGTCTATGGTACTCTCAGCATTGCATGCGGGAAATAAGGGCACTCAAGCGTGTATCACTGCAGCCAGTGCTGTTTCAGGCATCATCGCTGACCTGGACACCACCATCATGTTTGCTTCTGCTGGCACACTAAACACTGAAAATGATTCAGACTCCTTTGCTGACCATAGGTATAACACACATTAGAAATAAGACAGCGTATCCAAACACAAATGTATGACATCATGATCAACAACCTGAAATAAAACACTTAATTACATAACTGAATCAAGTTATTGTAGAGCTGTGACATTCTGAAGTCTGAATCATTACTATTCATGTTTAATACATCACTGCTCTGCCTCTTTCCTTCAATTGACCTATCTGTAAGCCCCTCCCCTTGGCAGTTGAATGTGTTGTAAACCCTCGCTTCCAAAATAAATAATTTATTTTAAAATAGTTATAAATCCCTCCATGGTATATTTAAGTCCCAATTGAATTCTCCTCAACGACAGTATGTCCAAAATGTACCAAAAACGACTTCGGATAAGGTTTTTACACCGACAGCTGCCATTGAAAGACATTAGGAACTCCGGTCGATTGTCCGAGTTGGCAAAACTAACTAAGGGGGGCGGGGCTTACCGTTCGGTCAAATTACTCCAATAACAACGGCTAAATGTGCATTATCCTTTACTTCATTTTCCCACTGTCTTTTCAGGGAGAATATTTTGAAGACAGCAAAAGCTCTGGTGGAGGACACCAAGAACCTCGTTTCAGGTGCAGCATCAAGTCAGGAGAAGCTGGCCCAGGCTGCCCAGTCCTCTGCCAAGACCATTACACAGCTTACAGATGTGGTGAAACTGGGTGCAGCAAGCATAGGTCCAGATGACCCAGAAACACAGGTGAGATGGACAATAAGCGTGGACTCTTTGAGGAGCTTGTGAACATTTCAATATACATGAATGTCTTTATTGATTTACATTATTCAATGAATTAGTTTTTCTAGCAGTGTGCTATACAATAATTAGAGAAATGGGAAACAAATACTACAAAATGGGAAGTGTTAAATAAACACTGCTCATAGTGTATATGGCCGCGCTCTACAGTGTTAGAGTAACACTGGTATGTAGTGTTGAAGATACTGAGGGAATTAAGAGGTGATTAAGCGGTTTACAAGTAGAAACACTGAAGGAATGAGAAACAAAAGAACTACAACTGACATCCAATCACAACATTAGACGAAATCAATTGAAGATAACAAGACATTAAATCTCTCAAGGTCTGAATAAACAACTCTTAAAACAGCATTACCAGCTGAACCTACTACTAGCCAGATTTTGTCTGTCAGACGTCCACAGAAGTTATTCTTGAGAATTAAAATGGATGTTTCATTGGTCAAAAATGATCTCACCATTATGGTGGTCAGTGTTTGGTTTTGTTAGGCTCTTAGCACATTTACCTAAAGTAATGTTTAAATTAAATGTAGTATTAGTGTTATGATAAATGGAGAAATCTCAGAATCTAATTTATATGAAATTGAAGTTGTTAGTAAATGACAGAATTAAACACAAATGCTCATTTTACCCAAACACATGCCTATTAATAGTAGCCCTACATTCAGAAAAACTGAAAATAATTTTGAAATGGTATTTTTTTTCTGCAGCTATAGATCTCAAGCCATCAAAATGACTTACACACACACACACCAAAAACATTTGATTAAGTTTTCCTAATGCCTCAAAACAGATTGCATATAAATTTAACTTGTTTACACACTAAGGATATAATACTTTATTAGAAACCCGAGAACATGTCCGGGTGGTAGACATGGAGAAAGTGACGAGAACAGATGAGAAGCGAGTCAGTGACAGAAATTGACTGTCAGCCAGTCACAAGTCATCACACTGGTATGTGCATGTGTTATCATTCATCTTCTCCAGGTTGTGCTTATCAACGCTGTGAAAGATGTTGCTAAAGCGTTAGCTGAGCTCATCAGTGCCACCAAGTGTGCAGCGGGGAAAGTAGCGGACGACCCCTCCATTTTCCACCTCAAGAGTGCAGCCAAGGTACAACCCCAAACACTATTAATCAAACTGGTCTTATTTCTGTATAACACAAATATTATGCTAGCTGTTATAAATGTTTCGTTCATACGTCAAAGTGCACAAAACTTTGTTGAAACAGTCCAGCTAGAAGGTTTAGCTGTTATTTCTCTGAACACTGTAATCTCCTAGTTGTCCCTCAGAAAGATGACGGCTGGGCTGGGAATGTCTGCTAACTCAGATATGAGTAAGAGTGTTCTGGTGAGCAGCCGTGTGCCATTAATCAGATTAATTATTCAGAACATTAATCTGTACTCTCCATCAGCGATTTCCCATTGCACAGTACAATCTGAACTACATGCTCTATTAATGGCACAGATCTGCATGAAAGTCATTAATTCGAGTTTGAAGAAAATGTAACCTTCGCTTTAGCTTGTTTTTACAAATAATTTATGCCAAACTGTAGGATATTAGCAGCTGGTTTTGGAATTATGGGACTAAATTATTCATAATCTGGGAATTGAAAAACCTATACGTTTACAATTTGGAATGAGGTGTGATTCTATTCAATTAAAATGAATGTTGACAACAGACTTTATCATCAAATATAATATGTAAAAGATCTGTCTCTCTGTGTGTTCAGGTTATGGTAACTAATGTGACGTCTTTACTGAAAACGGTGAAGGCAGTGGAGGATGAAGCTTCAAGAGGAACCAGAGCTTTGGAGGCCACTATTGAGTGTATCAAACAGGAACTTACGGTAAGACCGAAAACAATGCATTTATTTTATGATACTGACGTGCTCAAATTTGTTGGTACCCTTACACCTCTTAGAAATAATGCTTCATTCCTCCTGAACAGTGATGAAAGTAAGAGCTATTGGATCATGTATACTTGCATGCCTTTTGTATTTCATAGAATAAAGCAAATAAGCTGTGAAAAGAAATTAATTTTTGCTTATTCTACAAATATATTCTAAAATGGCCAGGACACTTTTCTTGGTACACCTTAGAAAAGATATACATAATTGAATTATAGTGATATTTCAAATAATACATTTCTTTAATTAGTATCACACATGTATCCAGTGTTGTAATCACTCAATCAGTAGATTTAAACGGCGAAAAATAGTCCCTTGCTGTGCTGTTTGGTATCATTGTGTGCCCCACATGGAGCATGTTCCTGAGAAAGCAAAGGATCGAGTTGTCTGAGGAGCTCAGAAAGAAAATAATAGACTAGCAAGGTAAAGGCTACAAGACAATCTACAAGCAGCTCGATATTCCTGTGACAACTGTTGCAAATATTATTAAGAAGTTTAAGGTCCATGGAATTGTAGCCAACCTCCCTGGGTGCGGCTGCAAGATCGACCCCAGATTGAACGGAAGAATATTGCGAGTGGTAGTAAAAAAGAACAGAGGATAACTCTCAAACAGATACAAGCTAAACTCCAAGGTGAAGGTATGTCAGTTTCTGATCGCACCATCCGTTGTTTTTTGAGCAAAAGTGGGCTGCATGGAAGAAGACCCAGTAGGACTACACTTTTGAAAGAAAACATAAATAATAATAAAAATCTTACATTTCATATTAACAAGCCACAATCCTTCTGGGAGAATGTCCTTTGGATAGATGAGTGAAAACTGGAGCTTTTTGGCAAGTCACTCTGTCTCAGTATCAGGTCATGGGTCCTCCAACAGGATAATGACCCAAAACACACAGCTAAAATCACCCAAGAATGGATAAGAACAAAACATTGGACTATTCTTAAGTGGCCTTCTATGAGTCCTGATCTGAATCCTATCGGACATCCATGGAAAGAGCTGAAACTTGCATTCTGGAGAAGGAACCCATCAAACCTGAGACAGCTGGAGCAGTTTGCCCAGGAAGAGTGGGCCAAACTATCTGTTAACAGTTGCAGAAGTCTCATTGAGAGCTACAGAAAACATTTGCTTGCAGTGATTGTCTCTAAAAGTTGGGCAACAAAATATTTGGTTAGGGGTCCCATCATTTTTGTACATGACATTTTCATTTGTTTATTATTTACAATATTTTGTTGAATAAAAAAATCAAAAGCAAAGTCTGATTTCTATTAAATATGGAATAAACAATGGTGGATGCCAATTACTTGAGTCAGTTTCAAGTTATTTCACAGAAAATTGTGCAGTTTTTTTTGTGGACAACAAATTTGAGCACGTCTGTATACTGTTGTCTTGTGTACCTTTATCTGTTTTAAGATTAATTTATTTGATCCAACAAAGCACTAGATACACACATTTTACAATAACTGTTATCATTACTCAGTTTTTCCAGTCTAAAGAAGCCCCAGAGAAATCAACCACTCCCGCAGAGTTCATACGCATGACCAAGGGCATCACCACGGCAACTGCCAAAGCTGTCGCGGCTGGAAACTCCGCAAGACAGGAGGATGTCATCTCCACTGCTAACCTCAGCCGTAAGGTCATAACAGATATGCTGACCACATGCAAGGTGTGTATGTGGGATTTACTCGTTTTAGCAACTTGTAATCTACTCTATTACGTGGACAAAGTAATGGGCCCTATTTATATTTAATTTCCATAACATTGTATTTATATAGCGCTTTTCACAATGTGTGTGTTCCAAAGCAGCTTTACAGGAGAACATAAGAAAAACAGAAAGGGAATACACAGAACAGTGCATGGTGTTTTTTTCAGCAAGCAGCATATCATGAAGAAGTCGGTGAAGACGTGAGGAGAAGAGCTCTGCTCTATGGGACTGAATGTACCAAAGGTTACATTGAACTTCTAGAGCATGTTCTACAGGTATAACCACACAATCCACATAACACAAAACTTAAAGGAACAATTCAACCAAAAATGAGAATGCTGTATTCATTTTATCACCCTCAAGTTGTTCCAAACCTATACACATTTCTTAAAGAGAAAGATATTTGGAGGAATGCTTGTATGCAAGCAGTTTTTGGCCACCTTTGACTACCATAGTAGAAAATATTTTAGGTAAAAAAAGAACTTTCTTCAAAATCTTGTTCTGCTGAAGAAAGTCATACAGGTATGAAATTACATGAGACATGAGTAAATTATGAAAAGTTATCTTTTTTGGCTGAACTATCCCTTTAAATAGACACACAGTTATCCATATTACACCTGCATAGAGTGCAACTGCATTACTTTTATGTACATGTATATAAATTTTTTCAGGTCTTACAGAAGCCAACAGGTGAGCAGAAACAGAAGCTGGTGATATTTTCTAAACGGGTCGCTGCGGCCGTCACTGAACTGATTCAAACAGCTGAGGCCATGAAAGGTGAGAGAACCTTCACAACATAGCACACACACCTAAACACAGATTCTTATTAAGTCTGTAAGTTTCGCCTGAAGATTTTCCTTGCTGAGTAAAGCTTCCTGTCTTTCCTGTTTTGCTCAAGATGAGGGTGAGTACAGTAAAAGACCTGTACTCTTTCTAATGTTTATTTGGAACCAAAAGATTTTCATGACTTTTGATTCTGTTTTTTGTACATTGTGTAGCAAGGCACGGTTTAACATATTTAATACAAAGCAACTACACCAGCCTGGGACTTCACCAGGGACAATCGGAGTATGCTTGTGCTTAGACAACACAGGTTCAATTCAATGAATCGGCAGGAGACATGTGTATAAAAATATGTACTTCAATAAAAGTTCAAATATCCAAAACACAATAAAAGATCAAAGATTCAAACTGTTCAATAGGGAGCAGTAGGTGGAGAAACCGAATACAATATGTCTACCTGTGCCGTCCAACACTTCTGAGGCCTAAATACAGGAGCCGAGGCATGACAACAAGGGCTACGGGCACAATAAGGCCTCGACGGCACGTCACAATTGTAACACCTTTGCAAAACACACTTCACACGCGCACCCCTGCACTCATGAAGGAAGCACCGCCACCAAAAATTCCACCCAGCTTCTGCAAGCAAACAAAATGGAATTATAGTTTATTATCAGAATAGCCACAACACCACTGGTAAGGCCACATGTACTCTTTGACTCACAGGCAATAAGGTGCAACAAGCAGGAACTCTACTTGCTCACAGCTTCTCAAGTTCACACACAAACAAAGCAAAATACCCAAATAACAGACACAAAATTAAAACCAAAAAAAGGAAATGGGGATAATAATCACTAAATAATTAGGACAACTCAACAAAACACAATAATAAGGAAAAAGCGCTAATATAATTAACCAAGGTAAATCAAATGAATGTATCAGTATCAGTAATAAAGAAAACGAAAATAATGCACAGAAAGAAATAATAACATAATAAAACTGCCGCTAGTTTGTAATAAGAGGTGGCAAGAACAACAAAAGAGAAAGTCCATACACACAGGCAAGCACTGAAGTACGGTCAGGCACAAAAAAAACGGTTTGAGGCAAAGCAACAGCTTCTCTGGATGATAATTCCCACGTAGTCACAGCAATACCGGAGCTATTCGCCTACAAAGATGCAACAGATCTGACAGATCAGTAAATGCAAAATCATAATTTAGATTTAAAACCAAATACCATTAGATCTCCAAAAACACAAACAATCGGGTAAACATGCTGGAAAGCTGCAGGCTCATTCAGTCCATCTGGGATCAATGTATGCACGCGAGGGACAAGAACCGAAACGCAACAGATCAGTCTGCAATAAAATTATTCGTTAAACGGATCCATAACTCTCTGTGAATACAAAACAACGATTACATTTTAAAACCACATACCTTAAGGGTAAGATCTCCGGGAACCCAATAAATCAGGCGAACAGACAGCAAGTTGAGAAACCGTAGGTTCGTTCCGTCTTTCTGGGATTGCTATGCACACAAAAGGACACATGGCGCCCGTTGTATGCCCGACTCAGCTCACTCAAACTTTGCTTTGCTGGTCCCATCACAATTGTACCAAATATAATTTGATTAATGCATGATGCTGGTTCTTTTGAGTGAACGAGTTATTGCTATGTTTCATTTTGTTAACTTTTTTTTTTGTTATTTGCTTTGAAAGCCATTATCCATTTCCTTTTCATTCTTTGTGTCCCACCATTCATAGCATGCGTGAAGCTGAAATTATCCCACGTGTTTATTTCATGTGGCATGTAACATTTGTGTCCATGCCTTGGCGAACAGCATTTCAATGTGTGTTTATTGTGTTTAGGCACAGAGTGGGTGGACCCTGAAGATCCCACAGTGATTGCAGAAACCGAGCTATTGGGAGCTGCAGCCTCGATCGAAGCAGCGGCTAAGAAACTTGAGCAGCTCAAACCAAGAGCCAAACCAAAGGTAATAGGCTTTTTTTCAATAGTGTCCTGACTTGCCTCGTGTTCATTGTTCAAATCGGACCTCATCTCAGTGTGTGCAGTTACACTTGGAAGTCAGAAGATGGCAGAGTGAACTTGAATTCTGTAATAACCTAAACTGAGCTCTTCGTGATTTTCACAGCAAGCCGATGAGAGTTTGGACTTTGAAGAGCAGATTCTAGAAGCAGCCAAATCCATCGCTGCTGCAACCAGCGCCTTAGTGAAATCAGCATCAGCAGCTCAGAGAGAACTGGTAGCCCAGGGCAAGGTGAGATTTTCCATTAAATCATGATGCATCTGAATCTTAAACACACAAAACACCTGGTGGGTTAGTAAACGGTTAATCAGCCTTTAAATCTTCTTTTTCTGGAGCTGGGGTTAATAAACTCATAATCTGTACATACAATCTTCCTTATCTTCACATGTCTCATTTTGAAGGTGGGAGCTATCCCTGCAAATGCTGTAGATGATGGTCAGTGGTCTCAAGGATTGATCTCGGCTGTAAGTTCTGAGACTTATATAGTGCTGAGATTTTGTTGTCTTTGTCATATCTTTATGCCTGCTGTTCTCTCATGGTTAAAATGAGTAACTGTATTCTGTCACAGGCCCGGAGGGTTGCTGCAGCTACCAGTAACCTCTGTGAGGCAGCGAACGCGTCGGTCCAAGGCCACGCCAGTGAAGAGAAGCTCATCTCTTCTGCCAAACAAGTGGCTGCTTCCACTGCACAGCTGCTGGTGGCTTGCAAGGTCAAAGCCGATCAGGATTCAGAGGCCATGAGGAGGCTACAGGTAAATAACCAGTTACATTTGAAATGTCAAATCCTTCTCCAAGAAGATCAATGCTTAAAAACAACAAATCCACTCAACGCCCAATAATGTGTTATTTGCAGGCTGCAGGTAATGCTGTGAAACGTGCCTCTGACAATCTGGTTCGGGCTGCCCAGAAAGCTGCTTTCAACAAGGCCGATGATGATAATGTGGTGGTCAAGACCAGGTTTGTTGGAGGAATTGCTCAGGTAAGATTTACAGACTGTAACAGTTAGACAGTAATAATAATTTTGTTAATATTGTTCTTATCTACATTGGCCTATTTAAGTTGTTTCAGTTGTTGCTCTACTGTCTCTCTGGTCCAGATTATTGCAGCTCAGGAGGAGATGTTAAGGAAGGAGAGGGAGCTTGAGGAGGCTCGGAAGAAGTTGGCACAGATCAGACAACAGCAATACAAGTTCCTCCCAAGTGAACTCCGAGAAGATGATTAATAAACATAAATCAACATTTAACACCTTTACCTGTTAATGAGAAGTTGTCCGCCATGATGTCTGGCTGCAGAACGCATATGAAGACATCCAAAAGAGTCCATACAATACCTACTGACCTAGATTGTGAATTAAGTATTTAAACTGAAGACATTTGAAATGTCTCATTTGCAGTGAAGATGTTCTGCTCATGCCTCCACCACAGCCATATGAAGAAGCTTGGATTTTTGGCCTGAAGTTAGTGCATGAAGATTTCAGAAACTGTTAGCAGACGCATTACTTTGACACAGCCGGGATGACAAGTTGGAATTGGAGTGACACGGTCCATCTCCGTGATTAAAATAAAACATTGTTTTCTTCATATTCAGACACGTAGTCTTCAGTGTTCAGTTTACTTTTTTCTAACAGCCTTTTAAACTCCAGTTGAATGTTTAACCTTTTTAAATTTGTAAGGGTGAAATACATTTGAATGCTTTGCTGTTGTTGCTCTAAAGTATACAAATAAAAGATATTTATGTAGACAAAAAATATGTGTAAATGTCCAGTGTAATGCAAAACCACTCGCAATGCTAAGAGTTTAAATTGCATCATTGACTGATTTCTTGCTGCCCATTGCCTTTTAAGAATATTGTGTGTATACACAGCCGGATTATATGTGGAGAATATAATTCATAAAAATAAAAAATACTTCTTACCTTAGAAGTACTGTGGAAGTTTCTACCCTTTAGATCTTAACCATGACCTCATAACAACAGAACCTTTCAAATACTGAATGTGTTTAAAGATATTTTAGCGTTTTTCTCATATTTTGTCACATAATTCACCTCTCCTCATAAAGGTGCATTATCTACACTGTAAAAAAGATCTGTTATTTAACAAAACTGAACTTTACTGTTTCTTACAGATTTTATTTCTGTATTTGTTTTAAATGAGCATTTGACATACAGTTAAAACCGTAATTTTACAGTTTATTTACAAGAACAAAATTTGGAAAACTATTTAATATAATCCTTATATCCTATCATTTTCCCGGGGAAAAAATATTTTTGATCAGTTTACAGAAAATTCCTGTTCTTTTACAGGATGTTTTTACAGTGTACCTTTTCCGTTCATCATGCGATAATCGTGTGACGGTTTTTGTTCTTAGTGTGATGATGTAACTGATAATTTAGCATTTCCCTGTTTGTGCATGTGTTATCCTCATATGGCAAACCTGGAAATCTCACAATACTTCATTACCTTGCCAACATCCCTGCTGTCACTTTCATGAATATCTCTGGCTTTGTACATTTAGTTTTAATGCCTTAAGTTTCTCACTTTCAAAGGAACCTTTTAATTCTCTAACCGGGAGAAAAAACTGACTTTTTGTATCCTGGTTGTATATTATGCATTGCCGGTGATGCATGTAGAAAGAATAATGAAGCTTATTAAACCCTTCTGTTCGGCAGTGCCCATAAGTTAGATATGCCTGTGTCAGTCTGCTACATGATGCTGTAAATGTATATGCATGTTAAGATAGCACATTTTGTACAGTGTTTCTTGTGCATGCTCTGACATCTGGCCATACCTCTTAATGATGCCATTTAATGCATTGTGTAATTGATTATCAGAAGAGTCTCAGATATTAAGACGTCGCTGAAGCACATTTTATACTTTTTTCTGTACATGAAAAGCCATTGAACTAGTTTATTTGTAGGTGTGTCTGAAGTGATGTGTTTTTAACGCATCTACCTTCTGTATATAAAAAAACGGTTCAAAAGGTTTTATCCTATTTTGGAGAAGTAAAAACCTCACAATAATCTTATATTTTATCCACTCATTAAAGTTGCAAAAAGAAAAATGTATGCCTGTCACTATGCATTGTGTATCATTTTCATGTAATTTAAAACATTTTAACAGGTTTATGAATACTGCTGGTTAAAATGTGCTAAAATAAAACAAAGTGTCATTAAATAAAACAAATTGAAAGTTCCATATTCTAAGTGCTGTATCCTGAAGTCAACATATTTGTCATATCTGTCTGCTAATAATCTGTAAATAAGTATCAGTTTACAAAATTGAGAAATGTAGTAAGTGGTTTAGAGAACCAGGTCTTCTTACACATTTACAATATATTTAACTTCCTTTGCACCACAGCATAAGTGTGATGATTAGGCCTACTCACAAAATGTGGTTTAGATTAGACCGTATGTATCCACACAGTTTACTACGAATACTCAAATAACACAGTCCTGCGTTATGTCCAGGCAGACTGCCCCTTTAAGCTATGGACTCTTGACACGTGGGTGGGGCTGAGGTGGTATGTCTTAGTCAGCATGAGGCTATGGAGCTATATTGGGAGGGAGTCAGGGGGTGTTAATTTTAGTCCCCTGAGGGGAGATGGTCTCAGTAGACACATTTACAGTTGTTACAATTAGATTTACAATTGGCTTGACAAGTAGAACTGTTTAGTTCAATCACATTTGAAATAATTACGGATCTCTGGTAAAGCAGAATTTAGGTGGTATCCAGAGATGCCAGGATATCTTTAGGCGAGTACATAAAGCATATCTGTGATCTTTTAATTCTTTAGGGGTTTTTTTAGAGACAAAGTGCCAATCCAATAGACTTCTCAGAACTGTGTATAACTCCTATTTTAAAGGATTTGCAACAAATAGGGTTAAGAGTGACAGAATGTGTAATTCCCCCATCTGAAATGGTGTGAACTGCACCTATTGTGCACAGTCAGATTGTGAATGTGTGTGCTTGCACATTTGCAGTACCAGCTGTGCCATAACATAATGGCTGTTTTGATCAATTGAAGCACAACAGCAGCTCTGCCCTGTGCCCAGATTTCAGTTAATAAAATATATGTTTATTGTTTACATGAGAACTACTTTTACTTAGCAACTTTCTATTTCATAAGTGAGAACATGTGAACATCTGAAACATGCAAATCATATTTTAACACCTCATTTCCACTAGGCTACACGATAACTAGGCTACACACGCCGTTCTTTTGGCAAAATATTATATTGTTAGTGTTCTTTAAGGTTTAGGTTGCTAATCCAGTTTAATCCAGTTAAATCCCGTTAAAGCTCTGCAGCATCCAGAAAATCTGAGAGTTAAGCAAAGATATTTAACAGGTTGGGTTGCCAGGCATACACGCATTGTTGAAAGGTTTCAGCCCAGAGGACAGTTCGTCTGCTCTCATGTCTTTTGGCTTTTTATGTTTCTAACAGAAGACTAAACTGTAAAAGACAGAAAGAAAGAAACAAGCTAAAAAAACAATTAGCAGTGAAGTGATCCCGGAAAAAACAAATAAGTGCAGCAGTTTCCTTTTCTTGATTTGACTTGACTTGAATGTTGAAAGGTACTTAATGGTAGAAAATTAAAATTGGCTGTGTGTTGGGAAGCTAGTCTTACACGAGCCAAGAAGAGACTGTAGCAGGTGCTTCCTTCAGGAGGGCAAGTGTAAAAATAAATATCTTAAGAAATGTTCGTGGAAGCGGTGTAAATGTGAGGACAAACCTTTTAGCGCTATAGAACGAGTTTGTCTTATGATTAAAGCTTCTTATTTACAAACCGACATAATATTGTGAGATTATCACTGATTGACTGTGTTCATTAAAAGATAATGGCTGAAAAAATCCCTGACACCTATAGTGACACCCGTAGTCTTCAGAAGTTCAGTAAATAACGTCGGATATCCTTTCCCTTCTAAATGAAAAGGTTTAACCCACTAACCTTACACATCATGTCAAATATATTGAATATTATTTAAATTGTTTTAATAATAATAAATTATTTTTAGTCTATTGCACGTGTGATGCAATGGGTGCAATGATATTTAATATTGTAGCAAAGACAGAATAAATGCGGCGTTACGCGCCAGGTCGGATAGTTTGTTTCGCGGCATGGCTGACAGCTCGCGACACATCGTTGCGATTCCAAGAGCTTTGGAGGTTATGCTGCGGCCGATTAAAAACAACATCGAGCCTGGCAATGAATGAACCCCATGCTTCAAACCCTACTAGCGTGCTGAGAGGTTGTTGTTCAACAGCCATCATATCTAAAGCTCTTCAGATTATGAACAATGCCTGAGGGACTCGTTGACATGCTTCTTAACTTTACCACCGACCCAGAGATAATAACGCCTTTCCTTAAGATAATTAGGCTACGTGTCCCCAAGTGCTGTCAAAATTACGCAATTCTGGCTTTAAATGCGAAATCAGAAATATAAATATTAATAACATATTGTGAATTAACACAAATGTATATTAAAGATGTATCTATTCTAAGCTTGAATTGGTTTTAGAACTGGGCCATCGGTGAAATGCTTTCCGAACAGTTTTACTCCTCTTCCTCCGTTTTCTCCCCAGGTTTAGGGAGTTAGAAATAGGAACCCTTGTAAGACGTCTTGGCCTTCAGATCCCATATATAGCCATATCAACAGTCAAATGTCTGAGGGCAGCGAATCGCCGTCCGGATCCTTAAAAAAGGGGCGACGCGGGGCGATCTGCCATGGGCTGTTCCCAAAAAAAGTATTGGGTGTCTTGCGGAACTTGTCAGGCTCCTGTGAAGGCACATATTTGACAGGCTACAACGAGACCATCTCGCACTCCAGCTCAGCGTTCAGTTCAGCACAGACGCTCATCTCCTCTCTCAGTCCAGTGTTTGGTGCGACCACCCCTACACTAACGCAGCCATGGATGCCATTAAGAAGAAGATGCAGATGCTCAAGCTCGACAAGGAGAATGCCTTGGACAGAGCAGAGCAGGCCGAGGCCGATAAGAAGGGAGCAGAGGACAGAAGCAAGCAGGTCGGACACGAAACAGGCGCTCTGGGGCATAATCCCTTTAACACCATGTTGGTTTAGCGATAAACCTACACCACCGATGTGGTCGATTCTCACAGCTAGCGACAATCATGTGGATTATTTATTTATTTACTGCTTTCAGAATTTGATATCAAAGTGGAATTTTTCGATTCGATATGTCTTTCTGAAATTGTATAGTGATAGGCCCAAACGATTGGTTGCTGAACAAACGGTGTAAATTTAACGAAGTTGAATGCTGTCTAATGTAGTTTATTCAAATAACAAATGCACGTGTGCGCACTGGCAGCTGTTGGTGTCTGTCTCCGTTTGTACTGACACACGTGCTCTTCTTGCAGCTCGAGGATGACCTGGTCGCCCTGCAGAAGAAGCTGAAAGGCACTGAGGATGAGTTGGACAAATACTCAGAGGCCCTGAAGGATGCTCAGGAAAAACTGGAACTGGCCGAGAAGAAAGCTACCGATGTAAGCACACCCATTGGCACATATCTTGTCGCTTCTGATGCCACGCAACCTGTGGCCACTCCTTCCCATGAGTCATGAACGGGATCATGAATTTATATACTGGTGATTTCATAATCATCTAGTTCTTCTGACAAACGTTTCACTGTATCAGTAGCCTACATTCATTAGAAACTAAACAACATAGTGAGAACTCCGTCGTAAATTAAAAAAAGCACCACCTGGTAAACGAATACCAAGGCACAATATGAGAAAACAGTCTGCCATATAGTAGCAGGACTATGCAAAGGGTGAGGTAAATTTAGCAGTGCGCTTTATAAGGCAACGTTGGCGTCTAGAGGTTCGTCTTCACCCACCTACAAGTGTCTTAATGAGGGTCAGTGTAGAGTTTCACCCTCACTGGAGTCTTAAGACTATTGGAACGACCCTCCTTCAATCTAGTTCGATAAAAGTTAGAAATAATTTATAAGGAATCTTTATGAACAGAACATTGTAAAGAATAAATATTATTAAAAGCATAATTTGCATAGGCTATGTCAATATTTAGAATTCAACACTTACATTAATGTTAAATTGATTCACGGTTATTTTATAATAAAGGTAAATTCACTTCTACTTAAGGTCATTATTAATCTATTAATAATAGGTAATAATGAAATGTTTTGTTACGGCTTACCTGCCACACAATAACATGCGTAGAGAGAGACAGGATTTAAAACAGATGTATCTCAGCGTAATACCAGGGACCCGTTTCAATAAGGAGGTTCAAGCAACACTGAGTTAAAATATGAACTCTGAGTTGATTTACTCAGATAACCGCTACTCTGAGTTTTCTGTTTCAGAACAGCTGGTTTCAATCAGTTCAATCCACTCTGAGTAAGTTCACCCGAGGTTACTCGTGTTCACCGCGGCTTTAAAAAGCCATCATCAATTGAGCGAAGATAACACGATTCACCATGGCAACGGCACGTGACAAAAAGCGCTCCGTTTATTTCTCGCCAGTCGAATTGGAGGCACTATATATATATCTATATATATATATATATATATATATATATATATATATATACACACATATAAACATATATACCTGCGACTTTTGTCATGTAGGTGCAATCCTTCTGCAATAAAAAGAACATGGCAGCAGCTGGAAATGAAATATAAAAACATCATTCAGTCCGGTGAGTTTAAATGCTCTTGCTTGTAGGATGCCTGACTGGGAAATGTTTGATATATTTAATAAACTGGCCTTGAAAGTTATGAGTATATGAGAACCGAGCACTGTGGCTATAGAAGACAAAAAACTGGCCATGCTCGCCCCTGCTCCAGCTATGTGTAACGGAGGCCAGCTAGAGTCACTCCCCGACCAACAGAGATGCTCTGGCGACGGACGTTATAGGGACTGCGCATCGTTAGGCTCGTTGTTAGAGCGCCCGTGTCTCATTCTGACCGACGGCAGTTCGAAGCCCGCGCGGGGCGAGTTGGATCTTTTAAATTTGCACCCAATCAAAATGGAAAATCCTAAAGGGTATTTGAATTATTAGAGTTTGCAGCGAGACCACATTTATTTGATCAGCTTATTCAGACAGACGTTCACCATTCACCTGCAATCCTATGAAACTCCTCTTTGATGACTCTCACAGGAAACTTAACACAAATGTATATAAAGTGCTTGAGAGCGATGCACACTTTTCTTACTGCTCTGCATACAGTTGCCTTGCTAACGTGTTCTGCATCCCCGGTGTTATAAAGAAAGCTTCCATTAGTAAAGAAACGTAAAGCCATACAGAGAATCTGCTCAGATGTAAGAGCGCGACCCCGACGAGTGAGGTTTGTGATGTAAGGATGAAGCAGATTGTGGATATATTTAATGGACTGTAAAGAAAAACTGTGCCGCTCAAATAAAGAATCCTCCGCATATGATAAAACAATCCAAACGGGGCTTCACCATATACTCTCCCGACGTAAATGTAACTCTCTCTGAATGAATGCAGCTTCCTCATCTACGGGTACTGAATAAACGGACATTTAATGTCTGTGTTATAAACTTGTGCGCGATTAAGGAAAACGAAAGAAAAAACTAACTGCGAAGGCAATTTCAACACCGCTCGCGCTTCTAAAAGGGGCGGAGATTGTAACAAACCTCGGGTTAGTGGAATAAAACCTGCTCCTGACCAGGTTAGGTTCACAGAGTAGGTTACTATGGTTACTCACTCTAAGTATAAGATACCTTGATTTCTGAAACAGGCTTGACTTACCCCGCGGTCACGGGTTTGATATACCTCACGTTCTGAAACTGAAAACCCAGAGTATCCCGTTTTCCGGGGTTAACTTACACTGAGTTTGCACTTACCCTGCTTTCTGAAACGGGTCCCAGTACTATTGCTTGTTACCACTAGATGGCGCCGGAAGCTCACACAATCGCACGTTCAACATCTTGCGCCTCAATCATTGTGCAAATTAACAGTAAATTAATAGTAAATTGACAGTAAAAAGAACAGTAAATTAACAGGCCTAAAGCTGTTTGGTGTACTAAGTAAAACAGTTAGACTGAGAAAAAATGTGAATATAGGAACTCATCGTGATTTGGTTTCCCATAATTCTGATGATGATGAAAGAGTAAATCATAATAAAAATGTAATGTGATTGATAAATATGGTAGGTTTCCAAAAGTTTTCGTTCTTCTAATAAACCAAAACAAGGATGACTTCCGGTGTGGGTCCGTTACCAGGGACTGACTGTGAATCGGTAAGCGGAGCGCCGTCACGCCCCTTCTGGTGATACAACACCCACCCAAACAGACATAATCGTGATGGCTGGCGCGCCGTGTCTCGAGGCCGTGAAAAAGAAAATCAGATCACTGCAGGAGCAAGCAGACGATGCTGAAAGCCGAGTGCTCAGACTGGAGGAGGAGCTCGACACAGAGCGCTCAGCCAAACGATCTGTGAGCTTACCCATAATGATATAAGTGCATTAGCAGGCGGACAGCGGTGCGATTTCATCACCGATCTCAGCAAAAATTGGGCTAAAATATCTTTAAATAAAAGTGGTTTGTTTTGTTGCGTTGGAAAAGGTGTTATAATGCGATGATGCTGTTTGACAGGTCCGTTCCCCCTCTGCCCAGATTTTTAACAACGCGTTACTTTAATCATGTTGTATTTGGTCGAGGTCATAAACAAATATTTCTATACTATATCTATTCTTTACTGTATTTACAAGCTGTATATGCGTATAGCTCACTGCTGGCTCTGTGTGCGCAGGCTGAGGGCGATGTGGCTTCCCTGAACAGACGTATCCAGCTGGTCGAGGAGGAGTTGGATCGCGCTCAGGAGCGTCTGGCCACTGCTCTGCAGAAGCTGGAGGAGGCTGAGAAGGCTGCTGATGAGAGTGAGAGGTTTGTATGAAAACATTTTTATCAAACACATCTAAACTTTGGATTGTCATACTTGGTTCCACTCACTAAAACGGAAAATGGTCAGTAGTGATATTAACTCACAGAATATGTCCATCCCTCTCTCAGAGGCATGAAGGTTATTGAGAATAGGGCCCTGAAGGATGAAGAGAAGATGGAGCTGCAGGAGATCCAGTTGAAGGAGGCCAAGCACATTGCTGAGGAGGCTGATCGCAAGTATGAGGAGGTAAGATTTTCTTTTTTACTTTTATTATGTTCTTACATAGGGAATACGTTGGGAAGGACTTGTTTTCAACACATGTACACTGTTTTTCCTTGTGATGGTACACAGGTGGCCCGTAAACTGGTGATTGTTGAGGGTGAGCTGGAGCGCACAGAGGAGCGTGCTGAGCTTAATGAGAGGTAAGAGGACTTGCACCCCCTCTATGTGTGTGCATTACAGTTATAAACTACATATACGATAAGGGTTGATACATCAATATCAAAAGTGTCGACTCCATAATTTGAGTGCTGTTTTTCCATCTGAGAACTCAAATTCTCTCTTGTCACTCCCTCCCACTTCAGTAAGTGCTCTGAGCTGGAGGAGGAGCTGAAAACTGTGACCAACAACATGAAGTCTCTGGAGGCCCAGGCTGAGAAGGTGTGTGTCTCATGTGCAGAGGGTTTGTCTTTGTGCACAGGTTCAGCTATACTTCTAAAATATATAATAATTTTTTTCCCACAAGTATAGAAAAACACATCTAACTTAGTTGGAATGATTAGCTGGTTTAAAAACAATGGATGTCAAGCGTCAACTGACTGTTCTTGAATACTCTCTCCTGTCTTTCCCATCAACAGTACTCCCAGAAGGAGGACAAGTATGAGGAGGAGATCAAGGTCCTGACTGACAAACTGAAGGAGGTGAGTTCACCTGCGTTTCATTTATTATAAAGATTTTGCGTTTGAGTTTAGATGTGAGGAGGATTCACATCTCTCTGTGTTTTAGGCTGAGACTCGTGCTGAGTTTGCTGAGAGATCAGTCGCCAAGCTTGAGAAGACCATTGATGATCTGGAGGGTACGTCAATCTCACTTTTTTACATGCTGGTGTTAGACACCGGTTAAAAAAAATCAGGTCTCTTGTATTTACTGAATCTGTGATGAACCATCCACAAAGTGATTCAAGGAATATCATAGTGAATTAGCTATATAATGCTCAATCCATTAAAAGTTTTTTTGAATTGAATAAGGTAACCTTAATTTTTCTTACTTTAGTTTACTTTTTTCTCTCTCTGGCCATTTGTTACTTTTCTATCCATCTTTGCACTGTTTATGTTTCCTTGTTTTCTTATTCCTTCAATCTTTTCCATTCCATTCCTTCCCACACAACAACCCTCCACCATCCTGGCCTTTAATTGGCTACTATAGATGAGTTGTATGCCCAGAAACTCAAGTACAAAGCCATCAGCGAGGAGCTGGACCACGCTCTCAACGACATGACCTCCATGTAACTATCACCACCTGTTAGAGATTGTGCACGCATGCTTTTGACTCATATGCAAACCTGTTCTAGAGCATTTATGTTGGTTTATTAAATTAATAAGAAGGTTTGGAAAAACACCGGGCTATGTAAATCTTATCAAAATTTATTTGAATTTTATTATGACAAGATTATATAAATGTAGACTATAGGCTTTCCATTCAGTTAGTCAGTATCACCCAAAAACACAGAAATACACACTTTTTCTTGTCTTTTTGTTGTTTTATTTCACCATCTTATATTTCTTTTAACTTCTCTTTCCTTTCTTCCCTGCACAGCTAAATTTTTTACGTCTAACCTCTGGCTCTGGGCACCATATCAGCGACATCACCTTCTGCTCCTCTGTTTCTTTTTTTCTCTCCGTTGCCGCTTTTCTCCATCACACTCATTCTCAACGGGGACGGAGCACTCTGCTCTACAGTCCCATCACTTGTACAGAAATTTGTTGCTTTCTGTAAAATAAAACTTCCTCATATCTGTGTAAGCTCCCCACTCCTTTCTCTCTTTAGTATGTCTTAACTCTTTTGATTTCATATGTCCTTAATTTATTGTCGAGAAGCTTGAATAAAATCTAAAAAAGCTCCGCTCATCACCCCATGTTGCTTTTCTCTTTTGACATTCGTGTACATCATTAACATTCACCTCATCATAAGATTAAAATGTACTCATCAGGCTCTAACAATCAATATCCATAATTTAATACACTAATATATAGTCTATTGTATTTTTAATATTTGATCCAAAGGAAGGAAATTATCTAATTAATAATTAGCAATGTCATAATAATGAATCTTGGTATAAACTTTAATTATCATTTAGGATAGATATTTTTCAAACTAACATCTCCTGTCATTTTCACTTTATCTTCTATCCTCTCCATTTTTCACTTCTCCAAATGGCCAGAACACCTTTATCAGCAACTCCAGAAAAACCAGGTGCTTTCACATTAACTCCGTTTATTACTGAACGATTTCTTAGACGCCTTGAGAATAAAACTCTCACTCTGGATTAGGGCTGCTCAATTATGACAAAAATCATAATCGCGATTATTTTGGCCAATTCTGAGTTCACGATTATTTAACAGGATTACTCATTAACTTTAAAAACAATATAGAAAATAAAAAAAACTTGGCTTTTAAACTCTGAATTTAACTGAAAATCAATGTAAAGAAATAGCACTGCTAAACCACTATAACGGAAAGGTTTCGCTGTGGATTTATATTAAAAGAAAAGAGAGGATCCTTGACAAATGGAATGTGGCACAATAATCGTTTACCTCGATTAGTTTGTTTTAGTAATTGATGAAGGCCAAAATTTACGATTAGGATTCATTTTCTATTAATTGCACAGCCCTATTCTGGATATTACATGCTGTTTATTATTCTATGATGCATCTCTGTGTGCTTCACAAAGTAACAAAAAATTTTGTTAGATGAATTAAAGTCAATTATATTTTATTTATTACATTATTTGTAATTCTAGAGAACTTGAATTTGTTTATGCCAAAGCGTAAATGTATGGCTTCATTGTGTAATGTGGATTGCACAAAAGAGATAGATATATAAGGTTCTGATCAATCATTTGATTTGATAATTTTCTGAACTGTTTAAAATGGTTAAACGCTCTGTCTTTTGATGTGCACATAGGGATATGAAAAGGTGTAAGTTTTCTCTGCTTTATAACTGTGACACTTAAGATTATGTATACTATATTCACAAAGATCTGCTGTGTCCTTGGAAAAAGCAGCACCAAATTAGACACCTGTAATTTGTAAATTCACATTTAACTATCTAGAGTTTTTAATATCCAAATTAAATGCATATCCCTCAGGCACACAAATATAAGTGTTTACATTTCTGCAAATAAATTATTTGTAATTTAACATCTAGAAAAGAATTAAAGTATACGTAATAAAAATGTCTGTTACTTTTTAAATGTTGTATTTTTTTAATGGTTTGAAGAATATTTTGAGTTTGAATTACTGATTTGATGTCAGTGCTTACTTTAAATGTTAAACTAATATAATCATTTCTGTTTAATTACTTTAATGATTAAATAATATTAATTGACAATTATTTAGATTTTTTGATTTTGCCCCCCATTGACTACCATAAAAATACAGTGGTAGTCAAAAGTGCCCAAGAACTGTTTGCTGTCCTGCAATCTTCAAAAAGACTTCTTTTGTTTTCAACAGAACCAAACAAATAATAGGGTAATTTTTTCTACTATGGTAGTCAATGGGGGGCTAATGGTTATAAGCATTCTTCCAAATATATTTCTCTGTGTTAGTAAGAACAGAGAAATAAATACAGATTTGGAATTAGAAGGTGAGTAAATGTTTACAGACTTTTCATTTTTGGGCGAAGTATCATATTAATGTTGACCGTCATACTTTTATGTAACTTCCGGCTCCACTTCCGACTGTGAGCAGTGAACCCGTGTAAAAATGGAAGGAGATGAAGGTCCTCCGAACATCCTCGCGGAAAGTAAAGCAGGATATATCTTGAGTAATGTTGCCGAAGTCGTGGAGAGGATTTTAACATTTGTGCCCACTAAAACTCTCTTCATGACTGCAAGGTAAAATATTACAGCTGATTGCGTGTATTTTAGCTTGTTAGCTTAGGGCTAATCAGAAAACAAATCGGTCAATAACAGCTTATCTGTTTTTATTATGTGACGTTACTGAAATGAATGAAAACGTATTAAATGCAACGTTATTGAGTTGGTATAGTTTCAGCAGATTTCATTTTTTGGGTAAATTTCGTCTTTTAATATCGCTTAATTCAGCCATTAAACCAAAAGCATTTTTAAAGGAACATGCTTAACGTAAAACCTTGCTAGTTGCGTTCCTACTCAGACCTTAAAAGTTTGTGTGTTCATAGGATGCTTATTTATAAGGTATGTACTAGTACATTTCCTCTTAATATAGCTTTTAGATCATGCATTAAGCTCTTTCCTTATAATGAACTTTTATAGTGGAGAATTAATTGGAGATGCTCAACGTGAGAGAATTCACTTTATTTGTTGAATGAAGGCTTGTTCTTTTGACAGCAGCGAGTGTTTTTTTAAGGTTTGACAGAAATGTGGGTTTCACTTATCGTTGTTTTGGCACATTAAGCCACGTCAAGTGTTTTTCGAGCGTTTTAGAATGTGCCCATTGAACCATTTCTCTATTCCTGTAGTGTTTGCAGGCTATGGCGGAACTGTGCCCGTCGGGTGTTAAAGACACAGCAGA
Organism: Barbatula barbatula; assembly: GCF_947034865.1. Classification (NCBI taxonomy): domain Eukaryota; kingdom Metazoa; phylum Chordata; class Actinopteri; order Cypriniformes; family Nemacheilidae; genus Barbatula; species Barbatula barbatula. The sequence goes on along the minus strand of NC_136766.1, from coordinate 20,615,841 downwards.
GACTCACCTGGCTCTCAGCCTCTGGCTCATCCATATATGAAGAACATGTTTTGCTTAGAACAATGGCAGAAGACTTGGAGGTTTAATGGCTTTTGCTTCTTTGTACTTTCTTTAGTCTTTACCATATTTTTTACCATGTTAGCTTGAAGTGCATCATTATATTTTGTCTAACCATTTTCCTGCAGAATATCTATCTGCTGCCTCAGACAGCTCTCTTAATGGTGGATGGGGAAACCTTCAATGGCCCTGTTAGTTTCAGACACAAAAAGGGTAAGATACCTGCAGTTTCTATCTTCTGGTGAAAAAACACAATCGGCAGTCACAGCCAAGATTCAACTTTGTCTCGTGCTGCAGCCAGGAAGTGTGAGGATGAGGTGCTGTCAGATCCTGTCAAAAAGCTGAGACGCTTGTTGCCTAGCAGTTGTGATGTACTAGGTGTTGTTGCACCGGGAGTTGTGGGTAAGTCTCGTTTTCACTTTCTTAACCTTTGATGGTATTGTGTTGAGTAGGTGGCATACTTGCAACAAATAGCTTGAATGTTTATTGATTTCGTGCATTGTGTATTATAGTGACCCCTAGTGGTTCACCTAGCAGCCAGCCACAGGAGCATGAGGACGGTGAAGCCTGCTTCAGTCTGCTGTTCCCTGCAATGGATGGGGTCAGTATTCGACCTTTTCATTTCTGCAAAAAGAGCATTAGTGAAACGGCTATGAAGGAAGCAGGTGAGTTTTATTACTAATACATGTCACAAGGGAGTCGAAACAGTAAACTTAGTGGTTATGTATATTTAAAACTTTAAAGCATTTGAATACCTAAAAAAATAGAGATGATACATATAGCAACTTCACTGTTTAAACATTTTAACTTAAATATTATCATAATTTAGAGTAGTGTATAATGTTGTGTATTTTATTCGTAGGGTTGATTAATAACCCTAATCTAAAGGTGGTGCTTATATTTGACTACGAAACCTATAAACCTGGAGGTGGCCGCTTTCTTAACAAGCTACTTGAACCCCTTTCCCAAAGTAATGTACTTATTGTTGGAGGACAAGTGGAGAGAGTCTTTACCAATGAGGTAACCTGGTAAGTGTGGAAAATTCACGTTGAACTTGGATCAGACAAGTTAGTTTCAGTTTTTTTGTCATTGTGTATCAAGTGTACATAAATAGTTCCTTCTAATGAGGCATTTTCGTATGATCATATATGTGCATGTGCACTTACTGAATCATTAAAATATAATGGGATCAAATCCTATTGTTTCTTTCAATCAGGCATTTCCTAGAAAATCTTTTGAAATACTGTGCTTGTTTACAAAGTTTGTAATATCGTCAGTTACAGGAATATATCGTTGATCTTTTTTCACAATATTCTTTATTGTTTGTTTACATTTGTATTGAAATTCATGTGTGTGTCCTCTGTTTACTCTCCAGTTGTTCTCCTGGTTCTTTTGGAGCAGTGGGACTGACCTTCAGTGGCTCCAAGATCCAGGGTGCCTCAGTTCTGTTGGAGCAGGATGTAAGCAGCTCCAAAGCAGCCGAGGCCACTATCCAGCGCCTGAAAGCTGCCAATATCCCAGAGAGAAACACCATGGGGTTTATGTTTGCCTGCGTAGGGAGGGGACACAACACTTATAATAACCAGCGTAACGTTGAGGCTAGCGCCTTCCGCAAGATCTTCCCTAAAGTTCCACTCTTAGGATTCTTCGGGAACGGAGAGATCGGCTGCGACCGTATCATCAAAGAGAACTACACCTTGAGCGAGACCAATGCTGAAGGACTGCAGCACTCCTTTACTACAGTCATGAGTCTGGTGCATTTTGGCTGATGTGCACAGACTAGATGCATCATAGTTACCGTTTCGTCAGACTTTGGCCCAGGATGGTTTGTTGGTGATCAGGTCTAATGCTAAGTTTCTTTACCTTGACTAACAAGATGCAACATAGACATTTTGCCTTTTTATTTTACAAGACTCTGTCGTGAAAGAAAAATGACTGATGTGTTCATGGGCAATGTCATATCAGTTTTAGCATAAAAAACTATAGAAGAGCTTTGAAACAAAAATCATCTTGGTAGGTGTAATTTTGAATGCTCGTTTTAATATCTGAAAAAACCCCAGAAGTATTGTTTTACACCTTGTTTGTGTAGAGAAGAAAGAATATATATAAATGGCATGGTGCTAACCCTTGACATTTGACTTCACATTTATATGTAACTAAGACCCTTGTAAAACAGAACATATACCTGTTAACTGATCAGGAGAGTCTTCTTTTGGTCTGTGTGGCTCATTTAGGCCTAATATACAAATAGTTTGTAAAACAACAGGCACTTTTGTTATAAAAAGCTAACTGCTTTCTACACTTCTGGTCCTTCATTGCTGGTAGATGCTGGTGCCTAAATATGCATCCCCAGATCGATTTCAGATCCATTGCTTGGATTGACATGTATTAGTTAGTTGTCCTGTAAAATAGTGTCTGAGCTACACAAACTGAACAAAAACATTGCTGCCACAGGACAGAACTTAATACTTTTCATCAATTAAAATCCTAAATGTTTTTTGTTGTTGTTCCTGGCAGGGTTTCTCTTCATGTCTGTGTTCATCAATAGAAGAGTAGTTTTATGAAAGCATTAAGTGCTCATTTGTCAAAGGGCCATATGCCCTGTTTAAACACAGCTTGATTAGACAAGCGACTTTACCAGTCAGATTTCAGATATACAGCACATGGCTGTTTACAGTTTTGTTTGTTTTCTTTAATAAGCTTTAAAGTATGCTAAGGCAATTTGTTGGTTTGCATTTACTGTCATAATATCTCAGTCTACATGTTCTACTCAGTATTCAGTAATTTGGTTTCAGCTCATGTTGCATTTACGTGATGTCATACATTAATCACTTGTACATAATAAAATCAAAAGACAGCATCTGTCAATCAATGTGGTCAGCGTTTTTGCATGAACAAAATTACAATTGTTTTATTGTCCTGTAGGTGGCCCTCTTGTGTAATAGGCCTATCAGTTTTTCTTTAGTAAAGGTGTCTCGTAAATCTAATCCAAAATGAACCTTAAACAAAGTCATAAAAGGTAATTGATCAATATCTTAAATTATTTAAATTAAAATAGTAAAGGATATGTTTGAGCATTTTGACACTTGTGTATTATGAGTGTGATGCATGATGATAATATGGAGCCCATCACAAAAGACGAAGGCCAGGTACATTTTTGCTGACAGACAGTGTTCTGTTCCTGTGGTTAGGTAGCCTGGAGCAGCTCACAGTCAGAGCTATGGTCAGATACTGTATTGCCTCAAGACTAATACAAGTAGAAGCAATTTTGTGGACTGATCCTCTGTTTTAAAGTAGTCCCATGACTGTTCTGCCGTGGCAGGCGAAAGCCTCCTGCAAGAGAAGAATGGATTGTTGTGCAGTCCCTGCACCAATAAAAGGAGTGAAAACACCTGTTTACCTCCTAACCGTTTCTCTTGTCCATGTTCTCCAGACATTTTTCCCGGACACTTATGCCACTCAGAGATGTCCCAGTGGAATTGTGGTAAATCTGGCTTTCAGAAACAAATGTGACATTTTTGAGGAATACGAGGTCTGCATGTGCACTAAGAGTGTGGTTAGAGTGCAGGTGTTTTTATACATGTCCGCTGTCGCCTCAGGGCTCTTTGAGTAAACACATTCATCCTTAAAGACTTAAAGACTCTTTCCCTGTTGAGAGCTGCCTCAGAAACAAGACAGACTGACATGAGCTTTGGGACATTTGTCATAGGACAGTGTTTTGTAGGTCACTGAAAACTCAAGAGGGAGTGGGACGTTTTTTTGCAGAATTTAGTTAGGTGTTTACGAAAACAATGTCATAATGTTTTGCAAGCAATAATATATGATAATAATACGTTTCAGGACAAAATATTTAACCGATTACCTCAGTATGTACGGATAAATATTACAAAGTTATTCCTTGTAACAGTAAGTCTACGTAATGTAGGAAATAAAATAAAAATATAGTTATTTATGCAGATTTAAAATGGCATGCTATATTATAAAAAATATGGAGTTGTTTTAATGCCTTTTTCTTGGGAGTGTTGTGTCTCGATTTCCTTTGTTTTCAAGATCTGAAATCATTGCATCTTTTTTGTTATTTTTATCATTTTGTCCCGTTTTAATTTTCTGCACATAAATGGAAATAAAATCCATGCTTTGATTTGGAATTTGGAGAAATGTCACAGAAATAATCTTTCTACCTAAATGCTTAAATGTTAGGAATTTTCGAGTGGTTCCTTAATTATTTTTATCAGCTGTACATTCTCTAAAATAATAACTATAAACAATAAATAAATATTTTAACACAGTCTGTTCACTTTTTGGTCATAGTCAATTCTAATAAGATCTTAATCAATATTAGTAAAATAAATGATCATTAATATTTGTATTTGGCATTATTGTTAGGACAACCTATAAATTATTCTGTACATCCATCATTGGCATAGGAAACAACCCACATCTACAGTATTATCATGAAAGGACCTGTCACAACACAAGCACACCACCCATTTCCTCCAGATGTTCTTTAATGAGAATGTTTCCAATATACAATATATTCACAATGTTGTTGTAAATTAAATGTATTAAAATATTTATGCAAGTTTGTTAATTTAATTCAGTTAAAAGCATGATACTATAATTGGACAGATTGTTTCTAATTTTGCAAAGAGCTGGCAAATGATAACTGAAGCCACATTTGTTTCCAAACCACGTATTGGTTATTTACGATGGTAACATAATCTTAAAATAACATGTAAATGTGCTCTGATAAGGATTAAACCAAAACAATTGTAACCTGTTTGAGGCTCCGGGAGGAAACACACAATTGTTTAAAATATGTAACCTAGATCAGGATTGTTTTTGTAAAATGTGTTATTACTTTGTCTTGTGTATTTGGAAATGATCAAATAATAGTGAAGTTAATGTACAAGCAATAAATAAGAGAAAAATCTGCACATCAATTATTCAAGCATTACTATTAAATATTTTTCGGTTTCTCTTTTATTGATTTCTGACATTTTCCTATGCACCTATTATCTACTAGGTGTAGATTAACTGTTCATAAATGTTGACCTATGTTCAATAAACTATGTGTGTGTGAGCTGTGATTATGAATATGATTTATTGTATGCTACAAATGTTCATTTTTGGAATATTAAGTTAAAAATACTCAGAACGTTTGAAGAAACAACAAAGAACTGCAGTGAGTGTTATAACATACACATAGAACATCAAAAGAGGACCATGAAACCCACATGTATGGACCCACATGCATGGACCCACATGCTCACGCGAATTCAGTTCTTTACACAGATGATTCCAAGGCCTCAATAATTTAGCAGTTACATTACCATTGGGTAGAATAATGGACAATTGAGAATTCACCGTGGACATAGTCTACATGTTTCATCTGACTTACTCTGGATCATTCAAGTGTTTGTGGTTACACGCCAACTTTATCTAGCAGGCATAGTGCTCCTGCACCCATAGTGCAAATGAACAACGCCACCACACTAGTTTTTCGAATGTGGACGCAGCTTTGAAACCACAGGCATTTATTTTCACGACTGCTTTAAGATTCAAGTTTCAAATAAGAGATGCCTCTGTATACTATATACACACACTGTGTGACCATAAATCAATTTATTGTCCTTTGTTACAAATACTATCTGTCCTTATATTACTGCTGGATTAATAAAAATAAACAATTTAAGGCAATTATTTTGGTAACAATTTACAACTAGGTTGTATTTGTTAACATTTAGTTTATGTTTTGCTATGAACAAACAATCAACAATACTTCAGCATTTATTCATCTAAATTCATGTTAATTTCAGCATTTACTATGCTATATTTATCTTTTTTAATCAAATGTTGTAACTGTTAACATGTTAATGCACCACGAACTAACATGAATAATCATATTGACATATACTAGCATTAACAAAAGTATGTCAAAATGCTCAGTAGCAAAAATGCTGAAAAAAATATAAAAATAAAGTATTTTAATTCAAACTGGTACTGGTTTATTAGTCATGATAAAAAAGATGTTGTTTTAATTCCTTTGTCTTGGGAGTATTGTGTCTCGATTTCTATTTAAAGATCTGAAAATATTGCATCTTTTTTTGTTATTTCAATAATTTTGTCCCATTTAAATTTTTGCAAATATAAGCCATGTTTTGATTTGGAATTTGGAGAAATATCACAGAAAAAATAATTTTACCTAAACGCTCACTCACTGTTATTTTATATCAGTTAATGCATTATGTTAACAAATACAATCTTATTGTAAAGTGTCAAAATTGATATTGTGATTGTTTATATAAAACAAAACCTCATTAAATTTTGCATAAAGTCATGTAACCCATATAACTGTAAATGTAAGCATACGTTGGATTTCTAAAAACCTTGTTAAGTGATTTTTAGCTAAATCAAAGGAATTCTTTATACATTCTGATATCTTGTCAGTAGTATAATCATATACTATGTGTCAAAATGTTTGATTGATTTATGACCCTCCTGTCAAGTCTGTCATCCTGACAGCCTGTCACTCAAATGGTTCTTTTATAGCCTGTCAATCTTACTGACATCTGATGTTTTATGACTGTTGTAGGGGGTTCCTATGGCCCCCACTTTTCCTGCAGGGTTAGTCCCCCTCACCATTTCAACCTGGTTGCTTTTTCTATCAGGACACCTGCTGTGAAATGTGTTTTTGAGTAAATTTAGAGAGAGTTAGAGGTTTAGTTAGAGGCATACATAGTGGCATTGATAGACTAAACCTTGTAATATGTTCGATTGTCTTTTGTAACAAGGTGATGAGACATATCCCTATGTCATTCAAAATAGTTTTTGTAACATGGAATGAATGTGTCACGGCCGGTTTTAGTTAAATTTTGTAACAAGGTGATAAGACATGGCACGGCATGGCACGGCATGTCACTCTAAAATAGGAGGGTTTTACGGCATGTCACTCTAAAATAGGAGGGTTTTACGGCATGTCACTCTAAAATAGGAGGGTTTTACGGCATGTCAATCTAAAAATAGGATGGTTTTATGGTCTGTCAATCTAAAAACGACAGATTTATAGCCGACTTGTCTACCTAAAAAGGGTGTTTTTCACCCTTTTGACATGACACCACCGAGGGTCACATTACTGTGTGAAAGTTTGTTTGTGTTTTTAAATGAATGAGAGAAACCATGTAAATGTTTGTGTGATGTTTCTTCTAAGAGTTTGCTTTGAAAAAGTGTTCAAGACAGACATCTATATTTAAATAGGATAGCTATGCCTAGACGAACCGTCTGAAATGGGTAAACCTGTCCTGAGGGTTCTTGTTATGCTAAAGGGTTGTTTGATAGAGACATTTGGTAGACAAACGCCGTTACATGTCTACTAGTGTTGTTAAGACATGTAATGAAACAAACATAAGATTGAGTAAAAATAAAATAGAAAAGGTTATAGCTCTTCATACACTTATAAGAGGTGCTACTTTTGGCTGATTTACCAATAAATAGTTATTGTAATGTTTTAGTGACTATTTTTCAAAAATCTATATGATGGTTTTTGGTTATACCTTAATCAAATTACCTACTAGGTAGACATGGAATATAGACACTACCACACAGCTTTTGTGTCTAAGTTTGTAATATGTTAATGACGGCCCCCTGATACGCTCCCAATGGGATAGGGTGTCATTAAAAAAGTTTAAAAGAGGGTTCTTGTAGAGTCCTTGTGTTGAGACGTACCGACGTGTTGTGGTAACAGATATTCGATATATATTCTATTCTATTATTCCTATGAATACTTCTTAATGTGAAGCGAAATGATATGTAGGTTAATATTCAAATGCATGCATAAATGAAGATATAGAAAATACTAATTGTGGTTAACTATATGTTAATACGTTAGAGAAAATACTCAGATAATAAGGAAAATACTCAATATTAGATGTGTGATTGTGACATAGGTTTTGTAAACATTTATTTTGTTTTTAGTTTGTTTTATGGCTTTTAATCTGTTAAATGTGTGGTTGTGACATAGTTTTTGTAAGAGTGATTTTGTTTTTAGTTTTGTTTTATGGCTTTTAATCTGTTAGATGTGTGATTGTGACATAGGTTTTGTAAGAGTGATTTTGTTTTTAGTTTGTTTTATGGCTTTTAATCTGTTAAATGTGTGGTTGTGACATAGTTTTGTAAGAGTGATTTTGTTTTTAGTTTGTTTTATGGCTTTTAATCTGTTAAATGTGTGGTTGTGACATAGTTTTTGTAAGAGTGATTTTGTTTTTAGTTTGTTTTATGGCTTTTTATCTGTTAGATGTGTGATTGTGACATAGTTTTTGTAAGAGTGATTTTGTTTTTAGTTTGTTTTATGGCTTTTAATCTGTTAAATGTGTGATTGTGACATAGTTTTGTAAGAGTGATTTTGTTTTTAGTTTGTTTTATGGCTTTTAATCTGTTAAATGTGTGGTTGTGACATAGTTTTGTAAACATTTATTTTGTTTATTGGCTTTTTATCTGTTAGATGTGTGATTGTGACATAGTTTTTGTAAGAGTGATTTTGTTTTTAGTTTGTTTTATGGCTTTCAATCTGTTAAATGTGTGATTGTGACATAGGTTTTGTAAGAGTGATTTTGTTTTTAGTTCGTTTTATGGCTTTTAATCTGTTAAATGTGTGGTTGTGACATAGTTTTTGTAAGAGTGATTTTGTTTTTAGTTTGTTTTATGGCTTTTTATCTGTTAGATGTGTGATTGTGACATAGTTTTTGTAAGAGTGATTTTGTTTTTAGTTTGTTTTATGGCTTTTAATCTGTTAAATGTGTGATTGTGACATAGTTTTGTAAGAGTGATTTTGTTTTTAGTTTGTTTTATGGCTTTTAATCTGTTAAATGTGTGGTTGTGACATAGTTTTTGTAAGAGTGATTTTGTTTTTAGTTTGTTTTATGGCTTTTAATCTGTTAAATGTGTGGTTGTGACATAGGTTTTGTAAGAGTGATTTTGTTTTTAGTTTGTTTTATGGCTTTTAATCTGTTAAATGTGTGGTTGTGACATAGTTTTGTAAACATTTATTTTGTTTATTGGCTTTTTATCTGTTAGATGTGTGATTGTGACATAGTTTTTGTAAGAGTGATTTTGTTTTTAGTTCGTTTTATGGCTTTTAATCTGTTAAATGTGTGGTTGTGACATAGTTTTTGTAAGAGTGATTTTGTTTTTAGTTTGTTTTATGGCTTTTAATCTGTTAAATGTGTGGTTGTGACATAGTTTTTGTAAGAGTGATTTTGTTTTTAGTTTGTTTTATGGCTTTTTATCTGTTAGATGTGTGATTGTGACATAGTTTTTGTAAGAGTGATTTTGTTTTTAGTTTGTTTTATGGCTTTTAATCTGTTAAATGTGTGATTGTGACATAGTTTTGTAAGAGTGATTTTGTTTTTAGTTTGTTTTATGGCTTTTAATCTGTTAGTGTTGTGGAAAATTGATCTTGTAGTTTCAAAAAGTTGCTCAAACAAAGAAGGTCCAGGTGTCAAAGAGTAAACTTTATTTGTTCGAATCAAACAAAGTGAGATCTTCCCAAAGCATCTAAAAATACAGTGTTTTCAACCCCATATTTATAGTGAAAACTGGTGCAGGGGGTTCGTCTGTTACACCAATCAGGCAAATTCCCGTTATCTCTTATTTTTAATGACCAATAACCCTATTTCTGCCACCAATAGATCCCAGTCAACACGATACGTTTTTAATCGTGGAATCTTGGTTGGCGCATAGACAAATAATTAATGTGCCCCTATTTGGACACTTTTCCGGTTCTCTTCCGGTGAAGCAACTTGGTGAACTCATAATGTGTCCTTGACCATGCAATGCATTGGTCAGAGGAAAGCACCTAAGTTTTCTGTATCTCATCCTCTGAACTTTATTTGAACCTTAGGCCTCAGGCCTCTAGGCCTCACAGACATCACTGTATTTTATATTGCTGTAAAATGTTGAAAAGTATTCTTAAACATGCTATATAACTATTTTATGTAAATAATCATTAAACAGGTATACTGATTGTAACATTAAGTCATTAAAACATCTTGGTCATTTGCTCACAATCATCTTGAATTAAATCATCTTGAATTAAATGTGGTTAAATATATTCTATTCTATTATTCCTATGAATACTTCTTAATGTGAAGCGAAATGATATGTAGGTTAATATTCAAATGCATGCATAAATGAAGATATAGTTAACCACAATTAGTATTTTCTATATGTTAATACGTTAAAGAAAATACTCAGATAATAAAGAAAATACTCAATATTAGATGTGTGATTGTGACATAGGTTTTGTAAGAGTGATTTTTGTTTTTAGTTTTGTTTTATGGCTTTTAATCTGTTAAATGTGTGATTGTGACATAGGTTTTGTAAGAGTGATTTTGTTTTTAGTTTGTTTTATGGCTTTTAATCTGTTAAATGTGTGGTTGTGACATAGGTTTGTAAGAGTGATTTTGTTTTTATTTTGTTTTATGGCTTTTTATCTGTTAGATGTGTGATTGTGACATAGGTTTTGTAAAGAGTGGATTTAATAACTTCTAATAAATGTAAGTGTAAAGCCCGACAACTTTGTATTAACTAAACTCAAATGTTAAAACAACAACTTAAAATATGTAACATGGTAACACAAAACCGTATATTCACCTTTCAAGTAATAAGATTACTTTCAAGTAATAAGGCTAAAACCTAGGGTAGCATCAAATCTTTTAAATGAAGAACTTTCTAAAAGCTGAAACCAGAGCAAGTCTATCTGGGGAGAGCTATATGTTGTTAAACATTTAAACCCCCCATTAACAGCGTTTCGCAAGACACATTGTCTGCATAAGTGGCCCATTTCCCTGCATGCTATAGGCATTTTTAAGTTTATTAGTAGTTTTTTCATTTATGTCTAGATTTTTACATTTAAAAGATGTTCTTATGTCTAACACACAATCCTAAACAAAATTAGTCAGATCTGTCTGAAAAAAGAAGATTTTACAAATACGGTGGTAATTGCAGAGTGGTCTTCTCTAGCTATTATTTTTAATATTTCTGTTGGTTTGTGTCAGAAAATAAAAGTATATTCAATACATGTATTGAGTGAAAAGCATGCAACATAAGAATCGTCTGACAATTAAATAAAACATCCCCAGTTGATTCATCTTATACTTTGTTTGTGTAAAGTTTAGATCTTAAGCAAACCTTTTGTTAAATACTATCAAATAAAATGCTCTTAATGTAATAATGTAAAACATAAACATTTACTGTCTAGCCTCCTTGGTTTCTTTGCTATCAGGTGTTCAACATGAAATAATGGCGATAATGGTTTGAAAATATAAAACTAAAACATTTACTGTAGTCTCAGTCTTTTGCAGGCTCATAAATTAAGCTGTGAAAAGTGGATGTGGGGTGTTTTTTGAGCTCCCCCAAAAACCTATTACCATAAACACATCCGTAGCTACATTTCTTTAAACAGAAGCTACATTTAAACCCCAACGCTGTGACACAGTCTGTACTCAACACGATGCGTAGAAGTTATTTGACTAGGTAGTCAATCTAGAAATTTGAAAAGAGTACTAAACAATTGTATTTTAACCTTGATTCAGAACTAAACTAGCACTAACCTTTTTGTAGATCTCTCAAGATCTTCGGAAACTAAACATTTATTATATAAACCACTGTAGAACTAAACAAATTGAAGATATTTACTAGGTTTTTTTTTCTCATTCCTTGTTTTAAAAGTTTAACCCTAAACCATGTTTGATTTGATTCACAAACATGAAAACACAAACCTTATTGGTTCATTGTCTTAAGCCTATACCATTGTTAGAACGCATCCCTTATAGGTGCTAACAAAAACAATATCCCATTCCTCCACGACCAAGAAGAACATGTCAGGCATGACTTTATAAATCATTGTGCCATAAACTACTTTTTGTTTAAAAGTCATGCCTGACATGTTCTTCTTGGTCGTGGAGGAATGGGATATTGTTTTTGTTAGCACCTATAAGGGATGCGTTCTAACAATGGTATAGGCTTAAGACAATGAACCAATAAGGTTTGTGTTTTCATGTTTGTGAATCAAATCAAACATGGTTTAGGGTTAAACTTTTAAAACAAGGAATGAGAAAAAAAAACCTAGTAAATATCTTCAATTTGTTTAGTTCTACAGTGGTTTATATAATAAATGTTTAGTTTCCGAAGATCTTGAGAGATCTACAAAAAGGTTAGTGCTAGTTTAGTTCTGAATCAAGGTTAAAATACAATTGTTTAGTACTCTTTTCAAATTTCTAGATTGACTACCTAGTCAAATAACTTCTACGCATCGTGTTGAGTACAGACTGTGTCACAGCGTTGGGGTTTAAATGTAGCTTCTGTTTAAAGAAATGTAGCTACGGATGTGTTTATGGTAATAGGTTTTTGGGGGAGCTCAAAAAACACCCCACATCCACTTTTCACAGCTTAATTTATGAGCCTGCAAAAGACTGAGACTACAGTAAATGTTTTAGTTTTATATTTTCAAACCATTATCGCCATTATTTCATGTTGAACACCTGATAGCAAAGAAACCAAGGAGGCTAGACAGTAAATGTTTATGTTTTACATTATTACATTAAGAGCATTTTATTTGATAGTATTTAACAAAAGGTTTGCTTAAGATCTAAACTTTACACAAACAAAGTATAAGATGAATCAACTGGGGATGTTTTATTTAATTGTCAGACGATTCTTATGTTGCATGCTTTTCACTCAATACATGTATTGAATATACTTTTATTTTCTGACACAAACCAACAGAAATATTAAAAATAATAGCTAGAGAAGACCACTCTGCAATTACCACCGTATTTGTAAAATCTTCTTTTTTCAGACAGATCTGACTAATTTTGTTTAGGATTGTGTGTTAGACATAAGAACATCTTTTAAATGTAAAAATCTACACTGTAAAAACAAACAAGTTAATTCAACTTGAAATAATTTGTAACCTGGCTGCCTTAAAATATTGAGTTGAGTATGCTAAAAAACTTTAGTTGTTGACACATATTAAGAGTTCTTTGAATTAAGAATCAATAGTTGGGGTTAAAATGGTTAAGTGTTATCAACTTCATATTTTTTTGACCAACAATTGTGGCAATTGGACCAACAAGAAAAGAAAGTTGCGCAAACCTTAATTGGAGTAAAAAGAACATCAAATTAGTAAGACCAACAAATGTTTAGTTGTTAAAACTAAGTATCTGGTTGCATACACTTATAATTATTAGTCGTGCAAACTAGATAAAAGAAACAGCTTGTTGAATTAACTTATCTTTTTAAGGCAGCCAGGTTACTTTTTCCAAAATTAGTTGATCTTACTTGGAATGTTAAGTTAATTCAACAGGTTGAACAGTACTGCATAAACATGACTTCCGGACATGGAATAACAAGCAGAATGTTATTTTATTTCATTTTAATTTCCTTTATAAAGTATATTTTAACATTGACATTTCATATGTGCATGTTATGGAAAAATTAAGTAACAAACGCATGTTAAACTACAGCATACGTAAATAAATTACTGCCTTTAAGTGCTGCTAAAAGTGAACACGTACTTTAAATATATGTTAGTCTTATATATGTTAGAAAAAAGATTAGTTTCCTTTACAAGGCAAAGTTTAACATTGACATTTCATATTAAATTGACACTGCTTAAAAGGACAGTTAACAGACTCATTCTTCAAATGAGTTCCCAAATGTACAAAGTACATGGCTCAGAAAAATTACACAATTCACACTGTAACCTATGCGTTATTACATGAGATTTGTGGGTAATAGTTGGCTGAAACTGATGAAGCAGATATTTTTTGTGCTGTAACAAATGTTTTTTAAGGGCAACTTGTGTCTTAAAAGAACACAAACAGTCACTATAGATGCAAGGTAAGGGGCAAGATCTACTGAAGTGTCTGTTTTTTATCTTATAGTGCCTTATTATTTTGCGTTGGTTGGCAGAAGAATATGGGCAGAGCTTGCAGGTCTACTTCATACGAGTCACAAGATGCTCTGTTGAACTAGCCCAAATCTGAAGAAAAAGAAAAGTCAAAGTTAGACTAGTATATATTTACTTTTTGAGTTAGTGCATATATAACAGCTAAAGGGCTGTATGTAATGTAATATTGTCCTGTAGCTCAGTGGTAAGAGCATTGTGTTAACAATACAAGGTTGTGGGTGTGATCCCAGGGGATGGCAGATACCCACGTATAAATTTATAGAATAATGCAATGTAAGTCGCTTTGGATAAAAGCATCTGCCAAATGCATAAATGTAAATGTCTGCTGCACAGTATTGTCCTTTTGCTCAATTTCAGCCTTTTCAAACGGTTTAAATAAATATTTCGATAAACTCAAAGAGCTACCAATTTTTGCCTTCTGCCAGGAGTAGGCAAACAACATTGGATCACATAAAGTACAAGCGTTTTGTTATGAAAGTATGACTGCTTCCGGAGTGCCTTTAGTTTTACTAAATGAGCAAATCTCATTCATATCCTGCGTTCTCTTGTGGTTTACGGAGCTATAAATGATTCGCTGAAATCTTATATTCGCTAGTGACTGAATAGTTTTACCTGTTCAAACGAGTCATTCGTATCACATGCATGTGCATTTATACTGGCGAACACGTTGTGAACAGTATAACGCTAATTCAATGAAACAACTGCACATTATGAAACGTTACAACGATGTACAGCACGTTTTACAATTTCAAGAAAATGAACGTACTTTGATGAAAAGGAATTCACATAAACTGCCGTGAAACAAAGCTACTTCTAGCTCTTGTTCTGCGACTCTTCAGCGCCTCACTGGTGCTGATAAAGAAACAGCGCCTCCATTGTGGCGCAACTACAGTTACAAATGACAGTCTGTCTGTTGATCGTCCCGAAATCATTTTCGCAAGAGTGTGAGACGGAGGCGGCTTCTTATTTTTTATGCAGGAAAACCGTGGATGACATATTTCAATAACAGGATGCCACGACCGTAAAATAACAGTGAGCATACACAAAGAAGCAAAACGATGAAGGCACTTCACGGAACTCTGCTCGTTAACTTGGCGAGGACAAGCGTATTTGTCAAACCCTGGAACATGTTCAGCGTTCTGTATACCTTAACAGTGACTTTTACAAATACTATCTGGATAAACATTTTTCCTCAAGAACTCATATAGAAGTCAGCCACGGCGCATGGTCACCTGTGTTCTGTGTTGTGGGGAAGGCTCCGCGGGGTTTTTGCAGGGGCCGCTGACTGAGAAGATGTCCTCGTTATGATGACCTCATAAAATCACAAACAAATTGGCGAAAATGAAATACAAAGTTTTGTTCACTTCTCTTCTCTTCACTGTAACTACTATATATATATATATATACTGCATGTGGCCACAACTGAATAAAAAATTAGGGGAACTCATTAACTAGTGAAATAATAGCTTATTCGTAAAACTAGGAACATACATGTGCAGGGTTCTGTAAACACCTTAACGGGAACTTTCACAAATAACAAGATATAAATTTGCACTTACCACGAAAAACCCTTGACCGAAAAAATGGAAGCTTCTCGTCAGTTATAGAGCGTTGTCGCCTGTGATCCGTGTGTATTTTTGATAGGGTTTCCTGACGCAATTATGCAGGGGTGAACGGTGAGTGACGCGCGCAGCTGACATGCTCGGTGGGCGGGGTTTCCATGCCACTCAGACAACTGAGAAATCTTTGTTGAATAAACTAGTCTGATTAAACGGATTAGTTGGACACAGGTAAACTTAATATCTTAAGTACACTCAGCATTTTAGTTGAATATACTTAGGAAAATAAGTTGAGTCAACTAAATCCTCAAATCCTTTTTTACAGTGTAGACATAAATGAAAAAACTACTAATAAACTTAAAAATGCCTATAGCATGCAGGGAAATGGGCCACTTATGCAGACAATGTGTCTTGCGAAACGCTGTTAATGGGGGGTTTAAATGTTTAACAACATATAGCTCTCCCCAGATAGACTTGCTCTGGTTTCAGCTTTTAGAAAGTTCTTCATTTAAAAGATTTGATGCTACCCTAGGTTTTAGCCTTATTACTTGAAAGTAATCTTATTACTTGAAAGGTGAATATACGGTTTTGTGTTACCATGTTACATATTTTAAGTTGTTGTTTTAACATTTGAGTTTAGTTAATACAAAGTTGTCGGGCTTTACACTTACATTTATTAGAAGTTATTAAATCCACTCTTTACAAAACCTATGTCACAATCACACATCTAACAGATAAAAAGCCATAAAACAAAATAAAAACAAAATCACTCTTACAAACCTATGTCACAACCACACATTTAACA
The DNA here is from genome assembly GCF_947034865.1 of Barbatula barbatula. Classification (NCBI taxonomy): domain Eukaryota; kingdom Metazoa; phylum Chordata; class Actinopteri; order Cypriniformes; family Nemacheilidae; genus Barbatula; species Barbatula barbatula. Next base: position 20,599,451 of record NC_136766.1, on the reverse strand, counting down.
GATTAAAAGCCATAAAACAAACTAAAAACAAAATCACTCTTACAAAACCTATGTCACAATCACACATTTAACAGATTAAAAGCCATAAAACAAAACTAAAAACAAAAATCACTCTTACAAAACCTATGTCACAATCACACATCTAATATTGAGTATTTTCTTTATTATCTGAGTATTTTCTTTAACGTATTAACATATAGAAAATACTAATTGTGGTTAACTATATCTTCATTTATGCATGCATTTGAATATTAACCTACATATCATTTCGCTTCACATTAAGAAGTATTCATAGGAATAATAGAATAGAATATATTTAACCACATTTAATTCAAGATGATTTAATTCAAGATGATTGTGAGCAAATGACCAAGATGTTTTAATGACTTAATGTTACAATCAGTATACCTGTTTAATGATTATTTACATAAAATAGTTATATAGCATGTTTAAGAATACTTTTCAACATTTTACAGCAATATAAAATACAGTGATGTCTGTGAGGCCTAGAGGCCTGAGGCCTAAGGTTCAAATAAAGTTCAGAGGATGAGATACAGAAAACTTAGGTGCTTTCCTCTGACCAATGCATTGCATGGTCAAGGACACATTATGAGTTCACCAAGTTGCTTCACCGGAAGAGAACCGGAAAAGTGTCCAAATAGGGGCACATTAATTATTTGTCTATGCGCCAACCAAGATTCCACGATTAAAAACGTATCGTGTTGACTGGGATCTATTGGTGGCAGAAATAGGGTTATTGGTCATTAAAAATAAGAGATAACGGGAATTTGCCTGATTGGTGTAACAGACGAACCCCCTGCACCAGTTTTCACTATAAATATGGGGTTGAAAACACTGTATTTTTAGATGCTTTGGGAAGATCTCACTTTGTTTGATTCGAACAAATAAAGTTTACTCTTTGACACCTGGACCTTCTTTGTTTGAGCAACTTTTTGAAACTACAAGATCAATTTTCCACAACACTAACAGATTAAAAGCCATAAAACAAACTAAAAACAAAATCACTCTTACAAAACTATGTCACAATCACACATTTAACAGATTAAAAGCCATAAAACAAACTAAAAACAAAATCACTCTTACAAAAACTATGTCACAATCACACATCTAACAGATAAAAAGCCATAAAACAAACTAAAAACAAAATCACTCTTACAAAAACTATGTCACAACCACACATTTAACAGATTAAAAGCCATAAAACAAACTAAAAACAAAATCACTCTTACAAAAACTATGTCACAACCACACATTTAACAGATTAAAAGCCATAAAACGAACTAAAAACAAAATCACTCTTACAAAAACTATGTCACAATCACACATCTAACAGATAAAAAGCCAATAAACAAAATAAATGTTTACAAAACTATGTCACAACCACACATTTAACAGATTAAAAGCCATAAAACAAACTAAAAACAAAATCACTCTTACAAAACCTATGTCACAACCACACATTTAACAGATTAAAAGCCATAAAACAAACTAAAAACAAAATCACTCTTACAAAAACTATGTCACAACCACACATTTAACAGATTAAAAGCCATAAAACAAACTAAAAACAAAATCACTCTTACAAAACTATGTCACAATCACACATTTAACAGATTAAAAGCCATAAAACAAACTAAAAACAAAATCACTCTTACAAAAACTATGTCACAATCACACATCTAACAGATAAAAAGCCATAAAACAAACTAAAAACAAAATCACTCTTACAAAAACTATGTCACAACCACACATTTAACAGATTAAAAGCCATAAAACGAACTAAAAACAAAATCACTCTTACAAAACCTATGTCACAATCACACATTTAACAGATTGAAAGCCATAAAACAAACTAAAAACAAAATCACTCTTACAAAAACTATGTCACAATCACACATCTAACAGATAAAAAGCCAATAAACAAAATAAATGTTTACAAAACTATGTCACAACCACACATTTAACAGATTAAAAGCCATAAAACAAACTAAAAACAAAATCACTCTTACAAAACTATGTCACAATCACACATTTAACAGATTAAAAGCCATAAAACAAACTAAAAACAAAATCACTCTTACAAAAACTATGTCACAATCACACATCTAACAGATAAAAAGCCATAAAACAAACTAAAAACAAAATCACTCTTACAAAAACTATGTCACAACCACACATTTAACAGATTAAAAGCCATAAAACAAACTAAAAACAAAATCACTCTTACAAAACTATGTCACAACCACACATTTAACAGATTAAAAGCCATAAAACAAACTAAAAACAAAATCACTCTTACAAAACCTATGTCACAATCACACATCTAACAGATTAAAAGCCATAAAACAAAACTAAAAACAAAATCACTCTTACAAAAACTATGTCACAACCACACATTTAACAGATTAAAAGCCATAAAACAAACTAAAAACAAAATAAATGTTTACAAAACCTATGTCACAATCACACATCTAATATTGAGTATTTTCCTTATTATCTGAGTATTTTCTCTAACGTATTAACATATAGTTAACCACAATTAGTATTTTCTATATCTTCATTTATGCATGCATTTGAATATTAACCTACATATCATTTCGCTTCACATTAAGAAGTATTCATAGGAATAATAGAATAGAATATATATCGAATATCTGTTACCACAACACGTCGGTACGTCTCAACACAAGGACTCTACAAGAACCCTCTTTTAAACTTTTTTAATGACACCCTATCCCATTGGGAGCGTATCAGGGGGCCGTCATTAACATATTACAAACTTAGACACAAAAGCTGTGTGGTAGTGTCTATATTCCATGTCTACCTAGTAGGTAATTTGATTAAGGTATAACCAAAAACCATCATATAGATTTTTGAAAAATAGTCACTAAAACATTACAATAACTATTTATTGGTAAATCAGCCAAAAGTAGCACCTCTTATAAGTGTATGAAGAGCTATAACCTTTTCTATTTTATTTTTACTCAATCTTATGTTTGTTTCATTACATGTCTTAACAACACTAGTAGACATGTAACGGCGTTTGTCTACCAAATGTCTCTATCAAACAACCCTTTAGCATAACAAGAACCCTCAGGACAGGTTTACCCATTTCAGACGGTTCGTCTAGGCATAGCTATCCTATTTAAATATAGATGTCTGTCTTGAACACTTTTTCAAAGCAAACTCTTAGAAGAAACATCACACAAACATTTACATGGTTTCTCTCATTCATTTAAAAACACAAACAAACTTTCACACAGTAATGTGACCCTCGGTGGTGTCATGTCAAAAGGGTGAAAAACACCCTTTTTAGGTAGACAAGTCGGCTATAAATCTGTCGTTTTTAGATTGACAGACCATAAAACCATCCTATTTTTAGATTGACATGCCGTAAAACCCTCCTATTTTAGAGTGACATGCCGTAAAACCCTCCTATTTTAGAGTGACATGCCGTAAAACCCTCCTATTTTAGAGTGACATGCCGTGCCATGCCGTGCCATGTCTTATCACCTTGTTACAAAATTTAACTAAAACCGGCCGTGACACATTCATTCCATGTTACAAAAACTATTTTGAATGACATAGGGATATGTCTCATCACCTTGTTACAAAAGACAATCGAACATATTACAAGGTTTAGTCTATCAATGCCACTATGTATGCCTCTAACTAAACCTCTAACTCTCTCTAAATTTACTCAAAAACACATTTCACAGCAGGTGTCCTGATAGAAAAAGCAACCAGGTTGAAATGGTGAGGGGGACTAACCCTGCAGGAAAAGTGGGGGCCATAGGAACCCCCTACAACAGTCATAAAACATCAGATGTCAGTAAGATTGACAGGCTATAAAAGAACCATTTGAGTGACAGGCTGTCAGGATGACAGACTTGACAGGAGGGTCATAAATCAATCAAACATTTTGACACATAGTATATGATTATACTACTCTTGTCTAGGTCTTATTTTGGTTTTAAATGATCTTTTCTGTAAACTGGCCATGAAACACCAAAGAGGAGCTTTGACACTGACAGAAAAAGAAAGTCACAGTAACAATGAAAAGAATAAGGACAGATATATGACATCACAATCAGAGTAGAGTGCTGCTGCTTTAACCATTATGCTCAAAGCTTAATAATTCAGACCTTCTACTTCACTTACATTAACATTGCATGACTACACTTAAAAGTTTTGAACAATATACTGTATATTTCTCTACGTTCTTTAGGTATTTTTTGCAAAACACTATTCTGGCTAACACATAACAAATACAAAAGGTTTATATGTCAAGTTTACATTTCACACGTGATTTCCATTTACTTGAATTGATGCCATGGTGTCCCTGATGTTCAAGTTCACGTTTATGTATAAAAGCACGTTTACAAACAATGGGCGTTGTGCCAAAGTGCTGTACAATGTATAGACCAATTTTACAGTGTAAAAACATTTTAAAATAAATTAGAACTCATACAAACACAAATAAAAGCCAGCACGATAAACATAACTACAACCCTAACATTCTCAAGCAACACCATGAGCCAAAGAGAATAAGTGAGTCTTCAATCTGGATTTTAAAATGACCAATGATGGAGAAGATCTTACGGCCACTGGAATTGCATCCCACTGTTTGGGTGCTGCTACTGAAAAAGCTCTATCGTCTTTGGTTTTTGAAGGTCAATAATGTCTATTAGTCACAAAAGTTATTTTTCTTTTTCAAAACAAATATCTGACCTTAAAATATCTGCCACAAGGCATTGCATACAATAAAGCCAGTCCTGTTAAACTACCCAATAAATTAGTCAACAAAAACACGTGTTTAAAATGTGTAAATTTGTTTCCAGAAACCTGCTGGTTGATAAACAGTGGTTCTAAAACAGATACAGATAACAGATAACAAAATCTGCTATGTGAATTTAACAGTATGTAATAACATCAGTTGTGTCTGGTGTGTTTGGGGATCGACTAAGCAGATTTGAAATTGCAGTATATTAATTTGCTAGATTCAGTTAAATACTGATGCAGAGCCAAAAGAATACAGGTTTCCCAGACATGAGTAATAATGTTGAATCATGTAGTCAAACAGCCATCACATTCAATCCCAGTCTTTCACAGAGAACTGAGCCAGGAGAAAATGCAAATAAATTATACATCATATTTTAAAAAGCTTCTCAGGTTTCCTTTTAAAAACATTTTTCTTAAGTGCATCGCATCCCAGCAAAGTGAAATTGTTCGGTAGAAGACAACTACTCCAGAGACTGTTACCATGACTACAGAGGATTTCATATTTACATAAAAGTTTCCCGCCGGGTGGATTTTCTGTTAAAGTGGGTCAGTCAAACAGAGTGAAGGTGGCCGACTAATACCAGAAAGGTAGATTCTGAGGATCAGGATGTATTTTTTGAAGATGATCATCGTTTGTTGCTTGAACTTATTCAAATCTTTATATTGTAAAAATATTCTTTTGGTTTAACTTTGTCAACAAGTTTGTGTTAGATCACTATTGTTCACCATTACCTCATGTCAACATTAAAAAGCTCCAGTAGACCTCCTCGGCACAAAATATATCTCAATAAGACTCAAGTTCACCCAATAATAATTTCTCTAAATTCTTTAACTATAAGTTTGTTGCAAAACAATGACAACAACATATTACTTTCTCTTTTTTCTGTATTAAACACCTGGTCTTTTTGACTGACACTTTTAATTACCATTTACTTTCAATGTATGGACGAAAGATTAAATGAAAGTGAACGGTTACTATCATTGTCAGTCTTAAATTTTTGTGTGCTACAGGGAAGTGAGTAAAACCAGAGGCTGAGTAAAGGAAAGAATTTACTTTTGGGTTGCTTATCCCTATTTAGGATTTCACCTTCCTCTATTCCTGGTTCTAAATAAGATTCTTTATAGTAGCTTAATTGTTTTCAAAAACCAAGAAAGCTGTGTCCCAACCGTCTTGGTTTCACTTCACTGGCTACCTGACATCAAAGTTAAAGCTTTGACAGTATCCCTCTGGATAAAAATGGATATAAATAAATGTCACTTAAATTAATTGATAAAAGTATTTTTAAGCATAAACATTCTGAAGAAAAACAAATAAAACTTTATCAAAATTGTAAACGGAGAACAAGAAAGAGTTTGAATCAAACCAGCTCTTTGGCTGCGATTGCTGCTTATACACTGGGCACATGAGTCTGTGGGGGGTTGCAGGGAGGTGGTGTTTAGGCGCAGGGATCTGGGCCCAGCAGCACTCCCTGTAGCCCCTCCTGGGAGCCGCCCATCAGCTGTGCACTGCTAAATGCACTCACATATGAATATTTCAGTGCTCCTTAATGCTCCTGTTGCGGCCCCTGAGGGGCCCGGCATCAATTTGTGAACATGGCGTTAAAAGCCAGGACGTATAATCCAGAGTGAGAGCTGCTCCACCAGGCATTAGGTCCCCAGCTACAAGCAGACAGCTTTGGCAACTTTCTCCTGCTCAAACTCTCCTGACTTCCCCCACCCCGGCTTAAAAATAGAGTACATCTGAGTGAAGAAGTGGACAAATGGCCTGGCATGTTGCCTCTGGTTGGTCATTTTTCCCAAAGCGCTTGTTGCTGTGCAGTCTGCCGGCTGTTAGGCGGTGGAGAGGGCAGAGATAGTCTGTTCATCTTCTGGCCCCATGGTGCTGCTAAAACACTCACATGGAAAAGTACAGGGAGGATAAAATAGACATGCTCAGGTCGCCTGTCTGCCCACCGGTCCCACGGGTAACTGCCCCATATAGATATATACACACCCCACTCTCTCAGGTGTGAAAACATTAGCATCCAACACTCAGGCTATTTCAATGATACCTCATTAAACAGGTGGAATTCTTGATAACTAACTAACTAACTAACTAACTAACTAACCAAAGGGTCAACGTCAATAATAAAATTTGAAACTAAAAGTAGTTTGTAAATTAAAATTAAAATCTGAAATTGAAGATGTAAATCACATTCTCACATTTCTGTTCTGGCTTAATAAAATTCTCCCACAATAAAGATTCAATGCTTGTCTACAAGAGTTTAATATAGCACAGAAAAAAGCTGGACAATGCAACGTAAAGGTACAGTCTCCTGGTAGTTCGCAGAGGAGTTGCTACCATCATTAGAGTGACAGACATATTTGTAACACTCTTAATGAACTTGAACAAGAACTTAATGAACAAGAGTTGTTGTGTGTTGGCAGGGACAGAGATACAAGCTCTGCTTTTGTAAAATAAAAGACCAGACTGACAGCAACAGTGTTATTATAATAATTTAATTTCTTTCCCCGCCAACAAAGCAGAAAGGCCCTGAGGCAGCAATCAAAAATTAATACTAATTATTACGTGCATGCTGGATTCAATTGGACACATTTTGAATTATATATAAGCAACATGATTCTACTTTCAGAGAAAGTAAAGGAGATTTTTTTTTACATCGCTCATATCTTCATATCTCTTAATATCAAAGAAAAATTAAAGAGGTGCCTTTTTAAAACGATGGGTTGACTAGATGTCCATCACTAATAATCTTTGGTGTTTACAGGCACAGCGTGATTCTTTTAATTCTATTTCAAAATCTGTGCTATGAATCTTGACTGGTTTTGCCACGTGAAGCTGTTCTGGGGCTTACTTGACACACAGCACTTTAAGTCTCTTTTTACTGATGAAAGCAGTAAATAATTTAAGGCTTAAAGCTGCCATTAGCCACACTTAGACTCTGCTAATGCAGACCCCTGACAGATGCCCATCCCCATTGGATGGGACCACGGATCAAACGGTTCTGAATGAAAATAAGCCCCATTTAGAGTCACCGAGTAGCAGAAAAGTGTGAGTTTTTATGCTGCAGTATTTCCATTGCACAAGAGGTGACATGGGTTATGAGATTGAATGCACGTAACGTTTACATACAGACACACGCACAAACGAAAACACAAATATAGTACATGTTAAATACCTTTTAATACAGTCACTTACAGGCTATAATCACTAACAGGTGCATCAGTATGTGTAAAGAATGAAGCATTAGAGCAGTAAACAGTGAAATATACAAAAACAGCAGCAAATTCTCCTCATGCATGACTCGCACGCCAATTACGTGTAATATTTAAAATTCTCTCTTCAATCTCTGGTCTAGCAAGAAATAGATAAACAAGGACAATACATAGTGGACAACAGGGTCTCCAATGTGATGGTTATATTCAATGACAGTTTCTTAAATGAAAAACAAGGGCCAGTTTTCACATGGATGGACGGAGTTGTCACATCTACATGGCAATCACAACCTATAAATGCACTCTAAATGTTAAAGGTACTAAATATGGTTATAATACAGGTTATTGAGATGCCTAGAGTTACGTCACGTGACATCAATCAACATACGTGAGGCAGCCTGCCCCATGTAGCCTTACAAAATATTTAAAGTGGTTCACTGATATGACTGGAGATCTCATCTCATGCAAGTATAAGAGTGCATATTTAAACTTATTTCAAAAAAGTACTGTTCAGTGAGTTTTTTCTAATGTCAGAGGGGTTGCAAACCACAGGTCTGTTATTTCTAACAGAGCACAGGGGCTTCCGCATAAAGGTTCACCATTGCCAGCATCATTACCTCACACACACGTACCAGAAATATATACGCATGTGCTTTTTATGCTTTTAATATTGTGCTTATTTTGAGAACTATCAATTTTACATAGAGTGTACAACAACAGGTGGGGTCTTCACCAAGGACATTTGTCAGTGCAGAAAAGCTATAAAAGAAAAGCTGGGTTTGTAATTTTTGTTCCACAGCAAGTCTTATTCCTCATGCACTCATGCTTGCACCCTTTCTAAATTATAATTTTATTATAAAAATTACAGGGTACATCACATCTTCAAACTTTTTCAAAAAGGTGGCCTATGCCTAGATTTCACCTTGATGGAAATTAAAACACCAAAATAAGTTTTTACCTGTGGTGCATGTTCACGTTACAACACTGTGGGAAAAGTTGAGATGTTAAGCTGAGTTGATTTTCTATTCTACTGTCTGACAAGACCGACAGTTAAAACAAACGTAAATGTGAAAATACAAATTCTGTCATCATTTACTCAACCTCTTGTCGTTTCAAACCTGTCGAGTTTCTTTCTTCGGCAGAACACTTGCATGTTTTATGGTTTTGTGTCCATACAAAAAAGTGAATGGGGGACTCTGTGGTTCGGTTACAAAATATCTTCGTTTGTGCGCTGCGGTAGAAAGAAACTCATAAAGGTTTGGAACAACTTTAGGGCGAGTAGACTAAAAAGATAAAAGGACGCTGCAAAACAAAACAAAAACAGACCGGATGATGAGATAATAAAATTGAAATATTAATAATACGGTTCAAATAATTTTGTTAATTTGATGAATTGATAAAACTAAATATGTCCCGAAAAAGATGTCCCACAACAGAACGCAGTCTCAACCCTGTCTCTATATGCAGACATGTGATTTGTTATTTATTGGCTTTGTAGTTTAGTTGTTCAACCAGTAGATGTCCCCCTGTTGGTTTAGCCACTTGGCCTCAAGACAAAGTACTATCCAGAAAAACAAAACATATAAATAAAACTGAATTCCCTAAAAAAAAGTCACACATTATATCTTCTAATATGTGTGGCTTTACAATAGTTGATTTTCATGTCTAGGGTCAGATATGAACCAAGTCTTCTTCTTGCACTGTGACATGTTGCCCCCTACTGACGCATTTTAATTCGGCTTTGCGCCTGACGTCACGCCTCGTGTAGCAGACGGCGCTCTCTGCCCCCCTTTCTGCGTTTACCCCATCTCCATCTCTCCTCACTCCGGACTGAAGTTGCGGGACAGCCGGGAGCTGGCAATATCTTTTCTCTCTCTACACGCAATCTTGTTAGTTAACCTGTATGGTGGATATAATATTCAGATCTTCTTTTTTGGATGATATGGGGGATCATTCCAAAAGTAAGTTTTTAGCCTACGATAACAATCTGACAAGTAAGGAATATGTGACATTTGCCCCTGAAAATGATTATGTAAATAATTGGATTTCGTTTGGCTTTCGTTTTATGTCTGCTCTTTTAGGAATATATATATATATATATATATATATATATATATATATATATATATATGCGCCTGGAACATTTAAATAGGCTCCCTGTTTAAAAGACACTGTAACATTATTTCCTTAAAGATTGCAATAAAATCAGAAATAACACTCAAAGATGCAATCTACTTTTAATTAAATCCTGAAATCCTGAATAACTCAAATCTTTAACTCAATGTCGTGTACAGAGAAGTCCGGACTTGCGATGTGTGTTGGCTGCGGCAGTCAGATTCATGATCAGTACATCCTGCGCGTCTCCCCAGATCTGGAGTGGCACGCAGCATGTTTAAAATGTGTCGAGTGCAATCAATACCTGGATGAGACATGCACTTGCTTTGTACGGGACGGAAAAACGTACTGCAAGAGAGATTATGTAAGGTAGGTTTTTCCTTGGTGTGTTTAAGACTTAACGTGACTCATTCGGAACATTTAAGATTCTGCAATAAGTTACAAAGTAGATGCTTTTTTATGCGCACCAAATACTCAATTGCGTAAAATGCTTTTAAGGATGAAACAACATAGCAATAGACTTAGTTTTCTATTGTATGTGTATGAATTGTATTTATATGCTCTTGACTTGATTTACACCAAAAAGTCCAGTTTTGTCTAAATATAATTTCTTCCTTACATCTCACAGATTGTTCGGTATAAAATGCGCAAAATGCAATCTGGGGTTTAGCAGCAGTGATTTGGTGATGAGAGCTCGGGACAGTGTTTATCATATCGAATGTTTTCGCTGCTCGGTCTGTAGCCGGCAGCTTTTACCCGGGGATGAGTTCTCCGTCCGGGACGCCGAATTGTTATGTCGAGCAGACCATGGTCTCTGTCTGGACCACGGCAGTCCCCTTAGTCCGGGAAACATCCACAGCAGAGCCTTACACATGGCAGGTTAGTAGCATTATTAAAAGTAATTTATGTGGGTTTACATTAATTTTGATTTAATACCGTCATATGTATAATCAATTCATTTTCAAAAACTTCATTTATATTCCATTTTTTTCGATAAAATATTGGATAATTGTAAATATTGCGTGATGATTATTTTAATGATTGTTTATTTAGTTTTAAATAATTGGGTCCCACAGCAAGCTAGGCTAAACTGATATGTAATGAATATACTTTCGGAGGAATCGTGTAGACTGTTGTTGTTACATAATAGCTAATTACAGTGCGATGCGCTTGATAACTTTGTTTAGTGAGCTACTGATATGCTTGAGCAGCAGAGCACTAAATACTCAAAGTATTACTAAATATTCACAGTGGTCTTGAATTGTTGGAATACTCTTTGTCAGGGTGGATTATAAAGAACCTTCAACAGACAAGGAACCTTCCTGTTGCACAAATGCTCTTTGTAGTCGAAAGAGGTTCTTTAGACTATTAAAAGCTGAGAAAAATTACCCTACTATTTATTGTTTATTCTGTGGTTTTGCTGGGTTTTATATTTAAGTGTTGATGTAGGTAATAGATTACATTGTTGCAATATATGAATATAACATTATTTATTATAATTATAATACATTTATCATATTTATCATATTTATCACATTTGTCTAATTTTTCAGCTGACCCAGTGTCGGTCCGACAAACTCCGCATCGGAATCACATACACAAGCAATCAGAGAAGACCACACGGGTAAGGACTGTGTTAAACGAAAAGCAGCTGCACACTTTAAGGACGTGCTACAACGCAAACCCGCGTCCAGATGCGCTCATGAAGGAGCAGCTGGTGGAGATGACAGGACTGAGCCCGCGAGTCATTCGAGTTTGGTTCCAAAACAAACGTTGCAAGGACAAGAAGAGATCGATTTTCATGAAACAGTTACAACAGCAACATGGCGACAAAACGGTAAGTGTCTTTATTATTTATTTTAAAATGTTCATGTAGCCCAACACACCATTGAAGAAAAATGACCACTGCTTTGGAGTGATTCCTGTCACTTGACATGATCTGAGATTATGTTAATTGGGACGGTAACTCGATTGCACTGTTGGCTGAAAGTAACTCAGAAACTCCTCCTATGTATTTTCTGGAAAGATTTAACCTCAGTTTCTCCTGGCTTTATTCAATATATCTAATTCATCAAAGCATAACCACGTCTTAACCTTCTAATACTGTCATTTCTCTTCAAAACATTTGACCGCGTAAAGATATGTGCTTATGGCATTGCTTTTGGTTCAGAATCTGATTCTGCAGGGTATGACGGGTACCTCGCTGGTTGCAGGCAGCCCAATAAGACACAATCCTTCAGTAGGACACCCGGTGGAAGTGCAGACTTATCAACCGCCCTGGAAAACTCTCAGCGAATTTGCACTCCAGAGTGACGATCAGCCGGTCTTTCAGCAGCTGGTAAGTGGAAAAAGAAACCCTCAAATAGAAGATAGGCCTACTCTATTTCTCGATGCTCGCTCCACTGCACTGAATGGCTACTATAAAATATTATTAGATAATGCTGTATAATTATTATTGGCACTATTTTCAAGGGAACCTTTCCTCTCAATTTCAGGTCTCTTTCACGGAAACAGGTTCTTTAGGAAACTCATCTGGCAGCGAAGTGAACTCTCTTTCATCACATTTACCAGACACACCGAACAGCATGGTACCTAGCCCGGTGGAAACGTGAAAACGAATGGTGGAAAATTTCACTGCATATCGTACTCTCTTGTAACCCTCAACACCGACGTGGGAAACTCTTTTACCATTACCGGACAGCTCCATCAGACGCGTTGCACTGACAGCAAAGGACCCGTTTTTCTTTTGTCCGAAACGTCACCAAATTATGGGTCTGGAAGTAAGATTATGGAAAGTGAAACTAGCAAACCTTAATTGAGGGACCACGCTCATTCGAAATGGATAATCGTTATACGTAATGAAAGCCGTATTTGTGATTTCTGGATCTTTTGGAAAGACTCGATTTCAGAAGGAAGGGATTTTTTTCTTCATGAAATGTAAATGTGGACCATTTGAGTCTCTGAACAAAATTAAGTTATTGTTATTTATTGTCACGTAAATTTGCAAAAAATAAAAACAGCAGCACAATTACACACTTATTTAATTTACAATTGTGGTAATTTAAAACAATTTAGTACTTATCTAATGTTTTAATTTGTACTGCACTGGTTCAGTTACAGACCCGTAAAATACTATTTATTAAGTTATTATTATTATTGGAACATTCCATAACAAATTAATTCAACTTCGTTTCTTTACTTTCAGCATAGCCTTTAATAAAAATAATGTTTCAAATAATTGATTTAAAATAAAAAATTATCTAAGATAAAAAGGTGAAAATCCAGTAATGTAAATCATATAAGAAAACATGCAATAATTTACCTAAATCTACCATAAAAAACGCCAAAGATTTGAAAGATTAAATAAGATTATAATACGCTATTTCAAAACTTAATTGAATTAAAACATTGTTAGCATTTTATAATTCTCACATTAGGCTGTTTGTAAAATGAAATATCTAATTTGTCATATCTGTTAGTCCGATCATTTAAAATATAAATAGCCAACGGAATAGTGTTGAATTTATCTGCTTATGCACAAGTATAGGCTATATAAAATAATAATAACATGAGTATAAAGTGCATCGTCTATTTTAACGTTATATTTAGGCCTTAATTTATCGTTAAAGGAAATTCAAATAGCAAATATTACGACAGTAATCGACCTCGACAAAAGGCATGTAAATCAGATCTGAAAAACGTTGTTTTACTTCCTTACAAAATATTTTAATAATTGTAAGCATCCACACACCGCAGACATGTAAAAGATAGCCTACATAAATATATATTTCACAAAATGTATAAACCCGATAGGCTTAATTGAGTAAGAGCAATTAAATGCTTATTCATGCTTGATGCTTATTCTAATTAATCATGCATAAAACAACCCATTTAGCACAGCAACAGTATCCTCTATTCCAGCTCCTATTTATTTGAGATGTTGCCTAAATATGCTTCTGTATAATCTGAACAAAAGTGAATTGTAGTGTTGTTCAATCTATAAAAAATACAGGAAAATCCTGAATCTGACAAAAAGTCAGAATGTTTCAAACAGGACTGTCTTCATCACGATGTGGGATAGTTAATGGGTTCTTTAATTTGGAATTTAAGGGTGATGCTATTCATACATTGAAACTGATAAACACTAACAAAGGGGAACACACATATACAGAGATTAGCACTTTTTTGTCCTGCTTTTAGGAGACCTAATCAATCAGTCAGAGACTTTTAAAGATAAAAAGGTGAAGAAAACCTGTGTAACATGGAAATGCTCCATCTAGTGTCATTCCGATTACCTATAAATTTGGTGTTCAGACTTCAAAATGTTTTGTTTATGCCTGTTTTAAGTGCTTAGCACTTGTAATCAGATCACTTGAGATAGATATTATTACCAGGTTTAGTGGTGTCTCACACACTGTTGGTTGTTTCACAGAGTCAAATTTAGTTTACCCATTGAAGTTGTTATATGACATTTATTTTAATAACATTGTGTGTTAATGCGCACACAGACCTTAAAGCAACATTTATTAATTTGTTAAATGCGGTGAAACTATAAATAAAGGAACCCCACCCATCTAAAGACATACTCAAATACAACCACAAATTCTTATAAGGAGTATAAACACACAAGGACAGTGCAGGCTAACACAGACATGCATTGACACACACATACACATGCATACACTCACAATGCCATTAGCGACATGGAGGGAGGTCAAAGCCACCCACTCTACAATAACACACTATAAAACACAGTTCACGATGGCTTTAGTATTCACTCTACAGTCAAGCAGAAATATAAACATCTGCTATTGGAGTCGAAGTCTAGGATTCTGTGAAATATGATAGCAGAATAAATAACATTTAGCTCACTGCAAGATACAAAATTACTTAACATTCAGATTAACAGATCAGATCAGATTAGACAAAATACGCTGCATTATAAACAAAACATACAAACCCTACCGCACATGCAGGTAGAGAGATATGATATCAGTTGCACACAGGTAGACTCTTTAGGTGTAGAGCTCAGGCCAAATAAAGTTAAAGGTGGGGGGTGAAGTGTGCAACCTGTAGCTTAAATAACCAGGCATAAATAACCAGGATTTATTAGATCCTAAAAACACTTTTAACAATACTGACTGTAATGCATTCCGTGTTTGATAATGCACTCAAGGCTTTAAGAGCGGGATAAACACATCCATAACTCATGTTTTTATCATTCCAGCATGGGGAGAAGGTTCTACAGCAGCGTTCAAAGGGCCACTGCAATATTGCTTTCACATTAATGGCTACTGTCACCGCAAACAAGCCATCCTCTAACTGAAGCCATCTCTCTTACTTTATTGATAGATGTTGGCAACATTTATTTTGCACCATATGAGAGCATAACAGTCAGCAAAAAATATATTTGTAGCGATGCGAAGCTAATAGTATAAAGGTTAAGCCCAAGATTTTACATGTGTCACAAATTTACTTACAAATTTCATATGTCAGATTCACAAAGATGGACAACGTTCCACTTACTCCCTTTGATGTACAGTTTATCAGACACGCATTATTAATTCTGTACTAATGAACTTCAATACATAATTTTACAGTCATCTGGCCAGCACCATGGGTGTAGATTTTGTGACAGGGCTTTCTTATGAGTGCAGCCTGCATTTGATCATCTGAATAATCTTACCAAGGTTTGATTCAGATTAGTTATAGAAAAAAATGGTTCTCCTCTTTGTCAAAGAACTCTCAGAGGATACAGTGAGGTGGAATAAATCATTAATCCATAATGAAAATAAAGGAATTCATGTTTTTGAGGAGAAAGGAAAACGATCATGCATGTATAAAGCACTGATTTCTGAAGTGTGTGTTACAGACAGAATCCCATATTGATGGCACATAAAGAAAGAGAAACAATGAAACTAAATTGAAGAAGTCTGGCCCAAAGATCAGTGACAAGCACTAGAGTAAAACCAGGGATCTGATGTTAAACTCTTGCTTTAATCTACTATCACTGGCTATACTTATTGGGTACAGAAGAAAATTTAACATAGATATTTTTACACTCTTTACATACTACAGAATATCATCTCTGTGAAATAAAATCATTTCTAATAAAGAAGTACTGTTACAGTAGGTTACAACTAGTTCATCATGACGTGTATATACATTGTATTTAAGGGCAAGCTAAGAACCTCAGAACAAGTGTGTGTACTCTGCTACAGAGCACATGGCATAACATCTTCCTCCTATCATGGTCCCCTGATATTACACATACACACACACTTAGGCAGGCACTGAATGAATGGGTTGTGTCAGAGGCTGGCCTTGAGGTCAGCGTTGCTTTCTTGTGCCAAGACTGTTTATGTTATCCTGGGAGAGAAGAAAGAGGCCGAACATGTTCCCTGCCAAACATTTATCAGTCTCAAGCCTGCAGCCAACACATTCCAGGAGCCTACACTGACCGATGCTGCCATCAACATCAAACATAGGAGATGGGCACTCGTAAAAAGCTCTGTGATGAACTTCCTAACAAAACAGAGGGAAAAGAAAACAGTGAACTAGATCAGCACTGAGCAAATATTCTGAAACACTGGGTTGGAAGGTGTACAGTATAGGTAAGAGATCCTGCAATGACATATTTTAGGTGTTCCAGATTCATTGGGCAAATCCTACTGATTATAGTTTGTAACCTTATTAAAGAATCTGAAAGGTAACATGTTTAATGATTTATATTGCAGATGTTTAAACTATCATTTGTAGTCAAAATTAATTATAAATTGTGTCTGACTTCCGTGCTTTGTATATTTCTGAACAAATGGTTCACTCACTTTTTAAAAGTGGGTGTTGCATACCAGACTCAGAGCTGAATGTGATTGGTTAAACAGCAACACAGCAGATAACAGAAAAACCAAGTTCTGACATTTAAAACAAGAATGTATGTAATATGTTAAAATATGCAAAACACTTCAATCACTTGTCAATGTTTAAAATAATAAATTATAATTTGATCATACTTAAAATGTTGAGACAGCAACATTTAACAGTGCGTTAATTTAAATCACTAAAACATTTTTTTTTCTGTATTATATTTTATATAATACATTATATTTAATTAATAAAATTAATTAATTTCATGTCAAATATGAGAGTACTAGTGTAAGTGTAAAAAAAAACACAAATTCCTTAGGTTATCCAGCTTTTCCGTAGCTCAGTGGTAAGAGCATGGCAATGCCAAGGTCGTGGTGTCATGAAAGGCGTGGTGGAAGAACCCAATTGCAAGGCAGCGGGGATGAAGGGGTTAACGAGCGGACATTAATAATAACAGAAAACAAAAACCCACGAGGGGGTAACAAAACAGAGTTCACAATAACAAACACGATAAACTGAAAAACTAAACACTCAACAAGAACTCAACTATAAAACACTAAGACTAGAACGAACACTCACAAAGACTAATTATACTTAAACATATCTGTCAGGACAAGGCTTCTAGGACGGGGTAACAAGTACAACGAACGAGCACAGGACAATGAACACGAGGATGTTTTAAAGGGGAAACACAGGATAATTAACAAGGGGTAGGCGTAGGTAGTGAAACACTAATGGGAAGGCTAACGAGGCAAAAGGGCGGGGAAACACCGACGAGACACGAGAAAGCACATGGCAAGTCAAAATCAAAACAATGCCATGTCTTTCTCACACAAAACCGAAGGCTATGCCATGACTCCGCTGCAAGACCAAGAATAAGCATGACATGATAGCGGAATCATGACACGTGGGTTCAAGCAGGGGATTGAACAGAAACAAATGTATAGTGTAATGCGGATAAAAGCTTCTGCCAAATGCGTAAAAACAAATCCAGACCTGAGGAAGATATTTGGGTACCATCAGCTGTGACATGGACACCATAACACAGTATATAGCCTGAACAATGCTATTCCAGTTCAGTCCAAAACTTTATATGCTTTTGAAAGTTTTAGTTTACTAACTCAGAGCTTTTTTAGTCAAATAGCATTTTGTTGTGGTACCATTTTGTTTGTCTTTAGCAGTAGGCCTAGGGATAGTTTACCCCAAAACGAAAATTCTGTCATAAATTATTCACTCTCTAGTTGTTCCATTTCTTTGTTTGGTTGAACACAGACAAATATATTTGGAATACTGCTTGTAATCAGTACTTGGACCCCATTGACTACCATAGGAAAAATTCCAATGGTGCTGGTCAAAAGTGCAGCAGAACTGTTTGCTTTCCTACATTCTTCAAAATATCTTTCTCTTTGTTCATCAGAACAAATACATATTTTTTGGGTGATCTATCCCTTTAAAAAATATATATTCTGCATCAAAAGGAACAATCATTTGATTGGAAGAGACTGGTTCAACCCTACCCAGTGCATGATGGGAGAGCATTGACATTTGGTGTAGAAACCTTATTTAGCCTCTGTATGCTGTTATAACCTTAGTCCAAACCAGAGAGCCAAAAAGGAGAGCTTTCTACTGTAGACTGCAGTGGAGTATTAGATAAGAGACCTTCTTGTTCTCAAGATGAAAGTTAAACTCTCTTTCCAAAGCCCAGATAATTGGCTCTAATAAACTAATCAAGTAATTGGTCTGAGCCATTAAAACACTAAACCTGCCAATGCCGGTTTGAGGCAGACACTCTGCATACATAAACACAGATGTGTTTACTCACTGTTAAGGGAAGCAAGTCAAATTCATGGCCAAAATGTGTTGCTTTAATACCAGCCTTTGATTTCAGTTGTGAGCAAGCTTCCACCCCTAATACCCACTTCCTCTTCTAAATGCCATAGGTATGTATTACCCAGCCGAGTGCAGCGCCCTAGGAAAGGACGTAAGTGTTGATATTGTGAGTGAACGGGATGCTGGGAGAGCTTTCTGGTCACACTTCATGCTTTGCTAGGCTCACTGAGACTGGTATTAGATAACGTGTCACTGCCAAGTACCCGCCGGCACTGCATGGCTAACTGTGGACAGAGTGCTCTTTATGTAAAGATTAAGAACGCTATAGGTTTTGCCTCCTGAAACAGAAGCATAAAGATTTTACTTTTTAGCAAGAACCTCAACTGAACAGAATGAGTGTAGCACTCACCTATATCGACAAGGCTCTTGTCATTTTGTTCAATTTTACAGCCAATGAAATTATAATATAATAATAATAATAATATATCCTTGTAAAAATATGACCTAAAGCAAGACATTTGAACTATAACATAAACAAAAAAATAAACTTGACTTAAATGGATACATTCACTCACCCTCAAGTTGTTCCAAATCTTTACATTTATTTGTTCACACAAAGATATTTGGAAGAATGTTACTGACATTTTATGGGCATCATTGACAAACATAGAAGAAAAAGAATTACATACCTTTTTTCCTGTTGAACACAAAAATGATAGATCTTGAAGAATTTAGGAAATAGAATTTAGGAAATGTAAATATTTGCGTTCCACCAAACAAAGAAATTACTCTAGAGTCCATATTTGGGTGAACTATTCCTTCAGGGGAATTGAATTATATTCAAGATTAGTCTATAAACAAACACAAAAACTTAAAATGACAAAAAATAAGTCTTTCCTTCATTGGTCATTTTCAATATGTACTTGATGAAATTCATTATATACTGTATATATATATATATATATATATATATATATATTTGTTGCAAGCTGTTTTACATACAGTGTGTACAGATACTGTAGTAACAAAAGAGAAATATGTTGAATCGGTGTTAACAAAACTTACATGTTCTGATCGGACTTCTATTCATAGTGCTATAGTTAGGGCTGTGGGTTTTTTATGGGATGTAAGACTGTAAAAAAATGGTCAGAATGTAATAAGTTTCTATGCAGAAATATGACTGAATTGATGACAAGTACAGTATTACAAATGTGAACCCAAGAGATGGACAGGCCTCAGCATTTGAAGGCTCATATTTACATCAGTACTTTATGGGAAAAGAAAATCTATCTGAAACTGTACATATGGTATAATTTGATACTAGATGAGACATCAAGCCAATTAGAACAATAAAGTTATTGGTCAAATTCGTAAAAAAAACATACATTTCTTTTACAGGAATACAGGGGACCATTAATAAAGGGACTTGGCACAAAAAAAAAAAAATCAACCCCCTTCTTCTGCTAGTTCATCACAAACTTGAACGGAGGTAATATTTTACACAATAAACATTATCTGCACTGTGCCCACACAGATAAGACAACTGGTGTATGAATACTGAGTCTTCTAAAACATCTTCTAATCACTGTCATGCCATAACTTTATACTGCGCTTCAAAGCTTAGATTCTCATGGTAAGAAGTGACCCCAGAAACATTTACAGAGGAATTCATGGGAATTGTTGTACAATAGAGAAGTCGACATCCGATAGCTTCCCTTTCAGCAAAAGCCAACTGCACTAGTGCATCATGGGAGCAACGGTTAATTTGTCTTTGAATGACAGGTCATGGGAGCTCATTTTCGCTCCACCCACCATGTTACAAATCACAGCTAATTGGGTTATTAGTAAGTCACTCACTCACTCTCCCAGCGTCCAACAGCAAATGACTGAAACATTCATTCACAGCTCCTGTCACTGAGAATGAATATGTAGGGTGACAGGGAAACAAAAGTAAAAGTAAGACGAAAAAGTAAACCCTTTGATTGTCAGACCACCAGGTGCTTGTAAAACATGTTGCACGGTTTAGTTTACTATTTTACTTTAAAACCATGGGCTAAAAGGTTGTTTTTACATTCTAAGAATAAAGTTAAAGCTAATAAGTGACACAAAATGACTGAAAAAAAGTTCACCATTCTTTGCAGGTTTGAGGGTACAGATTCTATCAACATGACTACAGTGCAGACACGTCTGAGCAGCAGACAGATTGTTGTAATGTGGGACCACCAAACCCATCAAACCACAGCCTGTACCTCAACACCATTTCTGACCTGACATGTCAGAGCTTTTGAGTAGCAATTTGGGAAAGTGACAGGCCTCTCCTTCTCTTATTACAGGTCAACTATGCGCAGTTGACTTGGTGCAGCTCCAAGACGCTCGTGTACACACACACATACGCACAAAAGCACAAGCATTCGCTCGCACACTCTGCTGCATTCCTTCAGACTTGCTGTCAGAGTTCACATCCGATAGTGTTAGGCTCACTCAAGCGGACTCTACCTTGGACTCTGTCTGCATTGGGTGTAGTTCTTATGGCTGGCAGCCATTTAACAACAGCCATATTGTTCATCTTCCAGTAACTCTGCCTTATCTTGTAGTGGTGGGATTCAGTTTCAGAGTGGCTTCTGACAGAGAGGCTGTGCTTGTTTGTGTGTGAAAGAGAGGCGGAGAGGCAGAGAGGAAGCCAGTGTTTGTATGTACCTGTTAAGGGATGAGATTAATAAGAATCGTGAAGAGTGCTGATTGGAAGCTGTTGCTGATGGGACAGCAGCCAATGAGGAAGCTCTTCTTCTCATCGCACGTGAGGGATGCCTTACCTAGTCAACACTTTAAAAACAATATATAGTTTTTTTGCTAGAAGTTGTATCTTCAGCATATTTTTTGGGGGGGTTTATATTTATTATTTTAAGTGTGTCTTTATGAGTTTATTTGTCTTTTCTGTTTGCTATATTCTATAGTATTAAGAAGGCTTTCAGGATCAATGTTAGAGATTTATGACTTTCACTTCATGTTACAGGAAGGTAAATTTGTGTTTGTTCAAAGTTTGTGTGTTAAGTAAATATCTCTGTTTCCTGTCTGCAAATCTTTCTGGCTTGGTGCTGGTTCCCGCTGGTGCGAATATATAAATACATGAGCTAAAATATATATTTTCTATAAGGTGTGGACACACACACACACAATGAATTTTTTACACAGCTATAAATATTAAGACCTAATCCTAGCTCATACTCTAACTCTAACTCTAAAAGAAAACTTGATTTACTATAAACAAGGATGTACCTTGTTACATTTGTCAGTCTGAAGTGACACAAGGAACGTCTTCAAGTTGACTTTTTGATTCATGACCATAATTCTAGAATACATATATGATCTCAAGTCAAACATACAACATAAATACCAGACTGTGTGGTAGAATATACTGGCACCAAACCTCACGTATCGTAGTTATCCCAGCAAAATGTCATATAGGTGTGTGTGTGTGTATGCAGGGATAAAGCAGATAGTGTGCACCCCTTGACTGAAAGTTAAGCTGACCTGCATTGTTCTGGGAGGGAAGAACAGGAGTTCTAGTCAAAAGCAGCCAAGCAGAGCGGAGTATCACATTGCTCCAACAGAGAGAAGAGATTTACCCCAGCATCTCTCTTTCACTCCATCACTGGGCTTCTCTGCCTCCTCCCTGTCTCCTATCTCTCACTTAATTTCATTTTCCCTTTTTAATTCTTTGCCATCACCCATTAAATGTAAAAAAAATTAACTACAACTTAAATAGATAACACATTTGCAATCATTATTTTGGCAATACAAATAAATGACATTCATCAATAAAGGTTTAATAAATCATTCTCAGGAAATGGTGGGGAATGGAAAGTCTTAGTTGTTTAGAATGTCAGAAAATGTCCCATTCTTAATGTCTGTCACTCACATAACAACAAACAAACTCTCAAATAACATGCATGTGTGCAACTTTTAATTTACACTTCCTGGGTTCAGTGGTTTAATCTTTTATGATCAGTGTTTTGCTTTTGTGTATGAAGAGTATAATCTGTATAGGCCTAAAGATTATGAAAATGTACCAGAAATACAATCAAGCAAATCAGCTTTGTCAAGTTGCCCTCCTCCCTATCTGAAACATCCATTGGGTTTCAAATAACACACCACACAGCCTGAAGCTGTGATGCATAATAGAATTATGAATGAGAGCATGACACGGCTTTGCTTCAAAAGTGCAGACCACAGAGTGATAGCTGCATGAATGAGTTGCGAATGACAGTGTATGCACAGGTTCCTTCCTTCTCTTACTGTAATATGACACAAGGCATAGAAGAGAAGGGCTCAACAGAATGCAGACAACTAATCAATAACACACCACAGCTCACAATAATAAAAATCAAATGAGTTTTGGTTTGTGTGTCAATGGAAGTGATATTAAGCCAGTTTGAGAGAGCTAAAATGTTTCAACCACAAGAAACCATAAACCATACAGTACCTTCGTGCATGCACAATGTTGATTCTGTGAAAGTAAATTCTTGTAACAAACACCACATTAATACTTTCTCAACGGGTGAAACAGCGTCTATATTCGCAGCTACTTGAGAATAAACACAAGACTCACAGTGTCTCTGCCACCTAGTGGATATCAGCTTTACAACACTTCATGGTAGCCTAATAATATCTGACTTCAGTTTCTTACATCATCCCCTAACAGTTGCAGAGTTAAATATGAATGAAAAACAACAACATTAAAAAGAATGTAAAACTTTGTAAAGCTAAATTTGTATACTATTTCAATGGTAGCCTAATATATGAGTTATGGAGTGTTTAGTTGCTCTTCAACAATAATTGAAGATAGCTCAGGAGATTAGATGGAGATCTTTTTATTAAAGTATTAACTTAGATTTGTCCCTAAAATTACTTAAAGGGATAGTCCACCCAAGTTGTTCCCAAACCTGTAAATGTCTTTATTCTGTTGAACTTGAAGATATTTGGAAAAATGTTAGCAACTGACATTTCTGGTATATCATTGACTACCATGGTAGATTTTTTTTATATTTGGAGTATGTTTAGTTTATATTGAGATCATCAATAATAATAGCAGACTTGGCAAATCTGAGCTCCGTTTGTTAGATCCAAATGTTTCCGGTTGCTCTCCATTTAATCACACTTATGTCTATACATGAATAATCAGGATATTTAAGAGATAACATCTAATCTGTTTTTTTTTATGGGGAAGCATATTTTCTTTTTCTTGTATAGTTAGATTTATGTTTATTGAGACATTTTGCCTGTCCTCTACGACATGATGTGAATCAGACTGAATGCACTTCTTTTGACATCAATAGCAAATAATATCGGAAGCCTTCTTCACTTTTAAAAGCAAATAAAAGCCAATAAATAAAATAAATGATTTTCCATACTTGCACCTTTTTATTTGAATTTAGCCTTGTGTCCTCCCTTTTCCCCTTTTCTATCAATTCTTCAGGTCGTGAGCACTGCACTATACGATACCCTTCACCTCTGACCCTCTCCAACTGGATGACAGCTTGTGGTGCCTCAGTATCCCCCTTTTCTCTTCTCCTATTACATATACGTCCTTCTGCCTGCACTCTCTCCAATCCAGCATTCAATTCCCCTTTTAATTCTATTCCCGTGTTCCTAAATCACTGCGTTATCTTCATTCATTCTTTCCCCCTATAGTTCTCTTATATCTTCATCCCTGCATATATCCAGTCTATTCCTCCTCTTGCTTTCCCATGTTTCATCTCTACAAATCTTTAAGCACACTAAAGTTTTTTCTTACATCTTGTGATTGACGTCATGAATACTCTCTAATAGGTCTGATCTGTCACATTAAATCTCAAATCAGTGAAGCAGACTGTTCCACCCATTCTACCTCCTATAACTGTAGTCTAACATGCTCTGCTCTTTAGATGCTGTCTGGTATCATGCCTGCAGCTTAGAGAGCGCATCAACCAGAGCCAAAGCAGTGATTGATCTGTATGTATGCCTGTGTGTGTGTGTGTGTGTGAGAAAGACAGAGAGAAAAGAGAGGAGATAGACGACTTCTCCTCCACCCTCAGTGTCAGAATATGGGGGAGATAAGAGATAAGAGAGGAGGAAGGGTCAGCAGAGGTCAGGTGAGTTATAGGAAAGGTCAAGCTGTGTTGGTCTGTTTATTTTACCCTGTCTCTGATTTCCTGCCTGTTCAGGATTCAACTCATTCTCATCTGTCCTCTAAACAACCTGGAAATGGCCTTTGATGTGTTTGCCAAATACATCACTGGCTCCCATAAAGATTGATCTATTTTTATTCACCTTCCCTGTTTTATTTGTATGGAAAGAACACAGAATGTGTGTCCACATCTTCACACACCCCCTAAAGGCATTTGAACTTTATCAAATGCTATTTCTTTCTTTATTTCTGATTTTAAAATACATTCCAAATAAATTGAACAATGTAGGCATCCTTTTGAAATTCTACCCGAAAGACAATGTGAAACCATACAGAAACAAGATATTTATAGAAAAATCAGTTTATAGTAAAACTTGATTTTATCTATTGATAATGTAAGGCGATTAAAGGAATAGTTTAGTGAGTTCCTTCTTCCACAAAACACAAAATAATATATTTAGAAAAATATTGGTAACCGAAAACCATTTCTGATTTTGCATGGACACAAAACCAATGCAAGTCAAGGGGGGCAACGGCTTTCTGTTCCCAACACTATTCAAGACATCTTCTTTTGTGTTCTACAGAAGAAAGAAAGTCTTACAGGTTTGAAATGACAAGAGGACGTAATTCTGAAGGTGAACCTTTACTTTTGCCTTAATCGCCATCTCAGTTTTTGGGAGAACTATCCCTTTAAATTCAAAGTCAAGTGTATTAAGAACGTAATCTGGGTCAGTTTAGATTTCATGGTGACTTTGCGGTAACTATTTGTGGTTGAGAGAAAAGAAAAGGCAACAATCCAGAGAAATCAAATTAAACATATACATCAGAAGATATACACACCCTTATACTCACACACACCCAAAGAAACATATACACAGACAACAGCTGGACTGCCTCCAGACTCACTCACATATCAGCATTTCTCACACTGTCACAATGATGTGGGAGCAGATAGAATGTGTGTGTGTGTGTGTGTGTGTGCGCGTGTTGAGTGTTTATAGAGCTTTGGCGCCGACACTGTGAACTGCTGCTCACATATAATAGGTTAGATTTCTCAATCAGACCAGCTGACAACAGCAGACTCACTCAGAATTATTAAGCAGCACAGCACTCTTTAAATCAAATTCCAAGAATTAGAAAAGCTCTCACAGAGGATATGTAGTTCATGGCATTTCTTGTCCTGGACGCTCTTTTCTCTCTGTGTGTGTACGGGGTATGGGGCTGATGACACTGATGAATAGCTCTCTGCTAACAGGAGGCAGACAGACGCCAGGCGACACCACTGACCTGAGATCAGTCATTCAGCATCCTCGACAGATGAACATAGCAGAGCCCGCATCACTGAAACATGACCTAAAAGAGCGAGCGAGCGGGTTTAGGAAATTAACAACCTTGTTTGCTCTTTGAGAGTCAGGAGGAGTCCGTTTTTTCCTTGTCAGGAAACATATCAGCTGGAAACATGTACAATACAGTACAGAGAAAGTAACCCATGTGTTATACTCTACACATTAATGGTTTTAATCATTAAAATTCATGTTCCATGATAATAAGAAATACACATTATGTCAATTACTCTAATAATATTTCCATGATGTAAGCATAGTTAACTGTTACGTCTTCTTCCATCATATGTCCACTGAAGCCATGGTTTTAGTAGGATGGTGACAACCAATTAGCAGAAAAGCTCCTCGAAGGTGTGAGACGGATGGATCGATCACAAGCTTTATGCTTCAATCACACAGAGTGGCTATGAATCAGCCTCATCTGTTATTTTCTGCGTGCCCTCACACAACGACAGTGTCCTTTAGCATGCGGATAACACACTTTCTACATTCTGAAAATAATGGCTTTTTGCTCTAATTGCTAATTGTATTTATTGTATCTATTACATTGTTTGTTTACTATCTTGAAACCCCACCCCTCCAAAAATATATATCTTAGTTATTTCTCCCAGACAGCAAGCAAATATCTGAATTTTGTCTCAGATATTTCTCATGATAAGAACAAGACAAAATGTCTCTCTAAAAAGTATCGAAAGAGGTCCCAACAACTGAGCTGAGGTTTGTCAAGTTTTACAGACGAGGCTTAAAGCTATAGTCCCAGACTAAAATGAATATTTGAGCAGCCTTAACTGAAAATAGACGCTCTTGTGTCCCTCCCCCATTCTACTGAAACACCTGCACAGACTATCACACAGACTATCACACACACACACAAACATAGGCCGCACTCGAGGGCGGCCACTCACACCCAGATCCAATGCCTTCGTCGCTTTGACCCGCCAGCCTGACAAGTGGGTCTGCATGCGGCGCCATCATGGCAGCAGAATCAGATGCTGCTTGTCGGAACTGGATTACCTATCCCTGTTGCAAGTCTTGTCTTTGGTGTATTGTGTACATGTTTTTCTCCCCACCTTCCCCATGTTATGCTTTATCTTCTTCTAAAAATACATTTCGTTGCACTGTACTTGTATGTGTGTAATGACAATAAATTGAATCAAATCAAAATCAAATCAAAAATAACTTGCACTGACATATCTTAAAATAGATCAGTGCCATGTTTTGTCTCAAAATGCACACCAGTAATGTTTTTTCTAAGGCATTTTTATAAAAGCAACTTAAATATTCTTATTTACTGTAACTAAGGCATAGTCCTAAAGATGACACCACTGAAGTCCATGGCTATTGCACACAAGTCTGGCTTTGTTTTGCGTTTGAAGGTTATGGTCATATTCAATCCAGTGAGCTGCTCAGACATACGTAGGCCTATGTATCTTAATTGGCTCAAGGCCTTTGAACTGACCCATGCCCCCATATACTCTAGCATTCGCTCTTTGAGCTCAGAAAGTTGCAATTTAACAAAAATAAAAAAAGGAACTGTCCAATGCTTAATTTCTTTCGTTGTTTTTTCCCAGGTCATTTAGTTTGACACATCCACTCAAACACACACACAGCCTCACAGGTGCTTAATGCTTTTCCTGTCAAGAGTGTATCTGTCAGGGTTTCCCTGTTTCTCTACATGTTTCCCCCTTGGACTACATTTCCCCTGATGCTTCACGTTCCCTCACCTGTCTCTCATCAGTCATCACCCTCGTCATCATAAACTGTACATATTCACACCTGTGTTGCCTGTTACTTTGTCTAGTGTTACATGTGATGTTTAACATCTATGGTTTTTAACGCGCTTGATTGTGTTCTTGGTTTATTAAAGTGGTTATTTTTTATTGTCTCGTCTATGGTCCTTGGCATTCCATGACAGTATCGACATACTGCAAGTCAATAATTTCACAACCTTCTTTTAAAATATATCCTCATTCATAGTTCTTTCCTGAAAAGCTGTCTCCAACTCCAAGACCATGGACACACCATTGCACTACATACTTTAAATGGCTGGTCATCAACTCACTGGTCCTCAGACCTCAGATCAGTCAATCAGTCAATCAGCATCCTTGACGGATGATCAGAAAAGTCTGCAAGAGAAAAAGAGTTTAGTGAAATAACTGTCATGTAAAATAATATGAGGGTCATTGTTTATTCCATGTTTCAATCCACTCTAAAAGGAAAAGTTCACTTCAAAATTGAGTTGTTTTCTACTCACCCACGTAACGTTCAACATGTTTTAAGACCTCCTGGCATCTTCGGAAAACAAAGTTTTTCTTTAGGTGATATCTGAGAGATTTCCAGGCCACCTCATAGACATCATGGTTATAGTTTTTGTCATGGTCCAGAAAAGTACTAAAGACAACGTTAAATTGGTCCATCCAATTATTTTTAAAGCAATGAGAATACTTTGTACGAAAAACAAACCACTCTATATATATTCCCCTCGGTCTTGCAGCAGAAATCTCTCAGATATCACCTTAAATATCTTCATTTGTGTTCCGAAGATCCTGGGAGGTCTTAACTTGTTGAACATAATGTGGGTGAATAAAAACAAGTTTTTGATTTTGAAGTGAACTTTTCCTTTTAATAATCTCCAAAGCTATTTCCACCTTTGACAGAGATAAACATATTTAACATAAAGAACTTTCAGGCAGATGGGAGTTTTTTATTTGACAAGAAACTTAGTCATCAAGTCAAGTTTTATTTATGGAAGGGAGGTTATATTGGTGCATACTGATGTGAAACCGTCTTTGTTACATTATACTACCCGAAGCAGGTTCATAGAAGAGCAGAAATTCACTTTCACAACAGTTTTGCGTCAAACAGTTTTCACTACCTGTTTTCAGTGTTCTATTTCTGTCTTTAATATTTTAATTCAGAGGCTTTATCTATATACTGTATGTAATTATTTAATTATTAAGGATATGTTTAGCCTAAATCTTAAATCTAAACTTAACCCTTCAACTAACTTGTCTGAGTGGAGAATTTGAGGATAGAATATAAATAAAGTGTGGTGTGAATGAGTCAGGGTAGTCACTGAGCTGGTCCTATAAATCTTAATCATTAATAGTACTTTCTTCATGGCGCCTTTACCAGTCACCCTATCAACTATGCCTATGGTGTCAGACAGGGGTCAGACTTGTGTACCTGAATCACATAGACTGGAGTCCAGAAATACAGTGAGTTACTTGCATTTATAAACTAACTGTTGCTTCTCATATGAAGTTTGTTAGTGTTACAGGGGGTGACTAGGAACCATCTGACCCCTCACTGCGTCATTATAGACCACAGGAATGATGAGTCATGTACAACGATGCTTGCATTTAAAGCACAGGAATCTGAGGCCAGCAAGACTTGTTATAGGAAGCAAATTTGTAATACATTATTTTATTAAGATTCATCATTTACTGCAATAATGTCACAGTCTTGAGACAAAGATAAGACACAAACTGCCAACAAAAAGGTATTTCATAATTTCGTTATAGTTTGTAATTTAACAAAAACTGTGCAACAGTGCACACAATACACAAACAACAACCAACAATGAACTGATGCAACTATAAGGAATAGTTCACCTTGGAAAATGTTAATAACAGAAAAACGTTGACCCCAATGACTTGCACTGGTTTAGTGTCCATACAATAGAAACCATTTTTCAAAATATCTTCTTTTGTGTTTTGCAGAAGAAAGAAAATCACACAGATTTAAAAGAACAACAGGGTGAGAAAATGATTAAATAGTTTTCATTTTGTAGGTGAACTATTCCTTTAAAGGCCAAAAATGATGTTGTCATTGAACCCTCAACACTGTAAAAAATGATTCTGAGTTTTAGTCCGGTGGACAAGTAAAATCCTGTCCTGTCAAATTGCAGTCTATCACTACACTACACTACTCAAATATGCATTTTAATTTTTTCGTGGTTAAGTTCTTATTTGTTGTTACATTATTAAAATGCTTGATTGACTTGCCGAGTTACGATCAGTTGTTAGTCTTTCAAATAACAAAGCTAACGTTACCAAACTGTGTGTCTTATGTATTGCTAACTTGCGCGCTGATATTGTAATGTAATGTCAGTTTAATAATCACGTGATTCAACTTTCTTTGTCCTTTATGTAAACTGTGAAGCCCTGAAAAATCATAAAAATCATAATTACGTTATTTCTAGAAAACATTTTCATTTAATAGAAGCTATATTTATAGCGTTGCTCAATTGTGTATTACCAGCATAATCCTCAGTATAATCAATTTATATTTTGTGTATTTGGGAGGAAATATGTTAAGTGAATATTTCTGTATGTAACATGTGGAGTTTGATTTTGTTTGTTTTTTATTTGTAGGATCAGTACAGTGCTAGCAAAGTGGCACAACTCCATAGCAATGAGGTGGCGTTACAAGATTTGCAGATTTTCCTAATTTTGAATGTGAACTATTTTAAGTAGAACATTGTTATTGAATTTTTTTCAAACCTACTGTTTTCTTACCTTGTCCTGCTACCTCTATATGTGTCATGTTTCTATGGCTTGGAATTGAAGACACGGTTTTTGAATGTGAAGTTTTCTTAACACAGCTTATTGCGAGTCCTTCATGTAGTCTTGTTCATGCAATGAAAATGTCTGCTAATGATAAGAAGAGTAAATGCTGTATTTTTGTATTTTAAAATAAATGCTGAGAGTTTCAATTTAGCAGTTGTGTTGATTTCATAAAAAATCTGGTTCCAGGTAGATATCCAGAACTTTCCAAAATAAGTAAAGTCCTGTACACTCAAATAGTTAAGTTATGGTGTTAAAGAAAAATTACAGTTTTATGTCAATTAGACTTAGTTCACAGTTGTGAGAACATGAAAAATTAAGTTCAAATAAGGTTTTTAAGTTGACTTAACTAAAAATTCTAAATGCTTATTGATTGATACAGTACGTTGGCTGGAAGTCAATTTGGGTCAACAAATAATTTTTTACAGTGAACTGTATTTCTTTGGTCTGATGAACACTGAGAAATATATTTGGACGAATGCTTCAAGCCAAACAGCTCAGGGCCACCACTGTAGGAAAAATGCCTATATACATTTCTTTGTTTTGTTAAACACAAAATAAGACATTTTGAAGAATGTAGGAAAGCAAACGTTCCTGGGGCACTTTTTAGTACCATTGTAATTTTTCCTATATGGTATCAATGGTGACCAAGAAGTGTTTGCCTACAAGCATTCATTCCAATATCTTTCTATGTGTTCAACAGAACAAAAATGTCTACAACTCGAGGGTGAGTAAATGACTGAATTTTTCATTTTTGGGTGAAATGTGCCTTTAAGTATACATTTAAAATGAACTAAAAGACTAACAGATGTAATGATCAAATTAATTGCCACCTAAAGATTGCAGTAAAGAGAGCAGGAAACTAGAACAAAATCCAGTAAGGAATAATGGACTCCGGTTCGTTCAATTATTCGAAAGTTAATGCATGGCCCTCATACTTCGGGTTTGCATTAACTTTCGACCATAATTCAACTAACCGAAGTCAATTTTTTTGCTTGCACAATGGTTACAACATATTTTTATCAATCAGTAAGTGTTGATTTATTTATTCGTTTGTTTTTCTATTTAGTTATTTAGGGTCGTGACTGGCCAGGGTTTGATCAACTCCTGGCAACCTCCCTACAGCCAACCGGCCGAGGGGGGCGCCCCCGGAGACACCAGTGTCGGAGGACCCAGACACCGCGTCAGGCCTGGATGGCCACCGGAATCCTAACTGCTTTCCTAACTTTTTCCGACAGATCACCCGGGGGGATCTTTTGGAAGAGAATAATGGGAAGATGAGCGATTGCGGAAACTGCTGGGATCGGAAATGCCACCTAGGGCTCGACGAAGCTCAGTACCTGGGATATCGTGTTGGTCGAGGACTAATCCAGCCCAGAGTAGGAAGGTGGAGGCAGGGTGGGATATTATAGATGCTTCATCCCAAACTTCTCCTCTATAGCCAGTTTTACACTCCAGACCGACGCCTCAGATACGAGAGTAGGTGCGGTGTTGTCCCAGACTCAGGAGGGTGAGGAACATCCCATCGTATATATCAGCAGAAGGCTCACCCCCACCGAGTCTCGTTATGCAACGGTGGAGAAGGAGGCCCTAGCCATAAAGTGGGCAGTCCCGGAGCTCAGGTACTACCTGATCTGGAGGAGCATCACCCTCGTGACGGATCACGCCCCCTTGCAGTGGATGGCAAGCGCCAAGGACACCAACGCCTGAATGACCCGTTGGTTCCTGGTGCTCCAGGACTTTCACTTCACCATGGCACACAGGGCTGGGGCCTCCCACGTCAACGCTGACAGTTTGTCAAGACTCTGGTCAGGTTGGACGTCCCGGTCAGGCACAGTCCCCTGCACTTAAAGGCTGAATAAAAACTCCCCTCTGGGACGGTAAAAAATACTATTTGTATATGTTTCATCTCTCCACCTGCCACATACTGTTTTTAAAATGCTTTGTTTATTGAAAAGAAACTGTGCACGCGTTTCCATTACAGGAAAGTTTGACATTATAAACGTCAGATCAAGAGCAGGATGCTGTGTGCAGTGATGGCCTGTAGGCTACACTAAGACCTTTCTGTTATTTAAACTTGGCCAAGTGATATGGAACTGTAAAGCGTTGGACCTGGAACACCTTAGGTGTACATTTACAGAAAATTACATATTTACCCATAGAACGTTTGTCAACCAATCAGATTGAAGCATTCAACAGCCCCGTGGTATAACCTGAAAATAAACTATTTAAATAAAGTCTTTTAATTAAGTAAATAAAAGACTGACAACTCCTGACAGATGAACACAAATAGCTGCATCAACATATAAGCCAATGACTGGTCCAACGTACTTGGTCACATTATGGCAACATAGGACTGTGCACTTTAATGTTTTGCAAGTTTAAAGTTTAGTTATATAATTTAAATAACTATTTGGTGTGTATGCAAGTCACTCTCGACACAGAAATCATAAACTTGTTTAATGTATTTTTTGAAACAGGTAAGGTTTGTGAAACTGAAAACAGAAATAGAATACAGAGAGTGGGAAGCAGAGAACTCTCTCTGAGAGACGCCAGATTATCTGCCACACTGCAAACGTGAAACACATTAGCAAAGTGGATTATTCAGCTCAGTGCTTCAGTGGACAAGTGCTGAAAAGAAAGATTGTGCGTGACAGACCCGTCTTTAACAGCCTTTTGCCTTCTCTATAGCAAAACGCTATTAGTCAGAGAAATCTCTTGCTTTCGACCTCTTTTTCAGCTACAATATGTTGCATTGGATCCAGCTGACTAAATATCAGGAGCAGCATCTTTACAATTGGTTCTAAAATGTCTTTAAAGTCTTGAATGTAGGTTTTTTCCATTCCGTTGCAGGTTCAGTCGGACTGCTTGGTTTCAAATAAGTGGTGACTGGCTGAATGAGGAGTAAATGACGCGATTTTAGGAGGTTTTAGGAGGTGAAACATAAATACCTGTGGCATAGAGGGAGAGGGATTTTAGACCACAGACAGAGATGTCTGTGAGTGCTTCAGTTGAAAGTCTGTTCTAGAGGATTACTTCGTCCAGGGATTTGTGACTACAGTCTACAGACTTACAACATGAACCGGAACACATTATAAACCCTGGCACACACAGAGATATGACCTAAAAAAGAGTAGAAAGAAAAGAAAACAGGAAATAGTTTCACACAGTGGCTGATGACCACACAAATTACTTTTAGCCCTCTGAATGGTCTTGTTGCTCTAGGGTGCTATAGATGGTTGCCAGCACTTGCTATTTGGCTACTAGTTGCTTTTGTCTGGTCCAATGCCTGTGTGATGTCTGTTCCATTGTTATGGCTCAGGTCTGTGCTTTAATGCAAATCTATAATTTTCACCCATGTTAATTTAAGAAAGGTATACATCCAATGCTATACAAAAAGTAAAACACCATTCCTCAACTTTTCTCAAATGAAATTTTTTCCCATACTGTAGCTCAAACCTTTAATAGATGAGATTTCTTAAAAAGTAAAAGCGATATACTGAGCTAGTCTGTTGGTGTCATGCCCAAATCTGTGCAAAAGAAGTGAAGTGTGCACATAAATTATTTGCCAAGGTACAAAGGAAAGCAGACATAAACACAGACACGCACAAACAAATACACACACTTGTTGAGAGGTGAGGTAATAATATGCCTTCTAACAGAGCGATCGATGGTCACATAGCCCTCAGGATATCACTCAAACTGATCCATCTATCATCATCTGAATTATTCATACACAAGTTGACAGTGTCTGTGTGTATATTTATGAGAGCATTCTTGAGAAAGGCAGTTTTAGACGTTTCTTCTTTTTTGTTTATGTTTACCACTGTTTACCCAATCAAAATAACCTGTTCTATCACAACCAATCCCTGCATTTTAAATGAATTTTGAATGCAGTGCTTCTAAATAAATCACACACACAACAATCACACACACAGAAAGATAGACAGAACAAAAAAGATCACATACAGATCCCAGCTGGCAATCATGGTACAATCGAATACAATCGGGTCAACCTGATCAATATCTATACTTCCTGAGGGGTCAGTTTTCATAAGAGTATCAATACAGATCACGGGTTTCAGCAAAGGCCACTGGCCTCATGTACTAATAACCACACTGACATACATGAAAATTTACAGAAAAATACAGAAAATCAACTTTCAAACATAAGAAACGAAATGTGGCAAGTAATGTGGCAAGTAGAACTGGTCTCTCTTCTATCTGACTTACAGTATGTTTGGTTCTCATGTTCACAAAATGCACGACAACCAATGAGATTCAAAAGATGAGATTTGTTGAATCTGCATGTGGCCACTCTGAGTCAGAACAGTGATATCTTTTGTTTACATCCAAATGTGACTAAATAAGCCTAAAATATTAATTGTATTCATGAATCGTTCGTGCCATGAGTTCTGAAACCCTGTAACTGTGTGGATTACTTTATGATGGATACTGCATATGCGTTTTTTGGAGTGGGTCACTGGGTCTCTATTCATTTGCATAACAAAGACAGGAACAGCCAGAACTATTTGGAGTATTATGACTCCAAAAGTGTTCACCAGAAGCAGGAAGAAATAAACACCATGAGGGAGAGTAATTGTGGCAAAAAAATGTCATGGGCGAACTGTTTCTTTAAATGTGCAATATGAATTACTAGTGAACACAGCTGATTAAACTGTAGCCTCGCTTGAAATGTGAAGGCTTGGACCCAGTAACTGTATTCCTTAAATCATGACTTAACAAACGGATTGCTACTTTTTGGGTGCAGATCATCTCTTAGTCTATTATGTCTTATCTTAACCGGCTGCAGATGTTAAGAATAACAAAGATTAAGTCAAATAATGAAGAAAGATCAAAAAGATTTAATTGGCAAATTATAATATGCATTTAAAATTTGTTTTTAAATATGTTCTTAGGATTTTTATTTTATCCCTGTTCTAACGTACCACATTATTATTTTACAAATACAAACAAGCGTTGGACTTCTGGTCTAAAAAAGAATCAACACTAAAGAGTGAATCCCTTGTACCTTCGTAATCATTCATATTATAAACATCGGATTTAAGATCCCCGTAAACTGCAAATTGCGATAGTTTTAACTTCCGTATACTGGCACATTTCCGAGTGAAATTGAATTTTAAATGAGAAAAAATAGTGGCAGTGGCTTGTGTTTTTCACAGCCATTGCATTATGAAATAGAACTGGCAGCAGACTGACAGTTGAAGGGGAGGAGTGAACGGATGTTCCACCCAAGCTGTCTAATTTACGTCATTTGAGATGGATAGTCACTAGAGGGCAGAAGTGCATTTTTAGACTCTAAATAAAGATTATGAGGGCACATTCATATTATAAAGAGAATGACCCACATTGGCAAGCTATTGTCAATAAACACTGTAATATTTCAAGAAGAAAAAGACATTGTAATATTTTATTTCACTGGGACTTTAAATTACTGTATGTACAATGCTCTTGAAAATACATGATCATTCTGCACAACATATTGAGGGCTGAATCAAAACAAAAACAAACACAGTCGAAATTACTATTAATTTCATTATTTTAAAATCCACACAACAATGTCAGCCTACTGCTGCTCAAGACAAACACACCAACACATACTTAAGGAACTATACTCTCACAAATGCGCACACATTTATTACTAACAGTCCGGAACACACTCATCAGTCTCATTCACACTTTGAGAGCTATTCTTGTCCACTTCCTGGTGTGACTGAGGCATAAGATATCTCAAGCCCCTTGTCTGCAGCAGGGGCACAAGCATACTGGCAGCAAAGGTCACAGCTCACCGCTGCTTATCTCAATCACTTAGTGATACATGTCTGGTCTTGTGAACATGTTTCACCATATCCAGGGTTTATGAATGCATTACTGAAGGACACAATAATAATACGTGTGGATGTACAAGGTGAATGAATGTGTTTCGCTATTTGTGGTAAATGCAGTACATTTGTCATACGGATTAGTATACATCCTCCCTAATATTTTTTAAAAGTAGTAAGTTTCTAGCTGATAGTAATTTCCCCAAATCTTACCAAATCAAAAGAACAGAAGGGTTATAGTAATGTGTAGAAGAAGAAAGTTGGAACCTATTCTGTATCCACTGAATCACCTGTTCTAGCTACTAAGGCTTGTGCACACATGTGTGTGTGTGTGTGTGTGTGTGAGTGTGTGTGTGTGTGTGTGTGTGTGTGTGTGTGTGTGTGTGTGTGTGTGTGTGTGTGTGTGTGTGTGTGTGTTTAAAATGCAGATCCCCTCCGAAACTGTCACTCAGGTGGTCTCTATTGCTTGTGTAACATGATCCTTGCAACAGAAAATGCACAAGAGGAGAGGGGGAGCGAGTCAGAGGGAACAAGAGAGAGCGAGAGGCCAAACAAAAGCCCCTAACAGCAGTGCTGTCCAGTAGGTAAAAGTGGAGCTATCCGTTCGATTGGTGTGTAATGCATTCTGGGGGCTGGCGGTGGGAGCAGGATGGATGGCGCCATGCTGCTGGCCCACTGATACACTATACCGGCAAACAGAGCCCAAGGGAAGCAGGCACTTCAATACACACACACATCCACACAGAGCACCTGCAGGCCAGCTGGAAACCAGAAAGCATCCGAGAGGGTGTTGATGGTAATCACTGCAAGTGAATATATATGATTGTGGCAGGATAAGGAAAGAGAAAGGTGTGTATTCTTGTATTTGTGTTTATACTCGTGGTTTTGGGGGTTACAGGTAGCAGTTAATTTACCTCAGTTCTGGCACCAAACTTGTAGGTATTTGTACAGGGTTTGTGAGCCCCTCCTGCTCTGAAGGTCATCCCTGAAGTCTCGGAAGTGAGAAATACCAGATGATTGATTATGATAAAAATACACATGCAAAGCGCACAAACACAACAAGATATAGATACGGAAGGTCTCAATATAAATCATTTTATATAGATATTTTTTTATAATATAATTCAATGTTAGTTTCAAAATATAAGCACAATTGAATGGTATATGCCTTCAGATCTAAAGACTTAAAGATCCAGTGTGTTATTTTCTTTGGAGGCTTTCCTGACAGAAATGCAATATAATATACATGTCTTCAGAGGTGTATAAGGAACTTATATAAAGAAGTGTTATCTTTTTTTCTTACCTTAGAATGAGCTTTTTCTATCTACATACACCGTGGGTCCACTCGCATGAAATTCTCCTTGTTGTTTCTACAGTACTAGCCATAAACTGACTAAATGGGGAGGGGTGTAGTGAGACGTAAATTTCATTCACTGGACCTTTAACCTTTGGGGGTACTGCATTGGCTGCAGTTTTCATTGGATTTACCCTAATCCTAACACTAAACAAAATCCAAACTACATTGATGAGTCGGTGAGAGATATTTCATTCAGATTTCAAAAAATACTAACAGCTCAGTCAATCTAATTTATAAATCTAATGTTGAACACAGTCAATAGATTGCATATAAGTTGTTGTTGCCCTTTGTGGTTTATATTATGTGGCTAAGACGTCTCATATTCTTATCAAATACATGTGAATGTGTTCTTCATGTGTACCCCCCCCCAATAAAATTTTAATTGAGAAAGGGGACATTCACAAGACACACATACACACACTACAGTACGTCATTCTGTCTGCAGCTTAACCACAATCCTCCTGCCTGCTGTGGTGACCGCAAGCAGTCAACACTGCCACACTCAGCATCATACTGCAAAACAGAACAATCAATACACGCACACACACACACACACACACAAACCACCACCACGCTGTTCATCACATCGATCAATAATTATGTACACCACCACATAGCTCAACAAAGCAGTTGCGTTTATTTCATAAAATGTCTCACGGTACAAATGCATATGCCTCATTGTGTCTACACACACATAAAGCCGGAATATTGCCAAATGTAACAAGCTGCAGCTGTCTGGCAGCCGTATAACTATACTTTACATCTGATGTGTTTAAAAAAAACTAGAAGACCACAAATAGTAAAACAAACGTGTTTTACACACACACCACACAGGTTTATATGTATATTAATAAATACACTCCCATCCCAGGTTTTATAATCACCCAGCTGACCTATAGCAGTGCTGGAGAGAATGAAACTGTAGATCTGTCATTCAGACAACAGGTTGCAGCCATCTTCTGCAAACTGGTCTTTTTTTAAACACACCACTCACAAACTAAAAAAGAAAGCATTGTGAACTTAAGCATACACACACGCCCTCACCACTAGTGCAGCCACATTTCATGAGTCTGAAACGTGCTACTATTTCACAGCACAGTTTTGTGTTGCTTATAATTACAGTGAGGATAGAATGAGGCTTTTTTCTCATATTTATGCACTTGTGCATGCGCACACAGGCTTAGGGACCATTTTGTAAAGAGGATTTCACACTGTTTATTGATCCTAAATATGCCTGTTCACCCATTCAAACTTAGTATTATATTCACTTATTGTGTCAGGTTATGTGAGGTAGAGCCTTTAATAGACAACAGGCGTTACCCCCACAGCCCTGACATTAGCAGTTTTATACCCCCCTCTCTTGGCTAAATTGTATTACAGCAGGAAGCAGGCAGAAAAGCGCTAAAGATGAATGAGGAACATGACATGCAGCGTGATTATCCACAGATACCTAAAGTGCTAAAATAAAATGGCTTATTAAGCTTAGGAATGATATAATTTCTTACGAAATTTATCAAAGAGATTCTAGGAATAGCGTGGTTTGGCATTTGAGGCAATGACATCAACATTCTTCCTCTTTCACAGAGTCTGAAATGAAGATGTAAGGAGAACAAGCGCGGCGATCACGTGTAACTCAATGTTATCTTCCTTGGCGCAGTTTGTATCTGTCTTGCGGCTTGAAAGAGACACATTTTGAAGAGTAATTTAGTTTTTTTGGTGTAACAAATCGCGATGGCTTTACAGTTTTGCAATGCCTTTTGGGTAAGTCTTTGTTTAATCGTCTTACACTGATTTTATAAACCCGTTTTTTGTTTTACATTTCTTTCATGCGCAGGTAAAAGTAAATATGCTACATTATTACATGATGCATAACATAGTTTTCGAAAAGGGACCTCGAAGGTTCTTCAATAGCCTACTCGACACTTATGTGTTTAATGAACCTGAAATATACCGGATGTTTATGTAATAAAGAGGTGTTTTTAATTTTGTATAAGGGACAACTCCACTCTAAACTTGCATTATATTACTCTAAACCTCTTGCAGTGTCATGAAATTTTCACATGTTTAAGATGCTTCCTCAATATATAGAAAGTCTAAAAAAACCTGTAGGAATGATAGTCGTTACACGATATACTCTGTACAGTATATCACAGTCTGTTTAAATTCCAGGGTGCCGACTTTACTGACCAATCAGGTTATGATGCCATTGCACAGAGGTTACAGGATGGCAGGCACATGTGCAAAGATGTGGAAGAACTGCTAAAAATGAGGTATGAACCAACCTTCTCTATATCTGTGTGTCTGTGAATGTCTCTGTGTCATTTCGCCTCTCACCCACACAGAGCAATGGCTGAGGAGAAATACGGAAGAGAGCTGGTGGCAATTGCTCGGAAAGCAGAAGGCCAAACCGAGATTGGGTAAGTTGGATGTATATATAGTGACTCTTTGAACAAGTGCAAATGTACTGTATATACAGCAAGAAATGTTAATTCAAAGACTGACAAAGTATTAATAAAACTACTAGGACAAATCCTGTCTCTCCTAATACTCTCCATATAGTTGCATACTATACATATTCCCCAAAACTTTTAAATTTCTTTTTTATTGTGCTTTCTATGTTTACACCCAGAACATTGAAGGCATCGTTTGACCAGATGAAAGCTGGTATGTGATAATTGTCTTTGCAACTCACCTTGTATTATAAAATAATTGTTGTAATGAACTGAATTTGAGTTGCACTGTGTTCCAGAAATTGAGAAGACAGGGACTTTGCACATCCAGGTGTCTGAAAGGATAAGAGAGGATGTCCAGAAAATCGAGGCATTTCGAGAACATCATAGGGAACAGACAAGAAAGGTGAAAAATATAAAAAATAAAACCAATTGATTGTGGTTATTAATATCGTTAGTGAACAGGAGGAAGGAAGGAAGCTGTCACTTTTTTATGTGGTTTCACTCTTCAGCATATTTTGCTATTTTTGTAAGCAGAGGGTTTTATCTTGATCTTGAATTAAATAAATAATTACGGTAAAATATGTTAACTATCTTTCTGACCCAATTAGCTTGAAGATATTATGGAAAAACTTCAGAAGCCAAAAATGGTATTGCACAAGAAGACCATGGAGGTAAGATCATTTACTTCCGTTTCACCCATAGATGTGACTACTTGTTCAGGGCCCTAATGACGTATAATTCTCATAACTCTTTCACCCGAATTGAAGTATCAGACAAAAAAAGGAAGATAGGCAGAAACTGAAAGCAGAAATAGGAGCCACTATCCATGGTTGTATTTGCAGAATGGAGATGTCCGATGTATTACAGTGTATACAAAATAAATACAGAGTTAATTATATTTTTGTAATCTGCAGTTGATTTTGACTATTTTGACTATACATTGCAAGAATGTGCATAGAGAGAAAAGACAAAGGTGGTATAAGCAAAAGGGTTTGTTGGTAGATGTGCAGATATAAGACCTTGAACTTCCTGTGCTGTACAAGCTCTGGTCTAATGAGCACTGCTGTCACTGTCGTCTTCACTCATGTCCCAGTATCACTTAGTTTGAAATCATTCTCTTTATGTCTCTCAGTCAAAAAGGTTATATGAGCAAAGATGTAAGGAGGCTGATGAAGCTGAGCAAGCAGCAGGGAAGAAGACAAATGTGACCTCATCCACCCATCGGCAATCAGAAAAGGTGTGAGGTTTCTGAACTAATAGCGATTTTACACCAGGTGGCCCTACATGCAACTGGTCACCATTCGGCCAGTTGATGGGAAAGCAGCTTAACAAACCATTACAGAATACTAAATCATAATGTTAAATTACTGTATGCTCAACATGCATCAAATTAATACTTTTATATAACAATCTTCTTACCCACCAATGACTGATCTGCAACTTTGAAAAAAAAACGTTGGGGAAAGTGTTAAATCATATTAATGTCCTTAAAATTAAATTTCATGCAGTGTGTAATGTTGCTTTGTGTAAATAGAAAGCAGTCTGCCAAGTTGTAAAGCCGAAAGTAAACGAATAACAAAGTTATTGGCTTGTGCGAAAAAGGAGTTGACTCTGAATCACAATGGATCTGCATTTGCGTCACTCCCTGTAATGCCGCTAGGTACCCTTTGTGACACTGCACGCGGTAGAACAATCACAGCAGACTAGACCATCTAACCAATCAGATCAGAGTAGGCTGAGGAGATTAGACAGAGGAATCGGCGAACAAATCATTTGGGAGTCAGTCAAGAAGTAAGGTAATAACTGCATATTATTAGAAAATGAAAGTGTTTTTTCACTGTTTATGAACATAAACTAGTTGTTGGCCACTCCATAGACCCAAGTACGACCTTAAAAACAACTAAATATTTACCAATTAACAGTGATTTAAACGGATTGCCGTTTTCATTTTAAAGCCTTGTAAAATATCACAGTTTGTGGTCACATTAAGGCCAAAAAAGGATTCAAGAAAATCAAGCTTGTTTCAGTATGACTAAGACAACTGTGTGACCCTTTGCATTTTTCAATTATTTAAAGGATTCATATTAAGGAAGTAGTCACTGGTTTTCATGACACACAAAACTTGCCACTTGTGGGAATTGTGGGGTTTTGCCAAATAACAACCTATGATGTGTCATTTTTTTAACGCCTTGGGAGTGATAATGTTTTGCAAACAAAATGTTTAGATTAAATTGTCTCAGTTATTTTACTGTATTTCGTAGGTGCTGAACAGGGCCCGGTTATGCAGGCGAGCAGCCAACCTTGCAGGTTTGTGCTGAAAACACTTCTGTTGTTATTATCATATCAGCAGCTGCATAACAGATCAAAAGTAATGAAATTCTGCTCTGGGAATAGAAAGTTATAGGGCTATATAAAGTGTCATCACTGTGTACTGTAGATGTTTTTTTAGTTGGATTATAAAAACACAGATATTGGTTTGAAAATATGTATTGTTCAGCCTTTATACAGGTAAGTTACATTGTTTTTGACATTAATGATCTTATTTCATTTTGCTGGTTCAGAAAAGCACTATAGGTGGAATGTTGAACAGCTAGAAGAAACTCGGCAGGACTGGGAGAGCACATACAGGAGTGTGTGTGAGGTACAAAGCACACATCATAAAACAAACATGCTGTAATAAAGTTCCATAGAAGGGAAGGAAGGAGGCGGGAACCGGCGAACATTCAAACACTAAAACTTTAATTAAATAAACAATAAACACGGAAGTAACCGGCAGCCACCTCACGGTCGACTGCCGGCCATAAAACATACACACACTAAACATATGTCCGGGCCCGGTCCTCTCTCGTCAACAGTCCTGCCGAACATCCTTTTAAGCTCCCAATCTCCTCCGTGATAAGATGCGGGACCGGTGCGCGCACAGCTGCTTGCACTGATCACTCACGCCACCGGCCCCGCGTCACGGCTCTCGTCCCGCCTTCCTCACCACACATGCATTTAGAACAAACACTACAAATACATAAAACAAAGTGTATCCGGAATCAGTATTTCTTTTAGGTTCTGATGAAAAGAGAGAGACAACATATCATAGACATGTGTTAAAGCAGGCGCCATATACTGTATACTGATGTTGTATTTAGTTTCAGTTAAGTAAAAATTGGTTTTACAAATATAATGTTTGTTTG
Organism: Barbatula barbatula; assembly: GCF_947034865.1. Classification (NCBI taxonomy): domain Eukaryota; kingdom Metazoa; phylum Chordata; class Actinopteri; order Cypriniformes; family Nemacheilidae; genus Barbatula; species Barbatula barbatula. Next base: position 20,555,705 of record NC_136766.1, on the reverse strand, counting down.
TTTCTGCATTTTGTTGCAGGTGTTTCAGCAACAGGAGTGTGAACGCATTAATATCTTGCGCTGTGTGTTATGGAATCACTGCAATTTGCTGTCTGTGCAGTGCGTGAGGGAAGATGAGGTAAATAAATAAAAAACATCTCAGTAATTTAAGCATAGCCAAATTATTTACAGGTATTGTAACAACTTTATTAATGACCACAGCCTCCTTAAGTTCACAGTTGTTTTTCGTTGGTAGTGCTATGAGGAAGTAAGGAAGGTTTTAGAGCAGTGTGACATCATTGCTGACAACAACCGCTTCATTGAGATGAAAAAGACACACTGTCATCCACCAGGTACACTTCATTATCCTTATGAATCACTTTAGCAGCCAATAACTGAAATCTTTAAAGGATGGTCAGGTGAAAATATTAATAAAACATACACTAGTTCCTACGGTGGCTGTGAAGTGCAAAACAAATCGCAAAACAAAAAAAAATCGAAAAGCAAAATAAAAAATCCAAAAGCACAATTTCAAATCCGAAAACGCAATATCAAATCTTAACACAAAATAGCAAACCATAAAACAACAACAACAATTCGGGATCAAAATAATAAGTCAGAAAACACAACGACAAATCAGTCAAACCGGAAAAGGTAGGTTAGCTACTGCTGATTGCTCCAAACTCCTGTCAAGCTAAATATCCAGGACGCTCGATGTTACTATGAGGAAGGACATTCATATGTTATAGAGAATATTCATTGATACGTCCAAAGGTACGGAGGAAAAAATTGGTGGAAAAAAATATTTTTAAGCTTTTGCGTTCCCTCGCAAAACCTTTGTATTCTCTCGCAAAGATATTCGTGTTAGCTCACAAAATATTCTGTGATTTTGGACAAACTGTTCTGCTGTCCCACTCCATACATTATCAATGGAGCGGTTCAAAGTTGATTCCCGGACCAGTAGCTTGTGAGCTAAACGTTGTTATAACACAAATAACTCATAATTCCATACACACAAGGATCTAGATCATACTCCAAAAAGAGACTCAATTGCAGAAAAGCCGTTTAAGGGAGTTTATTAGTCACCCATTGCAAAAAGTATCAGAACAAAAATGCCAGGGAACTCCACACACACAGCAGAAACAAAAGGTAGTCAAATACTGAAAACTGGAACAAAAAACAGCCAGTGCTTGTAGCCGCAAAGTGGTGGGCAGAGAGGCAAATCACCAAACGAACAAAAAGCATGCACATCCTACGCAGTTTTCCCTTAATAAATCACAATCAATTCTAAATATAGCGCAGCTTTTGCGGCTTCATGTTACGCCCATAGTAGCCCCTAAATAGCCAGTGAAACACCCACAAGTTAATCTTCATCGATTGCAAAATCATGGCAAACAGAGAGGAAAAAAAAAACTTAACTTCACTCAATGTGAAGTAGAAGTTATCGTTGGCGAGGTGGAAAAGAGGAGAAAAATGTTGTTTGGAGGGCAGTGTGGGCATTACTAACGCCAAAAAGGCACTCGAGTGGCAAAAGGTTGCCGAAGCCGTAAAAGCTGTAGCATCGCAACCTCGGCCGAAATAAAAAAGAAATGGTCGGACATCAAAGTCGAGGCAAAAAAGCGTCTAGTGCTCCATCGCCAGAGTGTGTCTGCCACGGGTGGGGGAAAGGGGACACAGAAGCTGATGAAGACATAAACAACTTTCCCCAGTGGACAATTAATACATCTATCTATCTATTTATCTATCTGTCTATCTAATTGCATCTATATCTGCTCCGCCAGACGGACACATTGACGAGAATATCAGTTTTGTAAATTCTTTCGTTCTGTTTACCATATTATTTATGAGGATGAATTGCATAACATGCCAAGATCCTTGCAGAACATATTTCACTTTTCTTTCTGCAAATATGTGTTAATTTGCATTCCTGTTATAATTTTCGTTTGATTTTGTTTGTTTTACACTGCAGATCGATCAAACGGGTGTTCGTGTAGGCTGTTAATTGTAAGACTTGCTTTGTGAAGTCTTCATTTTATTAATGAGAGGCAGTATTGCCATTTCTTTTACACAACGGTCTACAGTTTCACACACTTTCACGTGTTTCTTCCATCTGCCGATGGTGTCGCCATTTCTCATTTCACCCGTTTTTGTGCGTACGCTTGGGTCAGAGCTTAAATGAAGGACCGCACATTTTCCCGTCAAGTTTGCTTTTTATAAATACCAATTATTGCGTATACGCCTTCTTTTGTGCGTACGCAACGTTAATAAATGAGGCCCCAGATCTTACTTAACGAGTCCTTGTCTGGTTGAAGGGTTTGTGAGGCGAGTGCTATACTTTGAAAGTTAATCAATACATAACATTTAAATAACCAACATTTTTTTTTCACTACTTATTCTTTTTTGTTGTTGTTGTGACTTTTTGTTTTTGTGAAATCGTTGCACGTTTGGTGTTATTTAGGTAATTTGGTGTTGGTATTTAGGGTTAGGGTGGGATTAGGGGAGAGGGGAATAGGGTGTTGGTATTTGGTTTGGTTGGTATAAAGGGTTTGTAAATCAGCAATGGCAGCAGCCAAAAAAAATAAGATTTCCCCAATCTGGGAATATTTTGAGTTTACAGCTTCCAATGTATTTATGCATTTAAAAAAAATTACAATTTGAAAAAAATTATATATATATACTTTATAAAATGTATGTATAAATGAATTTATTATTTCATATTTTATCTATTTTATTGTTGTTTGTAACTTCTTACTTTCATATGACCTTTTTCAGAAGGTGAGATGCCTGGTGTGTGACAAGGAGCTTTTATTTGAACATAAAAATGAAACTGGAGTGTGTTGTTTTTGCTTCAACTGACAGAGCTTCTTCCACAGGCTTGAGGCTTCTGGCTGCTTTATTTGAAATAAGCACCAGATGGCGCTGTTCTCGACACTTTTGATGCTTCCAATCTTTTCCCAAAACATTCAGGGGAAAGCCTCATTGTTTCATGAGGCTTCCTTTTTCCCATCCCTAGTATACGTTGCAGGCCAACAATATGCCATGAGATTAAGTATAATACAAAAAAAAACATCGTCACACTGAATGAACGAAAAGAGAGGCAGAAATAGGGCAAACCAAAACGCCTATCAGGTAATCCTAAAGGTACAACGTGAATCAGGTGAGAGTAGAGTAATAGGAAAAAATTAGGCACACGTGTGATTATGAGCATGTGGCGCTCAAAAATAAAAGCAAAACATTTTAATAAAAACAAAACCACCAAAACAGACTATAACAATTTGAGCAAGCGACATCCCAAGGGACCTGTAAACCCGAAAACCGTTACTAAAAAAACGGTCATTAATAACTTCAATGTTACACACAAGTGTCACCAAATTCAGTGTATACATCCTGCTGAATTTAAACTGGTTTTAGCTTTACTACAGTATGTAGCACTGAAGTTAATGACTATTTTAGCAGCCTAATGATCTTTGGGTTTTGCACTCAGCTGCCTGCCGCCTAAGATCAATACACGGCTCGGTTTTTGGAAAATTAAGTTGTAACCCATTGTTTACGTTACATAGAATGAGGTGTAATTTGTGTTATAAGAACTTTTAGCTCACAAGTTATTGGTCCGGGAATCTGCAGCGTTAGTCTCAAACTCTGCTAGGGGGACATTAAACATGAAGTGTTTGTCCAAACTCAAAAGTGCATTATGTGCAGACAGAGAAATGCAAATTTTCGACTGCCTAGCACTAGTACATCATCCACCTCCTCAGGTACGTATGCTAGGCTAGCAGTTTTACCAAATAACAACGACATAAACATCACCTAAGGTTTCTTTAAATTAGTATGTAATCATTTAATAAACACACATCACATTAGTTACATTAAAAAATAGCCTACATATTAATCATTAGTGTTTTTTTCTACAGTAGCCTAAATACATCTTAAAAATTTTAAATGCCTTCACAGTGTTGCATTTACAAATAGATGAATAATAATAAACTATGCTTATCAAGAAATGATAAAGTAGAGCTTACCTAAAAATGAATTTGTAGTGATGAAATACATTCATTAGCATACAGACAAAGAAATACATAAAAAATCAATGTAGATATATACACGAATAAAAGTGGAAATAAATAAAAGTGGAAATAAATAAATGTATGAAAAATATATTTAAAAAAAAAAAATATGATTAAAATAAGGAAATAAAGAGCGAGGTGTGCTATGATTGGCCAGTTAACCAGTGTGTAGTGATTGGTAGAATTCTGCAAGCATGTGACAGAAATGTAACGCCTCTTATCATATTCGGAACTTCAGGCTCAAAAGCAATTGTACTGACAGGTGATAAAATGTCATCGGTACTTCCTTATATCAATTTGAGCCCGAATCTGCAACTCTGCCAGTGTGACTTGAGCAGGATGTAAAGGATTGGTAAGGTTTTATTAAAAAAACATTATGTTAAATAGTTAAAAACTATAGCTAACAAACAACCATATACATCTGGGTGAGCATTCACTTTAAGATAGAATGCATCTTTTGTTCCGACACTTACATTTTTGCAATTCTACGTGTCTAATACATGCATGGGCAACTTATAACACACCCAAGACACAGAAAAACATCTCTTCACGCCATATGACCCCTTTAAGTGATTTGGACTCGTAGCAGTCGAATCCACCAAACTCACTTCTCAATATTTTCACATCAAATGTCAAATCTGCTTCCATTTGTTTTAAACTATATGATGTTTTCATCAATAAATAATTCAAGGCGTGTTATGCTTTATTATATGTGAGGATGGCTGCTGCAGTAGCAGCATGTATGATAGTGTCAGGAATTAATAAATATATGTGAGACCGTTATGTCAAGGTACAGTAGCAAGATTGGATGACCTCACAAGAGTCTGCCATACCTTGGCTTTAGGTGAATAAACATAAGCATATATGCGAATATGCGCATCTGACACATGCAGTGTGGCCGAGTTGTTCTGCAACTGCTTGTATCTGCCGCTGCGGTGTGTGGCTTTATATTGTTCTTTTTTTTTAAGTTGTACAAACAAAACCATAGCAAAGTTATCGCTTTCCAGCGGGGGTCCACAGATCGGATGGGACGCGCAGTACTGCATTGTGTTGCAGTACTCATTGTTATAGGCTTACAATCACTCTCTCACCATAACCCGCAGAGACATAGATAAAAGTAGGCTACATATCATGTTATATGCTTATATTGTAAGTTTCATGTGAGGGGAAAACAATCACGGATGGTACACCGGCATGCCAGTCACATTACCATGAACGCTGCTCAGTGCTCATGCGACGCAAATGCTCTGCTCATGCATCCAGTGTGAAAATGTAGCGCACCAGGCACACATCTACTCCTAAAATGAGCCTATTTAAACTTTATAAATAAAATGTGGCCTTTGGACGTTAATCAACAAATAATATCTGTATCACATATGATTGTCCTTCCTTATAGTAACTTTGAGCGTCCTGGATATCTTGATTGACAGGAGTTCAATCAGCAATTTTTTACTTGTTATTTTGAACCTGAATTGTTGTTGTGTTTTATAGTTTGCTATTTAGGTTTTAGATTTGATATTGCGTTTTCAGATTTGTAATTGTGATTTTGGATTTTTATTTTGCTTTTAGATTTGTTATTAGTTTTGCAATTTGTTGTTTTGTTTTGCACTTCACGACCACTGTAATTCCAATACTCTAATATGATTATGTTTATAAAACCTCCTTCGTGTTTCTTCAGCTCCCTTAGAGTTTCAATGCTACAGTTATGTGGAATCCAATGAAGGTGTAAGGAGGGTTGAAACAAAAAGGTGAACATCTGAACCACCTAAACACACAGAATTAACAATGATGGTTACTTTTTATGTAAAACATGGCTGTACAATTGTTTTTAATGGCATATTTGAATCCTCTGTAGATTATCCATCATGCTGCCAAGGGTGATGCCCTCTTGTGGTCAGTATTACTGCTGTAAATCTAGTACACTCTTAAAAATAAAGGTGCATTAAAGGTTCTTCACAGCGATGCCATCATTTTTGGTTCCACAAAGAACCATGACATCTAAGGCTCTTCATAAAAACATCTCTTAAAATTTTTATCAGATTTCTTTGGATGTAAAAGTATCTTTATGGACCCAAAAGGTTTTTCTATGGCATCCAAAGAACCTTTTGAAGGACGTTTTTTCTTACGAGTGTTTCTGTAATGCTTTTACAATACAGAGTAGCGTTCAAAATTATCAGCAAACTCTTTAACTTTATAAAAGACTTTATAAGCATTGATATCTTTTCATCACAGGGTACCCAGAAGCAGACAGGAATTCAGGTGCAACATTTACACCGGCTGAAGAAAGAGAGGATGTGGCTGAAAAGTACTTGGTGTTGTATGATTTTAAAGCTCAGGTACGTCATGTTGTGACATTTGCATCGAGGCATTCTTTTTTAGGTAGTTTTTTTAACTAGTAACTTTATGATTTGTTACTAGTTGAATTGATTATTGTCTTCTTGGAAAAAGCACTTTCATATTTGTGTTTTAGAAAATGGGCTTGATTGGTTTAAAACTTATTCTAAAGGTTATTTTGGTTAATATCTTTAAATTTGCTTAGCACTTTGTACTTTGCATAACTTCATGTGACAGATATTTGCATTTTTACATAACAACAATGGTGTTTTTCTGGTTTTAATACAGACACTTCTTCAAGTCTTGTAAAACTCTCAGCTACACTTAACTTAAGTCTTGAAGCTAATTTGTCAAAATTGTTTTGTAAAAAACATTTTTAAACATTATAATGACTTGCAAGAGGGTGAGGGTATGTTCTAAGTATAATTGTGCATTTCACTGCCTGTCCTGTTTTCAGGATGTGGATGAACTGTCTATCTGTAAAGGAGAAATTGTCATGGTAACTGAGCGGGATGAGGAAGGGTGGTGGACAGCATGGAAAGATGGCATATCAGGGATGGTTCCTGGAACATACTTGACCAAAGTCTCACCGACCTTCACTCATTCTTTTTGATGGAGATGGACTAAATGTATAATCAAGTATTCTCATAGGCTTGAGTCTTAGTAGCCTGTTAATTACAATTTGACACAGTATTATATATAATTATGCTCTTAAACATACTGTACAGTACATGTTCACGTGACAAGTTAGCTTTGGGGCGAAACAGCTTAGAGCAAATAAAATGTGCAAACAATACATTCAATCTCATCCAAAGCATTCTGAAAACTGGAAATCCTCAGTGCGGTTTCATTTTTTTGTTACTACAACACAAATAATTTAAAAAGTCCCAACATAAAATGAATTAAGTTGAATCAACATGATGAAGGCGACATTTTTTCATCACTGTATGTGACCAAATAGCTGTAAATACCTTGTGTTTCATAAATACGTTATCTCCTTTGGCAAGGAAGTGAATTACAACGACATCATAATGTTGTGTCAGCCACTGTAGTGCTTTGAAAGGGAAGGGGTGAAGTGAGCCATTGTTTGCCGTTAAAATCTCCACATTGCTCCTTAAAAAGGCTTCTTTTTTAAACTAAATGTGGGCAAATTAAGTCCTGAATAGTAATGAAAAATTACATTATTTATATATTTACTTAAAATATACTTAAAATATACTTACTGTGGATCTAAAAAGTCTACACACCCCTGTTAAAATTGCTAATTTTTGCCATGTAAAAAATGAAATCAAGACAAATTATGTTGGAACCTGTTACACCTTAATTGTAAAATGGCAACCTATATATTAAAGTTAATAGCAATAAGAATCATTTGGGGTAAAATTGAAAAGTAAAAAATTTACAATAACCAGGTTGTATATATTTGCACACCCTTTTATAATTGGGATTGTGGCAGTGTTTGAAATCAAACAATCTTATTCATACTTGACCAATCACATTCAGAAGTTAAATATGAATTCGTATACACCTGCCATCAATTCAAGTCACTGATAAAACCTTAAAAAGTATGACTGTTCCCAAATGATTTTTTCGGACATAAATTTGGTAACATCCAATTAAAACGCTCTGAGCTTACTCAGCAGATTCAGGACCTTATTGTTGAAAAATATTAATTGGGAGAGGTTTACAAAAAAATCCAGTACATCGAATATACCAAGGAAAAATGTAACGAGAGTAGGCCTAATCAACAAAGGGAGGAATATAGGCCACAAAAGTGACACTAGTAAGACCAGGACATCCCATTAAAACTGGTAAGGGCGACTGCCAAGATGCCTGCAGCATAAATTTTAAGAATTGCAACAATTTCTGGCAAGTACTGCACCTTACATGTGACAACAATTTCCCAAATCCTTCATAATTGGCTTCTAAATTGAAAATGCTGTGCACAGGTGACGCCTTAACCAATCTGACAGAGTGAGAATGCTTTTGCATGGAAGAAGTATCGCAAGTCAAGATGTGCAAAACGGCACTGCTACAGACTGTGCGATTTCAACGGTCTTATAATATCATGACACGTCACACTGCGCAACATATGATCTAATCATCTTGGGAACGACATGCATGTACACTGTAAGATGATGACACCTCCTGAATCTTAGAGATGATGACACCTTTAGAAGCGGTTCTAAACTGCTATGGAAAAGCAAACTGACCCGAAGTGAGGTGAGCTGTACCGAGCTGAGTCGTGCTAAACCTGAAGATACCATGCAGTGGAAAAGTACCATAAGTTTTAGTTTAGGGGTGTGTACACTTATACAACCTGGTTGTTGTACATTTTTTACTTTTCATTTTTACCCTATTCTTTTTGTTATTCACTTGAATATATAGGTCTCAATTTCACAATTAAGGTGGAACAGGTTCATGATTCATCCTGATTTAATTTTTAACATGACAAAAACCTGCAATTTTAACAAGGGTGTGTAGAATTTTTAGATTTAGATTGCCCTAATAAATGAATTTTGTTTAATTTGATTATTTTCATTTGTACACGGGAACTGCGCTTAATGGTTCTGAAAAAGTATAAATGCTTATATATTTTTATTTGAATTCTGAATACATTGTTAGGAAAAACAATTCATAAATATTAATCACAATTACTGATACTGATACAGAGATTAAACCAAATATATAAGGTTTAATAAGATCGAACAAAGCAGAGCTTACATATGGCAATCTTGAATTTCTCACTATCACAGCTTATCACATTACTACTGTACTATTGCACTTACTTTATTTTCAAAAACTGAAACACGTTAAAATTTTTCTCAAAAAGTGACAGGATAAAAATATCTCATTGGATCAAGTTCAGGAAATTTGAGAGTGAAACCTGTGTACGAATGCTTTCACTAACAAATCATGCGTCTGTAGACAGCGTCGCATGGGGTTGCCTGGAGTAACTTTGACTTAAGTGACTTATGGTTGGAAGCCCTAATATGGAGATGGACTGTGTGTGTTTTATGCAAATGACTAAACTAGTGCACGCGGCCGCTCATTTAGAATACTCAAATGACTAACATTAGGACGAGGTAAAAAACTAATTTATTGTGCGTACGCACGTGTTCAAATATGCGTATAAATACGAAAAATCTATACAATTATTAGTGAATGAGACCTAATGTTTTTTTAGATCTACAATGTTACATGAAGACAAAACCTTTAAAACTGTGCCTTCTGTAGTATCACTTGACCTTCTGTAGTCAGGTGAAATCCCATTTGTCATTTATAGTCCATCAATTATGTGACAACATTTCTAAAGAATGCTTTCAGCACCTTGTTGAATCAATGCCACGTAGAATTAAGGCAGTTCTGAAGGCGAAAGGGGGTCAAACACAGTATTAGTATGGTGTTCCTAATAATCCTTTAGGTGAGTGTACATTGACATTGTGAGAAACAAATTTAGAAAAAAATTGGGGTCATTTTTATTAGGTGCATATATGTTAATTAGATGAACTTGAGTTGTTGAGATTTTACCGCTTATATACCGCCCTAAAGGATCTATACATTGAGTTCTCAGCTGAAATGGGATCTTTCTATGAATAAGAATCATGACTCCTCTAGTCTGAGAGGTGAAAGAGGTGTAGTAAACTTGCCCTGGCCATCTCTTAGTGACACTGCTGATATCATCTTTTATCAAATGTGTTTCTTGTAAGAACACAATAAATGATTTCATTCGTTTCAGTCCCCCCAATACTTGTTTAAGTTTTATCAGATTGTTCAACCCTCTGTCATGATTCTGCCTTCTCATGTCTTGATTTTCTAGTCTAGTTGCAGAATCATGACAGGGCCACATGTTGTGTGTGGAGAGAAACATATTATTGTCAGTCATGACAAAATGTGCGTTCTCTCCGCCCCTCTCGTTTCCTCGTTCGTCGTGCTCGTACTCGTTCATCGTGCTCGTTCGTTGTGCTCGTGCTCGTTCGTCGTGCTCAATCGATAATAAAGTACACAAAAATGCTTTCAACACATCACCCAAATGGATATTATATTAACTATCTTAATACTTAACACAGATCTACTTTGTGTGTACTCAAACGTTACCTTAAAGGAGAGAAAAGCATTTATTGAAAGAACGAGCAAATGCAGTGCTTCCTTTATGATGCTTTACTTTGAATAAAGCGCATCTTGGCACGTTCGCTATATCAGCGTCAGACGACACCGACACACAGGTACGTGATCACGTAAGGGAATCAACGTAACCAATCACACACATAAAGGCTTTTACACTCATGTATAATACAAAGAATGCAATGTTTGAATACAATGAAAACAGTTAAAATAACAAAATAACTGATGATTTTCTCCTGCATGAGGCAACTTTGCACATTTCGTTCTTTAAACCTCATCAGTTTCATCACTCTTTTCCCGCTACACCACACCAGCATGTCGGTAGATTGTTTTGAAAAGTCTGCCCTCAACGAGTGAATTGCACCTAAAATGTCCTCGTTTGTAGCCGCATGAGCAGCGTTCTGTATCTCGATTTGGTTGCTAGCACTCGCTAGGTAGTCTTTTCCATCAATTTGTATTGGTGGCTACGATTGCTGCCCCGGTTTAACAGCTTTGGGTGGCATTTTGTCCTGTATTTCTTAATATTAGTTTTCAAATGATTACCGATAGGTTTAGGTCTTTTGAAATGATTTTTTCACAGAAATGAGGCAGCGTGCCCTCCTCGTGCATCTTAGCGGCTGCGCGTCATAACCGGAAGTTGAAATCATGCATGTTAAAAGTTTTACAAACCATGTCCACTTTATGTATAAACTCTGAAATATAAACATGATGCGTTGAATATGCATACTGATACTATCAGGGCCCGGTCTCGAACTCGGGTCTCCGGCGTGAAAAGTAGTCAATTTCCAGACTGAGCTACAAGGAGTTGTTTGAACCCAAAACGGTTAATTGGAAAAGAACAAAAAGATAATCCTCCACGCAAAAATATAAATCCACAGTTGGGTAATGGCACAAAAGATATTACAAAAACAAAATCACTCTCTGACCTCACAGGTACATGTGACGGGCTACAACATACAAACTTAGAGCAAGGGACTACGGAAAAACTAGGGGTATAAATACTCAAATTAAACAAGGCACAGGTGCAAACAATGATCAAAATCAAGCGTGAAGAACTCTCTGGGGACCTCTGGTGGCCAAGAACCGGCCAAATGGTGACAGATACGTGTCTATTTGATTCATTAGTTCATTATTTAATTACATATAGGAAACTCAGACATCTTGTGAAGATCCAAAATTCATAAAAGTACAGCAACTTCGAAACAAGAAGTTAAGGTTTCAGACAAAGTGGTTAAGTCAATATCCATGGCTGCATTATAGTCCTACATTACAGAAAGTTCTTTGTTTTGAGTGTGTCAAAGCATAAACCATCAAAAAGACCACTCTAGATTAAATAAATGACCCCTTTTGCTCTAATGGTTAATCGTGACAAGAGAAGCAAAGCCCACCATCATGCTATTACTGTCAATGCACTGGAGCAAACTCCAGTGCACACACAAATATCCAGTTCAATGGCTAGATTACAGGAGAAGGCGAGGTACTGTCTCGAGCAAATCATGGGCTCTTTGAGATATCTAGCTCTTTGAGCATATATTTCGAGGACATGAGGTTAATGAGGGTAATTTTTACCATCTTGTGGTAAAAACTATCTCAAACGTTGCCATGATTATATCAGTCAGCAGTGCCAAAATGAGTACTTTGTGACACATTGCAGTGGGTCCATGAACTTGGAACTCTGAGCAACCAATCAGGGGAATTTAAAGGGGTAATGGTGAGCCATCTAACATCTGAAGGGCCTACCAAAACATTTAAACCTCTGTGTCCAACTAGGTGGACAGTGCATGGTCAAGCTGCTGATACAGTTCTTAGCCAGTATGAAGCTGTGTTGTGTAGTTTGGAGGAAATGGCCTCTGTTGGTTCTCAAAATGGCACTAGAGCCAATTGTCTCCTAGATCGCTTCCAGAAGGGTAATACTGTTCTTGGACTGCTGGTAGCATCAGAGGTGTTGGGAGAGCTTGAGTGCTTAAACAAATCTTTGCAAAAACAGTCCCAAACAATTAAAGGCATGCAAGCTGCTGTTGACTATGCTAGTTCAACTCTTCAAGAAAAAAGGAGTGAGGAAAAGTTTGCAAAAGTGTTTGACAAGGCAGTGTCAATGGTATTTTGATATTTTGAAGGTTCAGATATCAATGTTTCTTTCAAAGCATACAATCACATAAAGTGATGAAGCTGCATGCATTCTGAAAGCAATGCCAAGTGAGGCGAGAGGCTTTTTTGATGAGGTTGAGAAGCTTGTTAGGTTGATGAGCCCTTCTGACCACAATGTACACATCTTTCTCCCATTTATCCGCCAACTTGTTCTTTCCTCTGAGCCTGACATTCTTGACCAGAACTCGGTCGCCGACTTCTGGGAACGATGCAACCACTCGCTTATCATATCTTTGCTTGTTACATCCTGCAACATTTGCAGCATTCTCTCTTGCCACTCTTTAGCTCTCTTCCAGGCGATCTTTCAAGTCCTTTAAATAACTCAAGTGAGACTGGGAGACCGAAAGCCAAATCAACTAGAAGTCGGGCTGCCTCCCAAACATCAATTCATGTGGCGAAAATCCTGTTGAATCATTGCGAGTGCAATTGTATACATGGACTAGCGGCTTCACAAAATCCTTCCAGCGTGTTTTTCGTTTATCATCCAGGGTCCCAAGCATCTGAAGCAACGTTCAGTTAAAGCGCTCCACAGGGTTGCCCCTGGGATGATAGGGCGTGGTCCTCACTTTGCGTGTACCCACTACTCTGCAAAGCTCCTTAATCAACTTCGACTCAAAATCGGGGCCTTGATCGCTCAAAAGCCTTTCGGGAAATCCGTAGTGGGAGAAAAGGCAATTTGGCCACAGTTCGAGCTTTCTGGTCTCTGGTAGGTATCGCTAGGGCATATCTGGTGAAATGATCAGTGATCACTAGTATGTCCTTAGTATTACTCCGATCAGGTTCAAGTGACAGATAATCCATGCAGACTAACTCAAGGGGTCTGCTCGTCACTATGTTTACCAAGGGAGCTGCTCGCGGGGAGGGGTTTTTCGTCGTAGACAGCGCTCACAAGTCTTTATTTTTTCTTCAATAGTTTTCATCATCTTTGGCCAGTAGAATCGAGCCCTAGCAAGGTTTAAAGTCCTCTCTTGTCCAAAATGGCCCATGTCGTCATGGAGGCAAAACCATTTTCCGCAAACTTCCTGGTAACGCAAACTGATGAAGCTCATAACCCTGATCTTGCTTTCTTCTGAATAGCACACCATTTATTAGTTCTAATCTATTCCACTCCCTCAGCCACAAAGCTACTCCTTCAGAATCTACTCTTCCTTCAGGTTTCTTCCCAGATACAAAGTAGTTGATTACTGTGCTAATATCTGGATCAGCCCTTTGACGCTCCTGAAAAAAAAAATATTGCTCGGAGAACCAGGGAAGAACTGGAAGACCATGAACATCTTCTTGCTGGAAACCTTGAGGTCCTGCACAGACATCAAGGGACAGTGACTCAACCACAGCAGGCCGGTAACATGACATGTCAGGATCACCACTATACTGATACACCTAGTGCTTTTCACAGAGAGCTTTTATTGCTGCTGGTAGAATAAAACCTCCCAAATGATGAAGAGTGAATTGCTTAATCCTTTCACGCTCTTTTTGTCTCACAAAGTCGTCCAGAGGACTGTCATGAGGACGTCTTGAGAGCCCATCTGCGTCTAATTTTCCCTTGCCTGCTCGGTACTGGATCTTAAAATTGAACGTCGACAGGCTGGACAGCCACCTGTGGCTGGTTGCGTCGAGCTTTGCAGATGTTAGAATGTAAGTGAGCGGGTTGCTGTCTGTTATAACTGTGAACTCTCCTCCGTAAAGGTAATCGCTAAACTTGGCTGTGACAGCCCATTTAAGCGCTAAGAATTTCAATTTATGTGCAGTATATTTACTCTCACTCTTGTTCAACCCCCGGCTTGCAAAGGCAATCACTCTCATTTGTCGCTCCTGTTCTTGATAAAGGGCTGCTACAAGACCAATAGTACTTACATCAGTGGTCAGCACGTAGGGAAGACTAGGATCAGCGAATCCCAAGACAGGGGATGAAGTCAGTTTCTCTATAATGGTGTTGAATGCATGCTGGCACTATTGAGTCCACCTGTCGTCAAATGGCTCCTCAGGATCTCGATACTCTGCACCATCATTTAGAATGTGCATTTGGTTCTTCTGCAAAGGAGGGTAACCCACAGTAAGGTCGTTGAGGGGTCTGGTGATCTTGGAGAAATCTTGGATAAATCCAAGAAATTATTTCAGTTTCTGGGCCTTGGCCATGTCTTAAGGGCTTCGATATTGGTCGGGTTGGTCTTAACTCCGCTCTGAAACACTATGTGGCCAAGGTATCGGACAGATGTCTGAAAGAATCTGCATTTACTCAGAGAGAGAGCTTCAGGCCATATTCCTTCAGGCGCTTTAAAACTTGTAGAAGCCGGGCTTCATGTTCCTCCAGTGTCTTTTAGAAGACTATGAGGTCATCAATGAAGACTAACACCTCTCTTCTATTAAGGTCGCCCATGCACCGCTCCATCAGGCGCTGGAATGTACTCGGTGCGTTGGTCAATCCTTGCGGCATCCGGTTGAATTCCCAAAACCCTAAAGGACACACAAATGCTGTCTTTTGCTTGTCTGCCTCTTCCATCTCAATTTGGTTAAAGCCAGATTTTAAGTCAAGGACTGAAAACCATTTGGAAGGGCATACGGATCCTTTATTGTTTGGGAATTCAACTTTCTGAAGTCGATGCACAAGCATACATCGTCATTCTTCTTCCTTACCACGACTATGGGGGAAGCAAATGGAGATTCTGACTCCCTGATGATGCCTGCATCTAGAAGTTCTTTGAGATGTTTCCTCACTGCGTTCACGTCCTTTGGATGGATAGGCCTGGCACGTTGCTTGAAGGGTGTGTGCTCACTGAGGTTGATGTGATGTTTTACCTTATCGGTGTGGCCGTAATCTAGGTCATGAAGTGCAAACACATCGACCATTGAGTTAACAAGGTCAGTTATCCTCTTCTTCCATTCACATGGCAAGGGGGAATCACTGAAGTCAGGGATAACCTGAGCTTTCACAGGATCTGCACTTTTGCACCCAGGATCACTTACAGGGTTTCCTCTTTAAATCACACTTTGGACAGCATGCACTTCAGCAAGGACTGCCCTTGGGGGAATTATCATGTCAGTCTGTCTCTCATTCTTCAGAACTACTGGTATCGGAGCATTGCGCTTTGAGGGTAGAGAGTGCAGACAACTAGCCACTAACAGCCCACCAGGCAAGGATCATAATGCTGATGGTTCCACTTTTACCCAAGTTGCAGATGATGGGTTGACTGTGCTAGCACGTCCCTCAATGACTACAGTACTTCCAGCAGACACTATTTCAGGTACATTTCCATTTGCGGTTATCCGGCCCAACACACTCACACTGGCTTGTTTCAGTCTCATCTCCGAGACTCTTTTAACAGCTTGATACCCGTGGCAGCATGACTTAACTCTTGATCTAGATTTCGGTGCATGATCAGCATACAACGTGTCTAAGGTATTGGTACCTATGAGAATTTGGGGCATATACCTCAAATCTGGGACAACTAAGGCTAACGTTGGGACTTCAGCTTGTGCTCCCAGGAACTCTTGAGGGAACCTCAGGGTCAGTCCAACATACCCTAAGTAAGGGACAGTATTTCCGTTAGCACCTTCAATCTCTAACAGGTTATTTAATGGTTGGATGGAGTGCTGTGACAGGTGAGGGTCATAAAAAGTCAAAGGAATCATTGTAACCTGTGAGCCTGTATCCAATAGGCAGTTTACTTATTTTCCCTCTACTTTAATTTGCGCGGTGCACCTCATTCCCACTAGTCCAGCTGGTATCTTTGAAGGGTTACTAACATTTTGATGTTTGTTCAAAGCTTGTTGATGCTTAGGGCTCTGTTTGTTCTTCACAGTCCCTGTCTGCCCCACGACAGAGACTGCCTTTGATTTAAAGGCACTGTATTTACTGCATTCTGAAGATCCCACTCCGCTTGTCTCTCCCTTAGTTTCCGTCTGTTTTCTTCGACTTTAGACGGATTTGGGGGGTTCTCACAGTTGAATGCTAGGTGGCCATCTTCACCACAGCGAAAACAGTACCATGGTCTAGGTCGGCTGGTTCCTGCATCTGCTTTCTGTGGACGGTTCCCACCTTGGTTACTCAGCCACGCATCAGGACGGCTCAGATTATCTCTCTGTGGAGGGGGGTCCCTAATGGATTCCTCTGTGCGCCAGTGGTCATTATCTGGAGTCTGAGTTCGGCTATCTGTTTTTTTCAGTTCTCGAAGCTCACTTGTGTCAGCTCGCTCTCTCACTTCTTGATCAGCAGCTGTTTTGATGGCTGCAACCTGGCTTTGAACCGCTGCAACGTCTTTCTTTAGAGTGCTGACTTCAAGTGTTTCATGGCATGATGGTCTGTTTTTATGCTTGGAGGCTTTTTCGTTGGAGATATCAACAGCTGGGGAATCGGCGTCTTCATCTAGCGTGATACAGTAAGCAGACTGCTGGTGCATTGTCGTTCGCATCTTAAATGGAACTGATGGATGCTTGTTTGTACCCAGATGCTTCCTCATTCTCTCTTCCTTTGACACTTGCTTATCCTCTGCAGTGCGAATGAGCAATGCTAATTCAGCAAATGAATGTGGGGTTGCTCTTTTGTTTTCAAGTTGCAAATCGGCTATCAGGGCATTGTCCTAGCATCCACGGCAGAATTGCCTTAACAGGCAACTGGCTCATTCGTTCTCTGCTACGCCAACTCTCCTAACGGTATAACTCAGGACTATATGCAGCCTGTGAAGGTAAGCAGAAGACTTCTCACCAGGTTTTGGAAGGTAATTAAAAACTTTGCTGGAAATTCATGCCCATCTTCCACTGATCCATACACGGACTCTAACAGCCTGAGGCATTCTATCGCAGGAGCATTTGGGTTAACGTGCTTTATGGCGTCTGAGGCAGGTGGTAACAGGCTATCCAGAATTTTTCGCATCTTGTGCGACTCGGGAAGGGACAGATCATTCAACAGATAATCAACACTTACCCGCCAGGTGTCAAAATCATGTTCGTTGTTTGGCCGGGGACTCTTAATTTTTTTAAGTGAAATTAAGTATTGTGCATGGACATGGTGTCATTTGTTCGCACAATGTGCTCCATCACTACTCTTTGAATGCCTGGGGGGTGCACAACCGTCATAGGGTATTTCACAGATATTGTCTCAAAGTTGGCATCAACATCGTTCGAAGAGCGAGGTGACTCTGCTTCTAGGTTTGCTTTGGCTGTGTTTTCTGACTCCACTCGCAGGCCAGGTGACTTAAATCATTCTGTCCATGGCAAATGGGTGGTCACACATGTCAGGAGACTCGGCACTAAGGGCTGGTGTTGGGACACATCTTTCAGGGATTTTCCTTCACTCGTTGTCTCTCCTGATTTCCCTAAGCATTTTGAAGTGTCATTAATAGGGGTGACCTAGATCACTACCTAGGGCACGCACACGAAACGTAGTTTCTGGGTTAGCAGGATTCACTATGGTTAGGGGCAGCTGAGGAACTAGGCTGTGCATAGCAGAGTCATGTGTAAATTCTACTACTACACTACGGTGAAACTCTGAATAAGGATCATCAATCGACAAAAAACGGCGAACAGAGCCAAACCTTGAAAGGTATGTTTCAAGGACTTGGTCCAACTCGGTTGATGTCAAACCACTAACAATTTCCGTGTTCCGTACATCAACGTTTTCTCGCTCAATGACATCCATGTTTGTCAGGTTCACTACAAATAGGTCTCTTCAAAGATCATTCACCTCAGTTGCTGCTATTTGCTCCCTCCTGGCTGGCTGGCCAAAATTTACATGTAACACGTGACGTTGTGGACATGTCACATGCACTAACACTGTCTAGAATGGACCAGTAGGATCAGAAGCAAGGAACATCTACTGGAGGGAGGAAATAACCAACAAAAGAGTGAATAGCCGACAGAGTTTGATTCGATTTGAAAGTTTGTATTAATAATGGTTATGGTTCCTTTTGAGGTTTTGTTCAGTCATAGGAGATGCAAGAGTAAACAATTACAAGATGTAATTAGATAGAAGGACAAACTTCAAATCTGCTGCCTTTTACCAGAACGATCTTATAGTGTCTACAAACACCATGAAACTTCTTCCTCTGTGAAAATTATAAAATAAAGAAGCAAAATAAAATAAAGTTTAAAAAAAAATAACACTATGTTCGTCTCTTTTGCTTAGACTGATCAAGTCAATTTACCCAAAATAAAATATACAAAAAGTGACACGACACTTTGGATGCACAAAATAATAACAATCAAGTTTCAAATCAGTTTAAACAGACATTGTGAATCAGAACATAAAAAAATCAGTGAATGGATTCAATCAAACGACTCTATTATTTAAGGTCTGAGAATCAAACGATTCAGTTCAAATGGACCGATTCGCTCGATGTTCAGTCCGTTTTACTCAACACAAAGTCCCTCCACTTAAGTGAGAATATCAGATCGAAGAATCAAAGTGTCCATCATAGAAACAGAGAAAATGGAATAATCCTACCAGTTTATAGTATAGACCCCGTTTACAGGAATCCGGTCCGAGGGTGGCTCGCCATTGTGCACACTTAATCCCGTCCAGCACGTAGACAGTAACTCTCCAATGATTACGTGTGACACAAAACAGGAGAACTCGCAGCGCATACACTCAGATCAGGAACATTCAACGTACAGAAAAAAAACAGCCTTGGAAAACACAAGACCAAACACAATTATCCAAACATTGATCGAAACACTTTCGTAACAAAGCATTGCATTCTCAAAATAATACATTCACTTCTAAACTCTCATAGCTAATTTAGCATAGGCCACGTTTTAGCATTAGCTCTCATGCAAACCAGCTCGTGTAGCATACACGTGACTTACAAACTCAATTTGTTATAGGCTACAACATTGTATTATTCATAATATCTGATGAATATATGAAAAAATACACTCACCAAAGCAAAATCGATAAATTGTTCACAGAAAGATGATTATTCACAAATGCACTGCTGCGCAGTGGATTTAATCAATTTCTCATAACGATATAATCTATCTACTTTAAAGTTTAAAAGCACCAGTTACTCAAATACTCATTATCAAGAATCTATTAAATCATATACATCTCTTTACTTTTGGGGCCGAAAACCCTGCTGCTGCTGAAATCTACTTTCAACTTCCCTCCCTGTGCTCACGCTAAAGATATATGGGCGGGGCCCAACAAAAAACTGTTACCATAGTACAAGGCAAACGTCTATCAAAGCGTCACAATTTTAACCCTTTACAGGCAACCTGGCTTACCCGGGTTACATTTAACATTTTGTATTCTTTGCAGTATCGCTGAAGAGCTTCATACAGTACTGTAGTATAATGCTTAAAGTTTAAACAACCTGTTGTAAATGTCGGACCCAGTGTGCTGTATGCTGATCACTTCGGTCACCTAGAGAGCGAGGTCTGTGGTGGTGCGCAGGCCCTGCATAAGCCTGCATGAGTCCTGCTTTCCCTTGTCTAAACACTTCAACACCAGTGATGGCGAGGACTAAAAGGCTTTGGAAGGGAGCCTTGGTCGGTGCCTCCAGGAGGCATGTCTGTGGACAAAAGTGCACTTGTGCGAAGAGAGAGTATACTCTACCTGGGGCACTGACATAGCCCTTAGCTACTTGAGCATGCCAGAGCATGTGACGCAGGTATCGTGCCTATCTGCTCGAGGATGGTGCGGTCGCACCCAGGACTACCTGGCGACACGTGCACGCTGCAGGAGAATTTGCTCTTTTAGAAATATTTGTCGAGATTGACAGAAGATTAGATTAGATTCAACTTTATTGTCATTACAAATATACAAGTACAGTGTAACAAAATGTAGTTAAGGTCTAACCAGAAGTGCAATTAACAAGTGCAGGATATACAGTGTGCATAAATACAGAATACAATATTAGAAAAATACTATTCAGTAATTTAAAAAAAGGAAATACTTTACAATAAGTATGTTCTATGAGAAATTGACCGTAGATTTGTACTTTGAACAATAAATACAGCTGGCTCTGGCACCACCATCTTGGTCGAATGGGGTTTGACTTGAGAACCTATCATCTCCGATTCTACTTTGAAAAGGCCTATGACCTTGGCGAATGGGACGGTGCTCATTCATTCACCTTTTTGGGCTGAGGAACTTGACAGACACCATCGTTCGCTGAGGCGGGGCGGCGTAGCGCTCGTAGCATGATGGACAAAATGTCTCGTTCCCTCCATCAAGGAACCTAGGTTACATACGTAACTGAGACATACCCTTTCTGTCGGTATCTCAACATTGTGTCGAGACTGACAAAATGGGGTCCCTGTCGAAAACACCACATGGCTATGCCGCGTCACGATTTCCAGAGAAGCGACACTCGCGAATTGTGACCATCTAATGGTGTAGTAAGACATCAATTTGTGCAGCCCAACCCGCAGCTATGCAGATGTCTGCCAGGGAGGCGGTCTGAGCCAGTGACCACAAGGAGGCAGCACCCCGACGGCACCCCAGACATCACTACAGTGGAAAGGGGCCTGAGACCAGTAAGCCAAGGGATGGCGTCCACGATCCAGTGCGCCAGTCTCTGTTTGGAGACAGCCTCCCTGTTGTCCTCTGACACAAGACAAAGAGCTGCTCAGAGCGAGAGCTCTGTGTCCGGGCAGAGTAGAGGCGCCGGGCGCATACTAGACATGACAGGATAAGGGTTTTGTCTTCCTCCCAGGGGGAGCGCCTGCAGGTTCCCCATCACCTAGTTTGCGGCGGGAGTGGTCGGGACTCTGGGTATGTGGCCAGGTTGGGGTCTAGACCATGCGGGGTACCCCCACTCTAGGCACCCGCTAGACATGGAGTACGTGCTGATCCCTTTCCCTTATGATGGACATGATGCGCCGACAGAAGAACATCATTAGATAAAATTCTGGTTCTCCAGGGGCTCGAACGGGGCCCACCAGGACCATGTTAAGGTACCAGGAGGGTACGGATAGCCGATGGAGGGGATTAGCCCCCCTGCGCGCCCCTTAGTAATCTGCTGATCGGGTCGTGCTGCCCAGCACGACACAGATCGGGCACTCTGTACTGCAGGAAGCGCAGCAGGGCGAGTGACCATGCTCACGAGAGCAGGAGACAGGTCACTTCGGATCTCCCTGTCCCGTCCAGGGCACGGTCTGGCACCCGAGACCAGACATGGGGTTCCAGAGGTCTGGTCTCGGGTGCCAGACAGTGCCCTTCTCGCCAGGGGGGAGTGGCCATCAGAGCGTGTGCTCCGAGAGTCAAGTCTGGTTGGGCCAATGGGGCGCAACTAGCAGACTTAGATGATCCTCTACCCTGGCTCCGCACAATACCCGAGAAGGCTCACTGGGGGGGGGGGATGTACTCCCAAGCGGGCAATGGGAGGTGTGCAGGGGGCCGAATAAGACCACCTGTGGCTGCCTGCACTGCTTCCAATTAGTTAGACCTCGGGGATGGAGTCGCCAACTTCCGTGGAGCGACCTGTCGAGAGAGCACGTCGGCTGAGTGATCGAGATCGTCAGGGATATGAATGGCCCATCGGGAAACACCACCTACTGCTGATTCCAGAGGAGGAGGTGTCTGGCGAGTTGCCACCTGACGGTTGACGTACGCTAGGGCAGCCATGCTATTGCAGTCACGGCTGGTTGTGTCCTCAGGGACGCCTGCTTCCCGCTCCACAGAATCTTCCGTGTTATAGTGGTACCAAAATAGTTACAATGTGCAAATGTCATGGGCTTTACAGGAGGTGCAGTACATTTACATTTAGTCATTTAGCAGACGCTTTTATCCAAAGCAACTTACAAAGAGTTCGGGGACTAATAAGCGAAATGTCATACAAAGAGCAATAGTACAATAGGTGCTAATACAAAGTTACTAGTTTCAACAAAAGCTAGACCACTACCTGTTGAAAGTTTTTTTTTTCGTTTTTTTTCTCATTTGTCTGTCAAGTATTTGCTGAAGAGATGTGTTTTAAGTAATATTTTGATGGTTGTGAGAGATGTGGTTGACCGGACCGCATTGGGAAGAATGTTCCACCAGGAAAGAGTTGTGAAGGAGAATGAGCGGGAAAGGGATTTAGTGCCCTTATGAGAAGGCATTACAAGGTGCCGCTCGTTTGCTGAACGCAGGGTTCTTGATGGGGTGTAGGAGTGTAGTAGGGTGTGAAAGTATGCCTGCGCAGATCCAGTAATTGTCCTGAATGCAAAAGTGACTTGAATTTGATCCGGGCTTCACCCGGTAGCCAGTGGAAAGAGAAAAGGGGTGTCACATGAGCCCCGAGGCGTGCTGCTGCATTTTGAACCAGCTGAAGTGGTTTGACAGCCTTTGCAGGAAGACCAGCAAAGAGAGCATTGCAGTAGTCCAACCTTGAGATGACCAGGGCCTGGAGAAGGAGTTGTGCCGCATGTTCAGTGAGGTAGGGTCTAACCTTGCGAGTGTTAAATAAGGCATATCTGCATGATCGCATTGTCTTTGCAATGTGATCATTGAAGGACAGCCGTTCATCAAATATGACTCCAAGGTTCCTGGCTGATTCGGAGGGAGTGATAGTGGACTTGCCAAGCTGGATGGTGAGATTGTGTTGAACGGTGGAGTGTGCCGGAAACATGAGAAGTTCTGTCTTGGCCAGGTTAAGCTGCAGGTGATGCTCTTTCATCCAAGCTGAGATGTCATCTAGGCAGGCTCTTATGCGAGCTGCTACAGTGGTATCGTCTGGGTGAAACGAGATGTAGATCTGGGTGTCATCAGCATTTTTTTTTTTTAGACCAAGATGGCGGCGCGTGAACATCGCGAGGCTCAGCGTCTCTCCAGTTTTAGCATTTATATAGTGTATTTCTTGCTCATCTCGGGTCTGTTCGTCCAGAACAGTTGTGCATTTACATCGTACACCTGGCAGGTGCTTTTGGATATCCGTTTACACATTCAACTCATCCCTGAGATCGTCAGAACAACCGATGCAACGCACCCTACACGGCCAGGCGGAAGTGCTCGTCGGCGGCGTCGAGATCGTAAACAAAGGCGGGGGAAGCGCGGAGGTCTAGGAGCTAGGCTAAAGCTAACACCACACCGGCGCTCTTTACCCAGCATTTTCCTTGCTTATGTTCGATCATTAGTGAACAAAATGGATGAGATTCGACTCCGCATCATCAACAGCAAAAGACTTTTGAACTGCAAGTCATAATCTTCACGGAAACATGGCTACACAGCGGCATACCGGACAACGCTATTGAGTAAGCGGGCTACAACACACACCGGGCGGATAGAACGGCAGAGGAATCCGGTAAGACAAGAGGAGGTGGATTGTGCATTTACATCAACAAAGCTTGGTGCACGAACTCTGTTATTGTCGGGAGACACTGCTCGGTTAACCTTGAGTTTCTCATGGTTAAATGTAGACCGTTTTATCTGCCACGGGAATTCACACCATTATAACGGCAGCTTATATTCCACCGGATGCTGATGCCAAGCTTGCTATGAAAGAACTTCATGCAGCCATCAGTAAACAACAGACTACTCACCCGGAGGCTGCATTTATTGTTGCAGGAGATTTTAATCACTCAAACTTAAAGACAGTGCTCCCTAAATTTCATCAGCATGTTTCCTGCCACACAAGAGGAAACAAAACTTTGGATCACGTCTACACAAACATGGCTGAAGCTTACGCCGCGACCCCCCTCCCCCACCTGGGTCAATCTGATCACCTTTCTTTGTTCCTCACCCTCAAGTTCATTAATCTCATTAATTGTGTGAAACCATCAGTGAAGACCATCAAGGTGTGGCCTGCGGGGGCAGACTTTTCACTCCAGGAAAGGTTTCTACACACAGACTGGAGTATGTTTGCTTCTCAGGCCACCAGTGGCTCTCACACGGACATCGACAGTTACACCTCCTCTGTATTGGACTACATAAATTCCACCATTGATAGTGTCACAACCCAGAAGCAGATCACCACGTACCCTAATCATAAGCCATGGATGAACAAGGAAGTGCGCCTCCTGTTGAAAGCACGCAAAACACTGCCTTCCGATCGGATGATGCACAGGCCTATAGTACTTCTAGGGCGAATCTGAAGAGGGACAACAAAAAGGCCAAGCGCTGCTACAAGCTGAAACTAGAGGAGCATTTTTTCCCATTCTGACCCTCGACGCATGTGGCAGGGCATCCAGGCCATCAGTGACTACAAACCCAAACACTCCACCCTCATAGCCACAGATGCCGTCTTCCTGAACGAGCTTAATGACTTTTATGCTCGCTTTGAGAGAGACAATAAGGAAACAGCTACCAAGCTCATACCCTCTGCTGACCACCCAATCATCACACTTAACTCCACTGATGTTCACACTGCACTAAGCCGGATCAACGCGCGCAAGGCTGCTGGCCCAGACGGCATCCCTGGTCGTGTACTCAAGGCATGTGCGGAGCAGCTCGCTGGGGTCTTCACGGACATCTTCAACCTGTCCCTCGCCCAAGCAGTGGTTTCACCATGTCTTAAATCCACCTCCATTGTGCCCATCCCAAAACATTTGAACCCGACATGCCTTAACGACTACCTCCTGTAGCACTCACACCCATTGTTATGAAGTGCTTTGAGCGGCTGGTCCTGGCAAACCTAAAGGTCTCCCTACCACCCACACTGGACCCATACCAATTTGCCTATCGCAACAATAGGAGCACGGATGATGCAGTGTCCATGGCGCTGCACTCTGTGCTCACACATCTGGACAATAAGGACACTTATGCACGCATGTTGTTTGTAGACTTCAGCTCTGTTTTCAATACCGTCAACCCTTCCAAGCTAATCATCAATTATGGACTTCCTGATTAAGTTAGGTTAGGCCACATCTGCTCCACCACCACCACCCTCAACACTGGTGTACCACAGGGCTGCATACTGAGCCCCTTTCTCTACTCCCTTTTCACACTCGACTGCAGGCCTGTGAACGGATCTAACTCCTTCATCAAGTTTGCAGACGATACAACGGTGATTGGACTCATCAGCAACAACGATGAGACTGCATACAGGGAGGAGGTCCGGCACCTGGCCACATGGTGCTCAGACAACAACCTGCTCCTTAACACCTCCAAGACAAAGGAGATCATCGTGGACTTCAGGAAGGCGAAATGAGGCACACATGACCCGATCCACATTAATGGGATGGCTGTTGAACGTGTTTCCAGTTTTAAGTTCCTGGGGACTCATATTTCGGAGGACCTGTCCTGGACCACCAACACCTCATGCCTGGTCAAGAAGGCTCACCAGCGTCTGTTCTCTCTGAGGACACTGAAGAAGAACCAACTGTCTTCAACTATCCTGGTGAACTTCTATCGCTGCACGATAGAGAGCATCCTGACCAACTGTGTCACAGTCTGGTACGGGATCTGTTCTGTTGCTGAGCGCAAGGCACTGCAGCGGGTGGTGAAAACAGCCCAGCTTATCACAGGGACTACACTTTCTCCCATTGAGGACATCCAGAAGAAACGCTGTCTGCGTCGAGCTCGCAGCATTCTCAAGGACTCCTCTCACCCCGCTCATAGACTGTTTACTCTCCTGCCTTCCGGTAGGCGCTTCCGGTGCCTCCGGACAAGAACCAGCAGACTAAGAAACAGCTTTTTTCCCAGAGCTGTTTCATTATTGAACTCTGCCCCCCACTGATTCCACTACCTCTCTTACCTTGAACTCCAAGCTGCTATAACATTGTTTACATTGCACTACAGGGCTGCATGCATGACTGAACTGTACACACTCCATATTCTTTTATGTAATGTAATTTCCTGTAGCTCAGTGGTAAGAGCATTGCATTAACAACACAAGGTTCTGGGTTCGATCCCAGGGTATTGCAGATACCTATTTAACATGTATAGGATAATGCAATGTAAGTCGCTTTGGATAAAAGTGTCTGCCAAATGCCGTAAATTAAAAAAAAAGTCATTTAGCAGACGCTTTTATCCAAAGCAACTTACACAGAGTTCAGGGAGTAATAAGCATTATGTCATACAAAGAGCAATAGCACAATAGGTGCTTATACAAAGTTACTAGTTTCAACGAAAGCTAGACCACTACATGTTGAGAGTAAAGGGTTAGTGTAAGTTTTTTTTTCATTTGTCAGTCAGGTATTCGCCAAAGAGCCGTGTTTTAAGTAGTTTTTTGAAGGTTGTGCATTGGATAGAATGTTCCACCAGGAAGGAGTTGTTGTACATCATGTATACATCATGTGTATGTCGCTCTTCCTTTTATGCTCCCGGAGCTCCTCCGTGAGAGATGCGAAACCGGTGCAACTCGCAGCTGAGGGGTACCCACGAGACTGTGCACTGCAGCGGGTGGTGAAAACAGCCCAGCTTATCACAGGGACTACACTTTCTCCCATTGAGGACATCCAGAAGAAACGCTGTCTGCGTCGAGCTCGCAGCATTCTCAAGGACTCCTCTCACCCCGCTCATAGACTGTTTACTCTCCTGCCTTCCGGTAGGCGCTTCCGGTGCCTCCGGACAAGAACCAGCAGACTAAGAAACAGCTTTTTTCCCAGAGCTGTTTCATTATTGAACTCTGCCCCCCACTGATTCCACTACCTCTCTTACCTTGAACTCCAAGCTGCTATAACATTGTTTACATTGCACTACAGGGCTGCATGCATGACTGAACTGTACACACTCCATATTCTTTTATGTAATGTAATTTCCTGTAGCTCAGTGGTAAGAGCATTGCATTAACAACACAAGGTTCTGGGTTCGATCCCAGGGTATTGCAGATACCTATTTAACATGTATAGGATAATGCAATGTAAGTCGCTTTGGATAAAAGTGTCTGCCAAATGCCGTAAATTAAAAAAAAAGTCATTTAGCAGACGCTTTTATCCAAAGCAACTTACACAGAGTTCAGGGAGTAATAAGCATTATGTCATACAAAGAGCAATAGCACAATAGGTGCTTATACAAAGTTACTAGTTTCAACGAAAGCTAGACCACTACATGTTGAGAGTAAAGGGTTAGTGTAAGTTTTTTTTTCATTTGTCAGTCAGGTATTCGCCAAAGAGCCGTGTTTTAAGTAGTTTTTTGAAGGTTGTGCATTGGATAGAATGTTCCACCAGGAAGGAGTTGTTGTACATCATGTATACATCATGTGTATGTCGCTCTTCCTTTTATGCTCCCGGAGCTCCTCCGTGAGAGATGCGAAACCGGTGCAACTCGCAGCTGAGGGGTACCCACGAGACTGTGCACTACTCCCCCCCCATTGTCGGCCAACTTAGCACCTTGGGGTATGTACAGGTGAGAGAAAAGGAACCGGAAGCACAAGGAGCGACAGTGACGAGAGAGGGGAAGGAGAATAAACAATGAGGCACGGTCCTCAGCCAGCCGAGAAGCTCTTCCTCGCATGTCAGCCAACTCAGTGATGTGTAACATAAGCCACTCCTCGAATAGAACGGAAACATATCTTGGGCCCTCGGCCCACTGCCTGGATACACAGAGAATGATTTTCATTTCACACCACACATGTTTTCTTGCAAACTGCCCTCGGACCCTGTTTTAACCCCATGGGTGGATGGGGGAGAACTTTTCGGTGGGGCACTGGGGGAACGGGTGCCAACTTCACTTGAAAACTGGTTGAGAGAGAGCTTTCTTTGAACAATTCTCAAGTTCAATGCCTTCTCTTACCAGGAGGGGGATAAATTGTTCTCTTTGTAGGATAACACCAGATACTCCTTGAGTGCTTATGCTCATCCTTTCGTCCTGACCCGAACTACAGGTTAGGTAGCACGCAGCTTCTTCCCTCCCTGAGGGTTTGCCGGCCTTTGACTAGCTGCAGGGAAGGACAGCTTTACCTTCGACTGAGCTGGTTTCGGCTGTGGCTCAGTCATTTGATGCTGAGCAGGTCTGGGACCCATAAACACTGGATGAGTGCTTCTCTGTACGTGCAACTAGAGGTGGCCTTGTGGTGGACTTTCAAGGGAGGCTCAAGTTGAGATTGCAGATCTCTTCCCAGAGAGCTGGGTTAGGTGACCCAGAGTCCATTTGTTTCCCCATATCCTCCATAATTTCTGCCTGATAAGCTGTGAAGCCAGAGGCAGAAGAATGGTAGATCTTCTGAAAAAACAAGGCCGCTAAACGCTCAGTGTGTCCTTGCAGTGAGGCAGAAGACAAAGCTGCTTTGTGGGTGGGGTTAAGGTGATTCGGTGGGGTTAAGGTGACGGCTCCATCGGAGGGGGATTCGACAAGCCGCGAAAATACTTTTACAGGTACTCTGTTGGAAAATGGCTTACCCCAGAAATGTTTCATTTTTTAAACTCACACTGGGGCGTGAGTTGCTTAATGGCCGAGGTGCGTGACAGCAGCCTCTTCCCATCGTACAGATCTCTCTCCTCTCCTTGATCCGCCTGCTGTGAAGGCCAGTCAATGAAGAGTTTTGCCGCTGCCCTCCAGCACACTTCGAGCAGGTCGAACTCCACCTGGGTTGGGGAAAGGGACTCATTGCTTAATGTGCTGCCTAGCCAGGAGGGAGTTGACAGGAGAATTGAGTTGTCTTCATCCTCCTCTCCTTCCTCCAAAAGACGAGCGATCGCTTCGTCATTGTAATCCTCCTCCTCTCTGTCATCTGTTAAAGACCCGAAGATAGGAGGCAGCTCAGGGGAGACTTTTTCCATAAGATAGCACCAGCTGCTTGACACAGGGGGCTGAATTGTCTCCTCTGCGGGCAGCGCTGAATGGCAGGGGTCGTCTATATAAGTGGCCGCCACACACACTCGTCTCTCTGACACCCTTGGTGGGAAGAGAGAACAGTGAGGACAGCACTAGATGTAAGTGAGTGTAAACACTCACGTGTTTCACACCCTGACATACAACGCAGAGAGAATGAGAGTCTCTGCCGGAAATCATAGATCCACAAGGGCATGGACACGAAGTAGCTTACACCACAACGTGCCATTTAGCTATAAAACCGTTTTAACCAGTAAAGATAGCTGCGTTCAGGGACGTACCATGACGGCTAGTCTAATAGCAGTTAAACAGCTTTTTCCAAATGAAAATTTCAGAATTATTTCATTTTCACAATTCATTTTTATTTGCTGATCGTGTCGTAATGCCCCAGCACGACACAGACTGGGGCACTCTGCAGCAGGGCGAGAAGAGGCACCACTTATAGCGACAGTCGCCTAGTGCTCTTTCCCTAATCACACTTTTTTTGGTTCCACAAAGAACCATTCAAAGGTTTTTTAAAGAACCATCTCTCCCTTTTTTCAATCCGAAGAAATATAGCTTCAGCGCAAGTTCTGCCAGGAAGACTCAATCTTGCATCATCCACTACCAATCAACACCTAACCAATCACCTCCCAACATGGAAAATAAAAGATCGCCACTTAACCCTTTCTACGTACGCAGTCGAAGCAACAGTGATTCGCCGTAATCCAGCAGTTACGACTCGCAGACTTCGTTATGTCACAGAACGCCTTTTGTGAATATACCGATTCCGACGAGGAATTCGACTCCTGCCAACGTGAGGCGTAGCTCAAGAATCCAATGTCATGATTCTCCATGTGCTCAGTGGCCGTCAGAACTGATATTCAGCAAACTAGAGGCAGCAGGCATTCCAGCCGACCCCGATCTTTCCAGGGATGATCTGCTCGCACTGGCCTTCAATGCCCTGGGCGCCCCTCCCGCAATGGCCGACGTACCTCCGGTAGGAAGCGAACTGGCAAATCCTCTCCTCCTCATTAATCCAAAAAGTGCCAGCAGCCCACAAGGATCTACTCTCCTCCGCAGGCATCCTGCGATGCCAACGATCATCTGCTTCAGGTTGTTCGATCTCTGTCCGCCACCGTTCAAGGGCTACAAACAAAAATGGTGTATTTCGAGACAGCGCTCAGCAACCCAGGATCTAACATCAGGATGCGCTCCGCACCATCGACTGACCATCTCATCCCCGGTATACACTATCAACCAAGCACGCCGTCAATGTCTACCCTCGTAGCTACTCCAACTATCATCAAGACACCCTTCCAGGACGCAACTGCTCCGTCGGCGGCAGCATATTTTACCCTCGTCACCGCCACCCCAGCCAAAGCTTTCGGCAGGCGATTCGTCCCACTGGCTGCAGCCACGGTATCTCCCGTACTAAGGAATAACATCATCCAAGGTAAGGGCATTAACTTGGCTCTACTCCTAGTCCCCTCACCTGCGGCCGACAGGAAAGTGGTTGATTGCGGTGACGTGGCAGTCTTTCTCCGGACATCCGATCCCAGACTCCAACGTTACCTGTCGTTCGGCGAATTCGTGATTGCTTTTGGAATTTACTGCGACATACTCTGACAAGTTTACCCAGATAGGAGGGAGGATATTTATTTAGGAACGATGGCATATTTCAGCCAATGCTACGGGGGTACACTGTTCTACGAATACCACGCATCTTTCTCTGCTAAATCCACATCTTTCATCTCACTTTTTAACTCTAGAATCGACTGGTCCATCGAGATACAGAACTGCTCGTTCGCCACTTTGGCGGCCACATGACACTTGCATGCTCCATTTGCAGTTTTGCCCTAAAACAACCGCTAGTCCAGATTCACCCATTGTTCTCGGTGCTGGAAATGTAAGAAAGCGTTCAGACGCTAGGGGTCGGGACATCAAAACTTTTAACGGCACTTCTATTTGCAATAATTTTAATGAATCTGTGTGTTCTTTTCCCTAATGCAAATTCGTTCACGTATGTAGCTTTTGCAAAGACCCACACCCGAAATCCGTCTGCCCTAGGAGATTCAGGCTGGCTATCCTAGAGGAAGCCGCCGATCGGAAGAGAAAGTTCTGATCAACCTTGTATCTACTCCCATTAACGTCCCAATCCTCTCAAACAACCTCTCGACACACCCGATAGATGTTTCATAGATTATTTGTTAACCGGCTTATCTCAAGGGTTCCGGGTCGGTATCACGTCACAACTCACAGCTTCCTTTGTGGCGAAAAATCTACAATCAGCCATGTCAGAACCTGCAATCGTCTCATCCATGTTGGAGAACGAAGTCAATAAAGGTTATGTAACCGGCCCGTTTGACTCCCCTCCTTATTCCTTGTTTCGCATTAACTCAATCGGCATTGCCACTAGAAAATATTCAGGTAAAAAACGCCTCATCTTCGACATGTCTTCTCCCCACTCCAGCACGACCGCAAGCGCTAACGAATGCATCCCTTTAGAACCCTTTTCACTGCATTAGGCATCTGTCAATAACGCTATCAGACTAAAAAAGCTAGCCGGACCCGGGGCTTCGCAGGCCAAAGCCGACATCAAAGACGCCTTCAAAATCATACCTCTACACCCTGCGGACCGCCACCTATTTGGTGTAAAATGGGAGTCTAAATTTTATTTTGCTGCGAGACTCACATTCGGTTGCAGAAGCAACCCTCACATCTTTAATTGTCTCTCCGAAGCGCTGTGTTGGATCCTACTTACTTTTATAAACTGCCCTTAATCCTACACCTGCTCGACAATATTTTACTTATCGATTTTCCCAATTCCCAAACGTCCACCCTCAACATACTCAGCCAAATCTTCGACGACGTCGGCGTTCCCCTGTCCACTGAGAAAACACAGGGCCAATCGAAGCTTTAACATTTTTAGGCCTTCATCTCGATTCGGTCAAAATGCAAACTTCCCTTTCTCGCGATAAACTCATTAGAATCAGGTCTTTCACAGAAGAGTTTTCATCACGCAGCGCAGCTTCTAAACGAGATATGCTTTCCCTCCTAGGCCACTTAAACTTTGCCACAAGCATAATTCCCCAAGGCCGGTCATTTATCTCATGCATGCTTACCCTGACCCATTCGGTGGCGGAACTAAGCGATACGATCTCGCTAGACGAAGGAAGCCGTTCCGACCTCAGATTTTGGTCCTACCTACTTAATAACTGGTACGGACAAACTTTTTTATAACAACGCTTCAGAATCACCGCTCGACCCGAAATTGTTTACCGACGCCACCCCCTCCATCGGCTCCGGGGGATTTTTCCAAGGCCATTGGTTCGCAGAGAAGTGGCCACACGTTTTCCCCAAACCCGCTTCCAGGTTCGCTTTGTCCGCTCTACACAAGATCTATCCAATAGCGGTTGCTAGATCGGAGTGGTCTCGTGAGCGCATCACCCTGTTCTGCGACAACGAGGCAACAGTTGCCATTATTAACAAAGGGAGATCTCACTGCCAGACGATAATGCCATTCGAAATGCCAGTCATTTCTCCATAATTTCACAATCACAGCCAGACACATTCCGGGCCATGCTATCGCTGATGCTCTTTCTCGTCTGCAGGCATTCAGACGACTCTGCCCTTCAGCAGACCAGGACCCATTGCCCTGCCCCGATCTAGAGGAGATAAAGCTGGATTAGATTATATCCGACAATCAGTCGGACGCTAAAGGCACGTCCCCGTCGAGATTTAAGTCATACACTTCCGCCTGGTCCGAGTTTAACATGTTCTGCTTCTCCTTCAAAATTCCGCTATTCCCCATCTCGATCTCGTCAGTCTGCTCCTTCCTCGTCCATAATTATGAGAACCGTAACCAGACAATATCTTCTATCCATAGAGTACTGGCAGGAATTCCAATTTTACGTTAGGTATTATAATAACGATTATCCGAGCCTCTTCACCAATCCCTCAGTGCGTATGTTGCTCAAAGGCTCGACCCATTTGTCGTGCAGTCATCCAGATAGACGCAAGCCTATCACATTATCTATATTGCACAGACGTATTGATTCACTCCGCGGCAGGCTTTTTACTGCTTACGTAAACGCACTGCTGGAGGCCATGTTCCTCTCAGCTTTCTATGGCTTCATGCGCCCGGGGGAATTCATGCCAGACTCAATGAATGAAAAATTTCGACCCAATGCAAGGCCTTTCGTTTTCCGACATCCAGTTTACCTTGGAAGCCTTCTCAATCACCCTTATACACACTAAATCTGACATGAAGCGAGCCGACGCCACGATACTTTTTCCAAAAAACATCAACTGCTTCTGTCCATTCACTTCTATTACACTCTATCTGAAAGTCCGTCCAAAAAACCCTCCCCACTTTCCACTTTTTACTCTACCTAACGGCGCGCCAGTCACTTAGGCCTGGTTCAGAACCAAACTAGCTGCGGCCTCAAAAGCATGCAATCTCTCGCCCCTCCTGTACACTGGACACTCCTTTAGGATCGGAGCAGCCACTACCGGTGCTGAACACAGAATTCCAATGGAAACCATTAAACGGATGGGCAGATGGTAGTTGTCTGCTTTCGAGTCCTACATAAGACTGGACTCCTCTACCATCACGGCAGCTCAACGAGCTCTATCCGGCCAAGATTCAGGTAATTCATGCATTTACTGGTGGTGGTGTTTCGTTTCCTCAGTCACCGAGGCCCATCGGGGCCTTGTCTCATTGTCGTGCCCCATAGGGGCTTTCTGTCACTGGGGCCTATCGGGCCTCGTTAGCGGCATGACCTATCGGGGCCCCGTCTCAGCGTAGCTTAAGGCTCGGTGACCGTTATTCGGTCATATCAATTAAAATTTGCCAATTCTAAATCTTGTCTACAGGAACTGTTAGAGACTTTAACCAGCGGGTGAGTAGAAATCTCTTTTCATTCTTGGGGGTAGGCCCCGCTCCAGAGGTAAGCCTACGACCATTCTTAGTGGTTGGCTATGCCCCCGCCTTCATCTTAAGGCGGGAAGTGGAGGACTTCTTGGCCCTCTGGATGCGAGCCACGGACAGGGCCTACTCCAAAGAAACTCAATAACCATATTTACCATAACCATATATTCTGTTTACCAGCTGTTTATTAAATGTTCAATACTCTACATTTTGCCTGCCGAGTCTTTCTGGTAGAAATATAGCTTCAGCGCAAGTTCTGCCGGGAAGACTCAATCTTGCATCATCCACTACCAATCAACACCTAACCAATCACCTCCCAAATAGGAACATAAAAGCTCACCACTTACCACTTTCTACGTCCGCAGTCGAAGCAACAGTGATTCGCCCCATCCTCCCCACCACCTCCAGGAGGTCCCTGTCCATATAACCCCAAGGGGGGTTAGCTACGCCCCCACCTTCATCTTAAGGCGGGAAGTGGAGGACTTCTTGGCCCTCTGGATGCGAGCCACGGACAGGGCCTACTCCAAAGAATCTCAATAACCACATTTACCATAACCATATATTCTGTTTACCAGCTGTTTAATAAATGTTCAATAATCTTAATTTTGCATCCTGAGTCTCTCTGGTAGAACCTATTTTCGCCACAAAAAAACTTTGTGAAAAAGAAAGCTTCTTCAGATGTTAAAGGTTCTTTAACCATTTAGACCAAAAAGTTTCTTCTATGGCACTGTGAGCGACCTTTATTTTTAAGAGAGTATAATGCACGTAAACACATACAGTATCTGTATATATAATTTCTTTCAGTAGATTTGTTGGTATAGGTTCTAGCATGCATGTAGTTGATTTAGATGATCTAATGATTTTAGATAGTTCATCGTGATCTATGGTAGAAAATAATCGCAATTTCTTCTTAGGGACGCTGTAGCTAGTTGTTTCTTCAGCGGGATCCCTTTCTGTCGGTCTCTCGAGGTTGTGTCGAGACTGACAGAATGGGGTTTGACTTGAGAACCTATCATCTCCGATTCTACTATGAAGAGACCAATGAACTTGGCGAATGGGACATCAGGCCAGACTGCATTCATTCACCTTTTTGTTCTTCGGAACCTGCAAGGCTTATGCTGAGCGATCTTCGATTCTTCCTACTGGATCTACGAGGCAGAGCAGTGGAACTCTGCTTTTCAATAGCTGGTCGGAGGTGTCTTAAAAGAGCATATTTCTAAAAGAGCAAATTCTCGCCTGACAGTCCCATAGCGGATCCACACCACGGCGTGAAGAGGATGAGATTTCGGGCGCAACATCAGGTGGCGATTTCCTGACACCAGACGCTGAGGACTCCCTGCAGCTCCCGGCTATGGCCGTTCGAGCCCAGGATGAGCTCGACGTGGAGATGTCATGCGTGCTTGCCCAGACCCCTGTGAGTATCAGGTGGCAGTAAAGTGCACTGCCTTCCCAGCAGTTCACGGCCGGTGCAACGGGCACGCAGTATCGGGTCGCTGGACGGGCCACCGCCTGCGCTGGCATTCAATTGCCAAGAGTTGTTAGCTGTTCTACTTGCGCCCCTGGTCAGGTCGGACAGCCCTAGTGCACAGCTGGCCGCGGGACAAGCGGAAGTACGCCTTCCCCCCCAGTGAGCCTCATTTCACAGGTCCTGTGCCCATGGGGCAGCATGACCTGGTCATTAGGTTCCTGAGGGGCGCGAGAAGGCTGAATCCAGCATGTCTCTAACACGGCGCGAGAAGGCTGAATCCAGCCTGAATCCAGCCTCTCACCTCTGTTCCCTCTTGGGACCTCAATGTGGTCCTGGCGGGCCTTCAGAGGCCCCCCTTCGAGCCCCTAGGAGGCCGCTTTTTCTCACCTCTCGATGAAAGATGGTCCTCCTGCTGGCGCTCGCTTCCATCAAGAGGGTAGGGGACCTACAAACATTTTCCGTATCCCCGGATTGCCTTAAATTTGGGCCCGGTAACTTTCACGTGATCCTGAGACCCCGGCCTGGCTACGTGCCCAAAGTTCCCACCACTCCCTTTCGGGACCAGGTGGTGAACTTGCAGGCGCTCCCCACTACGGAGGAAGACTCAACCCTGTCCGTGTTTATCCGGTACGCGCGTTGTGCCTCTACCTAAACCGCAGGCAGAGCTTCAGAGCTCTGAGCATCGGCACTGGCTCAGCCCGAGTCTTGCATGGTGCCAGCACGTGAGACCGGCGGCCGGTAGGGCCTGCGAAAGCTCCTTCCCCCCCTTCCGGGCGGGTCAGTGCGCTAATTCAGCCTCACTTCTTTCCCCTCGGGCAAAGAACAGGCATTCCATCCATCACTAAGCACTCCATGGCGGCGGACTGTGTGGAGCAGCCCTGCCTCCTATGGCCGGGTATCAGCTGAGTTATCACATAGCTCTAACCAGACCTAGTGCCCCACACGTAGTAACCCCCCAACAGAGTGGTTCCGTCTGACGTTTTCCTCATGAGATGGTCCCCCTCGTGGTGACCCATGACCTCCTCCTTAGTCCACGCTTACCTCCCATGAGTTCTTCCCTACGGGCAAGACCATGTTGGTGTCTACACTATATTCCTCCCTGCGGCGGGAAGTGGTCTCCGTAGCGGACCAGGCTGCCCCCGCTCTTCACACCTTGGCCGTCCTGCAGGTCCATCAGTGAAAGAGTTACACGAGGGAAGACCGACCCAATGGTAATGCAGGCCCTGGGTCAAACGATGTCCAGAATTGTGGTCCAGGAGAGGCACTTCTGGCTCAACCTTTCTCGATGCTCCCATCTCACAGGGTGGGCTGTTTGGTCAGCTAGGCCACTGCCTTCGTCGTCATCCCTGGTTCCGGCGCCCCCTCCTCGGGTGGGCCCCTGGAGGAAGATGTCAAGGAATGGTCCGCCGTCTCATCAGCAGCCGCCGCGGCGGAAACACAAGCGTTCCTGATGAGACGAACCCAAGGAGAACGAGATTGGGCCCAACCCCAGCCATTCCATCCCTGCCGGGTCGGACTGGGATGGTTCCTGGAAAAACCCCCCTGCGGGGGTGATGAAGCCGATCGTACCTCTAGTCCCCCTGTTTCGGTCTTTGGGTGTTTGGTAGCACCAGACGTCACGGTGGCTACAGAATTCGATCCGTCTCGGCTATGCGATCCAATTCGCCTCCGCCCAGGTTTTGGGGCATCCTCTTCACCTCAGTCAAAGGCAGAGATGCCACCCTCCTGGCGAAGGAAGCGATGCAAATTAGAAGGCGTGGCCCAAATACTGGAGGATGAGTTTGAAATGGCTGGTGCGCAGAGGCACCTTATGGATAGCAGAGGGAGCTCCCAGTATGAGGCGCCATATAGGGTTTAAATCAAACTGCGCTTATGAATACATATATAAAAGCGTGCATACACACATACACATTGCTCACATATACATGTAAAGTATTGGATGGTAAAGCAAACACATATGAAAAACATATGCGCACTAATGTGAAATCCATACCAATACATATTATGTTAGTCATGCATGCATGCATGTACACTTTTTTTAAGCATACATCAGGGGCGTTTCCTCCGAGGAGGCAAGGGAGGGAGTGCCTCCCCTCCCCCTCGAAAATAATCGAACGAGAATATTATTAACAATTCAGAAATAAAATAGGACAGCGGATATAACGTATTTAGCTAAATATGAGATAAATCAGCGTGTACAACAGTGTGAAACAGCGACCCCGCTCGAAAGAATTCCAAAGGGAGGCAGCGTTTCTCTTGCCTCCTCTTAGCTCATTGACTTTACATATACCCGCTAAAGCGTGCTCTGAGTTTGAGTGGGGGTAATTGAAAAGAATGGAGAAAAGTCACGTGAGAGGAGGCAATGCCTCCAACGGGCTATGATTGGATTAACTCATCAGCGAGATCCCGCCTTCCTGCTCGTCTTCGTCATTCATTTTAAACTGCGGGCGCTAAATTAGATTGAACATTAATTAAATTGTTTTATTAGTTGTATTAATCGGAGTTTAGGATTCGTGTCGCAGATGGCGGAGGCAGAGGAGTTATCGATTGTTGACAGAATATTACGTGGTTCAGATTTGTTCAAAAACTTTTGCTTGTGATCAGGCTTGCTCAGGATAGCAGCAAGGCTAAAGTAAGTCACATCTATTTGATTTGATCTCTTAAATGCTTTGAGTATTTCTGGGACTGCTAATAATTAAATTGGTGGTATTGGTAATGATGTTATTCTTATATAGGAAATCCCAAATGTTCCAGAAAAAGATGAAGGTGGTGTTGATGTACCTTTTCCCAAAGCAGGGAAAATAAAAAACAAAAAAAATCAGAAGTACATACTGTAATGAACTTGTAGTAATTAAAAGGCATTTTTCACACATAAACACTGAAATGACACTGGTTTTCTGACAATCGCACTTGTTAATAGTGCAGAGATGAACAAAAATTACATGGGTAGAAATCTGCCTCCTCATTTTTTAAGTCCACCGCACACCACTGGCATACATATAAACTCGATGCGTGCAAACAAAGCTAAATACAAACTCTGCGTACACATACACCTATAAAACACTCGCACATACATACAAACTCTGCGTACACACACATCTATAAAACACTCAATGAGTGCAAACACACCTATACAACACTCGCACATACATATAAACTCTGCACACAAACACGTCTATAAAACTCTTGCACATACCTACAAAATATAATGACTTGCATGCAGTGATTGCATATGTAGATGTGCGTTAACTTTTCAGTGTAAACGGATCCTGCTGTATCCATGTAAGGCACTGTAAAACGCTATTAAAGAAATCGGCTATATCATCTTCATTGCAACTTGTAAGTAAGCTGGCCGCGGGACAATCGGAAGTACGCCTTCCCCCCCCCAGTGAGCCTCATTGCACAGGTCCTGTGCCCATGGGGCAGCATGACCTGGTCATTAGGTTCCTGAGGGGCGCGAGAAGGTTGAATCCACCCCGTCTGCGTTCCGTACCCTCTTGGGACCTTAATGTGGTCCTGGCGGGACGCCGCTCTTTCTCATCTCTCGATGAAGATGGCTCTCCTAGTGGCGCTCGCTTCCATCAAGAGGGTAGGGGCTACAGGCATTCTCACGTTATCCTGAGACCCCGGCCCGGCTACGTGCCCAAAGTTCCCACCACTCCTTTTCGGGACCAGGTTGTAAACCTGCAGGTGCTCCCCACTGGGGAGGAAGACACAACCCCCTCCCATGCGCCTCTACTTGGACCACACGCAGAGCCGCAGGAGCTCTGAGCAGCTCTTTGTCTGTTTTGGAGGTCAGCAGAAGGGGAGGGCTGTCTCCTGTGTAGAAGCCATGTTTGATATATTACCATTTGATTACCACATAGTTTAACTATAAACATTAACTGTTGCTACTATAATGAAACTATGGTATGTTAATATATTATACAAGTATCCATATAATACAATTCACATTATAAGCATTAATTATAATTAATTATTGTTTTTATTTCAGCAGAATACTTCAACTATAGTTACTTCAGTAAAAAACATTATTAGTTTTCAAACGGATTTAAATGATATAGCAGCAGATCTGAAGTTAACACGCACGCACTTCCTTGAATGTGATTTCATGAAATGAAAACTTAACATTTTCCATCTTTTCTGAAATGTAGCTCAACTTGAATGTGATGATTATTTACCCTGTTATGCCGATTATTTTCATGATAATGTCTTATATGATCTTTGATTGATCGTTGCCCTCTTTCTAAGCAATGCATCACACATTGAACCCACAGATGATTACACCACACTTTAACACGTGCCTTTTCTCGTCTTTTATTGTTCTATTGTTCTGAGTGCTTTAGCTGTGTAGTAGCGCCGAAAAAGCCGGATAAATTGTGCACATAGGAAATCCCGCTGCATAAAAAAACTACTTTCTACTTTTGGACCTTTTTATAAATATAGTGTAGTAAAAAGTATGATATTTGTCTTTCAAATGTAGTTAAGTTAAAGTACTGACAAAGACCTTTTTTCTCGGCCCTTTTGTAAGGTTGCCATTAAAAACAGTCTATCTACTGAGCCTTCTCAGTTATTGCACAAACTTAAAATACAAAGGTTTCCAGAATAAGCATTTAAAAACAAAGAGTAAATTAAACACAGAGATTAATTGTATTTAGATTTGATTCCTGCTTGATTATACATTCAATACATTAGAAATTTAGCAATGTGCTTGTATTTGGATTGCTATACTTAATGGAGCTATTTAAAAATGACATTAAAATGCACACAAACCTACAACCTTTTTCATTCAAACTAAAAGGGTGTACTTTTTAAAACAAAAATAATGAAAGTTTACTTTCAAACTATGCCAACCAGTGACATAATCTCAACATAATTCTCTTTTGGTCTGTGAATACCAGTTCTTATTTTGTTGATTGCTCTGCAGTAATGTGTCACTGTAAAAAAAAATACTTGTAAGTCACTTTGGATAAAAGCGTCTGCCAAATGAATAAATGTAAATGTATGACACAATAAATCAAATAGTGTAAAATGTTTACAATATAATAAAAACATATGATGATTATCTGCTCATCAGACTCTGGTGGCATATAAGTAGTGCTAAAATAAAGACTTTATTTAATTCATTTATTTTCTAAATAAGGAAAATGTAATGATCATGCAGAATCAAATCAGTCTGAGGCTACTTAGGCCCTCAGCTTTACACTTTTCAAACGAATAACAAACAGGCTGTAATACTGGTGTAGAAAAGGTAGAATCCTTCAGTTGAATTGTACATTGGCTGGGAGGACCAGCCATTCCCATAATGCCATGCAGTACAACTCAGGCATCTATATGTGGTGACAAGCAGCTTGTAAGCAGGGTCATGACATTTGCGGCAAAGGACCACACATGCACACAGTAGCCCAAGCATCTGTACATCTGTACAAACGTAAAATTTCACATTTGCATTACATATTTAATTTACATTACAGTAACAATGCAAAAACAATTATTTAATGTACAAAGATCATGGCACTAACTACAATGAAGCTTAAAATATTTTTTAAATAAACGATAGACAACTGGTAAATCAATGACCACATGCCACTTCTTAGGAGTGCCTGACAGTGAGCCCAAAGGCAAATCAATTCTTACCTGAATGGCAGCAAATGTTAATGCAGCCAGTATGACGTAAAGCTAAATGTCTTTGAGTTTCTTTACTACAAGAACTTCACAACCCTGAAACAATAAGTATAATTATCTATTACTTAAGTTTACTCAGGTCAATTATTTAAAACATTAAAGGTTTAAGAAGACCTTATTGTTTTACAGTGTATAGAATGTGTGTTACACCTCTGGATAGAGGTCTCCTGGATGCATTAATGTCCCAGTGCAGTTACTGATGTTGGGCTTGCAGCAGCTCACAGGGACACTGTTGTTTTTGGACTTATTAAACCAGTGAGTGTTCATCCAGTCAGAGTAATTATGGATGCCACAACAATGAAGCTTGAGGTAAAGAGATTAAATAAACAAGTAAAAAGAAACATTACAAATACAAACAGACATAGAAAAACTAACTCATTGCCTTACCTGTCTCTGCACATAGTCAATAGCCCTACTGGGAGCATCTTTGTTGCTGTCTTTGCAGTCTTTATATACATTCTCAATAGAATTATTCACCACAGTCTCCACATTTTAGAAAAGAAAAGGTGGTGGTAAGCGTTTTCACACTTAATGGTTTTAATACATGTAATTTACTGTACTGTATATCCAACCTTGGCTCTGTAAATATCCCAGCACCACTAACACCACCTCTGTGTTTAACACCAGCAACAACACTACCGAGAACTGCAGAAAAAAACATAGAAAGTAGGCCTACAACAAGCTTCAGAACCAAAATCCACTAGCTACAGTATAAGAAAATAAAAGGTGTAAAAACATACTGTGGTCAGGCACCCAACGACTTTCCCGAATGGTGGCACAGCATCCAATAAAACCAATGATAAAGAGAATGCCTTATGAGAAGGAATTACAATGCGCCGCTCGTTTGCTGAACGCAGGGTTCTTGATGGGGTGTAGGAGTGCAGGAGTGTGAAAGTATGCCGGTGCAGATCCAGTGACAGTCCTGTAGGCAAACATCAATGACTTGAATCTGATACGGGCTTCAACTGGTAGTCCGATTACATATTTAGCTCGTGGCACAAGACTGTATACACTTACACAAGTGTATATAAATGCGTTTGTTTAATTGCGGTATACTGCGCTTGGATTCTGTAATGAAGCTTTGAAGCATGTAGTATTGTTTATGTATATTTTAATGCTGACAATTACACATGTAAAAATCCGCCCATTCTTCATGCGTCGTGTCCCTGGAGAGCTATAGCCTATGTAATATTTACACTATTCATTGCAAGCATCATGCCAAACCATATGCACCTTACCCAGAAAATCAGATTGAGGATGACTAAAACCGTCTTCGATTAAATAACACCACATTGTCCCATAATCAAGCCGAGGCTTGATATTTTAATACAGGGATATAACGTATATTCAAAGTAATACCATACGCATAGCGTGTGAAGATCCAGCAGTCAACACAGCATTTAACTGGACATCGTAAGTTAGCTGAATCAGTAGCCTTACAACACAGAACCACAACTCAATTGAAGTTGTTTATTGTTGCTGGTAAATGGCGATCTTGTGCGTTTGTTTTACATAACTTGTTTAATTTATTTAATGTAGTTATAACATATTTGAGGTTGGAATAATAATTTAAAAGGCAGATAAGCTCACATACCTGATCACTGTTTTCTCGATCCAACTCTGCATCTTATATGTGACATATATAGGCTACGCTATAGCATATGGCATGCATTATTCAGTGCAATTTTCCAAAAAAAACATTATAAAACATTCTAAAATGTTTGTTTAATTCAAATTATATATTAAATTCTAGAGGTTAAAACAATTTTCAAAACTAAAGGTAGTTTGCAATTTTTAGCTGATCTTGCCACTTTAATATAGATAATAATTTACCAGCTTTGTGATTGGATGAATATACATGGTAGAATGATTGTCTTGGTTTTTAGTTACACACACTATTGGTTTATTCCATGACACAATAAATTACATTTTCTTCTGTTAAAAAGCATTAAGAATTTTCTCTACAGCTGCAAAACTGAAAACAACATTTTGGTGTGGAAAATGATGACACTTTTAACATAGCTGCGTGAAGCAAATTACTTTACTTTAAAAGTAAGTCTTTATTTAATACAAATTGTTAAATAAAAATAACAACTCTTGGCACCTCCAAAAATAACTAGAACTTGTTTTTGTAGCATTTTCTCTACTTGGTTATGGTAAACAGGAATATTCTATAGCAAATTACAATCGATGAAAAAGAGCGAAAATCTCCATATGATTGAAACTCTTTTCAGCCGATGGAAGTAATCATCATTTTCTGTTGCCTTCGAAGTAGTTGCTTAATATCTTCATTAACAACGCAGTCACCTAGAATTGATAGCAATTTCACAGTTAATATAAATACAGTTTGTCCGATTATAATCATGTGTAAACTTACATTTAATTAGGAGGCAAACATGAACTTAAACCATATTTTTCAGCAAAAGCCAACAACAACATCAAATTTACTTCTATTTCATTGAATACAAGTGTATATTTACCATTTGATCGGTGTCTACTCTCTGGTTGTGTCCGATTTATCGTTTTGACAGCTAAACGTGGACTGACAAAGGCTGTAGATACAAATTCAATGCAAGAGCAGTAGCCTAAGTGTTTATTCTTACCCGAACTTTGGGGATGATCTCCTGCGAGTCGATGTGTGTCTGAAGCGCGATCTTCAGTATTTCATCGAATATGTCGGTGGGTTCGACCTGTTGAGGATTTAGTGCTGCCTCGATGGCTTTCATCGCAGCGACATCCTCGATCGGCAATAGCTGGGTGTCCTCAACACTTTTCTTCCCCATAAAATGACCTTAAATGTCCATCACATTTCTATTAGACATAAGTCAAACGTAGCGAATTGTTACAAAATGAAGTCATGTATCTCACCTGTTGCCCATAAATTTCCTCTTGGGTTTACTTTGATCTTTGCAACTTTGTTTCTTAGTTCAGTCAAGTCCAGACTCACCGAGGACGTTACAGAAACGTAAAAAGAGAACATCATCAAATATGTGAAGAATCCACACTGGCATACATTAGCTACACTGAAACTGGACATTTTAAAACGTTGTCTGTATCTCACACTCCCTCTTTCGATGCGCACGCATCTATTATGGCGATCGAGTCGTCAGACGTTGTTTTTATATCGTGCGGATGGGAGGGCTGGCATGTCTTGTAATAATGAGTTATTCCGTTCAGTTAATATTCTAAGAACAGCTACTCATTCCTATTGACCTCAATGGAAATATGGCACATATGTTCTTTTGAATTCAAAGCAACCTTAGGAAAAGTAATTGTTACTTCGTGTGTCAACAACCTGAAGAATCCAAT
The DNA here is from genome assembly GCF_947034865.1 of Barbatula barbatula. Lineage (NCBI taxonomy): Eukaryota > Metazoa > Chordata > Actinopteri > Cypriniformes > Nemacheilidae > Barbatula > Barbatula barbatula. Next base: position 20,511,057 of record NC_136766.1, on the reverse strand, counting down.
TCCCCCGTAGCGCGAGTAGTTCAGCACCATGGACAACACCACGACCGTGGTGTGAATAGATGAAAAAATAGTGTTACGTTTTTTTACCTTTAGGATTACACGTGCATACGTACCAATAGGCGAATTCAAATACATTTTATTTAAATTATTATATTCTTGTATTCTGTTTTATCCATTATTGTACATTTTGTTTTAATTTCTTAATTTATTGTTGCTTAGTGACATCACACCGTTTTTCATGTCACAATCTCAATGAAAACGGTCACATTTCTTGATTCATATGCGATCTTGATTACACGTTTAATCAATTTGTGTTCGTTAGGGATGGCGTTAACATTAGACTGGCAGTGTCTAAATGAACGTTATGTTCGTAACATACCTGCATTTATAGATTTAATATAATATAAGTCATAATAAAAAATTACCCAGCTAACACAGTACGTTTTGACAACGTCGCCAGTTCGTCTTCATTTCGTCACCGTGACACTACTGTGTGACCACATTCTGAGGACGTCTTGACAACGTTCCAGTTCTTAGAATTTTTGCTTACGTTCCAGAAACATCCTAGTCACGTCCTCATATAACGTGGTGAATTAATCATTAATCACAAATAAACTCAACAAAGGTTGGCCACTGTGCTGTACAAAGGAGACAGTTAAAATGAAGGAAGTAAAATAACAGACAGACAGACAAATGAATACATTACAATTATAGTTTTTGGATACAATTCAGACAAAGCACGGCTAAGTAAATACGACTTAAACTTCGATTTAAAATCATGAACAGGGGAAACGGATTTCACAGATAGCGGAAGATTGTTCCATAACCTATAGGACCAGCCACTGCAAATGCACGGTCACCTCTCTACTTCAATCTTGATCTTGGATAGGATAGAGTAGGCTACTACTTAAGGATCGCAGACATCTAGCCGGACTATTCATAATAACAAGATCCGACAAATATGAGGGAGACAGCCCTTTCATAGACTTATAAACAAACAGTACAATTTTAAATTCAATTTTGTATTCCACTGGCAACCAGTTTAAAGACATTAAAATCGGGGTAATGTGTTCTCGTTTTCGAACCCGAAAAAATCTGGCAGTCCAACATATATAGGGAGTTGCAACAATCCAAATGTGATAAAACAAATGCATGTATGCCTTTTTCCAAGTCTTTAAAAGATATAAATAGATCTAACTTTGGACAGAAGTTTGAGATGGAAGAAGCATGACTTGACTACTGAGTTAATCTGGTGATCAAACGTAAGGGAGGAATCAAAGATAACTCCCAAATTTTTCACCTTCGGTTTGATGTAAGAATTTAATAGGCCACAGTTGACATTTTGTACTCTTTTACCCCTTAGAGGGCCCAAAGACAATGGCTTCGGTATTTCCATCATTTAAATGCAGACAATTATTTGACATTTTACATCTGTTAAGCATGTAAGTAATTTTTCTATACCATTCTTGTTGTTGTGTTTTAGGGGAAAATTGATTTGAGTATCATCTGCATAAAAATGAAAAGATACTCCATGCTTCCTAAAAATTGATCCTAATGGTAGCATGTAAAGTGAAAACAGTAAGGTAGCTAAAATGGAACCCTGAGGAAATCCTGAAGTAAGAGGGGCTACGGATGAGACAGCATGGCCAATACCCACTGAACATGTTCTATTGCTGAGATAGGATCGGAACCAGGATAGGACACTTCCTTGGATGCCCACATATTTCACAACCATGATAAAATAATATTATGATCAACTGTGTCGAAAGCTACGCTCAAATTATTGAATTTCCAGAGTCCACAAGTACCAGAATGTCATTTAACACTCTTAAGAGAGCAGACTCAGTAGCCTACTATGGTTCTTCTTGAAACCAGACTGGTATATTTTTTAAACTTATTATTTGTTTCCAAGAAACTCAGTTACTGTTCTGACACAGCTCTCTCTAAAAATTTTGAGATAAAGGGTAAATTTAAGATTGGCATAACATTTTATAAAACTGTTTTGTCCAGATTTGTTTTTTCAACAAAGGTTTCACCATAGCAGGCTGGAACTACCCCAGAAAGAAGGCTCTTATTTATGATTTCAAAAATCCAGATCCCAACACTATCAAAGATCAATTTAAAAAAGTGGGTGGGAGTCTATTAAACCCTGCATGCTTATAGGCTCAAATGAACTCAAAAACTTAGTAGGAGTCATGGAATCTGAAGGGTCTCCCACTAAAGGATTTAGGAATTTCCTAATATTAAAAAGATTATCAACAAAAAATCTCAGAAACAAGGTCCGAGAGCTATTTGTGTATTGTTTGACTTTGCAGCTTTCACAAATTTTTGTTACATAATTAAGGAGTCACGTAAGATTTCATATATCTACTTTCTGCTCTTCTGCAGACTTGACTTAAGATACGAGTGTTGCTGTTGAACCACGGGTCAACTATATTTTTGTTTTTTGTTTTCTTAATTTTCATGGGTGCAATGATATCTAAAACATTAATACATAAAGAATTGAACATGTTAAGAAGCTCATCAACAAATTTTAGAAAAATAGACTTCTGTAATTCGATACCACAATTACAACTATTTATTTTGTGCGCTAGTCTGAAATGTGCGTGCGTGTCTTCAGCACGTACACGCCTCCTCTGTTCTGCAAAGAGCTGCGCGCTGTAATCATTTAAACGTTAACGGTCATTTCTTTTTACCTCACTACTTTAGCAGTTTATTAATATTATTTCTTTACTTTATACCTTACATATGTGAGAGTAAACACATATTTGAGTGATTTTCGATCGATTCGGCGGGTTTAAATCAACAGACCCTGATGTGTGATGATCACAGGGGTAAGACACGGACAGAGGACCAAGGTGCAGACAGCGTGTAAGGGGTTAACAGAGACTTTAATAATAAATTCAAAACAAACATCCACGAGGGGGTAACATAACAAAACACAGGAAAATAATAACAAAACAGGACTAAGACTAACTACACTTAAACAAGACTAAAATTAACTTTAAACATGAACTACAAAACTAGACTAGACTAACACCACACAGGACCTCACCCAACAACCATAATGAACCTGCACAAGACAGAAGACACAAGGGCATTAGATAAGGGACCAAATCAAGAGGGGAACCGGTGTAGGGCATGAATCAATAATGAGGAAACGAGAGGATGGGAACAGAGACGCGGCAGGAGAGAGCATATGGCAAGCCAAATAAACAAGTCACCTCTCTCCACATTAAACATGAGGTACTGTCATGATCCTACGACTAGACCAAGAGAAACATGACATGATGCGGCAGAATCATGACAGAAGCCTCTCATTAAGAAACAGCAACCTGATGCTCCTCAAGGCACAAACAAGACAAGACAAACTGTGACAGACAAAAACAAGGCAACATGATAATTACAAAAACAGGGAACAACAAGAGTCCAAGGGAAGAGGCACACAAGAGACCAAACAGGGGAAGAACAAACAAGGGCAAAATAAGTCCAAAATAAGTCCAAACATGGGCAGACACTGACGCGATAGCCAGCAGGACATGGGCTGGTTTTCCAGCATGACACAGACTGGATTGCCAGCCGAACAACCAGCAGAAACGGAACAGGAATGTTGACAGGAAAGCCACAAACAGGATAGCCGCCAGACATGGACAGGATTTCGGCGCCGCGGCCGGACCCGGACTGGGTGCTGGCGGTGCTGGACTGGACTGGACTAGACTAACTAGACTAACACCACACAGGAACTCACCCAACCACCAAAATGAACCAGCACAAGACAGAAGACACATGGGCATTAAATAAGGGACCAAATCAAGAGGGGAACAGGTGTAGGGGATGAATCAATAACGAGGAAACGGAGGATGGGAACAGAGATGAGACCCGAGAGAGCATATGGCAAGCCAAATAAACAAGTCGCCTCTCTCCACATTAAACATGAGGTTCTGTCATGATCCTGCCACTAGACCAAGAGAAACATGACATGATGCGGCAGAATCATGACACTGATGTTTGTGAGTGTGACTATAGAATATTTTGATTGTTGTTTCTAAAAACAGACAACTTTTTAACTTATGTAAAACAAGAATAGAATGTTGAACTTAAACATAATGTTTGTTCATCTGAGTCAATAAATATCGGCTTTAAATCCTCTATATTGTGTTGAAGTCTTTGATTATTTATGTCATTGTAATAAAGTTCGTTAGAAGGAAAGGAAGGAGGAGGGAACCGGCGAACATTCAAACTTTAATTAAATAAACAATAAACACGGAAGTAGCTGACCGACAGCCACCTCACGGTAGACTGCCGGCCATAAAACAAACACAAACTAAACATATGTCCGGGCCCGGTCCTCTCTCGTCAACGGTCCTGCCGAACATCCTTTTAAGCTCCCAGTCTCCTCCGTGATAAAATGCGGGACCAGTGAGCGCACAGCTGCTTGCACTTATCACCGGCCCCGCGTCACGGCTCTCGTCCCGCCTTCCTCACCACAGTCATGTACTACAGTATAAATAAAATATCTGATTGTGATGTACAGTGCTGTGTTGAGTTTTATAATCATTATACAGTGCTTTATACATATTTAAATAGAGAATTACTCCAATTACACATAAAATGTAATCTTTAACGCACAGATTAAATAACAAATAAATTGAATCCTCCATGTGAGGGATGATAATTGTTTAATTAGAATACAACGTGACTGTTTCATGAGTTCACCTATGCATATAACAATTATGGCAGGAAAATGCCTTATTGGCTTGCTGTCCGGGGAGTGGGTACCGAGCTTGCCAGTTCCTATCAAACCCTGTGCACTCTCCCCTGGCGAGGTGGGTGCACAGCCCAAACCCAGAGCACACCCCAAAGGATAGGAAGCATGCAGGGAAAGGAGCTCGCTTGGCGGGGTGGACTGCAGTGGTAGGGGACTCTGCAAAATTTCTGGTTTCTTGAAGGGTTGGTTCTAAATGATACTGGTTATGAGGGTCCTGTGGGCTTCTCTGATGAGGAAGCGGTCTGACCAGATGTAACTTTTGACAACCATCGGTCAAGTGCTTGAATCTGAGGCTGTGATAGGCCCTTTGGGCTGCTGTAGTTGCCACACCTATGCAGAAGCAATGGGTGGAAAAGTGGTCTGAGGGGACGCCTGATCGGAAACAAAATGGCTTTTAGGTGTTTTACGAATGAGAAACATGTGGCAGGGCGGTTAGAGTCATCGATGAAGAGGGGGAGATTGTCTCTGAATTGAGTACTGAAAGGTCGGAGATGGTCGGATGGGTTGTGGGCTCGACTTTGGATGTGGTGGTGATTTCTGAAGAGAAAGCCGAAGAATGCAGAAGAATGCCAGGATGAACATTGCATCGAGTGTGTGTGTTGTGTGCGTAGAGTGATATCCTTTGCGGAGGTTGGAAACGCATTTGGTCAATACTTCTGGAGTTATGGCGTCTGGTCGGGTAGGTTGTGCTCTCTGGATACCTTTAATAAGCATGGAAGCTTGGCTATGGCTGGGGAATGTGCATTGACCAGCCACCTGTCTGGTGGTCGGCTGGAGGAAGTAGGTGAAGGGCGTGGCTGGCTCTGGGTTGGAGGCCTCCGAAGAGGACCCCTAGGACTCTCGAGGATGACTGGGGGTGGGGAGGCTGCAGGGGATGAGGCGGAAGGTGCTAATGTCCCCATTGTGATGACAGCCACCACGCAATCCTCTGGGTTGGAAAGCAGGTGGGGGCGTGTGGAGGCTGGAGGGCAGCTGGAGGAGAGCACTCTGACCGGCTCCCGAAAATAACCCCCGTATCAACCTCTCCCTTTCCTCCAACGGTGGAGGCTTAACGAAAAAAGCATGCATAATAGTCTCTGGCAGCAAGCCCGGCCTCGCCAAGGAGGCTCGGGCATACTCGCCCAGGGTCCCTGAGGAGGGAAAGGACCACCGCCCCTCTGGATCATGTTGAAAGTCGACTGCCACCAATGCTGGTGGTCAGCCAACAACCGCCTAGCCGGAGGAACAGCAGCTGACTGCTCACGGTCCATGGCTGCCTGCTGGGTTTGGTTATGGTTGGTTCGTTCTGTCGTGAAATAGGAGGAATAACCCAAGTGCAGCGGTGAAGGGGTTAACAAGACTTTAATATAATTTTATTAATAATTTTAAATACACGGATATCGACGGGGAGAGAGACCATGTTGTTGTAAACAAACAAGCCGTTCCATTGCTTGAGGAATTTCATCCATAAGCTCAACTCATCACGACACAAGATGGTTATGTATATTAAGTCCTATAGTGCGTGAGCGGAAGATGCAAGGGAGAGGAGATGAGAAACGAATGGACGACCTTGCGGAATGATACGCATTGCGAAATTCAGGTGACCGAGAATGGATAAAAGCTCTCGCTTTTAGACGCGCGCCGAGTCTATGAGAGAGGAAACAATCAAAATCATCTTATCGATTTTTTCCTTGGGCATGGACGCCTGGAAATGTATCGAATCTGGCCTAAAAATTCGATGGACGTGCTAGGACCCGAAGTTTTCTCTTGCACGAGAGGATCCCTGAGCTTTGCAAAAACTTCTTGGACAACCAAAAGATGTGCGGCTGGGAGTCGGGAGGCAAGATGATTAAGAAATCTTCTAATAGATGGACGAGGTAACGAATTGCATAATTGTTTAAGAGAATCCAGCAGATTGCCTCTGACAACATATGAAAATTTTTGGGCTCCTTCTGCGTCCGAACGTGAGGCAGATGGAAATGAAGAATTCCTCATGCCAACGAATGCAGAATAAACACTATTTACAAGTATGTTGTTATGGTGTATAGACAGAACCCAAGCGCAGGCAGCGGTTTGCTAAATAACAAAACCTTTATTAAAACAAAGACCCTCGATGGGGAAAACATGAACACAAACAAGACTGAAAACTAAAACTTCCCACAAGGGGGACAAAACAAACAAGGTCTTAAGAATAACAAACTATAAGTCCACAAACTGAGTCCAGGGAACAGGAACACGGTTAATCCAGACAGACTAGGAAGGGTAAATGTGCAAAGTGTGCAAAATGAACCGACAAGGGACAGAGGGAAAACTGGGGCTTGATAAAGGGAAACACTAACAAGGACTGATGACACAGGGAGAGTGGCCACAGGTGACAAGGATGAAACACTAAGGGAAAGCTAACAGGAGGATTGCACGAGGCAGGTGAGGGGACTGAAACACTAAGGGAAAGATGGACCAGGGCTGGAGACAAGACTAACACTAATGGACCGCTAACCGGGGAAACAAGGGGGCGGGACTAAAGGACGTGACACCGGAGAGAGAGCATGGCTTCTCAAACCAAAACAATGCTCTTTCTCCACACAAAACACATGGGACTGACATGATCCTGCCACAAGACTCGAAAACCAAGACAAGGAGAGGCAGGATCATGACATATGTTGTATGAAATGTATGTATATAACTCTCCGAAGCATCCAGATGTCTCCAATTTTATAAAAGTTCCCACGTGATGTGATCAGGTTTATTTATATGGGTATCCAAACCTTCCCGTTAGATTGTGACTTCCCTGTTAAGAATTTAGCACTGGATTTAGCAACCTCCACTTTAGAAACTGTTGATGGTTATGGCAAATAATTTGTCCAATATTAAGTGTTTTTATAAATTCAAAGCTCTCGGCTATCTACATATATAAGACGATATATCAAATGTGCTGGAATTTAATGTCATCATCCCAGTAGATGTCACTGTCCAACTTCTAATGGTGAAAAGCAAAGTTGTTTTTTTACGGTCAAGGTTAAAAACTCATGCCCCTGTAAAATAATTTAGACACTGCTCTTTGACATTATGCTGTTTTATATCACATAAAAGTATTATAACGTCTGTTTAAAAGCCTTCAAGCTAGGTTGGTAATGCCTAACTAATGGGATCAAGTGTTGAACCGGAAATCTGAAGCATTACCCCAATACGCATATAATAGGTAATTTTGTGCGTTGCGAAAAAGGTGGATAGTGAGGACTCGATTCATTATCACAATTATTCAATCTCCTGGTCCCTTCTCTGCGCTACACTTTATTTAGCATTGATGGCAGATTAGCCTTTACCGGCTTTGGTACGGAAACTATGAACAATATAACGAGACACAGGTGTTCGCAATTTGCAATTTACCTATTTACACACCGGCGTTGATCCACACATTGGTTTCTTTCATACGGTGGAGCTATTGGTGGGGCGCGTGGTCCGAACAGAGCGTGAATTTGAGGATGGCCCATCTGATGACAAGCCCGGCAGCTCTAAGCGACCACAGAACCCCCCTCAGGTTTTGCATGTGCCGCTGCCAATCATTACTATAGATGAAGATATAATCCAAGTAAGCAGCATATGCTGTGTGTGGCCGCAGGATTCGGTCCATGAGGCGCTGAAAGGTGGCCGGTGCTCCTAATAAGCCAAACAGAAGGGTGACAAATTGGTGTAACCCAAACGACGGGGTGATGGCTGTTTTTTCTTTGGACATGGGAATATCCTTTAGTCAAATCCAATGTTGAATAAAATCGAGCCAAACCTAGTCGATCAAGCATCTCGTCAACCCGTGGCATTGGGTATGTGTCGAATTTCGACACAGCATTCACCTTGCGATAGTACACACAGAATCATACCGAGCCGTCAGTTTTAAGCAAACTTTTGGTAGCCGCTTCTGGCCCGAGATCGTCCTCACCACCGTCGCCTGCATCACTGTTTCCGCCTCGCTCCATTTTTTAAGGAGATTGAGGTGGTATATCTGAGGCGCCCCGCCCCTGTCTGTCCGCACTACCTCATAATTGAGATCCCCAATTTGCTGTGTGACCTCAAAGGGCCCTTGCCACTTGGCGATTAATTTAGAACTCGAGGAGTACAACATGGACTTTATCTCCCGGTGAAAATTCGCACAGTCTGGTACCCTTGTCATATTGTCAGCTCTGACGGTCCTGGGCCCGGCGCAAATTCTCCATTGAAAGCCGCCCCAAAGTGTGGAGTTTTGCTCTCAGGTCCAGGACATACTGAATTAGTCTTTTCAAATCAGGTTGGGGTTGGCTGGGAAGCACTTTTAGTAATTTTTATTACAGACTCTTGCAATTGGTGCTTTGACTAAACAATAACTCAGAATAACAAAGTATGGACGGTAGGTCGTCAAATACTGCGTTTCTCTCGCAGGCGCAAACATATTGCTTCCCAGCCGGTCTCTCTCGTCCACTCGTCTGCTACAGCTGGTTTTGAACCGTTCGAATATGGTGTGTTCAAGGTATGTTATCAGGAGGTAATCACCATTTCCCAACAACCTCCAATATTACGTCATCAGGACGAATATAAGAAACACAAAATTACTTCATTATGGTAAGTTATTATCTTATAGTTAGTCGTGGCAACGAATATGGTCCAGTCCAGGTACGTTGTCACAACGTAACTGTGTTAGCTGGGTATATTCTTGGATTACTAGAGATGCTTTAAAATGACCCAACATTGCCTAAATGTCATGACAGTATTGCATCACACATGCTCAATAGTACACTGCAATTGAATCCTTTACTATACCTCTAAAGAAATCATGTATATTGTCAAAGTTGTATCATTGTGCAATTCCCATTATGCGGTAAGGGTCAAACCGTGTCAAGTTAAACATCACTGAATTTACTCATATTGTTACTGTAACAGTCCGTGCAGGGAACACTAGAGAGACACAGATAATCCAATATATTTTAATTATATCCATGATCAAGAAAACAGAGAGAAGCACAACACTATATACATCAACAAACAATATCGGACACTGAACAAAGGAGCAGGATATGTATAAATAATCCACAGGTGATGAGGATCATGACAGACAGGTATGGAGATTACTGACAAGACATAGGTGTGGGAGCATGGGAAATGAAGTCCTTGGGGAAAACACAGGGAAAAACAGAAGGGAATCGTTACAGTTACACAATCAAAACTACATTTCTGATTTACAGTAGATCAAGTAATTGGCTTCTTTAGGTAACAATTTGAAGGTTATACTTTTAATGGTACATTAGGGGCAAAAGGTGGAAATGGAAGCCATTCCCCACCAGTAACATCTCTTGTCCCTGTGGCCTGATATCTTGAGATTTTAATGGTGTGGCTCTACCAAACACATCATTCTTTGATTTGATTTTTCCTGCAGTCTGAGACAGATAGGCCAGTGGTTCTCAAGGGACAGAACATGCCATAAAACTCTGATTAATGTTGTGAATTTAAAGGTGCCAACTTCCCCTGCCTCACACCTTTCTTTACGATAACACATTAAGAACCAAGCTGTAGCAAAGACAGCACAGAAAGAGTGAAAACCCCAACCTATTCTTTGCTCTCGCCCCTGCCATTTCAACATTTGCACACCTTTTTAAAGTGTGAAAGTAGAGAGCAGCGCAATTCATGTCATGTGACTCTGAATGTGACGAACACAAACTAATAATCATGTTGCATTAGTAACTCTTTATTTCTTCATTTTTTGTTGTCAAAGAGAACAAGTCAGCAGAAACATCCAAAGGCTATGTGTTATGTTTTGACAAAGTAAAGTGCTTACACAAAGACACATAAAACCAAAGCATTTAAATGTGATTGTACTCAATGCTTTAAGAGAGTGAACCTGTTTTATGAGTCTTGTATTAGGTCAGCTAGCAATTAGTGTTTATGAACTGGATTAAGTGTTCTTCATCTATAAATTCTATAGTATGTGGTTTATACGTCATTTTGTTTCAGCATCTTGCTGACAAAAAGTATTTTCTTTACATTATGTCATATCTCTCATATCTATCTCAAAAAGAAAATTGTCACTCTCATGAATGGACCCTAGCATTTGATATTTGACATTTCACTTTTTCTTAATAAAATGGCCTTATATCTTAGCAATTTTTGCAAAAATATCATAAGATCATATCTGAATATCTGTCAGTCAATGGAGTTTTGTAACAAAGGTCAATTACATTATTAAGTTGTTATTAGTGGAAAATATTTATTAAGTACAGTCATAAACTTGTCTTGTACTGCTATAGGAGTTGTTATATATTTTATTGAGGTGTCTTTTAGTCATTCAGCTGTTAAACTACAATTAAACTAATAGTTAAACTTTTCAACACACAGTTTTTCCGACCCCACTTAGTTATCAGTCAATGCTTACCCTGACAGTACTGAGTCAATATTTTTATAATCAAACTCTTTCTTATCATGAAACACAAGTTCTAATTTCCTGTTTTATGGAACAAAGTATAAATGATCACCTAGCACAAACAATTGACTCCGATTGACATAGTAACTTATAAGTAGATCATTAGTGTAAATAATGAGTAGTGTGAGTAACCTTTGGAACAAGAGATTCTGGCCAATTTCTTAACATCTGTTACTGTTTACTTTTTGGTTTCAAGTCTTTGATTAGTTTATGGTCTTGCTTTGCTTACCGCTCAGTTTCAGAATATCTATTGAGCTAAGTGTTAAACTGATGGGTAATTAAAATGCATATGGTGGCTTGTACTCTACAAGAAACATTTGCATTTGCTAATATTAAATCCTGTAACTGCTTTAATGGTTTTCCATTGAGAGACAATCTGAATTTATCAAAATAATATGTGACCTATGCTATTTTAATGAAATAAAATACAGTCCAGTTGAAGATATGAAGAAATTCGACTACATATTTATTAAAGAATGCACAACATTTTGCATACCACATTGCATACCACAAAATAACATAAAATTATTTTCCATCCTTGTCTTTGGTTCACACCTACTTAATCAATTCACAATCAGTTAGGTTCTTATGTCTAACGTCAGTCCCATGCAAGAAAAACTATTTTTCACAGTCAAGTGCCAGCGAGGCATATGAATCAGTGTATTGTTTATGTCAATCCGACTGCAGAACACACAGCTGAATCTATTTCGAAACCTAGGTGAGTTTTAGCAGGAAGTGAAGCTGGAATACTACATCACTCTATGAAGAATACCCAGCTCTCTTGTATTTTTTTTCTACATTGTGACTCACATTCGACCAGGCAGAAGATCAACAATGACTGTATCATTCCCTGATAGTAACATTTCCTGAATGTCAGTTGAATTGTCAGTAAGTTATTAAAGGTAGTGAAGAACTAGCAATACTTCTCAACCCCCTCTCTCTGAAGTACTGGCTGCTAGAAACATGCAGTGTGCAACCGTTATATATCAACAGTTTGTGAGATGTTGCACTAGTCTCATAAATAATGTGTGCTGTAAGGTTAAAATGTTCATAATATAACATTTAATATTTTAATAGTTTTTTTGCTTCAGGAAATTTGGGCATCGTAGGGGTGTCACCATTTACCCGGTGTTCTCAATGACCCAGAAATTAAGAAACCACGCCATTATCACGTTAATACAGCACACACTGTATGATAAAATTGTAATTCAGCATCCATTTTAGTGTGATTTATTGGCCAAAAAAAAGAGTACACTTAGGCTTTAATTGTTTTCAAATATTGTTTCAATAGATATTGCAATGATATTGTTATTGTGAATTATTTTGGCCTCAACAATCATGTAGTAAAAATCTGATATTGGTACGGCCTTATGTGTATCAAACAGCATGAACAGGAATAGTAGGAAGCGTTAGAGATTTAAAAAAGTGGGTGGGCAAACATATAATTTTGTCAATATAGTTATGATCTGTTGGTACAGTGTGAAGGCCAATATAGCCATGAAAAGCAATGGTGTTATTGTTGTGATTAAGGTAAATTAATTTCCAGTACAATTAACTACACCAGACCTACATCATGTTAAGTGATGGATTTACATACTATTATATACCCAAGTTAATAAACATTGCCAAATGGACCTTTGATCTAACCCTCATTCTTTTAAAAACCATTATCACATAATTAGCCAGCTGTTATTTTGTTTGAGAATGTTTAGCCTTTCCTCTTGTTGAGATGCATGGCGCACAAAGACTGCAAGATTGCTATCTGAATGTCAGCTGCGCGCAGTTCACACCCGTTCTGCAGTGCTAGATTATACCACAGGTGACAGTTCCCACAGTGACGCCACAGACACACTGGCCGCCTTCAACTCTTAGTGCATAAGAGATAAAAGTTGTTAAAATGCCAGCTCTATTGTGACATTTCAGGAGCTTTGGGTGCATCTAATACAATTCCCTTATTTAGTGCAAAATTACATTCTGTGAGTCATCATGATTATCACCATGAAAACGATGACAGTATATTAGATAACTAAACGGGTCTTCTTTGAAAAAATGTCAACCTGAAATTTGAATTATTTCATATTTTTGAAGGTGTGCTTTGATTAGGCCACTTAAAAGCACATTGCAAATGAATCCAAAGTGAACCCTTTTTCTTTGACTTTTCACTATGCATTTATGTCATTAATAAGTGAGTTTGCCCATTCATACTCTGGAGTCATCTTGAAGCTAATACTTCACTTTTTTAAGCCTATTCTATTAATGTATTTCATTGTGACACGAACAGGCAATTATGTGTAAGGACATGCTAGAGTCTATAATTGGGATCCTTCATGATAGGCATTTGCAAAATCTTAGGCTCGAATATATATTCATTCATTCGACTAATTTATCCGAATCAAAGGATATGGCAATGTCTTATCACCAAAGCTCTGCTGGATATGTGTGAGTATGATAATGCATGAATTACTCTGCACGCTCTTCTCAGATCCTGTCCAGGTTTTGGAATGTTTTATTTTCCATTTAAAGTGTTGTCTTGTCAATATTAGCCATTTGCTACAATTTGCACATATAAGACGTTTGACCAACATTATTTTTTGTAATGGTGGAAAAAACTGAAATTCATCTTTTGTCTTCTGTTCTTAAAGTTACTTTTTATATTGAATTATATATTTTTCCATAATAACACCGTGTCTACACTGGCCGCGACAGACGCGGTGCGACACGACAAAAGACAATAGAAACGCATTAGAACCCATTATAATTTCAAATCTTGTCCACACTAGATGCGGCGCAGCAAGGCACGACAAACCAATTAAGAACAAGCGGGTTGTCACGTCGCATCGCACCTGCCGCAGCCGTTGTAGGCACAGTGTTATTCTTACAGCCAGTAGATAGAATGCGTGCTTCAAAACAAGTTGTATTATTCGTAACTAAATTCATAAAGTTCTGGTAAATATTTAACTTTGATTTAAGGTGTGAATGAGTTTAAAGATGATTTTCCTTGCCAGCAATCTTATTTTTGTCATATTACATAAACTGAGAAAATGTGGCATGGCTCTGCAGGGCCATAAAAGGTAAAAACAGTCTGCTGAAACAAATTATAGACACAGATAGTTTTAAGGCTTTCTTCCCTGTTTTACTTTTAAGCCTCATTATTAAAACCCATTTGTCATCTTTGTCTTTTGTTTAAAGATGAATCTTTAATTTGGTAACTCAACATCAGAAGTTTATAGAAACACATTAAGTTGTGGCTTCTCTGAGGTTTAAAAACGTACCATACTACATTATTTAAACCACTAGGTCCTAAAGACAAACACACAGATTGGTCACCTGCTAAGTGTAGTTGGCAAAATGTTCTGTCCATTCTTACATTGTGCATTCAAGAGTTGGTTCAAATTATACATAAATGTAATTGGAAATCATTTTAAAAGTCTCAAACTTTTAATGTACGGTAACTTGATATTGTACATTGACTGAATTAAAAATATGTAATTTCTCAAACTGTAGTTTAGGCATTTAAGCTTACCCCCTTAACATCAGGCTCCACTCAACCATGGACAATGTTTTGAGAGAACTATAGTTGATACGTTATATATTATATTACATAAAAATAATCTAGCAAGAAAAGTATCTAGTTTATTCGATATACACATGAAAATAAGTTGACACATTCCAATAGTTTACAATTACGACTGTATTGAAATCAAACCTTTTCAGAATACACCTTGTGCATTAATACAAACAAGTCATACAAGCATGTATGATTCATAATTTAAATACATGTGTTTTCAAAACATTATTTACAAATAACTAGCCAATAGGCCCTTTACTGCCTTCACTGAGACAAAGAGGGAAAAAGTTGTGCTACTACTGCAATTTTCTCTTTAAAAATTACCACTCAAAACACTCAGAAGCTCATAACATGGATTCTGATAAAGACCACTGCAAAATGCAAAATATTTTTTTCTGGATTAACATATTTATTATTATTTGGTTTAAATGTCACACATATAAAACATTTGTTTCTAGCTATGGAAAACGCCTGATCACTAGATACAATAAGCCATTGGCCTCAGCTGCACCTTCAGCAGAGTCTCTTTCATCATTTCCTTTGGTTTTTACTATGTTCTGAACACATAAGCTTTAGGTGGAGGTCTGAGGATTTGACCTACAGGATACTTTGTGGCTTTTTGTGGCTTTGCGCTGTGTCTGGGGACTGGAGGAGCCTCTGTATCTAACAGTCTGAAGCATTTCAGGGAGTTCTGGAGGTTTGAGGTTTAGAAGACCACAAAAATAATTACATTGGTGTTCAGTTGGGAATTGTTCAAAAACTTTAGGATTTGCCTCACAGGGAAAGCCCTGATACCTGCATCAGAAAAAACACATTGTGAATGTAGTATCATATTACTTAAGTTTAGAGTGTACCATATTCATACAGTAAATTCATGATTTTCATATGACAGTTAGATGCAGTAGAATGAAAGTCACACCACTGTGAAGCTGAATTACTTGTTTTTACAAGAACCTAATGGAACATTAACAGCACCTACCCCTTTGACTTAGTCACTACTTCAATGTTTGTTAATATTGTATCAACTCCTGCAACATAAAAGAAAACCAGTCAGTTAAACTGATACTTTCCCAAGTTGATTTCCTTTCATAATCAAGTTAAATTAGTCAAATAACCCTTCAAATTGATTATTTAACACTAATTAAATATAGTATTTCTTTAATTTACCCTCTAGTCTGGAGAATAGTACATTGCCGCTTGTCCACTGGTGTATCCAGTGCTGGAAAGAAGAACACTTTTGCGCCACCTCCGACTTGTTGTTGTATACTAGTGACCCAGTGTGGTCCAATCCACAATAACGCAAATAGACACCCTTAAGTTCCACCTCCACCGTTCCATATGGAACACTGCTTGCCGGCCGGTACATAAAGTATAGAGGGATTATCCTACAAAAAGAATATATTCTCATAATGACAAATTTACCAGTTACACATGTGAGATCAACGGAGATGTTGGATTGCTTTAATATAGGTTACTAGAATAAAACATATAGATTTAAATCATCAAGCTTTAAGCTTAAATCAACTTTAAATCAGATTTAAGCTTTGATACTGTATGTGGAAATAAATGACACTCACTCCAGTGCTGAACCGAAGCTCTCTATTTCTCTTGTCTCTGTTGCAAAGATCTTAACATACTCTCTTGCCATGTTCTGAATTCTGCAATCCTAGACCACAGAAGATACATCAAATGTGTTGGTAAAAATTATTGTAACTATAAATATGATATACTAATAATAATTATACATTTTATGTGGAATTGAACATATGTCACCTGTTTAGTTATTTGAAGATTCTTCTCAGCCAGAACAGTCTCTTCTCTGCTCTCATATGCAATAGGGCTCCGCACTTTCATCAAACATGAGCTGCCTGACTCAAAAACTGGATCCAACCCATAAATCACCCTCAGCCGTCTGGTTTTATGTTTGCATCCTGATCCAACCTGAACCTCTTCTGTTGTGACACGTCCATAAAATTTTGAGCCCCAACTGCTTGCATCAGCAAGACCTTTACTGAAGATCAGAGGAGTCATCTCAATCTCCTCCCCAACTACATGTGTGAGAATAGAAAGGGTTACTTGTAGGTCCTTGGGGTAAACATGAAAAACTGATAGCGTTATGCAGCTGCTATTTTTCTACCTTCATGGAGCTCCTCGCGTAGGAACATACTGGAAACAGCTGATATTTGTAACAGAAAAAATGTTATTTTATACATCAGAAACTACTGCCTATAGGAGTAACAGGTGATCAAATATGCGACATCATTTGTTTAATGCCTACTTTCTGTGCTGAGAAGGTACTCGGTGGAATCTTGGCCATACTCATTGGTTATGTTACACCTGTAAACTCCACAATCTCTTTTGGACATTTGTATGATGGCCAAGCACAGCTGAGTTTCATCTCCTTTACTGAAACAGAAAATTAAGTAAATTTCCAAAGAGTGGTTTGTCATAATTAAAAAGCATAACATAGCACAGAATCCATTCAAATCAGGATTGACAGATCTTTTATATAATTGTCAAAGAGCAACGTCAAGTAGACAAAACAAAAACATTAACAAAACACTACAACCACTAGGGATCAGTAAAACTCTATGAGCGCATACCTCCTCTTTATTTCAGCGATCTCCACATCATCTTTGAACCACCTTGTTGTTGAGTCACTCACTATGTTAAAAAATTGACACCAGAGTTTTAAATGGCCAGATGTATCAAAAACCTCTGGACGGATTTTACGAATAACTTGGGGAACTGAGAGAGAGAGAGAGAGAGAGAGAGAGAGAGGTTTTCAAAGGGTGAGATTCAAAGCTGTTCCCTGTAACTAGTTAACACAGTATAGCCTTTACCTGTAAAATGAATATATATAATGTTTAAAAATACATTTTCTTTACAAACGTGTAACGGTCGAGGGTGGACAGGAAGAGAACCGACACAGGCAGCGGTAAGCAGGGAAACAAGGACTTTATTATATATAATAAAACACAGAACAAGAAACCCAATAGGGGGCTAAACAACACGAACAAGGAATGATAATAAGTGCACTTAACAAGACCGGTTAAACAGACAAAACTAAACTAAAACACCTTCAACAAGATCTTTTATTTTCACATATACTAAGACTTCACACAATAATCCGCCACGCAAACATAGACGAAACATCCCACATTGCATACAAGGCCAAACAAGCAAAACAAACGAGCACAGGACAGCAGACACAAGAGCATTAAATAGGGAGACTAACAAAGGATAATTAACAAGGGAAATGCAGGTGTCAAGAATAAAACACTGAAGGGAAGTTAAACACGGTAACGAGAGGGGCGGGGCCAATGACAAGACACGAGACAGCGCATGGCATGTCCAATAGCAACAATGCCATGTCTTTCTCAAACTAGACACGTGGGTCTGTCATGATCCTGCTCCAAAACTGAGAAAAAAGTATGACTAGGGGAGACAGAATAATGACAAAACATTTGTCGGAATAATGTTTCAAATTATTGTTGCTGGAATTATACAAGCACACCTTATGACAATAGTTATTGTATTGCCATTTTACATTTGGGTTCTTAGTCTGAAAACATTTGGGAACAGTCTACATTATAAAAAGATGACAGCAAATATCTGGATAAAATACTTGATATTTTTACCTTTGAACTGGTTTTCTTTGTTTCGGTTTAATGATTCAGTCTTAACATTCTCATTTCCTTTTAGCTTGGCGAGGTCAGCTGTTATGGCCTTCCGGGTGAGATGAGGGGAGTTGTTTTCCAATGACGTGGAGTCATTTATCAAATTTAATGGAGATGCAGGTTGTGCAATAAAAGGTAGTATCTGCTCCTGATATGTGTATTTTTGATTTGCTTGTTCCACATCCCTCTTTTCTGTTTTGTTTGGCTCACTAGTGGTGAAGATCTGAGCATCTGTAGTCTTGAGTGGGATTGTTACATCTGAAGATGGACTGAGTGGGCAGACGACAGTATTTAAATCGTTACTTCCTTGAAGCAAAACAGACTCCCCCTGTTTTACTTCAGAATTTGTTTGTCTATATTTATCCTTGCCTTCAGAATCTCTATGGGATGTATCATGTAACGTGACACTGGTGGATCTCTGATTTGACATCTCAAGGTCCAATGCAGCAGACTTCAATTGCTTTATAAAACAATCTGATTCGGTTTTTAGATAAGAATCTGTCTTTGCCAATAATACTGGACATTTGGTTTCAGTCAGGTCTGACTTATTTGCCTTTTTGCTTTTGTCAGCATTGCTAAGTTGCATACACCTCCCCACTGGTGCAGTAAAGTCAATGCTCTCAGTGGAACGCTGACTTCCAGAAGTTTTTACGAAGTTTTCTTGACTAAGTGGCTTTTGTTGAGCCTGGTTGAGGCTTGCAGTGGATTGTGGGTGCAAAGAAAGATCAACCAGTCCATCAGGCAACCCGACAGATTCTGGACTGACTATGGTTTTGTCAATGTTGTCTGTGTGATCAGATATATTCACTTTTTGACTGACAGTGTTGTTGTTGTTGTTTAGCACATTAGGTTTGGCACTGGTTTTAACATTATCTGATTTTCTAACATTACTCGAGCATTTCTTGTTTTCTGTTTTGGTATTTGGAGATGTGCTGTCCACATCTGTAACATAAATGGCAGGAATGGTAAAATTTGAGAGGAAGGTTTTTGGATGTTGTTGGGAGAGGAATGTGGGGGAATCGATATGAGCTCCTTCAGGATCAATGTCAATAGTTGAAGCTTTAGAAGTGAAAGACTGTTCTTTCTTATTCTTTGCAGTGTAACTTTGTCCTTGTTCTTGTATGTCCATTTTAGAAATGCTGTCTGTGGCAACATGAGAATCTTTTTGAAACTCTAGTGCCTTTGTATGGTTCATGAGAGCATTAGCGTTTGATGAGTCATTCATAATCTGTGATTGCCCCACATCTGGATTTGACATGTTTGAATGGCTATGGATTGGTACAATTTCTCTCACTAGAGATACAGAATGCTTTGAGCCAGTAGACTTTTCTTCAGAAATGCTTTTCTGTCCTTGCACATTTGCACTAATACCTACTTTCTTCTTGTCAGCATTAATTCCCATCTCATTCACCTCTGTTCCATTCAAAGATGTTGCCACAGATTTTATTTTAGCCTTGGATTTGTCAGATACTCTTTTCATCTTTAGGTTTCCATCTGTATGATCCTTCTCACTCATCTTGGTTAATGTGTCCTCTTCCATGGAGGAATTCATAACTGTTGTAACTTGGCCATCTTGGAGCGAGTTTGAAACATGACTTTTGGAGGTTTTTTCACCCAGCTGAGTGCTTTCTAGATCTGGTTTATGACGCTCAGTGCTGTTGTTTTTTAATACAATGTACTGGTCTTCAGCTCTCTCCTTGGTATAGGAACCGAGTATAGGAGGTGTATCCGTAACACGTGATGTGGCGTCATGCATCAGTGTGGGTGGCTGTTTTAACTCCATGGCCACCTTCCTCACCGAAGAAGGCTCTGGCTCTTTGGGCTCTATGTGACTATCACCACCCGCCTGTAATCACACAATCATTGTTTATCAAAGTTTCTATAGAGAGCACATTAAACTTTTCTGTATGTAATTATTAACAGTAATGGAGTTCAGAACTGATGTTCAGGAAGAGTATCTGCCTTTATGCAGCCAAAATATTACTTTATTCATTAATAATATTAATTAATAAAGGAACAGTTCACCCCAAAATAAGAAGAATTTAATAATTTACACATCCTCCTGCATCGTAAAAAAAATCAGTCCTCTCTAACCAAGAACCTTTATCAAAATTGGTTTTTTAATTTCACAAATGCCTGTTGAAAATGACAAATGCCATAAGTGAAAAAGTCCTTTGCTGTGCCAATGAAAAAAGGTCACTAGAAAATTTCTCAAAATATCTTCTTTTGTGTTCCACAGAGGAAGGAGTCATATACAGGTTTTGAATGACAGAATTTATAGTTTTTAACTATTCCCTTAACAACATTCCATAAGTATTACTGATTTTTTGTATCTATTACTCATTGCCGTACATTTTATATTGAAAAACATAAACGAATCAGATCTACTGGTTCTGTTATGCTGCACTAATGCCAAGTCCCTGAACCCTGAAAATCTGAAGAGATATTCTGCTTCTTACCACTTGTGTCATTAATCTTAAATCAACAGAGCTTTGTATTAGCTGAACTTTTGTAAAATTAACACTTGATTATCTCTCATTTAGGTTGGATAAGAGACAAAGAGAGGGCTGATATCATTAAAAGTGAGATTCCATCGACTATTAAGCACTTGTCGCACAACACTTTATTTGAAGAAACCCATGCGGCATTAGATTAATGAATGTCCTAATGATATGATTACAAGTGACAAGCACCTGTCTTCAGTTGATTGGCTCAATCTTTGCGTCTTGTTTAGCATCTATTGCCTTGGGGAAATTGTTGGACTGGCCATGTTTAGAGAGTATTTTAAGGCTTTATGAGATCAGAGAGGAATGTTGGATATTAAAAGGAGAGCAGCTGGGCAGAGCAGAGTCTGTTGAACTGACCACAGCTCTCCCAAGTATTTTTGTTGTACCTGCTTTGAGACAACAGGTGATTAGAGACCGCAAACAAACCTAATGAAGCTCAGTTCCTGTAATTCTTATATTTCTGTGTTCCCAGGAGTTACAATTTGCGTAATGGGAATACTATCATTGTCTGTCACCCTGCTTGTGTGTAATTGAAACCGGCACATCTTCAAAGTCATGCTTATGTACCTATTTATAGTTTTTGAGTGTGGTAGGGGGTTACTGATTCCACTACCTCTTGAAACATTACCCGTGCATGAGCTCACAGACAGATCATGAGGAAACACTCACCGAGGCTCTGGGAGACTGTGCACATGAATTCCTGTCCCCTGAATCCGCATTGACGTCACCCTTACCACAAGAATGAGGCAGGATTCTCACACATTGATCTTCTGCTAGTTTACTCTTGCTGTCATCTAAATCCATGAGCTTGTTGTCTGGGGAGCTTTGAGTACCATTCTCCACCCTCTGGTTTTGAACATGTTTTGTACTTTGAGATTGAGGTTGTGAATGTGGTTTTATAAGAGGGGATCTTCTATCTAGACTTTTCTGGTTGTCAGACGAATTAATTTGCTTTGTGTCTTCAACCACCTTGGTCTCGGTTGCCATGGTAACCTTCAACGCTGGATGTCTTGGGGTCGTGATGGGCTTATGAGTAACTTGTGTTGTCTTTAAATCTGTGGCACGTTTATTTGCTTTCATCGATTGTTTTTCTCTTTGTTTCGTGTCGGCTGTGATGTCCACATTGTTTTGAATTATATTGTTTTGTACCTCCATTTGCTCAAATGAAGTTTTCTTGTCATTCCTCATATCCGTTTCTGTCATTTCCTCTCTTTTTTTAATTTTCTTCTTGGCATGATTACCTGTCTGTTTGGTGGAGGCCGTATGCATCGTGTCATGGAAATATGTTAGCCCCTGGTTGCCTTTGTCTACATTTGGCATCATTTCAGAGTCAGAGAGGGACTGAATGGGGGTTGATTCAGGTCCTTGAACAGGAGAGCTTAGCCTGTCTTCTACTGCAGATGTTTGACTAAGAGCGTTCAGTTCTTCTTTCTCTTCAGAGGATCTGGAAGCCCCAAAGCTGGGGGTTGTCTCCATGGGGGACCTGCGTTTCCTTTGGGTTCTGTCAGGACTGCTTGTCCTGAGGGCCTCTGGAACATTGTCTTTGTCTGCTTTGCGGGGCTCCTCTTGCTCACGACAGCGGTTCTTATTTCTCTGTTTGAGTTTCGCAAAGTAATTTTGATGAATCTTGTACTCATTCATGGTTCCGACCTCCAGCACCCCCGAACATGAGACAATGCCTCGACTGTTTTGTGCTGATGCTTGATAGATCGCAGCATCCTCCAGAGTACAGCTAAGACAGGAATATCAAAATAACAACATCTCATCTTAGCCAAACATTAGTTAAATGAGAACAAATTTCTCAGAATACCCTGGACAAAGACATACTTATAAATATTAAGCGTATGCGTCTTCCCATCATGTAAAATTTCATATTTGGGGAGGCCACAGTATCTGTCCAGCTGTGCATCATCTTTGTACCATGTCACATCAGGAGCAGGATGACCTGTTGGTATAGAGACAATCTGTTGGACAACCTTAACAATATTACAAGTATTTATTTACATAAAAATATTCAGCCATTTGGTTTGGTGGGACGAATACCTGAGACCATACAGATGAACTTGACATTAGTTGCTTCAGACACAGCTTTGGATTTTAAGGTGCTCTCAAATGTTGGCTGTGTCTCCTCAGCTAATTGGGCCATTACACTGCAAAGAGTGCTCCTAAACATAAACATAAACATTGAGCGCTTGTTCACCAACCGTTCTCATTGCTTAACCGTTCCACTGCATGCCAATCCAAGCCCCCTGGTACAGTTTTGGTTCATTTTCCACTCTGGGACTGATAATGGAACTTTTTAAAATGTAAACATAAAGTGTCAATCGCTTACTTGGTAATGCAAGAGACTGAACTATGACCTGAAAAACTTTTAGTTTCTTTTGGTACAGTCCAGCTGTTAAGCAGCTAAATTAACTTTATTTTCTTCCCCAATGACGCGCTATTTTGGCCAGAAACTCGTATCTAGGCAACGGACGTGTGACCATTTGAAACCAGGGCTGAAATTTGGGTACGAGAAAGGTAACCAGTCAGGCCCAACCAGGCTCACTTGGAAACATATACATAACCATTCCAGAATGTGCTTAAAATGGTTTGGCACAATGGTGGAAAAGCGCAAATTCTGACTGATCTCAGGTTAAATTCATTTTCATCATAAACAGCAGCATTCACATCTGTTTCATTATACATGTAATGTATTACAATTATAAATCTAACGCTTTGTTAGATGTGTGAATCAGCTGTATAGGTGTAACGTGGCTCTGGATAATTGTATTTAATTAATATAGAGCCTGGGTTTTCCATTGACCATCTCACTGACACTGACACAGCTCACACCTTGGGAGAAATAACAAGCATGGTAATGTGTGTTTTCTTTTCTGTCACAGTTTTTCTGAAGACAACTAAATGTGTTTGGATTTATTTGTTTGTACATTATTATTATTATTAATGTTATGTACTGTATTTTAAAGAATCTTGTGTGGACTTTATTATGCATTTTTGTGTTCTGTTTACATATCTATCTGTTTGGATTGTATTTGTGCATTGTTTAATACTCCATCTTCATGAAATGATCACAATTAACTTTACACTCTTAATAATAAAGTTGCTACAAAAGGTTCTTCACAGTGATCCCATAAAAGAAGAATTTTGGTTCCTCAGAGAACCTTTTAGTTAAATGTTTTTAAGAAAGCTATTTTCTCTTCATAGTACTTTTATCCATTATAAAGAAACTTATGTGAAGCAAAAAAAATGTTTCTTGTGGTATCATTTAGCATCTTGTATTTTGAAAAGTAGTCATTAAGTAATGCTTGTGTCCCAAAAAACGTACACCTATTAGACGGAGAAAACCTCTTGGTTAAACTAGGGTTAAATAGCTTCCACAAAAGCACAACGGATGACATTCAAGGATCAAACTAGCAATCTTTCCATATCCAGATATATCTTTAAGCACTGCATTAATATATACAGTAAGATTTGGCATTATAGAGTGTCATGATGGTTAATACATTATAAGCATACATAATACATAACATTTAATACCTTCTAAAAATGTAAAAATTTATTAAAGAACAACGTTAAAGTAACCATGATCTGAATGATTTGATTATGCACCATGAAGGAACTATATATGTGCATATCTAGAAACAGAAAGTTGTACCTGCGTTCAGGTCGGACACTGTTCAGGTAGCTCCTACAGCCATCCCTGCTATTCTGGGAGGTGATATCATTGCCACTGTAGTAATACCTTCCATCACCTGAGAGTGAACGGTTCATGAGCCTTCTTGAACCCATATTTTCAGTCTGCATAGATCCAATTATGGCAACTCGGAAGGAACAAATTTAACAGGTATCACTTGATTGTATCCAGCATAGTCATAAAACCCGAAACAGCAAAAAAGGGTTGTTTGCCCAAACTCAGATTGTTATAAGGATCAGCAAAAGTCTTCCATTATTATAGCATCTCAGCAGTTCTGAAGCTCAGTGTTTTCTTTCTGTGCTCTTGGGCTCCTGGGGTGGTGCACCAGTGCATATAACTCTACCCTACTGTTTCCAATCAGTCTGCAGCTTGCATGGCCATAAAGGCTAATAATAGTAGAGCCGCAAATAGGCACACAAGCACATCACATTTTCCAAATCCACCCCACTTTTTTATACTTTAACATACCCATGACAGAAGTCTCTCATGTTTCTTAAAAGATGAAATGTAGTATAGTCCAGATGGATGTAAAAGGATACAGCATGTTTATTTGTCCGTATTACCTCAACATAACCCCTTGAACTAGGATCAGAAACCATGGAAAGCATGCTAAATGCGTATGGGCAGGCTTTTTCGAGCTGACGTGCTCCATAAATGTGAATTATAAAGTTAGGCATCTAAGAACATGAAGCCCCTTTCCTAGCACCATCAGTTTGTGGTAACATGTACATTTCAGAAAGCGTTTGTAACGGTTTTCATTCACTAATGCTTTTAACCTTGTGAAAGGTTTCTCATGATATTGCAAACATTTTGACCTGAAGGTGTACACTGTTACAAAGGTCTGTAGACATTACAGGCAGCACTTTGCCAGTAACTTACTATAGATTTAAATTGTAATTGACTGGCAACATTTTGTTCAATGATCAATTTACATTAAACATTAACAAGACTTTGCAGAAATAAAGTATAAAATAACATTAATAGCATTCTATTAACTTCATATAAATTAATAAACAAACATATTTCTGTGCACAAATGACAGCCATACGCTGCTTTAACTTTTAAATAAAACAAATTACACCGGTTGTGAAACATGTACTTTGAGCACAACAGATTTAAGATTTACTGTGCCAACTCCAAAATCAAATTGATCATAATATGACAATACTTATTTAATGTTACTTTATCATTTATTTCTGTTCCTGGTAGATTAGCCTGAATTTGGTGGAGCTTTATATAAAAATAGATTTCCGCAAAGGAGTGTTGCTACCCACCAGTGGTTTTGCTATGTCACTGCAATAATTCCTACATAAAGTACCTTGTAGATTTCTATTTATCAATCAAATATGATTTAAAATCTTTGTGCATGCATTTACACATTCAGTGATACTGACAGTAAGCACCCACAGTTTTACTACTCTGGAGTAATAATGTTTGTATTGTATCTCTGTTACAGACAATCTTAGTAAGCCGAGTCAAAATGTTATTTAATTGCCAAGCAGTGAAAGGATGTCTAAGATCATGTTGACTTTACAATAAATGTAGTATTTTTAATAGGTTGCTTTTTGTTTGTTCAACCAAACTCAATAAAAACACATGAAGAAAATGAATGTTTATTTTTTTCTTAGAAAAAGAAACATTAAAATAAATTTGTTGTAATGTCATCTTAGTACAAACCAGGTTATGATATTAATAATGAAAATAAATACCGTGAAGTTTATTTAAGATGATTTACAGTGAGGAGGAAGATTACAGAAGATTACTGAGTGATCGTTGTTTAGCGATGTGATAGATTACCACTTCTGATTGTCTTCCATAGTTATTAATTTCAATCCAGTATTGCTTTGAATGGAAGTTACCAATTGAAATAGCTGAACCATCAGTTTCAGTTACAATTAGCAAGAATAAGTGAAACACAGGATTTGTACATACTTGTACATTCAGCTACAGATTGCTTCTAATGTATTTCTCAACCTTGTGTCACAGAATTACTTTTCAGCTGGGTCAACAATGTCATGGGTATTGCTTCATTTTCATTCTCATAATAATTTATAACACAACAACACACATCAGGATTTCATTCCACGGATGTCCATGTGCCATCATTGGTATTGTTACATACTATATTAGCTATACTAGACTATTCCATGAATAACATGCTACAAACAACAGTACATAAAGTTTCATTTTCGTTTCTTAACACCCAGATATTGCAGGTTTATTTTCTTGACATTAACTTTCCTACTATTAATGTATCAAACAAGTGCATATACATTGTTGTGTTTAGTTACTTAAAATTTACCTTCAGACCAAAAATGTCACCATTACCTAAAAAAGAGAATTGCTTAGAATTTTGTATCAATTTGTTTTAATTTAGTTAGTGAAAAGACTGGGTTTACAAAATAATAAAAGCATGATAAAAATATACAAATTATGGATGATTAGATAAACTTTCAGACTTTGATCAGACTTCCCATACATTTCACATAACATTGTCTATCCAGTGCACTTTCCTATCCCTTCTCAGAACACCTTAACCTCAAGGACATAATATCCACTGGGTATATACGTTATTCGTATGAGATGGAAACATCAATTGTGTATGTATATTTTTTTAAGTTGGGTTGAAGACAAGGCCAAATCTTTAAATTTTTTGGGGACCCATATACTGTACCTCAGTGTTTCAGCCTTTTCTACATGCATGAACCCCCATCAATGACTTTGATATATACTATATTTACCAACATTTATGCTTACATCGTAGTATGGATCAAATCCATAGTACCAACATTTAACCCTTACAAAGTACCCCAGCCAAAACCCTTCTGAATTCTCCAACTCTATGTCCAACATTAAGGATAACATCAGTCTATGTCTGTTCAATAAAGGCATATTCATGTCTTAGTTTGCAGTGTTAGGTCTCACTCATCACAGTCTAAGGGACCAACATTTAAGAGTATATATTTAAAAAAATAGATAAAGGATGGATGAGTGACAGCTGTATTTATAGAGCTACACATACCATATTTTTACCCAACCACAAAATCGTGCTGCAGAAAACTATTTCACAATAACTAGAGCTGAAACATACACAATTGTCTTGGCATAATATCAGAGAGTCCACGGCTTTGGCTATGTATATAATAATAATTACCATGACATAAAGGCTTAGCATTTCCCACTCTCACACTGCTTGATCCTTGAGACCCAATGGACTCGATGAAGGCTCTCAGAAGATACAGAGGCGTGGTTCTGCACTAAAGGCTGTGTAAACAGAAGTCATTTATTTATAAGATGCCCTCCCATCCAGCGCAACTTGCAGGCCAGCCAGCGCCTAAGAGGGCAGAAGTATTCATAGTGAAACTGCTGGAATTCGGGTGTCCTCCGGATGTCCCTAAGAAGGGCCAAGTCCAGCTCAGACTCTGTAAGCACAATAAGAAGGAGAAGGAGGGCAAACAGCAGGGCCAGAGTCACTAAGAAAAGACGCGCCAAACTACAGATGAACTCGTTCACTCGCTCTTCCTCTGGGCTGCGTTGGGTTGACTGAGTCTTACCAGGACGAGAACCTTTCCCTTTGGCTTTAACGCCAAGCGGCCTTGCCTGGTCTGAAGCAGTCAGTTCTGTTCCTCGATCCTCTTGGATGCTGCGAGGGCCATTGGTGTGCCGAGCCTGAGCCTGGTCAGAGTGGTCACTGGACACTGGTGTGGGAAGCATGCTGTCAGAGGGACTGTAAGAGTCCTCTGAGAATTCTGCTGTCCCTCCTTCCGCTCCACTGCCATGGGACCGTAGAAATGAGTTGCTATTGGAGACTGATCTCAACGGTGTGGAATGGCCACTATCACGCAGGGACTCCAAACCTGAGATAGAGTCAAGATGTTCAGCATGATTATTCACAGAGTAAATCAATAGCCTTTACAAGTCATTTTAACTTATTGTTTTAAAATTATTATGCCACAGTCTGTAGGATTTGCCTCTATATATTGCATTTTCAAATATATCAGAGGCATAGATTGGTGATGCTGTGAAGGAGTGTGGAAAGATGGGAGTTGTTATTATCTTTACTGCTGATGGAGATCAAGCCGACAGCACTTACAACACATGTTCATGAATAACAAAGTATAGGAACCGTTACATTGAAATATAAAGTTGAAATGACTTGAACGCAAACAATTATACAAAATACAGTGTGTATAAAAAGTAAAGGTGGTCTACCAATTTCATTTCACCACTAAGGTTTTTTACCAGAATGTGATTATTTGGGGGAAATCTATCCTTTCAGCACATCTTGCAAACAGAGAAACTTTTTTCAGCTTTCAAAAATGTTGTAAAACAGTCACAATGATTCCTTGCAGAATCCAAGTGACACTTTATTTGGATATTTTTTAATCACAATCAAATGATTCAACTGACATAAAAAATGAATTCACCAAAATATACTTAAGGCATGTCGGAAATTAACTATGTAAAGTAGGAATATACAGCTCCTCTCTAAACCCATAAAAGCCACACAGAATGCTGAATGGTGACACACTCCTCTTCATTCTTCAACATACAAGCACACAAAAATAGTGACACAAACATTATGCTTGATTTGCTCAACAGTGAGCTTTACCTGAAGTGCCGGCTGAGGTACTGAGTCTAGATGAAGCTTCAAAAGAAGTGCTAGAGCTGGGCAGGGAGGGTAAGATAGGCAAAGCCCCCAGGGCTTTCCCCAATAACCTAGGTCCCAATGCCAACACTCGTACCTTAACATCCCGGTAACAGTGGTTGATCATACGCAGGTGAACGCTCACATTTGTTTTAATCCGTATAAGACACTTCACCATGGTGTCGTAATTTACGCAAATATTAAGTGTGTAGAGTTCTCAATCGCGTGTTAGTGTGTCAGAACCAGACCCCTGTCCTCCCTTTACCCCACAGAACAGAAACAACATAACTCTAACTGTGTACTTGAAAAAGAGAGTGCAAGAAAGAGCACCCTAAAGCCTTAAAGCTGCCCTCAAGTCCCTGTAAGCCCAAAAGCCCTCACCACCCAATGATGTGTATATGGGATGTAACAAAAGAAGGCATACACATTCTCAACACACACTTGTCATTCTGTGACACAAGCCACGTGACATACATTGAGTGTCCCTGGAAGGCTTCCTATTAATAGGCTGAGTAATAATAGCACTGTTAATAGCTACAGATGAACAAGAAAAACTTGGTTGCTTCGTATTGTCTCTGATGTTTGACACAAAAGGTCATGTGAATGTCCTGAGCACCTTTAAGTCCTGTTTATAGTGATTTGACCCTGAGTGTGAAAATTCACGCACAGAAAGAAGCATCTTGTGCAACTTTACGTACATTTACATAGAGATATTTTCACTGTAATTCCTAACTACAATAAAAAAAAATATATATATATCACATTTCTATAGTATACAAACATACATCAAAACCCAGGCACACAGGCAAACCATGATGACATGTGTCTGTGTCAGTAAAGTGAGCAGAACAGGTGAACGTCTGGTCACATTTTGCACAATATGAGCAGTTCTCAGGTTACATAAAGCAATGAAGAGGTAGTTTGTGTAGGCTATTCCTATCACTGCCAAGAGCTGTATTTTACGTCTCATAAGACAGTTTGACAACATTTTGACAACAGCTTGTACTGTAGTTGACTATGTAAAGCCTGAAAAACATATATAAGGTTTTCTAAAGCCAGAAAAAACCCCAATACTGAACGAAATAGCTAAATACAGCTCTAGAAATATATAAATACATATAGATATACAAATATTACTTTTGTATTACTTAAAAGTGAATTTTAACTTGTTTTCTTTGCAGTAAACGGTACATTCAGAAAATAACTGTTTTAGAATTTAGAAAAAGTCTTATAATTATCAGGACCCTTTAAACTGACTTAAGAAGTTTTAACACTTCACCACCAGAGGGTAGCATTGTAGTGTTTAAATTCCAACCGACAGAAGAAATAATCAAGACTTCCATTAGGATTACAAGACACAGAATGCCCCTCAACAATCTCCTTTACATGACAGTGGGTTCTCATGTATGCCCGTTCAGACCGCCGGCGACAAAGCGAAGCGATGTCATTCATTTCAATGGAAAGCCGCCGACTTCCGGCAACTATGCAAATGATGATTTGATGATTGTTTATAAATGTTACTAGAGCAACCAAAGCTAGGAAAACCTTTGAACGACCTCGTGGAAAGCAACTTGCAACACACAGCGACACAGTTGCAGGCGGTCTGAATGCACATAACTATACTGGCAGATTCCTCAGTTCAGTGTATTTCAAAGCACCTGAAGCTCAAAAAAGACTCATTGAGTCATATCAATGAAATCAAAGAACACTCTTCAAAAATTGCCTACCTAAAGAATCAGAAGAGTAAACAAATACCTGTTTAGATACAATAACACAACTGAAGGACTAAAAATGCTTTTTGTGAATGAAAACATTAGATGCTGGTGCTGAACAAACAGATCAGTCAAATGTCAGGGGAAACAGTTAGGGTGGGTCAAGACATTCTCGCTTAATAGCTTATTGTCTTGTAATAGTCCATATTAATATACAGTGTACGTTAATGATTCTAAAGCCTAAACAACAATCTTTTCAATATTACTGACTCCCTTTCTGTTTCTTTTAGAGTTTCTTTACGGAAAGAAGACTCCACCTTTAGTGCAAGAAAATGGATTTACCTTCCATGATGGAAATATGAACTGCTCTCCTGCGTGCCTGAGGAACGCTACTCTGTCGTGGACCATGTGTAATAGAGGGACAACTCCTACTAGGGACCATCCCAGCCCTAAACACACACACATACAAGACATACATTGTAACCTATAGAAAATATACTTCTATACCGAAATACAACGTGGAGTTTGAGCT
Organism: Barbatula barbatula; assembly: GCF_947034865.1. NCBI lineage: Eukaryota > Metazoa > Chordata > Actinopteri > Cypriniformes > Nemacheilidae > Barbatula > Barbatula barbatula. The sequence goes on along the minus strand of NC_136766.1, from coordinate 20,479,524 downwards.
GATGAGACCTACCTGTGGATCTCTGGGGGCTCTCGCCTGATTTTTGCACTCTGCTCCATCACCTCCTTTGCCACTCTACCACTTTAAGAAAATGTATGCAACTTTAATTAAGCCACATACTGTTTGACTGTATAAAAACCCCTGCAGCTTATTAAGGAATTAGCATACAGAATATCTAAATCAAAGGAAAAATTAAGCCTGGCTAATAAACCCACCCTGTTTATTCCAACAAGAAATTGCCTCACCTATATCTAAAACGGCTACCTTTGAAGAAGAGATTACTACTAGACACAGTGCGAACTTGACTTGATTTCTCAAACCTGTTTGAAAAGAAAAGACAGAAGGACCATTAATCTTGAGCCATTTCTCTGTAGTAAATGTGCATAACAAGATATTTTTTTATCTTAGCCTGGTGTGTAAATAAAAGTAATGTGAACATACTGGTAGAAAGCCTGGTGTTCTACTCCACACTTCCAAAGATGCTTGCAGGCTTCAGGCGTTTGAGCAAAGTAAGTCAAGATGATCTTCTGATCCTTTGTGAAGGTCACACAACAAGGTCAGAAAAGTGGTGCAAACACGTTTGAACGCTCTATAATTTTGGGATAGTGCATTATTTTAATTGTAAAATATTTTATCTCAGCCCAATTTTATATGCCGAAACAACTGAGCAAGCTAGGTTAGTAGATTCAAACACTGTGTGAGTTTATTTGACCAATGGAAGACAATGAGAAACAGTCATTCACAGTCAGTTTTTGGTAACTGTTTTGCAATTTTGTTTGGAGTAAACTGCATTACATTTTTTAAAGGAATGGTTTACCCCAAAATAAAAGTTTAATATTTTGAGCAAAACTAAAACCATAAAAAATACTTATAGTTTTAAAATATGGTAGCATGTCATTAATTTTAAATATTGCGTGTCTCAGGACAAAATATCCATCAACTAACAAGATCGCAAAAAGTGAAGTGACGTTCCACCATATTTATTTGAATAAATAATAACAGAATGTTATTTGTTTTATTCTTTAACATGCTGGATTCAGGTATATGCTCTGTTTACCTCTAGGTGAGTTGCATATATATGAAAAGTCTTTCCTTCAAACTTGAGTTTGGTCACCTCGTTCCTGAACAAAATGACAACATACTGTCATAGTCATTAATACACACCAAGTAATTCGTTCTTGATCTCTTAGCAAATGAAGATGATATGACAGATTAATTTCCCCTTTCTCACCATTTGAGGAAATGAATCCTCCTGTTTCCCTGCAGTACCACAAAGCCAAACGGGGTAAAGGCCAAAAATGCTGCATTTCCAGACACATCCTTTCATCACAGACAAAAAAACATAAATAAAACTTTTCCGTTCTGTCTGTTCTTAAGGATGAAGGTTCATCATACTGTTATTTAGACATTTATGGCAGGTGCAAACTTACACTGCATTCAGTTCGTAATAAAGGTTATTGGGACAGATAGAGGACAGAGCTTAATTAAGAGCTGATGGTTTTTGATTCTGACCTTGCAGGGGTGTGGATCTACACCATATGTTTCTAGAGTCTGAGCTTTGTTTAAGAAATTCAACTCAGACGTCTCAGGGCTCTGCCCTCTGTTGGAAAGAGAAATAAAAAAAATGCTCACATACAGAATATGCACATTTCTGCGGTTAGTTTAAAATACTTTTTTTATAAATTACATGTATTAGTTTCTCTGTAAAATGTTGTATAATATCATATGATAAACCTCTGGACTTACATCAGTTCAGTTTTGTGGATTTCAGCAATGCGGCGCTCCAGGCGCTCAGAATGCTTGGGAAAAAACTGAAACTTAGAGCTATAACCTTCTGGGTGCTTTCCTGGATCATAGTCTCCAATCTCAGCTAAACATAAAGAGAGTGTTGACTACAACATTTCTCATAGAACAGAGGATACACAACATTACAAAACTGAATGCAATTTGTCGACTGTTACCCTGTAGAATATATGCAGCCAACGTGGCAGCATCTGAACTCTTGCACAGGAGTCGGCCATGATACAAATCTCTTTTCATCTGTAGGAAGACCAGGTATCTGAAAAAAAAGTAGAGCACATGTTCAAATCTGTAGTGTCTGTATTGATTATGAATATATGCCAGATGTGTAAGGGCTGTGATATATACTGAAAAATGTATAGATACTATTTAGATCATGTTTACAACAGAAAGAACAGTACCTACCTAGTGATCTCTTCTTTAAGAGCCGCAGGGTCTGGAGGATAGAACTTCACACGCAGACACATGGTGTATGGTGGCTGAGCTAAGACATAAAACATGTGGGAGTAATCAAACAGACAATGTTAAATTAGTTATTTTATTAAAAAGAATGTTATGCATAACATGGATGCCGCTGGATTTTTTTCTCATTTTCACGTATGGTAAAGTGTGACTTACATTTCATTTGTTTGGTAATAGGTTTGCTAAACTCCAGCCAATGCTGAAAAACAAAAAGAAAAGAAAAAAGAAAAATGACTGGACTGTATTTAAAAACAACAACATATCTGTTAACCTCTTACAAGCCTTGTCAACTTTTATGACTCCATTACAGTACCTTAGACTTCTGAACAAGCATAATTATTATTGTATCCACCAAGTATGTGGAAACACATTTCTAAACAAAATAAACTGATCAATAATTAAAGAGATTCTTTTTGTAATTCACACAAATCTGGTTACATGACAACTTGGAATAACTGTCTTGTTCTACATCATTTGTTCTCACATTCTATGAAAATACACACAGCATTCAGAAACTAAAAAGCAACTTTATATACCCCCTTTGCTCACCCTTTGCTTTTCTGGATCCACAAATCTGATGCCAAAGTAATCCTTTTCCAGCAGGTTTAGATGATGACAGACCTGCTCGAACAGCCATTGACCCTTTGCATCTCTCTGGAACATAGGAGACAAAGGGATTACTGATGTAAGTTTGTTTTACAGGTTTAAAGCATCACAAAAATAAGTGAATAAAACATTGTTCGATTTTTGGTTGAACTCTTTAAGGAGGATTAGTTCAAAGATGATGTTGATCTAGAGAGAGCTTAATATTTCAAAATCCCTCTGGAGACATCTGAGATCAATCAAATATTAACATTCACACAGCACTTCGAAAGGCTTCTTAGAAATCTGTAGGCCTGTGTGGTTGAGGAAAGTCACATTTATAAAAAAGAAGAATGCTTAAGATTGAGATGTTTCCGCTCAAATGCAGATCTGCAATCTCAAAACAAGTAGGGCCTATCAGAAGTAACATCAGAAACACTAATGTAATCGTTGCAGTATGTTCTTTTTTTAGATTAAATATTTAAATCACCGCCATATAAGCATCAGAAACATGATTTATAAATTGCATCTTCATTTTGAGGAAAATCTAGTGAGAGATCAAGCTGTGAATTCAGAAACTGTTTGTCAGGGACAGCATTGTGAGAGGGAGAGGGAATGGGGGATATAAATGGTTTGTGATTCTGTTGGTACAACAATCTCTGGTTATAACCTGCCACTATCATCTAAATATAGAAGTGCACAGAGATGATGATGATATTGTTCACTAGATGATGATATTACTTACTAAAACGCCTCTTGTTATAACGCTATAACCTAACTGTGATGTCTAGAAAGTCTTTAAATGTCACTGAAGCCGGTATTACTCCTAGCTGAGTGGTTTTCTGCAACATTTAGACTACATAAGTACAAATGTGTTTTTTCTAATTCTGAGTGCTATGGTCATGAAGATGTCCCGCACAGGTCAGCTACAAAGACACTCATCATTTCAGAATCAATGTCCTGTAGTCTAAACATCACATCATAAAGGACCTTCTGAATCTGTTTTTGCATAATTGTATGTACTAAGAGGCATCTGGTCGAATGTTGATTGCAGCAGTTTGATTTTTTGTTTCAGTTTCAGTTTGATTCATTTAATATTTGCTTCCAATTGGTCATGCTAACTAATCACCCTTAAATGAATGCTTAATTATTAGATATTTTTCTTTCTGGTGTCTAGAAAGCTTGATATTCTGTGTAGTGCCTGTCCCCCCCTTGATAAAGTCACTTTTTACTGTTGGGCTGAACGGTTCCAAGAACGGTAAGTGACAGTTATATTTCCACTTGATCCTCGTTCACCACAGTGCGATTACAAGACATTTTCGGCTCAGACTGACACAATTAATTAGATTACTATTACATTTCCCACTGTGGAAAATTTTACATTTTCCGGAGCAGCTGGGCCATATGGGTATAGAATGGAACAATTAAGCCATGAGAACGTTTCAACCCACTCAGCTCACGTTTATGAATGAACCCCGCCCTCATTTAATAATCAACCAAGGAAATGGCACTGCAACAGGTGGACATATGTGAACAAAAAAGTTTTATGGGTCAATTTTTCGAAATTTAGATTTATACATCAAAGCTGAATAAATAAGCTTTCCATTGATGTATGGTTTATTAGGATAAGACAATATTTAGCAGAGATACAATTTAAAACTCTAGAATCTGAGGGTGCAGAAATATCTAATATTGAGAAAATCACTTATGAAGTTGTTAACCAGAAATGCTGTAGTAGGCAGTTGCTAAGAAGAAACATTAGTTTTTTACGCTCTCCATTGGCTTACCGCTGTAATGACGCTGAGGAGAGTAGATGAACCCGAAAGCAGGAATTTTAACTTTACATATACACACAACTTGAAGAGCAGCCAACAGTGTGTGTAGTTTGTAGGCGTGTTTCCGACCATTTTTGTTAGAAACTTTGCTGCATCTACTCAGAAAAAGAATGTTTTTAAATATTTACAGTAGGAAATTTACAAAGTTTCTTCATGGAACATGATATTTACCTAACATCCTAATGATTTTTGGCAATAAAGAAAAATCAATAATTTGGACCCATACAATGTATTGTGGCTATTGCCACAAATATTCCTGTGCTACTTAAGACTGGGTTTGTGGTCCATCAAATAAATAAATAGCATATAACTACTGTTGGTCATCTTGCTATTTTCTCTGTCAAAACTAGCTGACTGCTATAGTTGGAGTGTCCTTAGGCTATCTATAAAAAAATCATATGACAGGTAGAGTGAAACAGTAAAGAGCACCTAGTCTCAGATCAGCACACGTGACTGTGGTCGTCTAAGACAACATCAAATAAAACAAACTGAGATGAAACTTTATCTATTTGTCACAAACCAGTATGGAAACCAGTTTTTGTTTACTCAAATGTCACTGGTGTGCACTGATGCCCTTTAAACTCTCTCACAGGTGTGATGAAAATATGGACAGAAACATTATGAAAAATTATTTATAATATAAATAAAATGTTCTGTTGTACTCTCACTCTTGCATCCTTGCATTTAAAAAAGATATACTCAGGGCAATAGTATGTCAGGTTAACAAGTACATTCAGACAAAAAGATCAAATTAATCCCAAATTTTTGTGTGCTGCACATAAACATTCTTTTGAATAGCAAGCAAATTCCCCTGAATATTCTCGAATTGGCTGTAAGCAATGTCTTACATAAGTCATGTCGGTTACACTTTATATTAATACAGGGTTTATTGTGGCAAAAGTCTTAGTTAATAGTTAGTAACTAATGAGAATTGGTCCCTATTCTAAAGTGTGACCGTCGTGTCTATTCAGAATGAATTCTGTCATCTTGCTTTATTTCAATTGAATTTTACATCAAAGTATAAATTCTTCCTGCCCCCGTGTGTATGATGATCTTATGATGATCAGGATCGTGACAGAGCCTCAGGTTTTGTGTGGAGAGAAACATTGTTGTCACATGATATGCGCTCCCGCCCCTCCGGTTAGTTTCGCTTCCCTTCAGGGTTTCATTCTAAACACCTGTCCCTTGTTTATTACCCTTTGTTAGTCTCCCTATTTGCAGGCAGCAGTTAACAAAATATTTATAAAATAAAGACCCAGGGGGGGGGGGTGGATGGGGGGTAAAACAGGATAAGAACTCAAACTCGACAGAACAAAGACTAACTGAGACTGGACTAAACTGGAACAGACTTGACATTGTCTATTACTAAACACTTAGACTTGACTGGCCAATCCACAGCGCAGCACTGTCTAAACATCATACACAGGGTACAAGCAAAACAAACAAGCACAGGATAGCAGACAAAAGGGCATTAAATAGGGAGACTATCAAAGGATAATTAACAAGGGACAGGTGTTGGGAATGAAACAATGAAGGTAAGCTAAATGAGGTAAAGAGAGGGGCGGGGCAAAGACGAGACCGGAGAGAACGCAAATTATATCATGACCGACAATAATGTGTTTCTCCCTATTCACAACTAACTCTCTGTATTCATTTTGATTTAATCTGACTGATGGAGGTAAGCTATAAAGTAGACCTTTACGTTTTTAAAGCTCTGGCAAGCACACTGAATTACAGGGACATCAAAATCCAGTTTATCTAATTGTTGGTTTGTGGTTTGTCTTATAATATTAGCTCAAGCTAGGAACGAAGTTGGAGTGCTGTCACTGCTTCAGGGAATGTGGGAAGACAACTTGAGCAATAGAAGACAATACAATTGATACCTTTATATTGTCTGACAGCTCATTTGAATAACTCAATGCTGGTAGATATTTATAACTAGTCATTTAATATATCCTTCTTTCAGTGGTTTAATATTTGTATTTTTTTGTATGACTGAAATGTCTAATCTGGTAGGGCGGTGGAACTAGCAATACCTGGAGGTAATTTTACAAACAAATTACACATATGGGTTTCTAATACCCTTCCACTTGAATGATTACACTCCAAAAAATGTATGTCGTTTCAACCATAAATATGGACAACCCCAACTGTTGGGTTTAAATTATCTGTGCTGGGTTGTTTAAACCCATAATGCTGTGTGGTTTTAAGATTGGACATTTTATAGATTTATTTAAACCAGTGGATGCTTTTGTCCACATTTGAAACAACCCAGAATTTTTAGAGTGTACTCTAAAAGAGTGTTTATACTCTCATACAAACACAAAGAAAGATATTTGGAAGAATGTCAGTAACCAAACCGATCTCATCCCCCATTAACTGCCATAGTAGGGAAAATGAATACTATTAGAGTCAATGAAGGATGAGATCTGTTTGATTAGTGACATTCTTCAAAATATCTGTTCAGCAAAACAAAGAAATGCAGGTTACTCAGGTCTTAGGGTGAGTAAATGATGACAGAAGAAAAAGCCTCATTACATTCACTGATTTTTATTTTATTTCCGTGAAATACGACCCCACTTCAGTTTTCTGTCCACAAACCACTGGCTCAAACTTGCATCAATAAATGTAACTGTTGATAAAGGAAAAACACAACTGCATCATAAAATGAGCTATTATCTTGGTACTAATGGTTTAAGTATTATTGACACTCAAAAATGCCACAATCAACAAACTGAAAAGGCAGATCAAGAGTGGCACTTTTCAGAATCTATTTATTTCATCCATTGGTGAGTTTCATAAGCCTTTTAGTATGTGACATTCCTGAAAGGCAACTGCTGACCTACACAAAGGTGAGCTCTATAATGAAGGTATATGTGAGAGTGTCTCATATGTCTGGTCTCTAGATGTGTGACTGCCGGGAGCCAAACACAGTCAGCAGTCTCTCAAACGAGAGAGGCCATATTTCGCTATTTTAGCATTTTATCACTAACCAAACTCCACTGTACTGATCAATCAATTACAGAGGACAACCTTACTTGGAAGAAGGGAGGAAAGGACAGGTGAAGATAGATGCACTTTGTACTTCCATGCATCATTTTATTACAGTCTTATCCAGTGTATATACAGAGTAGTACATTTTTATCTGCACCATGTCCGAAAGAATTCTTTGCAAGAGGCAGGGCTATGTGCATGTGAACATGTATGCCCATATTGTGTCTGCTGTTTGTCTGACGAAAGCAAGAGCAGCTGTGGAATGATGATGGAATCAGTCTGTTGCCATAGAGACCACAGCATCACACAGAATTCCAAGGACAATGGAATGTAAAAATCTAAGACTGACATTCCCAGACATACCTGACAAAAATGACCAAGAACAGCTAATAGTAAGAAGGAAGATCACCATCAACCATCAAGCGTTATTCCATCCATATTGTTTAATTCAGGAGTAAATGTTGTGGAATGCCATGTGTAAACACAACACATACACATTTACCCTCTATTAGATCTAGAAACCTCCAATTTATAAAAAAAAAAATATATATATATATACATATATATATATATATATATATATATATATATATATATATATATATATATATATATATATATATATATAATTACTGCATGACGTGTTATACAACATTTGAGAATTTTGCCTCCCAAAGGCAAAATCTTTATAAATAATGTACTTTTTCAGAAACTTCCTGATGTACAGGCTGTTGCTAAACAAAATATTGGAATGTCTCCAAACTTTGTATCCTTCCTGTGTTACATCAGAGCAGATGCCTTTAAATGCCTCTAAACAACATTAAGGTCTTTGTGATGTCTAACACAGCCTCAAACATCCTTTTTATATGGCTTTTGTACTGGTGAAGATAGCCACTAATACATCCATTGTCTTTTTCAGTGTGCCTGTTAGCTTTCTCGCTTCCTTTACACTGCAACTCTGTACCACTTTCTGACAAACAGTTAAGGTAAATAGAACGTGAAGGTAATAAGGATTGACCGCACTTAGGCAGCTATCACCAATCAGCCTTGATGACAGCAATAGTTTCAGACACATCATACTGACATATAAGACAGGATAAGACACACATTTTTGTGTGTGAAAAAGCAAGCAATAAACAGCTGTAAAAATGTTTTGTTTTCAATGTAAGATTCATTTAAATTGTATGGAGTATCCTCAGCTTAGCATGATCTTCAATTTCATTATCAAAGATCATTTTTTTTTGTTAACAGTCACAGGTGTAACATCACATTTGCTTCCCTTTATCAAAATCACAAAGGTGCCCGAAACCTGTGGACTAGGCTTGCGTAATGCATAGAGAAAATTTGATTTCTATATCTGGTCTGCTTTTTCATCAACATGCAATAACATCTTGGTCAATTAAGAGGTGCCTGAAATTATTAAAATATGCACATACTTTATCCGCAGATTTAGAAGGCAAATCCTCTACTGTATCACCATTACAATGTTGCACATTGGCTACGTAAATCATCAGTAACTGTTTTTGTTCAACATTATTTGTGGATAGTGAGGTATATATTCAAATATACATAATAGTGACGTAACACCTGAAATCTTGCCATCGGTCACTCTATTCAAGCATGGGCTGCATGGACCCAGAAGAATGTGACTCAGGTCCCAGCGAGTCTGTCGGTACGTGACAGGTGACCTGCTGCTCTTTAAAGGCTTAAGGCGGGTCAGACTAACACTGATTCCCACAAAACGTATGCCAATATAAAAAAAATCTAGAACATTACGCATTGCAGACATAGTGCGAGATAGTACAGATGCTCCAGGATTTTCGCGCCTGAATGCGCAGCATCAGCACCGCCAGCATCGAGACACGTGTGTCAGTGGCGGGGATAACCCGTTTGTGATGATGAAAACATGTTAACACTGACCTGTACCGTGCAAGTGTATTCCGAGTCGTCCAGTAGTCGCACTGTACAGTTGAATTCCCTGTCAAGGCTCCGATCGCTGCCACTCATGAGTCGGCTCAACATATTGGCCAGCCAGTAGACGCAGGGCACGAGAACATTTAGGTAGAGCGCAACATGTCATTCACTGCAGACATACTAAACAGAGCCTTCTCGATTATGAGAAGCCCTTTTGAGTCATTGCTCCCTATCTATATCCTCTGGGCTGGACGGTGTAGTCTCCTCTGCCGTTGGTGATTTTATGCCAACGTTGGAGGTAATCCAATGCACCGATAGACCTAGTCACAACAGCCCATCCATATTCATGCACTATTTCTGGGGAGGGCTGAAGTGGGTTTATTCATAAAGCCAGAGAGACTTAATGTGAAATGTTTTTATATGGTTTGGTCTTGAAAAATATTAACGGTACACAACGTTCTTGAGTTTTCCTGTCCAAAAAAGTACACTGCGATCTGCTTGGTATAGCAGATTCCTTTACAGGCATCAGAAATTATTAATGTCTCGCATTCTTTGTGTCAATGAGTCATTCATAATTTGTATTTATTTCATTGGCGACCAGTGATGTTGCAGAATCTTCCCTGAGATTTCCATCCGTACATTTTATTATTTAAAAGTACCCCCTAGTGGAGAAAAAGACGCATTTAAAATGCTAGGCCTACTCCAGCTGTCAAACCTCAGCGACAAACCAGTTATAAATATATTTATCCTATTATATAGACAACGTATAACAACAACAAAAAACTTTGTTGTTAATTATTTATTTAATACCACAATGCAGAACTATAAACACCTCAATAAAATATTTCAAGTCAATCAAAATCACAAATTAATCTCCATTTACGTTTTTGTGGTGCAGTATGCAAAGCTGCACAAGGGACACATTTTGTAAGATATATATACAACTGTTAACATTGGTGACTCAAGCACAAAAACAGAGTGCTGATGCAGTCTGATGGGTAATATATTAAGAAAAACTGTGTCAAACAGCACATTTAGCTGACATTTGATTAGTGTTAGGAAACATAACAAACATGATGTAAACTCCACACATGTTTTTTGAGCTGGTAAATACTCATTCTACTAGATCATTCTACTTTTTTATTGACATATTTGTAGAAGTTATGACCAATCTTGAAGAAAAAATTGTGATGTCTTACTTGTATTATAAGTCTAAGCAATTTATTCAACTGGCCCATGATTGACTAATCATGGGTGGGTATATCAGCCCGATAGTATAAAAAATAATCTTGACCATGTGTGTATTGTCATATGGTTACAACCAAACCTAGCAATATTATATTTTCTTTAACAAAATAAATGTATTTAAAAACTACTGGTACAACCTCCTTCCAAACAAATCTAAATAAATATGTATAGCAGTTCCATTACGGTAACATTTTAAGAAAGACAACCAATTTAATTTTACAACATTTCATACAGAACTCTGTAATTAAGGCATTTTGTTTGTAAAAGAGGTAATTTCTGGTTGGCTACAGCCTGTTCTAACTGCAAAAAACTGATTAAATGGCTGGTTATCTTCAGGGAGAGTCACACAAGTAAATAAGAGTTCTATGTGTTGGTGGCAACTTTTGACTTCTTCTCATTGAAAAAACTCTTAAGCATTAGCACCTGACCAATACTGACAACAAACAGGATGAGTGTCTCTCCAATCGACCAATAGAACACTCGCACGTTCAGGTCTTCTGCTCTGGTTCGGTCTTGAGCCTCTCGAAGTCGATACCAAGTCTGAGAGTCTGAAACCACCTTCAGAATCTCATGGATAGACATGGAGGCTGACTCCATCTGCATGATTTATTGAGAAGTTCACGTTAATACAGTATGTACACAGACATCATGTGAGTGCATGCTGTTTGTTTAGTTTCTCACCTGTGTAAGAGCTGTTGCTCGGTTCATATCGGGCAGCAATGGTCTCTCCTCTCCTGCTCTAAAGTCTAGGTAAATGGTTTTGTGAGAGAATGTTGAGAACTCATTGCTAAAGCAGACCTTGTACACCCCTTTCATGGCTGTTGTATGGGAAAAGCTATCATATTGCTTCTTTCGTTCCTGATACAGCACATTATTCAGTGGATCTGTCACAAAACAGTCAACATCATAGTTGCCCCCAGCAATGACCTGTATGAAAAAGAAAAGCATTGATATTCAGCATACATTATTGTTGAGTCACTTTAGGTACCTATAAGTCTTGCACGCAAAAATCCTACAAAACATTGAAAAAACAAGTTCTAATACAGGGTGATTTTTATTTTACATGTTTACCTAAGAGCAACAACAAATACATGGTTTGTATTATATAACTGAGTACTACACATCTGTAACAGGTGTTGTATAGATCAAGAAAATTTCTGAACATCTTTTAAAGAGCAAAGAAATAACGAATCAGGACAAATTCTGCAAATCAGTAACTTGTGTAACTGCTATGAACACCTTCAAGATAAGCGCCAGCATATTTCACAATATTGAAAAGCTACAGGTATCAGCACAATTACCTGAAAGTCTATGTCAAACTTAACTCCCTGCTCCAGGTCCTCGTAAAAGCATTGTTTCTCATTATCAGGCAATTCAAATGTTAATTCGGTGGCGTTTATATACGCTACGCACACTGCCAACATTAACAGCGAAACGTGCATCATGCTGTTAAAGTGACAGTTTCAATAATTCCTAAAAATGAACAGATATCCTATTCCATTGAGTGAAAGTTTACGTGTCTCAAGCAAGCATAAACTAACTTTCAGCTTGACAAGAAACACCACTGACGTGGCACGAGGAGAAGATACTTCCGGGTCATTTGGAATATTTTCAAAATAAATAGACGTTGAACAAGTTTAGGAACCTCTAGCCAGGGCTGTTCGATTCCGATTTTTTAGATCCAATTCCGATTCCATTCCAGGTTTGAATCGAAAGAATCGATTGCAAGAAACGATTCCAAGCTGCTGTTTTCGATTCCTGCTCACTTCCCTGTTTTACTACATATTTTTATTTATTATTAAAAAATACACATTTTAATGCAATACAAATTTCTAAGCTGTCGCCTTTTACATTTATTAATGTTTATTACACATGTTTATAACAAAAACCTCAACCAAATATGTTGATCTTGTCCTACAATTTCCACTGTATCTAATAATCTAATAATCTAATTTACTTAAAAAGCACAGGTCAAATAAATTACACATTTTTTAAGTTATTCCGCAGTGTACATAATAAAAATATTTGATGAATATAGATAGTTTAGGCAGATCGAAACTCAGTAAATTGTATTATCAATATGTAAGATAGGCTACTGTGCATATAAATATTACTGTTAAATGCAAGTAGTGAAGACAGGTGTTGAAAAAGTTCTGTCCAGCTTTAACAGCTTTATACAGACGTCCAAGTAAACATGTTGTGCTTTATATAGCCTACATGTAGGCTAATTCTCTTCACACACATATTAAGCTCATCGAGAGTAAGAGAAGACGGTACATTTACAGTTCATTCTGTGTTCAAACAAAGCTTTGCTTTTATGGATGCAGAATATTTTATGTAATACCACAGCTCTAGACTTTTTAGACTTCATTTTTTTTAAGTCTGTACTGTGTTGGACAAGAAACTTATGTGACTTAGTTGACCAATGAAATCAGCTAAGGGGCGAAGTTGTGCTTTTGACGGCTCTTAAAGATGAGTCAATTCCTTAAATGGAATCGATTAAAACCTTTGGAATCGTCTCTCGATTCTCAACACCTTGGTATCGATTCTTTTTGGAATCGATTCCCAGCCCTACCAATAGCATTGTAGGTCATTTTAAAGCAGCCCTGCAGTGGTGTTTCATGCGTTTGGACTTATTCAATTGAAAATGTGTTGTCTTCCCATGCTTGAGATGGTCAACTTGTCAAAAAACTAGTTGGACGTAGGAAGTAGTATTTCTGTGCTCGATACACTCCCCCAGTGTCCGTACAGGTTTCGCAACATTAAGAAAAACAGTCAACAAACCAACAACAAAACATAGTTTTATTTCCAAATTACAATAGAAAAATACAGCTGCGTCAACAATTCTCAACAGAACACTCAATAACAAGAAGAATAGTATGCAGGAGAAAACGTTATATAGAATTAAATGAGCAGTGTATTGATAAATCCTAGTTGTGTTTTATTGCTCAGTTTACCTTTGTCTGACTAGAAACTAATTCAGCAGGTGTCATTATAGCAACATAGACAGTGAAAATGTACTGCTTTACAACAATCATGTCTCGTGATGTTACCTCATTTATATTTGTGAAGACAATACAAAAACAGTGACGTGAATATATGATATATAAAAACTTAACTAAATATATAAAAATAAGTAAAGAAAAATGATAAAGTATAAAAAATAATATAACAAATTAAATACAACACAAACGTGTGTCAGTACTCTCAAGTTACTGTATAATTTCTCAGAAAATATGCACACAAGTTGCTTTTAAGAAATTCAGATCCTACGATCCATCATTATTATATTAGTTACTGTGATTACTATACGAAGGATATGGCCAGTTTGTTGTGTCCATGGTTTTAATTCAGAAAACGTATTACTACAAATAACAATGTAAACTTTGGGGCAGTAGACATTGACAGGTGACATTAAATTGACTCCCTTTTTACTCTGCTATTATAACCCTATATTAATTTTGTTCTAAAAGTAGGTTTCACTTAGAGAAAAGCTGGTTTCACTAAATAATGTTTTGACTGTATATATAGGACTCAGAGAAAGTGTCATACATTCGTAATAACATAGGACTGAATTGAATTTATGTAAAGCAATTAAAGATTTTTTTGTTTATATTTATCTTGTACCCACTGGATGTAGAGGCTTCAGTTTTTCAGGAACAGTAATTTATGTTTGCAACAATACTCCAAACAAGCAAAAAAATAAATCTATAAACAAGCAAAAAACGAGCATGTTACATTTTAGACATGACACATTTATTTAAAACATTGGCGTAGCTTTAAAATATTATGAAGTCATGTCATATCAATAGTGCCATTTAAATATTGATCGCGTATCAGTTTTTTTTATTTTGTATATATTTTATATCAAACAATAAAAAGTTTTATGTGTTTCGTGGTTGTGGTTCGGCTTTTCCACACAGACTTTGTAATGCTGACCTTCTAATGTTATTCTTTCATTGGCTATGTAGAAAATAGGCTGGAGCCAAAAAGAAACAGTGTAAATGTTGTGTATATTTTCCCTGAAACCGCTATTAATTACAGCACTATAACAAAAGCTAGATTATGACAGTTACTTAAGGAAACATCAGTGGTGTTTGATAATGTAGAACTGCGTGGCACTGGAATTTGTGCCAACACTTGTATAGTTACAAATTTTCTTTGATTTCCCCTTACTATCAATAAAAGTCATAGCAATCCCCATTCATTATTTATCTATAATTGATTATATAGTTATTGGTGGCTCTTGTTTCTGTAGATGCCCAAGTCAAACCGTCTACGCTTAACAATCGTACTCTTATTTTGAAATTCGCTAGAGCGTGAAGCACGAAATGAGAGTCGATCGCCGCGTCCGAAATCGCATACTGTGACAGTACGTACTGATTTTAAATAAGTAGTAGTAGTAGTAGCTACCTATCGGCCGTTAAAACAGTATGAGTTGGTGTAGTATGCATATATGTAAATAATATATTTCGGTATTACTGGGTCCGCCATGTTTAATGGTCATGTGACCCGTAGCCTAAGTAGCTTTTGACCCATGCCGTTTTTACAACAACCTATACTTGGGGGTTTATAAAATAATAATTTAGTCACAAGAAATTCATTTCTTGACACTTACAATAAAACCGTTGCTCAGCTCCTGTGGCTTCATGGGATGGAAAAGTGTCCATGCCGATCCACACTCACGAATATCTGCGGAAGGTTATTTCTCGCCTACTGTAATGAGGTTTCGGACATACTATTCATGACTCATACTTATTTTCGCCTATGGAAGTAGGCGGGCGCAGCACATGACTTTAACCCTTTAACTCTAGTGGGGAGTTTAGTTTTTTGTATCACGTTCACTGTGCTGTAGGCTTATTTCTTACATCATTTTCTAGCTCGGTCATTTTATTGTTAAAAACTCTTTTTAGCAGATTCATTAAAATCTTCCGGTTGAAAAATGCAGGATTACACAAAGCAAGTAGTGACATTCGTGGAGGAGCACCGTACTGCAGTCACGGTTGTCTTTGTTTCAGGTAACGTTTACGTTAGTGAAAATTTGTATTTCATAAAGATTACGACTGTTTCTCTGTCGTGCACCTGAAATTATTGTCAAAACTAAAGCTATGATTTCCAGACCTAGAAGTAGGTTACGTCTCAATGATTAGAATTTACAATTGTATTTATAGTGATATAATTAATAGTGGTACGAATTATATTTCATATTGCATATACTATTCTTTCTTGTAGTACTTGTAACACTTTCTTGTAATATGTCTATGAAATATTGATTCGGAAAGAAAAGTGCAATCTCTTTATTGAATTCCCTATTCAGCTCCGAAAGATACAACAGAAATGTGTCTGTCAAAATATAATTGCACATTGCTGTATTAGTTAATAAGTATAATATTATATTATTATTATTAGTGGCGTTAAAATGCATAACCTTTGCCTCTGTTTCCTAAAGGGACAGAGGTTGTAACTTGTCTGTGTAAGTAGGTTATAGGTGAGGAATAATGTAGGTTGCACCTGTACCGGTAGGTGTTGGTCTCTTTGCCCTGCGGAGATGGCTGGCCGGTGGAGTCTGCCGAAGCAAAGCCCGTTTGGACGGAAAAACTGTTCTCATAACAGGAGCCAACACTGGTATCGGTAAAGAGACAGCGGTGGAGTTGGCAAGGAAAGGTCAGCTCATTTAAATAAGCTATACTGATGTTGATCCAGCATCATATAATGATCTAATATCATGATGACACTAATACCTTTTAATTGATTTACTTATATTTATACTGATTGTTAAATAACTTTATATTGTTATTTTTTCTGATTGATTACTAATCTTATGAAATGTTTTCGTAGATATTATTACAGATGCCAAATCTCTGTATTTTCTGTTAGATCAAATGTTACAGACTTACAACTGGCCCAAGGTTACACAAGACTATTGTTTGGCAAGCGCTGGACAAGCTGTGTGATCTCTATCATTACTTTTTATCTTCCATACTTTAGGTGCAAAGGTTATCTTGGCCTGCAGAGACATGGGTAGAGCTAGCAAGGCAGCAGAGGAGATCAAGAAGAGGAGCGGAAATGATAACATTGTTGTGAGGAGGTTGGATCTGGCCTCCTTGAAATCTGTTAGAGCTCTTGCCAAAGAAATACAGGAGACCGAAGACAGATTGGATATTCTGATTAATAACGCTGGTGAGGAATTTTTCGGCAGATAATACTGCCTGAGTACATTGTTGATTTTGAATCAACATTTGTTTTACTTTGCTCAATTTGCAAACCTTTCTTATAGGGATAATGATGTGCCCAAAGTGGCAGACAGAAGATGGCTTTGAAATGCAGTTTGGGGTGAACCACCTCGGCCATTTTCTGCTTACCAACTTACTTCTGGACTTGTTAAAGAAATCAACACCCAGTCGTGTTGTCAATGTTTCCAGCCTGGCCCATGAGACAGGTATGAAACCCATATACAGTATGTGTTATGTTTTTTTTGTGCATGATTATTTTTAGTGGATATGTTTAAGATTTAAGTACATGATAACCTGCATTTATTTGTGGACGAGCTGTACATTCATATGTATTATGCATATATTTACAGTGTTTAAAGCTTTTTTATAATACCCTATATGTTCATTTATTTTCTTCTTGAATAGGCCAAATTCATTTTGACGATATAAATATGGACAAAAACTACAATTCGCACACAAGCTATCTGCAGAGCAAGCTTGCTAATGTTCTGTTTAACAGTGAACTAGCGGTCAGGTTGAAAGGTAAACAATAATGTTACTCTGTCTAAACATTTCCCACAGTTTCATTCAGTCATGCTGAAATTGTGCAAACACAATTTACTGTTTAATATCCAGGCACAGGAGTGACAACTTATGCACTTCATCCTGGGGTGATCCGTACTGAACTGGGCCGACACGTCTTTACTTCTCTTTGGAAATCCATTCTGTTTGTGCCCTTAATATTTTTCATCAAAACACCAAGGGAGGGTGCGCAGACCACCATCTACTGTGCCGTGGATGAGAATCTTAAGGATTACAGTGGCCTTTATTACAGGTCAGTAGCTTTGAAAGAATCTCTGTGATTTATGGCATTTTCCAAACGTAAGTGATCATCTCTATGCCCTACTCCCTTTGAAGGGCTGAGCCCTTGAAGTGAACTCTATAAAGGGTTTAGGTCAAGGCATTACTTTCTCTTGTGTATGCATTTGGAACGTTGCACGTGCACTCTGAATCCAGCGCTCGTTTGTTGAAAATAAGCAACTTTTTTAATACTTAATTTTCTCTTATTTCAACTTGTTTTTTCAATCCACTTGGTATTTAAGGTCCAGTCCGTAATATCTAGCGGCAAGGTTGTGAAGTGCAACCAGCCCCTAACTCCCTCCCATTCAAAACACTACAACGGCTGACAGAACATGTCGAATTACATGCATGGGGACCCGCAGTGTATGTAGATATAAATAGCTCATTCTAAAGTAATAAAACATAACGCTTCATTGTTTAAGATCTTTATACACCTCTGAAGAAATAGCTAGGTATATTATATTGCATTTCTATCAATAGATCATCCCAAAAATTACACACTGGACCTTTAATAAAGGAAATATATGATAAAGGAAACCTATAAACAAGTGGCTATTTTTAAACATACTTTCCTGTAAACTAAATGATCTTATACTATATTTTTCTTAAATCATAATTATCACTGACAAAAAATTGTGTAAAACAAATACAAAACTAAATTATTGTACTTACATTTAAACGATTGTACTTGCAATGAGACCGTAATGCCTCAATGAGCACTTTTCCACCATCGCTACAAATCGTTCTCTTGCTTAATTGTCCCAAAATGTTTGTATTTCACAAAGTGCTAAAAATAGCTCCTTAACCTGTGTGTAGTTAGGGGTAGTGAAGAGGACGGTATTTTTTATTTAAATTTATTATATAGTTATCTGTTTTTGTAAAGGAACTCTTTACTTGTTGAATTAGTAACTTAGTGTATTTTATCATCTTCATTTGAATATGGCAACAATTATATTTAAAAATATCTTATTTGAGTACATTTTTATTTTAATATCTTAATTTAAATATGTCAGCATGAGACCTCGTTCTATAATATTTTTATGAATAAATGACTGACAGAGACCCATCTTCTATCAGCCAATTACTGAGTTCGTAGTCAGTAAGCTTGCTGACATCATCCAAAGCAAGGAGGTCAACCCCGCCCTTTCTCATAGCTTAAGCCTTCTCTCTGCTCCTTAGTAAAAGTTGGTCTCAGCAACATTGTGACTAGGTTTTAAGAGGAAACTTAACTAAAAACTTTTACAGCTGTTTAGGAGAGCTCCTAGTGGTAAGATCAATATTTGAATACGGGCCATGTACATTGCTTTCTATGGAGTGAAAACAATGTCTAAACCTTCCACAAATGCACGTAAAAGATCCACATTCACACACTGTAATTCAAAAATGCACGTGAGAGATTCACACATACACAGCGATCCACGCATCAATATTTGTTAACTTATGGAGATATAGCGACAATAAAGGAGTGAGCTCCCTCTTTAGGAGGACTGTAAATGACAGATGACATCACCATTGAGGACACAGAGCTGCTTCTGTGCATTTGTGAATCAGAGCTGCGGAGCAAGTCTCAAAATAATCCACAGGTACAAAAGCGTCTATCCACACACGTTTCAAGGTTTTTACAGTGCACAGGTCTGGATCTCTCGCGTGCATTTGTGAATTACAGCGTGTATGTGGATCTTTTACATGCATTTGTGAATTACAGTGTGCAGGTCTGGATCTCTCGTGTGCATTTCTGATTTACAGTGTGTGAATGTGGATCTTTTACGTGCATTTGTGGGAGGTTTAGATACTGCTTTCACTCCATAGCTTTCTCTCTGATATGTTTTGCAGTGACTGTGCACCCAAACTGGCAGCTCCTCAGGGTAGAGATGATGCTGCAGCCCGCAGACTGTGGGACCTCAGCGCTTCCATGGTGGGCCTGGCTTGAGACCACGACTTGTCTAATGAATATAACTTAGATTTTTCACACTTTTTAATTGTTTTCAAAATTATAATAGACAAAACTGCTTAATTTATATGAATAACAAAAAGCCTGTGTGAACAAGAATGTTTTGAATAAGATGTTTTTATATCAGAATTGCTGGTACAACATGATATCTCACAACATAAAGAACTTTTTAAGCCATATTCTGTAACCCAGTACAATTTAATAATTTAATCAACTTTTTAAATACAGATTTTATTACTAATTACTGCCTAGATACTTTTTTATATATTTTCAAATGAATAGGTATAGTTATCATAAAGCCTGTTTTGATGGATGAAATAAAGTCATGAATTGGTACCCCTCAGTGCATTAATTCTGCAAAGAGAAACTGTTAATGCTAAAGAACATGACATGAATTGCACTTGGAACCAACTTCTTTTTCAGTTAGAGTTGAAATAGATTTTAAGGTTTAAGTATTCTGAATCTAAATACCTAAACACATAAAATGCCCTATAGTTTACGTTAGGTTAGGAAGTTGAAAAGAGTAACATTGATATTGCGATGTAGCTTAGTGAACAGTCTGTATACAGAACACTAACATAGTAACAAACACAGATTATGTATACATTTATATGCATTTTTCCAAATTAGCTTAGAATTTGGTTTTAATGTATTGCACCTAGTGATTTTAATCAATAGGTTACTCTTTCTGAGACTTTAACATCCTTTAGATGTACAAAACTGACATACTCATACTTACAATTTTAATTAGTACATATCACCAACACACCCTGACCTGAGATCCCAAAGCTGTAAGTGTCAGCCACATGCCCTTATCAGTTCTCCGTCCAACAGATTCACCATCTTTAGCTGGGCTGGAAAAGTGATAAGGAGATGTGAGCGACTATTTGAACAGACTCAACAGTCCCATTCAGAACTCCGAATTCTCTGATGCAAAACTCTGACACAAGCTCCCACCTGTTCTGTCCAGCCTTATTCTTTCAGCCCAAGGAACAGCAGCCGCATTTAACTGTTTCCGAAAATAGCCAGCTGGAGAGCTGCAACTGCGATTAGAAGGTAAGAATGGACATCTGTGTCTGAGCCGGCTTCCACAAATCATGGTTTTGAGGCAGGAGGTCTTCACGGTCTAGTACAACCACAGAGACGTATGTGTCTGTGTGGACACACTCTACAGATGAGTTTTATTTCCTCTTCACCCCACCTATCTGCAGGTCAACCCTGACATCGTATTGGTTCACAAGTAAGTATCATGGGTCAAACCCTTTTTTTGTAGAAAGTAGATGTTCACTTGTCATTCCCACTGACAGTCATAATGAAATGAGCCAATGAAAAGAGACAGTACGGGCTGGGTCGGTGTGTTCTTCCCAGGTGTGACTGAAATGAACATTCCAATCTTCACATACTTGTCAGCCCAAAATTTCTTCTGCTTCACTGGAGAGAGAGGCAGTCACACACCCAAATTAGAAAAGAGACAAAATGCTTCTAGTTTTTGTGGACTTGTCTTTTACCTGTCAAAATCACTCAGCCTCACTCGCACTAAAGGCTTTCTGGAAGCTAGTATAATATCAGACTCAAATAGACTTGAAATGTTTTTAAACCTAGACTGGAGACAAATAGCTAAAGTATCTTCATATATGTAATTTGATGTACACTCACTTCAAACGCTTGATTTCGTGCAATCCTTTGATACAAGCTCTTAACATGTGCAAGCAGTGACACGCACTGTTATTCACCATGCATCAACCTCACATCAAATTTTATAACACACAGACACACCAAAGGAAGTATTGTGTTTTTGCGTGTGTGTGTACATTTGCCTCAAGGTGGTGTGAGAATGCAGGTTTGTAACATTCCTGGGAACACGGGGCCAGCATACAACTTTTCTTAAAGATGAGTTTTAAAAAGTAAAGCGCTTAATCATCACTCAGCCAGACTAAGAATGGATTTTTCAATCATAGATGTCAGAGAAATATATATCACCTTTGTCTGGTACAAGATAGGCTGAAGCTCCAGGAGAAAGGGTGGTTATGGGAAAAACAACACGCACAAAAACACACCTATTTTCAATCACACATCAGGGAGAGGGCCAGACAGCTGTCTGACAAATTAGATCACGCTCATTTCTCACTGGTTTAACAAATGTTAACTTCAAGCAGAGGGCATTGTGCATTGGCCTAAAACCCAGATTAGAGTTGCTTTATGTTCTTGAAAAACAATATTGTGCATATTCTGCATTTAGAGTTTTTATTAATTCATGGAAGACCTGTAACAAATATGTTGGCAAATTCAAATAATACATAAAATAGGAATACATGCATGTAACCTGACTACAGTCCTGAGGCGAGCAGTCTTTCCGCCTGACTGATGGATTTGTGAGTGATGGCTAGTGATGTCTTAGCATGCCTGTGTCGGGAAAAGGGAGCCAGTGACTCTGTGGGCTTTGTGGCCAATTATCTAGTTGAGTTGCTCTGGATGGTGTGAAAGTCCCATGTAAAGCAAACAAGCCTCACCCATCCTTTATCTGATCCTGGAGTTCCGTCCGAATCAGACACCAGGATCACTCATGTGAATAATAGGATATGCTAAAACATCTTCAGCATCAGAGCGGGATTACAGAACACACATTCCCCAAAATACCATTATTCATCTTTACTATGCGTAGAGTTCATAAAAATCATTGTTCACAATGATTTGCAGATCTTAAAAGTTTCATTAGCATCAACACTTTTTGGAAATATCATGTCCTGTTGTTTATCATATAATCGTTTATTTTAATGCCACCAAAATAGTTTCAAGTACATATTTAGTGCAGATCCTTTAAATAAAACCCCATAACTTTTAACGTTGAATAATGGCATAATTTTTGCCAGGCTACATTTTAAAAGTGATGGAAAAATGATGGGAATTTTTTTATTTATAGTTGAATATGTAGGAGAAATGATTATTGTGTTGCCTTATATCTTTATCTAAATGTTTAAAAGTGATAATTTTATTCATCAGAAATAACCACATTTCAAAGTAGTATTAAAACATAAATTAACAAAATGTTACAGGAAAAACAACATCGTTTACATTCAGCTTGAAATCATGCAATATTTTCTATTGTGATTGTGGTTGTTGTTTCAATGTCATCTTCATAATTGGCCTCCTACCTTTTTGGTTTACTACATGACAATATGATGCGAAATGTCGCACATTAAATATTTGTCTACTGTATTATTCCGCATATATTCTCGGCATGCAATATTTATATTAATTTTGTTTTTGTCACAATGTTTCAGTGTTCAGTTTTTGTTTAATTAGCCACAAACACATTTCTGTAATCAATCTGCGGTTTATGGAAAAATCTTATCATCTTAAAATAAATATTTTCAGTAGGCTAATATTTGTACATCACTCTTTTATCCTTACAGTCAAACTACCCTTTTAAAGAATAATTTACTTTAGGATAAACTACTCACACAAAATAAAACAAAAACTTGAAATAAAGTGTAAAACGCTGCACAGAGATGCAGTATTTTGAAATCAAAACAAACCTATAACAGCACTTCAGAAAACTATTTGAAATGTATTATTTCTCATATAACATATAACTGTCTATCTGTTCTTCATTATCAGATTAATTTAATTGCATGACCCAGTATGAATGAACAAGGCATTTATATTGCACTTGTGTATTGCTCCCACCACATATAGGAGGAGGGGAGAGAGAGGGTTGGGATTGGTAGGAGGCCATGTTTGACAAGGGCCAGTGGAGGCAATCTGGTAAGGACACCAGGGTTACACCCCCTCACTCTTCAAGAAGAGCCATGACCACAGGGAGTCACGACCTGGGTTTAACATCTTGTCCGAATGACGGTAATTTTTACAGTGTAGTGTCCGCATCACTATACTGGGGAATTAGGACCCACACAGACCACAGGGTGAGCACCCCCTGCTCATCTTCAAGCAGCAACCTAGCTTTCCTAGGAGATCTCCCATTCACGTACTGAGCAGGCTCAGCCTGGTTTAGCTTCAGTGGGCAACCAGTCTTGTGCTACAGGGTGATATGGTTGGTGTCAAATAAATAGTAAATAAGATCATTTACATAAGATATTATTTTTCTGCATTGTTCTATCCCTTTGGATGCAAATGTAATAGACAAGAACGTTTGATCTACGCAAAAGCCCTGAACTAATACTGAATACAGAACCTGGGTCTTTATTACTTGTAGTGTAGGGCTGCTCTAGAGAGCAGGCGCTAGAGGGAGCCACCTCCTTAACAATGGTCAAGTCTAAACGTACGAACATAATGTACAAATCAAAACATATATACACCTACACAATTGGTTGAACCGTCCGCGAGTCCGTCTGTGTGTGCAGAACAAACTGTGCTAGCAGCTGGAAGCTAAATTAATCCAGTTACTGTAAAGTGTGGAATCAGCCGGCGAGGTGTATTCGATCTGCATGTGACCTAAAAATGCCGCGAGATCGTTTCGAAAGCATACGGGCAGTCCGCTCTCGAATTTATCTCGCGGTACTTGGACGTCATATGTCGATTAATCTGCGCAACGCCGCATGAAGTCGGATACTACATCAAATACCCCATTCTTATTAAAATAAGATTAAAGTTATGAAATATGTTAGCACCAATTTACGTTACATCCTTTTTTTAAAAGCTAGAAGCATTTTGCCAAGTCCCAAGTAAAGAATATTCACGTTTGCCTTCAGAGATTATCCAATCAACAGTAATGTTTTGGTTTTGTAACAGAAGGGGCTGGGACTGTTACAAAATAGAAACGTAAACGCGGGAGTTTTCGTAAGATTGGTATTAGATAACAAAAGTGTACAGAGAAGTACCTCCACATGGAAATGGATATTGATAAAAGTCTTAAAAGTTTAAAGTCGATGCATGTTTTACTGGTGAGATTTTGCACGTTTTACTTCATTATTTTCACCTTCTTGTAACTTTAGACATGCAGTATATGCGCGGATGACATAATATGCGCCACCAAATGTATTTGTGAAGTTAATATATCTGTTACTCTTAATGTGTCTCGTATCGACATTAATTTATATAACGTCAGCCATTCATCATTTGAGGTGACGTGTTTGTCTAAATGGACATTACTGCTTATTTAACCTCCGTCTAAAGGAGACGGGAATGTAGCTTTATACCGGTAGAGATAAGACAGACAGACAGATAAGATAGATAGATTCGACGAATGTTGAAACCAAACTGATTTAGCTCCCATTTTGAATACTTAAGTCTGGACTGAACGGCACCGAGAATTTTAAAGATTGAATAAAAACAATTTTGCCCGGTATTTACATTTAGAAGAAAGCTTCCTAATGTACCAGTGTGAAAATAGCAATGTTAACAGCGTCACCTGTCTGAGGCAGTGCTAGACATTTACTGCGGTTGTTAACGTAAACGTTTAAAGATAGAGGATTACTATTTAAAGTATCTGATTCTATTATTTTTAGGAGAGGACACCACCTCAGAATCCCGGTATGGACGGACCTGTGCGTCGCTCATCCCGGCGAATACGAGAGAGACAAAACTACGAGAAGGAACAGATTTTATCCCCTAAATGTCTGACATATAGTTCAGAGGCCACCAGAACAGCAAAAAGAAAGGTAAAGATGGCTTTTGGCGGCATTAATTGATTGTTTATAAACATACATGAAACTGTTACTTTTCATCTTTAGAGAAGTGTCTATGAGGAAGATAAGAAGGTTCAAAAGACCAAAGCTAAATCAAATAAATCATATTTAAAAAAAACTGATGAAGAGTCCGTTCCTGTAAGTACAGACACTTCAAAATCACCAACTGACAGATTTTAAGACGGCTTTCTGACTGACTGGCAAAATCTACTTGACAGGGGTATCGTGAAGGTTTGTCTGAGTATGAACTACGACGTCTAGAGACCATCAGACAAAACCAAGCTTTCCTCAATTCTCTTAATCTGTGTCAGGTAATATTAACACAGATAACACACCATTTTTGGCATTCTGGCTATTTTTGAAACAGGATATTTGTTTTGGACTTTGCCTATAAGGAATTAACATATTGTTGTTTTTTTGCAGATCTCGGTGAGACCAAAGCGAACTCAGAAAAGCCAGAAAGAGTAACTTATTTGTTTTGTTCTTCCCCAGTTGTACAGTGGAAATTTGATAGATTTTGCTATTTAATGTTCCAAATGCAAAAAAAATTATAATGATTCATTTAAATTTTAGGGAAAAGAAGGTAACTGAGATGCTTCCTGTTCGCAAGTCACTACGATTACAGAATAAGGACGTTTCAACACCTCTTACTCTGGAAGTTACGCCAGCTGTCAACAAAAAGCCTGTGAGTCATTAACATGCCGGTGAATTTATGGTGTTAACAAAAGGAGCAGTAATAAACCCAAGTCAATCTATATAAATATATATTAAATTTATCAATTTAAATGAGGTGAAATACAATTTTCTACGAAGGATAACTAACGAGTCCTTCTGCAGGGAAAAACAACAGAAAAACCTCCAGGACCAATACCACTAGATCCAGTCAACCTGGATGATCATGGCAGGCTTCCTGAAGATTTGGTAAAAATCTGGAATGAGGTCAGTATATACATCTATCTATGGTAACTATGTACACAATGCAGCTAAATTCACTTCACCTTGTGGTGCTTAATCCTGACAGTTGCACTAGAACACTAGACTGTCGCTATGGTTACGCTGTGTCAGTCATCACATGACTGTCACAGGAGTGACTCCTCTTCCGTACGCACATGGAAGCATCATATAAGGGATTCACTCCTTTGCCGTGTGTACATTGCCTATATAAACAAGAATATTTCTGTATTTCTTAGAATGTGATGCAGCTAGACACACTTCTATTTCAATATATCCAATCAGTGATCGTTTTTAAGCATTAGATGTTATATCTATTAATTTGTTCTGTGTAGAAATAGACTAGAAAAGAATGGCAATTACTGTATGCTACATACAGTGTCCTCCACAATTATTGGCACCCCTGTTTAACATGTGATTGTGGACTTCTAAAAATCCTTTTTAAACAATATAGAACCCGAATGCAAAAAAAGACAAAAATCCAACCTTTCATTTAAGTACTATTGATTAATTTGGTGATAAAAAAATCGCAAATAAAAAAAAACTTGAAATCGTTAGTCCCACAATTATTGGCACCCCTCGTGTTAATACTTTGTATAACCCCCTTTTGCCAACAAGACAGCACTTAATCTCCTCCTATAACATTTCACAAGATTGGAGAACACGGAGAGAGGGATCTTTGACCATTCTTCTTTGCACAATCTTTCTAGATCATCCAGTGTCCTGGGTCCTCTCTTATGCACTCACTTTAGCTCGCCCCACAGGTTTTCGATTGGGTTGAGGTCTGGGGACTGAGATGGCAATGGGAGGATCTTGAGTTTGTGACTGCTTAACCGTTTTTGTGTAGATTATTCCACATGTTTTGGATCATTATCCTGCTGAAAGACCCAATGACGACCCATCTTCAGCCTTCTGGCAGAGGCCATCAGGTTTTTATTTAAAATGTCCTGGTAGTTCAAAGCGTTCATAACGTCATGCACCCTAACAAGGTTCCCAGGGCCTTTGGAAGAGAAACAGGCACACAGCATCACAGATCCTCCACCATACTTCACAGTGGGCATGAGGTGCTTTTCGGCATACTCAACTTTTGTTTTACGCCAGACCCACTTTGTTGCCAAAAAGCTCAATCTTAGTCTCATTTGACCAAAGCACACGATCCCAGTTGAAGTCCCAGTGCCGCTTAGCAAACTCCTGACGTTTACGTTTGTGAGTGTTAGTGAGAAAAGGCCTTTTCCTTGCATGCCTCCCAAACAGCTTGTTGGCATGTAGAGAGCATCTGATGGTTGTTTTGGAGACTTTGTGATCCCAAGATGCCACTCTTTGATGCAATTCTGTGACAGTGAGCTTAGGACAATTTTTTACTTCTCTTACCATCCTCCTCACTGTGCGTTGTGGCAAGATAAACTTGGGACCTCTTCCAGCCTTGTTTGTCACTGTTCCAGTTGTTTAAACTTCTTAATGATTCCTCTGACTAGATACGGGAAAGTTAAGGCGAGTGGCTATTTTCTTGTAGCCATTGCCTGACTTATGAAGGTCGACACGCATCTGCCTTACTTGAATGGTGTGTTCTCTTGTCTTTACCATGTTGACAAATAGGTAAGAGAATTAGGCCTCTGTGTCACGTCATATTTATACTCAAGTGAAACAGGATGTCATGAATTACTAATTAAAAGTTCCTAGATACCCTGACCAACTACAGAAAAATATATAAAAAAAAAACAATTAAATTTTTCAGCGGAATTGTTAGGGGTGCCAATAATTGTGGGACACATGATTTCAAGTTCTTTTTTCTAAATGTGTTATTTTTTTACCACCAAAGTAATGTATTTAAATGAAAGGTTGGATTTTTATCTTTTTTTGCATTTGGGTTCTATGTTGTTTAAAAAAAGGAGAATTTTTAGAAGTCCATGACCACATCTTAAACAGCGGTGCCAATTATTGTGGAGGGCACTGTAGTTAAATAAAAGCAAAATATAGGCTGGTAGATTGCTTATCGTAACCATAGTTAGGGTCACTGTATATACTTCTCTGTTTTCATTATCTAAACACCAACTCAAATACTAACATGTATGATCTCATCCTTTATAGTGCCCAATAAAACAAAAGACAGAAACGTCAGATTTAAAATCGTAAGTAATATGTCTGTTTTTGTGTCATAATGTCCTTTACCTATTCATTACATGTTTAATGTCAGTTGATATTAGGTTTGATCTTGTAATCATTTTGTAAATAAATTTGTATGTAATCTGTTTTTAGGTACCAAAAGAGGCTCCAGGAGATGTCTATTGATGAAAGCGGTGTGGTGAAAGTCGTTAGAGATCGTATCTATTCAGCAGCTTTTCACCCTGCCTCCTCCAGCTTGCTCATGGCAGCAGGGAACATCTGGGGCCAACTAGGACTGTTGAAGATGGTGAGTCAACACAAACAGGTGGAGTTCATGGTTAATATTTACTGTAAAAAGAGTAAAGTGAGAGAACTTGATGGAAGAAAGTTGGTGTGTGAGCAAAATAAGAACTGTTCTCTAAATTCTATAAGTTAACCATACAATATCATATTATGGTTACTGTGTTTCTTATCAGGACGCTAAGTGGGGTGATGCCGGCATACTTCACTTTGAGCCTCATTCTAAACCAATTTCCTGCATGGCCTTCTCATCTCAGCCTTCCAACCTCATCACAGTCAGCTATGATGGCTCTGCACGGAGCATGGACCTGGAGAAGGCTGTCTTTGATGAGGTAAAAATTTAAACATGTTCAAGTAGGCAAAGTGATGTACAGTAAGAGAAAGTAGTAGAAAGTCTTCCAAAGTACACCACTAGGGATGTCTTTTCTGTCAAACTTTTAATTATTTTTTGCTGCCATATACCGACCTTCAAAACCTTACAAGTAACACTTCTGTTTTGTACCCAGCTGTATCGCTCAGCCTTTGGGTTGAGAAGTTTTGATTTTATGTCAAGTGACTGCTCTACTCTACTAATCGGTGACTGGAGCGGAGATGTTGCTGTTGTTGACCGTCGAACGCCAAGGTGAGAAGCAGGCTTATAAACCAAATCGTAAACATGTATTTATATGGCTTTACAGGAGTATTGTGTGATTTGTCTTTGCAGAACATCATATGAGTCTCTGCACACCATGGATCCAAAGACTCTGCGCTGTATTCATGTCCATCCTGTGCAACAGCAATACTTTGTAGTGGCAGAGAACCGGTAATAAACATCTGTGAAGTTTGAAACTTCCACTAGTCACTTGTTCTGTGATCATAGCTGATGATCTAAAACATATCTCTACCTTTTTTTAGATCAGTGCATATATATGACTTGCGCAGCCTGAAAAGAAGGAACAGTCAGGTAGTCTGTGGACTCGGCAGTTACTCTCACAGTATCTCCAGTGCCTATTTCTCCCCAGTCTCTGGCAACAGAGTTGTTACCACCAGCATGGACAATAAAATCAGGTGCTTAGAAATCACTGCTGAAAATTTAATATTGAAATTGACTTGAATAAATCTCGGGTGCCCTTTTATTCTTTCTAGCAAATACATCAGTAAAAGCCATCCTGATTTAAAAGTCAGTCATATGTATAACTGCAATAGGAATTGGATGTACAGAATGTCATGTTGATCCCCAACTTAACTTCACAGATCTCGCTTTAGTCTGTATAATAAAAAATTCAGATGAGAAAATTTACTTTATACATTTTTTCTCATGAACCTACTTTAAGCTTTATACATATAGTGCACTTTTCCAAAATGTACCTTCAGTATTACCCACTACAAAATTCAGACCTATTACTTAGTGTTTGCAAGAAACAAAGAGGTGTAGAGAACAAAATAACAACAACCTAAGCAAGGAACCTTGGTATAAAAGTTTTTCAAGAGTTTTAATGAATTCATCAGTGTTTTAATAACTGTTCTGCTGTTTTGTTTTAGGGTGTTTAACACTTCCAAAATGGTTGGCAGTGCTCCTCTATTGAAATCAATTACGTAAGTTTAATAATTCATGCTTTGCCTTTTTTACTTTGGTATCTTTGTTTTTATATAAAACATACAGTGTGTATATGTAGGGGTCGGACACAATTATGTACAGTTTGATTGCAAAAAGAGACTGGACATGATTCACATTTACGCTTTTACTGTTTGTACTTTAATTAATTGACAGACCGTGTCATTGCGATACAGAAAGGAAAAGACAGCACTGCATAGCACAAAGTAGAAATGTGAACATAGGACAATCTCCTTAGGAACAACTGTACATTCAGTGCTGTAGGAATCTACCAATCTGACCCCTCATCTCCAATCTGACCCCTCTCTTGTTCAGGGATGAGATCCCTGTAAAGAGTGTCTAAAAAGGTAACAAGACGCTCTGTATTGTATGGCCCAATAATGGGAATATGGGTTAACACACCATTGTCAGAGATAGCAGCACCCATGGATATGTTCCCACCCTGTTGGGCTGGCACATCAACTGTAGCTCTGTGGCCGACGATATTTCGACCACGCCTTCTGCGTTTCTTTAGGTTGAAGCCAGCCTCATCCATGTAGATGAAGTTGTGCGGTGGTTCACTTGATTCCAGTTCCATTATACGCTTTATCCAGAAGACACAAAATTAGTTTTATGAAGTTAATGCATTTTCATTTTTGCCGAGATACAGTTACATCAAATGTGTACAGCACATATTGCATCTTCTTTTCTACAGCCATAGCAAATGTGTAAAGGTCATACTTACTGTACAGTATATCACTATATGATGTTGTACTGTTTACTGGGAGGTACAATTGCTGCATGCACATACATGTTTTACCTGTTCATACGGGCAGTGCAGCTCCTTCACTCTTTCACCATGTCTTTCAAATGGAACAATGTACAGCTGCTTTATATTCATTTGATGGCTTTCAGCACCCTTGCAGTATAACATTAAAGGGCTTATTGTTCGATTACATACCTGTTCTGTTGACAAAAAGTCTGAATGATTGACACACCAACATTTGGCTGCAACCTTTCGACCAGCCTTGGCCATTGTAAGCCCATGATTGAGAACGTGGTCTACAAGTGTGTCTCTTATCTCATCAGGAACACGCATATGTCCTCGGCCTCTTCCTCTGTTTTGCCTCCCAAATCCTCCGCCACGCAGCCTCACTCTTCATCATCTTCTTCTTTATCATCTTCTTCTTTTCTCTGGCTGTTGACCCCATCCAATTCCTTGTCCTTCCATTGTCAGACATTGTAACATTGTGTTGTGCTCCGGCTATATATATATTTGTCAGTTGATGTTTCATAGCTTCGATAGAGAAAGTCAAGATTCTTCTGGGAGCCATTTACCAATTCAGGACAGATTTAGAAAAAAAGTCTAATGGAAATGTATAGAAAAAATGCTTGACATATTGACAACTTGTTCAACCATTTTGCATGTAAAGACTTATGCTATGAACTAAAGCCTAGATGTTGCAGGGGGTGAGACTATTCAACAGAGACCCATTATAATACATTTTGATCAACATGATATAAGCAATTGTTAATGTAGGAAACAGCAGAGAATTTTACATAATCATTTCCATGGATGTACCAAAGCATTTGCAACTTGTTCAAAGAAAGTGATATACAATGATGTGAGGTTTGATAAGGTGGTTTTGAGAATTTCAATTCTGATCCGAGAAATGTACCAAAGCGACTGAGAAAAACTGTAAATTAGATCTGAGCTGCCTCAAGGAGACCGCTATGTTGAGATCACATGACCAGCCTAATACTGTTTGCCTTTCCCAGACCACAGCCATTAGAGGCAGTGAAACAAGCAAATAGTTTCATTTTATTCTCAGTAATGTCTATTATGTTTTTTTATTACAGGCATTACATGCATACCGGGCGGTGGTTGACCAAGCTTAGTGCGATGTGGGACCCTAAACAGGAAGACTGTTTTGTGATAGGCAACTTGGACAGGTGTCGCAAAATTCAGGTATATCACGAGAGTGGATGTCTCCTCCACACTTTTCAGAATGAGCACCTGACTACAGTGTGCTCCATCACAGCATTCCACCCAAGCAGGAACGCTCTGCTCGGAGCCAATTCAACTGGGAGGCTGCGTGTCTTTTCCGACCGATATTGAAACTGTTTTATGAAATGTTGCTTGTTCATGTGATTGTTGTGCTGTGTTGACATTCTGATCAAATATTCAGTTTTATTGTTTTTATTCCAGTTAAACTTAATAAAAATGAAAAACCTTGGTTATACATGATACTAAAGCATAAACTGTTTTGTTACTGTTGTTAATGTTAAATCACTTAATGGGATTTTATATGGTTTTCTTGCGTATATAGCATGTACAGAAGAATACTGCTTCATTATATGCAATTTTAAAAGTTTACAATCCAATCTTAAAGTCAGTTGTGCTCATCCATCTAAATAAAACATTTCCATACATTTAAACTTCAAAAACCCAGTTTATTTATGAATCTACAGGGACAGCAAAGTTGCCTTCAGAAACAGTTTACTATGGATGTAACACAGGCATGTAATTTCCAAGGAGATGAAAATTAGACCAGATCAGTCTGTGATGACAGAAGCTCATCGTGATTTTTCATTGTGCAAAATAAATAGCAAATGAATACTATGAAATAATAATTCTCCACTCGTTGTTAAACCAAACATCTGATCAAGCAGTGCTCAGGAATGGGCAGCATAGAGTCCTGTACCAAACAAAGTGGTAACTTTGGTAGACAGGGTCCTAGTGCACTCCCATGCGCTTCATTTTACATACAAGCCCATCTTCATACAACATTTGCATGTAGGCTTTTTTTACACTCATGGTGTTTCTATGAGTCATCAGAAATAAAGGCAATACAAATGAAGGTTTGAGAAAGTTAAACTATAATGTACCATACTGATGAAGGCCACAAGGCTGCATGCACCTGCCTTCCGATTTCTCATCCAACATAATAATTGGAGTACTTTGTGGATTACTTTGCACAAGACTGCATGTGTACATATCTGCGTTTCAGTATGACGCTAATGTCTGTTAATGTAACCGTGTGTTCCACAACATATTAAATATACAGCGTTGATATTTGTTAGAAACGAAAGGAGTCAAAAGTCTTTTTGGAAACTATCGGTCTGCTTCAGAACCAGAGTAGCTATGCCACGAGATCAACTCCAGGAGGACAAGATCGCCTCCAACTACCTACTCATCAATAACTTCACAAATGTGAGCAGTGGTTCTCATGGAGGAACATCTCAATCAACTCATGGTTGACATGTGCCAGCATAGGCCACGTGTTACTTAAACACAATTTAAGCTGAATAAATGTTAAGTTGTATTGTAGCTTCCAACGTCCTTCCCAAAGTTATAATAGTCAAGCTCTTGGATGGGCACTTCAGAGAGCTTAGTTAGGTTTGGGGCATCATTATTTTCCAAATTCTCTTGCGTCGCAAAATTGAAGTTCTCTTCCTCATAGTCCTCATGGGGCTCCATGTCTGGCGGGCCCTCTGTATAAAAACAGTAAAATTATTTAATGCACTTCAAGAAAATGAACCAATAAGGGCACTAGACTGATGATAATTTGGATCCCACCAACAAATTTAGTTGGGTCCTCTTACCTTGTCCATCTGGAGAGACATCCATTCCATGTTTAACTTTCATGTGTCTGCTAAGATTTCCCTTCAGGTTAAATTTACTGGAGCAGTATGAACACTTAAAGGGTTTACTGCCAGCATGGAGGTGCATGTGGCCCAGGAGGTTGTACATTCGGTTAAACGACTTTCCACACACCTGTGAAAAACAAAGTGTCAAAAAGAGAGGTTTAGACATGTCACTGTCAAGCTCTGGTCATCCAAAAACTTAGGAGAAAAATCAGTGGCATATCTGTTGTTTTACCTTGCACTTGAAGGGTTTCACAGGCAAGTGCACAATCATGTGCGTTTTAAGGGTCTGTTTCTGGACAAAAGATTTGAAGCACACGTGACACTGGAACGGTCGAATGCTGGCATGAATTAACATGTGTCTCTTCAGGTTTGCCGACAGCGTGAACTCTCGTGCACATACGTCACACTTAAACCCCTTTGGTCCCTAGTGAAACAAAAGGAAAATACAGCAACTCAGACAAATGGTCAAACAATGAGAAAAGTGCTGCAGTTCTGAAACGTAACAGTTTAAAACTGATGACGTTATATGGTTAATATATAACACACGCTGTTGCAATATTGTGTAATACAAACGCCAAAGTTCAAATATGCTAATTTTAGCGTGCATGCATATTAAACAGCAAGTTATCCTATTAACCTGTACCCAAACCCTAAACCTAATGTTAGTGTCTGCGCATAGTATATCTCTAGCCTAACACAAAATCTAAACATAATGGTATTATTTTTTTGTTTCCTCTTCATGTATGTTTCAAAATGGCTGCTATTCACAGAGGTGCACGCAAACAGGGGTCTAGACTAATTTTTTTCCCACTGGTCGCACTGGTGCGACTCACTTTCTCAGTTGGTCGCACCCGTTTTAATAGTAATCATAATGACCTTGACCATACCATAGGGAACTTCTTTCAAATTATGAAATGATCTGACACAAATATAACCTGTCACTCTTCCTCCTTTGTTGCCCTCTTTGCAAAAAGCTGTAATTTTGCCACTGGCCCTCATTTGCCAAACCTTGTTCTTAATACTTAAAACAGTCTTTATTTTTCCCACATTGAATTAGCTAGCTCAAAACTCAAATGTAACTCGGAACTAAATAATTATATATGTTATTTACTACACATTGTCATAAATAAACTGTAAACACTAAATCTTACAGTCTTGTAATATTTGTAATCACACTTGTAAGCACACTTGTGTTCTGGGGTTTTGAGTCACTGATTTGATGGGTTCAGTCAGTGAGTCTCGTGAGTTCATTGGTTGACATAGGAGTTGTTTCAACAAAATGAATTGGTTCAAATGAATCAAGTTACAAATCAGCCATTAGTGGACATTACGCACTGTTTTTTTTTCCAAAAAGATAGAAGTTAACACGGAAAACACTTCACTGGATAGTATTTTTTCTTTGTGTCAGCTGCATGGGCGGAACACTTCTCAGGGAAGAAAGGGTCTGCAACTCGCAACAATGTGAACCTGTGAAATTTTACCTTGCACTTTATAAAAAAGCTATCGCATTTGCAACCATTTTGGTTGCAATCTAGCGCCCTGATTGTGTTAGAGAACATGGATGCAAGGTAAATAAATCTTGTGCAAAAGATATATTGTCTGGAGGAAAATGGTTGGGAGTGAAACTAAGATGGAAGATAAAATGGAGGGATGAAAAGGAGAGAAATGGCCTTCACCAGTCATATAGTAAGCTGGAGTGTAGTGTTGGAGGTAATGGAGGAATAGATGGGAGGAGAAAGCGGTTGTAAAAGAGGCAAGCATATTAATAAAGGATAAAAATACATCAAATAGAGGATAAAATACATCAAATAGAGCAAAGAGCACAGTTTTCGAAACTGTGTCAAGCTATAGTTTAAGCAGTAACTACACAAAAACAAATGTTACTTTAATAACATATTGTTACAGACCACACTACTAAAATAATAAGAAAAAAACATTAAGGGAACAACTGTCAGTACCTTCGTGGCCCGGGCCTGAGGTTTGGTCGACTTGTGTGTGAGAGAGTGTTGGCGTAGCTGATGCAGCTGAAGAAACTGCAGACCACACTGACTACAGGAGAATGACCGCTGCGTTTGATGCTTCAGCTGGTGGTTCTGCAACTGGCTGCGGTACGGGAAAGACTTGTTGCATTGGCTGCATTGGAAGGTGGAGGGTCCCTGGTGGCTCACCTGATGCCGCTTAAGGTGGGCATATGTGGGAAATTCCATGCCGCACTGCGAGCAGACATGGCATCGTCCTCGTTCGTGCTTGACCTCGTGAGCACGGAGTTCGCTGGGGTAGGCAAAACCGCGACGACAAAATCGGCAACTGTAAGGCTTGACATCAGTGTGCTGTAGCATGTGCCGCTTCAAGTGACTGGTTTGGGTGAAGCCCTTTTTACAAACGGTGCATTTATGAGGCCGTGTACCTTGGTGCGTCAGCAGGTGCGTCTGCAGGTGACTGGGTTGTTTAAAGAGTTTGCCGCAGTGTGGGCACGCATGTGGCTTGATGCCGTTGTGACCCAGGATGTGTGTAACCAGGTTGTACTTGGATGTATATGACTTCTCACACATGCGGCACTTCCAGCGTTTCAGGCCCTCGCCGACGTCCACACAGTACGACTCGTTGATCTGGATGTTGATGTCCAGGCGGTCTATGCGACGGCCACGGGGCGCCTCGCCCTCCACGTGTTCCCCCCAAAACATCCCCTCGTTGTTCTCCTCAAATTCCCCGACCCCTTCCATTTCCCCACCCTCGTACCCAACTTCACTGCCCTGAAAGTAGTTGCTCATCTCTTCCCCACCACCTCCCGTTTTCATGCCATTTCTTCCATTCTCCCCATCCTCCGTTATCTCATCTGCTGTTTTATTAAGTGTATGTGTCCTGTTGCGTGAAGGCACCTCATGAGGTGCGTGGGTATGGGCATGGGAGTGAGGGTGTAGAAGTTGATCTGGTGGAGGTTGTGTACTCTTGACATCTCGGATGCAGGTGGAGCAGCAATTGTTGGGATGCGGTTTGGGATGCACCCTATAGCTAGAGGGGTCCACCATCCGCATGCCCTCTCTAGACACAATGTTGTTCATCATGTGATTGCAGGAAGGTAAACCTGGAGTCATAGACTCCCCTTTAACAAGCGCTCCGGCCTCTTGATGCCCTACCACAGGTTTGCTGTTTTCTGGCAGCCCCTGCCATCTTCTCTCCGCACAGCTGGAGTGCATGTGTCCATCCTCGCCCAAATTCTCCCCAAGGTAGTCGCCATTGGCACCTATAAGCTGGTCAGCGTACTCGTAGTCCATTCTCTCGCCGGGTGGAGCAGGGGACTCTTTGGGATCTCCTGTGTAGAAGCCGTTCGGGGCGATGGTGGCACCAAAGACCTCGTTCTGGGAGATCAGTCCCAACACAGCAGCTTGGGCCAGTGACAGGACCACAACTGGGTCTGTCTGTGTCCCTACATCCATCTGCTGGTGCATGGCCTCAGAATAACATCTGACCAGCCGCTGTGTTTTCTCCTCCTGTAAGGCACACAAATGAAACAATTTGGAGACAACAGAGTATTTAGAAAACTATAAACAACCATTAAGTGAATAAAGCACCATAAAGCACCAAGTGTGTGACTTCTCCACTTCTGGTCGTACCAAAAAACAGTTTTTTTTTCAAGCAGGTTTTTAATCACCCATAAAATTAGCTCAGCTAATGATGTTATGTCTCAAACAGACTGTAATTCTGTTAAGTGCCACTAGTGGCCCAGAAACGACAAACTTGAATCATGCCATGATGAGCGCTTTTCCACAATCACGCCGAACTGTTCTAAGCACAGCCTGAAACGGTTAGAGTAATATTTTCCCTTATCACCTCTGCGGTGGATAATGAAACCATTTACGTACCGACTGGCATGGATCGGCACGGATTGGAACGATCAAGAAATGAAAACGATTCAGTGTCATTGTAGAGAAGCGCTCAATGTCATAAAGTAAGTCTACCTCCCTTTCTCAATTCCAAAACTTCTTAAATGCCATATTGTCTTGTTGTGACAGGTGAATCTCAAGGTTGCACTAACCACATCACAAAATTCTTATAACACAGAGAGAGAGAGAGAGAGAGAGAGAGAGAGAGAGAGAGAGAGAGAGGAGAGAGAGAGAGAGAGAGAGAGAGAGGGAGAGGGAGAGGGAGAGGGAGAGGGAGAGGGAGAGGGAGAGGGAGAGGGAGAGGGAGAGGGAGAGGGAGAGGGAGAGGGAGAGGGAGAGGGAGAGGGAGAGGGAGAGGGAGAGGGAGAGCAGCAAAAAGAGAGAAAATGAGAGGGGGCTGAGCGAGACAGGATGAGAGAAGGAAAGCAAGAGTGAGACAGAGTGAGACAGAGAGAGACAATAAACAGAGAGACTGACAAAATGAAACGATTGCAAAAACGTAGAAGAGAGAGAGAGACAAAGCAGACACAGAGTTCAAATCACAATAATGAGTTTTGGAACTGATGAAAAAGCACACTATAAAACAACATTCCAATGACTACATATCAAAGAATCGAATCAAATATATTGTAAAATGGGTCAAGTCATTAATGGCACCCAATAAGGACATCCAGTAGTTTAGTGTCCACAAACACGTACAAACTGTGCCCTGAGAGGGCATCCTAGCAGCAAACTCACCACATTTTTCTTGCTCTGTGGTTTCAGGTGCTTGAGAGACCTCATCCTAAGCCAGTCACGGGTTCGAATTCACCTTCTGCCCCCCCCTTTTGTACAATATGTCGTCTTTTGGACAAACATACAGACACTATCTTTTCCGTGTTTCTTGTACTCTCTCTCTCTCTCTCCCTCTCTCTCTCTCTGTGTGCAAGCTCTCTCTTTTCCTCTATCACTTTCTCTCTCTCTCTCTCTCTCTGCTTTTCCCCTCCCCCACTCTCTCTCTCTCTCTTTCTCTCTCTCTCTCTCTCTCTCTCTCTCTCTCTCTTTGGTGCAAGCAAGCACACACATACATACACAGTGCTCTTTTCCCTCATTCATTCTCTCCCTCCCCCTTTCATTTTCTCTCTCTTTTACTCTTCCACTCTGTCCCTTCCTCTATTTCACTCTGTTTCAAACAGGCATGCTCTCACATACACTTGAAAAACATGATGTTGACAAGATGTGATCTTAGCCAAAAAGATATAGACATAAGTATACATCACAGCAAGTACACGAAAAATATGTGCCTGACAAAGGGACAGACTATACCAGAAATCACATTCTATAGGTCAACAACACAGAACACGTTGTATATGCAATACATATGCAAAATATTTTCAAAATTGTGGAGGCAAAAGATATGCATGGTGTGCAAACGTTCAGACAGGTTTTTATGCAAAACTTGGGGGGAAAACATAGAGTAACAGCCTTACAAGAGAGAAGCATGCATCACACAAGGACCTTTTGGCCTGTGCATTGAGAAATATGAGTGTTTAGCATTTCTCTTGTTGTTGACGTTTCAATCTAACAATCGAATGTGCATTTCTGGTCTTGCATACATTTATTTATTTAAACTGTCTCATCACATGGAGTCATTAAGCAGGAACAAATCTCAATCAGAAACAAACTAAACATCAAACATTCATAAGTTATTGCACATACAATTAAATAAAGTTTGAGCGGAATCACACACAATTTAATACCAGAATGTATAGATGTTTATTGTGACAAACAAACTCTTATCACCCCTTTTTTATAATGTATATATGCAATTAAGTTTAAATCACAAATAATATGGACCTATATTTTAAGTGTGGAAAATACAATTATAATCTATTGAGCATTTATAGGTTGTTTATACTTATCTTACA
Source organism: Barbatula barbatula (assembly GCF_947034865.1). NCBI lineage: Eukaryota > Metazoa > Chordata > Actinopteri > Cypriniformes > Nemacheilidae > Barbatula > Barbatula barbatula. Next base: position 20,439,651 of record NC_136766.1, on the reverse strand, counting down.
TAGATATATCTTTATAGAAAATGGCTGAGAGATGGATTGTGAAAGACGAGAAAATGGAGGGATGAGGGAGGAGAAGAGAAGCATTCACCAGTGAGGCGACAGAAGAGGGAGGGAGGTATTGTGAGAGAGCAAATGGTAAGTGAGGGAGAGAGAGTGAGAGCAAATAGAGAGAGAGCAATAGAGGGAGAGAGGGGAGGAGACTAAAAGAACAGGGGAGGGAGGGGAGAGAGAGCCAGAGACAAAAAGACAGAAAGAAAAAGAGAGAAAAAAAAACAAATGTAGTAAGAAAAATAGAGAGAAACAACATCAAAACTAATAGAGACATATAAGTTAAGTGTGTGGTGGGGCACTGCATAATTCAAACTACCAGCAGACAGGTTGGTAAGAAATTGAACAAGAGACAGAAAGAAAGCCGCAAGTGAAAGGGCTCTTCAACGGAATGTTCTTTTGTTCAAAGTCAATATCTTCCCTGAGAAAGGTCTGCATGTCTGTGTTATATAGAGGTAAAATACCAATAAGGTTCAAACTAAAATATGTAAATTTTATGTAAACAGATGAAGAGTACAGCAAGGACCATTGATGTACAAGATATAAATCTGGTACAGCAGTGCCAGTAAGTGATGCTATAACAATGAAAATGTAAGTATCCCTGTCATATAAGTGAGGTCATAACTTTCTGGCAAAAAACATTTTTAAAACGACACATGCAAGCTCATAATAAATGTCCCTCTGACCCTGTATCCAGGTAAGGATTTTTCTTCCCAATTATTTTCGTCCAGTTTATTCTAGAGGGCCTACTCACTATGATATTAAATATGTAAAAATACTGTCTATTAAAAACAAGGCTGTCTTAGTTTTACGCTGGCACCTCTTGAAGACTTGATAAAAAATTGTCTTAGCAGTCCAGAACAGGTAGGCTATAGAATATAGAAGAGAGTAATGCAAAAAATAAAAATAATCAAATCAAAATAAAATAAAAAACATGAAAGGGAACTTAGAAAGTAAAAAGGTATAGAGTCACCAATGCATTTTGCATTAGGTATGAATATACTGTACATTTGAAGAGAAAAAGAAATGGGGAAAATTAGGAAGACAAAATTTCATCATGGTGCCCCCAGGTAATCTAAATTTATAGAACCTATTGAAAGCTTGAATACTGTAATAAAATAAAACCACATACAGTAAAACCCAAACAGATTGCTTTCGGGCAGTCAATAGTGGATTGCAACAAATATGGCATGAAACCTTTTTTGATCTATCGGTAATACCCTAAAGACCATAACAGACTCCCTTTACCAAGGATGATTATACAGCTTTACTTATCATGCCAGGTGTCACAATGGTATGAATGTCAATATTGAGACCACAGGACAATATAAAGATCATTGCACAGAGGTGACCTCAGCCAAAATAACAGTGTTCATAAAGTGTTATGAAAATAACACTTAAACAGCTGAACTCAACACTTAAACATGATCTTTACTGGGACTCAAATCAATCCGCCAAAAATGATATCAGATAGCGATTCACACCATGGGTAACCTTGAGACAACAAAAGCACACAAGCACACGTCCTTCCATCATTTGTCCTTATTGTGTCTGCACGATCCTACCCTTCCATGACAAACCCCTTTAAACACATCCGTACAGAAAACCCCATTTGTTCCGACAAACGCCGCCTTAAAGACATAGATGCCCGTGCCATGTAAACAATGTTTGAACATCATCGTATAGTAAGAGTCAACAGATACTGATGCTTAAATTCGGCTGAACTCACGATGATGTGCGGGAATGTTGCACCTAACCTGTCTTTAAAGCAGTTGCCCAACAATCACAGTCACTTATTAATGCGTATATGCTATATCCGTGTGCTCTCTGTCTGAATATTAAATCTATGGCGACCCGTTGTAACACAACAAACAAATCCCACACAAACTCACTAGCCACATCACCATAAACTAAAGTCACATTCTGCAACAACTGCCCTCAGTACAAATGCAAAGAGTTCCGACAATAAACCGACAACTTCAGATAGAGAAACTTTGATGCAGGCTGCATGGGATGGGCCTGACTGTCCTAAGTTTTGCTCTGAGCTAGCCTAGCCGAAGGGAGGAGATGAAGGCGAGCGTGGCCTGCTCTATTCGTTTATGCGGCTCTTTTTCACTCCCTCCATTCCCCTCCCGACGCCATCTGTTTGTGCCATGAGAGAATGTGGAGGTAAAGAGAAAAGGCGACATTTTGGCTCTGAAAAATGACCCAGATACCGAGTCTCTCCTTCGGAATTACGTACGCAAATCGTAATGTTGTTGTCTGATGAAAAGCGGAAATGTAAATATCAGCATCCAGTTCAGAGTGCAAATTATTTTTGAGGCCAGTTACAAAGACATCGGTGAGTTTCGCTGGAATAGACAGTGGGACACCCGGCATTTTCGGGGGTTATTCGATTAGTTTCGTTTTCCGTTTCTATGGCAATAATGAACAGACCGTCGTAGAACTTACCACGCTCCAAAAATCGGGTGTATACGTAGAAAACACTTTGGAGGATTTGAATAGTCGCTTTCTAGTTTGAATTGTTGCTGGGTCTGGCTCTCTGTGTTCGGCAGGAAGGAAGAAGGGAATGAGAGAAAGAGTGACGTGAACGAATAAACAGCCCGGGCTCCTCCTCGCTGTCAGAAATAAAATATGAAGAATGTAGAATCAAAATACATGTGCCCATACACTTTTCCTTTAGTGCAAATATTTGCAAAACAAGCAATGCTGTTCGTGGAAGAAATGGTCAAGAAAGGAGGTTCATAAGAAGTTGCGTGCATTTTCCAGCACATTATATATATATTTTGTCATATTGAAAAATGTATTGTATTCGTAGTCGATTGCAGACACGCAGCTTTGTTGGTTGTCGTTTAAATGAATTAGAGCAATAGTGTAAAAATGTACGTTAGAGGACGCTAATGATTTGCTTTGTGTGTGTGTCACTAGTTTCTTCTACTAACGCGAGAGGTCGCCATGTGCCTGTATTCAATTAAACACTTTGGGTCAGTTGATTCTAAAAACAGATATTTTGTTTTGGGTACAGTAGGCTACTAACATACAAGACAGTAGCGTAAATGAAAGTAATTAAAAATGGGAAAGAGACGCTAAAGAGAAAAAATATTCAAATATTCATAAAGAATTAACTGTAAATACTATATACTGTGCACAACAGGCATAAACATCCATCGTGTAGTTTACAGAAATGATCTGTTGATACAGCCCTTTTAGGATTGATCAATCAAGGTTATGACGCGGACTATCGAAGAGAGGTAGAATTATTTGTTTTATGGTTGTGAAGAAAACCTTTTAAGGTTGAATTTAGAAAAAGCTAAATTGTTTCTTATAGATTTGAGACGTAATAAGGAAGCTATAGGGCTACTACCTGTGACAATAAGAGGTCAGAATATTGAGATCATATAAATCATATAAATACATTGGTGTGTACCTGGATAGCAAACAGAATTGCAAGAGGAATAACGAAGCTGTTTATAAAAAGATACAGTCAAGACTATTTTTCTTGAGGAAGTTGGGCTCTGTAGGGAATGACAGGAAGCTTCTCTGTGTTTTTTATCAGGGAATTCTAGCCAGTGTGTTGTTCTTTGCAGTGCTTTGTTGGGGAGCAGTATTGCAGGGGATGATAAAAATATGAACAATCAATTAATTAGGTGGGCTGGTTCGGCCATAGGCTTTAGTCCTGATTCATTGTAGATTATCCTTGAAAAGAGCAGTAGGGCAAAACTAAAAGCGATTCTGTTTTATGCAGATCATCCACTACATAGTATTTTTATTGGATTTAAGAGATCATATAGTGGTAGATTGGTAATGTTCTACAGAGCGTTTTAGTAGGTCCTTTATACCCACTGCTGTTAGGTTTTTTTATTATGTTACAGTATATCATTTTTGTATCTTGTATGTATTGTTGTGCATTGTTTACTGTGTCCTTTGTATTGTGATATCGTGGCGAGTGAATTTCCCCTCACAGGGATCAATGAAGTTGTCTAATCTAATACATTTAGAGCCTAACGCATTTATGCTTTTTTACATAATGCAAAATAAAAAAGGGTAAAAATAGTTCAGGTATTTTATTAAATTAATAAAAATACATATATATATAGTGCTTGGCAATTTTGGCTAATTAATTCAAATTGAAATTGAAACAATGGGACCGTAAGTTATTCCGTTACTAGTTCATTACACTGATGTCTATACTTAGTCTAAGCTATTTTATTGGATGCTTTTATTTTGGACTTTATTCTATTTCATAGTGTGGCGTTCACTTCATAACTTAATTATTCTGTAGAGTTGAATTGTTTTCCGTAAAGTTTCAAATTGCAGCAAATCTTTGCCATGAGTTCAGTTTTTCTGTTGCGTATCTGTTTCCATCCATTTTCCTCTGTATTTATGAGTTTTCCAGTCCCAGAGATTCTTCACTTAAGCTTGATTTCCCCATTTCTGTTTAACTGTAACATAATGTCTGGATTTGCTCAGTGACACCATTAAATTCCTTTGTGTTGAAGATTAATCTATGGATTTGTAGGCCTACTTAAAGAAACACATGAGTACCTATTGATGGTTTCAAAGCAACAACATAAACAAACGTTACTGTACATGACACCTTTGTGGCCTAAACCTCTGGTACACACCAGCAAAGAATAGAATCCATGCAGATAATTTCTAATAAGAAGCTAAAGAAATAACAAGTAATTGTTCGGCTAGCAAGTTAAAAGTATGTCTGGCTAGCCAGTATTATTTTGGGTTACCATTAGAATAACCATTATTTGGCTAAACTTAAATGCAAGTTACACGACGCATTCAACAAATTGTTTATTTAATACAATTATATATTATATATATATATATATATATAAAATATTAACACAATTTAATATGAATATAAATTAAATAAATAATTTAGCCACTAGCCTGACCGATCAACAAACACAGACCGGACATTAACTTCGGGCCAGGGACGTGTATCCGATGAAACCGTCTATAACAAATAATGTTATGAAAAAAATCACATGTTATTATGTTTTAGGAGCACTGATGTAATTGAATCAATACAAAACGGAAAGATGACTGTCAATATTTAAATAGTTTTTATATCTCTGTTGTTTCAAAATGGTTAACTCCATTGTAGTACAAAATAATGTTTTACAGTTGGCTAGATAGTAACAAGCTAGTACAGATATTAAGGTGTGACAGAGCAGCAGCAAGGGTTCAGCAAGGAGACAGAGACAGACTGAGAAATACACACACAGACAGATGATGATGTGAAAATGAGGCGTGCAGTGATCCCTACAGCATGTGCTGCATTTGTGAGACACTAATGCTGTTATCAGTCATTGCATGCTGATGCGAAACAAATAGTAAATAATAATATACACTCATTAACTGATTCTTTTATTTGATCACGTGCTTGTAGAAAAGTTGTGTCATCATGATTATTACAGAGTTAAAGGTGAGGATGTTGGTCTGTGTGTCAAACATTTGGATTTTCAAAAACACGTCCAATTTTATCTTAATAGTACTACTCTCTATCTTTTTTACCGCAATGTATTTAAGGTTTAATCAGCATAGACTTGAATAAATTATATAAAAGTTTAAGTTACTGCTAATTTCATCTGAGATAAAAAACAATATTTCTTCGCATTACATCATGTCCCCTCAACATCTGGGACCAGTGTAAATATCAAGCTTGAAGCATGTGTGGGATGTGTGTTGACTACAGAGACTTTATTAAGTGGTCTAATCCCATTGGGGTGCACCTGCAAGAAATAAATAAACATCACTTTTATAATAAATAGCTAGCTTTACTAATAATCTTATTAAAAAAACTAGTGTACACCGCTTGACAAATTAAATACTGTTATAGAGTATCTAGCTTTCTTTAGAGTAACACTGATCCAGGGACACACGTCTCATCTAACATGCACATACATTTTAAAACATATATGTTCATTTATGTACATGGGAGAACACATGTACAAGGAGTTCTTGTGCAATAAGACTTAATATTTTGTGTTCCTATCTGAATGTGTGAAAACAGCCTTTCTCCTGGTTTGGGTGTGTATCCACACCCACAATAGGGTGTGCAGATCCAGTGGGAGAGATCAGTTTAAAAGTTAAACTGGCTGTAATTCAGCTCTGAGTGAATCATAAAAAGGACGTGCACACACATTACATACAATCTCTCACATTCATCAACACTCCTTCCTCCTTTATACAATGTGACTGGAACAGCTTTCAGCACTACTGTAGGTTGACAGGTCTGTATTAGCCCAGTTCCCATCATGCAGAGCTTGCCCAGTGTTTTAGGACAAGCCCCTTATTAGTGTCGGGCCTGGGCATACTGAGTGGAACTAATGATGAGACGTGAGGTCTTTTATCTTCTGACTGGTCATTCTTACTTTTATTTCTGAGATCCGGAGATTTTTTCTTCGGTCAAAATGTTCTCTTATGCTTATATACTTCAATTTAGACTGTATAAAAAGAGACCTGCCACTGACCGGGTGACTGCAATGTTGAAAATCTAAAGGGAGATGACCTCAAACATCCTGTCCAGTTTTTTCTTTTTTACATCAGTCCTCTTCTAGTACACACGGAGAATCTCTTTCTTTCTCTCCACTTACTGATTCCTGTTTTATTGCTCTGAGAGATGAGGTAATGATCTGCCCTATGGCTTTCCTTTCAAATAAATTCCTTTGGTTACATCCTTATATCTGTTCCTTAACAGGAAATAAGAGGATATAACAAAGCATAGCAATTATGACATTGAAAGGATCCCATCCTTTTTAATTTAATCTAAAACAACGATTAATAACACACTATACTCTAAGGTGTTATGAGAGCTTTTAAGAGTTTGCTGTCTTCGTATGGTCAGGTCATCATAGTCTGTTTTCCTTGTCTTGATGTGTGAAACAGACCCAATTTGATTGCAAAATACATTATTTACATTTCACAAGTTTTGATTTACAATCAACCAGCAACTCGTTGTACATTTTGTTCAATGTTCTGAGAAAGAAAGGGTTGAAAATAATTGACTATGTAGGCTATAGCCTATGCACATGACTTTTTTTGCTGGTCCTCTAAGTTGGTTGGTTGGAGTTTGTTTATTTATTTATGGACTGTTGGTCACTCTGACTAACGTCACTATTTATCACCGGTCAAGTCTCCGAGCATGGGAATGCAACGTCTGTGTTTACTCAAGATATCCCTCTCCTTTGCCAAAACTCATCAGCCTGTTCACGCTGAGGGACAGATCAGCTGCCCAGAGGAAACACTCACTAATATAAAATGGCTCTGGTCATATTTGAAAATTTTTATCCAACAATACAACCTTTGATTATATTTTTTAATCTTATGAGGATTGTGCATACGTTTGCTGTCAGAGATGTGTTTGTGAGAGAGAGAGAAAGAGAGAGAGAGAGAGAGAGAGACTGTCAAAAGATGAAAAACTGCCGTAGGCCTACCCGTTAGGAGAACACAAGAACTGCTGATATGTGTTCGCCTGTCCCAAAAAGAGAAAACAATGATATCTGGCCTGATGTTTCCAATATATGTACATAACATTCTATAAGCCTACTATATCCCTTTGCACTATTTGTATGCATCCAAGCTGCAAAAGCTTTGGCAATACGAATGTACATTTTGTCATGCCAATAAAGTACACTTAAATTGAAATTGAGAGAGAGAGAGAGAGAGAGAGAGAGAGAGAGAGAGAGAGAGAGAGAGAGAGAGAGAGAGAGAGAGAGAGAGAGAGAGAGAGAGAGAGAGAGAGAGAGAGAGAGAGAGAGAGAGAGAGAGAGAGAGAGAGAGAGAGAGAGAGAGAGAGAGAGAGAGAGAGAGAGAGAGAGAGAGAGAGAGATAATAGGGTTGTTCAGCTTTATAGAGCTCTCTTTCAGTTGCTCGCTCACTTTAGGTTCCTCTGATACCTCTAATGCAGCTCTGGAGTAGCATATCCAAACAATTTTGGTGGTGTGCTCTGTGTCTGCTGAATGCATTTGGTCTCTAAGCTGTTTAAGCATTTATATTAGTTGAGTCTATTTATCTGACCACATCTGAAGGATTGTCATTACTCACCCCTTGAGCATTGCAATTGTATATCAACCAAAGAAACAAATATTACAATGTTAGAAGAATTTTCAGTTACAATAAAGGTATTTGATTAGACCAGATACACAGAAATACATTGCAATTTTTTTAGATCAGACCTCTGGATAAGACAGAGCGTTGTGCACACAACTCAGAGCTCTCTTCTCAGTTGTTCTTTTGTAGAGTGGAATGAACGTTTGGTTACCTGGTGGCAAGCTTGGCAGGGACAGACAGATATTGAGTTTACTTCTGAAAACTTGAAAAAAGTACATGAAACCAAAGCATTCAGCAATCCTCCCCTTTTCTCTTTATAGATGAAACACTGTTTTATATTTGCACAACTGCTTCACGGCATGGGTTCTGTTATTTCTCCACAGACAGGGTGAGGTCTGAACTTTATGAATACACAAACAAAACAACATTTCAACTTTCAATCTCTATCATGGTGCATAATAACCGATCAGTGAGTGATTCATTAGAACATTATCAAAGGTAAAGAGTTGCTAGACATTACTAATAAGGCCTCATTTCAACAAAGTACTAAATTCAAACCACGAACTCTGAAATGAAGTAACAGCTGCTCAGAAGAAGTATTATACTTCATTTAATTTACTTTAGTACAAGAGATTTCATGGATGCCTGAACTCAGTTCTGACCCTTGATCTACCTCTAATCCCCTGTAATTTTCTTTTTTTTTCTGGTGCTTGTGAATTGTTTTCAACTGAAACTACAATCTACTTTTCAGACTTCACTGAACATTTTCACTTGATCACTCTGGTGTCATCTATAGTATCTTGTTACTTTGTTTGTTTTGCTTTCTTCATGTAATGCTGCTTTGAAACAATGCAACATTGTAAAAAGGGCTATTATCTTTCAAATGAAAAAATATATTGCTGTAAAACAGTTAGTAACGTGTTTTAAAATGTTTACAAACACAACATTTTAAGCACATTTTCAATGTTTGAAGTTATTTTCACATCAAAGTTATTTTAAACTTTTACGTAAATCACAGCACAATTCTATTCAAAACATACGTTTGCATGAACAAGTCGAAAACAAAGTCATTTAAACCATGATCTGTTTTGTCATGTTAGCATTTTAGTCATTCATTTAGACTAGTTTCACGTTAGCACAGAGGAATAAAGGCCCTTTAAGAAGCACCTCTAGTTTCATGTATGAATGTGTTAGAGGTGTGGCTCTACTGAGTGGTGTGGAGGAGGAGGAGGGTCGAGTCTCAGCGGTAGATGCGTGAACCAAGCGGCTGAATTTTACAGTTCACCGGGACCGAAAGAAACACGTGGGAATATACGTTTTATGGCTCATTTCATAGTCAACTCAACTCGCTTTCTCAACGGAGAGGGAAGCAATGGCTTTAGGCGTTTTCCTGGTAAGTTACATGAATATACAACAAGTTGGGGGCAGCGGTGGTCCATCGAGAGGTACTGTCGAGGATTTAGTATTGTTCCGAGAAGAGGAACTGATTACCATAAACTGTTGAATGATGAGTGCGTGTTGTTGCACTTGTTGCTAAATTGCCGTTTTAATAATTATTTTTACTCCATTTACGTTTGTTTTATTTGCTTTGGTACAACGGTGTGTGAGGATCCAGCGTGCGTGTCGTGTGTTTGTGGTGGCGGGGGGTGAGTTGGGGGTGGGTGAAGTGGGCTCATAAACAAGGTGGTGTTGGATTGTCCATGTGTGATTTCAGTAGTCACTGCAAAGTAAACCTTACATGTACGTGCTAGAGAGATAAAAGGAACGACGTACAAAGATGTAAGAAATACATTTAGCTTCTATTTAGAATAAATTAATCAACATTAAATTAACGATTGACTTTTAACACTGCGATCACGATGACATTATTTTCGGTTGCATTAGCTGGAGTTTGAGCTTTGTTTAAATGCCTAAGGCCATGTGACATGTATCCTCCTATTTTGGAGCAAGGGAGTGTTGATAATAATTAACACGTCACAAATGACCTATTTCACATATCACTTTTATAATTGAAAACAATCAAGTGGTCAACTTTAAATGCAACTTAAAAAAGAAACTTTTCTCATATTGCTACTCTCAGGCTGAATCTAGAGTGTTGCTTATAAACAGACAAGGATTTCTGACAGTCGGTGTTTGAGAAATTGAGAAGAAACATGAAAGCAGACCTATATTGTTTACTTAAGGTCTGCTCCGTTACAACAGCATCAGCCACTTGTATCAAAGACTATGGAAACATGACAATGAATACCTCATTTGTCCCATCAAAGAAGTATTTGATGCCTATGGTTTTTAGTTAACACGGTGTGGTTTTGTTCTGATCTTTTTGAATCAGTGGGGAGTTGACAAATGATAGTTGTCCATTTGGCATAGTTTGTTAGACGATCTGACCATGTCACACCTTGAAGCTGGTGTGGACAGAAAAACATCCTCTGCCTTGTTGTCTGTGCCTGCACAGATGTGGAATATCCACTGTTTGTACTTGTAGACAAGCTTGTCAGAAGTTTCAGTTTAGGTCATTGATATTGATGCCTTTATTGAATTTCTTGCCCGGAGGACTTGCAAGGAAGGTAGTAAAAGAAAGCAGACCAATGTGAGATTTGTGCTTGTATTGTTTACATTGTTTATTTTTTTTACTGCTCTTAGTCAACTGTTTGTAATTGTTAAATAGAAGGGACTAGAAGACAAGAGTGGACATGATGAGTTTAGTCTGAAAAGCAAGTACAGAGTTTATGTAATTCACCCGCTTTTCAAAGGTTTGAGTTATCACCTTGACATGTCAGAATAGGGGGATTTAGCATTGCTAATGAGTACAGAAATACGGTTCTTAAAGGTCCACTGTGGTCCGTTTACATGGAATTCACCTTGTTGTTTCTACAGTAGCCCTAAATGGACAAAATCCTCTACAGAGCGCTTTTCGTAAATGCGTTATCTCCTTCGGCAAAGAAGCAAAAACGTTGCAATCTTTCAGTCCTGTGTCAGCCACCGTAGTAGTGCTTTGAAAGGGAGTGGTGGAGTGAGTCATTGGTTGTAATTAGAAACCTCACTGCTAGATGCCGCTAGATTTCATACACTGGACCTTTAATTGGAGGGAGTTTTAAGTAGACACTGTTTTTTATAGGAATTTATTACTGTTATTGGGCTGCTGTAGGTCATGTAAGTATAAGCAGGATGGTTTATTTTTATCTGAGTCTTTAATCATTTAAGAGCCCGTCATCTAATTCTGAGTCTTAGCAGATGCACAGTTATGTTTCCTTTACACATAGAAGACTTCATAGTGTCTTGCTGATTTGTCTGTGTTGGTTTTTGTGTGTGTGTGGTTGTATGTATTGTACACAGATGTCTATACACACACTTTTACTGTGTAGCTTTGAACTTCTGATGTCTACACGGTACACATATTGCCTTTGTAAATATTTGCAATCATACTGTAGATATATGTACTTTATATCATTTATATATTTACAGTATATTGTTTTACAGTTGTTATATGTTTAGTTATCTATGTGACTTAATTATTATCCATTAGTGACCTGAATGGTTTGCATTTATTGCTTTGTAAAGTATAAGACAACAAAACAGTATCCCGTCCTCTGGATCAGTTCTAATGCAGTATTATGTGATAATTTAAATAAAGGTGAGCAGAATTTTAATTTTTGATATATTATTAACGTTGACCTTGACGCTACAGAGACTACTCAGCTTTTAGTTTTTTGGATAACCTCCTTAAAAGCTGATCAGGCCAAAAGGGAGGAGCTGGTGCATTTCCAAATTCTGTTAGGATAATGTTATTCCAAGAGGACATTAGATTCAGCGTTTTTTCCAATGTGCACTAATGCATGTGTTTGGTATGCTTGTAACTGATGAACACTCACTTAAGTTCTTTAATCCAAATCAGAATTCAGATTTCTTTTGATAACTTCAGGTGGTATATGCTCATTTGTGCAGTAAAATAAATGTATTCTCATTAATACACTGCCAGTGAAGCCACATCGTTCAGGCTGTTATTTTCAGTCTAATCATGACCCTAAATGTGCTTCTGTTTTTTCTCTACAGATTCCAGACAGTCTAATTGGAACTTCTTATGTAAACGATCCCTAACAAAAGGAATCTGTCATTTCAAATAAGTGTGTGTTTGCCCACAACAATCAGATATTTGATCACCATTGACCTCCTTAAGGACATTGAAGTATGGTAGGACATTGTTGACCTTATGTACGGAACGAACTAATAAACAACAGTGGGGTATAAACATCACATCCTGAATACCAAAGACACCTGGAATATAAACATCTTCAAATACGAAGCTGTAGCCATGGAAACCAAATTGAAAGTATCCATGGTAACCACAAAGTCTGTCTGGCTCTTGTCTTCCATCATATGGATTTTTTTGTCTGGAGTTGTACAAGTAACCGTGGCGAATGAAGATGACATCAAAGCACGCATCAGTTTCTCATACAGTAAGCTATGCTTTCTTATCCAAAGCTATTTACACTTAATTTACTACACACAGTCGCACCTAGAGCAACCTGGGACAAACAGATGATTGCTTCAGTAGTCATTATGACGGGTTTAGTTCAGGTAGTCAGATAAATGAACTATTTACCGTCATCCAGAGTCGGTAGCATTTACTGTATGTACAATTTCTGACCATCAGACCAAATTTCTCATGCTTGTGGTACCATGATGTATCAAATCTTCATAACAGTGCAACAATAACAGTTTTTAATCACTTGGTTTATGAGATATGATGAAAGAAAATACTTTTTAACTACATTATGTCTGTTTTTTTATATATTTTTTATAGTGCACTAGGTCTAAACCTTCTAGGCCGCAATTGTCCACAAAAATATTTGAAGGCCCCACTTACAATTTGCTAGCACCTGAACCGCAAACAAAAAATACTCCAAACATTTTCCTAAATTAACTTAATACAGAAACTAAACTAAATAATGGAACTATTTTAATTTGAGGCTTGGGACTGTAGTTTATTAAAAGTTTACTAATTATGGACGCGTCGCGTTTCCATATTGCACCAAAATGCGACACTTTTAGGAAGGGGAATCGATTCCAAAAAGAACAGAAAACCCAAGATTGAGTGTCTCAGAAAATTTGAATATTACATAAGATCAATAAAAAAAGGATATTTTAAACAGAAATGACAGGCTTCTGAAAAGTATGTTCATTTCTATGCTCTCAATACTCTGTTGGGCCTCCTTTTGCATGAATTACTGCATCGATGCGACGTGACATGGAGGCAATCAGCCTGTGGCACTTCTTAGGTGTAATGGAAGCCCAGGTTGCTTTGATAGCGGCCTTCAGGTCATCTGCATTGTTGGGTCCTGTGTCTCTCATCTTCCTCTTGACAATACCCCATAGAGAATCTATGGTCAGGTCAGGCGAGTTTGCTGGCCAAACAAGCACAGTAACACCGTGATCATTGAACCAGCTTTTTGGACCTTTGCCACTGAGGGCAGGTGCCAAGTCCTGCTGGAAAATTAAATCGGCATCTCCATAAAGCTCTAAAATGACATAGCACAGTAGATGGCTGCGTTGACTGTGGACTTCAGAAAACACAGTGGACCAACACCAGCAGATGACATGGCAGCCCAAATCATGACTGACTGTGGACTTTAAGCAACATGGATTCTGTGCCTCTCCACTCTTCCTCCAGACTCTGGGACCTTGATTTCCAATTTCTTTCATCTGAATAGAGGACTTTGGTCCACTGTGTTTTCTGAAGTCTTGAAATATTTCACTCTATTTCTAATGAATCTATATAATATATTGGATTTACTTTCTGAAATGAGCGATTGACCTTTTTCTAGGTATTCTAAATAATTGAGATGCACCTGTACTGTTTAAAGCACAGTCTCACAACATATTCATTGGAATTGCAGGACAATATCAAGATATTTTGTTAAGGTTTTTGGTATAGAAACAGTTAACAATTATTAAATGTAAAAGAGTGACAGCTTAGAAAATTTTATAGCATTAAAAATGTGTACATTTCTTAATAATAAATAGAAATCTCTAGTAAAGCAGTGAATTGAGAAGGAATTGAAAGCAGTAGAATCGATTCCAAAACCAGAAATTGGCCACGTATGAAGTCGATTGGATGAACGGTCCTCGACATAATAAAAATGCAAACAGATAGACAGACACAGAGATTCCTGTTATTAGATAGCCCCCTCCCTCCGAAGCTTTGAATATTCAGTGTTGATGACTACCGGTATGACAAAATGGTATTCAGACCAGCCCTACTAAAAACATGCTAATGCTATAATATGTCAGGTATTGTGTTTTGTTTCTTACCATTGTTATCAATCTACTGTGATCAAGATTTTTTTTACAGAAAAAGTCTTGGATTTCTTCCTGCGTGTTTCTGTCCCATTTGCTCTGTCTGGGGACATGCTGTTTGACTCTGTAATGACCACAGAGGGAGTCTGGGCCAGCAAAGCCTCTTTTGCAGTCAGACACACTCATCTGCGAAAACTTAACTCTGTTTGGGGCTACATGAACTACCACAACGTTTCTTATTCCCAAAAGACCCATTACTAGACCGCTCCAAATGTTATGTGCACTCATTTTTGCCAAACGCACCGGAGGGTTTAATCCTTGATTGTAAACATTTACAAGAGCTATTAAAACCATTTCCAAACCCTGGCTGGTGTACTGTACCCTGAATAACAGCCACACACAGTATAACTTATGATAGTGAATGCAAATGAAATGGCTGTATGTTGAATTAGCACTGGTGACCTTTTTGACTTGCCAGGAAACCTTGGACATGCAAACTAACATAATCTGAGAAGGTTTGTTTATGTGCCAACAGTCAAGATTGTGTTGTTTATGTGAGTAAAATGCAGAGAATCCAACATGCATTTGAATGGACTGAAGGATCTAAAGGTTAATGGCTTGTGTGTAGCATGATGGGTTTTTTGTGTTATACAGCGCATTTGTTCTAGTTAGAAACCCGTGTTAAATTTTACTGTATTTTCCTGTGTGTACAGATGCAGAAGGACGACCGTTGAGAGAGTTCTCAGTGGAGGGTGTATATAACTACTCAACACTTCTGCTGAGCCCAGATGAGAGCAAGCTGTACGTGGGAGCCAGGGAGAACATATTCTCTCTCAGCCTGGACGACATCAGTGCAACGTATCTTCAGAGAACAGTAAGTGCATGTGGTGATGTTTGTAGAAAACACGTGTGTGTGTGTGTGTAGATGTGCATTTTGATTTTACTCTGCATTATTTTTTGCAGCTCTCATGGAACACACCTGAAGTAAAAAGGACAGAATGCAGCTTTAAGGGAAAGGACCCTCAGGTGTGTGGGTGTGTGTACGCATGCGTGCGTAAATAAAAACTGAACCTACTCAAACTATTTGTTACTCACTTATGTTTTGTGTTTCAGACGGACTGTTTTAATTACATCAAGATTTTACTTCATTTGAATAGCACTCATCTGTATGTGTGTGGAACATATGCCTTCAGCCCTACGTGTGCTTACATTGTGAGTTCTCCTATCTTTTTGTTTCTGGATGTGTGTCTGATTTAAAATGTTCTCGTAATTGATCAGTGTTCACGTATCTCTTGAATTGTTGTAGAACATTTTGAATTTCTCTCTGGAGAGAGATGAACGGGGTGAAAATGTTTTGGAGGATGGCCGTGGACGTTGCCCTTTTAATCCAGAATCCAGATCTACAGCTATTATAGTTGGTGAGTTTACTCATGCAAAAACATCCATGCCTACATTTGACATTTCTTTTTATTTTCTAATACAAAGCGAAATACATTGCATTCTAAGTACACATTTTTATTAGTACTTAATCTGATTTGTTATAGCGCCACACTTCTATATAATCTTGGCAGTGTTCAGTGAACGTTATTATTTTGTGTTGCAAAATAATATGTTTTGTTGTATTGCAGGTGGGGAGCTGTACACTGCTACTGTCAGTAACTTCCAGGGTAATGAACCCACCATATATAGGAGTCTGGGGTCTGGCACTCCTCTAAAAACAGAAAATTCTCTCAACTGGCTCCAGGGTAAACACAGACACACACATGTTTAATCACAAGGGTCGCATACGAGATACATATCTAAAAATAAAAGCCCATATCAGTGATTACTAAACTACCCTTTCTCACGCATACTGAAACCATAAAATGGCTGACTGATATTGAGAGACAGTTGTACTGTATTTTTAATGTTTCCTGTATTATTGTACTAAGACATTGTGTTGGTGCCCTTTCAGATCCAGCGTTTGTAGGTTCTGCTCATATTTTGGGTTCAGATGAGGGAGGTTATGATCAGATCTACTTTTTCTTCAGTGAGATGGGGAAGGAGTTCGACTTTTTTGATAACACCATAGTGTCCAGGATTGCACGTGTGTGTAAGGTAATGTGAAGTATTCGAGCAGTTCACATTGGATTGATAAAATTAGCATAAACTCGAGTGAGCACACATACATACACACACATACTCATTGCCAAACATTTAAAGGCCAAAATGAAATCAAAACATTTACAGAGCATGTTAGCCATTTACTAACATGCTCTGAATGGCTATACACAAATCAGGATTATGTAATAAGTAAATTGACATCAAAGTTCAAAGATATTCTCTGAAGTAACTTTGAGTACCATCAGGCGTGGACTGAATTGCGGGTTCATGGTATACCACGGTTTAAAAAGGTCACAGTTTTAAAACCACTTAAATTTCTGTTATGCTGTTTTTTGTCTCAACAAAGACTGAATTGCTGGAATCCAGGAAGTTCCGTGCTATTTTTTATGCTTAATTTGCTGCATTTAATTGATTTATGTATTGGGTTTTTATCCACCATCGCAGCAAATTGTTCTTGTTGCTTAATCGTTCCACTCCGTGCCGATCCATGTGAGCCGGTAACTAAAAGGTTTCATTTTCCAAAACAGGGCTGATAACAGAAATGTTTAGAATGTAAACATTGCATTCATTGTGCTGAAAATTCCGAGGCGAGAACAGTTTGTAATCGTGCCGTGTCACACCAGGCTCACGTGGAAATATAACTGTCACCGTTTCAGACAGTGGTGGAAAAGCGATCATATGTATGTCTAAAAGTTGAATTACTAGAAATGCAATGTAAACTTATTGCTAGAATGGGGTGGGAACAAAAAAGGGTTTACTACTGTTCCAAATATTTTGTGTTGTCTCTACTGTTCCAAATATTTTGTGTTGTCTAAAAATTAAATATATTGTGTTCAATGGGGAAAAACGTTTTTACCCAGACTTTTAAAGGAACACATTTTGAAGTTGTAATTGCAACATACCACAAATCCGTGATTGTCATGATTTTAGCTTAAGGTTAATGTAACCTTAAAGGTTAATATGTAAATACCATGCTATATCAGAAGTAAACAGTAACTAGATGTTTATAAAAGTACCTTTATGTAACTTTTGTAATGCCTCCACTGGAAGGTTTTTCTTTTTATGTCAAAAGAAACTTGCCTTGATATATAGGCTGGAGTTATGAGTCCCCCTGCTGGTCATTTATATTATCGTACCTATAGATTAAATCAATATTACTATAAAGTTTTTTTTTTTGTATTTTTATCCAATCAGGAGGATCAGGGTGGAGAGAGAGTGTTGCAGAAGAAGTGGACCACATTTTTGAAAGCCCAGCTCTTGTGTTCGCTCCCAGACGATGGCTTTCCATTTAACATCATACAGGATGTGTATGTGCTTCCTGCTCAAAAGCAGAGAGATACACTCCTCTATGCAGTCTTTACTTCTCAGTGGTAAGTAGAAATACAGAATATGTACATTTAGTACACGCTCTTTCTCAAATACATTTTAAGAAGAGATGATCAAGTTATAGATAACGCTGATCAGCGATGAATACTTTGCTAAATGCTCAGCCAACAGAGTTTGAAAAACACATGCAAAAAATGCAAACCTATACAAATTTTTTCTATTCGTGCTAAGTAAACAATCTTTATGACTCTTTTGCAGGAGCAAGGGTCTGGCAGGCAGTTCAGCCGTGTGTGTTTTCAGCATGGATCTAGTAGAGCAAGCATTTAATGGCCGTTACAAAGAGGTCATTCGAGAGACACAGCAATGGTACACACACACACTCTCCGTACCAGAACCACGACCTGGAATGGTGAGAGAACACACACACAACACTCACTTATTGACTCACATACTGTATATACTTGATATTATCACTGGGTATTTCTAAAGCTCTTCACAAATTTAATGTGTTTTCTTTCTTCAGTGTATTACTAATGCTTCAAGGCAGATGGGAATAGGGTCGTCCCTGGATATGCCAGATAATGTGCTAAACTTTGTGAAAGATCACTTCCTGATGGACAGCCCGATTAAAAGTCAGCCTGTGCTCTTCACAAACACTGTACGCTACACACAAATTGCTGTGCACCACGTACAAGGCCTCCACGGGGCTTACGATGTGATGTTTATCGGCACGGGTATGTGAAGGGTTTATTTTGTCATTTGGTTTGTGACGTCCTTTTTCTCCAAAACTGTCACGGATACTGATCGTCTTTTCATCATTTGTCATTTGCAGATGATGGACGTTTGCAAAAGGCTGTGAATGTGGCTGGTACGATGCACATCATTGAGGAAATCAGTCTGTTTCTAGAGACACAACCAGTACAACATATAGAGCTGGACTCAGCAAAGGTGTGTGTATGTTTTGAATGAAGTTTAGTTTCTGTGCAAGAACATTTTCTGGTTGTACATAATTTTTCTTACACTCGCTGTCTCCCTTTCTCATCAAACAGGGTTTGTTATTTGTGTCGTCACACTCTGGCATTGTACAGCTGCCAGTAGCAAACTGCAGTTTCCATAACAACTGTGGGGAGTGTATTTTAGCCAAAGACCCATACTGTGCCTGGACAGGCACACATTGCACTGATGTCACAGGAACCCCAAAACAAAAGTACGACTTTCTTTCCCTTTTCCATGATTTCTGGTGAAAAGTAATAGTTTAATTTACTACTGCTTTTAACCATCATATTTATGTTTCAGACATTGGCAGCAGGATATAGAGACGGCAGACACCATATCCAAATGTAACAGCACACTGTTCAATACTGACTCTAAGATCACAGGTAAACTTAAATGTTGTTAATAATACCTAAACACATATGGTCTGCTTCAATCATTGAGTGTTATACATAACTTCTCTATTTATTTCTAGTGTTACCACATTCCTTCCCAAGTGCACCGTTTTCTGACTGCCAGCTCATTGTAGTCCCTGTGAACACTCTTCGTTTGCTGCCCTGCAAGCTTCGCTCCAACCACGCCCACAGAAAATGGCTGTACAAACCAGATGTTAGTCACTTCCTGTTTCGTAGCCCAGATGGTGGATTGGTAGTCAGTGGCCGAGAGGGATGTGAGGAGATCTTCTCTTGTTGGTCCGAGGAGAGTGGCTTCCGGCAACTCTTGGCCAATTACTGTGTGAGAGCAGAGCCTTTGTCTGAGATGACCACCAATTTAGGACGGATAGACGAACCTTTTATAATTCAGAGCATATCTTCAGACATGCTGTCCGGTGAATCGGTGCGCTCTGCTCAACATCGCATAAAGACATATGGCACGGAGCTGGCGGTGGTGTGTGTGCTGTTAGCCGTCTGCGTGCTTTCCTTTGGCCTGTCTCTGGCGTACCGACAGAGGGGCCGGATGAAGGAGATGCTTAGGGGGGGAGAGCAAACTGGAGGAGCCCAGAAAAGCTCAGTTGGGCCTGGGGAGAGTTTACCCCTGAATGGTGGTGTGCTTCCAACTTCCCCATCAGACCACAAAAGCTACCAGACATTGGAGGAAACCTGTGGCTACATAATCTCTCCACCAGAGACTTCCTGCACAAACAAATTACTGCAGCAGAACTCTGTGGAAACACAGACACTCACCCAAACACCACAGAATGGGTTTAAAGACAGTCATGTGGAGATCAGTGACATTTCCCCTCGCCCAAGGGTCCGTTTGGGTTCCGAGATCAGAGACTCTGTGGTATAAATATGTGCATTTGATATGAAAATCACCCAAATACAATGTACCTCTCCTAATGTTCACTTTGTTGTCAATGGGCAGCTTTACTGAATGACTTTAAAGCCCTGATCACAAGTGAAAGGAGGGATGGAGATATACTGCCACTCTGAGTGAGATCTCAGTGTGTATTTGTGTGTATGGACAGATTTTAACTAATTTAGACTATGCCCTCAAGTCTGCTTTGAGTCTCCAGTCGTCTCCTTTAATGTTAAACTTTATCACACAGTGTGTTGTGATAATATGAAAAAGATCATGTTTAAAGATTAGAGATTGAGCAGGGGACCAGGTCTTATGGTTTCATTTTATTTGAACTGGTACTAAATATCTGCTGGTGCTATTTTCACTGCCAAGAATAATGATGCTTCACGACTTGGCATCAAGATGAAAGATTGTTGCATGTCTGGTAGTATTTTTTGCTATTTTCTGCACAGGTTCAATGCAAGGATGGTCATGCTGTAAATTCTGAAACTCTTAGCCTAGTTTTTGCAAATTCACGGTATTTTAGGCAGTTTAGAGAGCTTTAGCATTACAGAACACGGTTACATTTCTTAACGTTCAAGAAACATGCACTGATTTTTTATTCAATTCATATTTTCAAGTTAAATTTCATGTCGGAAAAAAACAGGTTGGTCTTAAAAATGGGAAAATGCCTGGTGTCTATTATGGTACGTTGAGTATGGAGAAATTAAAATAAATAATATGTGCTTGTAGATAAATGTAGCAACAGCGATGACGATTAAGGAATGTACATATGAAAAAAAGTAAAGCACAAAAGTTATC
The DNA here is from genome assembly GCF_947034865.1 of Barbatula barbatula. Classification (NCBI taxonomy): domain Eukaryota; kingdom Metazoa; phylum Chordata; class Actinopteri; order Cypriniformes; family Nemacheilidae; genus Barbatula; species Barbatula barbatula. Next base: position 20,418,711 of record NC_136766.1, on the reverse strand, counting down.
ATTCATTATTTCCACATTCACAAGTATTTAGTACAGCATGGTCCAATAGACAGTCTTATCCAACAACGTACACACACAGAAACAATATTCTACTGTACAATAATACAATAAAATAATGTAAACGACATTAATCAGTACCTGTATAAAGAGTGAGCTAAAGAAAGAACAAACATTGTAGATCATTTGGAAACAAAAAATAACATGTATGATGCTGCCAGTGATTAAAGAGCTGTTTGAGGTGTGATGGAGCTACTAGTTAGTTTAAAAGGTTTGGAATTGTTATAAAATCGTGGGGGTACATAATTTGCACGATTAACATTGATGGACATACTTAAAATCCCATGTATCTCATAGACACAAACATACAATACACATGCATCCTTGCATATGTAAACCTCCATTCCACCTTAAAATTTCTTTAACCCAGTGTAACTGTGAAATGCTTGTTCTTTACATTCCATTTTTTGGCTTTTATGTACTGAATGGTAAATAGATCTTTTATACTTTATTGACATTGTTTGACTGTTGTTTTAAACATTGTACATTCAGGCACTTTATTTTTTCTTTCAGTGTTTGTAAGCTGTAGGTCACTGTCGGCATCCGGAGTCAATATTCTGGTCAAGATTTTAATATTAAAGTGAAATTAGTGCAGTCTTCACAGTTTAACATGCAAAATAAAATTTTGCATAAGCTAAAAATGTCAGTCTTGTGTTGGTTTCCCCCCCAAAATAATCGTATAGTATCACCCTCTTTAAAATAAAATTAAATACAGAGCAGTGTATATTACTTAAATGCATGTAACTGCTAAAGGGATAGTCTATCCAAAAATGAAATTCTGTAATGAACTACTCACTCTCTAGTTATTCCATATACATTTGTTTGGTTGACTTAAAACAAATTAAAATGGTAGCCAGAACTACTTGCTTTCATTAATTCCTCAATATCTTTTGTCTTCAACAGAACAAAAAAATGTTTTAAAATAATATTTTTCCTACTATGGTTGTCAAGGATGCCCCATGTCAGTTGCTAACATAAGTCCAAATATATCAATAACCTGAGGGGTGAGTAAATCATGACAGAAATTAGATTTTTGGGTGAACTATCCCTATCAAAGAATCAAATTATTTTTATCATTTAGAAGGTTTTTGGACAATTCAAAGGTTTCAGGGAATTTGAGGTATTCTTGTGTTTTTTATTATATCTAAAGACATATGATACCTTTCACATTCCAGTGTACCTTTATTGAATTTTACCTAAAAATACTGTGTAGTTATGTTATCTCGCATAGCTCTGCCAGCTGGGTGATCCGGGCTAACAGGATCAACGTCCTCAGGGGGGATGTGGTGTTCCTGTGGCATTCGTTCCTTTCTTATAGTAGCTATGTTGTGGAGGACAACACACGCACCGACAATCTGTGATGCCCGTTCTGGCGACACCCTTAAATCACGGAGACATCCAAACCGTGCCTTTAAAATGCCAAAAGTCCTTTTTATCGTGAGCCCTGTTTGACCGAGGGCCATGTTGAAGTCATGCTGTGGTTGTGTCTCTGGGTTCTGGTAGGGAGACATCAAAAAGCTCTGACAAGCATATGCTCTGTCTCCTACCAAGATGCCATCATATAGCCCTGTCAATCAACAGAAAATTAAGGAAGTTCATTTCTTAGATAAAGAATGTTGTTATAGTTAACGGTTTGCCTTACCGTCCTTAAAGCGCTGATACAACACTGATGCGTTGAAAATTTGGGAGTCATTTACTGATCCAGGCCATCTAGCATCCAAGCTTGTGACCATACATTGATGGTCACATGTCATCTGTAAAACACAGTGCAAACATCTACATTGCATCAAAGACGACCAGTCAGCTTAAGAGTACAAAAGGCATACCGTTACCTGAACATTGAGGCTGTGTGTGAATTTCTTGTCAACATAGTCAGCCTCGATCTCTTTAACGGGCTTAGAAATTGCAATGTGTGTGCAATCTACTGCTCCAATGACTTTGGGGAATCCTTTTAAATGATCAAAAATGTAGTTTAGAAAACCTTTATGTGGAGTGTTATTTATGGGTCATGTATAAATTCACCTTACCCGCTATTTTATGAAAACCCTCCTTTATGACAACAGTGGGTAAATGACCAGGGAACACAATGAAAGTGTTTATATATCTCTGAAGTGCGATGACCACCCGGCGGATAGTTCGGCAGACAGTGTTTTTACTGATCATTTCGGCATCACCCACAGCATACAGATATGTACCGCTTGTGAAGAAACGCAAGGTAATGCATAACATTTGTGGTACACTGATTGCTTGACTTCGCCGCGTCGGATTTTTTATGTGGGGCTCAAGAAGCCGACAAAGATACACTATTCCCTCCGACGAAAATCTGTATCTCTCGTATAAAAAGTCATCAGGGAAAGCAAGTGGGTTTTGTCTATCTCTCAACAACCTTTCTCCGCGTAAAGCTCTTTTAACAATTTGAGCTCCTAGATCCACAGGACTCTCCAGAAACGGTGAAGCCATTGCTGCGAGTTAACATCTCTCACACGGCTGTTCACAATTTCAATTACTGCCCCCTACAGTTAGAACAGAGTAGACACACCTAGATTAAAAAAACTGGATTGGTATTAGGTGATCCCGTTTCACAAACATTTTAAGCCTAAAAGTAGCTCTTAACTTGCTGATTTAGGAGGAACTAGAAAAAATAATGGGCGCGTCTATTCTAATTTAGGACTGAGAGTATTTCACAAAGCGTTTTAGCGCTAAAACTAGCTCCTAATTTAAACCCGTGAGACACGTTAGGGGTAGTGAAGAGGACTCCTAAATTACTAAGACCGAAAGTCATGTTGTTTTACTGTATTTGTTAGCTGTATTTTTAAAGTTATTGTTACTTAAGCTAACCATGTCAAACCAAAAAATGTAAATCGATATTTTTAAATACATTAATTTAAAATGTATATATTACATGACATATTGGACTGTAACGTTTATTCTCTAACCATGTCACAGCAGACCTTCATTCTCTAATGCAAATTAATTATCATGGTTAATGTGTACTGAAGTGTCAAACAGGATTTTTAAAGATTATGACAACTGTAGCAGTTTTAACAATTAAAGGAGTCTCAATTAATATGACTACATCAGCAACCGTTCAAAATAAAGTAGTTTTGACCATTGAGAATGTCTTCATGTTGTTTTCCTGCAAACTAGTCTTAACTCTGGGTAATACAATTGTGGGAGGTTGATTAAAATTACCCCTTCAAACGTGTTCTGTAAGCAAAGTTTGGGTTCATCAACCCAGAGTTCAAGGTTTAGCTGACAGTAGGTTAACCCAGCTTTCTGAAATACACCCCTGGGCCTGTATTCACAAAACATTTGATCTTAACACTAAGAGCTCTCCTAAACAACAGTAAACGCTTTTAGTTAAGGATTTCCACTTACAACAATGCCGCTGAGAGCAACTTTTACTAAGGAACAGAAAGAAATCATAAACTAACAAAAAAGGGCGGGGTTGACCTCGTTGCTATGGATGATGTCAGCAAGCTAACTGAATATGACCACAGTGATTGGCTGATAAAGGATGGGTCTCTGTCAGTCATTTAATCATAGAAATATTATAGAATGAGGTCTCATGCTGACATAAATTAAGATAAAATTGTACTCATATTCAAATAAAATATTTTAATATATAATTATCGCTGTATTCAAATTCAGATGATAAAACATACACTAAATTACTAATTGACAAAACACAATTCAAGTTCAATTTTTCACAATTCAAGTTTTTATTGTACATTCCAATTTATATAAATTAAACAGTTTTTTATTATTAAAGGTCATGTCTTTCCAAAAGTTAAAAGAGGTGGAAATGGCCTTTCCTGAAAGGCTAATTGTAATTTGGAGAAAGGTCTTTCAATACTAACCTGTAAGGAAGGCTGAGGATCAGAAAGACATTTTTAAGGAATACAGTAGGTATGAAAACCTTAAGTCTAGGTTTATTTATCTATTTTTTGTAAATGGACCTAAAGTTATAATTAGAATTTAAATATGTGAGTAGTATGCCATAGATCCCATTGGTTTTCACATATAATAAAGCCTTGGAAACCTGTCAGCCTAAAATGAGATGTAATCTGTGCTTCCACACCCACTTGACACTTATTACAAGCATACACATGCGCAGACTAAAGCTTAGTAACATTGCCTTAAAATCCAGAGCAGGTTATCTTTAGAGAGTAAATTGCTATGGTTAGTTACATACCCTGAAAGTTTTCTCCGGTTTTGGAACCGAAAGTTGAGGTTATCAGCTAACTAAACCTTAGTTACCTTTGTATGTCACATTACCAGCATTCTGGAATACCCCCCAGGGCTGTTGTTTGAGAGGAAAGTTGTTCTAGGAACCAGCAAAGATGTAATTTCCTCACACATTCATTCATTTATTTTAGCACAAAGTTGTAACGTGCTTTTAGAGGAAAGCTTCAGATTTCATGTTAATAGTCACAAACACACACAGTACTCTCTCCCTACAGTGTATAATAAAATAATGCTAGTAATAAAGTACAAATATAAAAATGTAACTATTACAGATAAAGCTAATCATGTTATATTAAGAAAAGCATATAATCTGGAGAAACTACATTATTCTAATGTAAAAATAAATTGCTTGTTAAAACTAGAACACTCATGCAGTTTAAACCAGATAAAAAATTAACATTGAATGTCCTATATACCCACTTGTGATGCGATTTTAAGTGTAACGTTGACTTATAAAAAAGTAATTATTGTATCATTTAAAAATAATTGTTTATGATATATGTAGTGATAGGCCTACCGATTGAAAAAGATTTGAGGTAAGAAAAACTAATTGTACCAAGCACACATTTTAGAGATGTAGTTTAATTACAAGGTGTGAATTAAAATGTACATTTTATCAAGAAGGGCACTTAAAAAGTATGAGATAGCAATGCCAGTCCAGATGTTTTGAAAGTGATATTTATTCGGGCTTGTTCTGATAATTTGTAATTTATCGCCACATATGAACAGAAAAAACAACGACAAATTATTACGCACTGTATTGGTGATATGCCCTTTTCAACACATTATGGACTTTGAGGTGAAACTTTAGAGAATCCAGGTCTACAAATCTACACAACGAAATATAATTTCTCATGACCAAAAGACTATCAGGCCATGTTGGTCAAAATGGCATGTTGGTCACAACGTCCTCCTTTGGTTATTTGGCCTTAGGATCCCCCTTGTCGTTTGCCTTTTTTTGCTTTTGTTGCATTATTTCAGCATCTCTGAAACAAACAAAATTATATTTAGTGACAATTACGCATTATCTACAGGTGGTGGATCCATGTGCAAATCCCTTACAATTCTAAATTCTTTCATAAAATGATGGGTGATGATCATTAACAAAAAGTGACAAAAACAGTCAGACGGTATGCTTCGTAGAAAAGCTTGATTATCTTGGGTTGTACCTTTGCTTACGTGCAGCTGAAGAGAGGCCATCTTCTGGTTTTTTTCCTTTGCCATGTTCAGACTGCTTCTTAGCATTCTTCTGACGAGCAAGTTCGCGCTGATTCCCCCCTACAGAACATGCATGTCTGTTCTTTAGTGATGATCTAATGTATCACTTTAATGCACAAAGGTCATAACAGTGGACAGCTATTAAAATGCCATTTCTTGCTTAAGCATGGGTTTTGATGGCATAGTTGCACATCAAACACTACAGGAGAGACACTAGCGTATCACCCTATACACTGTCACCTCTTCAGATGTCCAATCAATTGCAACATGCAAAATTGATGAATGTGTTTTTTCATGAACTAGGAGCAATAAAAATACATGAATAATTTCTGAGGTTGTCATAATTCATGCATGAAATAGTGACAGGGTGCTGAATGGATGCGCAAACATGGATTCGGAGAGACTTTGACTAAATGTAAAAAGCTCTCTCTCTCTCTCTCCATTTCGCTTTGAATAAATGCATCTGGAGCCTCTGCATGATGAATGAATGTAAACAGTAAAACCTCAACTTCTATTACATTTATATTAAAGGTTATAGTTGTTAACTATAATCTATTCCGTATAGCCTGAAGTTGAGGAGGAATATGGTAGAAGGCAGCTGTTATTTACAATCTATAAACATGATTCTGTGCCGAATACAATCCCAGCCGCTGAGAGGTGTGTGTGCTAGCAGCTAGGCCAACGTGGCAATGAGGGCGCCAGAGAGCTTTCATAACAACAACAACATTTACACGAAAAACGCCACGAAAAACTATCGATGAAATTAGAAAAACTCTTATAAAAACCTCTGTTAAAACAAAAAGCCCTTTACAATGTTTTTTACAATAACTATAAGTTGCAATTACTCTGATATTATTAGTTACATTGTAACGGAAGTTAGCTAATGTTAAGCATACCTTAACTTTTGCAAGGTAAACTTCTTTAACAGCATTAACATATTTTTGCAACATTGAATTATAAATAATATAAATTATCGTCGGTTGACCTCCACAAAACAGCACTTTGCCTGGTTAATGTCTTTGTTTAATTTCTGGGACTTTACAGAAAATAAGGCACCAGGCTAGTCAGTTAGCTTTGCTATCGAACTAATGGCGACAACGAATAATACATTAAGAACTCCGTTATATATTAATAAGTGCGAGTATAATCTCAAAAGATAAGTAAAAAATAATACCCACTCGTCATGATTCCTCTTTTGTTGTCGCCAGAGCGCAAAGCTCAACCTGGGGTTAACCCGTTCACTTATGATGACTTGCGCTATAACTCGGTTGTGGTTAGAAGGGATACAGCTACGGCCGGAAGTGATGCAAAATCTCGCCATTAAATGACAAAAAATAACATTAGCTAATGACTACAACTGCTCCAACACTAAACCTAAACTTACAATAAAAAAGGTAATTAACTGTTATCAGCGTGACAAAAATTATGCTCTATTGAAGTGCGCATGCCCAGTGGAGGTAGCTGTATCTATCGGGCGCCGTTTGTAAAATGAAATGTGTACCAAAAACCTGTCAAATTTCGTCAAATTTACCAACAAAACTACATAGATTTCACTAGCTTTACATAAATAATAAAAGTTGAAACATGTTTATTAAAAATATTAAAGATACATTTTAATGTTTTATCTAAATCATTAATATAAATGTAAATCCTGAATAATAATGTTAAATATAAATGTTAAATCTAAATCCTATATATAAATGTAAATATTACATGTAGACTACTTTTATTTCCATGATTTCAAAAGATAACTGTCTGATTGTACAGACTCATTCCACGTTTAAATGAGAGTATCCCAACTATATCATACAATATTAGGACTGCATATTGTAGATATATGTAGCCTACTATTATTTATATAGTTTAAGTCAATATTAAAAGGAAACTATCTGATTCAACTGGTTCTGGTCAGGCAAGCTTGGCTAGTGTTGATGTAAGGTCAGATAAAACCAAAAGAAAAAATAATGCCTTATTTATTGTAACTCTGCTTTAAGTGCATTGGCTTATTTGAGTGATTGAGGGCCGGGTAAATCCACCTGGGAACCAAACCGTAATTGGAGTGGTAGTCAAGGGCAGTTCTATATTCAAACTCGCCCTGTTACAATAGAAAAGTAGGCTAGTTGCAATATTTATTTATATTATAATCTGCGCATTGCCGTTGCATCATGTATCGCGTGCTCAGGGAGTAAGACGCAGTGAACACCACGTTGTAATGGAACCCCCCCCCCCCCCCCCCCCCATCAAATAGAACTCGATTTGTGCTTCTGTTACGTGGATAACCACCAGATGACGACAGAGCGCAGCGGTTGTTATAAAATCATTAGTTTAGTTTAGTTAAATGAGGTATTGTCGTTGTGCTTAGTAAGTGTGTATGAACAAAATATTAATTTTCGCCAACGTTTAATATAAATAGACATTGTTGATACAGTAAGAACATCGTGCTACTGATCAACACGCACCAATAATGGTCATTTCTATAGCTTATTTGTTTGTTTAATTTTGTCCCCTCTGTTAATTCCATTTTATCATTATTGTTGTTTTTTGTTTTATTCTTCCTGCGTGTATTATATGTTCATTAAATTTCATGAAATAAAAAAAAGTTCAACACGCGGCATGTTTTTGAGAAGGTCTTATATTTTGTAATGCATGTGCCGTTTTTTATGGCGTTGTCATCGCTGGCTTCATTGTCGCATTGTCACACATTGCGGCATCTGTGGCGTGTTGCGTCGGATGTCAGCAATATTAAAGCAGTAAATACAATGTATTGCAGGTTGTATGTGTCAGTGTGAGACTTTTATTAGTTGTTTATTATTCGCTGTTTTGATCATGGCGGCAGCGTGGACAGCGCCGCAAGGGCAAGTGGGTGATCTGAAGAGCAAGAGTAAAGATGAGCTCCTTGAGATACTGTCACGACAACAGAAGTTACTTTCTAATAAGTAAGCGATTTTACGGATATACCATTACATTGTATTTTCCACTATTCAAAGTGGGCAGAGCAGTTAAGATAGCTAACTTTAGGGTGATCATGATTAAATATTCTGGATCATTCCATATCTTTTGCTCCCACACAGAAATGATTTGTATAATCTGCAGTTACTGAGTAAAATCAGATCAACCGGTGCTTTCCAACAGAGTACAAACTGAAACCTGTTGTTTATATTGTTGAAGTAATTTTACGTCTGTGATCTGCTAGGATGTTTGTTCAGATGCTCCCTGATAAAGGAAGGAAGATTGCTGACTTTGTGGAGAAAGTAAGTCTTGCTCTTGGTCATCTGGAGAAGGAAGAGAGGAAACAAGCAAGTTTACTGTCTGCCCGAGCAGAGTTTCAAGCTAAATATCAGAAAGCCATTTCCAAGCGAAGGACAGATTTAGACTCAGCTATGGACACCTCATTCCACGACAAAAATGAAGCTGACGAGAACACTAATGCGGATAATCTACAGGAAAATGGTGTGTTTGACCTAAATGGATCTTCAGGATTGCAACCACAGGCTGCCACTGAAACACTAGAAACAACCTGTGAAAATGCACCAGCGTTGCTGATTCAGGACACAGGACTTGTGGAGGCATTTGAACAAATTACACTTTCTAAGAGTAACAATAGCTCACATCAAGACAAGACAAACCTGCCTCCTAGTAACACCATTCTGGGTAATCAACCAATGAAGAAGCAACATTATATAGAAGTCCTGGAGAGGACAGAGAATAGTTTATATTCAAGAAAGGCAAGATTCAAACCAAACCAGTGAGTGAAACTACTGTATTATGCTTTTTTATTGTAATGAATGAGTCTATAGACAGAAAAGCAGTATAGGGGCTGCTCGATTATGACACAAATTATAATTGCAATTATTTTGGCCAATATTGAGATCCCGATTATTATTAACCTTTAAAACAACATAGAAAATTAAAAAAAACTTTGCTTTTAAACTCTGAAATAGCACGTTTGAACCACTGTAAAGGAAAGGTGTGCGCTGTGGATTTATACAAAAAAAAGAGGATTCTTGCTAAATGAAATGCGGCATAATAATCGTTGTAATTGATGAAGGCTAAGATTGACGATTACGATTAGTTTTTGATTAATTGCACAGCCCTGAGAATAAATATTATAATACACAGTAAAATATTGCTATACGCAACCTCACTGCTAAATTACTCTAAATTTCATACACTGGACCTTTAAAAACTGTATTATTTACACTGCTGACCTAGAATCATTTCATGGATGTTTAACGTCATAGACCACTTAGAGTGGCTTCAAGTCTCCACTTGACCGGTTTTGTTAGTGTTCTAATAGTATGCAGCTTCAGAAATTTGCCTATAGACTATTTTGCAAGATGTAAACAACACTGGTCTAGAAGCACTTTCTGTTTCATGTGAAAACAAAATACAACCAACAGAACAGTTAGGACTGAATCACAATTATAAACAAACATCTCAGACATAATTATAAATTTAAAATAAATAAAAAACGGAAACAGGAAGTGAATTGGGATGAGTGTGGTCTGTCATGCAAAAAGGTCTATACTTAATAGAGTCCTCAAAATTGAGCTTTGTGTTTAATTGCCTTTCAGATTAACAATAAAATCAGGATCTTCATCACCTAGTCACAGCTCTGGCAGTACCACACCACTTACTGCAGAAGCCAGAAAACTGCAAGACAGAAAGCACCTGGATGACATCACTGCAGCTACACTTCCACCCCTGCGCCACAGTCCTGCCCAGCTGCTGTCAATCGAGGAGTCAACTGGCCTTCTGCAAGAGCAGACCAGAAAGTATGAGGTAGGCTGAATACATCTCTCTTACGAGAGATAACGGAGCGTAATCTCCAAGATGGCCTTAGGTTTGTGCAACAATCAAAGGGATTTTACTTTAAAGCCACTAAGGACTCAGACAAAGTTTTATCATAAAGAATTGACAAAAACCTGTCTGCTGTTTTTGTGTGGGTGTTCCCATCTCATTCCGTATTCAAGAAGTAGTACAGTCATGTAATTGTGTGTTCCGTTTTATTTCAGGAGTTGCAGGCTAAGCAAGCTGCCCAGAAGCTGGCAGATGGTCTTAGTATCAGAATGGAGAGCTACAACCCAGAAGGAGGCCCACTGGCAGCCTACAGAGAGGTGCATGATGATACGGCCATTGAGGAGGACTGATTGTGGGGCCCTACAGGGAGGGCACTGGCTTAGTGATATGTTTGGCCTCTTGCCTCGGACCAGCTCTAGGCCCAGAGCCCATGCTTCAGGACCCTGGAGAGAGGCTTTCAGCCTGTGGACAAGAGAAGGGCTCTTCATGAAATGCAATGACAATGTCTTCGGATAGAGAATAGAAAGCAGCTTTTGCTTATGAGGAACAACGGGTTGAATCCAGTTTATGCTGATTGTGTTAATGGAAAACTGCTCGACTGTTTTTGCTTGTGGAATGTAACAATCCTAGAGCAATAGATTACCTTGGCAAGCTGAAGGGGAAAAACGCACCATGTTTAGATTCGTAACCGAGAAAACACCACACCTTGATTATTTAGAATAATTCAATTCTAATCTTTGATATGTCAAGCCTTTAAGGGTGTGGTTCCTTGATGATGATATCATATTTTTGTGTGACCTTACTTTAAAATTATGCAAAACAAAGGCGTCTGCAAAAACCTCTACAACATGTGATCAGATCTTTAAATTGAATAACCGAAACCACACCTTCATAAACTAAAGGTGGAAGCACTTAATGTTGTCACTTGAGAGTAACAGATTGGGATAAGTTTATCTTTTTTCACCGGTGTTTGGTTAACAGCTTTACTAGTTTGATTGGAACAACGAGTCAGCCTGGGATGTTATCAGTGCTGACATCTGTGACATGCCTCAGATGATTAATATATGTAATGTAAAATATTGAGACTTGAAGGAATTAGACCAATTGGTGGAGAACATCTGGACTGCATTTAGATCGTGTTACAGCATGGTGAGGCAGTGCATGCTGGGATGGCAACAGACAGAAATATGTTACATATAACATGTCCAAAAACATCATAGAGGTGAAAACATTCTAATTCACTGTTAACCATTTATACTCTCAGGTTAGAATAGTTTTTTTGTAGCGTTCTTTATACCAAGAGGAAGAAAACACAATCTTAAGAGGTTTGAGTGGAGGGAATGAGAGGAAACTCAAATCTGCTCTGCGCTTGATGACCTGTGATAACCTTTAGTAATTGCTTTTGCTTGCTGATGGGAACTGCTGCCTCGAACAGAAAATACACAAACCTCGCACATCTGGTAGGTTAGTGTTTAGACACTGTTTGACGAACTCCAGATTGCCTTAACCAGACATCCAATGATAAATATGTCAGACTTGTCCAAAAAGAATCTCTTCTGTAGTGGTATTTTATTAAATACACCTTGCTAACAGAGGAAAAGAGACTGTTAGCAATTACACTGGATTCCTGTGTCTGGATCTATACATTGAGTTGTGAGTACATAGATATGTCTAACTTGGAATTTAATCTGTTTTCTAAAAGCCATTGTACTTAAATTCTTCATTTATCTGTAGTTTTGCTTGCCTTATAACCCCACGCCCATTGTTTTACATCAATAAACTGCTTGTGGAGTCATCTGCAAGTGGTTTTAATCTACCACAAGTGTGAAATCATGCCCTGGGAGAGTGGGCAGAATGTTTGTGCAGTGAGGGGGATAAAAGTGTGTATTTTTCTAGAAGTGCCCTTTTGCCAATAAAAATAAAAAATGTGTTCATGTAGCCAGGATTCAATTAGAAAGTGCAGTCCTATTACTTCCAGCTCATAAAATCATGTCTTATCTTTTCTCCTCTCATTTTAATGTTGTAAAGGATATGTAATAATTGTGAAGGGCAGGCTAAGGTTTTAGTAGTGTGGGTCAGATACCCTAGTTAGAGCTTTTTTCTTTTCTTTTGATGGAAATTGTTGCTTCTCATCTTATGTGTGGCATTTTAATTCATCGCTATTTTGTTGCAAACTTTTTTGTATCTCTTTCTTTTGTTTGTGTTATTTTCTATAAATCTTGTCTACAATATAACAGCACAAAACAGTTCACATACTCAATATCTCAATAACACAGGCAGAGACAGGACACTTTTGCAAAGATATTGCTGCTATACTCTCATAAAACTGCATGTTTACAGGCTGCACACATTTTTATAATAATCTCTTTCTGTCAAAAATAAATATATTGGATTTTTTTCCAATTTTGAATTATAATGAATGTTATTTTCTGTATTAATTTAACTCCATATAACTTCCTCTTGGTTTTGACGGAAATCTTGAACTTCCTGAACTGTTCAACTTAACATTTATAGTTTGCCATTTTGACCAACAGTGAACACACACGAGAGAGATTAAAACATCAGGTGTAAACATGTCTCTTTTGTCCACTTGTGATCCGATCGACCAAAAATCATCTTAATACCAAATATATTCATAGGAAAAAAAAATATTTTTAACAAGATATTTGCATTCAAATCTGTATACGGGTTGAGCACAGAAGTTGTGAATGCATGAAGGGTGTGTCGGAAACCTCAGTTTTGACAACTGCATTATTGGATTTATACTGTTGCTGGAATGGATTTGGATATTGAGAATGTTGTGATTGAGGGCGCTGTTCAGAGAAACTTTGTTTGTATCATTCCTGATTGTCTTCCAGCATTGTGGTCAGATGAATTAGGAAAAACATGACTACTCAACATCTGCTACTTCATCAGGTCCATGTGAATAAGTAAAAATGATGAACACACAACGGACTGGGAAAATGATTCATGGTAATGATCTCTTTTATAATTTGTCAATAATTACTTTGTGGAGATACCACAGTGAAGTTAACGAACCTGGTATTAATACTTTATAATTCATATTGCCTATATATTATGTAACTAAACGATTTATGTGATAAACCATGGTTCTGTGTCTAGGCTAATTAAAAAAAGAAGTTTAGTTATAGGGTAGTTTTTAAGGTATAACAGAAGATTTAGTTAAAACATGCCCATTTTGGCCACATAGTGTGTTCCTCCTTAAAATACCTTACATTTAATAAGCTGTTTTTGTGTGTCTGCAAAAAAAGAGACAGCAGATGGCAGCAGTGCTTCTGTGTTTCACGCGATCTGTAAAACCTCTTCTTTCTTGCTGAATGAGTAGATTCGTATCTTGTTTATGTTTTGTCTAAAGTGGGTTTTAATTAAATTATCCTCAGCCATCACGCCCTTGTCATATTGGTTTTAAGTGCATTTTACGGAAGTCATTAAGTCGATTAGGCATCATTTTTTGCTATTAGCAGGGACAGCCATTCTTTAATGGCTAAAGCTTCATGAAGGTAAGTTCAAAATTTAAAACACGTGTATGTTCAAGTTGTGGTTGTCTATTTATATCCAAGTTCTAATAACGATTTAATACTGCAGCCAGTAGGGCTTACACCTGCTAAAGATATGCAGACCAAATCCAATGGTTTCCATAGTCCACATCTGCCTAAACAAACTGTTGGTCTAGAAAGTTTGCATAACAATTACGAGATGGCTCGTCCATCTCACAACCAGGGAGATTAATTCCTGCCAAAAAACTGCCAGTATTTTGGTCAGTCACTGTCTGGGTTGGCACGGCTGCAAAGCCTGTCAAAAACTCACGGCGGTGAGGAAGCGTCTCAGCGGGGACGACCAGGGCTGCCAGGGCACGGCGGAGAAAGAAAATGGAGCCGCTTGCCCAACAGCGTGTGATCATAATGAGGAGGAAAATTCCCATTCTTGTATCCAAATTAATGTAACAACAACGTGCTTTTGTCCAAAATGTTCCTCCTCCCACTTGAATTTCTCAAAGGCTCTCCTATTTTCGACCATCAGCGGTACGGCGAGTTGCCCTGTAGGCCTACAGTTGCTTACTTGGTTTAATAATCTCATGTGCGATTTTGCATATAGACATCTATGCATGTTGTCTGAGTTTCTGATTGTTCATAAAGGCGAGGAAAATCGATTTTGGTTACCAAGCACCGAAGTATCAGCTCTAAGCAATGAGCCTCTTTATCTGTGTACATGAGGTCAATCTCAAGCTGTCTCTGTTGAATGCAGTGTAATGCTGATTTTAATTATTTTCATGCTATTCAAGTGAAATCATGCCTCCTCATTTCTGAATGCACCAATTGACAAGCACCAGGAGTGTGAATTAGCAGCTACTCGGGGAATACTGCCAGACATTACAAATGGTGAGTGCTAACTTCATTTAAAGGGTCATGAAATACAATCACTGAAATGTCAAATATTGTTATTGCCTACTTGCTTTACTGTGTTGCAGGTGTGTGCAAGGCAAACGGGAATTAAAATGAATGGTCAAAACGAGCCAGTTGTTTCAACTCGCCTGCACTCTTTTATCATGCATTTAGGTATTTTCCTGTGGTCAGAGTCTCTTATGTTCTACGAATCCTGCACAGGTTGTAAAGAATTGCTCACTGGGTCTTTGGTCTTACAACCGAATTAAATCATGCAGTAAAACGAGGCAGGCCTCCCTACCCCAGCTCATAACAATAACAGAGCCTTGATATGAAACCATGGTCTTGTTTATATGCTGTAATGTTGTGCACATGCCAAGACACCCTTGTGAATGCTGGGAGCCCTGGAGTTTCTGACTGAAGCAAGGCTGCCGCGAATCTTAATAGAAGTTTTAGGTAGATTTGCGTGTTTATGCACCTCCTAGTTTGTTTATTTTGAAGCATTCTCTCAACAGCCCTAACCAAAGCTTTATCTCCTCAAATGTTGTGAAAAAAATGTATTTTTTTAATGAGAAAAAATATGCTGTCCAAGCCAATGATTTCAATCTGTGGAAATTTGACTGCTTTCAATTTTGATAATTATTTTGCCATTTTAAATATATTTTAAAAGCTTGACATCATGAGATTCTAGTTAAAATTGTTATGTAGACACGGTCACAGCTTCCTTACTGTATTTTGTAAAAATGAGTCTGTATAACCTTTGACATGGCCTGTTTATAATGAAATGCTTCATAATAATTCAAATAAGTGGAATGCACACCTCCTTGTTATGGCCCGAGGAGTGATTCAAAGGATATAGAGTTCATCTGATGCTTTAATTACATTTTAACAGGATGTTTGTCTTCCTGTGCTTTTCTGTTATATGCCAATATAAAACGAGACATAATTGTACACAGGACCGTGACAATTGTTGAATGTATCTCAATCTGGCAATCGCTCATTGCCTCAGGATGGTAATGTTGTCCTTTACAGGTGCCACAGTTTAGAGTAATATGAAGTGGCCTCCCCTCTCCTCTGCTGCTTTTTTACCATTGTAATTTCTTTTTTCCACTTTGTTCTTTTTTCCTTTCCCTTGCTTTTGTTTCCTCTCATCGGATTTCACATCCAGTGTGGGACCTCTTCACAGACAGATGGTGTCACTGACACGTCCAGTGCCCTGTTCACTCGCATATCAAATTCAGTGTGTTGGGAACTTGGAATATTCAAGCCTCGCTCTACAGCGGAAGGAGGATCCCTGCAAAAGTGACAGGTAATTTTACGCCTCCCACTGATCTGGTGTCTCATCATGCTTTGATAAGCATTGTGAATTTCATGGGAAGGAAGAGAGATGACACAAAATGGCTGGCTCTGCAGGGTGGAGTGTTTTTGGCCCCTTTTTTGACATCACTTCACAGAGAAAAATGTCATCGCAGACAGTTATTGAAATACCTTTAATGGCAGTCATAATTCTGGATGTTCTTATCTTTGAACATTAATAAGATGTTTTCTTCAGTCATCTGTGCTGTCAGCTGTCCTCACTTTGTTCCCTTGAGACCATCTTTTCCAAAGCTCATTTGACAGCTTTCCATGCGGTACATTCCTATGGATAGTCCTTTCATACAGACCATAGAAAACATTTCTGTTGATGTTTTATTTATTATCTTCTTTTTATACCTTCCTGCTCATTCTCCTTTAACTTTTTCCTCATTACTTTGCAATAATAATCATAAACATGTTAGAAATGTGACAGGAGAGAATCCCAGATGTGATATCCTGGAGATGTTGTATGAGCGCAGCTCACATCAGAAGCTTCTCACCGTTTCAGAGCCGTCACTGCTTATCAGCTCATGCTCTGACAGCTCCAGCTTGCTTTCCCTCTTG
The DNA here is from genome assembly GCF_947034865.1 of Barbatula barbatula. Taxonomy (NCBI): domain Eukaryota; kingdom Metazoa; phylum Chordata; class Actinopteri; order Cypriniformes; family Nemacheilidae; genus Barbatula; species Barbatula barbatula. The sequence continues at coordinate 20,402,065 of NC_136766.1, read as the reverse complement.
TTCTCCTCCCAGTTATGTCAATGAAATGACCCTTACTTGCTTTGAGATATAGCACTTCTATATAACATTCCAGGGAAAACAGAGGAATTTTATGAGGTATAGCCATAGCTCCTGCCTTCAGGCTTAAACATAACACTAAACAAAAGTACATTGAAGTAGCTTCAGGTTTGCGAAACAATTTGTTTTTGGGGATGAGTTATGTTTATGACATTTTCTGAACAATGTTCATTGGCCGAAGAAGGGCTGTTTCTTGGTAAAATTGTGTGCATGCGTGTTTAAGACCAACACCCAAAAGAAAGGGACAAATAGAAACACACACACAGAGAACCTTAGCAAACTATATATGTGTATTTACAATAATAGCTCTGAGGTCCTGAGACAGGAAATGATGCCATTAGAAAGATCTCAGCAGAACAAATCACCATCTTTTAAACATCTGCACTCTACCCATACTCATCTGATGTATGGAACAGTTTAAGCCTTAAACACATCTTTACTTAATCACCGCTTGAGTCATTACTGGTATTTTTTTGGCTTTAATTGAAATGATCCATTTGCCTGTATGAATGGCGGTATGTCAGCTTGAGCGCATTGAACTAGAGTGATGAAACCTTTGTATTAACTGTACATGCACACGGCTGTGACGATGGACGAGTCATTTGTCCACCCATTAAGCTAATGTGCTGTCCCACTTCGGCCACATATCACTGAGGGTGCATAGGGGAACTCTCAAAGGAGGTGGCTCTGCTGAATTCAAGCCAAGCTCATTCTCTTACCTTAACCCTGCCAAGTCATTTTAAAGAACGTCTGTGTAGCTTTGTGCCAACACTGCATTGGTAGCAAAGACTATATAGCAATTGTTTGGTCACAATAACCAGAGCCCCTTAAAACGGCCCTTCTTGGCTTTCTCCCTTTCTCTCTATCTAACTTTTCCTCCTGCACCCCTTTCTCTCCCCAAATGTTTTTGCCCAGTGTATGATTCTCACTAAAGCTCATTTCTAGCCTCCCTTGGGTGTGGATGCCATTTCGGGTTTGCCCAATATGATAATTCTTTCTGTTTCCATCAGTATTATTGCTTACAGCATTATTGCTGATTTCTCATGATATGAAGCTTGAATAACTCGATGCTTTCTGTCTAGGCATGCTCAGTAGGGACTAGTATGTTTTTTCAATGGGGCCAAAACAAAAACCGATTAAGAAATGGGCTAAAACCTTTCTCTCTCTGAAATCATAAATATGTTTGTGGGAGTGTGGGTCCAGTGCAGAGCTCTTTTAATCACCCACTGTTAAAATGACTCCACGCAGTCTGCCCAGAAAAACATATCCTGCAGTGAGAGAGAAAGGCTTCCCTGCACAACCGTGGCCGATACACCCAGCTCTGGGTCAGAGAGGTCTATGTGACATCATCAGAACTGGACAGCTCAGCGCCAAGAGCTCAGCAGAACTTCTTTCCTGATAAAAGCGCTGTTGTGTTAAAGGGATAGTTCACTCAAAAATGAAAGATCTGTCATCGTTAACTCAAGAAATTTTTATGAAAGTTGGTAACTGAACAGCGCAGGCACCCATTCATTTCTTTTGGATGGACACAAAACCAATGCAACTGAATGGGGGCCAGTTAGCAACATTCTTCAAAATATTTTATTTGTGTAATGCGGAAGAAAGAAAGGCATATGGGTTTGAAAAGCCAAGAGGGTGAATGATGACAAAATTTTCATTTTTGGTGAACTATCACTTTAATGTGTGAGAGAGAGATCTGATCAACAGCTGTGGATTGTGAACATCTAAATAAGCTATTGTGATTTGTGATGTCAACTTAAAGTGATACCTCACCCAAAAATAAAAATACTGTCATCATTTACTTACCCTCTTGGCATTTCAAACCTGTATGACTTTCTTTCTTCCGCATAACACAAAAGAAAATATTTTGAAGAATGTTGTTAACTGGCCCCCATTCACTTGCATTGGTTTTGTGTCCATACAACTGAAGGGAATGGGGGCCAGTGCATGTTCGGTTACCAGCTTTCTTCAAAATATCTTCTTTTGTGGTCTGCGGAAGAGAGTCATAAAGATTTGACATGACAAGAGGGTGAATATATGAATACCGAATAAAAAATTTGTGGTAAACTATCACTTTAATGTTGATGACTGAAAAGCTTTGTAAAAACTGTGGTATTTTACTTCATTTTCCTTTTTTCTGGCAGTTTTAGGTCTAGACCTTCATATTCTCTTATCAAATCCGTAAACATGGGATTTTCCGTAATGATCCATTTATTAAATAAATGTATTAAATTTTAGATATAAATATGTGTAACAGACATCTTTATTTAGCTGTTTGCCAAACAGCACCAGCATCCTGCCAGCTGCCGCCTTGAACCATTCTCTTATTCCTTTATTTTCTTGGTTTCCAATGATCCTGTTCTCGTTTGTTCATTCCTCCATGCCAGCTACCACCCCACACCCTTGAAGTAAAGTGCCAATGATGACATGAATCATTAATCATTTCCCCTGACAGAATCATGTGAAACACATGATGGCATGATGCGAGTGAGCACATTGTTTTGTGTTCATACTAAATGTCCAATATGAGGGATGCTTGCCAGCAATGACTGGAAACAGCAAGATATGGCATATGTAATGATAGTGCCATTACCATCATTGTATGTTTAAATTTTTTTTTACTTTGCCTATAATTCAGAAAATGTAATCCAAATCTTGTTTAGTTGTTGTTTATATACTATAGATCACAGATCCTTATGACCCAAAATGCAATTTTCATTCCAAAAACCTCCAACTAAACATCCTTTCCTGTCGGCCAAATTTTCAATGCGCTGCTTTAATAAAACAAGACTTTTTTCATTTGTTTGCGTATTGAGAAATAGCTTCCATCTGCTTGGCTGCAAATACACCCACCCTCATTTCCAGTGGATTGCATATTAGGACTGAGTGAATTCCATATGTTTGTATACCTCATTGGCTCCAATTTGTCACTATGAACCGTTGCTGAATGAAATAGACTTTAAACAGTGTTACACTTCATTACAGGATACTTGCTGATCATATGCATAACTTTCTCTCTGGACATAATAAAAGTCAAATAAGAATAGCTTTTTTATACAGCATAACTCCGCTCTATGATCAGTTAATTTATTTGTCTTCTAAATAGGATGCCTGTATGATTTGAACCTTCTTTCCCTTTATAATTTGTTCTTTGATCTGAACCACATTTCCTTCAGATTGAGTCAATTGAGAACAAAGACGAAATCGACACTTCACCACCTCGAATAATTTGCAGTCTGTATGTAATCGGAGTTTACTTCCTCCAAAGCCCAAAATATGCTTAGTGTTTGGATGTCCTTGATCCAACTGCTTTTTTTTGGTTGAGGCCTGGCTAGGTGCAACATGTTCCGAACAGTGTTTGTCTTCTCTTCCATCCTGCTGTCTATAGACTGTGTAGGCATTCATCACTGAAAGGCAGCCGTATTTACAAGCCTTCTCTCTCTTTATTAATCTCTCCCAGCTGCACGTGTCTCTGTGCACACTAAACACCTCCTGGGGCAGCCGGCATCTCCGACATGTGGGCCGGAAACGGGCTTTTTAATCCAGTAAACCACAAATAAACCCCATTAAAGAAAAGAAAGAGTTCTGAAAGATAGATTTACAGGGGGCATTTTTTTTAATTGTTGTATTTACTGCTCTCGTTTTAAAGCTTTTATAGTGAAAGAAGACTCCGGCTCTTGTATGAGACTGGGACGTTAAAGGCTACTAACTAGCCCCTAATGATCAGTCAAAGCGGTTGGATGCCCTGTGGACTGAAATAACTGTTTTCTCATCACTTATAGGAGAGCTGCATATAAGCTCCAGGCACTTTCACGTGAATTAATCCTTTGTGGCTCTTTTTCAGCGTTTAGCCCTTGCCGGCGGAATTCACAATGTTATACCAAAGTCTGGAGATTCTTCTCATTTCTCGGCCTCTCCTGCACCGCACACTCTCCTCCCCCCCTCGATCTCCTGCTCTCATCGTATGGCAAGAGTCCCACACTCACAATCAGCTCAGGCTCTTTGCTTGTTTTGCTGGGCTCCCCCACCTTCTTTTTTCCTTCCCTCTCTTCCTTCCTTTCCCAGAAATGACACTGTCAGATTTTGAAACATCTCTTTCTCTGTTGGCACTTGCTTTGCGTTTCCTCTGTGTCTATCTGTTTCTCTTTTGGGAGGACCACACAGAGGGATGACATGCGTGAGGTTCGTCCGTACTGGGTGGCCTGAAAGCCTGGAAAACGTGGGGCGACAGGATCGGTCTTCAATCAGCACGAGAAGTAATGCGTGTGGACAGTGTAAAACCAGTCTCCTGGAGACCTCGGCAGAAAAAAGAAAACCTGGGTAATTGCTGTGTGGTACTGTCTTTGGGTACCGTCTAAAGGCTCTCCAAACACCCCGTCTGATATCGCGACAGCGATGAGTCTTGCTCCTCTTCATCACATTATGCACTTGAAAGCCCTTCTGAACTGTCAGACCTCATGTTGATTCAGTCTCATCTTAGGGGACAGGAGGCTCATTCTTATTCAAATTAAGGAGTTTTCACCCCCTGGGAGGCTTGTCAGTGATCTTGCTATTATTTTTTAAGCCCCAGTTCCACCAGTGTGAAAAAAACACGAGTAGAAGGTTGTTACACAACTTCTTCAGCGAGCACACGCAAGCACTCAGCAGTTACAGCGAGCACACGCAACAGCTGCATGTTGGATGAATAGAACCAAACATGCTGTTTCATGCAAATATGTCATTTTGTTGCCATTGAAAAAACATTTATTTAGATTGTGTATTTTGAGTAACAGATGTTTCTACAATACCAAGCAGTATGAGTGACAGTTATTTTCAATGAGTCTAGATTGAAAGTTTATTGTTTCGAGTACAGATTGCACGATAGCTTTGTAAAAAATAAAGAGTCACTTGCATAATCAGACCATATTAGATCATACTAAATTCTGTTTGTGTTCCCTCAATTATGATCACTTCCCCACGGAATTTGATTTGCCAAATAGTAAACATTTACAAGATTTATATCAAAGCGATGTTTGAAAAACAAACAATAGTATGTTAGCTTTGTTCTTCCTTGGAGAATGGTAGTGTTATTTTAAAATCCCTCACTTGTCCAAGTTGCGTATGTTCGCTTGTGTTGACAGAATCATTATGGAAGTCCACATCGACCATGTGTTCATATTTCTTTGTCACTTCTGTGAATCTGTGAATTATCTGTTTATGGGAGTGTGTTCAAAGCTTTGAACATTTGCATTAGGAGAGTATAAAAGCGTCTTAAGGGACGTTTACATGACAATGATGTAGTTCGCATTTTTGAAAAGTGTCACGTACACACAACAACATTATAATACACTACAAATGCACACAAGCCTAGCCGGCCAAGTATGTTAAGCAACACAAACATAGTCCTATGCCGCATTGTTGTTTTGGTCATGTACAATATGCTTTTAGACTGTTTCGTAAATAATTTCGTAATAAACATTACTGCGCATGCCCCAAAACAATCCAATTCTGGAACACATCCGCAAAGAATAGAGTCCCTTTAGATGATTTCTGATAACAAGCAAAATAAATAACAATTACATTAGCTAGCAAGTTTAAAGTAAACCATTTAACTAATTGTTTATTTATTACAATTATGATACAATACAGTAAAATATTAATATATATTAATATGAATTTAAATTAAATATAAATAGTTATATTATTAGCCACTAGTCAGACTGATCAACAAACACAAACTGGAAGTTAACTCTGGGTCAGACACCATTTTCACAGATTTGTGTTTTTGTTGCTTAAAAAGAAACACTGTTGTTTTCAAAAACTTGCACTTTAAAACTTTTAAAATTTAAGGCCTCCAAAACAGGATTGTCATGTAAACTAAAAGTCAAATTGCATAAAAGGTTTTCAGTTTTTAGCTGAACGTCCCTTTAAACAGAACCAGGTCTGAGATCAGAGCTGCCATTATTCAACGTCAACTGAAGGATCTTCTTCGTTCATTTGTTTTTTCTGCTCTATCACTGCTCTCCATCCCCTTCTTAGAATGAAGATCGCCTATTGTAAACTTTGCTATGGACCTCATTCATTTTCATAGCATTGTCAGAGATGGGAAACCGTGGGTAATGTTATTTTGGGGATGAAAGAATGAAAAACACTGTCAAATCCAATTTCCTCAGCGTTGTTATACCACAGCTGTTCGTTGAGGAGAATGGTACAGACAGCACAGCTGTGAATCATAAGACCTGAAAATATAAACTGTTTAGTAGTAAAATTCACTGCACTTTCTGCCAGGATTGTGCCATAACATTCATATGAAATCATTTTAATCCCAAGGACAATCTATTGGAGGAGGGGAGGTTTTAATACCACTGTCTTGCTTGCGTAAGTGTGATGGATGTACGCCTGGCTGTTGAGACATGAAACAAGAGGTTTACATCCTGTGGTGTGCGTTGAACCTCTTTAAGCCAGAGTAAAGCACCGGCCAAAAGATATTTAGGAAGTGAATGGAATTCGGTTAATCTCGGTTAAATGTTTGCAGGAATTTCAGCAAAGGCACTGTTGCACTCATGTTACACAAGTATCAGCTCTCCACTTGTCCCTCAGTTTGAAGCCAAACATTTTCCAGATTGATCCCAGGAAAAAATCATGCCACCTATCAGTGACAAGATCTGAAGACTAGTGCCAAAAGTTAGCTCAGCTATTCATTTTCAACATGTATCTCTGGTCAGATTTAAAGATAATGTTTCTAGGCCTTTTAATAGTCATTTGCGATCCTTATGTCATACGTTTTCCTAAATATGTTTAACACGAGGTCAGTTTTTTTTGCGACACATGGTGGGGGTTCTAAAAATGTCCATAATAGCTACAGTTGCTGTCATAGAGAGACTGAAAGCTCAATTATTGAGCTTACAAACAGCTGTGCAAGTCTGATGTGTTCTTCTGGGAGATCAGGTGGCCCGTAGAGCTCCAAACAAACACGTTTGTGTCCTTTGCAGGCTGAGTCATGGGATCGCTGGGATATGATCTGGAGGAGACACGCAGGAAATGAGCCGATGCTTTCATGCCCCTAAATGCAAAATGACCGAAGCTCCTTCCTTTCCAACGTAGGGTGTCTTCAAAGAGAACTGCAAAGTGACTATGACTCAAAATCAACATTTGTATTCTCTTCTGGTAATTCCTCTCATCACACAGCTGTAATATTGAAAGAATGCAGGTGTAAAGACAGCTTTGTTTGGGATCGCGTCAAGCCCAGCAGTTGACAGCTGGACTGCCCCTGATCCCCACCCTAATACTTATGCTCAATTATCACAACTTCATTTAATTGGCCCAATAAAACAATCCAGCTGCATAAACATGTAACAGAGGGTGTGAGATTTAGAACAGGGATTTCTCCCTTGCCATGGATACGGCTGTCTGCCAACGCAAATGAATCATTTCACACTGCGACGTAGTGGTTTAAAGGTGGCCGAAATAGAGGCACCTTGCTGGGACTACGTGTTGCTTTCTTATGCATCCATCACAGTGAACGACCCTCTTCCCAAATGGTTGCCCCATAGACTTTGTGCTGCCCCATTTGTGGTGCTTTCAAGGGACGTCGTGCTGTTGATCTGCCCGTTTGGGGTGTGAGGATGGGGGCTTAACGTTGAGGTGACATGGGGGAGGGAAGCTGTGATAGAGTAATACCATGAACTGCCCATTTCAATAGCTGTGAAGAAACAGATTTTCAGAACATTTCTTCCTTTCCCAAGGATGTTGTGAAGCATATAACATAATATAACAATTGTGATTCTTTCCTTACATAGAGTATGTAAATAAGAAAGATTATTCTGTAATTATAATGATTTCATTTTGCAATGCAGTGCATCACAGATCTTTATACACGTCTCCAAGGGTTCAGACGTACCTCTGCCTCTTGAGAGGTGCAATTGGATGAATTAGACATATTTCTCTGTTCTGCTCAATGTCTCTCAAAACTCTATGCTGAGTGTTGTACGTTCTGACACATGTTGCAGCTCTCTCTTTCGTCCCAACAGACTGTCCCACCAGCCATCCAATCATAGCCGATTAGTTTTAAAACTAACCAGAAAGCTTGTTTCCAACCTGAGCTGACTGGAAACAATTCTCCATACTGCAGGTATGATATGGGTTCCCTTGTGCTCTTTCCGATTAGCATAAGGGTGAGAGCTGTAGTTGAAATGAAGCAGAATTAAATCCTCTTGGGATTAGAAGGTATTTTTTCTGCTGAACACAAAAAAAGTGATATTTGGACGAATGTAGTCAAACAGTTCTGGGGCACTTTTGACTACTATAATTGGAAAAATGTTTTATGTAGTGTGTGCATTGCTTTACATGCATGTGTGTCCGATCGCAAATGCCTTTGCGTTGCGTGCATTTGCGTTTGCATAGGCCGTCGGTGGGATGGCCATTCTGCAGTTTGACAATGTGTTCTACTGGTCAGTCCGCCCCTGTTTTGGGGTGAACTATTCCTTTACACAAAGATGAACGACTGCAAACCTACATTTCCCATGCAAAACTGACTCAATATTGCAAAATAGAAATCAATATTATAAGTCTACCGTTGTGAATAGAGGTAAAAGGTGACACTTTCAAACACTGATTTTTAATGTTCTTGCTCAATATTTTTCTTGCTCAAAGTTTTATTTATTTTTAACTTAACAAAGTTATGAATTGCAGCCTTAATTGAAAAGACAGTGATTTCTGTCTGGTTGGATTTAAACGTGTGCAGGATAATCTCAGCTCAGTTGTTTTTAAACCAGACCTTTTAAATGTGATATTGTCCCTCAAGGACATGTCGTTTAGCCTTGAAGTGAGAATGTGACAAAGAAAGACCTGAAATGTTTTGCTTGAGAAACGATCTGATGCTGAGAGAAAACTTTTGGTATGGCAAGATTAAACAACTTGGAACGCTGGCCTATAGCATAATTCACTTTGAAATCATTTTCATCATTCTGAGGAAAATAATTATTTACGACCCTGGTGGTGATGCAGGAATAGGTTCAATCCCCTTTCCATCTGTGTCCAATCCCAGCTAATGCTATCATCACCTGTTTCTGTATGCTTGAACATCTGGATCACGTTAAAAAAGCACACACACACACACACACACACACACACAAGGTGCATTATTTTCTGTGTGTGTGTGTGTGTGCATGTATTGGCATTTACTTTACATTTGGCATGCTTTTTTTAAATAAGCTGAAACAACATATTAAAATCTGAGATCACAATGAAAAGTACTGATTAAAAGGCAATACTAAGTTATTATCGAGAAACCAGACTCCGTGGGGATTCAAAATGATCTTTTAGGAGCTTGCCTAGAAGTTGTGAATCGAAGTCTGGATGCTACAGAACAAATAAAAAACAAACCATGATTATAATTGATATGCTTGTTTCAAGTAATCTTTGCAATTCAATGAATTTTCCTCACAAAAATGCAGTGTTTGTTTTCCATGTGAGATTTCACAAGCTACTGGTAATTCATAGAAATGTACAAAATCTCATAAAAGTGCCTAAACAAACACAAAATACGCTAGCCATTGATTTGCCAGCAAACCACTTATTAAAACATCTGTTTCCTGATTTTAATTGCAAAAGGGCAAAGCAGGTGCCCTAACTGACAGTGTAGTTTTAGCCTAAAATATGCCTTTGGGACCACAACACAGCTGCATCACATTTTTAACTGTGGTACATCGATTGCCCAGAGTTTGGGAAATACTCTGTTAGGAAATCCTTTCTCTCGACAACAGACTGGAATCTCTTTATCCATTACTGTTCCTCCCATGAACGGCAGCTGTGCAGCTGGTTCAAGCTGGGAACTGAGCGCGTCGTGTCTGTGGTCAAGAGGGACGTCAGCCCTCCCATGTGCATGTAAGGAAGCGATAATGTAATGCGATTGGGACCGTATTATTGTTGTATGAGACAATGTCAGAGTGATGTCAGAGGAAAGAGGAAACTAGCGAACTCCCAGCTAAAGGCGCAGAGGTCTGAATGAAGTTGGCTCATGACCAACATGCTTGAAGTATTTTTCTTTTTTATGCCACTTGATTTTCTCTTGATCATTTTGAAATGCAGGTGTTGAAATTACATAATGACCAGAATTGAGTTTACCTGCAAGGGGTAATTATGTGCTTTTTTCTTTTAAGTGTTTTGTTTTTGTGTATGTTCTTCGTTTTGGCATAAGAACAAAAATTGTGTCAGTCTTATAACAACACGGACATACAATGTGCATAGCATTGGAGGAGGATTAAATTACTCATTCGTATTCAGACTCGACCATTTAAAAAATGTTGACTGTGATTTCATTAATGAAATGAATGAAACCTGAGGTCTGAAATGTGAAAATTGTCCAAAAGCAAGATGCTGAGCCAAGTATGGGTCAAATTTGAATCTGAAAACTCAATAAATAAACTTTAATTTATGGTTTATTAGGATAAATACAACTATTTAAAACTAATCTGAGAGTCCAAACAAATTAATATTGAGAAAAGGGCCTTTGAAGTTGTTAATCAGAGGTGCTGTAGCAGGCCATTGCTAAGAAGAGACAGCTTTGTTTTAACGCTCTCAAACGGCTAACGGTACAGTTCAGCATGCTGACGGTACGATATTTACAAAATATCTTCATGGAACATGATCTTTACTTAATATCCTAATGATTTATGGCATACAAGAAACATTTATAAATTGTTTTGTTGGCATAATACAATGTTTTGTTGGCTGTTGCCACAAATATTCCTATGCTACTTTAGACTGATTTTGTGGTGCAGGGTCACATATTCGATTATTTCTGTGAAAATGAAAAGAAACTTTGTCTAATTATGTCTATATTTGAATGGCCAAACACTCACTGGCCTGTGATGTTAATAACCGTAATCAGATAGAGCAGAATGAGAGAAGTGTCTCCCTCTGGAGGGGGAGCATGTTAAAGAGGTCATTCTGCATCTCAAACCAGCTGACATTTCTCTACTTATCTTGATGTAGACAAAATGATTATTCCAGGGTGCAGTCCCATTTAAAAATGTCTCCATTTATAAATGTGACGCATTAGTTTTAATAACGTTTTGGCAAAGTATGGAAAATCGATACATATTTAGAGATGATTCACATACCAGAATTGACAAATGTTTAATCAATCCTCTAGTTCTGTAGATGGGAAGGTTGTATTGATGTCTCTCAGCATAAATCCTCTTAAAGAGTAAAGGCTAACGATCACTGAACGATACTTATCAGACTCCATAAGTGCTTTGTCTAATAAATGTGTTACTCTAAGGAGAGATATTGAAATGCCGATCATGATGGATGTAACATCGTTATTTAACCTTGGGCAGAGTCCAAATTAGTTGAATCAGTGGATATGTCAGGGATCGCAACGGGAGGAGAGATCATAGTGATCAATAGGATCATTTCCACTGAAAAATGGTTTAGTACAACATGTTTTAGCTCTGCGTGACCAGCATATAAAACGGGTGTGTGAAAGGTTTGTTTTAATTTACTTCGTACTACCAGATGAAACAAAATATTAAGAAATAAATCCATTAAAATGTCAAAAATGAAAACAAAAATCTCTACGCAGCAAATGTTTGCAAAATGCTGAAATATTGTAACTTTTGTGAAGCGATTTTTCACTATTGTCATGTAGAAATATCTGTGTGAATTTGGTACATTGTAATCATATGAGACAATTGTCAATACAATTCTGTACAGACTTCTGAGGAGCGAAGGGTCAATGACACCATTGTATTAATACTTCTAAGTCTCTTTGACAGCAACCCTCCAACAGCCAGGATGGATTGGTTTACATGCACTTGTTGAAAATCTGCAGCAGTTTCTTTGTCATAATGCTAAACTATAAGGAAAAGTCCCATCAACGCATTTGGAACTGAGTGAAGGAAAATGATTATAAACAGTTTGGACTGATGTGAACTCTGCTGTGCACCACAGCAGGAAAGTGACCTGTTAATGCAGCTCTACATTTCAAAGCTCTGCGCTGTCCTTTTCTGTCCTTCCAGAAAGTGCTGTGTAATGCGGCCAATTCTTATCTTTATTTTTGTTGTACTGACTAAAGATATCAATTAGCAGGCGGCTGCTGGGAAAGTCCACAGTGTTTGTTTCTTCGGGAATGTAACTTCAGTAGTTTCACTATTTGGTGCTTCTTTTATCTCATATCTGAAGAGCTTTTACCAAAATTTGACAAACTTTGAGTCAGCCTCTTGTCAAACCCCCGTCTGATTACTCATATTTTACCTGAAAACTCAGGCCCACTCATCTGAAATGACCTGAGGAGAACCAAAATGAATCTCGCAAAAGGGAAGCAATTATTTTTTCAAGATGAAGTGTATACATTTATCTTTTACTAATGTTTCAGTCTGCGTCATAACACATGACTCATACCATTTTGCTTTTTGAAAAATGAATTCAAGAGTGAACTTTGAATAAAACATTTTAATGACAAACTCACTCTATTGTATCTTTTATATTCATAGTACATCATTCTGTAAACCTGAAATTAAATGGGCATCCTTGAGGAATCATTTGTCAAAAATGCAAAGCACAGATTTATTTTTAGGGAAACACGTTTCGTTTACATGGCCTTTACAAAAATCTGACATATAAACACTTACATATAGTTTATATAAGTGAAAATACATGTATTTTTGATATATACTAAAATAATACACACGTGACATTTATGTGCTACATAAAGGCAAATGTGCAATTTTGTTGCATTTTCTACCTTACGTTGCATATATGTCCAAGTATGTGACATACATATACACATATAAAAAAACACACATGTATTTCCATAATCAGATTTCTGTAAGGGTGGTCAAGACATTGACAAAGTTATACATTATAACAGCAATAAGACAATAAAAAGATAAAAAACAAATCAATTACACAAATATAGAATTAATACACATTTAAAGAAACAATCTTTTCCGAGATAGAGAGCTTCAGTGGTCTTAGTTAAAACTAATATGCCTACTATAATTCTACCCAGCGGAGAGGCTACAGTTATTGATGAGATTAGGAATGACATCCCTCCCTGCTCATAGACAACAGAGCTCCTTTAGCAATGCGGCGTGTTGTAAACACACTTGTTGCAGGACCATAGTCTGTTAGTTTCTGCACGTTGCCGGTGCAGTGGTAAAGGGAGCAGCCTTCCTTCACCGTGACTCCGAGTGCTTTAGTATGGTTAGTGGAGCCGGCGAAAAGAGGCCACAGCTGGAATGGGTGTGGGTTGTTAATGGCAACAGTGGACATAAAAACTGCTAGTGGACACAGGAGACTGAGCTAATGGAGATGGTTGGGTAGTCCGTGATTACAGCCCATGAAGATGCAGAAGAAGAGGCGCTCCAATGCAGAAGTGATGGGTGGTTACTGTGTGGTGTCTACCACTATAGTGAACCAAAGGATAATGGCTAGTGGTTAACCTCAAAGAAGGACTTCTCTTTGCTAGGAACTTAAATGTTTGTGCTTTAAGAGTTCTTCCCTGACAGCTTCATCGTAATGGTTTTCAGCTCTGTGTACTCTTTTAGTCCGTACTCGCCCCTGGAAAATGTATGAAAACCGTTATAGGAAAATTATGCTAGTGTAAACAGGATTTTACAGAAAACGTGATATCGCAGATGAGTACTTACAGTTCTCGACCGTTCCCAGACATTTTGAATCCTCCAAAAGGACACTGGCAGCTCAGAGCGTTATAACAGTTAATCCTGCACACAAAAATACATTTGAGTACATTTTATAAAGTGACAGTCAACATGAAAGGCAACATTAAGTTGAAAAGTAAGACAGGAATTTGTATTATTTTATTTCTTTTCAGGAGTCTATTAATTTAGTAAAATATTACGGGAATCCATACTATATGAATATAATCACAGCCAAAGGATTTTAGTAGACACAATGCGGACATTCTGAAACTCCTTCAGAAGTGACAATATTCACAATATACTCATTGTTTAAAAACAGTTTTAAGGCTGCAAGTACAATAGTGTTCATAAAAACATTGTACTATTAATGTATACTAGTGGCTTGGGTAGATCGCAGCTGTGTTTTATCATTATCCTATATAATATTTTTAATAATAATTTAATAACAATTTACAATATGAAAAATAGCTTACCAGACAGTGCCCGCCTGCACAGCCGCAGAGACAGTCATGGCCTTATTGAGGTCTTTGGTGAAGACAGCTGCTGCCAGACCATAATCTGAGTTGTTGGCTCTCTCAATCACTTCTTCAATTGTCTTAAACTTCATAATCTGCTGAACTGGCCCAAATATCTATAGAAAGTGCAAGATGATTTTTTTGTAATAACTGGATTGTGCATTAAACATTTCAAACTGTTCAATGTTACATTCACTGTCATACTATCGGTTCCCAAATTCTATATTGACACAGAACTAACATGAACAATTATTATTTACAACCCAGAAGGTTGTTGGGCGACTCAAGGATGCTTTTACAGAACGTCTCAGACATCATAAGTGGGTTTACCTCCTCCTTGGCGATGCGCATATCGTCCTGTACATCAGAGAAGACTGTGGGCTCCAAATAGAAGCCTTTAGTTGACAGTGCTTTGCCACCACACTCCAGTTTAGCTCCTTCTTTAATGCCACTCTGAATCAGCTCGAGCACGCGATTCTGTTGCTCTGCACTGATCTAACAAAGTCAAACAGAGAGGATTAAACACTAAACATTATCATTAACAGCTATCAGTCTTTAACAATGTTTGAACCATATCGGAATTGGCAAATAAATCGTCATTTTTTATGTTATCGTATCGGCCGATAATAAAATGTGGGGTGATATATTATAGCCTATAAATAAGGAATCGTTTCCTCTGGTTTAACTTATTCAGCTGCACGCTGCTCACAGTTAAAATACAGTTCAGTACTGACTTTCTGTCATGATCATTCACTTACTGCTTTTGGCAAAACATTGTTGATGTAGGTACAGTATGTAGATACAGTATTTATGCATGTGTAAATTATAGGAACAAAAGCATATTGTTAGAATCTTTATTCCTATCTCATAATATTTGACTGCTGTCTGCATGCTTTCTGTCTTGAGACCTGTTAGACATGTGGCTATTAAGAACATTTTTCTGGGTTGGTCTGGACGAACATCTATAATTTGTTTATTAAATAAAAAATATACCAGAAAAGTTTGGTGGTTAAAGTATTGTTAACTAGTGTAAAGTAGGCTTGGTAAATTACTTTAAGGGAAAAAAGAGAATTAATGGTTACTTTGTTTTCTGTAGTGATTTTTTTCAAATAAAAGCAATTGTCCACTTTTTCCCTTTTTTTATTAAAAAAATTATTTTATATTAATATAAAGATACTGTATATCGGCCATATAACGGTTATTGGCTTCCAATGTTAAAGAATAATCGGTTATCAGCCAAAATGTACATATTGGTGCATCCCTAGTTTTACACGATTTATGAACGTTCAAAATATTTCTGTAATATTAAATAGGTACCTGAGGCCCCTGCTCGATGGTTGGGTCAAGAGGATTTCCCACTGTCCTTCTCTTAGCTCTCTCTACACTCCTGCGCACAAACTCATCATAAATAAGCTCCTCCACAAAGATACGGGAGCCAGCCGTGCAGCATTGACCGTTATTAAAAAACACACCCTGATGGGCCTGCTCGACTGCCTGGTCCACTGAAAGAGAGAGAGGGACCACCTTATCAAACATCTGCCAGCATTATGGATGACAGGTGTGAAACACCTGGATTAAGCACAACAGTCAATCATTCAAAATGTATTTAACTGTATTTATTCACAGTCCAAAACAACAGGTGATAGATGAATCACACGTCCCACTGAATAATTTATTATTACTCTCGGAGCCATACGATTATAGTTAAGCACTTGTGACAAGTCTGTTCCTCTGATGTGTCTGTGCTTACGCATGCACACATGTGTGCATGTGCATCTGTGTGGGATATTGGACACCTGGGAAAAAAGATGGACAGCCAGGCTGTGGCATTTGAAGGGTTAATGGAGCAGCCAGATTTACGGCTGCGGTGTGATGCATCCGCGGCTGATTTACGGGGGCCATGCTCACGGCTGCTGAAAGCATTTGAAAGTGCTAACTTACGCCCTAATTTGGTGAGCTACTTAGAGGCACCATTCAACCGGTGAAAATCGTGGCTTCAGGAAGTGACATACGCACATTTGCAATGTATGAGCTTGTCCAAAACTAAACATGTTTGTCTAGACATGGCAAAACAGATCTCTGAAGATCCCAGTCTTTGATGTCATCGCGTCAAGTGACAGAGAAGGTCTCTGGAGCAGCAGCTGTGCACAAACTGTTGCAGCGGGACAACAGGAGGGCAGCCATAAAACTGAGTCTGAATACTTACAATCAGCATCTGCAAAAATTATGTTGGGACTCTTTCCCCCCAGCTCTAGCGTGACTCTCTTCAGATTGCTCTTTCCCGCTGCTTCTTGGATCAGCTTGCCTACCTGGGGAGAGAGAGGAGAGCGGCTTTAATCACTGAACACCACCGAGGAACCTCACTAGTTCTCAACATCAGTGGGATGCTGTCATTAATAAATCTACAACTCCTCCACAGGCCGACCGCAACCACCACCAGGCCTCTTACCTTCACATCTTAAATGTCTATTAGCACTGGTGATGGAGGCCAGAAGAATGGAATGCCCTGGTTCCCCTATCTGCTGTTTAATCGAGAACAGGAAGAGCTGACCGCACGTTTGTGTAAGATGCTCAACACAGTTTGGAGCCAAAGGAATAACAGTGAAACAGGACCCTTAAAATGCATTTATTGGCTTTGTAACTGCATAAATGAAAGCACGTGTATATGTGTGCAACATGCAATGAAAAGTATTATTGGTCTGCTTATGGTTTCACTCAGCACAAGGACAAACCTGTAGTCTACCGTTGCTTAATTATAAGTCAGTTGCAGCTCTTTCCCGACTCGGTTTACATCCAAAGTCAATTTCACACGTCTCTTCACCTAGAGTTTTACATTAGTTGTGGACATGAGGGTTGGCTGTTCAGGTCCATGTAGGCGCTGCAGATTCTGCACAGCTGGCGGGCCATGGAGAGAACATTATGCTCACTTCAAACTATTCTCTTCCAACTGTGTCTATGAGAAAGGCCCTCTCTCTCTTCACATCCAGATTAGCGCTCACAAGCTGTCGAGCAGACCTCATAAACATAAACAAACATTTGTACATTGTTTCATTTTTCCAGAAAATATTTTCTCTGTTTTCCAGAGGGACGAAAGAGAAAGAAAACAAGCCTTCTCATTCCTATCCGACACCCTCACAAAGTGAGAAAAAAAGACTTTGTTTCTCTCACGAACTGTTTAGTGTCTCTCAGATATCTGTGTATTCATTATCCTACTGGAACATAACAGTAATAATCCTTTAATGCTGCAAATCCTTACTCTTTTTATTAAAAACTAACACCAAACGGTAAAGTAAATAAAAACAACTTTCAAAATGGTCTCCTTATAGATGGTTTCAGCGGATTAACTTCCTGAATTTATGAATACCTCCACAAAGAATGAATAACTGTCGAGTAGTTTTGATTCAATTTAATACAATTAATATACAATAATGGCTTGTATTTTCAAACACCTGCAGCACTTTTTCACTTCAAAGACCGTTTTTATAAATATGTGCGTTGCCGTGGATCTTTGCATACGCATGCTCTACGATCAAATCCGTGTGTTAACACACTTTATAAATGATTACTTAAAAAGATTCTCAAAAGTTCGCGTATAGCAATGATTTTTTATTTGAACTTTTGGTTCATATTTTGTGGGAAATGCCATTGAGAAGGTATTATAATATCCCAAAATCCTTCATTCTCTTATAGAGATGCTCGACTGTCCCCCTCACCTCTGACCCAGCCCTTCCTTACAAACGCATGTCTGCAGTGACTCAGAGTCTGTGTATGTACATGCTTGCACAGCGTGAGACCTCTGCTGCCTAATCAGGTCCAGATTAGATCAGTGATGCTGCAGGCGGCCGTGCAGTCACTGCCAGCGAAGAGGAAGGGCGAGAGGGTGGGGTGAAGAGCTTCCTGTGAAAGTCAAGTCACACAGTGGAAGTGTGGGTGAAAGGGTGTAGGCCGCTTATGTCACGTTCATGTGAGGATTCGTGTGGCCTGTAATTGGGCTCGGTCATCACATTCTTGTTTTATCAATAACATTTTGATTTTGCGAGAAAGATTTCACCAGACCAGCTGAGAACGGGGAAATGACTTAACTGTCATTTTTTCTCTCTCGCAAAAACAAAACATGTGTTGCATTTCAAAGAATGCTTTTTGAGGGGGCACGCATGGTTTGTTTGCTGTGGAAACAATGCTTGCGTTTGTACTCTTATCATTGAGAGAACTGTGGTGTCTACACTCACCCACACACATCGGTACAAATATCCATACGTGTCTTTCTCAGTGCTTCTTTAACAATGACGATGAGAAACTTTTTCAGACCAGTGTTTATACTGAATATATCTACATATACTGAAATATTTCGATTTATGAGATGCTGTAATGAATAAAGATCTTAAAGGGGGCTTACCAATGAAGCAAGTGGAGCTAGAAATAAACCTTGTTGAACATAAAGCTGAGTTATGTAGTTCTCAGCTAGACCCACATTCCAGGTACACTATGCCTAACATGGTGTGCCCATTCTCAACCTCAAAATTTCTATTAAATCTATACAGTTTGCTTCAAAGAGTTGTTTTTCCTCCAGGGTCAGTGTAATTGTCAAATAGCCAGCGTGTTGAGCTGAATCAGACAATTAGTCATTACTCAGTATATACAGGACACTTGTTAACTTATTTGCGTTTAAGGGTACTCGGGTGTCTCAGGGAGGGAATCCGACTGGCACGACATTTACAGTATATATAACGACGGGCACAGTGCCCATTTCGGACCACCTGTGGCTTAACATCTCTCTCTCACATTCGTTGAAAACCTGTTTATTAGAAATGATTTTGGAAAGCCAGGTGGTCCGCTAAGCAGTCCCTTATGTGGCAGCCCGTATACAGCCCCCCTTACTAAAGCTTCATGGCTTTGTCAAGCCCACAACTGGTGCTCATCGCACTGGTCACATCAGAGGAAATGAGTGAACAGGGTGTGATTCTTTCATTCGTCCGATAGAAAAATTACCTCAGTTGATCCTGTGAACGCCACTTTGTCTATGCCCATGTGCGAAGAGATCGCAGCTCCTGCAGTTGGCCCGTAGCCTGGCAAAATATTGACGACTCCTGGTGGAAACCCAGCCTGTCAAAACAGTATGAAAGGAAAAAGATTTAGACGAGACTCGAGCCAAGAACACCACAGGCCACGGAGGGGGAATCCAGACCCACCCCGACCTCCCTACGGGCCTTGTGGAAGAGAGGATGGACAGAACATCAAAAGAGGAAGAGAAGAAAATAGGCCTCCTAATCCCACAGAAAAGAGGGAGAGACAGAACAACAAAGGTTTGGGTGCAACACAAAGAATGACATAAAATGGGAGTAAGGAATTATGATACGTCTCTTATTTGCATGAATGTGTTTGTGTTGCAACGCTTTGATCATTTTACTATGGTCTCTTGAATGCGGTGTGGTCGGGATATAGATTATCCAAAATATGTCACAAGTCAGTATGATTTATTCTTTTGATGGTATTTTCGTCGTATCGTGTGCATGTGAACGTGGTGTTGGTTTTGCTGTACCTCTTTGATCAGGGCTCCGAGATAGAGGCAGGTGAGAGGGGTCTGTTCAGCAGGTTTTAGGACAACAGTGTTTCCGCAGCTCAGCGCCGGCCCCAATTTCCATGCTGTCATCACAAGGGGGAAGTTCCACTGTACAGACATAGGTCAGGAACTTACTGTGGGAGCTCGTCTGAATTACCACACATCTTTGTTTCTGGAGAACATAACTCCTTCGCTAATGATTTCAGACTCCTGCACACTCATTCGCAAGCAGAATGTTTCAAAAGTCGAGTTACGCAATCTTCTGAATCACCGCGGCCTAGTAACTTCGAGCCTGACATGTGCCTCTATAATGTTTAAGTGAGAAAGATGTGAGGGATATTTGGTGAGTAAAATATAATTTCTCGTGTTCTTCCTACGACACAGAAGTCTGGAGTTTCACAATCTTTACCTCATATGAATTCCTCAGTTTGTGAGCTATGCACTTCTCTCTCTCTTCTTCATTTCTATTTCTGTCTATCAACTGCTTCCCCTGCCTTTCTCTCTCATTATTTCTCTTTCTTTATCTGTCCCTCTCTCACTCTCCACTCTCTTTGGCATTGGCTATGACCTCCTTCCGTCAGCTTGTCTGTAGCCAATCATACAGTCACAGATAAGAACATCAAACGCAGTAACCTGTCCAATGTATTTAAAAGACACCATAAACTGACTCAACAAATGCAATGCAATTTCCTATTGGATATTTTAAAAATAGCAGTTTTTCTTGTTTTTACATAGCTTTCAAATAGCAGTCCCCTTTACTTTATGTCACAGCCACTTACCTGAATTGCCTAGTTGCCGCTTCTACTCATTGATATGTGGTATTTTATTGGACAAATTAAAAAGGTGCAGAATAAGTGATTTAATAAAAAGGATCTTTAAAGTGATAGTGTTCCTAAATTCTTGTGTTCAAATGAAAAAAAATATTAACAATATTTTTTCCCTACTGTGATAGTGGATGATGCCCCAGTACTGAAAATTGCTTACATTCTTACAGATATCTTTCTTTGTGTTTAACAGAACAAATACATTTTACAGGTTTGAAACAACAACAACATTTTGGGGTGAACTAGCCCTTTAAGAAACAGGGTAAAATAACAGGCCACCCACTCAGTAACAAAACTCTTTTTCAAACCCCCCTAAATTGTTAATAAAACCCTATCAGGAACTGTGGGCATTGCATAGAATCATATATTAAATAAATAATATATTTGGCACAAAACTCACAGGAACAATCTGTCCACACACTCCAATGGGCTCATGCCTGGTGAGGGTGAAATATCCTCCATCTGTATGACAGAAAGAACAAAAAGAGTCAGAATATAACAACACAAGGAAGAGTGTCTTCAAATGCAGCGCTTGACCTGTTGCCAGTTTATACCAGCGACAGAACAGAATTATTATTTTTGGAAGAAACTCAATATGGCAGCTGCAGTAACATTGTAACGTGCAGTAAAATCTGAAAATAAGTCAACTTTACCTTACACTATTGAAAACTTAAACCAAACATTTCTTCTATTTTTCATAACAATCCTGTCAGAACTGAAAGGACAGTACAGGCCAACATGTGAAGTGAGATAAAATAATTGCGGTCTACAACGAGACCCTGTTTCAGGTTTTAGGGCGACGTGGAACAATCACGATATTCCCTCGCTGTGGAAACATGCAGTTGGCGTAAAAGCATCTGGACGAGAGCAACGCCAACGATTCATCTCACATGGTGGCCAGATAAGAGAAGGCCAAAAACACACATTCTGTTTGTTTGTGCTGTAATTCTATTACAGATGAGATTGGAAATGAAATAAAGCAAATTACTGTGAGTTCCCACTATGCAAGTTTGGTTAAGCAACACAACAAAGACCCAGTGCTGAGCTCAAGCCCTGACCGGGGGATTTACAGTCCTTTTCTGCTCCATTTTTCATTTTTATTTTCCCTGCTGTGAGAATCGTATCATAACTGCGTGCAGCAGCATGGGTGCTTGTTTGTGTAAGATGAGAGAGTAAGCGGGTGAGAGTGAGGGGGTGAGTATAGGACAGACATTATCAAATTAAAGAGTCTTGGAGTCTGTGAATGGGACGCTACAGGCCAGTACAGTATATGTGTAATACGAAAGACCTCCTAAACTGGAGTGAGACATTTGGAAATTGATGGTGACTGACAGTGCTGGAATGCACAATAATTACACAGACGCCTGACAGTGGACACCTCTCTCTCTCTGTCTCTCTCCGCTCTCTGCTCCCCTCTTCCCTCCGGCTCATGTGGCCCATGTGATGGGTGGCTCCACGATCACCCCCGCATACACATACTTGCGCACTAATAGCTGCACCGTGACATCAGAGTTGCAAGTCTGCTGCTGTCCCGCAGTCTCCAGGCTCCCTACCGCGTTCCTTTCAAACAACTAAATTAGCCAGAACAGACCCCCAGTGCCCCCGTGCCCCCCCGGCCCCGTAGCTGTCACTGTGCCCCGCCGATGGCAGAGCTCCACAGGAGGGCGGCCATTAGCACTCAGATTTATAACTGTTGCGGGACCTCGTCTGTTTACCCTCAGTGCACCTCCATAACCCCACATCATCTCCCGGAGGCCTCAGAGAAAACACATCTCTAGTCTGGTCCAGCATCAAACATGTCTGCACCTAAAGCTCTTGGTTAATTTTCAATGTTCTGCATTGCTGTATCTAGATGGAAGGGTAATCATCTTTGCGGTTTATTGTGCTTTTGGATACATACTGTACCTCGCCCTATGGTGTTGAGATAAATGTTATCTTACCGGTAGGAATTGTGGAACCGTGGATCTTGTCTGCCCATCCAGCGAAATATCGAAAGGTCTTAATGGTTCCCTGAAGGTCCACAAAGAAGGAGGGGAGGAAAGGTTTGCCGCTGTCCAGAGACTCCAGGGTCTGGGAGGAGAGAGGGCAGATGAGAGAGTGTGGGCGTGCAATGAAAAATCGCTCATAGGGATTTAACCCGACACCCCCCATGCTGCATTTAGACTTAACATATCGAAAGCAAACACTTTACATCTGCTCCCCTAGAGAAACACGATACTCATATAGCCATCACTGGAGACCTGGCTTTGTTATCTCTGTGTCAGCCAGGCATGATTTCTTATCGGCGTGGGATTAGATTGATATAAAGAATGATTGTAACCACATGGACATCACATTTCTCTTTCAAACCATTCGCCCTGACACTTGTTCAGAGCTGGATGGGGAAAATCTGTTGTTTCAGTCCATTTAAGAGCGAGTCTAAACTGTAACATGAAAGAGATTTATTCAAAATGGCCACAGCGCATTGGAGAGACACACACGAAGATAAACACAGCGCTCTCGTTCCTGAATCGGACACGTCTTTGTGAGTGGGAAGTAAAAGCAGATGTCCTCGGCGGATGAACAGCGGAGATAAAAGCTCATCACGGCACGATACCTTTCTTTAACGTTTCGCTCCTAACCTAAGTGATCGTTAGCACCCAAAGGTCATGCGTCCCACCCCGGACACATTTCAAGAACAAATCAAAATTGTTAGAGAAACAACAAGTCCTACAGCTCCTGCCATGAAGCTTCAATAAGCCCGAGCCAGACAGACAGGCTCACTCATTAGACACTTGCTTATTGTTGTTGGTGTCTTTGTCTGCCTAGATGGCTCTGTCCCTTTAAATCTGATTCTCACTCACCAAAAACTGCTACTGATTAGAATTTTGTTTAGTTCACAATTATATTGAATAGGTATGGGAGACATAGTTTGTTTGATATAAGGTTAGTGCACTCACAGCAAGGTATGCTCTGTCTCTTTCCACCAGGTCAGCCAGTTTGAACAAGAGCCTTCCACGTTCAGATCCATCCATCTTTCTCCATACTGAACCCAGAGAAAAGGCCAAGCGGGCAGCCTGCACCGCTTTGTCCACATCCGCCTAAAGGGACAAAAACAATAAGAGGAAAAAGAGAACTCTTAATGACATAATCTTATCCTGTAAACAGGTGTTTGTCCACCTCTGGGACAAATGAAATCAATCCATTCCGGAGTCTCAATGACTACGCCAGTTGCACGTTCACAGCATTTCCTGTGTCCATTCTGGTTTTCCACACTTTCAGCCTGATTTACACAGAGGAACTATAGCCTCTAGCTCGCTTAACAGCATTAGTCTAAACTGCACCCCCCTCCAATTTTGGATGCTTATTTGTGGTGAGCGAAGGCTGAAAGTGAGAAGCACAATAGCCGCGCTGGATGACTAAATGTAGTCCAGCAGAGCAATTGTGCCTCGTTCTGCCAATGATTTGACCGCACACCATTCACACTTGTTTGCTGACAATCACGCCTGCATGCTTAAAAAGCACACCCACCTTATCTGCCTCCTGGACATCACAGATCTTCTCTCCAGTGGCCGGGTTATACGTGGGGAAGACTTTACCGCACACAGAATCATGCCACTCGTTATTAATGAAGATCTATGAGGAGAAAAGAGATGAATACTGCTGTGTTTAGCTTTTAGCAATAATGAAGCACTTATTATTATTCCATGTTAAACTAAATCACTGCATATTCACATAAGAGTCTGAAGATTTGGCCACACTTTCTGAATTAAAAATCATACTAACATTTTTCAAATTATTTGTACATGGGTTAAAGTCAAATGACATCAAAATGACATTTCCTGCATAATCATATAGGACAACACAAATGATAAATCATTATAATAAGTTTAACGTTGCGAGTTTTAGTAAAGTAAGGAGAGTGTTTGGTCAAAAAAGAAATTTTATATGCAAACATAGCTTTGTAAATTCACTCATTTGTAAGTTCCTTTGGATCAAGGCATCTGCTGTGTGAATAAATGTAAATGTTTACAAAGACCACAATTACTTCTGAAATACTGAGTGTTATAAAAAGTTGCCGTGACTTGCACTGAGCGAGAGGGTCTTTCCCCCCTGCGTGTTTCATGGTTGTGGTGTGAGAGGAATCTCTGGGAACTGTGTGCTATTGCAGGGCTGCCCAATATCACTCTCCTGGGAGTGATCCAGCAAGCAGACAGAAAGAGGTGGGGGAAAGTAGAGATAAATGCCTATCAGACGCACACACACACACACACACAGACACAAGTTTCACAACATCGCTCCTCGTTTACGAGATCATAAAACACGTGCAGCACTCTGGTTCTGCTGATGCGTTAAACAACAGCCTTGGATTCCAAAAGATGGATTTTATGCACACACATTTAGTTTTTAAAGTACACAAAGTAAATATGTTACAGTCAACAGAGCCAAGCAAACTGTTTTATAACATGACTCAAAGTGATGTTCTCCCGAAAATGAAAATTCCGTCATCATTTACTGACCCTCTTATCCTTTTAAACCTGCTTCCATTGAACTATAAGGAAGATATTTAGAAGAATGTTGTTAACTGGCCCCAATTCACTTGCATTGTTTGTGTCCAAAAGTGAATGGGGGTCAAGTGCTTTTCAGCTACCAACATTCTTCAAAATATCTTCTTCTGTGTTCTGCGGAAGCAAGAAAGTCATACAGGTTTAAAATGGCAAGAGGGTGAATAAATGATGACAGAATTTTCATGTTTGCAAACTATCACTTTAAATTGCAAAACCAATCAACATCTGTGATTTGTTTAAACAAAAAAGAATCTGTTGTTTTTATTTCAGTGATGGTTAGGGTGACTCTGACAGATAAGGTGTTACCAAAATGTCTTCTGGCTCTAAGCGCCACGTACATATTTACTCTTCCTGTCATCTACGAAGTGGAAGAGGTTTGGTTCTAAGAAACTTTAGAGCCTGGTTCAAGTGTGCTGTCGCCCCTGGCCTCTTCAAACTCTACAACATGTTTACCAATGTAAACTTACAGGCTTAAGTACAATTTAATTGGCTGTAAACTGTTAGGAATGTTTTCTTAGAACAGGTATAAAATGGAAGTTGACTTAGATGTGGTTCAAGCGTCACTCCCACTCCTTGCTCTATCCCCCGCAAAATTGGCAGGAATAAATCACTAGGTATCAGTCCGTACCATGCTGATTTCTCTCAAATACATCGGACCCTTCTCTCTTTACTTCTAATTCTTCCTCTCGCCCACCCTCCTTCCTCACAGGCCTCATGCATTAAAGGGGCCACCTTTAATCTGACTCTCATTTGGAGCACTTCATAAAAGTGTCAGTGGCCTCGTCGAGCTGAGGGCCCGTTACAAAAACAGAAAGCCCCGTAGAGGAGCGAATTAGTTTTCAAATTTATAGAGGCCACTGTAGTGGAATGCCCTAAATCAGGGGCCGACTGTGACAGACCAGCGAGCTGGGGAAGAATGCAGACGGTGGGCAGCTTTATGCTCTCCGTAACCCCACACTTACGGCACCCCGGAATGGAGGAGAGGGGAATGCTGGGTGAGCGGTGGACTGGGCCACCATCTAAATCACAACTAAAAAAGGACAACCATTAGAGGCCATTTGGCCGAGTCCTCCCCGAGCTCTGGGGGCTCTCTGACTTTTGTCTTTTCCCATTGAGTAACTTGATGAAGAGCGACAGGCCCGTGCAGTAAATCAACTCTCAAGGTTTCTTTATACTTGCGCTTTGATTAAAGAAAAGGGATAAGAAAGTGCAAAAAATCATATTGATCACCGCTCGTTCGCGGTGCCCCTGCTGGAAGCTTTGGCGCAGCCAAATTGAAAACAGTTTGTCTGAGGGAGAACTTGAAAACGGAAAGAAAAGAACCAAGTCAAGTTGAGTTTTAAAACGAACCCACTAGATTATGTTTACAACAACAGGGGTCCAAAAAGATTGTAAACAAAACCACTCGGTGCAGTACACAAACAAAAAGAGAGCGCTTTTTTGGAACGTCGCCGGTTCATCCTACGCTTACGCACCGTGCGCCCTTCAGGCTGCGTTTTTATGTTCAGACATAGCACAAGACAGCTGCAAACATTTAGAATCACCTCGTGTTTTTTATTCGAGCTGTCAGTCTGTCTGCGCTGACTGCTCTCGTCTGCAAAGCTAATTAGATGGTGAGATATGCAGCGCCTATCACAAACAGATTGTGGAAGAGGAACCCACAGCGCACGATGACAGCATACTATACCTCTCCTTATTGCTGAGATTTTTATCAGTGTCATTACTTCACACAGGAAAGAGGGTTTAACGCCCACAAAAGCAGGAGGTCGACTGGTCCTCTGGGAATGATGGAGCTGGACGCACACGCCGGAGAGGGGAGAATACTCAAATGATTCTAGCAGAATGCTGATTCGTTTCTCATCTGCCCCAGCGTGCTCTCTGGAGGCTTTGCACAACTGCGGGAGGAAGCAGAGCAGGAACGGCACAGAGAGGATGCCAAAGCTCACGCCACAGCCAGCAAAACATCTGTTTGGCCGCAGCACCTTCTAATGGCTCAGACGTTTATGGCAAACTTTTCTTGGCCATTGTAAAACCAATTTTAAATGTACTCAATATTCAATGCTGCATATTATATGTGCCAGATGAATCCTAACAGGGCACCTGCAGCTTTGGTCTCGGTCTGCACAGGAAATTTCATATCCTTTCCAGAGCAGCTCGCTTTCATTTTGTAACTGGACACACTACAAGCTGTTGACAATTACTAACGTTACAGGACAAGAGGGAGCTTAAGATACGGGAGTAAGACTGCTCTTTTCAGTAACATAACTCTTTGAAATGACCACAGTGGAGAAATATAGCAACATATATTAGCCTGCAGAACGGTACAGGTGCACACTACTATCAATCTGACTATTTAAAACGAAAATACCTCCAACTGTGTTTGGACTACAGCTGGGCCACTGGGAGACACCTTAACAGCGGTTATCCAACATACACGCTAGAGTAACATGAAAAGGCTAAAATTTACGGGACACTCAGAAGCTAAACCAAATGTTTGTGTGATTTCTGTCAGCATTTTGGTGTTTTACCGTGCATGATATTGCTAATCATATAAAGACAAATAGGGCCCTTTGTCCTTGAAAAGAGAGAAAAACCTGTGAAAAGGCCAAAGATAATCAACCAGGGAGATGTGAAGAGAATAAAGACGGGGGGAGAGAAAAAGTCAAAGCAAAAGAGGGTGAGAGAGAGAGTCCTCACTGCGCCGCTTACAATAAATCAAGACTCTCAGTGTATGCACCGCTCTGGACGCTGTTTGATGTGCAGAAATGCTGGGTTTTGAAGTGAAAAACTCCAGAGGTATGGCACAGACTCTCGTAAGCCAGGGCCACTGACCCTAACA
Organism: Barbatula barbatula; assembly: GCF_947034865.1. NCBI lineage: Eukaryota > Metazoa > Chordata > Actinopteri > Cypriniformes > Nemacheilidae > Barbatula > Barbatula barbatula. The sequence continues at coordinate 20,374,077 of NC_136766.1, read as the reverse complement.
GTGAGACATGGCCATATATTACACCCTGCTGGACAGCTTCTAGAGCAGAAAACCCCCCCGACTCCCATCTGTACTATCTCATGCACTGACGGATTGATGGGGGCTACCTCATTCACTCAAGCTGTCTCCCAGATTAGTTTACAAAAGTCCTCACTTCAGGAGACACTACTGTCCTGGCTGGACGTTCAAGCCCTTCAAATATAAAGACACGTCCAACAAATGGCTATCAAGTGTCTGTTTGTCTATGAGGTTCTCTTGCATACCTACACCACTTTTGTCATAAAACCACACTGCAAATATGAGCATAAATATTACACCACATTTGAAGCCTTAATTTCATGCAAAAATTAAGCCTATTTAAATAGGCCAAAAATGAAAACTCTGTCATCATTTACTCACTTTATTGTAATTTCAAACCTATTCTTTCACAGAACACAAAATAAGATATTTTGAAGAATGCTGGTATCCAAACAACAGCGGTACCACTTATATCAATATCTTCTTTTTTGTTCTGTGGAAAACAATCAAAAGTCATACAGGTTTGAACTGACAACAGGGTGAGTAAATGATGACAAAATTGTCACCCAACTATCCATTTTAAATGCACACCACAAGAGGAAAAAAGACAATAACAGCCTGTGTCCTGTTCCCCTTCCATATTCCAAGTGTTGGTCTCAAGAATCTGTTTCGCTTATGTCTTATAACTGAAACTTGTAAGCACTTCATCACCCTGCCTGCTGGAATCCAACACCTCTCCCCTTTAGAAAGACTCCTGGGTCCCAATCAATTACCGATACGCACACCTATCAGCATAACCTTTTCTTTCTTCCATCTGAGGAGAAAAAAGAAGAGAAAACATCCATAACCAGCCATCACTGCAGACAAATTTATGGCTTCCTTAGTGCCATTATCAGCCCAGTGGGCGCAGAACATGAAGAGAAAGAGACCTCCTTCAACAGACCAACTCTCCCGTGACCAGTCAAACACACACTCTGTTCTTTAAACTACCCGAAATGTTTGAGGCCTTATAAGCTCATACACAATGCTTCCAACTTAGTTACTGTAATTATGCACCGAGCAACAGGACTTTGATAAATATCTGTGTAAATGATAAGTGTGAGCGTTATTGTGAAAGTTCAATGGCAAAGGAGCAGGGAGATAAGTTCCATATCACTGTGTTTAATCTCAAATCCATAACACACACACAGTTACAGGTTTAGCGACAGTCAATGAGCGCAAACGTGAGTTTGTATCGATGGGGTGAGAAGTTTACTGGGTAGGACAAAGGACAGTCATAACTTATTTAACTGTACAAAGAACAATCCTACTACTGTGACATTGCATTTGCTTTGTGAAAAAGTTAAAAAGCCCTGTAAAACCTTATATTTACATGAGTGGTTGACAGTAAGAGAGCTATGAGAGGTTAAAAATGCCCATTAATGATATTTCCATAGCGCAAAGCCTCTGCCATAGCACTGCTCATTAACAGCAAAGAAAGAACAATTTAAGAGGTCTCCATGGAGTGTAGCTACAAGAATTGAACCTCAAGTTACACAAATAATACAAACATGGCTCTGTTCTAACTGCACTTTAAAGAGAAGTATTGATTGAGCATTTTGGGGCTGTTGCATCAGAGTCTGTACTGTGCTGCACCAGGCACACAAAGTAAAAAAGAGTCAGGGGTGGGGGACAGAGCGAAAGCGAATGAGAGGAGCGCGAGTTTACATCACCAACACACACCTATACATCACTTACTAGATATTCAAATGCCATCTTACAGCTCTGCTTTTGAACAAAGACTTGGGACGAGAAGAAGCATTTTAATTCAGGTACTTGGCACACAGTTTTATCCTAAAAACATACAATACATTCAGGACAAACATTTGATCAAAATGAGAATTGTGTGAGAGTTGAGCCACTATGCTTTACAGAAACATGTTTTGAGCAGAAGATGCAGTGTGTGTGTCACAGGTGTCTCCTGCCCTTGCCCTGAGTGAACTTTGCTGCCATTAACACTGTGATTATTGCTCTGTACTGCACCTTGTCGGCTTTAGCCACTCATGTCAAGAGCAATAAAATGATTAACATTAAAAACAGAAAGAATTCAACTTGATCTAACCAACTCATTTTAAATGATAAATAATATGGCACAATCTTATTCAAATAACACAGACAATTGCTGAAGGAAGTGCTGTCATTTAATATGCAAAAACTCAAAATGTTTAAAAACGAATGTGAAAGCCCCCATTTTAATGTGCTGGAATCTTGTGCCGTTTCTTATAATTGTGAAAAACATGCGCCCTGCAATTTTCAAGCGTTATCCGAACTATCCTTTTTCTCAAAGCGAAAAAAGGGTTGTCTCCCTTGTGCACGTGCATTTGATAGGAGGGTCCTTGAACTTTGTAGATCTATGATCACGTTTGGGAACATGTTGCAGAGATCAGCCTTACGAACATATTGTGTTTGAGAACATGAAGAAATAATAAATATAAGGTCGATACTGTGCTTCGGAAAACTCATAATATGAATCACACGACAAAATATGAATTAAAAAAAGTTCCACATCTCGATCACCGAAATAATAAAGCCGTTAATAATGACAACCTGTTAGAGAAAAAAACTATTTAGCAGGTTACCAGACAATAAGAACGCAACTTAATCTCAATATAGCCTACACTTGAGTGTAAATATAACGTGCACGAACAAAAAGGAAGAAGGACGAACCTCTTTACAAGAACTTTTAAATAAAACGCGATACATTTTTTCAAAAATAAAATACGAAATCGTTTTGATTTTTGATTATCCGTCACAGTTAGACTTCGTGCCTAAACAAAGACTAGCCGACATCTAAAATTACAAAAGTGAAACAACACCAAGTATATATATTTGACCAAGTAGAAATATATATGAACATAATCAAGTCATCATGTACCTAGCTAATATATAACGAAATAACGACTGACGTATGTGAAGAAAAAACTAATAAAGTGGTATTAATGACAAGTCTCTAAAACTTTTCAACCTCTAAGTTGAAGTTTTGTTTGCGCGCAGTCCGAAAAAATTAAATGGATCAACTCATCGAAGTTCGCATACTCCGCATACTGAGTGTTTCGGAAACTTTACAGTAGGTTAATCGAAAATAGTAAAAAACAAACACAAACCTTAGTGTACTTGATCTCAGGGTTGGGTACCGGTGTGGGCATCAGATGTAGAGATGCCATGAGCGCAGCTGGGTCGCTCTTTACCTCTCCTGGCAGTTCAGCTTTACTGGAGTTCATTGCGTCTCTTGATGATGCCGGTTGGTTTTTTTACTGATGGTTTGCGATTAGTGCTTTGGAAACCTGCCTGTGTTTATAACCAGGTGTCAGCCCTGGTCCATTTTTATTGGGCAGAAAAAAGGGCCGTCCTCCTGATATAATTAAAATGGAGCATTTACATAAACTACTCTCTCTCTCTCTCTCTCTCTCTCTCTCTCTCTCTCTCTCTCTGGCCATACAGAGTGGGGAGATACCACCCACTCTTAAGACAACAATGTAGGAGTACCATCACTGTTCATCTGATTTTAACAGCAAGAAGAGACTCATTAGCAAGATTTATAGCGTTGTAGAGTAAATAATTGACTGTGTTATTTAATAGTGCATTCTTTATATGCATGATAAGAACAACACATGTGAATGCGTTTACATTTTACTCCAAGTGGATACAATGAGAGTTGTGCATTTCTTACGAGATAAGTTGTATTAGTTTTTATAGACGTGTTTAAGAGGAAGAATAGTTATGAGCAATTCTATGCCCTGACAAATCATACAAGCTGCGTCTATATAAATATTACAATGAATTCCACGTTTCAGTAAATAAAAAAATAAAGGCATTTTCAAATCGTACACAACACTAAAACCTAGTTTCTAACTATCACTGATAGTTTGCTTGCAGATTCGACTATTTGCTAAATAAAATAGGCCAAAGTAATGAAATAGCAAAGTAATATTTTGTTTAAAAAAGTTTAATGACTAAATGCCGTTGTATTAAAGTTTAACCAGAGCTTTTTTCCATTTGGAAGCTCGATGTCTCACGTGAATGTTAAAGTTTTCTTTGGCAAAGGCCGTTTGCCCTTTGATTCTCACAGATTCTCCTATAACGTGTATCACCCGTCAGGATGTTATTCAACTATCCACATCAAGCGATCACAGGTTATTTCCTCGTATTCCCTCCTGGAGCGCCGGTACTCAGTTAACATTTACCTTAGAATATCCAATAAACATTAAAGACATCTAAGGGGGCTTTTAACACTCCGAAAGAGTTTGCGCTTTTAGGGATTAGCCAACACAGACATTCACACTTCTGCTGTGTTACTGGTGGATAGGAAGGCCCTGCAAAACTCCGGATTGTCGTAAAGACATATAGGCCTACGATATGTCTCAGATAAATCAAACAAATAATCGCCTTGCGCTGCGGGATAACCGGAGAAACGTCTTCGAAGGTGAATTTTGGTAATGGGGCGATCACGATTTTAGGTGGAGGTCGTAAAATCGCGTATAATGAAAGGTGTCCTAATGGGTCGATTTTTTATTACGCAATAATGTTCACCTGATTTCAGTGCTAATATAGGCTAAATATTATTCTGCATCCGTACTAATGTGTCCAACAGACATTTATACGAAAACTGCTGCCGCAAATAAAAAAATTCTGCCTAAATGAACGCATGTCCATGTGCGCATAAAACAAAATAAAACCTGTTAGTTGCCCTATTACGCATACAAATGTATATACATAAGAATTTTATATTGAACAGAATCTAAGGTCAACGTTGTAAACAGTAGCCTATGTATCATCCTCTTGTAACTTGCCTTATCATTTTGCTTAATTGATGTACATTTTTGTAAAAAAAAAAAAGAATTAAAATTTTACAACTGCTTGAGGACAGTTATCATGTGTGACATGTGAATGGCTGAGAGGCTGTTAAAATGACGAGGGGACGGGGTGTTATAATTTGTTAGAACCCACTGGTGTGCTTTTTCTCCATCAGCACATCCCCCTCCAGCACACCCCGAATTCCCCCCCTCCCCATTTCACAGCACTGACAGTGTCTGCCTCACATCAAAGACGACACCCCCGGTACAAGTGACAGTGATTAATGTAAGCAAAACATACCGCTACCATCCTATCGCCTTTTCTTTTCACAGTCTGCCCTGTGTGCGTGTGAAGTGTCGTGGACTGGCACCGAGACCAATGTCCCACCATTTCCCTTTACCTTTTCAATGAGCTCCCCCTTGTGGACCAATACGCGCAATACACGTTCAAAATGACCCGTTCCGAATCGCACAGGCTGTGTCTTATTCTACACCTTTTGCACTAAAAATATAGTCTATGCAGAGCCTTAGCGACAGTAAAATATGACTTACAGTTGTATTTCACACTGATAACTGGGAGCAGATCATTAGTCTTTACGTTGCTTTTGAACAGAAGAGAGGAAGTCGATAACTCATGACCTAGGGTCTCATTTATAAAACGGTGCGTTGGATCCTAACCCAAACTGTACGTGCGCCCGACAGCCAAAAGTAGCGTGCGCCTAAAAACATGCAGACCTAATTCTCATCTACTGTGGTTTTGTCTGCTGTCTTTGTCAACTGCCTTTATTGTTGTTTGTTTATTGTAAAGCGCCATTGAGCCCTGGAAAGGCGCTTTATAAATAAAACGTATTATTATTAGACTTATAAAACTATTCGCTTTATAAATCACAGATCGCCTGCGTGAATCAGCATCATATCCCGTCATGTACAGGCCCATTTCACTCATAAATAGTCAATGCAAAGCACCTTATGAATGCTGAATCGTATATTAATAATCCTGGCATCCAATCCGCTTGTTAACGCTGACGTCACGCACCATAGTTGACGTAAACCGTTCCCGGTCAAACCGCTATCAGATAGGCCTACCATAAAAATATGTAAGAAATAATTATGTAAAACTGCCGAAAACCAAGATCCCTTCCTTTTACCTACATTATGGCCACGCATGAGATCCTCTGGGTTTACAAATGAATAATTGTTATTAATTGTTATTATTTTTAACTGTGTTATGCAGTTATCGTATTTGATGCTGTCCTATTTTCCGGTCTGTCGGATCATTTCCTCACGCGCTCATAGTGTGATGGTTAGAGAGCGCTGATTAAATATTTAGATTGCATTTTTCTTTAAGATTTGAATTGGATTTTATAAGAAGGTGCATAACAATGATAAACTAGATGAGGTTAAAGTTTGTGAACAAACTTTATGTTGGCTTGAGAAAGTCTGGTGTAAAAGTTTGAATTGTGTATTGTACACTGTGAAAAGTGGACAGTTTAAAAGACAGACAGACAGACAGATGAGTAGATACATAGTTTATGTTTAAAAGTTAATAATTGTATAGAAAGATAGATGGATGGATGGATGGATGGATGGATGATATTAGTGCATTTAGCAGACATGTTTATAAAAAGCGATAAAATTAAAAAAAAAATAAGAAAAGAGATAGAAAGGAAAAAGAGGTCAGTGTTATAGATATAAAGATAAACAAATAATTAGATAAAAAGATAAGTAGATAAGTAGGTAGGTAGACAGACAGACAGAAAGACAGACAGATTTGCATTTAGTCATTAAGCAGACACATTTATCCAAAGCAACATTTATAAAAATGTATCCCAAAGCGACAAAATTATTATTTATTTTTTTAAGCAAAGAGATAGAAAAGAAAAAGAGGTTAGTGTTATGATAAAGAGATAAAGAGATAAGTTGGTAGATAGATAGGAAGAGATGAATGCAGAGATTTATAGAGAGTGAGTGTATGTTCATGTTTCAAAGTTGGCAGTTAACATTTTTAACGTAAACATCTTCCCTGAACATTCCATCAATGTAAGTCAATGGGACTTTTTGGAGAGTTTGATCGGCATTTTTAGGAAAACCGTAAGAAAAGATATAGCAGAAAAGATATAGCAACTCAAGTGAGACCAGTCTGAAGATGTGTTAGTGGCTGTAGATAGAAAGCTCTAGGAGGAGTAGCAGTCAGACAATTTTTGTCGGAAGGATAATAATATGTTTATTTAGCATATCAGTATGTTGGCTCACTCAAGCCAACATAATAACAATGTCGATTTAATCTTCGTGATAATGTGGATTTTAAATGCGTTTGAGGCATTAATGCTTATAATCGTTTTTTTCACACTTACTTTTACAATCTTACTTGAGATGTCGTCCCTTGTCTCCAAAATGTGCGCATGGGTCAGAGTTTGCTTACAGGTGCGCACATTCTCCCGTCCAGTTTTCTTTTAATACAGCACAACATTTGCGTGGAAAGTGGCGTACGCACGTTTCCAGGCTCGTTTGGTGCGTTTCGTATAGCGTATTGTATTTTAAGACGTAATATATTATAATTTCTTGTATTGCTTTTTAATGTATATCGTGTAGGAGTACTATAACTTGTCCTTGAAATGTAACAAGCACAGTTCGCTTCTCCACATACGTGCAGGTTCAATGCAAACCGTAATGGATATTTTAAAAGGTCAAAATATTACTGAAAGAAAATGGGTTTTGTTGTCATAATTTAAAGCAAGTAACATCATTCAAACCCGATACGCCTTTCAAAAGCTGCGTATATGTTGTTCTTTGGGGGGGGGGGGGGGGGATTAGGCGTTAGACTAGAATACACATTTTCCGAACCAGTAAGAAAAACTGTAACAATATTGTTACAACCATGCTGATTTGCATCTCTAACTTTATGTTGTGTATTATTAATTAACTTAATGCATAAATTAATGTATAGGCCTACACTGGGCGTAAATATTTTCCAAATCTGATCAACAACAGATAAACCATGTGTTTAACATGATTTAAAAACAAGAAGGAAGGTAATGGCTCCCGGTCGCCTATTTAACCTTTGTCGTTTTTAATGATTTCTACCATCGAAGAAGAGCGTTTGTCTCAGCATCAACTTGACATGTCAGCGTGCAACATGACATGTGTAATAGGAGGGGCGGGGGAGTTTAAGCCTAAGACACTTAACTCCAGCACAATCAGCTCTTCAACTGTGTGTCAGGACATCAGAGACATCTCAGCTCTCGGTAAAAGTATGGACTTCGAAACAATAAGAAAACTGAAGGAGAGATGTACCTTGAGGAGCGACATCATCAAAGAGTTTCTGGCGGAATTCCTCGGGACGTTTGTATTAATAGTAAGTGGAAAAGTCTTTGATCTGTTTGTTTCTATATGACAGCAATGTCTGCTAAAGTGACAAAGAGGTAAATATAACAGTTTTATTTAAAAAAGCATTAAAATGATCAATGTTAAATCATATTTAAATATAATATTTTTATTCAATAAAAAAATTTTAACCTGAAAAATTGTGGTAGCGTGTTTTGTTTCATGTTTGATCTCTTGTCAAAATATTATGGTATTATCAGTCTGTTCAGTTTATTCAGTCTGCTTCAATGTAACATTGCTGTTAATATTCATTCATTTTAAAAGAGTCAAATGTACTTCATGTACACCACATATGACCACATATTAGAAAGACAATACACATTTAATGTGTAAAAATGTATACTGTATGCTGCCGATCAAGTGTCAAACCACTGCTGCTTTTTACTGATCATCATTAATGCCTATTTACCGAAATGTATCAATTTATTAGAATATATTATTATTTGTCATTCGTATATAAAGTATTTTAGACTAGTTATAATGTCTTACCAGTCACCCCTGCAGCTCAATTAAACGAATAGAGTTTCTTCAACATTTGTGTTGCTTTTGTGCGCTGTCCCATCCCTAATGGACTGAGCCATTCTACTAATTCATTTTAGAAAAGTGCTCTTTAGCGAATGTATTTTTCTTATCTGCCATATCCCACTAATTGTCATGATCTCTTTGTCTATTTCCTGTTTGCAGCTTTTTGGTTGTGGATCAGTGGCTCAGACTGTTCTCAGCAGAGAGACACAAGGAGAAAAACTCACCATCCATTTTGGCTTTACTCTAGGCGTAATGTTGGCTGTGTACATGGCAGGAGGCGTGTCAGGTACAGTACGGGTAATACCCTCTGAATAGAGTAGTTCAGAACAGGGATTCCCTACACGTAACTCAGAAAGTCAGTTTAACAATGTCAATCATTAAAATGATCAATCTCATGATTTTGTGTCAATTAAAAATTCGGTTTGAGAGGAACCTATTTGATGAGTCTGTCTCACACACAGTGTTATTGTTTTTAGTTAAAAAAAGATAATTGCAATAATGGCCCTAATATTCATCTAATTGTTTATGAAAAAAGAATACATTGATGTATATATAGAAGTTGAATGTATAAGTTTATTAACTTGAGACCATGACAAGTATTTCTTTCTTAAGTATTCCTGGATGTTAAACTTTCAAAATGTTTTTTATGCTGATCTGATCTGAAAGCAAGCCAACATACCATATCCATACTCCATAGGCAATCGATAAAACCCACATAAATCTCCTGATGTTGCGGTTCATGCGCATTTTTTTTTTTTGAGATCTGAATCTGGTAAAAGTGAGCAGAGACTAGCGGTGTGGAAAAGCCATACTGCAGTATGCACCATACTGAGTAAAAATAAGATAAAGAGGGAAGTCATGAATTTGGTACAGTGCATAATGCTGCTACCTTACAGACCTTTTAAAGCAGCATAATACAGTATAGTGCGCTGGGAGGAGGGGAGGAGGAAATGATGGGTCTATTCAATGCTCTTAAAGGAATACTTCCAAGTCTGCACAAATGTCTTTGTTCTAATGAAAAATCATTTTTCCAAATGTATTTTTCTGTGTTCATCAAGTGAAGTATCCCTTTAAACCTCGAATAAGGCTTAGTGTCAGATGGAGCAGTGTGTTGGATTTGATGTAATAAATTGGACATGTATGTTTTGCCTTCATTACGAGCATTCCTTAAGGATTATGGTGAGGAGAGAATTTTAATATAATAATGCAGGTGATTTAAAGAATGTCTTTAAATGCTTGTCATCTCTATTGCACAGCAGTGATTATTTATTAATCAAGTATTTCATTAAAATATCTTATTCTACATGTACACACATATGTGTGAGAGATTTAAGAGCAGTATTACCACTAGAATTCTACTAAGAGTACATTTTTTTCACAGCCAACTTCACAGATTCTCATGACAGACATAGTAGTCAGCTACTTCATGAACCTACACTTCCGTCCTTGCATGAATTGTGCTGTTACCCACAGTTCAACACCACTGTGGTGAGGAAAACGGTTTGCTTCAAAAAGGAGAAACATGCTTCTAAAAAGCGCAAATATGATAGCAAATGTGGTTGCGCAGTAAATTGTTAAAAAACGTCAAAAGTAGTCACAATTGTACAGCCCTCAGCACTTTCAAAGTTTGTTGTAATGATGAAAACAGTATCGAACTAATGAGCTTTTCTGAAGCATGCATCACAGCAGGAGTCAGGTGTAGGCATTGGTCCATCCTTCTTAAGGAAACACGGGGCGGGGAGAAAGGTCACTGTTTTCCATTTCCAGTTTGTTGGAATTAGCTGATTGTAAGGTGGGGTGAGAGATGACTTATTCCTGAGACCTGTGGTGATCTCAGAAGATTTAGCCAGATTATGTCAGACCCAATTCCCACAGACTTCCTCAAGTCATGTTTGTGTGCAGTGTTTGTGAATGACATCCTGAGTTAAGCAGGGAGAAAGTCTGTATAGTGGCCGGATGTGGGCAGACATTGAGAGTATTTGGCGACAGGAAAGCATTTTAGAGTAACAGATGAGTGCTACAGTGTGTCCCTCTGTTGATTCTAATAGTTTCATCTAACACATCAAAAACCTCAACCTGCCTTTATGAAAACCCCAATCAATACGAAAGCACACACTTAAACATAAACATCTATTTGTAATCCTCAACGGATTACTACAAAAACATTTTGTACTGTGTCCCTCTCATTTTAAATTAATGAGAAGGCTAGGTAATAGTTAACGGTCGTCCCATGTCTTTGCAGGAGGACACGTGAACCCAGCTGTTTCTCTGGCTATGACTGTCCTAGGAAAACTCCCAATAATTAAATTCCCTGTTTATGTGGCAGCCCAATTTTTAGGTGCCTTTCTTGGGTCTGGTGCTGTCTTCTGTCTGTACTATGGTAAGTTTTCAGAGCATTTTTATTGCATTTACCCTATTGTTATTTTGAATCAGTTCAGATAATCTGGAATAATTATTTATTTACCTCTACAATTCCACTCTCACTATCTATCTATCTATCTATCTATCTATCTATCTATCTATCTATCTATCTATCTATCTATCTATCTATCTATCTATCTATCTCTCACACACTCACACACTCACACACTCACACACTCACACTCACACTCACACACACACTCACACACACACTCACACTCACACTCACACTCACACACACATTCACAAACAGAGAAAGAGAGAGAGAACCCAATACACACTCTCTAATTACAATAACATTATACTTACATTAGACACTCGCTCTCTTTCACGCATACAACCAAACACCCACCCACACACACAAACATTTGCTCTAGCTTGAACTCACCTTTGCACTAGTTAAAAACTTACTTTTTCCACAAATATAGTGATCTTGCTAATATAGTAACTTCTTACTAATGGGATACTGTAACTCCACCCAAAATGAAAATGATGTCAAATTACTCACCCTCGAGTTGTTCCAAACCTGTTCAAATTTCTTTGTTCTGTTAAACACAAAGAAAGATAATTGGAAGAACGTTAGCAACTGACATTTCTGGAACATTATTGACTACCACAGTAGAACACTTTTAAATGCTAGTCAAAGGTGCCCTAGAACTATGCTTTGAAGATAAATTTTACATTTGCTGTGGGACTCCAAGTAATGTAAATTTCCCCCTATTTAGCATTTTCAAAGAATGACAGTTATCATGTGGACATGAACTTTTCGCAGCTAATCATCAAGAAATGTGTGACTCCTGTCAAGGAATATGTCATTCATCATGCACCAGCTCAAATACATACAGTAGGATTCATGTAAACTACGGGTTTCGCTACATAAATTGTGCCTTGTGGTCCTCATAAACATAAAATAAACCCACAATAACAAAAATATAGTAAAAATAGATGTTGAAATGCTATTTCATGTCAATACAGTAATTAATGTTAGTTCATGGTGATGTTACACTGTTTCTTAGTAAAAACTGAAAATAAAATGAACTATTATAAATAAATGCTGTAGAAGTATTGTTCATTGTTAATTCACATTAGCTAATGCATAAAGCGTTCTGATACAGTATCTTTTCTTCTCTGTGTATGACCAATGTAAACTGATATTTTCAAGAGTTTTGACCTGTCCCTTATTCTGGTCCATGAAATTTAGCAGGACTTTAAATTTGATAAATGTAGACAAACAAAGTAGTTGAAAAGAGTGACTACTGCCCTGCCTGTAGCGAAATTAATTAAAATGTTTCCAATGTTGTACTGTCGCTGTCTCCATAGATGCCTTCACAGACTTTTCTGGTGGAAATCTAACAGTGACTGGTGATAATGCCACAGCAGGGATCTTTGCATCATATCCACGAGAAAATCTCTCCTTGTTTAATGGATTCATTGATCAGGTGAGAGAATCGCAGTTCTTCTTTATTATAAGCATCAGACGATCTCAGCTGTTCCATATAAACTTGATAGAATATTACATTTGTTAGTCTCTGTTAAACTTTACAGTGAGCAGAAGGAAATGTTTAATGTTTTATTTGTCATTACTGATTAGTACAAGACCTACATGAGTCCTTAAAACAAATGTTGGCAAAGTTTATTTGTTAGCTTACCGTAATACAGCGTTGAAGATATAATGTGTACATGTGAGAGCCCAATATTTATTTACTAACATAGTACAACCACAACGTGACTGTCTAGTCTCACAGACTACGAAAATAGACTATTATTATTGTGGTGAGGAAGGCGGGACGAGAGCCGTGACGCGGGGCCGGTGGCGTGAGTGATAAGTGCAATCAGCTGTGCGCGCACCGGTCCCGCATCTGATCACGGAGGAGATTGGGAGCTTAAATGGATGTTCATCAGGACTGTTGACGAGAGAGGACCGGCCCCGAAACTGTGTTTAGTTTATGTATGTTTTATGGCCGGCAGTCTACCGCGAGGTGGCTGTCGGCAACTTCCGTGTTTATTGTTTGTTTACGTTTAATTAAAGTTTTATTGTTTCAATGTTCGCCGGTTCCCGCCTCCTTCCTTCCCATCTAACGAACTTTGCTACAATTATTCAAGTACTGTTGGTTTGTATTTAAACAGGTGATTGGCGCAGGGGCCCTGGTCCTCTGTATTCTAGCCATTGTAGATAAGAGGAATATTGGGGCACCTAGAGGAATGGAACCATTGGTCATTGGCTTGAGCATCATGGCTATTGCAGTGTCTATGTCATTGAACTGTGGCTATCCCATCAACCCTGCCAGAGATCTTGGACCCAGGCTCTTCACTGCGATGGCAGGATGGGGAAAAGAGGTGTTCAGGTACAGGAAACTCACATTGCACCCATATGTTCTATTTATATTTAATGGACCAACAGCTAAGATCCTAAAGGTTTTTTGAAATACCATTTACATCTGATTTAAAGATGAGACCCATTGCTATTTACACCCGTTTGTTTAACTAAAACTAATGCAGAATGCTATTGATACTCATCCTATCAACTATCGAAGGTCAGAAATTATAAACAAGGACTTGGAGTTAATAACCTGGATATTAATCTGTTGCTGTGTGCAAAAACACAACTGAACTGAAAGCGTCTTTGGGCCCTAAGAGAGTCAGTCGCAGCATGTTAAAACATAGGCAGAACACAGTTTTTGAAACTCCATATCTAAAGTGCAAAAGGCCTATTACCATTGTTCTGACAGAGCAAATGAATTATTTATGCACTTGTTTATCTGCTGCATACTGGAGCAATTTTTTAAATGTATGTCAGCCAACCTCAATTTTTCTCACATAAATATCTAGAGCGGCATACCAATTATGGTGAGGATGAACTTTTAAAACAGTTATTATATTTTTCAGCTTTTAGCTATTCCATTAATCTAGGTCAATGAAAAGAAAGAGCTGGGGAAATTCTGCCGCCGCTCCACACAGAAAATATATTTTCCAACAGCTGAAGTACTAAGATTATACGTAACATAATGCATTACTTTTGTGTTTAGACCCGGAGTAATGTCACAGATTTAAGCTGTAGAAATTAATTTGTGCATTTGCATGTTTGCCATAATAAGTTAAATTAGTTGGTGTGCCCATTCAATCTTAGCATGGTAATGCCATTATCACGTACAGGCAAATGCTTAAAAAAATAAAGCTAATTACAGAACATTAATACAACAGTCCTGTAATCTGATTGGACAAGCAGCGTTGCAAAAGTGCAGGGACGGCTCTAACTCACATTAGTGGTCTAGTGTGTGTGGACCTTGACCTGTCTGCCACTTTGTTCAGCTCCAATTCTGAGCGCAACTATGATGTCACAATTGCACCAAACAAACAAACATGCACATTATAAATGAAAAGATGACATGCAGAATTTAATTTATAAACAGATACAATGTATATGTGTACAGCTTGTCAACATGTTTAGAGCAAAGGATTAAAGACAGAGACCACTTGTTTTCTCAGTGGCCTGTAAAGGGATCAACAGACTTAGGGATTGAAGAAGGGAAAGAATGAGGCAGACAGGAAGCAGTGGAGTGATCGACTAAGCACAGATTACAATGAACTAGTCTCTGGGAAGTAACCCTTTAATGTACTGCAAGACTGGACGACACGATCAACAGCGCTATCAACAAATCCACAAACCAACACCTCAAACTGAAGAATTCTCACACAAACATACAAATGAAAAGATAGTCAATTGTGGTGAAAACTGTGAATTATGCCCAGCTCTGGTCTGTTCTAACATGTGTGTGTGTCTTTAGCGCTGGGGGGGGCTGGTGGTGGGTTCCAGTCGTCGGACCAATGGTGGGAGGTGTGGTCGGGGCTGTGATCTACTACCTGATGATTGAGCTGCACCACCCTGAGCCTGAGAAGAACTTTGAGGATGACAGCAGCATGAAAGATAAATATGAAATGAACGCCATTAACTAAAAAGAAAGGAAAAGATTGCGTCTTTCCTTTGCCAAGCAAGAAGCTCTTATTTGTTGCACTCTTTCTTCTTCTGTCTTTTCCTCTAGATGTCTTTGACTCCGTCATGGATCAGAGAACAGAACTGTGTTGTTTTGTATATGTTTTACTTCTCGTTATGTCTCTAAACATTAGGTATTTGACAAAAAAGGTAGTCCCTTTTTTTTACTAATACCAGGCAGCTATTAAAATGGCCCATTGTCCAAACCCGCTTGTCGTTGGCAAGGTTGCAGGAGGCTCAAGGCCAAGTACCTCAGGCCGTAGAAAGAAAAACTATTTCGAAAAATATTCAGTCCATCCCAGTGTTCTACTGAATACTTAAAGTGATAGTTCACCCAAAAAGGACAAATCTGTCATCATTTACTCTCAAGTTGTTTCAAACCTGTATACATTTCTTTGTTCCGTTGAACACAAAGAAATATATTTGGAAGAATTTCAGCAATTTTCAGTTCTGGGACATCACCCACTACCATTGTAGCAAATAATATTGTATAATTTTTTGTTCTGTTGAACACAAAATGAGATATTTTGAAGAATCAAGGAAAACAAACAGTTCTGAGGCACTTTTAGCTACTGTTCAATTTGTCCTACTTTGGTAGTCGATGATGTTCCTGAACTGAAAATTGCTAACATTCTTCCAAATATCTTTCTCTGTGTTAATCAAAACAAAGTAATTTGGTGAGTAAATAATGACAGAATTAAAATTTTTTGAGGGAACTGTCCCTTTACTTCAATCTTCCTTGGGTTATATTCATAACATGAGGAATTCTTTGGCATAGAAAAATAGTGAATAACCGAAAAATAGACAGCGCATTACAAATGTTCATTGAGCATACAGAGTGTAGGAAAACCTCAGGATCCATTAGACATGGGCAACAGAGAAATACATCTCTTGTGTGATCAGGATTTTTAGATGGAACGCATCTACAGGACAGATTCCTTAAAGCATATCAGCATTTTACTTTCAAGTGTCACACCACTGCCTGTAAAAAATGAGGTGCTCACAGACACTCAATATTATTACCTCTGGAACTATCTAGTCATTATCTTTCTCAGGTTTCTCTTTTTGTTACACAGACACAGACGATGCAGGATATCCAAAAACTCCAGGATAGTAATTCCCTTCCTTTCTCTGTCAGTCTTTCTTTTTTTTCTGACCTACCAGTTATATCTTTTTTATCTTCTCATATTAGCTTGCACAAAACATCCACCTAACTTGTATAACTTGCAATTAGAAGATTGAAGCCACTTTACTAAAGGAAGGGTAGATACTAAAGGAAGATGAACAGGCATCATTATCAAGACAAGATGAATTGATTTAATACAACAAATGAATAGAAGGACAATCCGCTGCATGCCTAACTGTTGGTAAAGAAAAATGCATGAGATAAGAGGGCAAAAGTCAAAATGCATGCTAAAAGTAAACCTGCCATGAACTATTGCTTCTAAAGTGGAAATAAATATGTATGCTACAGTGTATCACAAACATCAAGAACAAGACGTATATATGATATGTGATTATGACATTGTTTTCTTAGATTTCTGGCTTGAGTCAAATATTGAATACATTAGTTGAGATTTTAGTTTTTTAAGCTGTTGAAAATGCAACTGGCCTGTTTTTTAGCACTTAATTTCATAATTTTGTTTGAACAAGAAACCTTTTCTTTTTTTGTAACATATCATTTCAGTCGAAAATGTTATTCTTTTTTAATTTGTTATTATTTAAAAACTTATTTCCTATATGCAAAATATTGTATAACATTGTCTCATGCTAATGTAGAACTGAAATAAACAAACATTAAAATGTAGTTGTGTCTGTTTTTCAGTAAATTCACATGAGCCCCTAGTGGGGATAACTTCCATTAATGAAATTCTATATTAATTAAATATATGTGACCCTTTTTGAAGATTTTGAAGCTTAATTAAGCTTTCTATTGATATTTCTATGATAGTCTATAGATTGTTAGGATGGGACAATATCTGGCCGGAGACACAACAGTGTAAAACTGTGGAGTCTGAGGGTGCAAGGATTTCCTTTAAAGTTGTTAATCAGAGGCACTGTAGCAGGCCATCCACTCACAACAATAACGTTTTTATATATTTAGGGTAGGAAATTTACAAAATATCTTCACTGAAGTGTAGATGTACTGGATATAATGTATCATATTGTCATATTGTCAACTGCAGTTTCAATTATCAGTCATTCGTCAGATGATATACCTTCTCCTTTCTAAAGTCTATTTAGAACTCACTTTTTTCCACCAATCACAACCTTGTGCAACCAGCCACAGCCAACCAGCACAACATTGGGTCTTGCTCCAAAGACCAGATGTAGACTACTATCAATAAGATTTCTAAGGTCATTCAGAATGAACTATTAACATAAATTACCATTCTGAGTGCAACCATCCCTTTGAGTTTATCAGCTACCTCCAGAGTCCTCTTTATTTGGATTATCTGTATGGCGTTAGGCGCTAACTGAAGATGAAGGTTCATGTTAAAATAGTATCTTGTCTACTGATCATCTCACAACTGACTTTTGGGAGGATATTTCGGGTAACGGAGCAGGCGAGGATTACTATGAATGATATATAAAATCATCTGTGTACAATTTAGTTATACAAAATTGAGGTCCTTTTGTTTCTTCATTGAGATACTCCA
The DNA here is from genome assembly GCF_947034865.1 of Barbatula barbatula. NCBI lineage: Eukaryota > Metazoa > Chordata > Actinopteri > Cypriniformes > Nemacheilidae > Barbatula > Barbatula barbatula. The sequence goes on along the minus strand of NC_136766.1, from coordinate 20,356,246 downwards.
CTGCATAATAGTGCCCTGTAATATTGTGGTACAGAATTTGGCTTCTGAAGCTCTGTGTAAATATATTTGTAGGAAATGAAAATGCTAGAGGTATATGAAGGTCGAAAGTGCAACAGATGCTGTTTAATAAAGATACTAAAGCAGCAAACACAAAATGGCAAAACTAGACTATGCAACTATTAAGTACCTCAGAGATTATATATTTTTGTATGCAAACCCCGAAGCAAGTTAGTATTTTAGGACTTCAGATTCCATCGTCCAAAAGTCTTTGGGTTTTTGGTAAATCGCCTGAAATAAGGTCTGTGGTTAAAAGTCCAGTGTGTAATTTTCGGGATGAGCTATTGATAGAAATGTAATATATTATACATGGCTGTGTCTTCAGAGGTGTATAAAGAGCTTACACAATGAAGCAGTATGTTTATTACCTTAAAATTAGCTATTTCTATCTACATACAACGCAGGTTCCCTTGCATGTAACTCGTAATGTTCGGTCAGCCGTCATAGTGTTTCGAAAGGGAGGGGTGGAGTGAGCGACAGGTTGCAATTTGCAACCTTGCCGCTAGATATTACTGACTGGACCTTTAACAAACCTCTAAATCAAGAAGTTTCACATTTCATTGTGTCTTCACATTGTGATTTTTAAAGCCTTATTGTGTCTTACAATCGGCGATTGCTAACCAGTTGCATGTCAACAATGCGGTTTGTGTGGTTTGCCATTATTGTTTGCAGAATTAAAACTTTTTGAATGTTTGCCAATATGTGTTTCTGTGATTCATAGTTTTTTATTTCGGTAATACATTTTGGGTACTGTGTTGTTCTATTTAATGAGAATTTAGTCAATGCACATCTGCTAACATGTACATGTTAGTGATCAATGTCAGACTATTTTAAATCATCAATAGTTCCTATAAGCAATATTCAAATAGCAGAGACCAGTTGGAGATTATAAATGATTTATTTTGTAGTATATTGTATAGGTTAATAAGTAATCTTACATGCCATGTGGCATACTCACCACTTCCTGGATTGAAAACTACGGTGGCCGCTAGGTGTCACTACGCTACAACTGAAGAAAACACATGCAAACACAAAAACACAAGCAAATTCAGAAACCGTTTTCATTAGTTTGGCGACACATTCCAAATGTGGCAAATTCTCGCAACACAAACAAACACAGAAACGTGGTGCAAGCCGCACAGACGACAACGGAAGTGTTTCCTGGGGGACCCCAAAAACTGATGCACCCGACTGGGACGCGCTTCATATTGACTGTTCAAATTCGTTAGTGGAGTCTGTTGCCCATGTTACTACAGATGTTTTAGTAAGTCGAGCAGCTAATACATCTCATAGTTTTTATTAAACTGTTCAAATCGACAGTCTAATAATATCCTATGGACGTACATTAAGAAAGTTAAAATAAAGTTATAAAGCAATTACCTTCAATGTGGCTGACAACTCCACTAACAAATTTGAAGAGTCAATATGCCCATTCAGGTGCATACGTATTTGGGGTCCTCCGGAAACACTTCCGTTGTCATCTGTGCAGCTTGCAGCGCGTTTCTGTGTTTGTTTGTGTTGCGAGTATTTGCATGGAATGTGTCGCCAAACTAATGAAGATGCTTTCTGAATTTGCTTGTGTATTTTGTGTTTGCATGTGTTTTCTTCAGTTGCAGCGCTGTGACACCTAGCGGCCACGGTAAAAAACAGATCAATATTTAAAAAGGTGTGAAAATATACGGTCACCAAGGCATGGATTGGGAACATCTAAGCAAGGTTATTTCAAACCTGTTAAAACCCAAATGGACTTTCAATGAAAGTTGCATCAACCGCTCACTCAACCCCCCCCCCCCTTTCGAAATACTACTACGGCTGAGAGAACATGGCGAAAAACATGCAAGGGAACTGCGGTGTATGTAGACAGAAATAGTTCATTCTAAAGTAATAAAAACATGGCGCTTTTTTTAAGTGTAAACTTTTTATACACCTCTGAAGACTTGTATAAAATATTGATTATTATACCAAAAATTTACACACTGGACCTTTAAAGGAATTGTTCACCTTCAAAAGGCCTCTTGTCCTTTCAAACCTGTATGACTTTATTTGTTCTCCAAGAGAAGATATTTAGAAAAACATTTGTAACAAAAAACCAACCCATTGACTTTCATTGGTTTTGTGTCCATACAACAGAAGTAAATGGGGACCAACTGTTTTTGGTTTCCAACATTTTTCCAAATATCTTCTTTTGTGTTTTCCAGAAGAAAATTACACAGGTTTTAAATACTTCAGTATTTGTAGGTCTGGATCCTGCGGGACCACTCATTGAGGAAATGTCCCATACAGATAGACTGTCACCCGATGATGCTAGGTTTGTGGATGCCATCCATACATTTACCAATTAGTGTATGGGACTCGGTGTGGGCATCAAGCAGCCCGTTGCCCACTTCTATCCCAATGGAGGATCCTTTCAACCTGGGGGCATCTGCATGTGCAAAATATTTATGCCCACATATCGCATTATGGGATTATGGGTAAATTTTCGGTGAAGGGGAAGGGACGGGCTCACATGTCCGATTAGGATAAGATACATTCAAAACATATCCCATTAGTAACAGTGAGAGAACGGCTAACGTCTTCAGACAGCCGTTCAGATGAAAGGCACGGAAACATAAAAGAAGCTGTCATCCTGACAACTTAATTATTCCAAATCCCTCTTCTGCTCTGCTCTCCTACTGAGAAATGCCTCTGGGCAATTTAATAGCCCTATGGGAAAAAGCCAAGCATAAAGACAGGCCCGAAATCGTTATTTTTACAGCTACATACCGAGTCCTTTCCCTCTTATAGGCATAATGTCAAAATAGAAAAGAGCAAAACAAATAAATGTAAAGAATGAATGGAGACAGCTTTAAATATTGGCTCAGGGCAAAATACGGAGAGAAAATATCTGAAACATTGTTAGAATCACACAATGCTCCCATTTTTAACTCTACGGAACAACTTCAGAATCAAAAGCTACATCTCTGGCCATGCAGTGAATATATGATTATTTGCATGTTTTAGTGTAATAGGTCTTGTGTCCATCTTCACTTTAGGATTTGAGCAGAGAGTAATGTGTGCTCATGAACACTCTGTCCATCTCCATCGACTCCCTGTTGAACAAAGACAAGCCGATCATGGCCTGCAAGTTCAGCGAATACACAGCGTTCAATAAGGGCTTCTGTCTGGACTGCAGAAAGAATCGTTGTAACACTTTGGGATATGACATCAAGAAAATTCGCACCAGCAAGAGCAAGAGACTGTTTCTCAAAACATGTTCACACACACAGCCTACAAATGTAAGAAATAATATTTATGTCAACCCATAATGTTTTGAAAACATTTTCAATAGGTCAAAAAACTACTGTGCAAGCCTGAATTGCAGAGAAAAGGAAACTTAGGCCCGGTTTCATAGACACAGGTTAAGGCTAGTCCCTGACTGATATGAATGTAAGAGTTGTTTTAACTGAAAATAACTTGCCCTGACATGTCTTAAAATATATCAGTACCATTGTTTCGTCTCAAGCACATCATATTTTTCGAATAATGTTTTTTTAAAAGTGACCTTTATACAGTATCTTAATTCAACTTAAGCATAGTCCTGGTTTAAGCTGAGCATTGTCTGTGAAACCGGGGGCTTAAATTTGCAGAGCAAGCATGTCTTTTTGTAAACATTGATCATTTTATCTTTTACAAAGAATCACAAAAAATGATGTCACTTTAGTCAAAATCAAAGTCAAAATAGACTAAAGAAAACAGTGACTTATTTTAAGATATAAGTCAATATCTAATGTGAATTTTTGACTAAGACATATCTAAACAAGATTTATGTTAAACATTAAGAATTGTGCTTTACATTTTTGTGACTATGAATTGAGATGTACCATTACTTTCCTTCACCATTAGTGTTTCACTACCAATTCAGGATCCAGTTTATCAACCAGATTCATGAGATTGATCCTTCCCTCAATCTCCCTGACAGGGACACTGGGAGAAAGTGAAAATTTACCAATAACACTGTAAGTATGCAATTTGTATTGATATAGTCAAGTGTTGCTATAGCCAAATGCAATACACGTACAGTATTAATAAATACATCCACAAGGATCTGACGGTGGCAAACTTTCTATTTAAAAGGCATTTATTTCTTAATATAAACCTGCATGATTACATGAGGGATAGAGATAGCTTATAAATGATTCATTGCTGAGCTCTTAAAGTTATTAAAAAGTTGCATTATGGGAACTGCTTAGAGACTCACTGACAGTTGTCATCAAAATAACATTACAAATGAAATATTATAAGAACTAGCTTTCCTGTAGCTCAGTGGCAAGAGCATTGTGATAACAACGCAATGTAAGTCAAAGTGTCTGCCAAATGCGTAAATGTAAATGTAAATAAGGAGAAATAAGCACACACAAAAAAAAACATTAAATAAAATAAAAATCCGGTCATAATTTATTTACCATGATTTAATTTAAAAACGGTTTTTGAACCTGACTCTTTCTTCGATGGAACACAAAAGAAGATATTTCGAGAAAAGTCTGGTTCTGTGTCCAGCCGTCCACACAATGGAAGTCAATGGGGGACGGCTTTGTTTGGTTACCAATATTCTCCTAAATATCTTCTTTTCTGTTCTTTTTTTCTAAAACTCAACAATCTGTCTCGACAATTCTTTCTCCATCTATTTTAGGACTGAGGAGACTAACAAGACTTTCACGTTCCTCATTAGTCTGGATACTGACATCGGTGACCTGGTGATAATATGCATCACCTGGCAGGGCAGTCCCATGTGGGCAAACATCTGGAGCAAGGTTAAAGCCATGATGCCCTGGGGCAATAAGAGCAGGGGACCACAGCTCACTGTTGGCAAGATTACAGTGAAAGCTGGAGGGACAAAAAAAAGGTAAGTGCAACAGGAAACCAACTCAGATAGTGGGTGGAGAGATGTGAAACTAATAAACAACTAATATAAACAGTATATCTTTTTGTATTGTGAACCTAGAGCTGAGCTACAGTAAGTGTCTACTACTGACAGTGTAATTTACCACATAAACACAAGAAAAAAAATTATGAGTTTTTAAGGACTGACAATTTAGTATCAATGCTCCTTTCCCCTGCTTGTAGAAATTCATGTGTAGTTATTTTAGCGACATCTAGTGGACCCCGCTAGACAATGCCATACAAACATTGACGTCACAGTGAAGTTGTCTTCTTCAGGACCTTTTTCTATGCCCAGACAGAGGATGGCATGTATATTGAGCCCTCCCAGGAAAAGCTGTTTGTTCGCTGGGAGAAGCAACAGAAGAAGTGGAGGATGATGAAACTACTGACTTAAAAAGTGAATTATGGCCCAAATCTGGTCCTTATCTTCCTAACCACAATTCAACCAAATCTGTGCCATAATTCTGTTGGGAAAAGTATATATACTGATATGTAGACATTCTTTTATATTGCTGCACACTTAATTTAACGCTGATTTTGTTGGTAAGGCCTTCACGTATAAACATCAATTAAAGGTCAAAAACTGAACTGTCAAATATGTATTAGTCCATTTAAGCCTAGTTTGAATCACACTCAATAAATTGTGCTACTATTTAAGGTCATTCAACATGATTATTATTTCTTATTTTGACATTTTAAGCCAAAATGGTTGGAACCAAAACAGAAAAACGGCTTTATCAAAGTTTATATATTTACTTATATATCTATAGAATAAGTACGCTAGGCATTTGCCTTCTCATCCCACATCATACATAAGACATAAAACACATGATATAAGACAACTGATAACCATTAAATAACAATCTGCAAATAACGCAGTGTCAAATAAAAACAAGCTCTGTCATAAAGGTTTAGAAATGTTATAATTGCAATATATGCCATAAAAAGCAGAATATTTTGTCTTGTGTGTATAAATGAGTATTTAAAAAACTGCAAAAAGCTGGAAAAAAACTATTTTGATGTCTAAAATGAAATGAACATTATTATTGTGATAAGGATTATTTTTCTAGGTAATACTTGAATCTCTTTAGCGCTTTGACAATTAACAATCACTAAAGACAACATAAATGTATTTAACATGCACCTTCAAGGAGTGTGCATTAGTCAATTATGTTTATGCTTGTGCTGTCAATGTGCCTGCAATCATAATTAATCAGAGATGAAAATGGGGAAGTGACTGTACAGGTTTAAGACGTTTATCATACTGTACTCTAATGTCCTGTAATGGCTCGAAGACCCAAACATCTGTTCTATTGAAATAAACTGTGGCGCAACAAAATGAACACTGCCCAAAATGAAGGCAATTCAAAGGATTTTAGGCATATTTCAACAAGTAATGAGAGTGGCTTTTGATCAAGGCTATTTTATTAATGCATTTCAAGTACTTCAAAAATTACATGTTGCTCAATACTTCTTTGCAAAGTATTTATTAAAAAGTTTCAAAAGTCAGCGCAAATAGAAGAGAGGAAAAAAACACAAATAAAGCAAAGCAAGAAAAAGAAAAAGAAAAGATCCATTACTGTATAAAACACAGCGGACATTAAAATTAAACAGTAGTATTAGACATTTTCTCCATCTTATGTTTCATTGTTTCATATTCTATTCGCACACCATGCTTGTGTATCAGTGCACTGTTCTTATAAGCTTAAAGCGAGACAAGCAAAACAATGTAAATCAAAATCATTCAAATTCCTAGAACAAATCCAAATCCACCCAAACCCCCTACCACAGAATATCAGAAATGATGCATTACCCCTGAAGCCAACTGCAGTCCGGGCAGTGCAAGCTCACTAAAACTCCCACTCCCATTCAAAGAGACACACAGAATAAAGTGATAATGTTTTCGAAAAGAAACAAAAGAAGATCATCCGTGTATTTGGTAGGACCTGTTAAATGCTGGTCAAAGGATGAAAACGTTAGTTTGTTTGAGAGCACAGACTTTTGAACATTGGACAGAATAATATAATACTTAAAAGAATAAGGATTTTTTTTGTCTGTCGAGGTACAAAATGCTCTTTGAAGCACATACGGTTCAACTCTCTAACTTCGTAAGAGACACACAGAGAGGACCAAACTCTAAAAGCACATTTGGATATAAACAAATTAAAACGGTTTCCTCTCAGACCTCCAGAAAGACCAATCAACACTCACATGTAGCAGGGCTGGAACAGTAAAAAAATGACAGATATTCAACCTGGACTAAACCGCCAGTAGTGTTTCTGTGTTAAAAAAAGTTTTTTTCTTGGGTCTACGATTCTGTATGGAAAACCAGAAACAGAATATTTATTACATGGCTGGCTGACACTATATAGGCAAGATGGACATCGTCCATAGAGATAATGACGAAAGATTGTAAGAAAACGTATAAATATTGATTGGCGTGTGTATCGGCCACCATTTCCATGATGTAAACACTGTCCTGTTACCTACATTCTATTGCAAAATTATACATTGTACATATTGTATGTATTAAAACGAAATCCTTCTGTAATGTTGTGCTTATCTTCTCTCGAGTCTGTTTCCAGTACAATACATAAATGATTATAAATTGAAATGTGGAATGCAAAAATGCAGCTCTTTAGCTTGTCTTTATTATTAAATGATATTAATGCAACCATTCAAAAGAAACTAGGGGAAAAACAAACCAAATAAATCCTTTTAACCAAAGTGCATCTAGTAAAGGGTGTTTCACCAAAAGAATCCAGAGTGTCAGTCATAACATTCTATTATTACGCGGCTCGTTGGAATGCTCCATTCTGATTGGCCAGTCGCAACATTTGCAGGTCCGTTATTCACAGACAACAACCTCTTAAAGCTAATAACACACGGCAACCCAGATGCAGCAGATCCTTTTGATAGTTTTTTTGACAAATTAAATGTACATTTATCTTTTAATAACTTGACATTACATTTACAAATGATTAAACCAAATTGCCTGTTCGTGACCTTTGAACGTCGTTTCTTAAATATATATAAAAAAGGAACGTTTTTTCCATGCTGAAGGTCTGCATTCGGTGAAAAAAACTAATAATAGATCTCAAATTCACATTTCATGTCCAGTTTTTTTCTCAAGTGGCAAGTAGCCGTGTAATAAGCGGGACAATGTACAAGCAGCCGGCTGTTACCATGAAATAAGCCCCTTCTGTGTGATACAAGACTGAGCACACTGTCAGTTCTGCGATAACAACTAGCTGCCTGTACATTATCCCTTCCATAATTATCATCCAACAGCACCATGTCTGAGAAATCCCTACTGTATATTGTGATATATGTGCAACCAAGAAGACAATAAGCATGATTTAATGAAAAAAGCTTCTTAACCTTTTTAAAAACATCTCTACATTGGTATACAAGTGTCTTCAAAGATTTCTTTCAGCCTAGCCTTGATTGGCAAAACACTAATGTGACATCACGCTTCTCTCCACAGCAGGGTGCCAATTCCAAAAAAGGAGTAAGAAAAAACGAAATTCTGATATGGGGAGAGGTTTACGGTAGGCTGAGGAAAAACAATTGATAAGTGAAAAAAACATAACATTCTGTCCTCTTGCTCATCACTAGCTTCTGAAATTTCTCTGAGTTAAGCAACAAAAGCTTTGCTGGCTCCCAGAGCAGTGGTTTCATAAAAGCTTTTTTTATATAGTCCTGTGAAGTCCATGTGGTATGTTTTCTCGTTGCCAGTTTCTCAGTTTGCAGACGGAGCTCATTGATTGATTCAGGTAACTCTTTGGAGTGAAATGTTTCCCACTGTAGGCACTAGAAAGAACCAAGGCAATGAGGAGGCTGACTCAGCGTCGCAGCTGACCCATCTGGTAGTTCTCTCTCGGCTGGCGCTGGTTACGCTGTGGCTGAGTCTGTGCAGTGGGTTGCTGGGCTCTTCTTCTCTTCAGTGTGCCTACAGTCACACAAACACAACGGTATAATCACATACATTTACATCACATTTCTGTTCAAGCTCATTTCAATTTTTAACGATTGAAGGCCAAAAAACAAGATCAGGGGTACACAAGGTCAAACAAGTTGATTGTGAGTTATCTGCCTTTTGCAAAAGCCTGAACCACCGTGAGGTTGATTACTTGGCTGAGGCTCAGAAAAAGGTAATTTCAAGCACGACTGCTGAATAAGAATGAAACAACCTCTTAACAAATGGGAACTACCATGTCGATATTCAGTAAGCAAAAGAAAATCTGCACATAGACTTAATTGAAACTGTGCTCAAGCTAAACTAAAACAGCAAAAGTAAGTATCATTTTCTTATACACAAATCCGAACTGTATCTGAATGTGCACAGTGGTGTGTGTGTGTGTGTGTGAAGATCTTTAGGCATTGCTTTGGATGGCTGGAGTATATCTGGGATTTCAGGATGTGGTTGGTTACATTTTGAGATATAATACCTGGAAGTGGTTTGGGTGGGGGCAGTTTTGGGTTGCTACTAGGTGTGTGCACACTACAGATCTTGATGAATCCAGCCATCAGCATGATGAGAGCAATGCCCATTAACAGCACAGCCCACCAGTGATTCTGAAACACACAAACATTCACGAGAGATCAATCATCATTTAGAAAAACAATATTTGTGTCAATGGAATGAGGTCATATTTGGTATGTTTTAACTGAAGCCACAATGCACAGACGTTTAAACCATAAGTGAAACACTTGCCACTATCCACTGGGCGATGCTTGTATAAAGCTCAGGGTTAAAGATGGCCTTCTTAAGCCTGGCCAGAGGACCGTCAGCATCTACCAGCCTGCACTTCATGAACACATCACAGTAACCTTTGAAATCATTGCAAGGAGAGCCGGGCTGCAACGTAGTGCTCCTTTTATTAAAGAACTTAGCCCAAATATCTGAACCAGTGCTGCTGCACGTATTGGGTTGACCTAGAGAGAAAAAGAGATCAAGTTTCGTTACAACTTTCAGTTATTACTAGCATCATTGAAGAGAAACCTTTGAGAGAGTTTTCAGTTTTGTGACTATTTAGCACGTATTGCTCACCCTTCTCCATACAGCACACGTGACACAATTCTGTGTCGTCTTTCCCTTCCTCGCTGGCACACGTGCAAACATCCAGACCGTACTTCTGACAGATAGAGCCAGAGCAACTCTGAGAGAAAGAAGGAGAAATTAGTGTCCTTAGACAATATATTTTATAAACCAAACTTTATTCATAAGAAATTTACAAGAATATATAAGAACTATATTACATAGACAAGTGGACACGTTTTTGTCTGGATCGTACCAATGACTTGGAATTAGTCTTACATCCACATCTATTTTTTATTCTTTATCAAGTAGCTAAAAGGCCAAACCTAAGCAAAATACAGAACTCGATAGCTCGCACAGGTCATGTGGCACTTACCCCACTAAGGCAGACTTGGGTACTTCCATGGCAGGCTGTGAAGTTTTCTTTGGGTGTTGAGGTGGGACATTGGGCAGTGTTTCCATTGCACATGCCCTTGAGAGCACACTCCGATTCTTCCCTGCACGTCGTATCCTTAGTGGAAAAGTCACATGCGGATGTGCAGCATGGACCCTGACTTGGACTGCATGTGAACACAATTGTATTAACTTTATGACAAGTACCATTCACTTATTGTTACTAATATATTCAGCTCAATGCAACCTTAAGCTCTCTTTATTAGTCTTGTATGGACAATGCAAGCAAAATAGAAATTCCAGGAAAGACACAGCTGCATTACTGGCCAGTGGAATATGTCAGGCTGTTACAACATTAGTGTATAATTAAAATACTATATGCATATGTATTCTGCTCAACAGATGTTCTGACAATTCAGGTTCTTTGTACGCACCTGCAGCGAGCTTCAGGTCTCAGTGTACACTTTAACCCATCTGGCTCATTGGCACTATAGCAGCACTTGTTTTTGCACTGGTCGCTGTATCCGCAGTCACACTGCTCATTAGCCTCAACCAAACCATTACCACAGATGGGCTGACCAGATTCTGAACAAGGGACAAGACATGAAGAGATGATGAAAATAAAAAGGAGAAAGATATAGTGGTAAATGTCAGTATCAATCAATATTCTAAAAGAAAATCTTGCTACACGATTAGGACTGGTAGGATTTGTTTCTGCAACTTTATTGCAATACCACCATGTCATTAGTTTCATTTACTTTACTTGTGGTGATATCTCATGGCCAGGCACATACCAAATCTGCATAACATATCTGCACATTTCTAAAGAAATACAAGTAGTACAATCCTCCAGCCCTTCCATTAGTATTTTGTCAAACTGGCTGCGATCTTATTTTCAAAACCACTCTGCACTGGGTCTGATCATGGTTTGTCGATTATAGTGATTGAACCAGCAACCTTATAGTAATCAGCCCTAAGTTCAGCTACGACACAACACAATATTTTTTAAAACTAAGTCGTTTAACACTTCATTACACCAAGAAATTCATTGCCATATTTAAGTTGGAGAATAAAACCTCACCGACAAAGCAAATGGATCTCTTTTTTTCCAGCACCTGGCTGATGTTACGTATGCTGCAGATGGAGAACTTATTATTGTTGTGCTTGTCTCCCGATGTGGCTCTGGCATACATGATGTAGTTGCCTCTCTCTTTCAGATCCTGAGTCTTAGACTCACCCGGAGTGCATTCAAATCCTGAGTCATGCTGGAAGACGGAGAGAGAAACAGGATGGGAGAAGGTGTCATCAGTAACAAGCATACAAACACACCTCTATGAACATACTCTCCCGATTTTTTGGAGTGGACTGCATCTTAACTTTAGGCATTTGACAGACACTAGAATAATCTTAAATGCCTCAAAGCAGTTTTACAAAACCAACAACATGCAACAATTGAATCCTATTTTTTCAGTGCGTCATGGCTACATTTACATTCTTATCATTTGCTTCTTATTAAAAGCAAGTTACAAGTGCACAGCAAATACTAAGTCAAGTCATAAAGAAAGTCTCACCAGATTAATAAGTCAAATGAAAACCCCTTTAAGTAATCAGAAGGAAGTACTATAAAGAGTGCTTCAATCTTCCGAGCATCTGAGAATAAAATGTCATTCGGCCAAGATGTCTGGGATGCTGGACAGAAGCTCAGTAGACTCACCGGAGAACCAAAGTTGTGTCCGACCTCGTGAGCGAAGGTGATGTGAGAGACTTTAGGGGGAACGTGTGAAGCGTAGTTCTGCACTGTGATGATGCCGGTGTTCAGAGACTTTTGCTTCCTATCAGAGTATTCCTTGTTCTTCTCACATATCCCACCAGAGCTTCCTGAAACCACACAGAAGAGCACATGACATTAAACACTTTGAGCTTTGTTACAAGAGGATGACCACATGCTGTCTGGAGTAAACAGAAGTGTTGAACTGTAGAGGGAGACAGTGGTTCAGATGCCCACACAGGATATGCCACTGAATACAAACAACCCACTTAAAGTACACTGATGTCAGAGTAGCATGTGCGTCTCTGCCCTCTGAGCATGAATACTGTAAGATAACACTCACACACACCTTCTGTTCTGTGAAAAGCTTAAGGTCTTTGCACATACAGTCTGAAAATTTGCGTTTTTTCGGATTTGGTGCTCGAATGTACGGTGTATCTTAATTGTCAAAACGCCTCTCAAAATGCTTGCTACGGATGCGAAAAACGCAGAAAATCTAACCCAGTCCAAATCTTTTACGACAGCCGAAAATATCGGAGTCAGTGTGTAAATGTGATTGACACAACATGCGGTTGTATTTATTTTTTAACAATAAACTCAATGTGTAATGGCCTTTAAGCATTTTAGGAAGTAAATTACGTCACCGGTTATACTTTAAAGTCAAATCCTACAGTATGTGAGCCAGATCGCTTAATATCCTAAATCTCAGAAGTTTAGAGAACATTTATGATGTATTGTGCCAACACTGTCCCAACACTGAACCGACTGTGCAAAAGAAGGTTATTCAGCATCATTATTATTACAGACTACATCAGCAAGTTTGGAGGCATAGCATCCAATCAGAAATCAGTCAGCTGTGCTGAACAAACAAAAACAACACACAAAATATCGTTATCATCATTTCATGCATACGAGTACGACGCACTCACAGTTTCATGACTAGTTTGAACTGTTCACTGGCAGCTGCTGGTGTCTCTATTGACCACTACATTTGCATTTATTTATTCAGCAGACATTTTTATCCAAAGCAACTAACAATTAAGTAACAACCATAAGTACAGTAAACTAAATAAAAAAAAGGTTACAGTGTGAATTAACCTATATTGATTGTTAGGATGCTTTAGTGTTTGTGTTTCTTTAAGAACGGTGTCAAAGCTATGTTAATGCAAGAAGTTATGTTTAAGTAACACACCTTTAACAATAAAATGCACTATAATATACATACAGAGGTGTATAAAGAACTTACAAAATGAAGCATTTAGTTTTTATTACCTTAAAATTTGATATTTCTATCTATATACACCACGCATGGAATTCACCATGTTGTTTCTACAGTAGCCCTAAATGGACAAACTGCACTACAGAGAGCATTTCGTAAATACATGATCTCCTTCGCCAAATAAGCAAAAATCGTGACATTTTACAAATGAACCCTTCAAATATTCTTAGCAAAAATGAAAAAACATTTTTCTTTAGTATTCCGTTCCATCTGCTTCAGAAGCAGGACATTTGCGATAATGAGTACTAAACTGTCTTACAGTTGGCTGAGGAGCTGAATACTTGATATCCTGCATTAAACAAGTCCACGTAACATAAATGCTGATCACCTAAAGTTTTTCATTTAAAAACTGCACTTTTTCATATAAACTATCTGCGTATCAAACAAACGGTAACACCTCAATAAACCTCCACTACGTATGTGTGAATTTGTGTGTTAGTCCAACATCTGATGTGTATCTTGGAAGTCCTCAAGGTGACCTTAAAGTCTGGATGAGCCGGAGAGGCGAGACAGATACAGCACATGCATCCCTAGCAACAAGATATGAATAGAAACGCACACCTTAAAACTGATGACGAGAACGCCAGGAACGTCTGAGTGTTAAAGAAATGCATATCAGGGTTTTGATCAAGCACAGCTGAAGGGAAAGCCGTTTACTGTAATTCTTTGGCTTATTATGGATGCAGGCAGTAATGCTGAGCTCCAGATGTATCCTTGTCTAAACTTCTGTCCTTGACACTAATGCAGTTTTTATAACTCCTAAAACTGGTAAAATCGAGCTGTAAGTGCTGAACAAACTGATTGTTTAATGGAGGCGTGTAAGTATCGTAACCTGAAGCTTAATGGTTTGTATTACACATATTTTCCTCATTTGGATAAAAACCTTACTTGATAAGTCAATTTTAATGAAAATGTCTATTAAACACTTATTGTATATTTCTTCATCTGACTTAACCTAACACATGAGATGCGTATCGGCAGGCAGTGTGAGGTTAATAGATGTGACTACACCAGTTCCATATTCAAGCAGCAGAGTTGATTCTCATCAATATCCAGTCTGAATCACAGGTCTCCAACTCTGCCTCCTCCTAGACTCTGACATACACGCTGATTTCATTTAAGATTGGCACCTACTGATTTAGGTAGCAACGGAACGCACATTCTGTCACTGCTGTACCCAGCGACTGGAAAACCTCTTAGAAGATAAATGTGTAAACCATGAGAGTGTGCTACTGCAGATACCTGAAGGAGCCCCGACCCAAGCCAGGCCCAACACTCCATCATCAAAGTCTCTGTCTGTGAACACGTAGGCTAGGCAGTAATCGTTGTGATTCTGCTCAGAGTTGAGCTCTAGAAATTTCTCCACGCCGATGTTGGCAAACCGGAAAGGGTTTGAGGAGTCTTTTGTGTCTTCGGTTGTGTTGATCTGAGAAGCACACAAAGAATAGGCTACAAAGATCTGTAATGCATGAGCACAATTCTAACATCATTGGTCAGACATTTGGTAGGATATCTGGATTCATTTTGGTTTTTGGAATTATTTTAAATGGCCGATCGAAGTAAATATATGTACAATTTTTAAATTTTAATCTGACATTGGTGAAAACATTCAATCAATTTGAAATATGGCCAGCAAACAACATTGGCTAGTTCACTGAATAACTACAGTTTAAATATTGCTTTCGTAGATGTCTTATTAAAGAATGAGACAGTAACTACAAACCGTCTTGATGCTTATTTCAATTCCAGAAAAGGATGGTGGTAATAATATTCACATTACAGAGCAGACTGCACCACATCTCGAAATTGATTTAGGCTACAGCCAAGGACGGCATCTTCACGCCACTGAAAAATCTGTTTATTATCTCTTGCAGACACAGAAAAAGTAAAGGTCTGTGGTGCACAAAGACACATACTGATGAGCAACACTCACCCTGATTCTTTTCACCATGAAGCTGATGTTGCGGATGCCTTGAAAGTCTGTGCTTTGATAGATGGAGTCGATGGCCTTCACGTGACTGGAAATCTGCAGAACCCCACAAAAAAACCTAATAAAATGCACTATATGAAACATATCATACATGGTTTCGGTGTAATAGACCTGTCGCACCTGTGCGATCACCGCCTCCCGGCTGCCGTAGTGTTTGAAGAAGAGGTGATCTGTCTGGATAAAAAGCTGACAGGTGTTTTTTTCTGCCTGCGCTGCACGACGTTTCCTCAGGATCACCGGCCCGTCGACTCTCTCCTCGTCAGCGTGGTGCTTCGTCTGCTGCTACGGCACACATAAAAACTTCAGTAAAGCGAATAGTTTATTTCTCAGCTGACTTTTATATTACTCAGATAAAATATGGTTGTTTTTAGATGAGTGGGTGGGGAAAGTGCAGAATCATGGAAATGAACTTGTTCTCTCTGTGTGATGGATATTTGTCTTTGGTTATAGAGATCCTGGTTTAGCTGGTTACATTGGTTGGGTTCACGTCTCATTTATGTGAGGGTGTGTGGGAGCTGACCTGGCTGGGCTCCTCCACTGCAGACGCCTGGTACTTCTTCATTCTCTCAAACACAGAGTGGTCGGCACAGCCACCCTCTGCTCCATACTTATGAGGATAATCTGGGAGTTGAAAAGTCAGAGGTATATGTTTAACTCACAGCAAACTTGCTCATTATTCATTTCTTATTCATGCAAAGAAAAAAGACGTGAAGACATCTCAGTCCTGTGTCGGCCACCATAGTGCTTCTAGAGGGAGTGAGCCATTGGTTGCAATTCACAACCTCACAGCTAGATGCCGCTAAATCATACACTGGACATTTAAGCTACGGTAAGAAATTCTGTTCAGAATACACCATTTCCTTGGGTTGTAAAAGTGATTCTAAACCTCAGTTCCACAGCAGAAGAATATGCTACCCAACCGAGACAGCATTGCATCAGAGCGAGACATTTGTCCTGAGGGAAGCCTTGCAGCAAGGAAACTACACAACTAAAAATCACACACCACACCTGCGGAAGAACTGTGAACTTTACCTACTCCTGTTACTTTAATGGGAACAGCAAAAAGTGTGACTGTTGTTTTACGTCTCAAACTTTTAGTGGCTGAACAGCATACCAAGTCTGGCACACCAATAATGCAGCTATTAGAATTTAATAGAACAGTTCCAGTTCCTGTTATTTATTCTAATGCTTACAGTTGCTTCTAGTAACTGCTGTGAAAAGAAAAGCTTGTATACCTTCATTTGAGCTAAAAATTGTACTTCTACTGATTTCTCTGCCAACTGGCTAGAAACGTTGGAAAAGGCAACGATATAGTGTTCAAACTCTACTGTATGTGATAGGTTGACGTGACATACGATTTTAAACACATATGAACCAAATCTCCAACTGAACAAAACATCTGCTACAGACTTTGAAACCTCAAGAGACTGAAACGGTCTCAGTGTGTAATGTTGAGAGTGGTATGATGACCAGTGCTGTCTGTAAAAAACAGACAAAGAAAACAGTTTCCCATTGTCACAGTTAATTTACTGATAACAGAAAGCAAGCACGAAAGAAAGAAAACAAAGTGTATATTGAAATCCTGAAAGCATCCACAATGAAAAAGCACTAGCTCACCTGCTGCTAGTTCGCAGACCAAAGTGATTTGCCAGATCTACTTGTGACTTTCAAATGAGCAGCCAATCAGAAAATGACCCGCTAGCCAGTGTTTGGATATCAACACGAACACACAGATACCCCCGTTTTCACACATGTGTCGATGTTTTTTAAATCAAATAAAAAAGAGAGAACTACCACTAAATAGCATATGTCAACGCAAAATAAATAGGCAGCTACAAAACTGGACAAGTCTTCTGTTGTTTAGTCAAGGGTCTGGCGACCCAAGATTAAGAGGAGGAAAGGGAGGAAAGAAGAATATGTGGGTTGAATTTGTCTTAGAGGTTGTTCGAAAGATTGTCACTCCACTGATAAGAGACTTATTTCTGAAAACAGCAACTCCATTTCTTCTCTCTGAAGATTTCATTGTCCTTGACTGAATGCAGCTCCTTTCACATGCAAATCTATGACAGGTAGAACTAGAGAAACAACAGTCTAGTGCAGTGGTTCTCAAATTGTGCTACGCGTACCGTACCACTAATGGTACTTGAAGAGACGTGACACGATAGAAAACTCTACATGAAGAGTTTGGTTGAGATAACAGAAATGAGATAACAGCGTTTTTCTATTTTTTTTAAATGCTGTTTTTCATTATGTTATCATGTTTTTAATGTGTTTTATTGAGCTAGTTTGCTGTAATCTTGGAAAAATCATGTTTTCTAATATGGTTTTAATGCGTTTTATTGAGCCAGTTACTCTAAAAACATAGTAAAAAACAAGATTTTTTAAAAGTTAATGTGTTTTATTGTGCTAGTTAACAGTAATTAAGAAAAATCATGTTTTTCATGCGTTTTATTGAGCCAGTTAACTGTAATTAAGAAAAATCATGTTTTTTACGTGTTTAATTGAGCCAGTTAACTGTAATTAAGAAAAATCATGTTTTTTACGTGTTTAATTGAGCCAGTTAACTGTAATTAAGAAAAATCATGTTTTTTACGTGTTTAATTGAGCCAGTTAACTGTAATTAAGAAAAATCATGTTTTTTACGTGTTTTATTGAGCCAGTTAACTGTAATTAAGAAAAATCATGTTTTTTACGTGTTTAATTGAGCCAGTTAACTGTAATTAAGAAAAATCATGTTTTTTACGTGTTTAATTGAGCCAGTTAACTGTAATTAAGAAAAATCATGTTTTTTACGTGTTTTATTGAGCCAGTTAACTGTAATTAAGAAAAATCATGTTTTTTACGTGTTTAATTGAGCCAGTTAACTGTAATTAAGAAAAATCATGTTTTTTACGTGTTTTATTGAGCCAGTTAACTGTAATTAAGAAAAATCATGTTTTTTACGTGTTTTATTGAGCCAGTTAACTGTAATTAAGAAAAATCATGTTTTTTACGTGTTTTATTGAGCCAGTTAACTGTAATTAAGAAAAATCATGTTTTTTACGTGTTTAATTGAGCCAGTTAACTGTAATTAAGAAAAATCATGTTTTTTACGTGTTTAATTGAGCCAGTTAACTGTAATTAAGAAAAATTATGTTTTTTACGTGTTTTATTGAGCCAGTTAACTGTAATTAAGAAAAATCATGTTTTTTACGTGTTTAATTGAGCCAGTTAACTGTAATTAAGAAAAATCATGTTTTTTACGTGTTTTATTGAGCCAGTTAACTGTAATTAAGAAAAATCATGTTTTTTACGTGTTTAATTGAGCCAGTTAACTGTAATTAAGAAAAATCATGTTTTTTACGTGTTTTATTGAGCCAGTTAACTGTAATTAAGAAAAATCATGTTTTTTACGTGTTTAATTGAGCCAGTTAACTGTAATTAAGAAAAATCATGTTTTTTACGTGTTTTATTGAGCCAGTTAACTGTAATTAAGAAAAATCATGTTTTTTACGTGTTTTATTGAGCCAGTTAACTGTAATTAAGAAAAATCATGTTTTTTACGTGTTTTATTGAGCCAGTTAACTGTAATTAAGAAAAATCATGTTTTTTACGTGTTTTATTGTGCTAGTTAGCTGTAATTTTTGTTATTATGGCTTAAATAAAAACAAACCAACTGCAGCTTGATTTGATTAATTGGAATGCGCAATGAAAAACATGATTTTTGAATAATTAAAAAAATTAAGTTCTTTTATTTTGGAACCAAACTTCATATAATAATTTACATTTTGTGTTTTAAATACAATTTCAAATGTTTAATTCATGATTGATAAATACGGAATAGATCTCAGCCTATGTGAAATTTTTAAATAGTTGAATTATTGTTTATTTATCATTGGACGATGTAACTCAGGTGTGTGATGGGCATCTCAAACACAGAGCAGGCAGACAGGTGCTTGCTTTATAATATAAATTTGTAGTATATCTGCAAGTCACCACAAAGTCAATAAATCCCCAATAAGTCTTTCACAGAGCCCTGTTTACTGTGCACTACAGAAAAGAGTTTTGTGTCCACTATTACTACGGACGAACTTGAAAAACATGTTCTTTAGTTTGAAAAAAAGCTGGTAAATAAAAAAAGTATTTGTATTAATAATACAATAGAATTGGAGGACGAGTGTAAAGATAAAGATTCACAGCTCTACTATTAATTCGAGGGTTTATTCATGTGATTTTCTATGGAGGTCATTAGGTGGTCCTTGGAAAACCTAATTTTATAAAAGGTGTTACTTGATCTCAAAAGTTTCAGAACCCTTGATCTAGAAGAAACGAGTGCAAAATAAAATGATGAGCGCCTAGAGGATATCTGAAATCAATCTTGTGTCTCCGAGATGAGAAATGAAAATTCAAAGCTTGGCAAGTCTAAACACCTAGATACATTTTTTACTCTTAAGTATTGTTGAAGCTATCCACCTTTTTCTTGATGTGGCGCCATTACCGCGAGTAACTTCCTTATTTATGCTCCACACATCCATTTTGAATTTCTGTTAATGGTTAAAAATTTAGTTTCTTGAATAATTTTTGCTGTAAAAGGCTGTCACAACAGCCTCAGAAAGCTCAGTGAACCTTATGGACGAGTGTTACCACGTGACACAACAAGAGCGTAAAGTTAACATTTAAAGACAGCTCGGTTGTAAATCTGATTACTGCATTCTGCACTCTCAAAAACATCACAACGTATTGTTTAGAGCAGTTCAATTGTTATTTTGACAGATCTTTAAGAACAATGCAATAATACCAAATAAACAATTATTGCAAACTAAGATTTCATTGTCTCTCAAAGACACCTTGGATTCTTTGTTCACAGCAGCTCCAAGGATTCAGACACAGCTCTGCCAAATCACTACATTACTCAAGTGAGAATCATTACCCATGAGCAGGGACGGCGCCAGGACATTTTCATAAAATGATTAAATTAATAAATGCCTTAGCTAGACAACATGTACATTTGCTGTTTAAATACAGAACAGCTTCTTAAAAGTAGTGTAAATAAAAAAATAAAAGTAGTGCATTGGCCTAAACTTTTTTGTTGAAAACATTATGCAATGTGTAAAGTAGCCTACGAAACACAGCTATTTATGACTTAAACTAAAAAAACTGAAAAGCAAAATGATGCAGAAAACAGCAATGAACATACGAACGGACTGTAGCAGAGTTGGCAAATGGTTTTGTTATTACTTCAGTTTCTGTTAAGCAACAATAGCTTTTTTTCACAAGCACACGGTTTGAGTCCTTAAGGCACCATCGCTAGCCAAATAATTCCTTCTACCAAAAGCAAACTAATCAATGCTATACTCTTCTGTTCTTTGTATTGAACTAGAATTCGCAGTAAAATGCATTAAATTAAGCAGAGACCATGACGTTTTCCTACAGTATAAAGTGCCCGAACTCCACAGTCACTGTTGTGGTTTTACAATTCTGTTAACTCAGATAGCACGCACTCGCGTACAAGAACACCACATCTGATTTGCCAGATTCGAACATGCAACGTAATGAAGTAGTTAACATAGGCTTTTCTCGCTACATTCCAGGATACGCTAGCTTACCAACGTAAAAACTGGCAGGCAAAGTTAGTCCTCCTTACAAGACAGGCTATTTCCAATCAGTGTAAATAGACACTTCGTAAAATATATTAGGAAATCGGCGGGGCCGAGCGAATTTCTGAAGGGGCCCCATCATGCCGCCCCCCTAGCGCCGCCACTGCCCATGAGTCAAGAATTAAAGGGATAGTCCACCCAAAATCAAAATTATTTCATCATTTACTCTTTCTCTGTGTTCATCAGAACAAAGTACTGAAGTACTGATACATACAGGTATGAAATTACATGGGGGTGAGTTAATGATGACAGAATTAAAGATTTTAGGTGAAGTCCAATAAGTAGGGCCGTATGATTTCTGCAATGTGGAAAAAGTGGATGTAATCGCGGAATCCAGGCAGTAAAATTTGATGTTTTCCACAGTGGGATGGAATGATTCACTCAGCTCACGATGTGATATGATTCACGATACAATACGATTTATTCACTATTGATTAGATGACAAATTAGAAATGAACAAGTGCCCTTTTATTATTTCTCAAATGCTGCACATATCTTAGTCAAATTACAAAATATTCTGCAATTTAAAAAAAATCTAAATCAAATAAAAATTGTATAATACAAATGTCTCTTTATTATAAACAAACCCAGACTTGCCTTGTGCTTTTCTTGGATTTGTTTACATATAAGAGATATCAGCATTTCCACATTTACCAAGTTTGCAGTACACACAGCTGCCTCTGCTGTTCAAAACATGTATTGCAATTAATTTAACATTTAATTAGACTTGAATCTTCACATATATTATTATCGATTTTCAACTTGCTCACGGTGAATCATTACAAACCTAGTGTATACAGTATTTATACAGTGCAATGCATGCAAAAATATTGCATGAACAGTAGCTAGATAACAACATGCCTTTCATATCACAACTGCAATTACTACAGGCAGTTTCAAAGCAACAACATTAACAAACGTTACTCATATGCAAATAACTTCAGGACACATCCAGAAAGAGTAGAGTCCCTGTAGATTATTTCTGATAACAAGCAAAAAAAAACAAGTAAATAACATTAGTGTATGTCTAATACTAGCCAGTATTATTTTAGATTGTTTGTTTGTTTTATTGATTCTTATTGCTATTCCAGAATCTCAGGCTATATTCTTGCTGATAACAAGTCAATCCATACGCAAGTCTGATCTATACACAAGTCAATCCATACGCAAGTCTGATCTATACACAAGTCGATCCATACGCAAGTCTGATCTATACACAAGTCGATCCATACGCAAGTCAGATCTATACACAAGTCGACCCATACGCAAGTCTGATCTATACACAAGTCGATCCATACGCAAGTCAGATCTATACACAAGTCGACCCATACGCAAGTCTGATCTATACACAAGTCGATCCATACGCAAGTCAGATCTATACACAAGTCGACCCATACGCAAGTCTGATCTATACACAAGTCGATCCATACGCAAGTCAGATCTATACACAAGTCGACCCATACGCAAGTCTGATCTATACACAAGTCGATCCATACGCAAGTCAGATCTATACACAAGTCGATCCATACGCAAGTCAGATCTATACACAAGTCGACCCATACGCAAGTCTGATCTATACACAAGTCGACCCATACGCAAGTCAGATCTATACACAAGTCGACCCATACGCAAGTCTGATCTATACACAAGTCGACCCATACGCAAGTCTGATCTATACACAAGTCGATCCATACGCAAGTCAGATCTATACACAAGTCGACCCATACGCAAGTCTGATCTATACACAAGTCAACCCATACGCAAGTCTGATCTATACACAAGTCGACCCATACGCAAGTCTGATCTATACACAAGTCGACCCATACGCAAGTCTGATCTATACACAAGTCGACCCATACGCAAGTCAGATCTATACACAAGTCGACCCATACGCAAGTCTGATCTATACACAAGTCGACCCATACGCAAGTCAGATCTATACACAAGTCGATCCATACGCAAGTCAGATCTATACACAAGTCGATCCATACGCAAGTCTGATCTATACACAAGTCGATCCATACGCAAGTCTGATCTATACACAAGTCGATCCATACGCAAGTCAGATCTATACACAAGTCGACCCATACGCAAGTCTGATCTATACACAAGTCGATCCATACGCAAGTCTGATCTATACACAAGTCAACCCATACGCAAGTCTGATCTATACACAAGTCAACCCATACGCAAGTCTGATCTATACACAAGTCGACCCATACGCAAGTCAGATCTATACACAAGTCGACCCATACGCAAGTCTGATCTATACACAAGTCAACCCATACGCAAGTCTGATCTATACACAAGTCGACCCATACGCAAGTCTGATCTATACACAAGTCGACCCATAAGCAAATCTGATCTATACACAAGTCGACCCATAAGCAAGTCTGATCTATACACAAGTCAACCCATACGCAAGTCTGATCTATACACAAGTCGATCCATACGCAAGTTGGGGGGATAATTTGGAATGCTCACTCTACCTAACCTGCCTGTCTTTGGACTGTGGAAGGAAGGGTTACCAGTAGAAGAACCGTTACTAGGTTAAACTTGAATTCGACAAAGTTGTCGATCCATTCAACAAATTTGAAGTTAGGTCAGATGAAACCATCTCTATAGTAGTTAATTATACAGTATAACAAATACAGCATGTTCAGTAGCTAGATAGAAACTATATTATACAATATACTACCCTGTACAATGTCTCATATGTTTTTATCAACAAAAGTATTTTATTTTATATATGCATATTTTTGAATCTTTTAGACTGTAAATCTTATTATATTTGTATTATCATTGTGTTCCAAAACCAAAGAAAATTCCTTGTGTGTGCGCAAGGCACTTCTGTCAGTCAGTTAACACATCATCGTCATGATCTGACATGTTTCTTACATTTAAGTTTACAGGCACAGTGATGTGCAAACTAAGTCTTAAAGATATAAAGTGAATAAAATAAAATTCATCAGCTTTTTACAGAAATATATGATCCATGCATAATCCAATACAATTTCTTTGTTTTTAAATAAACTTAAATTATATTTAAGTCCTCGGTTCACATGCGCTCGTAGCATTAGCACAGCATAATTTGTCCACACTGGTAGCCTCGCAGTGAATAACGCATACTCTCTATCAGCTCATCGGTTCTCAATCGTACGTGTCCGAAAGAAACAGCTCTCAGTTCAGCTGGTGATCTGAAAGCCGCTCAGTATCAGCTGCTCGTGCCAATTTGTTCTCTCCTCACCCCACTTCAGTTGAGTACTGTTGGAGTAACTGAATAATCAAAGGGTTTATTTAGAGTCAGAGGGACTGTAAGACACGCCAGAAAGTAAGTAATTCAGGTAATTTGTGATTACTTTTTAGTGAGGCTGTTGAATGGGTCGATCCGACATTGAGTATATTTATATATGTATATACACACACACACATTATAGCACTGCTAAAATGCTATCACTGCTACCATCCAGCACTAAAAACATCACTTTGCTCAATTCTATATTTATGAACCGAATTTAATAAGAAATGTAAGACAAAACAAATTCTAATCTCTGCAGTTATAACTAGCAGTAAATATTTGATCGGGCTGCAACGTCTGTTTTATCCGTTCTCTGTATTTGGGGATAATATGACAGTGAAAGCATTTAGAGGGGCTTAAGAGGTTTTATCAGCCTATTGAGCTGGAAAAGTGCACCACTACATATGATGGAGAGAACAAGTGACAGAATGCAAGATAAAAAGAGTTAGACAAAGAATAAGTTCGATTTAGCTCACTGCATTTTACTTTGAGAGAACTATAAAAAAACGAGCCCAATTTTTTGTTTGTTCGTATTACAGACATTCACTCAATTTTATATTTATTATCCAAAACAAAATCTAAAGTGCTGTAATAACCACAATTATGTGCTTTGATTGGAACAATAATAGCATTATGCTAGCCAAAAGCAATAATACATGCAAATTGAAAGTGACTACATGATCCAGTCATGTTAACACCTCTTATCAAACCCAGGAGAGCCTCAGTCCATCAGTTTATCGGTGTATCAGAGACAGACTCATTCATCAGTTACAGAAGACACAGGGTATATTCATCAATACACATACACTTTGTATGAACTAAACAAGTGCCAGAACGCATAAATAGATCAACAAAAACAGTATTTAAATCTGATTTAAAGTGATAGTTCACCCAAAAATGAAAATCTTCAGCAGAACAAAAAAAAGGTGTTTGGTAACAGCACTTCTATTGTATGGACACCAAACCAATGCAAATGAATGGAGGCCAGTTAACAACATTCTTCAAAATATATTCTTTGGTGTTCTGCAGAAGAAAGAAAGCCATGTGGGTTTGAAATGAGAAGAGGGCGAGTAAATTATTAATTGATTAACATTTTAGTTTTTGGGTGAACTATCACTTTAATGTAACTGGTCAGCTTCTTTACGATTTAGATTGTATTCATAAATATGTCAATAACTGTGACTGTCTTATTAAAATATGTCAAATGCTTACCAAAATATATAGTAATATTACCAGGAAGCTGAACACTAAACAAAGTAAAATCAAATAAGTGCGGATTACAGGACGTGACCTACGTTCGTAGGTCATTTCAGTATAATGATATGCTAATATTAACTCACCAATGTCGTCTTCATGGTAGATGACTGAGTGGAAGGGCACACTCTGGTCTTTGAGGTATCTCTCTGAGGGCTCGATGTAGTATGTGCCATGATGGCTCTTAATAAAACCTTCGAACTTCCCATCCACAATAGAGCCATGGGTAAGAGTGCCCTTCTCACCTGAAAGACAAAAACAAAGAAAAGGTTAAAGGCATATTGACCGGGTATGGTAATTGTAAAGGGCATTCAGGGCACAAAAACAAACTCTTCCTATGCCGCTACGCAGAGAGAAGGCTGTGAAATATGAAAGAAGACGACCTGTGTAAAGAGGTGCTGCTCTCTGAATAATGTCTGTAATTCATCTCCTCTACATGAACATCTCTTAGCTGCTGACCTTTACAACAGTAATGAGCTCAGCTGCACTCCTACTGAATCTGAAAATTAAAGCCATGAGGCCTTTCATCTACAGGTTTTATTCTGCTCCTCCTTTCTGTAATCCATATACAGTTGTATCAGAACAGTATATAGTTTATATATGAAATTTTCCAAAATTACTGACATTTTAGCCCAGTGAAATAGATTCCATGGCTTTAGATGTTTCCTAAAGTTAGTGAGGGACTCTGCATGTGTGGACATGTACTTTCAGAGAAACAGAGAAAGAAATTCCAACAAAAGGAGCTGTTGTCAGTATCTATTGTTCTGGACAACGTAGGCTTTCAGACAAACAGACATTTAGGCATCCGTTTGAAAAGCTATAGACTAACTTTTCAAACAAGACAAAATAGGACAAACCTGTTCCACATGCACAGAGCTCAATACGCGCCATGAGTAATAAGTACTCTCCAGGAAAAACAATACAAAAGCACTCTTAAAGGTCCAGTCAGTAATATCTATCGGCAAGGTTGCGAATTGCAACTAATCGCTCACTTTACCCCCTCCCTTTCAAAACACTACGACGGCTGACAGAACATGACGAATTACATGCAAGGGAACCTTTATACACCTCTGAAGATATAGCTGCAGTTTATTATATTGCATTTCTATAAATAGATCATCCCAAAAATTACACACTGGACCTTTAAAAGGCTCAGAAAAGGTGTTTTGTGTTTTGAAGCCATTCAGTTTCTCTCTTTAAAAAGGGTTTGTCTTTCATTCCTTGAAAATGAATGTTGAACAATAAAAGAAAGAAAAATAAGTAACAGCCATGATATACTACCTGTGAAAAGTTCAAACTTACCTCAAAATCTGTGTTTCTCATGAACAAAAACTTAAGTTCGATTTAAAGGCTTACAGTTTATTATGGAAATTAGTTTTGTAGATAAATACACATTGTGTCTAGATTAATATGACAATTATAGACATACTATACAGAAATAATAATATAATTCCATGTTCAAAATATAATTCTGAATTCAATGCAAGGGGACCTGCGGTGTGTGTAGATAAGACACAGCTACTTTAAACAGCAAAATATTAGATAATCCTGGTTTGTGTACTATTTTGGCAGCTACATATTTCCCATACTAATAAAGATTTAATGGCGAATGTGGCAATCCAGACTAGTTCAGACACTCTGTCAGAGGTTTACAAGATCAGGCACTAATTCACATCAAGTATCTTAAAGGGGAGGAGAAAGAGAGAGACATATACTACTTCTACACATAAGCGACATACACTTACAGTATACAATATTATACAAGATACTTTTTAATACCACTTTCTGGCCGTTGTATTGCATGGTTTGTTGCCACTGTATTGATGTACATAAAAACTTTAAAGAAGAAATATTTTAACTGCACACAAAGCCCCTTTAAATTGAAAGAGAGAGAAAGAGAGAGAGAATGGGGGAAGAAAACAAAGGTAGTAAAATATAAGGATTTGCAATCTCTCTTTCAGCTCAGGCCAACTGGATGAGGAACAGGAAATCCAGGAGTGGAATTAAAGGAGGGGCTTCCGATTTCTCTGAGCAGTCTTTCGCTTTTGTCAGCGCTCGGGTCGACGAATGTCCGTCCTGTGCACTGTGCTGTGTGATTGGCAATAAGCTAGTTTTGGTACTCGGCTTGACTTTGTCTAAACAAGCACCTTTAAGTCTTTTAAAACAAACCATTTGGTGCCACTTTTGTCTAGCTTTCATTAATAAAAAATTATTTAGGGATAGCCTTATTTTTAAGCGTTTAATGCAGAGAAAAACATCACTTTCTCAGCCCCGGTTCTCCACTCATCCACATCATCAGTTGACATGAACATCATCTCCTGACAATAACAGTTATTATGAAGCATTTTGTGGCGAGCAGAAAAATCACATGAATCCATTTAGAGCAATCCAGCAAATGTAAGGATGTGGCAGTTCTATAGCCAAGGCAGGGAGATTATCAAAGCGTGTGAGATATGGATGTCTGACTAACATGAGACATTTTCCTCCTCCAGAAGAGTCTATTCATCTTTCATGGATTCACGGCTAATTGCTAAGAACTATCTCATGCATCTTAAATTCAGTTTCCGTTGTACCAACCTTTCAGTTTAACCTCATTGGTCAATACCAGCAGTTTTATTTAAGGTACATAATAAGAATGAGGTGGTTTCAATCTGGCAATTCATTCAAGAATATAAATGAAGAACCATGTGAAAAATACTGTCATAGCAGGATGTGCATGCACAGCTGTCTGGGGTTTAGCTCTTCCATCACAGGACACACCTTCACTTTGTTGACATTTCCCATTCTTTCCAAACCCAAAAGTAGACAGGAAGAGCCTGAAAGCACTGACCTCCAACTGTTCTGTTTATATGAGCATCTCAACACAGCAACAATATCTGAATTGAATGCTGTGAATTAGAATCGAGACTAAACAGATTATTTCATTAGATACCAACTTTGTTCCACTGGCATTAGATACTAAATGCAAAACTAATCTAACAGCTAAAAATATCAATAAATTAATAAATACAATTTTATCATTTTTAAAAAACAAACTTCCTTCGTTCAGGTTAAATACAAAACCACACTGCAACTCTATTCACCTTGATCACCAGTAACCTGGGAGTACATGAGGCACTTCTGAATTTACACACTGAGGGGTACATTTTGACGTCTGTGTGCGATAAAGTTTTACATTTACTGTGCTCACCATAAATTTCTCCGCTGTAAATGTGAGAAGTGTCGTAGGGGATCTCTTCTCCTGAAACTTCCAGCTTGAGATCAGGTGAGAATAAAGAGGTATCCCTCTTCATCCGAAGGTTAAAATGCCTGATGGAAGAAGAGTAAAAATGATTTATTAGACTTCTGTAAAGCTGCTTGTTATATGAATATATAAGAAACACAAGCTTTGGCATGCTATTGACTGCACAACAAAACACTGATGAACATTATGAGCCAGGTCAGATTCAGAATACTGTAAGTGGCATGACGAAGAGCATTTCTGAATCTATGACACATACGGAGTCAAAATGGAAAACAGCCAACCAGCCTTTCTCACTGTGACATTTTTTTACTATTTACTGGCTTTAGTAATCAAATCAATCTTTAATTCAGATTACGTCATTATGCATCGGGTTTCTCCAGAAAATACTGCTAAATAACAATGACTCAAAATGATTCTTCTTGGCTAATAACTTGGCCTGAGTACACAGCAATATTGTAAAGATGTGTTGGTTGTGTTCTGCTTGTCTAATAAAGGAGTTGTCTGCAGAAATATGTTACGTATATGAACGTTCAGAATGGTACATTCTTTATTTTAAACTAATTTGATACTTCAATTTAAAATTGCTATAAAGTAACAAACAGTTAAAGGGAGAACTTTGTAATTGATAGACATCCCAATTCTATGGAAATTTGCTGAGCTTTCTGTAGAGTTTTGTACATGCATATTCTGTGTTGGGGTGTCTATAAAGCAGAGGAAAGAGATACACAAAAGAAAATTGAATGTCTTGTAGTGCCGTAATGGACATGGCTACACTGAACACAATTACTGTGATAATGTTTTCCCTTAGGATAAACAGGAACAAGCGTCTCCTACGCTCTAGTCGTGCAACTCAGCCTCTGTGTGTGCAGGTTTAGCTATACTTGTGAAGGCTAAATGTTTGAAAATGTCCCATAATATAGGTGTAAACTTGTTATAATGTTGATAATGTGAAGTGCATCATTTGCAGTGTATAAAAATAATAGAAGTGTGTGTTTGGGTTTGTAGAGTTACACATCAGGGGCTGAAGGAGCCACTAGAACTAGAAGTGGTCTAGACATGCTTTATAATGCAAGATTTTCACAATGATCAGCTCTAAAGAAAACCTCACCTTAACTGGTGAAAACCACACTTATTTATGCAAAAAGAGAAAAGTTTTGTAAGTATTTTAGTTCATGCCAGAAAACCAATGCAGGAATAGGACAAGTCAGAGCCAAATAGGTGTGGCCTCTTCCCAGCAGCACACTATTTATCATGAGGATAACAGCTTTGTGCTCCACCCACCAAAAGGTTTGATATTTGTGCATTTGACTCGCTATCATAAGTCAGCACGCTGCCGTGAGACTGGGAGACCATCATTGTGAGAAAGAGGGTGAGAGAGATTAACAGGAGCAGAAAGAACGGAAGAGAAAACAAGAAGAGAGAAAACTGAAGGGCGGAGAGTCCCAGGAGGAGAGTGGGCAGGTGGATGAGGTCATGGCATTCTCAAAACTCTCCAGTATAAAACCACACAGACATACAGGTTTGTTGTATTATATCGATGAAGGCATTTTGTTTATACCAGGCTTCTGATCTTTTTTTCTCTCAAACCTGTACCCGTTTTCGACATGTACATGAGTTTGTACCCGTTTTCGACATGTAAATGAGTTTGTACCCGTTTTCAACATGTACATGAGTTTGTACCTACTCATGTAAACACAAGTTTGCTGATTTATGGGCATCTAATATCACTATTTAAAAACGCCCCCGAATTTGTGGGAGGACAGTTTTGTAAGTTTGCACTTTTGAGGATACCTATCGAAACCTGTAGTAAAGTTTCCCATACACAGAAACTTTGTTTCTTTTTCAATCTCTTATTTATTCGCATCCACTTTGAGGTTTGCAATTAACTTCACACCCTTCAGTATAAAGTCTACAGTATAGAATGGCATCAGAAAACAGCAGCACATATGTCACACATACTGTACGGTGTTACTAAACCATGTATAAATACACAACAAACACATGCATACCATTGGACAAGCACTGACAAGCAACACATTCTCAGGTACAATTTACGAAATGACATGGTAGGAGATATTTGAGGGAATGAGCATATTACATGTTCTTTCCCATGAGAACTGGTAAATTGTATGACGATCATACTGTACTCAGACCTACAGGAAACAGTACAGTCAGGAAGTAAAAACTCGAAAGTTTTTTGGCATTGGTAAGCCAGTGTCAGAAAGTCAGAAAAATGCTCACCACACGTTACAGAAATATTTTACACTCATGAGTCATTTAACAGGAGTCAGATATTCTGTGAGACACAGATCTAGAGGAATTATTTACATATGTACAGGTGTTTTTATACACACACACACAAAGAAAATGTATATATGCGCTGCACATGAATACAGCTTTTGACAATATTTTGACCCTTATCAATGACAAGATATTGTTAGACTAGTTAGTTACAACGGCAGAACTGAATATCAGAAAAGAAAAGAACTATCTTCTCACAGCCTCTTAGGTCTTCTTAGGTCTCAAATTCTAAATCAATTAACCATACAGAAAACACTCAAAACATTTCACCCCTGCACACCAGCGAGCACAATCGAAGCCTCACTCTTCCACATAATAATCAGATCTGTCCAGTTTTATCTGGTAATCCGTCTTTGCTGATCAATCAACAAATGGGAGAGCATGCTGCTGCTCAAACAAAACAATCTGAAGGTTATAATTATCCACAAGTCATGACAAGAGAAGAATAGCTGGAAGTGTGTGTACCAGCCACTAAATACAAGCAATCACAAAAACACAGCCTAGCCAACACACACACACAAACCTGCAGCTCGGTTCCACATGGGACATATTAGATACAACAAAACAGGATGTCAACAAAAGGAAATGTGACGATTTGGCGTATGAGAAAATTAAAGATGTTCTCAAGATGATGATTACTCAAACTTAAAATAAAAATGCACAAATACGGCTGAGCACGAACCCTACAGCACTAAGAGTTGAAAGCAGCGATCGATCATAAAAACACAATACTTGTCATTTCAACTTCAAAACATTTTTACAGCTTTCCAAATCCAATTAAAACTGTACAATAACATGCCCACAATTAGAGTTATACCATTTTGTGATTGGTTAGTGTCTCATTTCCAGCACTAGCTCGTTTCCCATTTCAGCACACAGCAATTTGTATCAACACTGTGCCCACTGACTTTCACTTCAGAGCAACGAAATTCGCCCAACACTCATTTTGAAGAGGATTAGAGCGTGTAAACACAGGATGTGCTCTAAGAGAGCAGCCGAACAGACCAAAGCAACAGTTTCTTGAGAATATAACCCCTATGCCACTATTTGTACACTTGTACAAGTAATATGTACAAAAAGTTATCTTCCCCCATCTAATTCTGCAGACCACCTCTAATCCTCTAATATGCAAACAGATGGCCGTAGGTGATTTTAATGGCTTTCACCAATGACGGATCATTAGACATTGGTAGCACTCACAACCAGTACAGACAGCCCCCTCATCAGCTGAGCGCCAAAGAACCTTCATTAGCTTCTCGTGAATCATTGTATTTCTCTCTCTGTTGTCAAGCACCAGGCAAACTCCATTGTGCCAACGTCCCTGAAAGCCAAAGGAAGCAAGGGAGTCTCCCACTGTGGTGTTTTTGTCTGTGGTTGCTTTACTTTCACCATGCGACTATTAAGGCAAATTGCGAGAATATCCTGCCGTCTCTGATCCCAGCCAGACCCCGAGTCACCTTAACCAGCACGTGCAATGTAATTACCCAGCACCCTGAATTTTCAATTAAGCTTATATCAATGCATCTACATTAATGACATCGACCAGCTCAGCCATTTAATCAGAGTTTAATTGCATTTTGATGTAGTCGCACCAGCGATGATTACGACAGGGATGTGTTTCGAAGTTCAGAGTTATAAACAACAGCAGGAGATTTACAGTTTATGATGCTCTCTTTGTTTACTACAGAGTGATAAACAAATGCTTTACTGGGCTTCTTTATGACAGATGGCATATGTGGGTGGTGAACAGTACAGAATATTGAGTGAGAGAGAATGATACAGCCTTTGAAGAGCAGACAAATGAAAGATAAAGGGGGATATAGTATAAATGATAGATACAGGTGACATATAAAAGAATGATTGTGAGACGGTACTGTAGTTGAATTGGGTCAGAAAACAGGAGGTAAATTCTAATGAGCAGTACATCCCTACTATACACAACCGATTTGCTGACTGACCTGGAATGGATGTGTCCCTCGACAGAATCCGTCATCACCATTATAAGGGCAGCAATGAAAGAGTGAGGAAAAGAAAGCTTTTATAAACTCTAAACCAGCATTTACTGCTTTTCCACCAACAATCCAAAGCCTGTTATTATAACACTGATATTAGAATAAAAGAGATGCAAAAGCACCAGAGAACAGAATGAGACCTATGATTTTCTATACCCGGTAATATACAGTACACATATCCACCATATATCTGTCAGCCCTGATGTAATCACAAGATGACATGAGCTAAACACGTCTAACATTAACTACTTCATTTGTTTCTGTATAAAAGCACAAAATGCTTAAATCTAACCATGAAAGTGACATTTCATTTCAGATGGTGATCCAGAATTCTCTGTTATTCTAGTCAAGGACCTGTGTTGTGACCAGTGGTTACGGATTTTAATATCCAGCATAGGCAGATTTACTGTTGTAAGCACATTAACAATCCAGGGGAGACATATTGCATGCTTGAGACATTCTCTTAAAAACACAAGTCATTAGCAAAAGATGGGGAAGTTAGGAAAACCAGTGAGACACAAATCTATTCTGATCTAATGGAGTGGAGAAGGGATGACGTATTTTTTTAGGCCAACACAGAAGTTAGTGCCGCACTGGTTCCCTCGATTGAAAGCCAATGCATTTTTCCCATACACTTATGGGAGATTGCAAAAATCTGTGATTAGCAAAGGTTTTGATGTTTACACATCAAACACAAGGCTACAAACAGACTACACTATGTTTGCTCGATATCAACGTCACCACCACCAAGCATTAGACAACTCTTTCAAACTTTAGTAAAAACGTGTTCCCTGATGAGTAAGAACTCTGTGAATGAATCCACGTCAAAGTTTTTCGAGATTTCTGCCCATGTTGCATTATTTGTGAGATTTTTATGTGCGATGACGTCTAATGTCCCCGCCAAAGAATTAGTCGCTTTTAGCAACTTGTCAGCAACCACAGTTTTAAAGACACAATAAAGCTTTAAAAAAATCACCAGCGGGTTATAACTGGTGTGTTTTATGTCATAGATTTAAATATTAAGTGGTTTTGTTAATCACACTTATTTCAGGCGATTTACCATTAAAAAAACCTAGACTTTGCAGTGATGGAACCGGAAGCCCTAAAATGCCAACTCGCTTCTGAGCTGTCAAGTACTTCAGAGACAAGAAATCAAAATGCACAACCCTGCTAGGAGGTAAGGCGAGAGAGACTTCGGGTGAGGTTTAGAGCACTGATTGCATCTCTTGCAGGGTCAGGGTTGTAAGCTGACGCTGTGAATAACTACAGAAATCATGGCTCTGGTTTCTGTCAGCTGGATTTTGCCTCGTCTGTTCTATCTTCTCTAAAGCCACATTTGTTAACCATACTCCACTTTCAGCCCTCATTACTGTACACAGGTCAAATTTAAATCAGCCAACCCTACATGGCTGCTGGAAAGCAATACACAAAGATGCTTGATCTTTGAGCACACAAAAATCATAACTAAGGAATGAATTGGCAGATATCGTCAGAGGGGCCTGTATAAACTTCCCTTGGCAGTGTGTCTGTGTGCAATGTAGCATGCCACCTAGAATCAATACAACAGAATTAATTGCAGACTGCAGCCGTTTGATTCTCTGAACTGAACTGTGATCATTCAGTTCAAATTGTTATACTTGATCAACACTTTCATAAAACAAATAATTCCAAAGTAGTTTTACAAAGGGCTGTGCCTTACGATGCCCCAGTGAGGAGGCCAGAGGTGACAGCGGTAAGGGGAAAAACTCTGGGATGTTTAGGTCAGATGAGGATAAATACTTGGAACAGTTCAAGACTCCTTTGGTGGAGCTCAAACTCCTCTGGCTAGCAGATGTCTAAACAAATTTAAACAAACACAGATTATAAATCTTCCTATGTTTCAAATTCTGATTTGGCTATTGAGATGTTTATTAGCTTGACATCTCCTAATGTGCTTGAGAAGTTTTAATGAAAGTCTTGTATATAAAACCAATTAAGTGTGTGCATAGATCACTCAACCTAAAATGTCAGTTTTGAAAACCGCAACCCATTAACCAAATCAAAAGCAAACATTTACTCCGTGTCTACACCTGACGCGATACAACACACAGCTTGTTCTAATGGGATTGTTGCGTCGCACCGCATCCAGTGTAGACAAAATTATAATGGACTCTAGTGTGTTTGTAATGTATTTTGTCGTGTCGCGCTGGTCGCATCCTGTTTAGACTTCTTATTGGACAACAGTTACAAAGCTACTCCCCTTCCAGGAGTACACATAATCCCCATGGTGATATGTTGCAGTGTTACATGTACAACACAGTACTGTGCCACTGTGTTGTCCTTACAGTTTTAGATGCAGGAGAAGGTCCTGCAGTATGAATACCTCCATTCAATTCCCTTTCAGGAAAATACAAAAGTGCCAGTGACAAATGAGTGCTACTGGAGCAAGAGTCACAAAAAAAAAAAACAGAGTAGAGAAAGTGAGCGAGAGTACATGTGGCTGAGGGAAGATTAACAGCACAATACAACAGCACAGCAGCAGAGATTTTTTTAAACTTTCAAAGAAGTGTCTTGTTACAGTGTTACTAATGGAGTGGTGCAGAGATGACGTATTTTTGTAGGCTAACCCAGAACTAAGCAATGCAATTTACCATACAGCACAGTACATGGTGTTACTAGAACAAGCTAAATTATTCTAGTAAATAATATTTAACAATTTCATTTATTAGTCTTTATTCTATTCTTTGTCTAAATTCTTTCTTATTGTCAAACCTTTTCTAAGCTCTCTGTTCTTTGAGCTCACATGAGAGTGTGAGAGGGGGAGATAAGCATCACATGAAGTGCATGTGATCATGCTTTGACTGATTTACACATCACATACCGTATGCATGGGTTTAAGACACTCTATCCTCTCAAGAAAAGGCATAACATATCAGAGCTTTTAAACTTTGTTTTCTGGAGTTTTACAACACTGATTTAATGTTAATAAATGTAATGAATGACAAAATGAGACCTGTTATTTGAACTGGGAGCTGTAATCATGAATGAGTTATGAAAAAGCATAATGTAATTAGATCTTTTCTTTCCTTAACCATGTTTATACAATTTTGGCTGCCTTACATTCACTAAAGACAAATATTACAAATTATGCTATAAATCATTATAGTACTTTTTATAATCCTGCTTATTAACTAAAGAAACATCAATCACAGTTTAATACTTTTTATAAATACTTTAAGTAAAACACTCGAAGGCTTTTGCCTGACTTTAGCCTTAGATGGCAATCTATTTGTTTAAAAGGGCTGTTTTAAAATGTATTTATATGTTAATTCAACTTCTATTATCAATATGTTTTTGGAGGAAAATAATAAATGAAAAGACTATACATATTTTTTTGCTGGGGTATTCACCATTACCACGAAATAAAATGTCACGCATTAAATGGAGACATGTGTAACTCAGAATGTAAAATCTGTAGACTGACACCCTGTTTGCACCGGACATGTTGCGCTGCAATGCGACAAAAGAACCTATTATAACTCAACATTTTATTCCATACTGGATGTGGTCCAATGTGACACAACAAGTGCCTTGTTGTTAATGGGTTTGTCGTGTAGCTCATGTGCAACGTAGACAGTCTGATTGTTATGAAAAAAAATGAATTATTGCAAACATATTAACAAATCAAATACATACTTTTGACTGTTTCAGTCTGTAATTTCATTTTTACAAAAAAGTGAATGCGTAGCACAGGGCGCTCTTTCTCAATCAATGCTTTCAGTATACAGTGTGTGATAGCTGGGAGCTGTATCTACATATAAAGAAAGCATGTTCATGATGTATTAGTAATTAACTATATGTTAAAAGTTGTAAATTGGCCGCACTTTAGATTTTTGCTTCTTGCTTTAATTTCACTGTGAGCTGTTGACTTTCTGAACCCCTTCTTCTGGTTTTGCCAATAAATACATATACCTCCATAACTAAATATTTTCTCTTAATCAATTAAATGAAAAACAGTAAGAACATGACACTTATGAACGCACGTGGCACTGAAGGGAGGTGCAAGAGAATTAATGACAGCGAGAGAAAAAGATACCTGAATCATTTCAGAAACCACACACTGTCCTTAAAAAACATCAGCACCACAAAACCAGCAACCCATCAGGAAAACCTGGCGCCAGCACAACAAAATCAATGAGTGGCAGAAGTGCAGCATCAGCAGCATTTTGGAGAGACCGAAACATCACATCATGCACACAATAAATAAACCTCAGACATAAAGACAATTATTTAAAGTGTGGCTTCACTCTGAGCCTACTGACTGCTACATTTATACAGTCATTAGCCCTTTTCATACAGAAAAGCTGGATTACTGGTAAAGTCATTCTGGTAAATTTATGATAAATACACAAATGTTCTGTTCACACAAGCAACTGCATTCTGTCAGTTTACCGGTAACACCGTGTTCACACAGCTTTCTCAAGATAGCAGAAATATGATGTCATCAAGCAGAATATTCCTTATAAATAGCTGCAATACAACCGCACTTATGTTTGAAAGTATGGCGGGTGCTATTTTATATCCAAACAAACAGGGGTGTTGTTGATGTTTGGATCATACACTTAC
This sequence comes from Barbatula barbatula, assembly GCF_947034865.1. NCBI lineage: Eukaryota > Metazoa > Chordata > Actinopteri > Cypriniformes > Nemacheilidae > Barbatula > Barbatula barbatula. Next base: position 20,318,448 of record NC_136766.1, on the reverse strand, counting down.
TCGTAACCCAATTATACACTGTGCTGTGCCACTCGCGTGCGGTGTAGATGTACAGTGTTCTAAATGTTATGAACATGTGGAGCAAAGATACCGCAACTTCAGAAAGCAAGTGCTTTAAGGCCATCATTATGCATCTGGGATGCTCTTAACCAGGGGTGGCAAAAGAATACCATGATGAGCCAAATAATAATCACTGCAAAGAGCCACATCATTTTCACGAAATTTCATGATGTTTAGGACAAAAATTATTCTTTAAAAAAATATTATTTTTCTATTTCAAAATTAATTTGTATACATTTCTGTTCAGTTTGTTCAGGATGCGCAGGAGCACTTTGTGCCCCGCTGAACTTGACACTTTTAATACGGTGATAACATTGAACAATAAACAGAGATGGATAGAAGTAGTTTTACTTTTACTAAAGTAAATTTTTCAAGCATCGGTTCTTTGAGACCGTTTTACTTTTTAAAAAATTACCTCAATAAATTATAAAGCAAATATAGGCCTACTTTTAATACATTACATTTTTATATGTTTTTACCTTTTAAACAGTACTTAAGTACATAAAAAACCCACCACCTTTCTACTTAATTAAAACAATTGAAATACTTTTAAAAAGAAAGTGATAGATTTTAATGTAATCAAGCATTCATTTATGAAATGTAGTGGATTAAGAAGTATGATATACTGTATGCTTTATAATGTGGTGAAGTAAAAATAATTCTAAAGCAAAAACACACTATCCACCTCTGGTAATAAAAAAATATGTAATGTACATTGATTAAAAAAACAGTGCTAGTGTTGGGTCAGTATCAGTATCGGTCGATACCCAGAATTCCGGTATTGGAATCGGATCGAGAAAGGACAAAGTGGTATTGGACCTCCCTAAATTTCCCACACTAAGGCAGTTAAGGTAAATGGAAAAAAGGCAACTTCATATGCTAGGGCCAGGCACTAACAACAGACTAATCCATTGTCAAATCCATCTTACAATAGATGACCTTCAAAATGTTTGAGCACAATGGCTTTAGAAAACACCTTTGATGTCTAATGTGAAAAAAGAGCCCTCTCTGAGCTCATGTAAACCAATAGGACCAATCTAATACACATAATGTACTTCTAGTCTGTGTTCTCTCTGTGATAACAGTACTGTCTTTGTTAGCTTTTGTCTTCTTTTTGACTTTGGTGAAGAAACAGTGAAAGAGTGAAAATGAAAGAACACTTGGGAGGAGTTATTTATAGGCTGCTGAATGCTCCTTCAGACGCTTGCAGTCAGGCTGAGGGGCAAAATACCAGATGGTTGTGTGGACTGGTGTGTGTGTGTGTGTGTGCACTTTGGTGTGTTTCTCTGTCAGGACAAAAAGTAATATGCAGGATTGGAGCATGTGTGTAGAGAAAAGGAGATCAGCGTTATGCATCTGTAGATGAGTAGACTTTAGTTTTCAGATTACAGTGGGGTCTGTATTTTCCACGGTGTTCAAAACTTGTGGATTTGCAAATTTAATTAGTCTGACTAGTCAACTAACAGGTCTTTTATATAACATAATCTACAAAAACTAGTCAATCTCACATTTCAAAATGTCATATAGAAGTCTGACTAAAATGATGAGTAGATCCATGCAGATGAAGTCAAAGGTGAGGGAATTTAACAACTATCCTGCGACATTAAATCACAGACAGTACAAGGACAGTGTATAACAAAGATTATGTTATTGGCTTAACAGGCTTACTTCCCCTTCTACGAGTTATCTGGTCTGTTTGCGGTTCAGTTTCTCCTGCCAGAGTTGCCTTTATTTCTGTGCCAGATAACAGTTTGTTTTTGTGTCTCATCAGCAAATACTAATAAAAACCATAATATTCATCCTAAATCCAACTGAGGAGACCGTGTAGTAGGTGTTCTATGTCATTAATGTCTGTGACATGACTTCTATTAAGTCCTCAAATAGAAGATTCACAGCAATTTAAATCTGGTAAAAGGACTACAAAACACTTACTATTTTACTTACCAGTAAATCAGGGTGTAATGGAACTAACAAAAAAAACTGTTTACATAGAGCAAACAGGAAATACACCAAAAACATGTAAAGTGCCAATGATTTTTTTGTATAGTTTATAAACTGAGAGGGACGTCAATAAGGATTCTAGAAATGATGATAAAGCTTCCCTTTTATTAAACCTGGAACTCTACTCTTTCAGTGAATGAAAAACAGAAATCTCAAAAAGCTGCATTTTAAATCACTGGCTGTCAAACTTTATGGTGTGAAATACTATTGTAACGCTGTAAAATAAGTGCATGTGCATATTTATTGATACCACAGGGAATACAAGACTACGTTGTAACAAATATCCATAAAGACAGGGCACAAAAATTATATAAATATTGAATTTATTATTTAATTAAATTACTTAATTTAGATAAATTATCAGTCATATCGATTATAAAAATATCGGCCAACATATTACAGACGATAAATAAATTCCTATGGTTAAACTTCTTCAGCTGCCCGCTACTCACAGTTAAAATACTGTACAGTACTGACTTACTGTTGTGATCATTCACTTACTGCTATTAGCAAAACATTGTTGATGTAATCGATTAGTTTGACGATTATTTTAATCGATTAATCGGATAAAACGTTAATAAGATCTTTGGCTTACAGTATAACTAAATCAGAGATGGAAAGTAAAAATAAGTGAACTCCTTAGTCTTCTCCCCAAATGTTGTGGATGTCCCCCTAATTAACACACCAAGGCTTATGAGTTACGAGTTGTTTCAGGTGTGTCATATTAAAAGCAGCTGACAGTAGTCTCTCCCAAACACAAGAGGGAGGGACTGTTGGCCAAGGAAATCATTTTTTTGTGGCATGAAAAGTAAAATATTTGTCATTCAAATGTAGGGAATCCAGAAAGATTATTCTTGAGTAGAGCACTGTACCTAAGGACACTTTTTGAGTATTTACTAAAGTAAATGTACTTCGTTACTTCCCACCTCTGAACTAAATATTCCCCCAAATCAGTTTTTAGCCACAAATTGGGTTTTACTAATATTATATTACATTTTGTCATTTAAAACACCTCTGCCCTTTAAACTTTAAAACTGAGTGGCTTGAAGAGATGCATGCAAAACAGAGAGAGACCTCTGACTATAAAACTGCGTACCTCACGCTGCATGGATAGACATGTCTGACTTTAAAACTGCGAAGCTCATGCTACACGGAGAGACATGTCTAAAATGGTCAAAAGGTAACACACTCTCATTGAAAGCGTCTAAATGATGTCTAATGTTGTATGTTGCTGTTGTATGCATGTGAGAGGATAACACGATCGCATCGCGCTGTACATCACTCCTGCACGGAGTAAATCCTTATTCCTTATCATAACCTTCAGAGAAACAAATAAAACTACATTTAGATATCATGTTATATGCTTATATATTGCATATGTGTAAGGGGGAAACGAACACATCATGCTGTCCATCACTCTTTCCAACACAGAGGGAACCGTCGATCGCCTTTGGCCTAGAGCACAGAATCCGAGGGGGTCTGCACAGGTCTTTGATAATGAAACATTAGGTCCCAAAAAAAGAACACAGAACGAGAGACCCATGATGCTCAATTCACCAGAACGAGAGACCCATGATGCTCAATTCACCAGAAAAAACTGTCGGACTCACCTGCCGTGAGCGTGGAAGTCCAGGTGAACAAACTGGTCGTCGTGGGACACAGCTCTCTTAGCCCTCTGGTGCTTGCTGTGTAAAATGTCTGTATTGTAGGACAAGCCTTCGTAATGCTTAATGTAATTACTCAGAGTTCTCCCATATTGACCTACGGAATGGAGAAAGCAAAGAGAAGAGACGTTAACCGGCAGCGACAGGCTGAGATCACACAAGCCATTATTAAACTCAAGACATGGTGCAGAAGTAAACAGGTTGTGATTGCTGGAATCAACACTTAGAGCTGCAACAAGATGTCTTTTTATCTGTGATTTTCAGAAGCTTAAGAATGTTTCGCACATAAAAAGCAGCGTGTAAGCGTATCGGAGTAACTGCAACAGCAGCCACATGTTGAGCTTTCACGCGACAGTTTATCTGCTGTCTGCAGAAAATAGTCATTTATGGCTTATCACTATTTTGCTAGGAGAATACCTGGGTAACTTATGCAAAAAAGTAAAAAGTATGTGAAGGGGTCCACTCAAGCTAGGGCTTACTACTAACGTGACTATAATTTCGAATTTAGGACAATGAAAGCTGTCCACAGTCAACTGCTTAAATCATTCAGACATGCTAAACAGAGTATATACAGAGTATAGTTTTCCATTCTTTTAATTTATGTACTTTAAATTAAAGTAAACTGATACATCCCCATATATACCATGAAAAGGCATATTACAAAAGCTCTATGATAATTGGGTTTACAGTGCACTGACCCTTCACTGGCAACCTGACGCAGATATTATGTGCCCCCTGTTGATATTCGCCATTTTGTCCAACAAACAAACCACAACGTTTAACCAACTGCGCATTATGTGGCAACGTCAAGTGATCTCAACCACGATAGAGAGGATAGACCAAAATCTCTACCGGTTGCCAAATTTCCACCTGTTAATCGCATCTACCGGTATATCGCCCACCCATATTGTCAATGTAAACAACAATAAAGACTTCTTAAAACAGACTCATACAAGAAGACTTGTCCGGAGTTTTACATCATAAACTAATCATATGATCCACGCTGAAGGACTGCATCTCATCAGCACTCATCAGATCTTTATGGTCATAATCACGGTTTCCCATGTTGTCTAATCGTGTCAAAAACCAATGGCGCGGCTCCATCTAGACGTTATGTTGTTACAGCAAGCACAGTAAGTTACGCCAGAGCTTTAAACTTTCTTTTGTTGACTTTCTTCCGAGTCATTTTCACATCCTGAATATATCATTCAAATGCATATTGCAGACTTTTGGCCGAAAGTAGACGTAATTTCCCCCCCAAAATGATTATTTCACTATAAAAATATTCTTTAATGCGGTGGGAGCATTTTGGCTGGTCGGACATAGCAAAAGAGGGAGGGATTTGCGAAGGTTCAATTCTGCAAGACTTTCTGCACAGTAGAGTGTGTGACTCTAAATATATTAATATTAACAAGATGCGTCACTGCTAGGGTTGTGACGAGACACTTCTCATGAGACACGAGACTGGGTTTACGAGAACGAAACAAAATTTTTATACCTTTTTAAAGAAATATACAGGCAAAAAAGTATTTTATTCACCTTAACACAAAATGCTAAAAATGTTAGCATTATAAAATCAACTTATATTTTATGAAACAAATTGAACTTCTGTTTAAATAAATTATATTATGCAGTAATAAAAAAATAAGTAAACACTGCAAAATGTTTTGTAACAAACTCAAATGACAGGCAGTAACTGCACAAAATGAATGCCTTGTTTTCTTAACAGTTGTAGCTTTAAGTAAAGAGCTGCAGTTGTTTTCGCTGTATGATTTTGCAGAGTGCTGGTGTTAGCAGAAGTGGTGATCATATCACACAGTCAATCCTCCCTATATTGACTGAACCCTCGTAGCCTTCAGAGAAACAGTTAAAGCCACAATATGTAAATTCGGACCGGTAGATGGTGCACTTTCGAAACAACAACAAAAGGCGAAGCTATATGACGTTATGTAGGAGAGTGGAATTATGGGACATGTGGTTTTCACCATCCAGAGGTGGATGTAGATCGGCCATCATGTTCACGGACGAGGTAATGAATTAATTTTATGTTATGTCATCGAAATGAATAAGCTTGCAAGAAACGTGCAATGTAATGCCACTTTACCCTGTGTATAATATTGAACTTTATCAATTGATTTGGTAGCGTAATGCTACAGTTTTTACGTGTTTAAAACAGTCGACTTTAAAAAGTAAACTACGTTAACGCTTTTGGGGGTTTCCTTTACTCGCCAAAGATTTATCGTGATTCATAATAACAGAACAACAGATGCTGCGTCACAGATGCTGTAGAACCACTTCCACATTTGCGTGTTGCTGTAGTATTTAAAAAAAACGTAATGTGAACTTGCTGTTGCTATACTGTACTTGTAGTACAGTCAGCTCAGCTGCTGTTCAGCCGGGCGCTCCCATATCGCTGCTGGTAACACGAACCGCGAGGTGCTGCAGACGTGGGTGACGTCTTTGCCTAGATGCTCAAAACTGAGTCGTATCTCATAATAAATGAATAAAACCATCAGAAAGTTTGAGTGTTTTTTGTTTGAGTGTTCTGTTTGAGTGTTTTTTGCCTCCCAACCTTCCTCAGACAAAAAAAAAGCAACTTCCTGGTACAGTAGTTTTTATTCTAAAAATAGCCTGAGCTCAGCTGGGAGCATTTACTCCGTCTCAATACAACACAATACTACACCAGTTATATTAATTTACCACGCACATCTAATTGCCCACACAATTAATCTCATATTATAATTTGCCTGTCAGTACTTCGCAGCAGTCTAACAAAATAAAGATGAGGTCAGTGTTCGTTTTGATAAACTACATTGCATTTTCCAAAATACACAAAGTCAGCAAGAGCTGATCTAACCAGATACATTGACCTTTGGTTAAAGTGTTTTCACAGCTTTCCTTCAGTCAACACAACAAAAGCTATAGAGAACCAACCTTTCCTGTTTTGAACCTAACTCTACTTCCTCTGGGCTCCAAACAAATCTGCTATGACAGGTAGGGTTGGGTATCGTATTAAATTAGCGATTCCGGTTCCGATTCTGCTTATCGAAATGCTCACGTTTAGGCTATAACCAGTGGGCTGTAACAGTTAACTGTGACAATTCGTCAAATAATGAAATAAACAACACTTCCGTTAAGGAATAATCCGAAGCAATTACAAACACAAACTATTTAAGACAAACATAAAAGATAAAATATATAAGATGCAGTTGCTAGATGGTCCATTATCTAAATAATTATTTGTGAATAAAATACTGATTTAATTCATTTTTTAAAAGTGATTGAATTAGTAATTTAAATTAATATAATTTAAAATAAACTAGAAAATGTTGTCCTGTAGCTTCCCGAATGTCAGGAATCGATAAACAGAACAGAAATTGTGTGTGTATCCTATCGAATCCCCGGTTCTTTGAAGTTTTGAACCAGTTCTAAAATGGAACCGGTTCTCGATACCCAACCCTAATGCCACACGACAGACAGATTTCAGGAGAGTCAGCCCTCTGTGAGGGAAAAATAATAGCAGTGAAAGTGAGAGACCATTACTAGCTAGACAGCATGAAATGATTTATGTGTTTAAAAATGTTTATAGTGCCTATTACATATGGGCCCGGTTTCACAGAAACGGCTTAGCTTGAGCCAGGACTATTCCTTAGTTGAATTAAGATATTTTTGTTGCTTTTATAAAAATACATTACTGGTGTGCATCCCGAGACAAAACAATGACACTGATATATTTTAAGATATTTCTGGGCTAGTTATATTCAGTTCAGACAAGGGACACATTCATTTTCAGTGTTTCCCATACCATAACCTTATAGATGCGCCCTGCCCCTCCAACGACAACCCCCTTTTTTAAACGCTCCCAGGGTGGTAAAAATGGCAACAGTGGTTCTCTTGTCATTTATGTTGATTATATTTTGACACTGGCTATATTTTCTAATGTCTTAATTTGGTGCCAGACACACTTCATTTTAACCCTTTCTGCTTGGTGAGCACTGCTTCTCACATCAAAGACGTGTTGCATATAAAGACCTGCAGACACCAAAAGTAGGTAGATAAATGGACAATTCTACTGTAACACTTAAGTAAACGATAATGCAGCAGTAGGCTAATAAAGTATTTTTAGCTGTCAGTCAATTTACTGTTTGCTATATAACACAGATTATACACCATAACATCTTGTATCTACATTTAGCATTAATGATATTAATAATATTAATACCATTAAAAATGTTAAAAGCATTTCATAATGATTCATGTTTTAATCAGAGATTATTTAGAATCGGAAAAAAATATATTTAATTTGAATTATAATAAAATAATCAATATGATTATTCCACCTGAATTTGGTTATAGGCCTACTCTCCGTGACTGCTTTAAAACAAAGGCAAGCAGTAATTTTTATCAGTGGCTGGAAGTAGAGATGAAACGATTACCGGTTTCACGATAAACCACCCTAAAATGTCCTGACGGTTAGTATTACCGTTTAAACTGTACTTATCAGGAAAAAAGGGTAGGATTAGTGCAATTTTGACAACTCGTGGTGATTCCTGTCTAATGCTGGCAAAGAATTTGATGTTTTGCATGAGCAGACATGGTGGAAGGCTGTGACAGCGCTCGGGAGATCTTTCCGCCATTCAAAAGGACCAGATCGGAGATGTGGGCATATTTAGACTTTTACTAGAGTCCTGAGGGCAAGTTAATAGAGGATGGGCAGCCTGTTTGAAGATCTTGGAAAAACAAAGTCGGTGCAAAAGTGTGGAACATGTCAAATTTGCGAAGTCATCTTTGTGAAAACCACCCGTTGTTATATAGTGAATGCAAGATAAGTTAACTTTTAACTCAAGTTCAGGGCAAATAACTGGACAAAAAATATTAATTAGAGATTAAATATTTCATTATCTCACTTGTAATGACTGCAAAATGAACGCATCTCATGAATGTGATTCGTGAGATATGTAAATTTTAGCCGTGTCATATGACTCCTTTAAGAATAAATATGCAAGTGCAGTTCGTCATGAATAGGCAGGTAACTGACAAAATACATTAATGTTACATACAGATGGATAAATTGGGGCCATATTATTTTTAGATTACCATAATTTGTTTTAATATTTCTAAATTCTGAGTTTTTCCTTTTTACTATACAATAGTGGTATAGTTGTCTACAAAAATTACTGTAGTACAGTGGGTACGGAAAGTATTCAGACCCCCTTAAATTTTTCACTCTTTGTTAAATTGCAGCCATTTGCTAAAGTCATTTAAGTTCATTTTTTCTCATTAATGTACACACTGCAGCACCCCATATTGAAAGAAAACACAGAATTGTTGACATTTTTGCAGATTTATTAAAAAAGAAAATCTGAAATATCACATATTCTGAGACACATTCTGTATGGACAGACAGACAGAGAGAATGGTGATGGTCCAGTGGAAAGAGGGTGTACAAGCACAAACAATGGCAGCTTGTTTTCTGCCAATATGACCCCACATGAGGGCAAAAGCATTGGACAGAGACTACCACACTGTACCATTACAAAATAACTGCAGAACTTTCAAAAGTAATGTACAACATTACTGGATGAGATCGATGGAGGACTGTATGAACAAGAACATGGACCTGAACAGCCACTGAGTGTGCATATAGAAACTTGTTTATATATGGTGCCAACAGCCATATCACCCTGTATCCCAAGACATTTTACCCACTTGCCTTGTGTTAGCCTATGCTAACAGGAATTACCAGGAGGAAATATCTTTTTGATATATTCCATGTGATCCTGCTTGTGATTGCATCTGATCACACTTTCCATTGCAGCAGTTTTGTCATCATCTGTTATCCAGAAGTTCCCATATAAAAATAATATAAGCATCCATCAGGGTATTTCGATTAACTCTACCAAAAAGTGCTAATTTAAATGTCTGAACAAATCAAACACTAAACCAAAAATCTTTGATTGGGCAAAGATTGTCCTGCAGACGGCTTGGTACCAAAGGCTAGTTTGGTCCAACAAACTCCTTAATTTAACTGATCAGGTACGGTTACCTCTGTGAAGTTGGCACCCCATATAAATAAGTTATCACCAAAACTATACCATTCCTTTGTGCTGTGTTTGTGTTTATTTGTGTCGCAAAAATAAACATTTGTGCTGGTCTGGCGTTCAAGATATTAAACAATCTTTTTTTTGGCTGTGTGACATCACACTCGGCCCCATGTCGTCCAAAGCCATTTGTTTGTGCGCGATTTGTGCCATTAAAACAAACTCTGTAACTACTTTCCTTCCCGAGATATAACAAGAAAATTTTGTTTAAATCACCCCAAACAGGTGGTGTTCGTTTGGGCCGTTAAAATGCCTATTGAATGTTTTTCCCTGGCTTGGAAATAATACATTTTATTTGCGGCAGTGACGTCACTCTCCATCCCATGTCATCCAAAACGGGTGCGTTCGTTTGTGCTCGATTTGTGCTGTTAAAGGAAATTTGAGTACTATGATCTTTTTCTTAAATATAACAAGACTGGGGCCTGTAGAATTAGATACGCCACTCTCACCTTCATGTCTTCAAAATCACTCCAAACTGGTGCAGTTCATTTGTGCTCAATTTATCCCTTCCTGTATGTGCTAACAAAAACAATTTCTTATTCCTATCCTAAAAAAAAACAAATAAAAGTGCTTTAAACGATACCAAGCGATGAATTAGGGTCTTACTGGCGAAACGATCTGTCATTTTCTAAACAAAAACGAATAAAATGTATATTCTTTATATACACAAATGCTTGCCTTGCTCTGTTCTGTTCTGCGAAGTGCGATCACAACTTCACGTAATTACATAATTACGCTTGACGTAGGCAGTACAGAGTCAGTGTTTACAAATGTGGAGAAGGAAGACGGTTCAAAAGTTGTTGAATGTTCAATGACACATATTCAATTGTCTTTGTGTCAGTTTTTGTTTAAAATGGTCCTTTTGTGTGTGTATCCTGGATTCCGCCTACATCAAGCATGACCTTCTCAACGTTATTACGTAATACGTGAAGTCGTGATCACGCTTCACAGAACAGAGCAAGGCGAGCGTTTGTGTTGAAAATGACCAATCATTTCGCTAGATAAGACCCTTATTCAACCGTTTGGAGTCCATTGAAGTCCACTATATGGAGAATAATCCTAGAATGTTTTAATTAAAAACCTTAATATCTTTTCTATTAAAGAAAAAAATACATAAACATCTTGGATGACAACAGAGAGACCACCTCTTCTCTTCTCTTAAAAACTCTAATGCATTAGGGAGAGAGCAATAAAGTTTGATTTGGACCCATGGGTGAACTGCTAGTCAAGCATGGAAGAGGTCTTTGAACAAATCAGCTTTTGTGCTGGACCCCAGGGCAGAATGATGCTCTGTGGGCAGGTGTAAGTGGGTGTGGATCCGATATGCGTTTTTCAGGGTCGATATCGATTATTGCAGGTCAAGTAGACCGATAACCAATGTTTTGAACTGATATATATATATATATATATCCGAAATATGTTCAAAATTAAGAAAAACAAGAGCTCTGAAAAAAACTTAGCCAAAAACCATAGTTACTAAACTTTTACTATAGTAACACCATGGTAAAAAGAAAGGAAATAAACAAATAATAGTTGTCAGAAAGACGTTCCACTAGATGCTTGTTGCTCTTTTGAGTGGCGGTCTTTTGAAGGGAATACAAGTTAAACCTTTTAAGGACTGTCTGAAGATCCACACATGTGCAGCGTGACATCGGCCCAACGTGCAGTGAAATCAACATATTTGATGAAGAGTCTGGCTGGCTGTTTTGTTGTGCCATTGTTTGAGGTTTACACAGATCATATGAAACAGAGCGCTCTGCACAAGGATGTGATCACATAACAAGCTGATGCAGGAGAAACTGCACCTGTCTTTACTTTCATACATAGAACATAATCAGAGAATAAAGAATATTAATTGGATCATTTAAAAGTAGACACTTGAAGCTTTCTTCAGACGTATGCTTTACGTTTCTATGATGAGTATTTGAGAGTTTTAAATCTGTTTTAATGACATGTTTCAGAAAGATGCACGTGGAGAGAGACGACTAAAGGCACAGCCTGTATATTTTCATTCGTTTACAAAAGCACAACATTTGTTGAGTACACAGAAATAAACCACAGTTTCGAATCATGTATTAGTCTTATTTGTATGACCAAAATTACTGGAGTATTTAAGTCTTTCTCTGCAGTAATAAAAAAAAGATGTGGCGGCGCGTTAAGACATAACGGAATAACACTTTTTACAGATGATGTTCACATTTACTCACTGAGGACAACCGACTGTGCTTACGTGTATACTCGCCAAGACGGGCATTATAACGAATGTGTCTGAATATTTATGCGTAATAAGTTGCGCAAATAACTCAATCTGACACTTGTTGCGAGAAGTTTGAGTGGCCGCTGTGTCCTGCGTGCGCGTGCATTGCCTGAGTGCACTGAATGAAGACTTTCTTTTGAGAGCACACAAGTTGATGCTTTCAAATGGTTTGTATTTGTGATTGGCATGACTTAAAATAATGTGCAAATACCCATTCCGTCAACTGATGCGCAATCCCTGAAGCAGCTTGAGCTAGCATATGCTTTTAGTGCAAGAATGTGCAATTCAGTGCCTTCAGCCTCCCGCGTTGATTGGCTGGACGCGTGACTCCCAACAAAGCAGATGGGCGGGCATTACTCTAGGTAAGACTAGAGTGCAGTGTTCTGACGGCTCTCACTAAATCCTTGGCTGCATCAGAGCCAAATAGCGCATTTCAAAATTAAATGACTTTATGGGCATTTTAAATTACCGATGTCGATAATCGAAAAAATGCTTAATATATACATCGATAATCAGCCAGTTCGATAATCGGTCGACCCCACGTCTGGATCAGTAATTAGGCATTGTTTCTTCTTGTTCCAATAACTGAACAACACCCAACACATGTTTAACAGAAGCAGGACTTAAGTGCTGGAAAAATGCACTTCTCGGATTCCTGTCAAAGGCAGGGTTTTTCCTGCATATAAAAATTGTGGAGACAGCCACCATATAAAAAAAAGGAATTTAACGAAGTGCTTCTGAACCAGTGTTTATACTTTGTGGTATATAGATATATTGGTTAAGATGCACAGCATTAAGCTCCACAGTCTGCGAGAATAGTCTCAGGAAAGTAATTTTGATTAAAAAAAGGAAACAAACTACGAACCCTAAAAACAGGACAAAAATGACTTATGATGGAAAAAATAAACCTACCCAATAACACCAGGTAGCTATAAACATATTATATGCTGAGAGCACTGGACTGAGACAGAAGATTATCTGCCAACTTTCCACTCAGTTATTACATTATTTATATCTAGCCTTTGATAAAAATAGCACACAGGCAATTTCTGCCAATCTTATATTAATCTTGTTTAGTATTGCATACAACGTATCTTCGAAGAGTATTTTGTTTGATCAAATTTATAAAAGAGACATACAGCTGTATTATTTCTGGAAAAACACGAGCTGCTAGAGGTGGAATCGCTCGTCAGTTGGTTCGTGGGCGGGCTCTTTCTAACGCCTTGCCATGCTTTTAGGGAGAATGGCCAATAAAAGGACTAGGATCCCTTTGACGACACAGGGATCCAGAATTATAAAAAACGTCCCAAAACAAGTTGGAGTGCTGGGGGAGTGTATCAAGTACAGAATTACTACGTCATACGTCCAACTACTTTTTAACAAGTTGACCATGTTAAGAATGAGAAGCCAGCACGTTTAACACTGTAAAGAAGTCAGAATGCATGACATAGCATGTTACCTTTTAAACATAAAAAAATTGAAATGCATAGCAATTTTAAAATGAGCGACTTCTTCAGAACACGCCATGAAAGGCTATTGCCGTTCTACCCTTTGTTCTACCCGCTGCTTTGCTAGAGTCTCAGCAATATAATTTCACCCCTGGAATCTGACGTCAAACAAAGGAGATGGGGCACACATTCCAACGTCATACGCCAAATCTCGTTTTCTAAAAATCTTCACCCTGACTCCCTGATGAAACTAACATTCTGCATTCTGACAGTTGTGTTGCGTTCTATGAGCGGGAGTCATCTTAAATTGCGTTGTGAAGATGAACAGATGTCCTAGGCTTGTCGAATAATTCATGGCAGAATTTACTTTGACAGAGTTCCGCTTTCACAACGCTTATCTTTTTAATCACTGTTAACATTACACAGTACAGACACCATTCACCTCAAATGGATGACCCTATGCAAGGACAAAAAATGGATAATAAACATTTAACATACTTTAGACTATATGGAGAGCTTAATTGCACAATTTGCATTCTTTCTAACTAATCTACAAGTGATCAAATTAAAGTAAAATGAAGCTCTCACTTCTATTCTTTGATAAATAAACTATCATTTCAAGGCTGAGAATAAAGAAAAACAGCATACATCAAAGATTGTGATACACACCACTAAGCTACGAGTAAAAGGGAGGAAAAAAATTTGCATGTCTGGTAGCCCTGAGCAAGTGGAACTACAGAAGTACCAAATATGTCAGAAAGCAAGAGAGGGAACATTAAAGCCCATAGCAACTAACTTAATACAGTTGGAGCAAACACAATTCCCTTGCAACACTTCCAACAACGTCTAACAATCACAGAACTGACAAATAAAGGAATGTATAGTATTTTATCCTGATAAATAAAGCCTTGGAAAATTGGAATCAATTTAACATAAACAGAAACCCTGAGAAAAAAATCTCCTCAGAGTCATTTTAAGCAGTCCTAGGCAGCTCTAAATAAGTTTCAGGAAATAAAATTGCAATCAGTAAAAACATCAAGAGCAGAATTTATGCAATCATTTTGATGAATTGTTGCATCATCTCCTGGCTGAAAGGGCCACACATTGTTAACGCGAATGATTGTCATTACTTAACTTTTAGACCCAGACTATCTATGTTCAAGTTCAATATTACTTCATTCAAGTGTAATAAACTTGAGTACCAGTACAACATGTACTGTAATGAATAGCCATTAGCCTAAGTGCCTAAATATTTAGATTATTTTCTTGATCAAAATAAAAAGATTTAGCATTTACATTGTTGTTTAAAAAAGGGTTTCTCTCAGTATAACTCATGTTAATTTGTTGTCAAGTCAGCGTTCAGGTGACTCTTGGGTAAACATGGACCCTGTTCGCCAGATCTTTCTTCCAAAACAATAAAAACCCATGTCAAAATCACAGTTTTGTGTTTATTTCTGTGGAGAAGTTTATTGAATGGTTGACATAGAGTCTGTCATGAATTCCTGTGTTATAATAATACTAGTATGGTACACTATGTAAACACCAAAGTAAGAAACCTTGATGATTTAAGTGCAGTCTACATAAGCAGCAAGTAAAGCAAAGTGTTGGGAGAACCCCATAACTCAAATGAAATAAAAGAACCATTTACAAAAAATTTAATTCTTCTCTGCACAGAGTAATCAGAGTGTTTAGCAAAAAGTTGAACTCCGCCTTATGAAAAGCATGGCTAAAATATGAATATCTTGTCTGCTCAAGGTCTGACCGGCCCCTCACCATGTAGGGCGTACCATAAACTTACGATGTAAGTAAACGAAGCTAATTAGAAGCTAATTACTAGCCCCTAACCCAAACACTTATGCTAAACTGTATGCAGTTACATAAAAGAAAACAGGTCAGGTTTAGTCGGATTTAACCAAATTATGCAGCTGAAAAGTCCTCAACGTATTACAAAATAGACTTTCACGAACTTCTGTAAAACCCACTAAAGAACAAGCGAAGTTAGAGCCAATGAAACCTGAGGTGACACTCGTCTATTGTGCATAGTTTGATATCCTGTGGAAGTGAGAACAACAAAGTGTAGTCTCTCATATCACCCACCCCCCCTCATTTGTTTATTCCTTATCTTTCTTAAAATACTACAGTCGACAACACACTTTAGTAATAACAATAAAATAGTAGTGTCAATCCAAACAGTAAAAAATGCTGGGTTTGAATTCATTAATTCCCCACTCCACTTCTGACAATTACTTTAAATAGAAACACTCGTTGAGTTAGCTAGTCGTGCTTCCCCATTTTGACAGACAGCTAAGTTAGCTAGCACATATATTATTATCATCCTTCTAAAGTGTCCCACGCAAAGTCATACCAACAGCTTCTCGCCACAATATCTATTTTAAGGCATTTCTCTAAAAGGAACTCACATAACACGAGTTTCACGGTAAAAGTTCGCTATTTTGCTTTTTAACGTTAGTTTCACTTCCGCACTCAGGATCAGTCTCTCTATGGTCACCCCTCCCATACTAGCTCACTTCAGCTAACACAAACCCACAATCCGATTAACAGTCACTTTTTTCCGACTAAAGCAAAAAACACTTACCTCTGGTGTCGCTGAAACAGTAGAACAACAGCAAGAGTTTAAACAAAACCATATCGAGTAAATTCATCGCTCGCACATTGACACCGAGACTGGCGCTTGTTAGTTTACTGGTCTTAAAGGCGCAGTCGCCTTCTTCAGCGAGAATGTCTGTGCGTGAGCGCGCGCGAACGTATGGGTGCGTGCTGCTGTGCGGCCTCAGCTCCGCGCCTGTCTCTAACGGCCTGACGTCAGGAGGAGGCAAAGCGGCAAGCCACGCCCACCCACACATTAAACACACAAAGTTTTGGATTAACTCTGCATGTACTGTGTTTTAGGCTTTTATTATAGAGAAACACACGCCGAGTTAAATATATGTGTAAAACAGAATAGAGCTATTAAAACAACAATTAACATTGTTTATTGCACATCTTTAATGCAATATATGCTCTAAGTAATACTTTATTGGCAATGTGTTTATTGCCAAAGCATTATACACATAGAACAATAACGAAAATAAAACATCACAATAACAACAAACAGTGAGATAGTATCATAATGTGCTAGCTAAGTGGTCAAGTAAGATAAAAGTGATTTTTTTACTTTAGTCAATATCGCCATCATGTGGTGGAAGATAGGATTATCATGCATCCGTAACAATAACGTTCATGGGAGACACCCGTGAGGGAGCACCAGGGGGATTTGATGATGGACAAATTAAAAGGAAACTCGTGAATGATTACAGTGACAAAAGTATTGAACCCTTTCTTTGGAAAGTCTTCTACCTTGCGGAAATAAAACAAGTGCATGACGTAAATTGACGTGCATTTCACACTTTAAATTCGTGTATGTGTAACATCCAGAAATCGGCTGGTGGAAAGACCCAGTGGTTTTGTATAGTAGGGCCAGTTATGTGTCTATGGAAGGATGACGTCAGAGGTGGAGAAGTCATGGCGTCGTCACAGCTGAGCTTGCCATCTAGTTAAAGCCTGTCGTCGATGCGTGCAGCAAAATGGAGAAGAATGCAAATCCACATCGAGACGCAGGAGGGAGTGTTCTGTGTGCCGCCATTCCGACAGAAACAGGATATATCAAAACAGGCGGTGGAGTGAAAGATGTCTGCGAGAAGAGAGAGACTTTGACTACTTATGCAAGTGCTAGCAATGCTAAAGCTACACCCTGCACACAGACATCAGATGCTGTTGAGATGGTCGACTCTCACACGTCTCCGAGCAAGAGCAAACAAGCGAGCCCTTTATTAGAGACGCTGTCGACCGATCGGTTGAGCAACGGGATGGGATACGAGCCGTCGATGGCTGCTGCTGTGAATGAGGGTGGCACCTCAAAGTTAGTAAACAACCCAACGGGGGCGCAGCCATCAGCTCCCTCCAACATCACTAATGTGCAAACGGACGCTTCGGAAGGAGGTATGCAAGAACCAACAGAACTGTCCAAACCGGGTAATTTGTGTTCGGACAAAACAAAATCCGGGAGCTCAGATTCGACCGAACATACGGAGGGTCTTCCGAGTGGCAGTGAGCCCAGCATCGCGGGAGAGTCCCGTAGCTTTGATTCACTGGAGTCCTTCTCAAATCTAAACTCTTGTCCGAGTTCAGACCTTAACAGCGAAGGGCTGGAGGACAAGGGACTGGTTTTGGCTATTCAGGGCGAATGCGGGGCCGAGGGAAAACTCCCGTGTTCAAAGGACAGGGCCACCGGTCAGTCGTTATACCACATCAAGTGGATCAAGTGGAATGAAGAGAACACGCCCATCATAACACAGAATGAGAACGGGCCGTGCCCGCTGCTGGCTATTATGAATGTCCTGCTATTATCATGGAAGGTAATAAGGATAAGAGTCTTACACATGGCAGTATTGTTACAGTCAAGTGGGTCTCTTATAAAGTTAAAAGTATGTCGATTTGCTTATCATATTAGTTTGCAAACAGTTACACAAAGTGCATCAGTGTTACTATTAGAAATTGATTTGCACACAATTTTTCATAGTCGTTTTTGTGGTTGTGCTAAAGTGGTAAATCACAGTGGTTCAAATCGCAGAAATATTTATGTTGTGTATCCGTTTTATGCATTGTTTTCTCACAATAAGGATTTACTTTTCTTTTTCTTAATTTGCTTAGAGCTTTGTCTCTTTCCAGAACTCTTGACCAACGAACCAATATTTGTTTTTTGTCCCAAGCCATCATTTTATGGATGCACAAAACTCTCATATGCATTATAAAGATGACATTTAATTATTTGCTTAGACAGTGAGTTGGCAGGCACATGAGATGCTATTTTAGTACTGTCTTTCATCTTTAAACATGAAGGCGCGATGTATTTCAGCAGTTTTCCAGGGCTGCTTTAAAACACACAGCATCATTTGGAGATGATCGCCACTTTGAAGCCTCTCTCTTCTCATAGTCAATTTATGCTGATACAGCAGCCCATTTAAAGATAAACACCACTGTTATGTGAGTGTTCTATAACATCGTTGAAGGAGAAGAGGGTTTCATAAATCTCGTCATTTGTCACTGGTTTTAAAATGTTAGACTTTTTCCCTGTTGTGCCACAGGTCAAGCTGCCACCAATGATGGAGATAATAACAGCCGAACAGCTGATGGAATATCTGGGTGAGTCTTTCCTCACGTTTTGGATCTGATGTGCATGACAAACTTGGAAATAAAGATTACAGATAAAACGAATGCTTTGTTGATAACTGACAACACCATCAGCTAGTTTGGTTAAAAAGAGGCAAAAGCTATTTCTGAATTCTCTTGCCTTCAGCTTCATGTCACTAATTACTAGTTTGTGCTCAAGAAGAAATTGTAAATCTGGTCACCGTAGGGCTTGAAATTATACTAGGAATCATGTGCAAAAGCGAGACATGGCCGCGCCTAATTATAGGATTGTCTACTGTAATTTCAATATACAATCTCTGGTTAGACATTTTTGCATGTACCTCAACATGAAAATCTGTGACTTCACAGAGTGCTACTCTTGGCCATTTTTGCCAAGTGAAACAGGCATCCGTGTCAAAGGTTGTTGTGAGTTTCGTTACAGCCTGAAGAACATCACTGGCTAACAAAATGTGATATGTTGTCAGGTGCTGATGGACAGCACCAGATCACCAGGGGAAAACCCAAGGCCTGATCTGAGAATCCAAGTGTTGCGTTACTCTAGTACAAGAGCCAAGTTTCTCAGATTGCATCATCAAATACAGAAACGTTTGTGTTTTCAGCACCACAACAAAAATAGGCTTTGCTGTAGATTGATTTTGAGCAGAAATTGTAGACATTATGAACTATTTAAGGGTGCACATTCATGAAGTAAATGTAACTGCAGAGGATGTGGTCGTGAAATCCTATTCTTACATGGGTGTATTCACTGGGGGTTTGTATTTCGTTTAAAACTTGTGCTCTTTTGAGGACCAGTCTAGGTCTTAAAAAAGAGCGTAATATATGCATGTATGCTACACCAAATGTTGATTGTACAATAAAATATCCTAATAATTATTCGTTCACATTATATTGCCCACATTAAGATATCTTCACCCTCATAACTGTGCCATCGTGGTATAGAAACAGCTGTTATGTTTCTATACCATAGAAATGCAATTGAATTGAAATGAAATGGCACATAATGAGGGTAATGTGATAGATCCAAACAATGCAATAGCCTAATACCACCCTGTAGCTTTCAGAAGCCTTGAATTAATTTTGCACCTCGCCTCGGAAATCTTACATTCAGCATGTGTGGGGGTCATTCACGTCCCATTCCCAGCTGTCTGCCTGGAGACCCCTCGCAGAAGTATTCCTTTCATTGCCGAGCTGTTTGTAAGGAAGCCTGTGTGATCTTGAGTATGCTTGATGTATAGGATACAGAGATCCCCTAGATACTACAGATGCACTGAAGAGAGTGCCAGCTTTCTGTTGATCGTTTGTCCTTGTGCAGATTTCTTTGGAGTTACTTCTATCGTAGTGTAGAGTTACATTTTTCAAGAAGCATTGGATTTGCAGCTCAAGCTGTATGTATTTATGTCTGCTCAGTTACGCTCTATGTGATGTTGTGGTTAGCTACTTGGGCATCTGTTAATGGCTTTTCTCTCCTTTAGGTGCAACAGGCTCAGCTTTTTAAGTGTATTAGAAAGCATCTTGCTCTACGTCTCTGTTGTAACTTACAGCACTATTGATGTTTCTTTCCAAGCCAAAGTCAGTGGCCCTTATACAAACATTGACAACTGCACAATTCTTTCTGATTGCTCAAGGCCTTTCAGTCACCTCTAGTAGCTGTGAAATTGTTATACTGTGTAAACAAGTTACCTGAAAAGCACAGTTCACACTGAGTCTAATGTACGAAACCTTTTTGGGTGCCTGATTGAATTACACTTATTATTTAAATGTTTCCTGTCAGTGTGTTGTCCTGAATGTCCTCTGAATATAAAATGTCAGATCACAGCAGAAAGCTGGGAAGGAGTTTAAAGCGTTATTATTAAAATTGTTATTGTGATCCGTCACACTCATGTCCTTTTTGTTGAATGGCAAACACAAAGCTGTTGTATAGCTTTTTAAAAACTGAAATGGGCAACTTTGGAATGAAGCTCAAGGACAACAAGAACATTTCTTAAAAAATGTAGGGAACTATTTCTTAAACACTTAATAGTACAACGTGAGTAAGAGCTCTACAGAAGTAAGCAGTGGGAGAAAGACCAGCAGCTTTTAATGGCTTCTGATTTGAAGAGGAGAGGCCCTGTACGGGGAAAGAGGAAGAGAGGGGTGGGGGAATATGAAGAGGAATAGATCAGCTGGGGAGGAACCGAAGAGACAGGATTTGGAATTAGGAGATTTGCTGAGCAGAAATAAGTGAAAGTGGCCCAAATGAAAATTCTTGGCACTAGTCAGAGGAAGTGGCAGTCAGACGGAGGGGCCTGAAAACAAAACGGCTCTGGTTCACACACAGATTCGATTTGAGCTATTTGTTGTTGTGTATTACAGAGTGAGTTATTAGTAAAATGACAAGCCAGTGTAAAGCTTTGGTGATAGATGGGAAAGGTATGTGGGAATCGATTGTAATAGACTGCTTTGTAATGGAGTAAATTAACTGTGATTTGGTTTTGATTTAATGGACAGTACCACTGAAAATCTCTTCAATGGTGGGGAAAGAGTTTACATTATCAAATATATAATGGTTTTCATCCAAGTGTACAACTCCTGTTTTCACGCAGCGCTTGTGTTTTGTGAAATACCCTTGACCAGGCTTTTGTTGTAAAATATTTTATCTAAATTTGACCTCCTGGAAAAGTAAGAGTAAACATATTAGAGCACATTATTTATGCTATCAAATGTAATATGGGCACATCAGTTGCTGACCATCTCCAAATGTGGTTTATAAACAAATGCATTATCTCTGTATTGAGGGATTTGTTTGTCCAGGACAAATGCCAGGTGTACAAAATTAGAGCTGTACAAAATTATATCCCTTTCTCTGTTAAGACAGCTTTATCCAGATTTCACTTTTGATATCTCTAAATCAGCTGGGATTCAAGCTGGAAATCAAGGAAATTTGGACTGTGAACAAGCACACACTGCAAGGTTTTGTCTCTGGCCCGCTGAAGTTCCCTGTAAAGAAAACCCTTGTAAAGAAATGAGTGGTGTCTGTGTTCATGTGTTTTTGATTTCTGAAATGCTTTCGCTAACCCTCCCTCTTGTTTTTTTCACCTCTTCACAACAGGAGACTATATCCTTGAAGCCAAGCCAAAAGAGATCTCAGAGGCTCAGCGGTTGAACTACGAACAGGTAAAAGAAACCGAGCTTTTGCTCATGACTCACAGCACATGTGACTTTCAAACATAGCCAGTCTGTTTACATAGCTCTCTATGTGTTTGTGTGATAGCTAACAGTGCAGCTCCAACACTGTGAGGCTTCACAAGAGAACGAGCAGCGTGGGGTGAGGCTTGACGCTCTAATAGAGGTGTGAGAGATGCAGAGAGGACAAAAACATTGACCGTTATCCTGCAGACAGACAATTCTTATTGTATATTCTTTAGTTTCAAGCGTGGTTCTCCGTCATTAAACAGCCAGTTGTTCTCTGTGGGATTGCAGTGCCTTTAGGCAGCAAGCTGTGGCAGACACTACTGTAGATCAGCACACATCCATCCTTATAGGAAAGAAGGCCAGAATTCCACGGAATCAGCATTGAAGTAACAGAATTGTGCAAACTGGTCCAGTCCATATTGTTTATGTAACAGCGGGAGCGAATATGATCATTGTGTTGCTGTGATAGAGCTGTATGATGTGCAGTGTTTGATATGTGAAGAGACCGCTCATATCTTCTCACACCATTATGGATTGTGGGGATGTATGAGACCAGAGGACAGACAGAGAGGCCTTTTGATGTTATGGAAAAAGCTGAAGGCCTTCAGCTTATTAACTTATTTAATACTATAGTAGGTATCCTGTCCAGGTCACAGTTGACCTTTTAATTAAAAGGACAAATTTGTATTAAACTACAAGATATATATTAATATATATAATATTCAATCTATACATAGAATATAATACAAAATATAGAAAAAGTAATATTATATATATATATATATATATATATATATATACATGCATACACTCGCCTAAAGGATTATTAGGAACACCTGTTCAATTTCTCATTAATGCAATTATCTAATCAACATGGCAGTTGCTTCAATGCATTTAGGGGTGTGGTCCTGGTCATGACAATCTCCTGAACTCCAAACTGAATGTCAGAATGGGAAAGAAAGGTGATTTAAGCAATTTTGAGCGTGGCATGGTTGTTGGTGCCAGACGGGCCGGTCTGAGTATTTCACAATCTGCTAAATTACTGGGATTTTCACGCACAACCATTTCTAGGGTTTACAAAGAATGGTGTGAAAAGGGAAAACATGGGCTACAACAGCAGAAGAACCCCACCGGGTACCACTCATCTCCACTACAAATAGGAAAAAGAGGCTACCAAAGAGCTCACCAAAATTGGACAGTTTAAGACTGGAAAAATGTTGCCTCGATTTCTGTTGAGACATTCAGATGGTAGAGTCAGAATTTGGCGTAAACAGAATAAGAACATGGATCCATCAAGCCTTGTTACCACTTTGCAGGCTGGTGGTGTTGGTGTAATGGTGTGGGGGATGTTTTCTTTGGTCCACTTTAGGCCCCTTAGTGCCAATTGGGCATCCTTGAAATCCCACAGCCTACCTGAGCATAGTTTCTGACCATGTCCATCCCTTTATGACCACCATGTACCCATCCTCTGATGGTCACGTCCAGCAGGATAATGCACCATGTCACAAAGCTCGAATCATTTCAAATACGTTTCTTGAACATGACAATGAGTTCACTGTACTAAAATGGCCCCCACAATCACGAGATCTCAACCCAATAGAGCATCTTTGGGATGTGGTGGGACGGGAGCTTCGTGCCCTGGATGTGCATCCCACAAATCTCCATCAACTGCAAGGTGTTATCTTATCAATATGGGCCAACATTTCTAAAGAATGCTTTCAGCACCTTGTTGAATCAATGCCACATATAATTAAGGCAGTTCTGAAGGCGAAGGGGTGCAATTATTTTATACCAGCCCAAGGATGTAAGAATGAATACAGTTTCTGATGTTCCTGTGTGTGTTGTTTATTGGCTTGCGGGTAGGTGGAGGCTAACTGAATTTATGCTCAGTTCTTGCTCTTTTTGCTCACCTCTTGGAGATTTCTTTCTGTTATGAATATGCTGTTCTTGAAGGAGAGGTTGTTGTTTTGGAATATATCTGTTGCAGATGTTTTATTTATTGCTCAGGCTATTTAAAGTTGGGACAGTATTAATTTTTTTCAATAGTTTTTTCTCAACACTGTTGGTTTACTGACTTTTAAGCCAGTGCGAACAGCACCAGTGTATGTGAGTTGACCGTGAAAAAGAAATGCTAAGTTTCTGGCAACGAGAGAGAGAACAACAAAAGGCCCAGAAAAACACAGGCCTGCCTGCATCGTCTCAGGTTTGACTCAATTCAGAAGACTTGGGTTTGCATTGTTTGTTATGTGTAAAGGTGTGAATTCTTCTAAATAGTCATCTCAGTGAGTAACCCTGGACAAGAATCATCATAGAGAAGAGAACAGAGAGATATTAGGAGATGGAGAAAGTGGATAAGGGCATTGGAGTGGTTGAGAAAATCTGGCAGGGGCACAGGGACCGAACCGGACCACACGCAGGCTTGGGCGTATGTGGGGTTATGACCAGTGCCAAGTTTAACAGGGCTGAATGGGATCTGTGGGTGGATGCGTCTTGGTTGATGTTTCGAGCGTCTAACTCTCATTTGACCCTGGTGCCAGTTCTGTATTCTGTCATCCGCCCACTGGCCATCGGGTCCGTTTGTACCACACTCATTCATCTTGGCCTGAGTTCCAAGAGAGCAGGGAGTCAGATTCACAGATAGACAGTGTGACTCAGCAGTTCTGTGAAGGTGTCTTGTGTTGGAATATTTTGGAAACATCATATTTAGGATCAAGCTGCAAAATGCCCTTAAGAGTTATAATCTAAATCAAGGTCAGATGAATCGAAGGCCACGGTCGGTTTTGGTTCCTTGTTCTACATGCCTAAAATGCTGAAAAGTGTAAACATTAAATTAGAAATACAAAGACCTGATTTAGTATTGTTATCTGGTACTGTGGTTTCAAGCATTACTCCTCAAGGTTATCACAATACTGGGATTGACTTTAGTTGGCTGAACAAACAAGAGAATTTGAGAGAACCTGCATACGGTTTCAATCTCAAACACCTGTGTAAACATTAAGTGAACTTGTATTCATAAGCTTGTATTTAGCAATACATTTACAATATAGCACAGCTCTCAGTGTCTTATAAAAGTTGTTTAAACAAAATGGATGCTATAAAATAGTAAGGACACATGTTGTCATTAAAGCAATATTTTATAAAGTACATTTGTTTTTCAGTCTTTATGGACACAGAAGCAGGTGGTTTTTTTTGTAACTACTGTCACAATATTGTGATGGAGGAGAGACCCTCTCATATGATTGTAAAAACTCTTTGGGTGTACAGCAGTACTCAATAAAGTGCTATATAAATGCCTTGTTCGTTCGTTCGTTCATTCTTTCTTTCATTCAATTCTCAATGGCAAATTAAAAAGTACCGCGGCGCCCTCCCTACATTTTTTTTCTCATTTTAAAAGCTGTTTTATATGGATATATGTCACAATATAAAAGAGAAAACAGCTCATGTTTTATGTTGACTTGAAATCAACATGCGTTGACACTTTAAACTCATGCAGTACAATTTATATCCCAGATGTAGGGCTTCTATTTGTGGCATGCATGGCATTATGGTCTTTATGATAAACATATATTGTGCTCTCTGGTTTCTTATCAGAGCAAGAAGACAATATTTAAGGAGATATTTTCTTACAAAACTGGAACACATGGGGATTAGATGAGCTTGTGTGGATTATTCATCTCTTTAATAGATCTTTTTTGTGGGCATGTGAATCTGTGCGTTTTGTTAAAAAAAGCATTCCCTTTTTTTGTTGATGTGTTAACCATAATACTTCCTCTGTCTCTCTCTCTCCCTCCCTGTAGAACATGAGTGATGCCATGGCAGTGCTGCATAAACTGCAGACAGGTCTGGATGTGAACGTGAAGTTCACAGGTGTACGGGTATTCGAGTACACGCCCGAGTGCATCGTCTTCGACCTGTTGGATATTCCGCTCTATCACGGATGGCTGGTTGACCCCCAGGTCATTCCACTTCACTGATTCACTTCCTTCTGGCAGCAGGGAATCATCCAACTACAAGTGAAACAACTGAGTCATAGTCACACCATAATGTCATGGTTTTGTTGATTTATTTTAGACGAATTCTACTTTCAGATTTAACCTCTTTTTCCAGGAAGTGAAATTACTCATGTTTGTAGTTTTCTTTAATGTTTTGAGCGCGTACGTCCATGTTCTCATTCTCTCTGTGTCTCTCTGTAGATGGCAGATATAGTGAAGGCAGTGGGGAACTGCAGTTATAACCAGTTGGTGGAGAAGATAATCAGCTGTAAACAGTCAGACAGCAGTGAGCTGGCCGGGGAAGGTGGGTGTTCACTGTTTTTACTGTCATCTTCTCTTTCACACATTCTTCCAGGCTTTTATAACCAAGCAAGTGCTCGGCTGTCACGTCTCCCCGCTGACTTAAGGGCCTCAAATGTAAAATTTACTTTGTTGTGAGTTGTCAAGCTTGGATGTACTTTGTCACACACTTTTCTCTCTGTTCCAAACTGTTTATTCCTATTGCGTCATGCACATAAACAACTATCACAGTGTGTGAGTCAGTTAAGACTAAAGGATATAAACAGCTTTGCTGCTTTTTTCAATTTTTCATTGTTCTATAGTGTTTTTTCTATACACTATTTTGGAAATGTTCTGTCCCTCCTGCTCGCTCGCTCGCTCGCTCTCAGTCTCTCGGCATGTCTATGTCTAAATATATCTCCCTTCTCATCTTTTCTCGCTCTTTCTGTGTGTGTCTGTCTCTGTTTTTCAGTTTTGCGCTGATATGCGCCCTGTTCTATCTCTGGCTGACTGTCTGTTTCTCAGTACCAGCCCGTCAGTCTCTGTCTGTCTGTGTGCCAGGCTGTTCATGTTTAAAGTCATTCCTAATGTTATTGGTTTTGGTTTTGACCAAATGTGATAAATCAGTTTTCGTTTTTTTTGGAAGTCACTCAGGAATGCTTAGTTCCGATTGGTCTGCTGCCGCATTCAGTGGTTTCGAATTGTTGCTATAACAGACTTTTGATCCAGGCAAATGTGTATAGTTGCGATTGTATTTTGTCTCTGCAGTAATAGTAAAATATCTTAACCACTGTCTCATGTCCATTTATTTAGTAAATTA
The DNA here is from genome assembly GCF_947034865.1 of Barbatula barbatula. NCBI lineage: Eukaryota > Metazoa > Chordata > Actinopteri > Cypriniformes > Nemacheilidae > Barbatula > Barbatula barbatula. Next base: position 20,291,444 of record NC_136766.1, on the reverse strand, counting down.
TAACACAAAGGACATGTCCTTGCAGCTGTACTTTATCACACCTCACATGTGTGTTTTCCAGGTTTTGTGGCAGAGCATTTCTTGAACAGCACAGCGACTCAGCTGACCTACCACGGCCTGTGTGAGCTCACCTCCACCGTACAGGAGGGAGAACTCTGTGTCTTCTTCAGGAACAATCATTTTAGCACCATGACCAAATTTAAGGTGTTTACGTCTACACACATTTACCGCAGTAATATTACGAGAGGATCTGTGCTGGAAAGTGCTTCTTGGTTGCTGGTAGTTCACCCAGAAATGTCATCATTTACTCACCCTCATGCCGTTTCAAACCTGTATGAATTTCTTACTTCTGTAGAACACAAAATAAGATATTTTGAAGAATGCTCTTCACTGGCCCCCATTCATCTGCATTGGTTTTGTGCCCATACAATAGAAGTGAATGGGGGACAGTGCTATTCAGTTACCAGCTTTCTTCAAAATATCTTCTTTTGTGTTCTACGGAAGAAAGTCATACAGGTTTGAAATGACAAGAGGGCGACTAAATGATGACATATCACTTTAATATGCTAATGTAAAGAGAGATGCTGAATGTTGATGCCCCTAGTGGCTGAAAGCAAAACATGTATTATATTGTTTTGATGATCAATCAATGAATACCTATTGCTAATTATCTTGACATGTCTACATGTTCCCCATAATAGAAAGGTCAACGTCTGTCTATAAACACATCACTAGACAGGTGATGGGATTTTAGAGTCTCTTCTGTGGAAAAATATTTGTAAGATGGAATTGTGGTTGAACTCTTTTTTGAACTCTTGGTTGGTGACTCTACATAAGCACCAGTCACCTTATCAGGTTAACTGACTGTATAGTCTCTTTCTGTTATCTGTGGGGAAGTGGTTGTGGCCTGTAATAGCATGGCACACTTGACCCGCAACAGCTCTAAGATCCTCATGTACACACTTCAGAACATGACAGATGCTGAGAGATAGATGGACAAGAGCTCTCATTCAGTTAAAGTGTATACTTTTTGTAAGTGCTCTCTTTCTCTCTCTCTCTCTCTCTCTCTCTCTCTCTCTCTCTCTCTCTCTCTCTCTCTCTGTGTTCCTCAGGCCCAGCTGTACCTGCTGGTGACAGATCAGGGTTTTCTCACTGAAGAGAAAGTGGTTTGGGAAAGTCTGCACAATGTTGATGGAGACGGCAACTTCTGCGACTCTGAGTTTCATCTGAGGCCGCCCTCTGACCCAGAAACTGTGTACCACGGTCAGCAAGACCAGATCGATCAGGTCAGAACTTGTCTAACTGAATAAGTTACATACCAACTGATGCTCAGATCAGGTGCATTCATGAGGTTCGGTGTTTTAAGAATTTCTTCAGGAATAGCCGTATATCCTCCGTTCACTAAGCAACATGAAAAAGCCACAGTGACCCACGTTTGAAACAGAGCTACAGAGACTAATGTTGAAATGAGCTGTGCAGTTTTGACACGTGATGTTAAAACATAGTCAGTGTAGTAACCACACTGCTTTGTACCACACTGGACTGTTGCTCACATTTTAATTATTTATGTTAAAAGCTGTTCAACCCTTCTTTCATCTCGCTAAACTTCTCTTAACCCTCCCTCTGTGTCTTAGGGTTCACTTTCTTTTATATCTGATGAAAGGACAGAGGTGCTTAATATTAGATCACTTTCTATTTTGTATACAAATAGTGTTGTGACACTTTTGTTCCCTGAGGAAATAAATTATACATGTATCGAATGTATTGTTAAGAAATTGTTTAACTGAAAATTCTGTCAGTTTCCGCTTCGAGCATCTTAACTATAAATGTACTGAAATAAAGCGCCATCATTTTGATTTTCTTGTCAGTACAAGTTGTTGTGATGAATTCCTTATGATTGGATTCAGGTGATTGCCGGCATGTCTTTGATTATTGCATGGGTTTTGCTTTGTGTGTGTGTGTGTGTGTGTGTAGGACTACCTGATGGCGCTGTCTCTACAGCAGGAGCAGCAGGCTTCAGATCCGGGATGGGAACAGATCCCAGAAGGCATCAGTGATCTGGAACTGGCCAAGAAGTTGCAAGAGGAGGAAGACCGTAGAGCATCGCAGTACTATCAGGAACAAGAGCAGGCACAGGCAGCCGCTGCACAGGCACAGGTGAGAAAAAATAGCTTGTGGAACACACAAAAAGATATTTGAAGAACATTGGTTACTAAACAACACTGTCCCCCCATTGACTTCCATCGGACAGACACAACCACTGACACATTTCTCAGAATATCTTCTTTTGTGTTCATATAGAGGTTTTGAACAACATGAGGGTGAATAAATGATGACAGAATTAAAGGAGTTCAACTAAGAGTTTAATTTGTTAAATATCTATATTCAGGGACTGGAGGCAGCAGTGGGTGCGGATCAGGTGGATAGAGCAGCAGAAGCAGCAGCCGCCGGGGCCTCAGCAGGCGCTACAGCTTCCCCAAGCCCTGGAAAACAGCCCTCGACGGGGGAGCGCAAACCCAAGAAAGAGGCTAAGGACAAAGACAAATGCATCTTGTTGTAACAGCAGTGAAGCTTGCGGAGCATGAAACGGGCAGCAGTATAATTCCAGTGGCTCAGCGATGCATCTCCCAGCGTGAGGTGAACCGAGAACAAGCGTACGAGAGGAAGCGTGACGGACGAAGAGGACTTGCCATTCTCAAGCCACTTGTGCCTGACTTTAACCCTCTGTGTTCTGAATACACACAAAAGCAGACAGGGGCTACACTACAAAGACTATCACTACATGTTTCGTAGAGCTGGCCAAATGTTCTCAGCAGGAAAACCACTGCAGTGCACTATATTTGTGTGGGGTCACCAGGGAGGGTGGATTTTTTGTAGTATAATGAGGTAATGATTTCAAAGCACTAGGCAAAAAAGTCCCCCATCCCTTAAAAACGCAACAAAGCAAGAGAAATGCCACCACTTTGTTCATTATACGAAGCATTATCTTTATTTTGTGAATATCCGTTATTGCTGTTGTTTATAAGCTATTTTATACCAGTATATTCATGCATATATATATATATATATATATTAGTTGTAATAGTCTGTTGTCCGAGAACCTTTAACGAAAGGCCGTTAAAATAAGAAGGTAGCAAGCCAACGTGTTGTGTGGTCACTAGTTCTTTACCTGGCAATACTACGATGCCAATTTTCTCTTCATTGATAATGTGCAAACTAGAAGGACTGGTATCTCCTGAGATAAAATGATTTTCTGCCAAAAGGATATTTATATTAGCATTAGTTCACAACAGACTATATGAAGGTCCATAGATTTATATTACGTTATAAAAACATGGGCAATAATTTGCTTCACCCCTTGAATTTTACAGTACCTGATAGCTAACAGTCCAGTGCTAATTTGCCTTGTAGCTAAAATTTACAAACTAGAAAAGTCAGTGGTTCTATTTAAAGGGACAGTTCACACAAAAAATTAAATACCTGTCATCATTTATTCACCCTCAAGTTGTTCCAAATCTGTATCAATCTCTTTGTTCAGATGAACACAGAGAAAGACATTTGGAACAATGCTCGTAACCAAACAGTTGTTTGCCACCATTGACTACCATAGTAGGAAAGATGTATTTGCTCTAAACATAAGAAAATATTTTGAAGAATGTAGGAAAGGAAACAGTTCTGGGGCACTTTTGACTACCATTGTAATTCTACATAGTAGTCAATGGTGGCCGCTTACAAGCATTTTTCCTAATATATTTCTCTGTGTTCATCTGAACAAAGAAATGTATACCAGTTGGAACAACTCAAGGATGAGGAAATTAAGACATAATTTTCAGTTTTGGTTGAATTGTTCCTTAAAATACTGTCTTTTATCCCTATTGTACTCAAGCTAGTGGTCAACAAGGATTGTTTGGAGAGCAGAGTTGCCAATTACTGACATATACATTATAAAATACAATTTTAAAGCTGTCACTAGATTTTGGAACTGACGCAAGGGTAGTTAACGCATAAATCTGATTTCTAAGATCATTGCCGGCCAATGCTTGCAATGTAAAAACAGCTAAGCATTTGTTCCAAGCTATGTACTTGTCACACTCTTTCATGTACATTATACATATTTGTATATTCTATACGGATTTAAGGTAGAACGAGGTTCACTCAAGCCTGTGTTTTTATAGTGCTGCCTCCTGAGAGACAAGGTCTTTTCTATCTAAACATTCCAGCAGTATGCCTTGAACTGGGCCTCAGATTCAGAGTAACACTAATGTTGGGCTAGTTTCCCTGCGTCTGGGCTGCATGTGGATGGCATAGTTTTTTTTGGACAGTCAGGCAGTGGCCCAGTGGTTACGTGGGAGCACTAGTAGATTGTGTTGATGATACTAGTCGCGTAATGGAGCTGTTCCTTTTGACGTTCTGTATATAAAAAGCCTTACAATATTTACACAATCTTTTTTACAAGACAAGACAAGACTGAGACAATCTGTAGATTTTACCATTGACAGAAAACCTCACAGGCCTTCACAGAAGGAATATATCCACGAGTGTCTTGCAAACAGATTTGACATGTTTTAGCTGCCCTGGTAATGGATACAGATTAAAATCAACAGGGTTCAAAATTCGAACGTTACATTTTTTCATCGGCCATACATTATTGTAAAAGTGCAGTTTCATCCCTAGGAATCAAGCTTTTTACACGGCTGTTTTTGAATTTCAAAGTACTGCAATGCTGCTATTTGAGGGTGATTTAGCTGGCATGCTATATTGTGTATAGCCAGTGTTGATTTAGATACCAAGAGCGCAGTCTTGCCCTGTCACGTTTATGTCTTAAGAGCATTTACACTCATTGTACACACTACAAGAACCACAAAAATGGATTTATAATGTTGATGAGCTTCTCTCACCCCTGGGAATGGTGTCATATAGTAGGAAGCACAAGTGGTTGGGAGAGAGATGTGTTGGGGGTTTGTACCAGGGGATGGGCTGAAATGATACAATGTGTATAACTGTAACAAGAATCATCTAAACCAAACTTCTTAATGTAAAAAGCAGTGATTGTTTAAAGCTGTTTTTTTTATTTTGATTAAAATAAGATTCACTGCAGCTGAGAATGATGCTTTCAACCCGATTTGAAAAAAGGTTTTCTTGCAGGTCAGCTTGAATATGGACATTCCAAGGTGCTTATGATCAGTGGCATGTCTGAAATAAAAGTGGACCTAATGCAACCTACAAGTGGAGTGCAAATGCACTCCTAATAACAATCTTTTCCAGCACACATAATTCTATGTATCCACTGTTCATTAGCTTCTGTCATTTGCATCGATTGCCAATAACGATCTTCGGTTGTTTTGTGCTTCAGCTTGAACCTTTTGCTTCTAAAATCTCGTTTATGACAGATGTGTGGAATGTCACATAAAATACACCTAGGGCTGTAATGATTTGTTATTGGAATAAGTATTGAAATTTCAGTTTTGTAGAGTGACAAAAAGGGGTGTTTAGTTATTTGTTATGCACTGTTACACTGAATGCACTAGATGAGAAAAAGACCTCTTTTTATACAAAATATGAATCACCAGAGTTAGTCTGGTTTGAGCTGAAAAGCTGATTCATATGTAACAAACTTCATTCTGTAAGAAGGCTAATATTTATGGGGCTACAAGAACATGTAAATGGACAAGAAAATTCTTTCTGGAGGCTTGACGTTTGTCAAATGATCCCATTTACATGTTCTTTTCCTGCTTTCAGAGAGAATATCATTTCTCATATCTTAGTGCCATCAAATGATGAAGACAGCAGCAGATGAAGATTGCTTTTGCTTGAGCACAGACATTTACTCAAAGACGGCATTACCAAGGGATATCCAAACGTATGGTAGTAATTGTAACATGACTCTAGCACACTTTAAATTCTGTCACAAATGAAGAGAAGTGTGGAAAGGTTGCAACTACTGTGGTGCAGGTCAGTCCATAATGGAAGGGCAGTTGTGATGCATGTTTAATAACTCCCCATGCTTAACGGAGTACTCCCATTCTATTTTATATCCATTTAACGTGTATATTTACACAAAATGTAATTTAGCCAAAAATCTTACAAAATACAGTTAAGATGTTATAAGGGTCAAACTTCTAATGTGTGTAAGGTTCAGTCAGGACCAAAATATGTGTAGCCCAACAGCGTCAAAGAGTAGATGGACATTTTTCTGTAACAAATGCCTTAGACGAGGGACAATACGTCTGAAATAAAGAAAATTAGATTGGTCTGTGGATTTGTGTTTCATTGTGGGCTAACATGGCTGGATGTATAGAAAAGTTATACAGAGACAGCATCATAATCCATATAATTTAATAGTAACTTGTAGAATCATCAAAAAGAGTCACAAATTGAAATGTTAACGGAATAAGAGGCATGTCCAGTTCCACACACACGCGCTGTAGTCTGCTCAAAGCACAAGAGAGTGACTGGAACGGTTTAACATTATCTAAACATTAAGAAATACGCTGTACAGGTTAAACCTACACTATTTCAAGATAACATGTGTATGTGCACAAAGGTTGTTTACAGGTGACCAAAAAACAGTTCAGGAAACAAAACCTACATGTAGGTTAACAAAAGTTCTTTACAAAGGAAAACTTAACCAAACTGGATTGTTATAATTATCCTAAGGCAATAGTTCAGCCAATTAAAAACAAAGTTCAAAATTATACAAAAAACAAAGCTTAAATTGTTGAATGCTAGAAGCGCCCTTTAAATGGTTTGAATCCACCACTGCTGCCAGCCATGGGAACATTAGTGATCTGCACAATTCTGTTCATTCCAGTGGAAGAATGGCTGCAGGAAGACCAACATTCATGAATTAGTCACCTTGCATGTTCTGTACACAAAAATAGCTACAAAGTACAATGAAGTTAACCCTAACACATTTTAAAGGAACCAGTGGCTTAAACACATTTCACAAGAACAATGAGCATCACAATGCTTACTTGGAGTGTGGTGCCATCATGCCCGGCCGAGTTTCTCCTATTCTGCGGTTATCGGGAAATCCTCCACTCTGTGATCCCCCTGCTCCGTGCCAGTCTTTCCTAGGACCTGGTTCACGCCCGTGCCTTTCCACCACCACCTGCCTGCCGCTGCCAAAAGGCGGCTGTATTCAAATAAAGAAGAGATGAGATTTAGATTTGTACACCTGCACATAGTTTACAAGCTCCATCATATGGAATCATTCTTTAAGTTTTCGTAGAAAAACTACACTCAAGACAAAAGAATGCTTATGTTTGGTCTTACCTGGTCTCCCATAACAACAGGTCGGCCTCCATCTCTGCTGTTGAAACTGGTCCTGCCTCGGTTGGCTGTAGAGGCCCCTCTCATAGCAGGACCGGGGCCTTCTCTGCCGGGACGGTCTGGGCGCATCCGCACTGCTCCTCTAGAATTGAAAACATCACAAAATGTGTTCCATGAACGAGCAAAAGAAAGCACAAGTTTCAAAGAACAGGAACCACATTTTGATTCCCCATCATACAAAAGTGCAAGACTACACAGGAGCTCTGCCCTACCTGACATCTTGTTTTGAGTTCATTCCCCCATCGCTCTTCCAGCTATGGTTGCCATCTCTGGGGGGTCTGGAGTGAGCCATGGCTGGAGGTGGTGCTCTGCCTCCCGCTGCTCGATCAGGCATTGCCACCTGCCTGCGCTCATCACGGTCACGAATTTCACGCCGGTCACTGTCCCTCAGCTCTGTACGGGGAGGAGGTGGGGGTTCCGCTCTCCTCACAGGCTCAAAGTTTTTAGGATAACGATCAAACCCGGATCCTTCTCGACGTGGAGTGGGACGACTCTTTTTAGAATCGGCTTCATTGTCAAAACGGTTCCTTCTGCAAACATATTGAACAGATCCAATGTTTTATTTAAAAACTTGCAGGCCTCATCTTCAACTTTCTGATGCCGTATTTGGGAACCATTAAATCAGACAGAAAAAAATACCTAGCTCAGACACTCAAGAGACTTCAGACGCTCTTACCTATCAAAGTTGTTAGACTGCACAGTTGATGTCGGAGGGTATCGATTCCGGTCTCTGGGGTTAAAGTCATTAAAGCGGTTCTGCTGCCGGTTGTTGTAGTCTGAACCCTGACTCATCCTTCCCTCTGGCTCGGTGTGCATCTTTTTACCGCCATTCCAGTAGGGGTCCTCCCTCCTGCACATACCAAGAAGAAAGCCTTTAAATAAAGCACTTCAATTTTTTGGGCCAAGCTGACAATAACTGAACAGTTCACAAACCTCTGGTCAACATCACGTCCCCTCTTTAAGTTGTTTCGTTTCTCCTGTTCATAACGCAGCTGTTCCTGCTGTCGTCTCAGTTCTTCGCGTTCACGAGCCAAACGCTCAGCTTCCTTGCGTCGCTCCTGCACGCACAACATCTTTAGTTTACAGACAAACCCTTTACACAGCTCTGACACTTATAAACAGGTATATACCTGCTCGATGCGGATCCTCTCCCGTTCCAATCTCTCTCTCTCCATGCGCTCACGCTCAAGTTTCTGCCTTTCCATTTCCAGTCTTTGCCGCTCTCTCATCAGGTTATCCCTCTCCTCCCGCTCCCGCATGATACGGATACGCTCCCTTTCCCGACGCTCCCTCTCAGCTACCTCACGCCGTCTTAACACAACACCAGAATGGGATTATAGACTACAGCTGGTGTTTGGAATGTACAGAGGAGTTGCTCTTCTGGGTATAGGTGTATTTACACTCACCTGCGCAGCTCCATGGCCCTGCGAACACGCTCCATTCTGACCATGCGCTCACGCATCCGCTGCTCCTTCATTTTCTCAAATGGAAGAATGTCCTTGTTGCCACCTTTGTTGGGCATGAGCCTGCCCTTCTTCATATCCATCTGAAAATGGGTTACATAAAACAGATAAGACTAAACTAAAGGCAGCCTATTTCGTTTCTTTAATTTGATCATTTGTATGAAGAGTTTAGAATTTCTCTGAATATAGGTTTACCAACCTCCTCAGGTGGTATGAACCATCTGGGCCGTCTGTTCATCATATTGAGTGGACCAGGCTGCAGAGAAGAGAGAAGGAGAATTAGAAAACTCGGCCTGGTAAAAAAACGTTCAAATTACAGTACGTATTGTTGATGACTTTGGTACCTTTTCAAACCTTCCGCCCCTTCTGAACGGAGGTCGAGCTTTATTAAAAGGTTGCTCTCTTTTAGATTGGTCAATCATCATCATCTTGCTGGGAGTCTTTCCTGTTGATAAGACAGTGTCATAATGACATGTTAAATAATATTTGTCTAACCAAGAGGAGTCACAAACATTTATAGCTTGTAAAACTTTAGGCAGAATACATAACATACGCCCATGCTTCTTTTCATCTTTCTTTGATACATCTGCTCCCGAGTTTGAAGATGCGTCAGATTTGTTGCTCTTGGAGTCTGGCTTTTTGGCATCTTTGCTGTCTTTCTCAGAAAGTTTGTCAGATTTCTTCTCTTCCTTTTTAGAGGAAACTTGAGTCCTTAAAATAAAATATATATATATAAGACAGTGTTTAAACTGTGAAATAAAGACAGTTTCAATGACTTCTTCCTACTTGCTGGAGGTTTTGGTTCCAGTTGGGGTGCGCTTTTCTCCAGAGGTTTTACTGGAACTGTTCTTGTCTTCCCCTTCTTTCTTCGAGAAGTCCTTTTTAAAAGGGTCAGTTTTCACCTGTGAGGATAACACCGGTCAGGGGAGACTGGAAATCAATAAACATCCTTTTGGATGATATCGATGAGTCTTCAAAGGAGAGGCAGAGAGCGTACATATTTGCATAAAAGTATGAAATATAACAGAAAAAAACAACATTGACTGGGAAAAGCTTGCTGAACAGTATCAGGTGATAAGAGGCCATGATCATGCAGACTAGTTCTGCCATTCTATCATCTTCAGCACATGAGACCAAATTCATCCATTGAGCTCAGACACAATCTTGCAAAGCACTCCCTTTAAGGCCATACAACCATGACATCATTCTGTGAATGCTCTTAATGGCCTTCTCTGACCTGTCTTATGACAAATGGATTTGATGTGTAAGGATTTCAGAAATGTCGATGTCGCCTTCATGTAACGTTCTACTAATGCGAGGCATTACATACTTCTGTCATCTTCAGTGAGTTTTTCAGCCAAGAATGTTCCCTTAACATTTTCTGTCCTTTTATATCATTTGAAGATTTTCACTATAGGCAATTTGGCAAATTGTGATCAGTTAAAAATGTGGTTATCAGCTTTTCTGCCTACCTTTTAACTGCTCTAACTTCAGCGAAACCGGTTTGACTTTGCAGTAAGTCAACAAGTATAGGCACATTCCTACCTCAATTTTACAATGCCCAGCAGCATTCTTGTCTTCTCTATGGACATAACTTCCATTTTCACATCCATCACAATAACAGTGTCTGTATTCTGACTTGACTAGTTGCATATCTTCCTAACTGTGACCGAGCTTATATGTGGATCCTCTAGGAGTGGACAAAGCTTTGGTTGTTTCTCTTAGGTAGGGTTGCGTTCACAAATGCAGTTCCTTGTCAACATCAACAAGGTTGTTATCATCCTTCATTGTTTTCTTAGTCTGCTTTATGTGTGGCATTCCGGTGTTCAAATGATGAAGCAATGGTTTCTCACAACACCTGAAATGGGGTCTATTGTCCTGCCCTCTGCTATCGTCATCACAAGACCAAGAAGTGGTGAGTTCACACCTTGGCATGCAATGGCAGTTGTTGCAAATATGCAAAAACAAACCACTATAGTGTTTGATCACAGTCAACAGAAACAACAAAAGGGAATACTAGAGATTATTTAAAAGGTCACAGTTTAAAGATAGTGTTTACAGTCCATGTAAAGTCACCATCATAGGTTGCAATCTAAAGTAGGGATGGGCATTTTTTCAATAATTTCATATTAGAATATTTGAGCTCATAAGAATATTGGTTCATTTAAATTATACGTAATTTGTTACGTTTTAATTTAGTCACAATTTCACATCAAGCTTATAATTATCATAATATATTCCTAATGCATTAATATTATATTTTGTATAGTTTTATTTTTATTTAGTTTTACATGTTTTTGATAAGAACAACAAGCAAATAGGTCTATTTTATTCTGGTGAAAGTCTTTTCAACAAGCCGACAGTGGCGAAAACGTGCTGCTCTTCTCCAAAACCCAGTTACAAAACCCAGTTCTGACAAGAATATCTGGCTTTTTGTTTATAATGTTGATAATAAATAATGTAAAGGGGCTTGATACCTGCATGCCGATGGTTAAGATCCTGAAAAATACCCCACAACAAAGACGGAGCCATAGTGCTTGTTTCTCTGTTTATTACATGACCGTCATCTGAGGAAGATATTCTACTGATCAGCATGCACCGCATATAAATATTGTTTTCTTTGTCGTTCATGATTAGTGTCTGTCTTGTTTAGCTTTGGATTGGATTTGCATAAAAACATTATTTAAACTAAGGTAAGGAATCACAGAACATTTAAAAACAAACAAAATCACCCGTGCACATTTATTTACAGGTTGTAACTTGGAAGACGACCACCCTATTGCAACTTCTAGAAGAAAGATTCTTGCTTTAAGGTGCCAGTCTTATGTTATGGCCAAATTCACATTTGTTCCAGTGAAATGTACATTTTCATGAATTTACTAAAAACAACCGCTCCGAACAAGTTATGATAAATTAATTATTGTTACTCATTTAATATTACGTTGGTTTTTTTAAACCCTAATGTAAGTAATGCTGAAATATTCTGTGGCTCACCCGTTTTCAAACATTTTAATATGGTGTTGTGAGCCGAGCATAAAACACGATCCAGGCATGCAGTGTGTAAACGTAAAATATTTAAACTACCTTGTGATCTGAGTGAACAAAGATTTAGGAACACAAATAAATTATTTTTTATATTTTCTGTATATTATAAAATCATTACAGATGAAGTGAAGACGCGTTAAATAAGACGTGACATCTCTAAGGTCTTCTGTAGCAGTAAGTTAACCTTGTGGTGAGGCAGTTTTAGTCTTTTGAAAGATATGAATATTCGAATAGCATTTGCGGGTCGAATATTTGAACATTTGTGCACATCCCTAATCTAAAGCCCTTCATATTAAAATAATTTATTTATAAACAAGACAAATGCAATTGTAGCAAACTTGCGTTACTCAAAAGGCACAATGGTGAAGCTCTTACCCTGTCCACAGATATCTGCTGTCCATGGAGTTCTGTTCGGTCGAGGTGAGAGATGCACCTGGTCACTTCCGTGCTGGATGACATTGTGACTAAACCATAACACTTGGCTCCTGGGCTGCGAGCGTTGGTGACAACTTTGGCACTAAAAACCTATTTGAAAAAATTTTGCTAATTAGACCAAGTTCACACTGCCACCAAAATCCTCTCTTTTTGCTCATATGTAACCCAGATGTTTTTACTGCATGACATTGTGACCAGGACAAACCACATGGAATCAAATCTTTTTAAATCTGATCTGAACCACTTCCTTGTGTGGTCCTAAATCAGATACAGGTCTGATGTTTTGCAATGCGACCTCAGTCTGAACGGTCATTTTTGGAATTCAAGCGACTTTTGCATCATTGTGGATCGACATGCGTCACAATTCTGCACTGATTTAAAGCTTCACACACCATTATGTTGAGAGAAGAGAACTTTACAGCTAAATTTTGCCACTGGATACGGCACGATGCAAATTTGACAAACGCCTTGATGGTTTCCATTTTCTTTTTGTTCCGGGAATGTTCTCAAATCACGCTGCGAGAACCGCCCGGTCAGGAACGCATAAAGTCAAAAGACAACCATTGACTTGACCCTTGCTTATTTCTGTACGACAGCGTGCATTTGCTGTTTTGCTCATGCAATACAGTTTATAACCATCACAAGTTCACACTGGAATCTGATATTGGCCAGTGGAAAAAAATTTAAATAGTGTGAACAGGCGAACAAAGATCTGATCGGAGCAAAGAATCTGAATTGAGCACCAAGACTTGCAGAGTGAATGTATTCTTAGTTACAATGCCCTCAAAAACATTACATAATCAAATATATAATTGAGATACTCTAGAATTTGAATTTACCTTTCCATATTTGCCAAAGAGGTTCTTCAGATCAGCTGCTTTGGTGTTGGAGGACAGACCACTCACCCATAGATTGCGAGAAGAGCTGGTGCTGCTGCTGCCTCCTGAACACAGATTACAAACTGACGTTAAGATAACACTACTCATACAACCAGTTTAATTAGCCAATTAAATGATTGTTATATTAATACAGATGTATTATATAGTATTCTTAAACTCTAAATTAGTTTCCCTAAGACGCACTGGGGCTTTATCATGATTCTTTTTTTCTATAAACTGAATTGAAAACTGATTAACTCTTACCCTTTTCATCTTTCGTGGCTTTTCCATCTCTGTCCTTTGAAGAGCTAAAATTTAAATATTATGAGAGCGACAAAAACAGAAATACTTAAATGAGTATCAGGACATAAGACGAGGGTATGGACACATCTCTAAACCAACATCAAGGTTATACACGTTTGGTGCATTATCGAAAATGAAAACAAAAGCTCCCAATAGGCAAGGCTGGCACTTGGACAAATCTCCAATAAGGCATCATTTTCTTGCTTTTCCACAGGAACAAGATGGGCCAGGTTTTCTGTCAAATTATTCCCTCGACCAATGAAATCCTCAGGAGTGTGGTCAACTTCAGAATGAATCACTTCATTGGATTGACAAACCCCTCTGACATCACTGGAACTATGCTGCTCTTTTTTTTTTTAAACCATATGTGAGGACTGGAAAATCAAGTGCTGGAAATGTGTGTAACGGACGTGTTTTCAGCTCCTCGATTAACTCCACCAATTACCAAACTTCAAAAAATGGCAAACCAAACCAAAAGACAACCAAAAGGCAGGGATTAGGTACAATGAACAACTTATGAAAAATTCTTGCGGCTACCCACATTGCTGAGTTCTTAGTGAGCTGGAACTTGGTAGTAGTATCTTAAAGAACTGACATAGAAAGACAAACCTCTTTGCTTGACCTGTTGCCCCAGTTGAAGAGGGGCCTTTCTTCCCAGAATCCTTTTCCTTGTCTCCTGTTTCTCCTTTCTTCAAGGCCTCTCTGTTGTCCTTCTTAGTGGTGTCAGACTTCGGCCCATCATCTCTCTTACCATCTTTGTGGTCATCAATCTCTTCAGCCAGCGAATCTGTGCCCTGCCCCATCTCAGCAGAGACCTCAGCTTCTTCAGAGCCCTTATCTGTCTCAGAATCTGGAAGTTTCACATGTTTACCTGTTTCCAGGAGGTCGTCGCCATCCACATCCAGTGTGATGGCATCTTCGGCCTGGATGGTGACAGATATATTGTCATCCTCAACTTCTTTCACAGGCTCAGGGGCAGGTTCGCTTTCCATGGCCTCCAACGTTGGGACTTCAGAGTCGGCTTCAGTCTCTGCCTCAACCTCTGTGTCAGGCTCTGGCTCTGGTTCAGGCTCGGGCTCTGGTTCAGGCTCGGGTTCTGCCTCTACCTCAAGATCGGGCTCCACCACTGCCTCAGCCTCTGCAAGGCCATCTTCACGGGAGAAGGTTTTAGAATTTTCACGAGTAGCATCATCAGTATCCGTTACATCTGAGGGATTTAACAAGCATAAAACATGGCAAAACACATTGTTTAACATTCACATCTCTGTGCTACGTAACCTAGAAAGTAGAATAGAGAGCAAGTTTAGTATTACTGGTCATCGTGGATGAGGAAACCACAGGTAAACATACAAAAACACATTCCTTAGAGAAAAATGAAGAGGTTGAACAATCTTCTGTGTGATCATAGCCATATTCACTTCTTTGATGAGACAAACTCCAATTGCACTCCATCTTCATCCAAATTCTGAAGGTGCCAATATATTTGGGCAAGACTGACATAAGTTCTTCTGCTTCAGGACATGCATTCAGTCCAAGTTGAACTTGAAAGCAAGGTC
Organism: Barbatula barbatula; assembly: GCF_947034865.1. Classification (NCBI taxonomy): domain Eukaryota; kingdom Metazoa; phylum Chordata; class Actinopteri; order Cypriniformes; family Nemacheilidae; genus Barbatula; species Barbatula barbatula. Next base: position 20,276,432 of record NC_136766.1, on the reverse strand, counting down.
TTCCACCAGATGTCACACTATGACACGTCTCAGCCAGGGTCTTCTTTCAAAGATTCTCTTTGAATGTCCATCTCATTTTTCAGCTGATGGGGAAGAAAGCAGGGTGCCAAATCTGTTCATAGCATCTCAATCTGTTCATAGCATGCGTCCCTGTAAATCTCTAAAAATGGGTGTCCACCGATCTGTGTCCAGTCTTGTGAGTTCACAAGCAGAGATGAAGTCATGTGGGCTCAGAAAGCGCCACTATGATGAATGACGCTCACATGTCTCATGTCCTGAAGAGTGAAAGGCACACTGCCTGTTGCCTTCTCCATTTCAGGAGCAGTCAATTCACAGCAGAAAGTAAGAGAAGGCTTGCTGAAGCTTTGTTAAGAACACAACAAATCAGGAGTCAGAGTTCTGCAGAAGACAGTGTGGGTGGATGCATCCTCTGATGAGGGGCTTGATGAATGAGTCCTTGAACAAATTAGATGACGTAATTAGGAACATCTCGGATGTTAAGAAAATTAAGCACTGTCCGTCCTTCTATGCAGTGTGTGCCGATGTGATGCTTTTAATGTCCGTGATGTTGTGGATTTTTTGTTAAATATGTGAGATCAGAAAGCGTTGAGATTCAAAAAGAACAACCCAAAAATAATGGAAAGAAGTCCAACCTTCTGATCAAAGAACCTGCAAAACCTGAAAAAAATAAGTGTTACGCCTCCACCCCAAAAAGTGACCAGACATACCTTTCTCGGATTCCTCTTCTTCTGTTTCCTGAAAATAAATGACAGTAGAATGATTAGGGGATTATTGACAGTAGAATGTTTAGGGGAAAAATAAACACAAAATCTACGTAAAACTTTCCAACCACTGAAATGAATGCATATCTCAAATATATTTCATAACTAAAACACCAGCCAATGTTTACTTACTCTCTTTCGAAATTTTTGGGTAGATAAAACCGTCAATACATGTACAATGTTTTAGTTTGACATTCTTTAAATACCCCCATCAATCAAGTTATTTTGTCAAAGGCTCGTGTACTCCTCAAAAACAACATTTACATTTTACTGCTGCATTGTACAGAATGCAAAATAAGCAAATGACTGCCTTTTTAAGTTTAATCATCAACATACATTAACAAATATAGTCTTGTATGTTTACAAGCTAGAGCATTCTTGTATCACATGCTGACAGTGCATAAGTTTAATTTTTGCAACAACAATTTGTACATGTTTATTTATTGTATCTCAATGTGGGTGGATTGAAACGTGAAAAAAGTGAATGCCTTGTAGATAATCATTTAAATTAAGAAACACAAATCAATATTTGCACACTGACTACTTAAAACACACCTATATGTATAACTATGTTACAAAATGTATGCGTTTATGTAAATTTACATTTATCAATGTTACAAAAACATCCACAAAACACAAGTTCACTTTGTACCTTAGACAAAGGTTCATCTTCCATGGTGGAATCAGCGTCCTGGTCGGTCTTCTTTCCTGCAGATGTGTAATAACGGCAGTTGGTGAAACTTCACAGAAATGGTGAAAAGAATCATTCAAAAGGAAATGATCAGGCTGTGCTTTACCTTTAGCTTTGATATGTTTTCTTGTGGGCATATCGGCAGACAAGGCAATCTCGATGTTGTCAGGATCTCCACCTTCATCTTCTATAGCCTGCACACAAGACGGCAACCAAACCCTTTTATTCACACTAATAGATTTTGAGGTCAGTGCAAAATGTAAAATATTGCAATAAACATTCAACTGGTTCTTGAAGTGAGAAAACTTTGGAATCGGACAATTTAATTTAATGAATGAGAATTTTCCCCTACTAGTAATGTTCATCAGCAGCTTGTGGTTATGACAAGTAAAGTTTGACAGAAATTTGGGCTTCCCTGGTCAGTAAATCACTCATAACCAGTTTCCTCTCGGCCACAGGATCAGGTTTACGAGCCACTTTAATCTCATTTTCCCCCTTCACGAACAACTACTTTTGCTACACTAACTTTTGCTATAGCATGCCTTTTGGTATCATGGTATAATTGATTTGAACAATCTGACCGATAAAAAAAAGGTAGCCATTTTGAGTTTGAGATAGGGAATTTCTTATTGAGAAAATCACTTGCTGCCCCCCATCTGTACTTGCAAAAAACTATTTGCATTCATTACAGCAAATAAAATGGGTTATTTACATTGTGTCAAATCACTAAATTCCTTATATGTCAATAAAAGATCATCATTATTTAATGGGACAGCTAAAGGGGCAAACTCGAGGGTGAATTTTTTGGGTAAACTGTTCCTTTAACAGTGGACTAACTAATACTAAAATTGTCACACCATTCATCAAAAAAAGATTTATTTTTGTACAAAATTTGTTGTTGCAATCTCTTAGGAGAAAAGTTCATGTCACGAGAGCTTGTTTGTTTTTCAAACAGCGTGTAATTTTCTTCCAAAAATAAACCAAAAAAATCATCTGCGATTGTAGCCAACCAGTGTCGTGACGTCATGTTTTCAGCAAGATTACTATGGGGTGCCGTTTGTAAAGCGGCTCCCTCTGAAAATAACAGCAACATTTTGTCACATTTAGCTTCAAACAATGTTTAAAAAACTGGTATGAATTTTTGAGGGTCACTTTTTAGCACATTTAGAACAATATTTGTCAACTTAGAGATATTTTAAATAGTTAAATCTAAACATTAAATGTTACACCTAAATGTTAAATCTAAATCTAAATGTAAAATTTAAATATAAATCTAAATATTAAATCTAAATGTTAAATCTAAATCTAAATCTAAATGTTAAATCTAAATATTAAATCTTAATCTAAATCTAAATGTTAAATCTAAATGTTAAATCTAAATCTAAATCTAAATGTTAAATCTAAATGTTAAATCTAAATCTAAATCTAAATGTTAAATCTAAATATTAAATCTAAATCTAAATCTAAATGTTAAATCTAAATATTAAATCTTAATCTAAATCTAAATGTTAAATCTAAATGTTAAATCTAAATCTAAATCTAAATGTTGAATCTAAATGTTTCGGGTGAAACTAAATATTTAGCTAATATGCAAATTCAAAATGCCGGTAACCGGAAATACCAAAATAAAAGCTCGAGGAGGTCAGTGTGTGTTTATAGTGTCAAATAATGAATAAAAAAAACATCTCATCCGGGGAAATGGACTCTTGGACATGGATTATCGTGATAATAACTACCTAAATAATAAACACGTTTGGAGAAACTGTATTTGAAGAGTACTTTGAGTTTTTAGTGTCACTTTTATGAAGGGGGCGAGACTTATGACCTGTAGCCACTATAGCCAGCCACGAGGGGGCTCACTTTGACTGATCTGTCATGTTCGCTTGCATGAAGGCCAGCAAGAGCCTGTCCCCGCCCGCCCCTGACCAGGTACGGTAATGTTGGCCATGGTCGCGCTGCGAAAATGTCCAACGAATCGGCGTTAGCCGAGAACATCGGCAGAGCCGTCCTGGCGGCTATTCAAACTTTTTCAACAGCGACAGCAACCGCCTCAGGGCCACCACAGGCCAACTCGGTAAGTAGCTATGTTTTCCAAATCACGTAGCATTGGATTCTTGTCAAGGCTAACGCCGATTCGTTGGACATTTTCGCAGCGCGACCATGGCCAACATTGCTGGCCTTCATGCAAGCGAACATGACAGATCAGTCAAAGTGAGCCCCCTCGTGGCTGGCTATAGTGGCTACAGGTCATAAGTCTCGCCCCCTTCATAAAAGTGACACTAAAAACTCAAAGTACTCTTCAAATACAGTTTCTCCAAACGTGTTTATTATTTAGGTAGTTATTATCACGATAATCCATGTCCAAGAGTCCATTTCCCCGGATGAGATGTTTTTTTTATTCATTATTTGACACTATAAACACACACTGACCTCCTCGAGCTTTTATTTTGGTATTTCCGGTTACCGGCATTTTGAATTTGCATATTAGCTAAATATTTAGTTTCACCCGAAACATTTAGATTCAACATTTAGATTTAATATTTAGATTTAACATTTAGATTTAGATTTAACATTTAGATTTAACATTTAGATTTAACATTTAGATTTAGATTAAGATTTAATATTTAGATTTAACATTTAGATTTAGATTTAATATTTAGATTTAACATTTAGATTTAGATTTAGATTTAACATTTAGATTTAACATTTAGATTTAGATTTAACATTTAGATTTAACATTTAGATTTAGATTTAATATTTAGATTTAACATTTAGATTTAGATTTAGATTTAACATTTAGATTTAACATTTAGATTTAGATTAAGATTTAATATTTAGATTTAACATTTAGATTTAGATTTAGATTTAACATTTAGATTTAATATTTAGATTTATATTTAAATTTTACATTTAGATTTAGGTGTAACATTTAATGTTTAGATTTAACTATTTAAAATATCTCTAAGTTGACAAATATTGTTCTAAATGTGCTAAAAAGTGACCCTCAAAAATTCATACCAGTTTTTTTAAACATTGTTTGAAGCTAAATGTGACAAAATGTTGCTGTTATTTTCAGAGGGAGCCGCTTTACAAACGGCACCCCATAGATTACATGCTCAAATGGTTGATGGAAATTAACACCTTGTATTACTGTAAAATGTAATGATAATAAAATCAACAAATTCTCCAAATTGTCCAATGGGAGCATGCATTTACTCTAAATAAAAATAGTTCAATTCATGAAAGATTTAAATTCTCATCTACTCGCGGGTTTAGCGTAGCAGCTAATAGTTAGCTAATGTACAATTCAGCACAGCAGTACCATTACGGGAAAGATTTCGTGCTACAATATTTCCTGTCATTTCACAGACATTTGGTGACAAATTGTGCATTATGTTTGCGTTTTTGTGAAATACCATTTGAAAACTCCAGGATTAATAACGTTACATTAGACAAACGGCTCTGCCAGACGAATAGCCACCAAGCTAGCTCGCGAGTTTCTGCACCACATATTGTGGATTAACGTCTCAAGTTAAGCATCACGTTACCTGTTTCAGTCTTGCTATGAGAGTATTTTTCACCCCAGTCACATCCAAATTTCGTCGTTTGAGTTCTGATTTTAGGTCTACAACGCGTAAATCTGTAATCTTCTTCGTCTCCGCTGAAATGGCAACCGACGCCATTTTAACTGTGTACAACTCTTTGTGCGCGGGCACGGCAGGACACGCGCACATTAGATCATTTAACCGTGTTGCGAGTTTACGTCGCAGTATATATATATATGGGCCATTCTACAGAATTCGTGCAAACTGCTGTCCCACATCAAAAAAACTTTTTTAAAACGCACTAGAAACCCACAATTAGATTTAAAATACTCGTAAGCTTAATAAATATAAAATCAAGTTGCAATGTTTACGTAAATGATTTAAAAAAGCATTTAATCTTTTTTCCATTTTTGATTTTAAAAACATATTTTTTGATGTTTAAAAAGGGTGAAGATCAAAAAATATTTATTTGACATTAAACTTTTCTAAATTAATTCTTTTTAATTAAAAAAAACGTGTCCCTACCGAAACGAGGTGCATGTTTTAGTCCGTTGGTTGAGACTGATTTAAGCCACACCCCTATATTTTTTATCAAGAATAATTTATAGAGAGTCCCATAGAGTGGATCGGTCTTATTCATTTGTTCAGAAGTCTAATCTGTGTGTGTCTTTAAGGAATGTCACTACCAAACATATTTTTTATGCAATTAAGCAAACTTTTTGGGGGGTTATTCCATAAAATGTAGTTTTTATGTGTGTACATCTGTTCTGAACTGCGCTTGCTAAAAAATATATAGGCTCAAAGACAATAAAATTGTCACTACCGAACAGTCACGTATCATTGTTTAGGTGGTGACAAATTCTCTTTCGAAAGTGACAAAAAGAAACACTTCAATCCTTTATTTGAGGAAATAAACAAAAGTCAGTACGGTTATGCAAATCATTACTATTTTAGAGATATAGTATGTGAGCTGTAGGTTATTTATTAGATTTTGACCGTCAGATGTGTGTTTGCTATGTTCAAATGGTTGATAGTCTGATTCAGCTGTGCTATTTAAAATATTGTGGTCACTACTAAAACATTACCAACACTGCAGAAAATGTCGTGACCATTGTTTTGTCCAAAAAAAAATCAAATTATCAACTAAGATGTTTTGATAGAGTTTGGTTTAATATAGTTGTGTTCATAATAATAGTGTGTTTAAAAACAGGGAGAGAAAAGCTCAAAATCCTCATAATAACTTTTACTTCAATACAGAAATGCATTGGGAACACTGCAAATATTCTAAATCAAAACATGAAGAAAAAGGAATGTTAGGCTGTTCAAAAAATAGCTGTGTCTGCAATTTTCTTTACAAAGTCAAACATTAATTGTATGAAATGAAAAATGCTTGAAGATTTAGCGTTTTTGTGAATCACTGAACTAATACTTAGTTGTATTGGTACGGTTTCTGAAGTCGACCAACTTCTGGCCCCTGTGAACAGGTATTTCAGCCCAGGACGATTGCACTACAGACCACAATTCCTCTGCATTTCTTGGTTTTGCCTCCGAAAAAGCGTTTTTGATGTCAAGCCCAACAAGTTTTCTATTGGATTAAGGTCTAGAGATTGTGCTGGCCACATCATAACATTAATCTTGTTGGTCTGTGGCTCGCTTACTGGTCTGTTTGGGGTCGTTGTCTTGTTGAAACACCCATTTCAAGGGTATTTCCTCTTCGGCATAAGGCAACATGACCTCCTTAAGTATTTGAATAACTGATCCCCGTAATCCGATAAATAGGCCCAACACCATAGAATGAGAAACATCCCTATATCATGATGTTTGCTCCACCATGTATCACTGTCTTCATAGTGTACTTTGGCTTGAATTCAGTGTTTGGGGTCCTAGTCCCATAAAGAACAATCTTGCTTTCATCAGTCCACAAAATATTGCTCCATTTCTCTTAAGGCCAGTAAATGTGTTCCTTGGCAAATCGTAACCTCTTCAGCACACATTGTTTTTCAACAACGGGGCTTCTTGCAGATATCTTGGCTTCACAAAGGCGTCTTATATTGGTACAGAACTCACAGGTAACATCAGACTTTCTTTGGAGCTGATCATCGGCTGATTCTACTTTGGCTATTCTTCGATCCATTCGAATGGTGGTTAACCATTTTCTTCCACGTCTTTCTGGTTTTGGTTGCCATTTTAAAACATTTGCTATCATTTTAGCTGAGCAGCCTATCCTTTTCTGCAATTATTAATGTTTTCCTACTTTATTTATCAAAGTATTCTGATCTTCTGAACAATGTCTGGAACGACCCATTTTACAAATTTTCACAGTAGAACATTTGCCACTTGTTTGACACCAGTTTTTTCACAGAATGATTTACCTCTTTAATGGAACTCCACACTGCAATTATTCTGAATAAGTCCTTTTCAATTAATGATCCATTTGCACAGAATTAGGAGCAAGCATGTCATGACTGTTGGTTTTCTATTACAACTACACCTACTAGAAAAATATTTGCCATCTAGAAATATAATTTCTACTTGAACTGCTATTATTTTGAACATAATTAACTTTGATCAATTATATGCCTTTTACAAAGAAAGATTGCATTCAAAATAAAACCAATTTCATAAATTACATTTGAAATATTGTTAAAATTGTTACCGTTGTGGATTTTGCTTTCCTGTAGCTCGTTTGATCCCATAGGATTGCACATATACATAGAAACAAATGTATAGTATAATGGAATGAAAATCCACTTTTAAATTGGATTAAAAGCGTCGGCCAAATGCATTAATGTAAATGATTTACTTGTGGAAACATCTTTTTATAAATAGCAACAAAAATATTTGTATGTAGATATGTGTGGAGAGGAAGAACATTCTAAAACTTTGTGAAATAATATGAAATTTAACTGCACAATTACTAGAAATGTGTACCTTTTGATATTATTCAATTTGATTAAAAAAATGTTTTAACTGTAACTCTGACTTTGCAACAATTCTGTAGAATGGCCCACATACGAGCTTTACATGTGTTGATGGATTTTAAAAGAGATTTAACAGCAATAGTTAAGCACTAATATTTCTGAAAAACTTATGATCAATCGAAAACATGTAATTATTTAAAATATAATACATAACTAAACTAACACAATGTGCATTTTATGTAATAACTAGGATATGGCTGCCATAAGAAAAATAAATAAAAGTTTGAACGAAAAAAATGGACACATTAAAGAGTTACCTAACTTTATTAATTTCATTATTTTAAAACTAATATAAATCCCATGGAATATCATCCTGGAACCATTAAGTCTATGAATGCATGGACACCTGCCATTAAGTACTGCATTCCAACACTCCATTCAAAATTATTACAGTTTTTCCACATAATTGGGCAATCAAAGTGGAAATACACAGCCTCAGCGCACTCTCATTCTCGCAGCACTCCTGTCTTTTGTCTCTCATGTGCAAGTATATGCAAGTTAGCTAGTTGAGATTAATATTAGTGTTAGGATTTCACCGTCGGACACAGAAAAAGAGCATGTTAAAAAACGGAAGGAAAAAAACAGGTTTGCCCAGTTGCAGAACAAATGCGTTAATGACAATATCTGAGAAAAAAGCTAACAAGAGTCAATTCTGAGAGAGAAATGAACAAGGCTAGGAGACCCTGATGAAATAAATAATCTGTTTCCCAGTACTCCACATTTGTGACAGCCGTTTCTTCACGCCTGTCATCCCCACAGAAAGTCATCCAATAGAGCTCGTCTGAGGATTTCAACTAACTCCTTTATCTCAATAAAAGTCCAACTTGATTATAATATAAAAACAACAACTAGAATACAGAGAGGTGACATTCATTTTTTCTTTCTCTTTGAAAAGACATCAGGTGAAGTGTGTTACACGTGCCGCCAGATTGAGGTGCAGAGAGGAGACTGATGGAACACGACCATGTGAACGTCCGAGAAGTTGACGTGTGCAGATGGTTCTCATCAGGGCTGGAGTTGAATGAATCTCAATTCAATCAGTTAAAGATCTAATGAATACAAAACAATTCATAGTACATTTCTTTAACATCACATTTCCTGAATTCAGTTAGTTCTGGTCACGAGCTGAAGTGAAATGGAATGGACTCCAGCCCAGGTTCTGTTGATAAGAGTGAAGTTGTGTGAGAATATGAACACTGTTACAGCAGCTGATCTCTTATCCATGATCTCATTTCCTAAATAAGGAATGTCTTGACTCACTTAAAAAATCTATTTCAGATCACATTAAACATAAAACTAATCAATATACTGATCAATGAATTCAGTCCTGCCATGTTTAAAAATGGAGGTTGACATACTATTCCAGTAAAGCAAGGCATCAGGTATGTAAAAATGCTTCTTTACCAGAGCAGCAATCCTCGCCTGCAAGATCTCAGGCCTTAGGAGGCCTATTTCATTATATGTGCAAAGAAATGCATTGCAAGAAACCATGCAAAAATAAAATACAATGACACTTATGAAAACAAAAGCTACATAAACCCTTTATAAATACAATACAATTCAAAACCCTTGATGAAGATGTTGTTTCTAGCTGTACTGGTACTACATGATAGCTGGCACTCTAGGCTCGATGCTTTTTTTGTGGATTGTTGTTTTTCTAGTCTCCCATAGTTGCGCAGGAATTTCATGCCGTCTTTGGTTGAATGCGTTACTGACGAAAATAAAAAGGAAACAAATAAATGTCCAACGAAAACGTTCGCGAGAAAAATAGCATCAACTCTCTGGAGATAACTGAGCCTCGATGTCCACTCTGCAGATGGGGCATTTCTTGTTTGTGAGGAGCCACTGATCTACACACAGTTGATGAAAGAGGTGCATACATGGAAGGCGCCTGCAGCAAAACAAATGGACGAAAACATTAATTTATCATTTAACAAAAATACAACATCCTTTTAAAGAATGTTATCAAACTTTTCATAAGCTCACAAATAATTTGCTTAATGGAACAACATGGGACACAAGACGTAACACACATGGTTTAACAACAGAGGGCAGCAGAGAATAAAAAAGAAGAATGTCTATTTTCTTCTCAATCCAGTTTGAAATCTAAATGATGCTCCCAGAAAAAACTTAAAGATCACAAAGGTTGTAGGTCGAGTTAAACAGCAACTACAATACATTCTAAGGGTTTAGGTTTACCTGACATCCTCCCCTTCCTCCAGTATAGACAGACAGATGGTGCATTTCTCCTCTGTGTCTTCCTCTGCCCCCTCCTCTTCCTCTTGCTTCCCATGCAGCTTTCTCTGTGTGTGGAAAAGAAGCGTAACAGCCATTATGTGTAGTATCAGTCACCCCAAATTACATGAACTTGCAAGTTCATGCTAACACACCCTGATGACATCATATTGGCCATTTTTGTGTATACTGCCCCCCAAAATCTCAAGTTTTTATCTTTCCATATTATTAACAGTTGACCTTGGTGATGCATATACAAACACATAAAAGCTTCAGAACGCACTCTGAGATGCCCACAAAGACAAAAACATAGGCATGAGCAGTGTATTAATCATTTAAACAGATTGTCAACCACATGTTGTTATATGTTATTCAATGTGATCCTCAGCTAGATTGGCCATTGTAAGCTATGCCTGCCCCCTTTAACAACTATAATATGTAAGCTAAGACATGTTTCCCAAACTATGTTCACTTTTTTTCTCACCGAGTTTGAGGTTGAGTGCATATTTTTCCCCACAGATGCCCATGCTTCAGGTGCTAACTGTTCCTCAGTGTCTCTCTCCACCACCTTCTGTATTAGGGCGGCAGGGTTTTAGATTACTGTCATTCAGATATTTAATGCATTCTGACATGGAACCTTTTCCTACATATCATGTCAAATGTCTACACCCAGCAGCTTTTGGCAATTAAGGATTTGCGATGACAAAGTTCTTAAGTTTATGAGGTGTTTTGTGTGTCTAACAGGAAGCTCCTGTATTGTTTCCTCAGATTAAGTTTTTGCATTGTCTCTCGATTTTGCCCAAACTGGACATGACACACTCCTGACCACCTCATGCCAAACGCTGATGTTTGTAAGGTAATGTGTTCTCACCCTTTTGTACTTGTGTGGGTAGGTGCACCTCTCTATGGTTCCCTGAGAGGCCCCACGATTCACAGTCCCCAGTCGCTCTTCTAAATGCAGCAGATCCTGTTAAAACACAAACAATATAAATACGGACTACTTTTTTGGCTAATTTAAATTTACTCTAACAACAGTCTTCGAAAATATTCCTGACCATATTCATAATGTTACTTGCTTTCAGATGCCAACAAAATCTTCAATACTTGTGAATATTTAATTACTACTAAAGCCTACGAACTTATATCTTAAGCAGTTATACTCAATAGGCGGACCATGGTCCGGATCTGGACCTTTGTTTCGTTTCCTTCCAGACCGCCAGAAATAGCCTAATAAACCATTTAAAACTTTTTACTATTTTGGTTGTTTAAATTGAGCCGCGCGTCTTCACAACTTAGAATCACATCACACGCGCTCTCAGGAACATTTTTGTAAATTATATATTTTGCAGCTATATTCTCTAATATCTTTATTTAGTGCCAAACACGCTTCTTTTAAACCCTTTCCGCTGCTTCTCTCCCGCCAAAGACATAACCACCGCATGAAGAGCAGCAGACACGTGCTTATTTTAACAACACTAGTGCAGACAAGAAGAGCAGGTAAGTGGACACAAACAAAATGCAGCAAATATTAAAGCATTTGTGTCCGTCAGTCTGTTTACTGTTTGCTATATGTCCAACCTTTCAAGGAGATATGGGATATTTTATTAACAAAAATGTTATTATCTACAATTAGCATTATTAGTCCGCATGTAAACATTTGTGACCCTTTGAAACACCAATCTAACTTGGTTTTTATAACAAGCATCAAGAATGAATTGATTTCACTAAGTTTTGGTATATTCAGTCAACATTGTTCCAATGATTCATGATCCTTTAAGGTATTTGTGGCATAAACTTTACCGTCACCCTAGTATTTTTATGGTCATTAATGCTTTTGTTATATATCTAACCTCATAGGTACGTCCAAAGGTCATTCTGGAAGATATGTAACGGATGTGCGGATAGGTCACTTCAGACATGCCAGTGTGCTAAAGGAAACAGAGACAGAAAATAAATAAAAAAAGAGAAAAACAAAACAGAAATACATATTCACAAGAGGTGAAGTTAAGGAAAAACACATTAGTAAATGACTGCCCAAATCTGGACCATACTCAATTTAAAACGAGTGGTACTCCATAACTTTCAAATATAATTTTAGACCATCAACCATATCAAATTCAAATTTCACACTTGAAATGTCTAATGAGCCTCCATTATAATTTGTGATGCATAATTCATGCATCCATTCAAATTACCCCTGAAATAACAGATGTTACGGATAGGGCGGCTCGGGGCTGCCACCATTAATCTGTGCCATACCTGTGAACAAATCACGACTCTTTATTTATGCTAATGTATGCATATATCTCTGCTGGAGGAGAGAGGGGGCTTACCACCAGATGTAGGGGGAGATGATGCAGTCTGGGTGGAGGGTGATAGTGGGGCAGATGGTGTAGGTGTCCCCCCGAAGGGTAGGGAGCTACAGTAACACCAGCCTCAATGCCCAGCTCCCTAAACAAAAGCAAGCGTATTACATGTCAGCATACATTATAACACTTCTCCTAACATCATGTATTAGATTTGTTCGACTGTGTTAGTGACTGCTAATAATAACCCGAATCAAATGCAAAGTTTGAAAGCACTTTACCATGCGGTCCTCTGGTCAGCCTGCCGAGGGTGCGATGACATGGTTTGTGGGACGTGAATGTGATGCCCGTGACCGTAGTTAGGGTGCATTCTGTGGGGATGTGGCGGTGGCCTCTCGTGTGCTCGCCTTGGGGAGAAATAAAATTGTTTGGAGGAAAAAAATGTGTTCCATCATACCATCCATAACATCCAACAGGGACTCACGTTGGGTGCTGCATCAATCTGCGTCTCTGAACCTCCATTCTCTGCAGCATTTCGTGCTGGTGGAGCCGCTGGACAGGGTTGGGGCCTAGAACGGCGGGCAGGTGGTGCTGCAGCGCCTGGTGCTCAGGGGGAAGATGCTGAGGCAGAGATGCGCTGGAGCCTGGTAGATGGTGGGCAGGAAGAGATGGTGGAGGGGCCGGTGGCGCTGAGTGCCCTGGGGCATGAGAGGGCAGTGGGGTGTGGAAAGGGAGGACAGGGTGTGGGATGATATAGTCTCCCTGCGAAGGAGGCTGTTGAGGGGGAGGGGCATTGCCGTGGGAGTGAGGGCAGGAAGGGGGCTGGTGGTGAAGGGGCCGTGGCAGTGCACCATCTGAAAGAGATAAAAAGGAAAGTTAGCCAATGGAAGAAATCTCATTTCCTTTTCTTTCCGAAAAATGTCTGACATCCAAATATGACAATGGCTATAAAATAAGGGAAAGTGTAGCTTGGGGATACAGTCTTTTTTTGTAATTACACTAGAATGGTTGAGCTTTATTGATCGGCATCACGGAGGATAATTTTTTTGTGTGTAAGAATACAGGAAAAATACAGAGTGTAAGAAAAGGGGAATGTGCAAACAGGTGCTCCAGTAAGCTGCGAGTGGCAATTACTTCACTAAATTCAGACCCACCGGGGAACCCTGCCACGCTCATTTATATTCCACACACCGCTATTATGAGGCGAATCGGCAATTAAGTGGGACTGCTGGGCACACTACCTGCAGCACTTAACACATTAAACATCAGGTGTTTCATCTAATTACCATAAAGCACAGGCACCAGTTTCAGTGTCTTCACACAACAGAACAAAAAGAAATATCTCACATCAAACTGTATATTACTATCAGCTTTATAACATCTACTAAGTCAGGGTGTAACAGTTTCAAATATCTTACCATTATGTAATTACGACTAAGTATGGTACATTTTTCATAAATTGATACTGAGTGTATTGAATACATTCCAAGCCTACATAAAATAACTGATATTCTAAAGTGATAGTTCAGCCCAAAATAAAAATCATTTTCATCATTTATTCACCCTCTTGTCATTTCAAACTTTTTTTTTCCACAGAACACAAAAGAAGATATTTTGAATAATGTTGGTAACTGAACATTGACTGAATTTCTAGCGTGTCCATACAGTAGAACGGTTACCAACTTTCTTCCAAATATCTTCTTTTGTGTTCTCTGGAAGTAACAAAGTCATAAAGGTGTGAAACGACAATGAAGTGTACTGCAGTATAAACAAACATGCAGTTATTTTATTGAAGCGAACAATTTCACTTTTACACTAAATGCGCACAACTATTATTAATTCTATTGAAGAAAAGAGCTTACAGGGAGGATGGATGTAGTGCCTGCAGGAGGAGAGTTGAGGAGGCTGGGGCTGAGGTTGGCCCACTATGGCTGAGCTGAATGAGTCGGCCACAGTCTGCTGGCTGGGCCCATGTGCAGCCTGGGTAACGTAAGCAGGAGGCCGGGAGGTGGAACCAGGACAGCAGGGGTCGAAGGCAGATGTGCTGTGGAACCCTGTGCTGCTTGAACCACTGCTACGCACAGCACTGCTACTGAGATCCACAGGCAGAGTCTGCTGAGACAGAGCCAGACAGAGAAACAAAGAGATAAAAGTTAATGAAGCAGCAAAAGTGCTATGAGTGCTAATGGTGTTCCCATAGCTAATCTGGTATAGCTTGATGCTAGTAATGCAAAGGTCATGGGTTTGATTCCAAGGGAACATATACAGGTATGTACGGATCAAAAGTATACGTTAAATGCTTTGGAAGAAAGAGTCTGCCAGATGCAAAAAAAGTATATGCATGTGTTCATGGATAAAACCTTCATGAGCAAGGAGGCAACTAGATTTTCATATTTTTTCTTGAGAAATTGTAAACGGTGACAGCCCATGCCAGTCACACACACAGCTAGGGGTTCAAAGGTGCCCGAACTAAATCAGATGTATTTTTTAACCAGAATGCCGTGAATGCAATTCAGTGACAACATGTGATAAATGCATGTGGATTTACCGCAGCAGACTTCCTTTTTTTTAGATTTCTTTGACCAAAAAAATAATTTATTTTGTTAAAGTATGCCTCTCCTTCAGCATCTGATGCACTGCAGACTGTATGAATAACAGTTTTTCGTGGTGGGCAAGGGGGGCAGAAGCCCCGAATGTTTTCAGTAAAGCCCTGAATGTTTTATGTGAGTGGGTCCTTCTTGTAAAAAAAAAAACATTTACAGTGTACAAGCAGTACTGATGCTACATATGAGTGCACGATCAAATCCACCTTTTGCCGAACTACATTCTCATCACATATCAGATCATACTGGCATTTATTTTCAAGAAAATGAAGAAAATATTTGAAAAAGGCTAACAGGTGTTTATAATAAAGTGAATGGTGAGGTTAAGGGTAGTAGAGACGTCTTATTTGTTCTCATCTATTTAATAATTTTTATACATCATTACAACAAGATTACTTATTTACCTTGCTGTGTTGAAATGGAATGAAGTCTAATTTTTATGAGTTTGTTAATAGCAATCTAATTGAGGTGGCCAAACAAATGAAAGGGATTTGCTACGGACAGAAGCCGAGGTTGAGGTCCACTTTAGCTGTGAGGTAGCCAGCGCGATGAAAGTACCTAAATGTCACTTTTTCCATCTTTCTTTTTTTGTTTAAGATATATTATAAGGGCTTTTTTCCTTGATTTGATAGGACAGTCGAGAGAATACAGGAAAGCTTTGGTAAGAGACGGGAGTGGGACTGGCAAAAGACGTGAATAAGTCTCACTCTGGGCTAAGCACCGGATATCCACTCACCTTAGCCCCTGCTCAAAACTATACACCAACTTGTACAAACCCCACACAGAAACGCCCTAATTTTGCAAAGGTTTAACAATGTTCTAATTCAGAAAACACATAATAGTAATCTTTCAACATCCACAAAAACACCCACAAATCCCAACATATCCATGTAGGTGACTGACAATCTCGAAGGAACAAGTTAAGAATGAGCTGAGGAGGCTACACCAAAACAAGGATTCAGGACCAGACAGTATATTTCCCGGAGTCCTGAGAACTTGTGGCGTTCAACTAAGTGGAGTATTTCAGCGTCTTTTTATCTTGAGCCTAAAACATCATGCCTGGTTCCAGTACCAAAGAAGGGATGTTCTAAGGAGCTTGATGATTTTAGACCGGTTGCACTGACATCACACATAATGAAGACTACTGAAAGGATAGTATTGGATCCAGGTCGGTGTGGACTACGCCGTCATATACATGCTGCAGAGAATGTACCCACACCTTGACAGGACTGGCATTACTGTGAGAGTCACGTTCTTTGACTTCTCCAGTGCTTTTTTTACACAATACAACCAACGTTACTGGAAAGGAAACTAGAGGTAATGCAGGTTGATGCCTCAATAATCTCCTGGGTCACTGATTACCATACAGGTAGATCTGGTAATTAGCAGCATAGGTGCACCACAAGGAATTGTTCTGTCTCAGTTTCGTTTTACCCTCAACACTTCTGATTTCCAGTACAACACAAAAGTCATGTAACCTGTAGAAGTTTTCCGATGACTCTGCTGTTGTTGGGTGTATTGAGATGGGACAGGTGATGGAATACAGGGCACTTTGTGGAGTGGTGTGAAGCTAACCACCTACAACTAAATGTGCCAAAAACAAAGGAAATGGTAATTGCTTCAGGAGAAAAACAACCCATCCCTGTCTGTATTAGTGATTGTAGTGCGGAGATCGTGGATTCTTACAAATACATTGGGTTCCACATTGAAAGTAAATTCAACTGGACAAAAAACATGTGTGGCAATTTACAATAATGGCCTAAGTTTTTGCGGAGACTGAAGTCCTTTTATGTGTTAAGTCCTCTTGATGTTCTACCAGTCTGTAGAAGCCAGTTCCTTCTGCTATGCTGTGGTGTGCTGGGACACTGGTGTTAAAGTGGAGGATGTCAACAAACTTAAACTCATCAAGAAGGCAAGGTCAGTCATTGGAGAGGATCTGGTTCCGCTGGAGGTCGTTGCTGAAACAAGGTGTCCAGACTCTCGACCATCATGGACTGCACACCTCTTACCCTCTTTCATAATGTGCTTGTTGCATTGAGGGGTAATTTTAGCTGCAAAATGATCCCACCCCGGTGCAACAGTGAATGCTATCGACGGTCATTTGTACCTTCAGCAATAAAGGCACCATTCATGTTACACCTGTGAATAAAGTACTTTTGTAGATACAGCCTTCTTTGTTTCCTCAACTCTATGTATACTGTGTATATCCTGTGCATTCTTTGTATACCCAGTGAAGATTGTTTTTGTATCAATATATACATATTGATTTTTAAATATTCTCTTTAGATCTCGTCTATTCTATGTATATTTGAACATTATTATAATGTATTGTTTTACACTGGTTGTAATTGTACTGTTGTGTACTGTACTGTCGCCTGGCTGCTCATGCCAAATAATTTTCCCACAGGGGATTAATAAAGGATCTATCATCCTAGAATAATTTACAAGGTTTTATACTACTAACAGTAATCATACAGTATAATTACAGTACACACTAACAGAACTTTATATTAGAGAAATTTCACTATTCTGTATCCAGTTAACTGTACTACATGAACACCCTCACACTTGTGATTGTAAAATTTACAAATTTGTTTTTGTAGCCCTTTTCACATTATTCTGTTTTTGTAAAACTCAGAGATCACTACTTGTAGTAAAGATAATCTTTTGCCAGAAAACCAAGAAACTGCTATAGTAGACGAAATTGGCCCAAAGGTTTGATGAAGCCATATTTATTTATTTATGCAGCTGTATTCTGTATTGTGTTGCATACCCAGTTCATATTGTTCTTTGGTTTTTGTACTTGTCTTGTAAGATAATCTACTTCATCTTTTTCTTCATTTTGCATTTTGCTCTATCTGCACTGCATTTTAATGAAATAGGCACTGAGCTGTAAAACTATTATTGAATCACAATAAGAGATTTTAATAACAGTGTTTTGATTTGATCTCACCAGTGATTAAGACAATGTTGTAGTGCCAGTGTTTTTGAGGATTGAGTGTCATGTCTGGGGGAAAGTTAGTTTTTTCAGTTTTAGGTTGAAAACTTAAGAGTGCGTAGCTTCAGTTTGACCTAAAATGATGAGAAAAAAAACTTTTGAACCAAAGCATTTTGGAATTCTCATGAAACCAAGGCATTTAGCCCAAATCTAATCCTTTGCACACTTTGATGTATAAACCATGCCTGACATCATCCCGTTCTGCTAGTGCCTCCTGTATGTGCATATGTGATCACTAGCTAACAGCACTTCTCATGGCCCCATCATCAAAGGCCACAGTCTTTTGCCATTCATGCATTCTGCATGAAAACAACTTCCTTTTCATGCTAAACACCCTGACAGCCCCATTACTGGTCACCCTGTTTGGAGTGTAGCTTGTGTGCTTATATGTGTAGAAGTGTAGAATCGCACAACAAACACTTTTACACTCTTTTAACACATGCAATATATACACATATTTGTGCACGACGCGACTCTGCGGCCGCTTTATCTGCTGGTAAATAACAGAATTCAGCCGCCAACACAATTAACTCGATGTGAATTATTGAACAACACTGACAGTAAGGCCTCAAACTAAACCCCCTGTGGAAATGTGTAGCTTCACAAAAAATTATTATTTCATTAAAGTGCTTTAGATTTTCTTCTCTTTGTTGAAACATGAATGAAGTTTTAGCATTTGAAGGAGGCAGAAACTCAACTAATCCTAAATAAAAAAATATGCTGTTAAACGTAAACCATCGGTGATATGACAAACAAGACATGTTATGCTGTGCAAAGTCAACGTCATATTCTGATATTTTTGGTGACACTTTACATTAAGGTTGTTTTTGTTAGCAATAGTAAATGCATTAGCCTACAAGAACTGAAAATGAGGAACACAGTTTTTCAGAATGTAATAATCTATGTTAATGTTAGTTAATGCCACTACACCTTTTCATATTAGTTTATTGTTAAAAAATATGTTAAGTAATTTTAACTAATAACTAACAGTTAAAAATGTTGATGTTAAAATGTATTAGTAAAAGCTGAAATAAATATGGACAAAGATTTACAATTTCTGAAGTAGTATTGTTAATTCATGTTAGCTAATGCATTTAAGTGATAGGTCACCCAAAATAAAAATACTGTCATCATTTACTCATCCACTTTCTTTCTTATGCATAGCACTCAAGAAGATTTTTTTGAAGAATGTTGTTAACTGGCCCTCATTCACTTGTTTTGGTTTTGTGTCTGTTCAATAGAAGTGAATGGGTACTGCTGGTGTTTGGTTATCAAGATTCTTCAAAATATCTTCTTTCGTGTTCCGCAGAAGAAAGAAAGTCATAAACCTTTGAAATGACAAGATGGTGAGTAAATGATGACAGAATTTCCATTTAATTCTACGTTTAAAAATACAACCTTACTGTAAAGGGTTATTGATTTTATATTTATATAACTTTATAAGGCTTTCATTTAAAACATTCAAAGGGCGATAATAAGAACAATTAGAATTATGGCTTTTAAAATGACTTTTAACCTAAAATCATAATGCCGAAGCCTCACTGGCTTCACTGATTTTCTAATAATGGCACCACAGCGGCCCTGAAGAACCATGCAGGTATAAAAAAGTACCTGGTCGTGATACTGGTTGCTGATGGTCACCCCTCCACAGGGTGCAGGCAAGGCAGTGGGTCTCTCCAAAGGGCAGCTGGACTCTGGGAAGGGCAGGGAAGGGGGGACCGGAGCTGTGTGATGGTGGTGGTGAAAATGGTGTGAGTGACTGTGAGTGTGCTGGGCGCCAGACTGCGTTGAGCCGGACTGCTGTGTAGTCCCGCCCTGTAGGCAGCCCGAGTGGGTGTGTCCCAGGGAGAGGTGACCTGGAGAGGGTCCGCTGCAAGGGGAGTGCTGGGGGCAACAGGAGGGTAACCTGGGCATAGCCACTCCACCGTTCTCAGCCGACATGTTTCTTCTGTTGTCATCTGATAAACAAAAACCAAAAGGAGGTGAAGAGATGTAAAAGTAACATTTACTGTCTATTACGAAATAGTTTACCTTCATTGGCAGTGGTGTTGGTAACTCTGTGTCCTGGCACTCCACTGTGGCTCTGTGCTGCCAGTGTGCTATCAGGGGCAGCTGCCGAGCAGCTACTGGAGGGACCAGGACCCTCCTGCGGCGATTCTGAGGTACAGGCATTACGAGAAGAGGAAGATGATGAGGAAGAACTGACCGGCTGTGGGTGTGTGCTGTCAGATGTGGTTGGCACAACTGAAAGATCTAAAGATGGTTCAACAATCACACAAACAAACAGAAACATGAAGAGTGAGCTTTCTCTCCGAGCTGAGCTCTCTCACGGTCATAACTTTAAAGGGGTGCAAATGTCTGCAGATGTCTTTCTCAAACTCAGTATGTACATTTTCACACTCAAGGACTTCATTCACCAAGTGGCCCATGAGGAAAGCTGCTCATTAACATTCCATTGTGAGTAATCCGTCTGCTTTTCATATTTGCAAATTAATTTCTCACTCCATCAAAAGAAATGCAAATGCAATCATATCTCAGTCTGCTCTGGTCCCTTCCCAACAGCTATAGACCCCGGAGAAAAGGAAACAAAAAGAGGCAATTCTTGACAGTACATCAAAACGAAACTATGTAAATTAGGTCTTTCTTTGACAAACCTTGAAATTTAGAAAAGTATCACAGATTAATGACACAACCACACAGACTGAGATTCTTTATCCCGACTGGCAATTTAATTGGTTTCTATACAAGTTCTGAGTCAATCTATGAAACCTTTGGCTGATTCAGAGGCACCTTGCATAACAGACAGATTCCATTAAGATGCCTACAAATGAAATCAGAATTAGGCCAAGTTACATAGACAAGCAAAAGAATGCTGTCGCTGTCTGCTGGTCTGTGGCTGTTACACGCTGAGAATGCTGTGCAGCTGTAGAGGCTATTAATGCCAGCGTGCATGTTGAAATCCCTACCATTACCTTAGGGGGGCGCCCCGCCTCTCCAACGGCACCCCCCGCCCCCTTTGAAGGTCAGGTTAATTTTATTTTCTATATAACGGCATATCACAAGAGATAGCATTATGGTATTAAAAATTCTCCTCTGCTCTCCGTATCGGGTTCCAACCTGATGCTGGCACACATACACACACACACGTGCGCGCACATACACAGGTAAGCTTTTCTATATAGGTTTGTGCCGGATTATAAATCATAACATATTGTATCTACATTTAGCATTAATGATATTAATCATACTAAAAGCATCAATAATCGGCATGTTAAGAGCATTTCATAATTAATCATGTTTTAATCGGAGATGATTTAGAATCAGTTCTAGTATGAATGGCATGGTTAGGCTACTTGTTAGTAACTTTATAATTTCTGCTCATTATAAATTTATTTCAGTTGTTACATTTTGATGTCAGTAGATTTACTAAATATTAAAATAGGCCACTAGGACTTCACTTTAGCACCAGAGCCAACAACACATTTTCTCAGTTACCATGCTTTTCTAGGTTTCATACTGTGGGTATCGGAATATAAAACAAAGTGCTTGACTAAACATTAGATGTAAACTTTTTATATACAGTCAGAACAGACTGGGCTCAACTGATTAAATATGATTTATTTAGTATTGTCTGGACCTCTGCCGCAATGAAAAAATAGAGACCGGATACACCCCCCCAAAGCCGTAAACCAAGGGGAAACACTGTGAAACGTTTTAGATTAATCATTATAACACAGACGGCCGCAATCCACAGTGCTGAACAACAGTGACCGAATCGTTCCTCGCCCCCTCGCTCAGTGAAACAGAGACAGAGTGGACTGCTCGCTCAGAGTTGAGTAGATTAGAACTGACATCTAATATTTCCCAAAACCCACACAGCGTTGAATCGGGCTGATCTAACTTTCATTCCCCTCTTCTTAATCCAGACCTGAAGACCATAACTGAACCGCTGAAGTCAGGCAGACACTCGTCAAATACTCATCAAACCTGTTAGGTTTGAATGAAAGCCTGAACACAGTCTCTCCCTCAAATTCAGGCCTCAGCGAAAGCAGACAAATACGTGTTTTTAATCGTTCTGGTTATGCAATGTGTATCTGGTTTCAGCCGTGGTTACAGCTTTTGGATACCTTGGGAACAATATTCAGAGGCCTTTTCATGTTGTGAAATGGGGGATATTGAATTCCATTTGAGGTGCTGCTCCTGGGCTTTCAACTCTTTGGAATTGCTGATGCTAAATTGCTTGGATTTTTTTATTTATTTGTGAATGCAGCCAGTGCAAACATGAAAAGTATGGATCCATATACCACTCATGCTCCTTTTCCTTTAGAGCTTTCAACTGCACAACATAATGACAAATGTGGCCGAGGGACCCCAATATAAAAATACCTGAAATCTGATTCAAATCTATTAGCAACAATAATAAACAGAAGATCTAATATCTTAATAAGTCCCCGATTGCCATGCACACGGAGTACTAATAGTGAATAACAATAATATAGTCTTGACGTCAAAAATGCGTGAATTAACTTTTCTGCATTTGAAAGTGACATCATATGACAACATTTTTGATATTTTCTTAAAATGAAAAACACGGTTTTACAGGGGCTGGGCCATTTTTAAGAAATACTAAAAGACTCAAGGGTTTGCGCTATACTGCTAGACAGTGACCATTAAGGAGCTGGATTTCTTTAAATGGATCTAGATAAAAAGACAGGATCTCCTTACCATCCTCGTCCACGGTGAGGTCCACCACCTCTCCAGGACTCTGCCTGAGTGGCTGGATGACGGTGGACAGGCGATGGCGGCCACGCCCCTCCTGAGCACGGTTCTGGGAACAGCTGGGACCCCAGTGCATCCTGCCATGACTTCCCACTGAGCGTGGCCTAGACAACACACAGATTGTTCCTTAGATTAACTTCATGTCAACACTGAAAACAAAGAATAGCATAATCTGTCCTGGATTCTGTTGGAGCAGGCCTGGCCTTTTGTTGTCTCCACAAAGCTTTAGAAGTGCATCAGTGCAAGCTGACATGAGAGATAGGGCAGCCAGACGCAAACAAATATTATGAACCTTTAAGAGAGTATGTGACTATGCTTATAAGATCAGAACCGGTGTTTTTTTTTTTTCACACACATGTAACCTGACATCAACAAATAAAGTCTGGTTACATTATTTGCGACCTTTGAGGGGAATACATTTATGTAATTATTTTCATCATATTTTTTGACTAATTTTTTTTATTTAATGTGAACAACGAAGGCTAGTTTGTCTGAGAAGAGAGCAACCCCTCAAAGTCTGTGCTCTCTGGTGTAAACAGTGTGAGAGGTGGATAAGCTTGTGCATGGAGGAAAGGGGAGGGGCCAATGTGACTTTATTGTTATGCTGCCATTTCATGTCAAATAAACCATCATCTTCTGCAAATAACATTCAGAATATTTGAAGTAACAAAAATGCTAAGTAACTGTACTGGGACATTCATAAAACATATGAAGTAACAATGTTGTAGTTATGTTTATCATTTTAAATAACTGCTGATTATGATATTGTAAATGAAACAATATGGCAGTTTTACAGAATTCCAAACAAATAATTCTGGAATCCTGCAATCACTCTTGGAATTCTGCCCCTCAGTGAGGATCCGATTCCATAGGAGGGGCACAGCGGCCCTGGCTGCCGTAAAGCAGAGTGTGACTGGGAATAGAGCTGTTCTCCAGGCTGGGATTTAGAGGTCTCAAGCCCCTGTGTCAAGAGAATGGGGAAGCCCCCTGCCTCCCAACCTAACACTGGTGAGCCTGTTAACCACAGATTGCATCATTAAAACATCAAAACAAAATGATTACCAACAGGCATGGAGGGGAGAGGGATTCTCCTGAGACCTGAGGAGCAACTCCAGGATGCATAGTTTCCTTGAGAACGTCCCTGTGTCAGTTATCTTGAACTCAGATTTGACAATAAAGTGACTGTAAAATACTGAACTAGATGTCATAATCTATTTTTTTATTGTATTTTATATTGTATTAGTTCACTGTGAACACACACACACAATGTAGCTTCTACAGCAAACATTCATAAATGAAAAATGCATACATTAAAATTCATACAGGAAAATCAAACATGAAAGAAAATACCAGACGGACACAAATGCACAGGTTTTTGCACAGGTTGTATAAAACAAACTTGTCTAAGGTGGCAAACACATGACGAAAAATGTGGCATTTATCTGCAGGCAATAGCGGTTGAGGTTTAAAGTCAAAATTATTTAAAATATATAATGTGTTAAACCGAACAGCACCATATATCATAAGGTCAATAGTAACTTGATATTAATTCACAAATTAATTGAAGCACTTCTAACATAATCATGCCCAATATACCCAAGGGCCCAAGTTTGTAAAAGCTTTGAGACTATACGGACACACTGCTATAGATGCAAATGCGAGTGCAAAGGAATACCTGAACCTGTCTGTGACGCTGATCTGTACCTAACAAAATCACAGGCAGAGACAGAGACATCCATCGGGACCTCTGTCTAATTACCCACGAGCAGGCCTGGGATTACTCTGTAAATTATACCTGGGTGGCATTTGGATTTTATGGCAGGGATAGGCTTTCTAAACACATGAAGTGATAGGGAGAGGTCTAGAGAAAGGGTAGAGTTATTTGGAATTTGAGAAATGCGAGTCTCTCCACAGTGTCTTGTTTGCAAATGTATTATAGGAATTACAGCGAGGGCATGTGATCAATGTGCTTTTCTGAAGCGGCTGGAAAGGTCAAAGCAGGGGCTCCAACCACAACAGCATCTTGTTTTCAGGGCCACACAAACAGTTTCAGGCAAGAAAAAAAGAACAACAACATGAACAGAGGCTTCCTGATAAAAATGTATTTCAGTGGAAAAGCTTTATTGCTCATGTTTTTGACTCTAGACACTTAGAGCCACTCCATCAGCTGAGAAAGAGCCAGGCGGCATGGGGAGATGGGAATCATTACATGAGATCACTCTTCCTGCACAACACACATCTAGCTCCAGGAAGCACTTTCCATGGGCATGGGTGTAGACTACAGAGCGGAAGGGAGGAGAGAAAAGAGGAAAACAGAACGAGAGAGGGGGTGGGGCTTCAAGATGGAGGAAAAAACTGAATCCTGCTGCTCTACATTATGACTGTTTATAGCTCTTCTACACAACATGCCTACAAATAGACGTCCTTTCTAGGTCTCGCTGAGAGAGCTCTATAATGAAGCTGAAGAAAGCTACATAAAAGCTAAATTGAGCGGTGAACACATCAACAGGTTAAAAACAGTATAAGAGGGAAGAGATGAGGGAATAGAGATGGGAAGCAAAAAACAACCTAGTGTCTTCTCAAAGATTTAACAGAGAAAGATTTAAGTTTATTACTCCAACTAAATGGCTGCATTTATTAGTGATTTTCACAGAATTATAATGCTTTTAATCAGGGATGCACTGATATTAACATTTTGACGGATTCCTTTCTTTAACACTGGGACCAGATACAGTCTCTAAATATGAATATAACATTCTCTGAGTCTGAAACAAAAGGCAAAAAGGGGACAACTGCTTTTCTTTGAAAACATTCACTGCAGAAAACAAGGCAACCATTAGTTCTCTTTTCCCAGAAAATCATGTACCAGGCCTACTTTACACTATAGTTAAAGATCATTTTTCTGGAATAGGCCTAGTTTTTATTTAACAAACTAATTATAGATGTTCTTCCAGAGCAACCCAGCCAGAAGTGTGTAGTTCTCCGGACAGAAAGCATTCAGAGTATCTGATTTAAACAATACGTGTTTGTTGCAATAATTTACACATTCATAAACATCTGCATAAAGTAACTGCATCAACAATATTTTGCTACTAAGAGTAAGTGAAGGATCAGTACTACTTTTAAGTGCGAGCAGCATGCACCTGAACTGGTTCAACCAAAGGAAATGATTTATATCATATATCGGCCTGATTTTATAAACGATACCGATAACATTTAAATGTATCATTTATCGGACTAAACAAAAGTGTAATTTAATAAATACTTTGAATAACGCGATGTGTAATGTGTTTTCACACACACAATAGGTAAAATCACTGATGAATGTATTTGTTCTGACTGAAACACCTATTCTCCATTCTCAACCGTGCACACACAAAAGACCCCCATTTTCCTCTGACCTTGATCACGTGATATTTTCCTCTCATGAGCTGTTATGCCTCTCCCTCCCCCTTCAGTAAAGACCAATCCAAACCACACCACAGTCCACAGCGTACACACAGTCTGCAGATCAGCACTCACAAACACACAAGCCCACATTCCTGCATACACACACACACACACACAGTCCCTGCACGAGTACACAGACACAGCTCTTGACGCTAAAGTCTTATAAAGGCAGAACCGCATGATTCCTGTTGTGTGAAACGGCATAATAGTGTGCGTGAACTTTAAGAAAACAAATGAGACAGCTGATCTTACTGATGCGGAGAAAGAGATAAAACATGTGCGAGTGGAGGAGGGGAAATCTGATTTAAGAAGAGAAACATCTTTGATTTAATAGTGGATGAGCTTGGTGTATGTGCTGATGTTTTTGTATCTGTAGTTTGCTTGATATATAACGGGAAAACCTAATACACTGAAAGCAAAATCAGCAGGTGAGTCATTTTAAGATTATAAGGTGTTTGGAAAAACCCTGTGCACATGTATGCCTCTTTTAAGCTTCTCTAGAAGGGCAACGCCACAAAAGGACGAGAAGAACTGGAAAATTTCTCATCTCCATGTGCCTTTTAGATAAACATTCCTTCAGGTCTCTCTGACCTGGTTTCGCCTCATTCACAACCTTTGGTGAACACCATGGGACAAGACCGGTAAAGAAACAGCCAGGAGAGTCACTCATCTAACCCAACTAAATGATTCAGGTCCAGATATAACACAAAAAGAGCATCACATCTCCACCACAGCTCCCAATGATGACAGTTCTGCATTCATCTGGCCCATCTGAATGACTCTACTCTGCTGGGAGGCACGCAGCGGCGGAGGGCACTATTTTTGGCAGCAGTTAAAGGAATAAGGGAATCCAGCAATGATTCTCAGCTCAGCAACAGACGCCTCAATAACAATTAAGAGAGAAGCGAGACACTGAAATCAAATCAAGAGGGACTGCAGTTCAGACAAAACCACATCGTATCTGCTTTGATCGGATTTCAAAGGGCAGGCCTGCTGAGAGCTCCTTATGACACAGTTTAGGATAACCAAGCCAAAAAACTGAAGCTGTAGCATTTATTAAATGGACACATGATGCGGCCAAATCCAAGTCTAATCTGTACATTGAAGACAAGACAGTACAACTCAACTCAACGTACTGAACAGAAACTATTTTTCAGGTCAAAAGAGAAAAATAAAGCTGGGCTTGTTTGATTTTGTCCACTGAATGTGAAAACAGGAGATGACGTTTCCTACTATATGTACTATCTGTAACAGCTGGGAGCTCTGTGGAATACCTTCATGGTGGAGATTGCCAGCCTCATATGCCTCCTCATCAGGACCAATAGTTCCTCCACAAACCACAAACCTGATGCTTCCATTCGGACATGAATTATTTTTCATCCAGGATCTTAAGATGTGTCAACAATCGTCTTCAAATATTCAATACATGCTAAAATTGATTGCAAAATTATCTAGCAGATGTGAAATCTCACCTGAAGGCATCTCCAACGGTTACAATCTCCACTTCACTGTCTGTGGAGGTGACATTGATCTCTTCATTTGCAGGCACTGCGGGTGCTGGTGTCGCTTCGATCACAACAACATCCTCATCCAGCACACCTGAGAAACAACATGAAGATGTAGTTCATTAAAGAGTAACTATTACAATGTCCTTACAATTACATTTCAGGCAGTAAGTAATGAAGCTGTGTGTGAATTAGATGTCTTCACGGGTCCGAACCCGAAAAGACGCGAGAAATGCCTTAAATGTGCTACCCAGACCCGACTATTATTTGAAAGTTTGACCCTAACCTGGCCGGAAAGCCAGTCCCTGGACCCGATCAGCACAAATTCCACAGCAAATTGCTGTTAAGCCAGTAAATAAGTTGCAAAAATACAAGTTGTCGTCTTACCTACTAACGTTACTGCCTTGTACCGGATTGTGATGCAATCCTCATTGCTCATGTGGTATTCATTTTATTCCTTTCTTGCTGATTGAACGAACAGCATTACTTGGCTATCATCTATGTGCTCTGAGCCGAGTCTGAACATCAATTTAAGATATAACACGCTTAATTTATATCAATATAAACATTGAATGGGATAATTTTCAATGTGCGCGATGGTGGAATAAGTCCCACCTTCTAAATAAAAGAGCCAATGTTAATTTGTTAAAGTCGCAGTTTTCACTGCTTACGCTCCGTCTTTTTTTCACCTAATTTTACCAGTTGAAACTAAGTTACAAAACACAAACGCTGCTGAATTTTAATCAATTCGAGTCGTCTGTCGTTCCAATTTCAGTTACGGGTCAGATGCGCGTCACTCTGTGTAATGACCCCCTACGTTCCATTTGTGACGCTGCACGGGGTACACCAATCACGTGGAGAGAATTAGCTTTTTTATATGCACGCGCAGATCCCTGCACAAGCACTGCGAGTGAGAAAGTGGCGCACTGTAGCGGATCACAAAACTACAAACAGAAAAAAGATCACAAGAATATTTGACAGGCTCATTTGTTACGGGTGGATTAATTCACGTTTTTTCAGAATAACTTGCAGAACGCCAAGTAAACAACAACTACTTATTTACATTCCGCGTAATACACAGAAGAGAAAAATCTCTTGACACTTTATTCCGGCATACCGCCCAGCCCTAGTAGACAACACAAAATTATTGCCAACATTTATGCAGGGATAATGCGACGATGTATTGTGTGCTCATGCTGTAGACCCACCCCTTCACACGTTCAGGGCTCACCAGTTTTCGGGAAAAAACGTAAATCTTTTTTTTTTTTTATAAATGTGATCAAACTAAAGCTTATTTGAAGAGACGAAGATTGCAATACTTCTCTATAGCAGGGTTTTTCTTGCAGAGAAAGTTGGAGGCGGCCGCCTCCGTCAAATTTCGTGACGCCTCAGTCTCTTGCCAAAATTGTTTCGGGTGTCTTCACAAAAAACACTGCATGTATTCTGTCAACTGTCATTTGTAACTGCTGTTGCTGCATTATGCCGCAAAGGAGGCATTGTTTTGCGATTAACCCAGTGAGGCGCTGAAGAGTTGCAGTACAAGAGCTATTAGGAGCTGTATTAGCTGTGTTTCGTGGCTTTTATTTTTTTTAACATTGTTTGCATCCAAGTACGCTCAATTTCTTAAAAGGTTTCTTAAATTAACATGGAATACATCGTTGTATAATGTTTTAAGCTTTGCAGTTGGCTCTTTGAATCAGTATTATTGTCACGGCGGTGGGAGGATAGAACCCAAACGAAGGCCGCTGTGGTGGAAAAACAAAGGCTTTAATTACAAAACACATAAGACCCACGAGGGGGTAAAACAATACTGACAGCGAAATAATAGAACACAGACTTGACAGAAACAATACACTGGACTGGACTAAACTAATATAACACTTGACACTTACTGACTGGACTAGACTAGACTTTGACTAAGAAGAAAATACACAATGTCTTGAAACACGACAAACTAGCAAATGAACAAGCAAAGGACAGAAAACACAAGGGCATTAAGTAGGGAATCAAATCTAGCAGGCAACTGTTGAGGGGCATGAAACCATAAGATAATGAATGAGGAACAAGAGGGCGGGGACATAGACGAGACCGGAGAGAACGCACATTATGTCGTGACCGACAATAATGTGTTTCTCTCCACACAAAACAGGTGGTACTGTCATGATCCTGCCCCAAGACTAGAAAAACTTGACAAGACGAGGCAGAACCATGACAATTATACTGTACACAGCAAGTTTGCCAGCCTCCCAAACAAATGACTCCTTTGAACAGATTTGTTAAAACTGTTGAAACTTTTCAGTCACTGTTCAGTAACATATCAAAATAAACCAAATAACGTGTAGAATGAAGGTGTATCAATGCACACATCCCGTAAACTGCGGCAAGAAAAGTTTTTAATGCAACATTATGGTTTGATGATGGAGCTTGCCGTCTGAAGCAGAGGAAGCTTCCCGGTGGGCTGCTGCTCATGTGTACGCGATTGCAACACATCAGATGTTCAGATACTATGCTCATTATAAACAACAGAAAACATGTTTCACTACTTACTAAGTTGCTGTTCTCTTCAGGATAAAGTCAGCTAGTGATGCAGTGTTTTAGTCGTCCTGACAGAGCTCTCATTCTTTAAGTGTGCACCCTTTTCATATTAACGCCATGCATTACTTTCACTTTATTAACATATTTCAGCACGAGAGAATGTTTTTATATTGAATTGTTAATAGAGCACGGATTCTACTTGTGATACTTGACTGTTCTGCTTTTATTTTCATCCCCAACTGTTTTCCCCATTTCTGAAAATCAAAGTGATCAGCCGACTTCAGATAACCATAACTTTTGTAAAACACATGGTATGAACAAAATTAAAATGTTTTGGCCAAGGCTGTCATATGTTAAAATGTCACCATGTGTTGGGTTTTCTCAAATCGCATCACATTTATCAGGTATTAAAGGGCAAAATTAAGTATGGGACTCACTGCACAGGGTTAAGGAATGAACTGTCCATCTCTGCTGTTCATGTACAGCTATTTTGTTTCATTAAACTGAAGTAATAAAAATGTCCTCATAAAAATGAAAAATGCCCCTGATAATCAATTCCGGGGAGGAATATGGTAATTCAAAAGTTGCAAATTCATCAGAATCTGAGCACATTTTATGACATCAAAAAGCATATGCACAAACATCTAAGGTATTGTTATCTTTGTTTCACTAAGTTTCTTTAATCTATAGCTTTCTACATTAATCTAGAGCAAAAGCAATATTGCCAGTCGTAGTTAGAGCTGTTCAATTTATGGTGGTTTTGGAGCAACAATGGAGCCAATGCTTCAGGCAGCGTGTGTGTGTGTGTGTGTGTGTGTGTACCCGGGAAAGTAAATGTAGGTCAGTGAAAGATGTGCTGTGCAGTGTGCCGGCACAGGCTTTTGTAGTAGAATCACTCATCTCTCTTTTGATTGGCTCTCCTGCTTGACTGCTCATTTTTTCTTTAACTCCAGCTCTACCTGGATTTTGTGTCAAGAGGCCCAAGGTGTGTTCAACATCACACTCAAAAACATAGCAGGTACATGTATCAGTGCTTCTGACTATCAACTTCCACTCACGCACCATATTCTTCAAAACCAACGATAGCCACAAGTGTATGAAAACAGATATTTGATATGGGCTGTGAATTATCATCAAAGTGATGCCAAAACCTTAATGTTTTGAGAACAAGACTCTAAACTCAAACAACAAGATTTAATTTGGACACTTCTGGAAAATGCTACAAGTCGGGTTTTCTTTGCCTACACGAGTACAATGACTCAACACGTTGAAGCATGTGCGCCTAGCCGCCAATCACTATATACTTGACATGAAATATCAACTCCTTGCAAGGTTGTTGTGCTGCTCTATGTGTGTCAGGCATGTTTGTGCACCGAGGCAGAAGCTTGTGGCTTGGGAGATTCATCATCATCCTCTGGGGTTGTGTTGTTAAGGTCGACTCTCCCACTGAGTGCTGCTGCTTAGCACCCTGCTCTTACCCCGTTCCCCACGCTGCCCACAAGAAAAGCAAACCACCACACATTACAACAACATAAAATACGTCACAGAAGCATATGCTATACTTATTATCATATAGAATCTCAGGCTACGTGCAAAAATTACAGACATTAGAACAGCAGCAGAAGTTTTAATTTGAAGAGCATTTTAGAATAAGCTTGATCTAAACACGTACAGACCTCCGGGAAAAGCAAAACCCTCATAGATCTCCCAGCAGTAAGAAATATGAGGTCTTAACTCCAATTAGATTTCAGCCCATGCTGCTCCAGTGGATGTGATGTACCTTCCACTAATTTAGTCAATTTTTTCTAGGAATGATCAAATTAACTCCACATGCAATAAAGTGCAGAAGCACATTTACTTTCTCAGAAAATATTGAGGTCATTCTGTGCCAGCAAATAAATTATATTACTATTCTATTCTGCAGTCATTCATAGGACTCCGCTTATCGGGTAGAGGTATTCTACAATATCTCAGCACAAGTCAATACTAAATACAGCCCTAATGTGTGCTCGAAGCTTGCAGAGATAACAGACATATTTCAAAATTAATTGCATCAAAGGGCCCTGATGATACCACATATAAGCAATCCTCCTTTAAGTATTAAATAATGCATTTCAAAAGAAGGATCTGGATGCAACAACACAGGTACGCATGTCAAATGCTCATTTTTTATTATTTGTTTAATTGCTGTTGAACTATTAATCGTGATTAATCGCAGACATATTATGTAAACACAGACTTTTATTCTGGAATGTGATTAATCGAGATTTGTTTTTGTGACCATGTGATGATGTATGCGATTCCTACAAGTTGTATACTACTGCATGACCTCAAGTTGTTCTTGACAACTTGACAATGTGATGCAAAAATGACGTTTATTCTTATTCTTATGGATATGACTATTGCAAAGAGATCCTCCTACATAACTTAAGCAAGAAAATGTCCACTCATTTTCAGAAATAGTCTTATACAACTTTCAGGATTGTGTTACTGAGTACACCTGTAAAATGCTACTGTGGAGGAGTAGTGAGGGATGAGATTACTGGTCATGTACTCAAAGACGTGTTTTGAGATTGATGCCTACTCAACTGCAGAGGTTTTTTATAGGTTTCGAATCGTTCTGAATGTATGGTGTACATGTTGGGCTAAAGAGAGAGGTTTGGCTCTGTGAAAAGGGTTAAGTAACCATTCTCGGTGCGGTATGTAGAGCAGTAGCACGTTGGTGGGTGAGGACTTGGGTTTCCTGTTGTGCAAAAGCAAACACACGCAGGTTCTGCGGCATTTTACGCGCACAGGACGTGTCTCTGACACAGTTTTTCCATTTTAGTCTTAGTTTGTGAACGCAAATTGCGGCTGTACTGTAAGAACTGCATTAAAATAAGCAACATAATGACCGATTGAACTTTGCTCTGGCTTCATGAGCACTATAAAACAAACAGAGGCCCTTTTGTTGCGAGGCATTTTTTGTTTGTGAAAAATGAAAGCTTGAAATAAACAGTATTTTATATCGAGTTGAATACTAGAACAGAAAAAAGTGAAACATTATTTAGATTCCTTTTTTATATATAAATTGTTTACATCTACTTTGCTCTAAAAGGGAAGCTTGAGGAAAGAAGACGGCTCAGAGAACATACAAGTTGATTCAGTGTTGGTCATGAAGGGTGTACAGTTACAACCAAGGATAGAAGTAACATCTGCAGGGAATGCATTGATCTGCTGACCATGTGCCTTTTATGTTTCCACTGAGTGACTGCATACAAACATACATTTATATATGTTATTTAAGCAAAATAAAATATGAATACATTATTCTATAAGTCTTGGCTAGCAACAAAGGACACGTATGGACGAGATTTGCTTCGTCGATGCTTAAATAATGACTGTAAGTGGTGAAAGAGCGGAGGAAGGAGCTGTTACACACTGAATGTTTTCTCCAACCTAATATTTCCAGTGTGAATGATTCGCTTCAGCTGTCAAACACAAGAAATGTCCCAGACACTGTCGTCCTCCTCCTCCACATTAGTAAAAAGAACAACTAACAGCTGGAAAACAAGACTTTTGTGAAAGTTTGAGATTTTTTGCTTTGGGAACATAAGACCGGTTTTTAAAGACAATTCCCTTTTTCTGTAGCAAGGACAACATTACGATGCCCAAGACGAAATATCACAGCTTTAACATTCAACGGGTCATACACGTTTAACATAACAGGGCTGAAATTTGCAAACATGCTGCTGTATGAAAAGTATGTAAGCATTTACCTACTATGGCAAGAATACACAACCAATTGAATACTGCTAATTTATCTTAATAATAATGGTTATAATAAAATGACCATGAATGACAAACGAAGCTACGATAAAGGTTTTCCTGCAGTTCCATAATAACAAAACACTGCTTTCTGTGATACAATAATGTGTAAAATGTAGGCCTGAACGATTAATCGTTTTTAAACCGAAATCGCAATTTGAAGGGGTGCGATGGTCGATTAAGGGCTTTAAATATGATAAAATGCACCTACGTCGTTTTTGACAGTTTGCTTCTGCAATTTTATGTTTAACCAATAGAAGCATTTTAACACTGGACATGCTATTGAATTAGCAAAGAAGGTCATTCGGAAAAGATGAGCGCGAGCAGTAGCAGCAGTTCAAATTTGCAACAAAGTAACTTTATGTCTGCTGAAGAGCAAAGTCCTGCAGCAGCAGACGACTTGTTACCTAAAAGAAAAAGCAACGCTTATGTTTGGAATTATTTTGGATTTTGACCTTTTGATGTTCTTCAAAAGCAAGTGCTTTGTAAAATATGCCGAAGGTCTGTGTCGACCTTGCGAGGCAACACAACCAATCTCTATCAACACCTGCAGAGGTATCACACTGTATTCTATGATGAATGCACGGCCAAAAAGTCCACAGATTAAACAACTTCGTCGCAACAACCACCACAACTGACATCCAAGCAAACATTAATTGCTCACGTGTTTGAAAGTAGCACACCCTACAACAAATCTTCACGAAGGTACGGCGAAACAGACGCCATAACAAGGTACCTGGCTAAAGATAAGGTGCCGATAAATGCAGTCACAAAAGATGGTTTTAGGAATCTTATCCTAACACTCGATAAAAAGATATCACATTCCCTCCCGAATGTTTTTTACTCAAGCTATCGAAAAAATTAACTATGCGTGCAGGTAGGTTGAAGCTGAGCTTAAAGAAGTGGAATATTCCACAACGACAACTGACATGTGGTCCAGCAGAGGACGGCTGAACCCTGTCAAAGTCTCACTGTCCATTTCATATGTGAGGATTTTTTATTAAAGAGTCGTTGTTTACAAACATGGCACTTTCCCATTGACCATACGGGAGAAAACATCGCTTCTGCTTTGAAAGAAGCTATAGCTGGCTGGGGTTTGAAAGAAGAAGGACAGGTAGGCATTAGGGCTGGGCGGTATACCGAGTTGGAGGGATATATCGATATGTTTACCCAACGCGATGCGGGATTAGCCTATATCGTTCATATCGATATGGTTTGATGCCGTGCACGCGCTCGCAAAAAGAAAAAGGAAAGAAAAGTCGCAAGTGGTGCGATATAACTAAGGCAGTAGCTTATCACATTGCTAAAGACATGGTTCCTATTGCAACAGTGGAACAAGAAGGTTTTAAAACGCTGCTAAAAACCGTTGACCCAAGATACCAGTTACCCAGTCGCAAGTACTTTGCAACAGAAGCTCTGACGCAGACAGAAGCTTTCCGAGCAGCTCGCAAAAGTGTCTCATTTCACGCTAACATCCGATTTATGGTCAAGCAGGACATGCGAGCCATATATGAGTTTGACAGTTAATTTTCTTGAAGATTGGGAAATGAAAACTGCGTGTGCTGTATTTTATTTATCAAATATTTTATATAATTTAAAATATGTTGTGAAGCTGTTTATTTGTAAACAGGGAGGGAAAACCCTGTATTTGCATTCTATTTTGCTCAAAAACTGTTAAAATGAAGGTTTAATAAAGGCTTTGATTTTCGAGTAACCATTTATTCCTTTTGGTAAAAAATACCGGATATATATCGTATACCGCTATTCCTCCTAAATTTTTGGCCATATCGCCCAGCCCTAGTAGGCATCACCACCTGATTATGATTGGCCTTTGATGCATGCTGTTAAAACCAACGCAACAAACCTAGCTCTTTTTAAAATAGTAGTCAATCGCATTTTAAATCGCAAATTCCAATTTTGGACAGGAAAATCGCAATTCGATTTTTTCTTCAAATCGTGCAGCCCTAGGAAAATGTTTAAAGAACTGTAGAATAAGTGCTTTACCTGAGGCCACAGCCGCAGTGCTGGCTTGGCTGCTACTGCTGCTTACATCCACGTACAGTTCATCCTCTGCCTCCGTGGAGGAAGGAGAGGAGGATTCAGAGGTCAGCTCCTCGCTGGAGCTGCTGGTACTGTGCAGGAGGGCGTATTTCTTCCGTGCGATCACCTCTCGCTTCTTCCTCTGCAGCAGTAATCGCTCCCTCTGCTTTGGAGTCCGCTGGGCACCGCCTCCTGCCCCACCCTTTACAAAACGTTTCCTGTGTAACGGCCTGCGTGAGCCAAGACACGGACGCTTCACGTGATTGGTCTCTGGTTCAAGCCGCGCCCACTTATGCGACCTGCTGGCACGAGTCCGAGCCAATAGCGTCCTCATGCCCACTCCCGTGCCTGTCCCACCTCCGGCGCTGCCGGTGGAGCCTGAACCAGGAGACTTGAGCTGTTGCTGCTGTTGTCTGACTGTCATTAAACCACCTGTGGGCCCGCCCTCCTCCTCTGAGCTGAGAGTGTCCGAGTCACCAAACCGAAGGCTGGAGGAGGGGGAGGAGGCACAGTCACTCAACGAGGACTCTGGGTTCCTCTCGTCCTCGCTACGTGGATCTAACAGCATCGGCCTATGGCGGGGAGGAGTAAGGGGTGTTTCACTCACTTGCCCATCCTTCAGAGAACAATAT
Organism: Barbatula barbatula; assembly: GCF_947034865.1. Taxonomy (NCBI): domain Eukaryota; kingdom Metazoa; phylum Chordata; class Actinopteri; order Cypriniformes; family Nemacheilidae; genus Barbatula; species Barbatula barbatula. Next base: position 20,239,543 of record NC_136766.1, on the reverse strand, counting down.
GACGGGCCAGGCTGCTGGCTCTTGCGCTTTTTGCGTCCAGATAGACCTCTTTCGCAGTCTCTGCGACCTGCAGCATCACGTGAAGGCCGGTGCCTGGTCTCAGCACAAAGAGGAGAAGGAAAATCGCTTCCTGCCTTGCCAATCACCTCCATCTCAGGAGGGAAGCTTTTGGCCGTCTCCATAGGTTCAGGGTTAACCAGAGGACCCTTCAGGGTCTCCTGCTTGTGGCGTGCATCTGACGGAATATCACTCTTCATAGTGACTAGCTCGCATGCGCCACCAAGGCTCAATTAGCTGAATCATACGGTTCCATTGGAGACAGCAATCTGCAAAATATGGGAAATATGCAGAGAATGAGATCATTGACACCAAGACCAAAATACACTGTTTAAACAATGAAAATAAAACAAACATGATTTAAATATGACAAAAACTCAAACCGTGGTGGAATGGGGCGGAGCCAAGAAAAACAAGCATTCCACTGACTTCATAATGCTATTAGGAATATACATATTCTGGTATAGCATTACTTAGGCAAAATTGTTATCCAAGCAGTCCTGTTCAGGCCGTTATAGAAGAAAGGAAACTGTGACTAAGGAAAGGTCACCCCTTGCACTGTATATAAAGCAACAAACACGTTTCAGGAGCTGCTTAACACCTCTAGCAAAAGACTACACACTTAATCTACCCACACGGGATAATGAGGCTGAGTGTAATTATTTTCCACATTTCCTAGTTTTCCACTATTCTTAAAACAATGGCATATGAAAAGATCAGCCCACATCTCTTACATAGCGTGGGGTTTAATGGGGGACAGCTGTTTGTTGTTTAGCATCAAATGGCATTTAATGCAGGTGTATTTTAAAGAGCAGCTCCTCAATGTTGGTCCTAATATAATGCAGTTATTTGGATTGGACAAAAGCAAGCTCATTAAAATACTCCCAAATTAGACTCCCGCCTTCCTGCATAATGGGTGTTTATCCATCACTGACCGAAACATTTGTGATGATTACCAACGTCCACAAAGCCTCTTCCTCTTCTCATTACGAAAATCTAACTTTAATTCTCCCATTTAATTCATTACCTCTTCATCCTCATATCACAACCATATTTCCCACTTTAATCAAAACCTGGCAGTATTACCCATCACTCTTCCATTCACCAGAATCCCATTACGCTCTAACGTTTCTTCACCCCTTCCTAATTAACATGTCTTCACCCGGTGTGGCACTATGTCCCAAACGCCTTACGCTCCACAGCAGCCACTGCCTGTCCCAGAGTTACCTTACCTTTAAATTATGAAAGCAGCCATCTGTTTCACAAGGCATGTAATCTCTATTCTTTTGTCAACTTCTCTATATGAGTGCAAAGTGAGTTACGTGTTGTTTGCCTTAAAGGCTATATTCAGGGGTAAGGCAACCTTTGCGACCAAAAAAGAATTTTGGGCCCTCTCCCACCAAATAAAATTTGTCTGGAGCCACAAAATATTTGTAACCTTTAAATTACTATAACACAGGTTGCTATGCATGTAAGGTTGTATATCCATTTGCACCGCTAGGTGGCACTATAGAGCGATTTTTATTGTATTTAGACGTTAGCATTTTTGTCCCTTGCATGAAGTGGGAGTGTTGCAATAGGAGAGTGGCGTTGCAGTGTTGCACACGAAATGCCTACTCTCCGCATACGAACATCAAGCGCAAACATTATGAGAAGCGCGCTAGCCAGACAGGATTTAAACTATAATGGCTTGAGTCTTAAAAGTTTGGTTTAAAGACGTAAAACGTACCAAGCAGAATGTTTTCTCACCATTCCATTTCTAACCCACGCTTCAGTGTTCGGCGCTGTCTCACATCTGAAAAAGCAGAAATAAGACCGCTGCTGCTGATGTCATCTTCGGTCGCACAAATATGTACATTGCATGCATTTATTTTGTCTATTCGAATGAAATATCTGAAAAGGCAAATACACTTATCTAGCCAGGGCAGTGATTCCCATAGGATCTTGACAGACTTGAGGCGCTGGTAATGTCACAACCTAATTATGTCATCATGTCATGCTAGCGTTAGCACTTATCTGTTTTTCTTCTACTCTCTTATTTGTCAAATTAAACTGTATTTTACAACAGGATGTCGCCAGCAGTCACTTTAACCGCTGCTAAAATCCTGATTTATAAACGCAACATCATCGGACAAAATCACAATACATCTACATTAAAGAGTGGCTATATGCTGTTTGCCCTTACTCGACAATGTGTTGCTGTATTATGAACGCTTGTTTGATTTTAAATGCAAGTGACAGTTAAATACGAGACGCAGAGGGCTCGTGCACACACATGGAGCTCATCGGAAGAGAGTGCATGCAAACACAGAAGATCACGCTCCACTCAGGAAGGAGAGAAGACGCGCTAGTTATTCGATCAAAGATACAGTCATTTGCACGCATGGATAAAAATGTTTTAACGCCAAATATACTTGGGCAGCCATAAATAAACCTGGGCCGACCGCCCAAGTAAATACTTTGTATGGGCAACGCTGCAGGGTGTAGGGCTGGGTAAAGGTGTATGCTTTTTCAGATATTTCTTGAAGAAAGTCATGTAAAATTGCAAAAATGTAAGTGTCGGAACAAAATATGCATTTAATCTATAAGCGAATGCTCCCTTAGACCTGCCTGAAATGCCTCAGGACTTCCCAAAAGGACTTCCTTACTTGCATATACATTTGGGCGGTCTTAGTCTAATCATACCACGAACTGACGTAGATTTGTGGGGGTGTTACACAAGGCGTTTCAGACAGGTCTGGGTGAGCATTTGCTTTTCGATAGAATGCATCTTTTATTCCGACACTTTGATATTTGCAATTTTGCACGTCTAATACATGCATAGGCAATTTATAACACACTTAAGACACATAAAACACGCATTCGCAACCGTTCCCTGCCAAAGACAAGTTATTGCGGCAATCGGTTTTTGTACTGTTGTATAGCAGGTGGCGCTGTTACACGCCTTTGGAAAAAGTATAGAATCTCTGAACCTAGAACATATATATTTGATCAGTTTTTAATCATTGTCTTGAGTCTAATCTGTGCGCAGTCTTTGACCAAAACATTTTTATTATCTCCGCTGTTTAATCAAAGTGATGCATTTTTTAAGAAACCTACCCAGATCTAAGGGTGAAAGAACAAATGAAGAAAGAAGAATACGGATTCTGTGGTTTAAAAGCAGAGACTCTGTCCTTTCATTTGATATATTGTTTGTCCATATATTCGCTTAAAAAAATTAATGTGAGCCATCAAATGTTAGTGAAAATGTTAAAAAACTCTGGCGCTGGCTTGCAACTTTTTTAAAAAAGGCTGGTGGGGAAAGAGTTAACCTTTTGCAAATTTGCTGAAATACTGTAAGCTTAAAGGCAAAAAAAGGTGTCTGTAAAGAGCCTATTTCTGAAGTCTTGATCCAAGAAACGGCAGTCAAGATGATTTACTGTAGCCATGGTAATATTGTTATTCTATCAAGACCGCTAACTTTAATTACGACCCACTGATGTTTAGCAATATCAAGTTCTACTAAAGCAGAACCAAGAAAAACACTCACACATTTTTTATTCCATTATCTTTAAAGGCAAAAACAACAACAAAACGCCTTAATCGTGTTAATTTACTTTTTAAACACTTTAAACATTAAAAAATCTCTTTATTATATAAAGAGAAACCTTAAGGAAAAGAGACTTAAAATGAATCCTTGCAAAAAGACAGTGAGTGCGAAATGTACAAAAACAGAGCTGAATCAGGAATTTAAGACAGGCTTGTATCAAATGAGAATAATGTCTTTATAATTCTTCAGAATGTCACTGCAAAATGGTCCAAACAAAACTGTCTATTAACTCATTGCCATTGCTTACATTAGCCCAATTTTGTCTCTTACATCACTCTATCAAGAAATTATAGCTTAAACTATTTCTGAGCCAGACTTCTCTCCCAGGCTCCTCAGAGGCAGATCATGTCACCCTGTGATGTACCACTGTGCCATAGCACAAAGTGCAACACAGCACTGTCTTCCATATGAAGCTGCCCCAGAGGAGCCCATTGCAGCAGTGCCTCTCGACACCAAGGTGGATACAGATTTCAGAAGATGGGGATTATGGGGGGCTGTCTTAATTCCTTCCCCAAGGACTGCTGTGTATATATCTATGTTGACTTGCTCTGTCATTAGCAATAGCAGGACACAGGCCTGAACACAGGAGAACATCTGTAAAATCACCACACATTTTGTTTATGAAACGCAAGCATCTTTTTGTTCGAATAGGCTACATTTCTTTAAACGTGTCGGCGATATTGCTGCTAAATTTAAGTGGGCAAATAATTAGTTCAGCTAAAGTCAGGTTTTTGCAGTCAGTAAACATCAATAATAAATAACACATTCCTACATTGCCTGTATGGAATCAATGCCAAAGAAAGCTGTAAATATTCTGCTATACATTTACATTTTTTTACATTTACATGTGTACACATATTTCCACAATGGAAGTTAATTTTTCCATACTTAACAGTACACTAATTCCTATTCTGGCAGGATATTTCGCTTAACATTAGCCCACATTATATCAATTTCAATGATTCTGCAATTCAAGGGAATTAATTCAACACTTTAACTTGATCCACGGTGACAAAAAAAATTACCTTAATATTACAACAGTCTAGTAAACAAACCAGAGAAATATGTCCAAAGACGAAGCACAAAACACTGAAAACATGGCTGCTAAAGCTTTTCATTAAAACCTCACCAGGCAAATACTACATAATATTAAATGTAATATGAACTGTATAAGGTAGATGGCTTGGTCTTTAATGAGTCGCAAGACAAATAATAAGCATAACATATTATTTTGAGTATGAAATATGAATGGTGTATAATTGTCATGTTATTGTACGTGTCAAAGAGTTTATAGTGAATAATAATGACATAAACAACAATACTCTGTCAATGATACAAACTGACAGCATCGCTTGCCTTTTACTGAGTCACAAAGATTACTTTTATCCCCTGGTTTGATATGTCTGACCCCCATTCAATATCACTGTAAAGAAACTTCTCACACATCCTTTATAAAATGAAAGTACATGCATATAGGGGGATGAAAATGTAATCCTAAACGTAATTATTATTGTTATGAGAACTATCCCTCTAAGCATCTAGTGCCATTGACCACTGAAACATTTAAAAAGTTGCCATTTCCTTAAAAATACACTTTCTGTAACTTGTGAAAGAAAGTGCCACTGAGCAAATGGCATCGTTCCGTGACATGTTCCCTTTAAAATCCAATCCCTTTTCATTCTTAAATCATGGGGCTAATGGGAACCAACAACGCACGTTATGATCCCTAAGGTCACACATTTATGTAAATATTTTACATTTTACAGCAATACTTAAAAAGCCTGGAACCTGATTTTAGCTGGCTGCTCGGGGAACAGGAGCTACTGACGACGATTTCGTCTTAAAAAGGCCAGATCAAAACGTCCTTTCTATTTCCAACTTAAATGTCAAGATGTGGTATAATAACAAGCGCAACAAATACACAATTTTAAGACTAGGATGGGATCAAATAAGCCACAGAAAATGAAAACATCAATGGCATGTTGATGTTGTTCTCGCGTTCGAGAAACCTTCAACACATCATGTGACAGCACTACAGTTTATCAAACACATCATGAAAAACAAACACACAAAAAACGTGTATTAGAATTAGTGACTATCAATGTTGTTTGTCGGTAACCCATCAAGCCTGGATGTTCTGGGGCAAGCACAGACTTTTCCCTCTCCCTCTATTTACTGAATCTGCTAGCGGCAGGCTATTAGCCTCTCGTATAGTCAAACAATAGCTCTTACCAATTTACATTTCCCATCAACACAAACAGACACAGCAACTCTTACCTCTAACACTTCACAAAACTGTCACTGTACCGTCCTTTCCAGAGCGCACGGACACCAATATTCGCCGAGAGAAGTAGAAAAGTATCGTGGAAGCGAGCGAACGTCATCGGAGTCTTGTGTGAAACTGACAGTCTCACAAAACCCGACGGAGAGAGGCCCAGCGCTTTAGCCTCCCTGCTAACTAACGTTTATTTCGACGATTTCGCCTTAAATATACCAGAAAATACGCGCCACTCGGAATATCCCACGAAATACGCCGCGGTGAGCTAAACGTACGGAGAGGACAATTTATTTAATGGTGATATGTGGCAAAAATTCCTCCATGTTTGCCCTCGGCTACGAATCCCCATTCCTGCCGATCCGCGGTGTCCATTAATGCGCTGCTATGTGTGTGTTTGTGTGTGTGAGGCAGCGCTGCTACACACACACTCGCGTTTCGACACTTTACGACATTCTGATATCATTGACGACTCCCCTGGAACATTTTCCAAATGCTTGATGAAAACGAGGAAATATGATGTAAATAATCCACAACTTATTCTATCTTTCAGACACTACATTTTGTGCATCTACGCAGTTCATTTTAGTAATTTTCAGAACAAATGTATTGGCGTATAGGGTTTGTAATAGGGGCCGTAATTGTAGCTTTATGCCCTCTGCTGGCACAGTCTGCGCTCATTATACCTCAACAACTGATAAGCATCAGCCAAGTGTGTTGTATGAATAATCTTTTAAAATTAATAAATAAATAAAATATAACCCCGATACACCCATGACTTCATAAAGTATTAACACGAATATGTATATTTCTTATTGATTTTCCACAGTATTGTATTTAAATATTCTCCCTTCTTGTACACTGTGACGTTGTTAGTTTTTCAAGAGTAAACGTCTCTGACATTTTTACCTAAATATATTTGCGCATACGTAACACGACACGTACTCTACGTTCTGTTTACATAATGGTTCATACGCTTATAGTTCACAGGGAAAAAACGATGATTGACAGACATCCGCGCTACTTCCAGCCAATAGACGTTGAGAATGCGATGCGGTGGTGGCCAATCAGAGAACGCCGAGCGGTATTTGAATCGCGAGAAGGCCTTTGTTGTCGTGAGCAACTTGTCTTGAGTTAAGAATCATCAAGGCGAATCGGAGAGTTTTAACTTTTTATATTTTAATCTAAGCAAGAGGTACGCAAGAGTCGACCCATTATGGAAATGCACGCTTTAGTAAGTATGTTTTGTTTTTGCAGAAACTGTCGTTGGTTTTTTCTCGAGAAAGCCAGAAGGCTAGCTGATGCGTTTGTGAGCATTAGCATGTCTGTTGTAGCCTCGCAACAGCTTTGTGTTTGGTTTTGTACAATGTTGAAATAACCTGTTAGTTGTGTTTTATATTGATGCGTATTTTGAGATTAATATGCTTCTATGTAACGTTTAAGATTTTTGGGTCACGTTATTAGTAACGAGGTCAACCTTGGGTCAGTAACGTTTTTACAATGCAGTCTGTATTAAATGTGCTTTGAGCTCCACGTGCTAAACTTCCGTTTAATTTTCAACCGAACTTGTATAGCGCAATGGAAACAACCCCATGTTCGTCGGAGGCAAAGCCGGGAATGTAAACGGTGGTGCAAGGAGAGCGGTATTCGGCGAACTTTCCAATTTTGCGCACAAACCAAATCAGACCAAGGTATGTTACATTTTCTAACACCGTCCAATGTGTTTTGAGTTTCACGTGTGTTGCAACACGTTGTTATTCTCTGCTTTTAGAAAGGTCAGCATGTACCATCTGTAAAACCATCTGCCCAGCCAGCTGTGGCGCAACCCAAACGTGCCCAGGTACAGCCGGAAGTCCCCCAACCTGTTCCAGTTTTACCCCCAGCTCAAGCTGATGTCAGTATGAAGGAAGAGGAGCTGTGTCAAGCCTTTTCCAACTCTCTCTTTCCAGTCGAAGATATTGATGAAGGTGATGCCGACATGCCCCAGTTATGTCCTGAGTATGTAAAGGACATCTATTCATATCTGCAAAGCCTTGAGGTAAATTTGCCTGTTGTATGAAGTTTATTTAGGAATCAAAGCGTATTTGTAGCTGCTACAGCAGGTTTGCTCTCTTGTTACAGCCTCAGCAGTCCATTCGTCCCCGTTATATGCGTGGTTATGACATCAACGGGCGGATGCGTGCTCTGCTTGTAGACTGGCTGATTCAGGTGCATTCAAGATTTCAGCTGCTGCAGGAAACCTTGTACATGACCGTTGCCATTCTTGATCGTTTTCTCCAGGTATGTGGTGATTTCCATATTAAGAATTGTAGTAATGAAGCATTCTGTTAAACTCATTTTCGTTTTTCAGATCCAACCGGTGACTCGTAAAAAGCTACAGCTAGTGGGAGTCACTGCAATGTTGGTTGCTTGCAAATATGAGGAAATGTATGTGCCAATGGTTGGGGACTTTGCCTACATTGCTGATGACGCCTTCACAAAAGCCCAGATTCGAGAGATGGAGATGTTAATTCTAAGTGAGCTGAACTTTGAACTTGGACGTCCTTTGCCCCTGCACTTTTTGCGGAGAGCTTCAAAGGCTGGGAATGTAAGTAGAGCTGTTAATGTGATGTTGCAGGGTTGTTTTTTACTAGTCTGCCTCTGGGTTTAAGTCGTCTAATCTTTGTATGCTCTCCAGGCGGATGCAGAGAAGCATACCCTTGCTAAATATTTCCTTGAACTGACGCTGCTCGACTATGACATGGTCCATTATCACCCTTCTGAGACTGCTGCTGCTGCACTATGCCTCTCTCAACTTGTGCTTGATGGCCAAAAATGGGTATGACCTAGCCGTCTCCTTTCCCTAGTTTCTCATTTCTTCCCTCAACTTTTTTTTTTTGTTCATGTTAGTCACCAACCCAACAACACTACTCCACATATGACGAGGCCCATTTAAAGCCCATCATGCAGCACATTGCCAAAAATGTCGTTAATGTCAACGAAGGTCTCTCAAAGCATGTGGTAAGCCATTTTTTATATAAATTAGTGGGAGTATTTAAGAAATCTTGTCTAACATTTAGCATCTCTTTGCAGACCGTGAAGAAAAAGTATTCAAGCAGTAGACTAATGAAGATCAGCCTGCTTCCCCAGTTGAAATCTACACTCGTAAAGGATCTGGCTGCTCCTCTGCTGTCCAGTTCTTAAGGAGTGTTTTTATATTTGTGGAAATGGACTATCAACCTGCACTTTATTTTGTGTCAGCCATTTTGGGAGATGGACTGCTGCTTTTAAACTTATGTACATAACTCTTGGACTGTCTTTATTAATAAACTGTTTCTATTCTTTTAGTAAGATTGCATTTTAAGATGAGTGTTTAAAATAGATTTTGCTGTTCTTTTCAATTTTAAATGACCTGCTGGTGCTTTATGTAAATTGATGACTTGAAATAAATCCAAAGATAAGTTGGCATGGTGTTGTGAGTGTTTTGCACCATTAAGGTTTGGATTCTTAAACAAGGGCTAGTTAAATTGGCATATTCAAAGGAAGTAATTAACTGATATTGGAAGGATTAGTGCTGTGTCTTAATCTTACTTTAAAAGTACTTGTGTGGTTTTGACAAATATTGTTCAGCGCTCTTTTAAATTGATTTAAGCATGGTTAAGACAAACCTTTTTTGATATGCAGCATAATTCATGGTTTAAGTCTCTAATAAATTCCAAGGCTCTCGTTAGATCATTGTGAAAAGGGACTTCAATTTGAAAACCTCATCCGTTAGTACACACTACCCTTGAGGAGTTTGTGTGATTGTCGTTATAACTTAAGTAAATCATGCAAGCTGGATTTACGTAGTAAGACTACTTTTATACATATGCATACTTGCACCACTACAGTTTTTGACTGTCATCACTCCCCATTCTTTTCTATTTATCTTTGCTTCTGTATGTGTCCATGTTCCCTTTTTTTGTACAGATAGCATTTTTTTGTTGTATAGCTACACAATGACAAAGATATATACTATTAGCTTAAGTACTACAACTTGGGCCTGCTCCTTGAGAGTGCTGACTTCTGCTGGCAAAACTAAACTTTTTCTTCAGTAAATATTCTTCTATTGCAATCCTGACTTGTCTTCATCATAAATGGTCTAAGGGTCTTTTACTGTAAATCCCCTACAGTAGTCAATGGTGACGCAAATGTTTATTACTTGCATTCTTCCAAATATATGTTGTGTTCAAAAGAACAAAAACCTCTATATAGATTTGGAACAACTTGCAGGTAATTCATGATTATTTTTAGGTGAGCTATCCTCAAGTCATTTTAAAAACACACTGCTGTGAACATCTTGAGACAAAACAGATGTCAGTCCAAGTTGTATTTGATCAAGTGACCTCTAACCTTCTAAGTCGAAGACTAGGCCTAAACCCTGTCTGGAAAACTCCCCCTAAATTCTGAACACGAGTGTACTTGAACCCATACTTCCTGTATGTACGGATGATCCTTGAGACCAAAATATACAACTGCTCATGCTTTATTAAATGATCTGAACCCCATGATATCTTCTTCCTGTCTGTCATATTGCACAAATATGCTTGTTTGGAATTTGCATGAAAAATACAGTGGTTTTAAAACCTTGAGAGTTGTCATTAAGACCACTGATAACAAACCAAAGTTAAATACAGCCCAGGGAGTTTTAGGGAAAATCATTGGTCCAGTATTTAACCCACTCCTCTCATAGTTTCAGATGCAGGTCTGTGTAAATGCCAGTAATATGTTAACGATTTATTTGAGTGACTAGCACTTTCTGGATGATCCTACCCCAGTACATTTGTATAAGATTGCATTTTATAACTACATACCATTCCGTAACCTGGGAACAGATGCGGTCAAAGAGTCTTAAAGTATTAATATTGTTCAATCAAATTGAGTTTTACAGAACTGTTGGCATCTTTTTTGAACAACGATACATTCAGGATGGTTTAAGATTACGAACTCAATTTTACAAGCGTACAGTCCATAGTTTTTAAGAGTTACAGTGCTTTATATACATTTGTAAAGGCAATAACATGGTTAAACGGTCATCAGCAGCAAGTAATTCCCAACTAAAACCATCAATTCAGATAAGAAATTGAAAAATAAAAGAACAGCAGGTGACTAAAGATAAGCACCTTCACGTACATATAAAATCTATTCATTTCAAAAGCAAAATAAAAAAGCCTGTTCCCAAATACAATGGCTACTTCATCTCTTCAAGTGAAATAAGATCCCCTCAAATATCCAAGACTGATGAACAAACCATGTCAGAAATAAATTGTAGAATGCTATAAATACAATAAATAGTTTTGATCAGTGCTCACAGGGACAGTTCACTGTGCCCTGGAGAGAAGTTTAGTGGCCGATGTCTGCTCTTCAGAACACGGCCGCACGGTTGACTTCTGATGTGCGCATGGGGAGTCAACAGCAACCATGGCACACCGCTTTCCTTCATTCTCTGAATTCCACGTTTTCCTCCGTTTCACCTCCTTAAATTTGTCCTTTAACTTCAAATGAGTCTGCTGAGGTTCATAAAGTCTGGTCCCCACATTACGGCACGTGGGGTTAGATCTTGGTCACGTAGTTGTTGGGGAATAAGCCTTGTTTGCCACGAAGTCTTCCAATCCACCATCCAGAGGCATCTAGACATAAATATACAAACATGCATCAATTTAAAGCATTATTTCATGTTTACAGTACAAAATAACATATACAGACAAACCCATTTCCTTTGTGTGCTGCCTTGCTTACCTTCCTTTGCAATTTCAATGATGTCCTCTGCATTAAAGCTAAGCTCATCCGTGTCCTGGGCGTCGTATGCAAAAAGAGCTTTACACTGAGGGACCTGGGGCTTGGGTTTGGGGGCAGGTTTGGGACGGCCGCCTCCTGGAGGAGGCCTGTTGGTGGACTGCCTGTGAGCCCTTAGATAAAATCACAGAGGACTTTTACAGAACTGGAGTAATATTGTACATATTGTAATTGCACCAATGCCAAGCATGCTTTATAAGACACAAGAAATGAATTGTGAAGTCAACAATGGCATTCAGAAACCATATAGCTTAAGTCTCAAATTGTGATAGCTGCAGTGAAAGGGTTAGCTGAGTTCGCAATGTTAGTGTATGTATTCCCCACAAGGTGGCGACAGAAGTTTATTCACAGTGGTCTGCCTGGACTGATCTCTATATTAATGCATGATGTTTCATTCAGTTAAGCCACCACCTCATCCCAAGCCATTGAATGATTTTTTCAGCTGTTGTAATGAAGGCTTTTTGTTCCACCCTTCGGCCTTCATGATGCTGTCTGAACAGACTCCCATCATGATAACAGCAGAGAAAAATGCATAAAAATGCCCAATCCAAATTCCTGAACAGCTTGTCCAGAAAAGGCCTGGCTCCCTCACTAGTTAGCATGACTACAATATAAATGAAGTACAGTAAGATTAGTTGTTAACAGATTGACCATTAAATGTTTTAAATGCAAGTGAATGGAGACCTAAGCGCACAAAGCTCGATTTGGAGTTGGGCATCTTTGGTGTGAATCTACCGCTAGAAAAAACCACAACCACTGCCACCTAACAGAAACTACACACATGCTCAGACTCACATTCCTCCATTTCCAGATGGTTGCCGATTTCTGCTACGGTAAAGAAATACATGCATGTTACACTCAAAACCAGCTCACGGTTTCTTCTGTGTGAATTAATCCTTGTCTTGCAACAGGAGAATGATTATAAATGCTCTCCGGTTATATCAAAGGTATAGTTGTAGGCATCTCACCCTGCGGCACCTGGATCCGGTACTTTCAGGATATCCAGGTTGGGTTGCTGGGGTGCATGTCTGTTGCTCCTGTCTTTGAGTTGACTGACATTAGTGGGTAGGAATGGGCGGGACGTGTTTCCTGGGGGTGGTCTTTGACTGTTGTGGTGTTGAGAGTTTCTTTGATTGGCAGCGTGATTCTTCAGTGCACCATTCTGGTGAGCGACTGTTGGAAAATCACACACTCTCGCTTAACATCATTTGATCAGAGGTACGTACTGTAGAGAAAGGGTTAGATGTGCTGATGCTAGTCTCCACAAAGTATTAGATTAGAACAGCTGTACCTGGAGGGCCTGGTGCGGCACGTGCCGGGGTGTGGTGGTGCGCCATGGACATGTTGTTGGTGCGACTCTGAGTGAAGCTCTTCTTAGTTGGACCTGAAAGAGCGTTGTTAGTTGTTATATGATTAACTTTCAGTGTTACGTTTTATACCAAAAGCAGGTATGTTAAAGGGATACTTCACCCAAAAATCTGTCATCAATGACTCACCTTTGCGATGTTCCAAATCTGTATACAATTATTTGTTCTGATGAACACAGAGAAAGATATTTGGAAGAATGCTTATAACCAAACAGATCTTGCCCCCCATTGACAACCATAGTAGGAAAAATTACTTTATAATTACTTTACCTACTTAATTCTTATGTTCTATATTGGACACAAAAGAAGACGTTTTAAAGAATGTAAGACAGCAAACAGTTGTGGGGCACTTTTGACTACCATTGTATTTTTTCCTACAATAGGAGTCATATCCTACAATGGGGTGTCTGGTTATGAGCATTTTTCCAAATATCTTTCTCCGTGTTCATCAGAACTAAGAAATGTATACAGATTTGGGACAACACGAAGTTGAGTAAATTATGATTTATTTTAATTTTTGGGCAAAGTATCCCTGTAAATCATGCAGGGAGATATTGTAAATCATTTTGTAAATAACAGGTTTGAGTTAGTACTGACGTGAGTTCTTGGACAGACCCGGTCCAATGCTGACCTGCAGCATTTTATTTGAGGGTCGCAGCACAGCTACATCCCCCTGGCCTTGAATGAACTGCACCTGTCGGGATCCTCCTGCATTCCAGGGTCCCCATCCTTCTTTCTTTAGTTTGAGTTCCAGCCTGGAGGAGGAACAGGTTAATACATCAGTCATTTACTTTCAAATTTCACCAATAACACATTTGTTTTCTGCATCTTTATGACTGACCAGATATAAACCAAAGAGGAACCAGTGTGTAGATATTTGTTATGCTACTTCTAGGGTTGGGTACTGTTTGATTTTAACGATTCTGATTCTTATCGATTCTAATTCTTATCAATTCCCAGATTCTATTCCAATGTGGTTAAAAATGTAAAGTGACAGTCGACCCATAAATGAAAACATTTGTCTTTATTTACTCGCCTTCAAGTTGTTCCAAACCTGTATACATTTCTTTGTTCTGATAAACACAGAGAAAGATATTTGGACAAATGCTTATAGACAAATTATTCTTGGACATCATTGACTACCATAGCAGGAAAAATTGCCCCAGAACCGTTTGCTTTACTACGGTCTTCTATCTTCTTTTGTGTTCAACAGAACAAATACATTCATACAGATTTTAAACAACTCGCGGGTGAATTTTCATTTTGAGGTGAACTGTCCCTTTGAGCACAGTCTTGTAACTACAAAATTAATGCTTAGCTACATGACAGTCATGTTAACTTACGTGTTGCCAAATTTGAGAGGTAGTTTTTTCTGTGTTCTCTCTTCATATCTGCGTGCCAGTAAACTGATGAACTCGGTCTTAAATACACACTCCAGCAGGCTGTCATACTCGTCTTCATGCAGGAGCAGGAAGTCATCTTGCATTGTGCTGTTTAAAAGAGGAACATCAATGTATAAAAGATCAAATATTGGTTTGACTATTGAACAGTCTCTCATTTCAGACTACATCTGAACATCAGTCAGATAAGGGTCTTTGATTTCTACAGACACCGCAAGTCATACAGTGTGTGAGCTGTTAGTGTTTCCATGACTGGGACACATGCAGAGACGTCCTGTTTCGCTCTATAAACTTAAGTCTTTTGTAATGAGTTTTTTACAAGGTGAACTCTCCCTTCCCAGCAACACCTGGTTCACATTATAGACAACCCCCCACTTGCAAAACAGCAATCGAGGATGAATTTAAGGTGGCGTGTTTAATTTAGGCCACTTCCTCTTTTGGCTTTATTGGTAAGATGGTGATTCTTTTGGTTACTATAAGAAAGCTATTGAATGTTTTATAATTTTGTTGTAAACCATTTAAAGAAGAAGGATTTATATATCACAGACAACCTTTACTCAACATGTCTTAAAAACATACAGACTGGACCTTTGATGTCTCTAGTACGTCTGTAATTCTGCAGATGACCGTGCAAGGCATTTTTACACACAGGAGGGGGGCTAAACGCACAGGTTTCCTGCTCTTATTCCCATGATTGAAAACGTGTGTCATATCACTTTAAATGACAAATGTTTGCTCTTGCTGCTGCATTAAATAAACCAAGTTTGACGTTTCCTAATACACCCAAACAAAAGGGTGTCGTACCTGAGAGAAATAGCCAAAATCTTCTCAACATCAATTTTACGCTTCAGGACCTCTTTGACCTGTCCCTTCTCAGGGCCCTGTTTCACTTTTTCTCTTCCAATCAGGTAGACAGATTTAGGGGTGAGGATAAGGTCTCTCTTAATGCTCTGAATAACAGATGAAGATAGAGTTAGACATCCATAGATGAATACAAATCTTGCGTGTCATGTTCGTATTGCCTAGACGGCAACATTTTACATAATTGACAAAGAGACGGCAGCCTACTCGTTGCAGTGCAAAAGATATACAAAACTCACCTTAAATCGTCTGTCGAATTTGTTGACGGTGTCAGAGAAATCGATTTTCTCCCTTTTGCCCAAGAACTGCCTGAGTTCGGGCTGGTCATCCATACCTATGTAATCCCCCACAAAGTTCCTGTTCAAACTGTGTCTTCTTCTCTCCTTCCTGTTCAGCAGCAGATCAGAGGCTAGGAGGAGACAGAATCTATTTTAGTGCTTTTAACAAAGTACCTAAATTCTTAAAGGGACAGCCCTCCCCAAACAATGATGTCAACATTAACTCACCCTTAGGGTGTTTCAAATCTGAATACATTTTATTGCTCTGTTGAACAAACTTCTGAAGAAATTTAGAAAAACTTAGGAAGCCAAACCGTTCTTAGGCACCATTGACAACCATAATATTTGTTTTTCCTACTATGGAAGTCAATGGTGCCCCAGAACTGTTCGTTTACAAACATTCTTCCAATATCTTCTTTTGTGTTCAGTGGAACAATAAAATGTATATAGGTTTGAAACAACTCGAGATTGACTAAATGAAGACTACATTTTCTTATTTCCGGGTCAACTGTCCCTTTAATCTACATCTCTCACAATTAGAAAAGACACGCGGTGGTATCATGGTACCAGGATGGTATTTGGGTACAAGACATTTTTAATGTTCGATAAATATCAAAACACATGTCAACCCACTAAATAAATATGTTGTTTTACCTGACTAAGGTCAATACTTTATTAACATTGTACACCAAAGCATTTGATAGAATACTATGTTATTATTATTATCATGGTATTACTATAGTACCATGTACCTCTGTTAGTGGTCTTTCCGAGTCATCTGTTAATACTCTGTGACCGTGAAAACTCATACAGGGTTTTTTAATCTTGCGTGTGCAATATTATTTTTATCTGTAATAACAATAATTCAACCTAATGCAGCAGCTGAGGTCAAAATGCAAACACATAAAGGGAAAAACCACTGAATTTCCCATTCTGATTCTGACGCATTTAGCTAAGTAAGCTAACATTGGTTTTCTTTTTTCTCATTCTTTTGCATGCTTTAGCTTCACTCCAACAAGTCAGCAGAAAGCAGAACTCACCTTCTTCTCTCATTTGAACATATTTCTTGCGGGCACAATGTTTTCGCCAAGCTGTCTGAATGGTTCTGGCATAGCCGTCGAATTTGCGCTCTCTCGTCTCCTCCAGGAGGAAGAGCTTTAGGGACACACAACAGAATAAACACATGTTAGATAGACAAAGCTGTAAGTTTCTAAACTCTAATGTGACAGCAAACACTGCAGTCTACAGTACACACAGAGAAATATAATCTGAATAGAAAACTACTATTTCCAAAAAACATTTTAACTGATTTTAACCCCATGGAAGAGTAAGAGTAGTATTTATGCACATTTATGCACAAGAGTAATTAATGCACAGCAATATTTCAACCTGTCCTGCCTGTCACTCTTTGTATTTTCTCTCTTTTCTTTCAGATTTTTCATGTCTCAGTATGCCGCAAAGCAAATAAAGTGTCCTTTCTTTACCCTGACCCATAATGCTTTGAACACAGTGACTGGTGCCATTAGAGCAGTGATCTGCATTCTGCTTCCTGTATGTTCTCAGAACACACTGCCACAGTTCTGCTGTTCTCTAGACTAAACATCAGATCCTATCATTAACACAAAGGCCTGGCACAGTCTCTCTCTCTCGCAAGCATGCGCGCATACACACACACACACACGTGGCACAGGACTGATGAGATATTATGGGCAAAAACAATGCAATCCCTTCTTAGAGTCTGTCTCTCATCCCACACACGAACAAACACACACACACACACTCACACGTGTGCGCACATAAATGCCCCATTGACATGCTATTCTCTGATATTGGATAACTGTCCCAAAAATCTCCCACCCCACACAAAATGAAACAGAAATTCTATTACAAATAATTGCTCAATACAATTGCATACATTTTTCTAAATATTCAGAGATAATTTATAACCTGCACATCTCTGGGCAGTTTACCTCACATGACTGTTAAAATATCAAACAGTATGTAAGAGGTCTTCCTTAGCTCTCTCCGAGATCAGAGAGTTTATTTTGGCAGAGCATCTCATGAACACTCTCTCCTACTAAAGAAATTCCTTTAGTCAAGAACTAATTACTTGGTGTCAGCACCTTATCTCACAAGGAGTCTTGTTTTGAGAAGCTAAGCAGTTCAAAATTGGTTCCTCCCATATTTAATATCACACACACAGAAAAGGCCAAGTTTACATCTACATGAAAAAATCACACATCTTTGGATAATCTGGTGCATTCATGCTGAGCCACAGAGCCTTATTCTGTATCTGTGTGCATGTGTACGTCTAAATGTCAACAGTGAGATCACAGTTCAACCATAAGCAGTGCTTTCATAAGCAACCCGAAAAAAAACACACACGCAGTGGAAAAATCAAAAGTGTCTTGGACATAACAGGAGCTGCTTTAGCACCACAGCATAGCAGTTGTGTATCAGCTCCAGAGTAATGTTGACCTAACAGTGCTGACGTGGGATTGACCCAGAGATCCTCCTCTATCCCTGCTGACTGCCCGCTATTCATGACTGCTCTGAGCTTAGCTGTGTGTCTGCGAGACAAAGACACACTCTTACGTTTCCTTTCTGACGCAAGACCAAAGCATGGAAGTGCATTCAATGCATTGCTGACAATAGGGATAAATTGTTCCTTGTGTATTATTTTGACCAAGGATGAAGCATGCAGTGTTAATGTCGCATATTAAGACAATGATCTAAAGTACTTATTTTGAATCTGGTTTATGTGTAGTGGATGTCTACTGACTGTATTGGCAGTACAAGTACATAAAGTAACATTTCAGTTGAATCTGAAGGAAGTGCTGTGGGAGTCCGTCAGATCTTACCGACTCGGGGGCTTTAATGAAGATTTTGGTGTGTCCGAGCTGATACTGGTCCTGGTCCATGTGTACAGACCGCAGGAGGTGCAGCACCCCCTGCTTCTCGTCGCCACGCCACGTCGGCCATGACTCGTTTGTGAGAATGGCGTACCTGAAACAGAATCAACTTCATTCAATGAACTATATTGATGATTATTGAGAAAAGATACACACCATGCGTGCACACCTGTCCAGAGAAATGTAAGTCATCACCTAATCAAATTACAATTAAAAATAAAGTAATTCATAAAAACTGAAGGACAAATTGTGTGAAAAACTCAAATCTGTAAAAACATATCTTTTTAAGTATATAATATAGGGCTAAAATTGTATTTATAACATACCAAATACCTCCTTGATACTCGATGGTTTATAATGGAGCATTGTGTAAATATGTGGTGTGTGTATAAGATAAACACTGACGGGGTGGAGTTAAAAATTAACTCATTACTCCTTATATGTACACACCAAAGATTGATACGATTCAACCTACCCAAAACTGGTCACTCTTTCATCATTTAATCGCCCTCATGTCATTTCGAACCTGTATGACTTTCTTTCCTCCGCATAATACAAAAGTAAATATTTAGAAAAATGTTGGCATTGACCCCCTTTAACGTGCATTGTATGGACACAAAACCACTTTTTCAGCATATCCAAGACATCTTATTTTGTGTTCCACAGAAGAAAGGGTCACATACCGGTTTTGAATGACATGAGGGTGAGTAAATGGTACCTGATTTTCTTCTATTTTGGGGTGAACTTGCCCTGATAGTTCACCCAAAAATGAAAATTCTGTCATCATTTATTCAGCCTCGTGTCATTTCATACCCACTTTGTTCTGATGAAAGATGAAAAGATATTTGGAAGAATTTTAGCAATGTTCAATTCTGTGACATCACTGTCTGCCATAGTCGGAAACATTAAATGGTAGTCAAAGGTGCCCAAAACTGTTTGTTTTCCCAAATTCTTAAAAATATCTCACTTTGTGTTCAACAGAAAAAGAAAAAGGAAACAATTTTTTTCCTAATATGGAAGTGGAAATTGCTTACAATCTTTCAAATATCTTTCTTTGTGTTTAACAGCACAAAGATATTTAAACAGGTTTGAAACAGCCTCATGGTAAGTAAACAATGCCAGAATTTTCATTTTTGGGTGAACTATCCCTTTAAGCTCAGTCTCTCTGTGTCTGTTAGTTCTACCTGAAAATTTTTTCAGAGGTCTTCTTGGCACTATAATCCAATGACGCCCATCCACCACACAACAAAATGAAGAACGCCCATTCAGCTTTAGATCCTAATGCCAACTATTTTCCCCAAAACAAAAGAGCAACCCAATTGATTTATATAAAGTGACTCCTACTGAAGCTATTTCCTGTTCTGTGTTCTATCTTTCCCTTCTCTCGTTCCTGTTTGACTTTACCTGTTCAAGAACTTGCGAAAGATTCTTCTGTAAGCATAGCCAGCACGTCTCACTCTTATATTTTCCTTCAGACCCAGATACTCCACCTGGTGCTTTACTCTGGAAGAGAGAGAGACAGAAGGAAGGAAGTTTAATGCTCGTGACAACAAATCAAAAAGCCTCTTAAATTCTCCTGTGTGTGACAAATTCATTGCCAAAAAAGGCCTTTTTGGCAGTTCCCCATCAGGCGGTCCATGTGAAATGTAAATAAATACATAAGAATCTCATTGGCACACATCCTGTGAATGAAGCGTGAGTGCTAATTATACTGCCCAACATGAACAATGCACACAAACCATCATAACAGGAAGACCATTAGGGGCCGAACAATACAACACACCGGATCAGAACATTTCATACAACATTTCACTCCAAAAACACCATGGCCAAGGAGGAAAAAGAGCAGGAAAAGTACCCAAAAAAGGTGAAAGAACTGTCAGGATGCAAAGAAATAGAAGCCTCTCACCTGCTCTCTTCCCAGTCTCTGGGCTTCTTTGTCTCATTGGGTTTAATACAGCGGATATAGTGAGGTGTACACTTCATCAGAGTGCTCACCAGATCATTGGCTTGTTTCTGCCATTAATGAAACAAAGACATGGTGTGAAACAACGACAACAGATCTATTATATCTTCTAATAACACTGAAAAGACGTCATTACAGCATTATCTTCATGACACTCAGCCAGGACGATCAGAAATGTCAATGTAAATTGTGGTGTAGATCTCTTACTTGAGGTAAAGTCACATGACTAGTTTAATTCGCATTGATGATTTTATTCAGTGAATGTGTGTCCATCGCAGTTTATGTGCATTTCTTCTCATCAAATACATTTTTAATGCACATTTTTAAAATAGACTTAAAAAGATTGCGTAAATGGTGCTTGACTTGGAGGTCTCAAACTCATGTCCACACCACACAAATGAATTGGTTGGTCCAAGGAGGATATCGTGCATGCAGCTTTATTGACCTCATATTAACTATATGCTTGTCTGAATATCTGTAAAGACTTTTTAAGAATAAACTGGTGAAGTTGATTAAAAATGGACGAAGACATACATTTCCCCAGTATTGATATTAATTTGAACCTAAAGACATTTTTTGTCTACCACCCAAATCAACAGAGGCGTAACCTAGTAGTTCCATTTGTGAAATCTGGCAGAAAATTGATCAATGATGTGCACGAACACATTAATCAAACAAACCAAAAGTCCGACATCTCACCTTGATTTTACTTCCAACAGTGGTGGGTCTGCCTTTTTTCTCAGCATTGAGGTTCTCTTGAAACAGGGCACGGATGAAAGGTCTGTTGAAGGGAACCAAAGCAGACGGGAATGATTTGAGCGTGGTGGAATGGGGACAGACAGAGTAAAGAATACAGCAGAAGAAACTGACAGTTATAGACAGGAATGTTTTGAATGTCTCTGTTGCAGGCCAGCAGGGTCACTTGAATTCCTGTGAACCACAGTGCACATTGTTTTAGACTTCATCATTACCTGTGCCTTTTAATCTCACACATACTAACTATTTACCTTTAAACCTCTTTAAATTAATGTTTTATAGTTTGAGCAGAATTTGTAACATTCATAAAGTTATTTACGAACATCTGAACATATTGACTAAACCTGAAATCCTTTATGTGATGTGAACGATACATTAAAGAGTTTATCATTTATCAGAATTTACCATTTCTATATTGTACAAAATACCTCTAATGTATTTATTCATGTTCAATGTATTTATTTATTAAACTTTCACAAACTGTCAAAGCATTACCATGCTTTGTTCTTACACCCAAGAGTTAAAGGTCAGGGGTGAAACTGCAGGGCTACGTGTGCTGCCGATGAACAGAAAGCCTTCCTTTGTCACTGAACTCGCAATTAAAACTCAACATATAAGACCTGCTGGATGGTGCACAGGAAGTTCTCTCTAAACTTTCTGTTTGTTTATCTACGCATGACAGCACATGTCTGAATGCGGTCTGTAATGGGACCCCCAGGAGCCTTCACAAAAGGCTGCACACAATAAGACTACAGGAAGACGCTAGGAGACTGCATGCACAGATGGCTTCTGGGGCCCAAAGGAGGCCCGGGAACACTTAAGACTGATGGGTGCTCTTAACATCCCGACTCCCCTGAGAAACAGAGGGCCGTTCGGACTATAACGAAACCTCCAGCACACTTCTGTCATGAGACCTCAGGGTTCAGTTGCCTTGATTATGTCCATAATTTTCAAATATTAACATGTCTCAGTCTACATATTGATAGAGGTCTATATGAGAAGTCTGTTGCAGGCAGCTTCTTAAAGGGATAGTTTGCCCAAAAATGAAAATTCTGTCATGAATTACTCACCTTCAAGTTGTTCCAAACCTGTATAAATGTCTTTTTTTTTCGGTTGAATACAGAGAAAGATGTGAAAATATGTTCCTTTTGTGACAGAATTTTCATTTATGGGTAAACTATCCCTTTAAGAATCAGAAACCAAATTCTGTTTTTATAAACTGTACTGCATTTGATTTATCTAAAATATGAGCATAAGGTTACGTTATTTAGGTATGCTGATGTGTAGTATGAATATAGAGAGCAGGCACATATGCCATGTTGGGACTGACCAACCTATGACATAATTTCTCGAGTGTTGTTTAGAAAGTACAATTTAACCACAAACAGTAACTTTCTTGGTATTTATAGCAACTGGCTCACATAAAAGTCAACTAAGTGCATACTTCGTCAAATTCAATACATTTATTTAGTCGAAGTATTTCTTTTTGTATAGCAAACTGTGGGAACGAGCACAGTTCATATCAGGGTACAGAGATGAAGTATGGCTGATGTTATGACAGACACTTACATTTCACTGCTCTGCATCAACTCGATCAGGTCGGTGAACAGCACATCCCTGTTCCTCTCACAGAAGCCCTCTGCGTCATAAGATACCTGGAGAGAAAATGTGGACATTGTTAGACCACTAATAATCACAAACCCGATTCATTTTCTCAAACTTAAAAGGTGAATTGTGTGATTTATGCACTACTTGCATATCCAAACAGAAATGCAGCTTTCTGAAAACTCTCCCATCTTCCATTGGCACACAGGTACATTATAAAAAATACTGGGCTATTTTCAAAATTGGTCAAAAAACTCAGCTATTGGGTTAAATTAACTCAAAACATGTTTATATTTCACCAAACAACGGGTTAAAAAAAACCAGAATTTTTGGTTGAAATAACCCAGCATAGGTTGATATACCACCCACAAGTTGGGTTCATCCCTTTTTGGCCCAATGCTGGCCTAAAAATAACCCAGCATTTGTTTGAATGTAGTCTCACCCCAAAATGACACGTTTGACACAAATCTCTTAGAAGCACCACGAAACCAGTGTTTACACTTTTTGGGGAAATCAGTTTGTTGTTTCTCAAATTAAACCAGGATAACACTTATTTTAATATTGAAGAAAAATTGTATTATGATTATCTAGATCATACTGGATTTGGAAATTTTGTATTTTTAAAGATACTGATATAATTTAATCAAGGTTTTCCGTTCGTCTGTAGAAACTGCTCATTATAAATGCAATGGTGCTGCAGGATTTTGATGGCTCTCCCTGCCTTCTCTTACATCACGCCTCATTGAAAACAAGGTACTTGGATGGGTACCACACATACTCAACTACCTCCGGGCAACCAAGAGTAAATGAAACCGAATATAAAATAAACCAGTAGAAATAGGCAAAAAAGGAAGGAAAAAAAAAATAAAAGACTTGAGAAATAAAAACAACGTTAATATTAGACAAAAAGAAAAGAGCAAAGGCGGAGATGCTTGAGTTACAGAGAGGGATGCACAAGACAAACCTTGCCAGCGTAATGGTGGATGATGAAGCCCTGGTTCCAGCTGTTAAAGTGCTCGTGGTTGTTGATCTGCATACGGAGCTTCTGAAGCATTGTCTGATCTGCACCTTCGCCCTTTGCATGCATAGTTGCGCAGACGTCGTCCAGTATACTCATAATGCCTGGAGGATTCTGCCAATGACCACAAACAATTCATAGTCAACAAAGCATAAGTCACGTTCACACCGGGTTGTCATAGAAATGAATAATTCATATGAATGAGGAATTAGCACAAGCAGTGAGTCAAACACGTTTTTTTTATTGCATTTGTTTGACACAATACTTGCACTGTGTTGCATCGCAATTTGATGTCTCAAGTAAAACATTACTCTTAAAGTGCAGCTACTTTGTGCTATATTTGCCTTACTGTGGTTCTCGAGCTGTTTTAAGACCATATTTTACAGACTTATTACACACGAATATGAATACATTTTGATTGCTTGCAGAATATCATAATCAAACATACGCCCATCTGACTGTACAATAAGGAAGTGCTACTGCCTCTCTGTCTCAGTCATGCATTTATCTCTCTGTCAACACATGCAGAGTCCAGCCCACAGGGTGTTACTCCCTCTACACAGAACACTGCTTGTAAATCTCTCACATATGCATTAGCTTTTAGCAGCGTTGTTCACAAAGGCAAACAGAGATGGACGGGGACGGATTTGCTTGTTGTGAATTATTTGATAGCCTTTTGTGTCTAGTCGCTCTGTGAGTGAAGCAAACTAAATTAGATGCCATTTGAATTTTATTTTAATGGTGTTTAGAGGAACAGATCAGACATTCCAAATGCACAGTTACAAACTTACAACTTTACTCTCGATGAGGTCACAGACAATCTTGTTGTTGAAGTATTCTATGGGAGTCCATCGGATTCCTTCTTGTACATACTCTTCCTAAAATACACAATAGATATGAACACTGATAGAGCAGACGTGTATGCACCTTTAGATCTCTCTTGAATGCACATAAAAAAAAGAAGTAATGAAGTTTGACCTGTTCAGCTTTTAGAGTCAGCTCAATGAAAATCTGCTGCAATTTTTCATTTACAAAGTTGATACAGAACTGCTCGAATCCATTTTTCTAAACAGCAAATAAAAACACAACAATGGTATTTAGGAGGTAATTCAAATGGAAGCAAACAGGATCATGTTAAATGTTATCCAACTTTATCCTTCTTAGGAGGCAAATGCAGGTAGTTATCTTAAAGACTTTAATACCTGATGCTAAACCCAAAGATTATTAGATTGGTCAATCTCATTTACGTAATCTGTTTGCCAAAAGACTGAGAGACCAATCCAGACTAATTAAAACGCAGTCATCTTATTACAAAACTTGGAATGTTATACACCTAGACATTTATTTAATACCATAAATGTGTCCCTGTCTTAAGGAGCACATGTATATTTGTCAAGAATACATTGTATGGGTGAAAAGGATACATTTAGCTTTTATGCCAAAAATCATTAAGATATTAAGTAAAGATATTTAGTAAACTTCCTGCCATAAATATATAGAAACTTAATTTTTCTGAGTGGATGCAGCAAAGTTTCAAAGAATAATGGCCAGAAACATGCCTACAAACTTCACTCGCCGCTGCCTACTCTTCAAGTTTGGTGTATGTAAACCTTAGAATTTCAGCTTTCGGGTTAATCTACTCTCCACAACGTCATTACAGTGGTAAGCATTAAAACAAACCGGTCTCTTCTTCTCAACGGCCTGCTACAGCGCTTTTGATGGACAACTTTAAAAGTGATTTGCTCAATATTTAGATTTTTTGCACCCTCAGATTGTAGAGTTTTTAAATAATTGTACATCGCCAAATACTGTCCTATCCCAAACCATATATCTATGGAAAGCTTATTTATTCCCTTTTCAGATCATGTTTAAATCTCAATTGACCCTATGACTGTTTTTGTGGTCCAGGGTCACAAATAAGGTGATTATCAACTAAATAACACTATTAACAATGTGTCTGATAAGACCATACTCTCACCTGAAAAATCTCAAAGCCGTATATATCCAACACTCCAATGTTGAGCTCCTGATGGTCTTTAACCATGGCTTTATTGATTGACTACAGAAAACGAACATTAGGTTCAGTTAAGGGCTTATTTCATCATTACATTTCAGTTTAACACAACAATGCAGGTGCAAACTGCTCTTACCTCTACCAAGTAGTCAAAAACCCGGGAGTGCAGAGCTTTGGAGAGAGCGTCACGCGTGAAACACGCCTGTTCCACATTCAGCGTCACATCTATGGACTCTGATTTGCCTCCCCACTTGCCATCCATCTTACGGCTGGTGAGTTTTTCTTTCAGACGGTCCTGATTGATGCCCAACAGAAAAGCAGGAAATGCTAGAACTGCGATAGAGAAAAGGGAAGAAACACAGAAAGAACAGTTAGTTAAAGTTGGAAGCACAATTTGTAACTTGTGGGTCATCATTCAAAATTTACAGGGTTGCAGAGAGTAGGAAGAAAATGTATGCTTTGTGGGAATAATAACAAAAAGTTTGTTTATGTGCATAAGCAAAATAAACAGGCTTATTCAACATGGAAAGGAAAGAATGTGTGACAAATCAAAAGTTATAAAAAAAGACTTCGTTCACTTTTAAAAACAATAACAAAACATAGTTTACTGTTATAGTTAAACCTAGATGAAATCTTGGATCTACAGCAGAACCAGTTGAGAACCAGGCATACACCTTAAATAAGGAAAAGCTGACCCCCACCCAAAAATATTATCTATTTACACTTATTTCATTCAAAACCTGCGTATGTCTTCAGTGCAAAACAAAAGAAGATACCTTACGAAATCATCGTAATGTTTATTACTCCATACAATGGAAGTTAATGGGGACCAACATCTTTAAAAATATCTGATTTTGTGTTCAGCAGAAGAAAGAAAGAATGGTTTGGAATTACATGAAGGTGAGTAAATGACAAAAGATTTTGGGGTGAACTATCCCTTTAATTGTAAATTCTAAATGTGTAATAGGTACGTCATACCAGACCTAAAAATGCATGACTCATGTGCTTTTCTTCAGAGTATTCACAACAATAGACCTCATCTCAAGTGAGACACGAGTCATTGACAGCCCTGCTCCTTCCCTGCCTCACCCACCTTAAAATTGGGACTTACATAATTCAGCCCTGATAGTGATGTAGTCTGTCATACTGCTGAAATATCGTTCATTATTCACATATAAGGGTGTGGTAAAACAGAGAGCCCTAACCAGAAACTATAAACAGAACAGGGAGTGTCCAGAGCTCCACTATTCTTACATTATGTAAATCAAAGACAACTTTATTCAACGAATCCATCAAAGAATGTGTTAGCCTTTTATGCTTCTCATAAACCCAGTTTGCTTGAACCCGCATGCTCTTAATATACAAATCAATGAGATAAAAAGTGGATTTGCCATGAACAGACGCCAGAACTGTTGTTCTGCGTGGGATTTTTACATTGCCTAGCCAACACAAAACGCGCGAAAGCCCCGGCGGCAGACAGGAACTGGGGTTGGGGCGAGGGGCAGAACAGGAAAGGCAGAGATTAGTTTCGTCTGCTCCCAGCGCAGCATGGCATTACGCCACAGCAAACAGTCTTCTGTCATTCAAGCGCATTAGTCCACCTGGGAGCTTTGGGACATTGGGACAGAAGGAAAGAGAGGAACAAAAGTGGTGAGCTGGGCAAAGGGAAGTTGAGTGTTTTACGGTGTAATTTTAGGCTGTGATGTAATATGCAGATAGCAGGGAATAAACAGAGCTTTATTTTCTGGGGTAATTTGGTGTGGCAAGACAAAACATATGAGCAAATGCTGTGAATCATCTATAGCTGGACACGGTTCAAATGAGGACACCGAAAATTAGTAAACCGGCAACAGCGCAACCACGCCGAGTGGGATGTCACGGTTCAGAAGTGAGGTCACGAGGGTTAGGTTACATACACTCATCATTCTCAACAGCAGCATAATTCCCTGCTTCCCTGAAGCCGATGTTCCCAAGGTGAAGAATTCCTGCCACAATCTGCAGGACCAGGGAGCGGTCCATCCCTGAGATACCAATCACGTCCATGGCATGCTGGGATTAAAGAAAGACAATGGGGAGCGAGAGAGGTTACCAAGTAAACAACATGTCTGAGAATATGAAAAATATTTGAAAGACTAAACCTTCATAGCTGAATGATAATACCAGGATAACTAAATAGTTTAAAATCATACTAACCATGGTCTCCTGGAAATCATGCTTGTCGTTAATATCGTCAACCTTGTAAGAACCCGATTGGTTGAGGTAAGAGTAGTAATCCAGGTTGGTGATACCAAGACTGCTTTTCTGATCAGCATGTGCTCCTTCTATCAGCTGTAAGATGACATCAAACCTCATGTGAATAAAACCCTCAGCACTTTACATAACTCTCAGCAAAACAAACGCTCTTAATAACAGTTCACCAAACTTGTGAAAAAGAAACGTCCCCTATTATGAGAAGCCCAGACAGACGTCTCTTCTAAAGTTCTTAACTAGTAGGCCGAGAACAACATGACCTGCTTTTCAGAGCCAAATGGCTTCATCTTCCCTTTCATGGTTTTTATGGCGGATATTGTTCATTGAGTTTTTCCTCATAACGCGGTGTGCCCTCATTACTACCGGCGGTCATAGTGACGTCTGGCTCTCTCACCTGGTAGAAGATGTGGAAGCTCCTCTCTCCTGGGTTCCGCATCACCACTCGTGATTTTTCCAAGAGAAAGTTGGAGATCTTCCCACCATCTGGTTCGCCGCCGGAACTGAACTGAATCTCAAAGTATTTCCCCTGTCAGAGTAGATGAATGTTAAAACGTACACACATGATGCGCTGCAGGTTCCGCATGTGCTGACACATAGAGGAAATAAGAGCTTTAAACACACACAACCAAACCTAACAGCAACCAAACAGAATCATTTATGTCTCTCTCTATTTGTTTGTGTATCACAGCTATCCATAAACATGCCAAGACTTAAGGCAGTAATGACACTAGCAGAAGCTCTGAGAGCCCTGAACTTTTCTACAAACCTCCCATATCCTCTGCAAAATCCATTTGTGGCAGATTTAATCCAGATCCACACCAAACCCAATAGAACAAAAACGTAAATGCTTGAGCCTAAGACTTAAGAAGAAGACCTGAGATACTGTAAATGTCCATCCATCCATTTTCTACCGCTTATCCGGGGCCGGGCACATTATGTACAAATGTGATGTACATAATTGTTTTATGTTATGTTGCTGCAGCATGTGATGTTTTATGTATAAAAGCAGATTAGAACTGTTCAAGCTAATAAAATAGTTTCAGTTATAACTCAATTTAGTGCCAAAGTTATACGTTTGGGTCAAAGTCTAAGATCAAATTATAATCATATATATTTATGTTGCAACATCCTTCTTAATTTCATTCAACAATTATTCTTCTGAGAAATGTTACGTGTCCATGGTTGCTGTATATGGGGCTTTGTTCCTGTTCATAATAAATGGTCTTTTCTAGCTTTCTTGAACATCTACGTACAGTATATTTAAACTGAATGATCCCACGGTTTATGTTGGTTCCAGAGCAACAATGGGACACAGATTTATCTTAAAAAAACATTTGTTATCTCATCTACAAAAGGATGTTTAAGGCTTACAAAACGACTGGAGTTGTTGTTCCTAACGGTCTTAGCGTTCCCAAAGGCCTCCAACAGTGGGTTGGACTGTAGAATGATGTCTTTGACATGCTGTGGGGATACAAACAGGAGAGGCAGAAAGTGAGAGCAGCACTGACATACAAGGACAAATACAACACCCAAACTGGTCTGAAAATGAATAGTTAAAGAGAGTTCACAATAAAAAAAAATTAAATTATTTAATAATTTACTCAAGCGTGTCATTTCAAACCTGTATGACTATCTTTGTTCTGCAGAACACAAAATAAAATATTATTTAAAATGTTGGTGGTCAAACAACACTGGTCTTTATTGACTTCCATTGTATGGACACAAAACCAGACATTTCTAAAACTAAAAATCTTCTTTTGTTGTACACAGAAGAAAGAGTCATAAACAGGTTTTAACAACATGTTAAGGAATACATGACAGAATTTGTATTTCTAGGTTAATTGTCCCTTTAACATCCTCAAAGTATTATAAAATAATACGGATAGACACACAGGCTAATGCCGAGGTTGTATGGCTGCATTTTTAGCATTACATAAAAGACCTTAAGAACCTAAAGACAAAAGTCTAGGTGTTTATCACTGACACACAAGAGTACATTTGCAAATCAATTTTGAAATACAAAAGTCATATTACTGTTGCACACAAACTAGCCAAAGCCATGTTTGCATTCGCAACACCTGGGAAAAAACATTAGCATACTAGCAGCTGTAAGAGATCAAAGTAGAAAATTTACCACGGACCACAAGTATAGAACGTATAGACACCCGACAGACAACCAAAAAGGCAAGCAGACAGAACAAAAGAAAAAGAGGGAAAAGTAACACGTCGCAGATGGATAAGGATGCACCACACAATGGTTGCGGTCATATGATCATGATGCATTGTGACATCAGGGGGATCGGACTAACAATCTGAAGAGTAGCAATGACAAAGGAGCTTTCTGTCTTATAACAATACAAAGCTTTGTTCCAAACCATGACATAACTTACCCTAAGGACCACCAAAGCCATATAAGACAGACCCTGGGTCATTACTTAAAAGGGTTAAAATATTTATGGGTGGTCTCCCTGTACCCTGTTTACCATACAGAGTGTCCATGTGGGGCCATGTTCACAGGGATTACCTTATAAAGGAACTCGATCTGTTTTACAATAAAGCATTTCGTGATATACTGTATACTTATCTTTAGCAAAGTATGTCTAATAAGAGGATCAACTTAATCTGATTTATTTAATCAACAAGCGTCAATCCTCAGATGTCACTCAAATGGTTCTTGAAGGAGCTAAGAGGGGATACAGGAGAGGTCAGGAGAGGATTGTAAGAGCCAGATGGCTACTGGTGGGTTTTGGGGATGATCCTAAGAGATGGAGGTTAAGGAACGATGAAGACTAAGGTACAGCGATCAGATTTTGGTTTAATACTGACACAAACCCTCTCAGATCACCAGGAACAGAGAACCACTGTATGATTTTCTATGTGACTATATGGTTTAACAACTGTGCAACGCACCTGAACTCTGGGACCTCCACCTGACACTTTGGAGATGTAGCCCATGATATACTTTGCTGCTACCGTTTTTCCTGCTCCGCTCTCACCACTGTGAAAACATGAAGGAATTATTACAATTTTCATAATATTCATAATAATAATAGTAATGCTGTAACAGACACACATAAAGCCTCAAACGTACACACACTCACGCACACACATAATACTTTAGATACAACACTTTACAATAAGGTTGTATTTGTTGACATTAGTTAATAACATAACATAAATATTTCATTCAAATAACATTTTCAAACACAAGTTTTATGGTCAAATGGAAATGAAACACTGTGCATTTCATTTCAAAATTACAAAATCAAGTTTGAAGATATGTAGTGACACTTGATATGAACAACAAAAAAAATGCCACAAAATAATACCAAGCGCATTAGACAGTACAGTCAAAATTAGAAAATGTATAGGCATATTAAAGAACCAGTCTCTTATTTTCCCTACCTAGAGCACACAGCAGTTTAAAAATAAGAAAATGATGGAGTTAACAAGCACAAACAGATCCTTGTGTGCCCCACAGCACAATACTTCTGCTCGGCCTGTTTTAAGAGGGTCAGAGAGGGTTTAGTATGCCAGTCTGTGTAGATCCTTATCCCCAATTAAAAGAATTAAAGTAGAGCTGTGCGACTGTAATGGAAATTCAGACAATATATTCTCTATATATCTCTCCATTACTTCTTACTGAGTTATAGTCTGCATTGTAAGGTTATGTAATGGGGAAATGTTCATTAACAAGTGGCCTGTGTTTGAAAATTAGAACCAAATGCACTAATGCTTACGACAATGTAATTTTCTGTATACTACAGCAATATATCTTGAGTAGCCAGTTGGTTTCTTGCCCAAAATGTTGCATGTATTGTGTGTGTAGATGCTCTCAACAGGAGAAATGTTATACCCTCCCTGAAATCAGACCCATGCCATTCTGTGCCAACCTTACATCTACAAATGTACTCTAAATACATTCAGACAAACTAGCAAAACGTTCTAAAACGGGCATTCATTAATCCTGTTTGGTAACACTGGCTCCAATTATCCGAGTTGCTCTACTAGTCTCCATCCGTCTTCCCTTTGCCTTTGGCAGGGTCATATGCACAGAGATGTATGTGGTTTGGCAGACGATGGCAGAAAAGCTGGTTTATTTTTCTTTAGTTTGTCTCTTAGCCATGTCAGTAATGCCATTTTGAGAAGGCACAGCTGTGGAGCATTAAAGGTGGCTTGGGAAAGCGATGAGAAATCCATTACATCACAGAGCAATAACACTATATACCTGCTACTGTACACTCTTCGATGCGATAGAAGAACCCTTTTTGTCTAAATGAATAGATAAGAAAGAGATGGTTCTTTAAAGAACCTTTTTCCACCATCGTGCCGAATTGTTCTCGTTGCTTAATCATTCCACTCCGTGCCGATCCATGCCAGCCGGTATGTTAATGGTTTCGTTTTCCACCGCAGGGCTGATAACGGAATTTTTTAGACTGTAAACACAAACGTCAAACGTTGCCTTGCTAATCCAAGAGACTGAGCTATAACGTATTTGCGCGCATTCGATAGCACGATTCAGCAGAATTTCGAAAATTCTGAGCCGAGAACAGTTTTTAATCATGCCATGTCGAACCAGTCTCATGTGGAAACAGTTTCGGACTGTGCTTAGAACGGTTAGGGGCGATGGTGGTACAGCGCTCTTTGACTAAATGGTTCTTTGTGGGACCAAATATGGTTCTTCTATGGCATTGCTGTGAAGAACCTTTGAAGCACCTTTATTTTTAAGAGCTTAATTTTAAGAGTGTACATGCTGAGAACGTAAACAATCTCCTCTGAGAAACTCCAAAAGTTCTTATACAAAGTTTAGTTGTCATGTGGTTCTTATTCCTTTGTCTTATGAGTTCATAGACTTTCCACCTTAAAGGAAACACGGTTGTCTACAGGCAATGAAAGCCTCTGTTATTGTTTTCTACAGTATATATTTTAAGTTCATTGTTTTTGAGGAATAGAGAGTCATTATTCACTGTTTAGTAAGTGATTAGTCATGATTCTGATTATTCATGAGCAGAAACATCAGCTCAGCATGTAGAGCAGTGGGCACAGTTGGGTGTGGGAGCATATTGTAATGCAAGACCACACAGTCTGCCATACTTACAAGACGATGAAGTGTTATTGATGTCAGTATAACATCTATTTACTCATTCTGTACATTCTTGCAAGTGTAATGGTCAGTAAATGGTTTCTTCTGATGGTAAATTGTTCTAGTGCAACAGATTGCGCTCCATCCTTCCTCTAATGTTCATATTGATTTATTATAACAATAAAGATTAACAGTACTCCACATAACCATAGAAAGACCAAAAAGAATATGAATGAAAACTACAAAGTGCCAAAATATGAAACATCCAATTTCAAGCTACCACTTCAGCAAATAGGCTACACACAGTAAATACAAAGAAATCAAACTACACCAAAACACAACAATGATGTTCATAGACCAACATAAATGGTCATTCAAAGTGTTAAAACAACTGCCCATGAGAAATAGGTAACTGCCTTTTAAAAAACCTACAGTGACCAAAATACAGCTGACCACACACTGCATGGGCAGCAATTCCACTGAAGGCTTTGTTTACTAATCTGGTTCATCAGTAACCCACTTCCAGTCTCTTTATGTGGTCCAACTGTACTGGAAGCAGCTTCATATCCAAACAAACGTGTGAGAAAACTGCTGAAGCAGATGCCATTTATAATGTAGTAAGCACTACAGTCACTGTCCAGCCACAGGTGAAGGAAAGAGTCCAGACTCAGCAATGAAAATGTACCTCTCTGCAACTTTCTCTGGTCTGTTTTATGGGTAAACACAGAAGCTCAGCGCTGCAAAATGGCAGGGTGAATTTAGGGACACAGCACAGCATCTTTTTTTCCAAATATTAAATTATTTATATCCTAAGATGAATTAACCAAAAAGAGTGAACTCGACACTTTTACAGAAGAGGAAGTTAAGAATGGGATATTTCCCCAAAGTCTTTTCATAGTACCAGACCCTTCCGTAAACTAATATTTTTAGACAAACACATCTCTTTTTAAACGCCCCTAGTATGATGTTTTCTGTTCCATTTCGGAAATATGAACCTACCAAGGGCCACGTCTACACATTAAAAGGACAGTTTACCCAAAAATGAAAATTCTGCCATTATTTACTCACCCTCAGATTGTTAAAAACTGTATACATTTATTTGTTCTGCTAAACCCAAAGGAAGATATTTGGAAGAATGCTCCATTGACTTCCCTTTTATGGCAGTCAATGGGGGGTGAGAACTGTTTGGTTACTGACATTTTTCCAAATATATTTCTTTGTGTCCAGCAGAACAAAGAATTGTATACAGCCTTGGAACAAACTTAAGGTGAGTAAATGTTTGGGTGATCTGTTTAAGCTATAAAGAGTATAGTAACACTGAAGAAATGGCACTTCATGTTTAACCTATCCAACCCAACTGGCACTTCTGAAATATCACATGACTTTCCAATCAAATAACACATGTCAAAAGGAGCATCATATGACTAATTTATGTTTCAGCTAGTATCTGAACCCCATCTTTATTCCCTGGGTTACAACGGATGAGACTGTGTGAATAAACCCTTAGAGACTCAGTCTCTAACAGGATTTACTTCATGAAGAACTTTGATCACATATCACAATATCATATCCACAATAACTGAATGTACAGTGGAGGAGTTTCCTCCTATTTACGGTAGCAGGTGGCCTGTGATGACCTTGCATCTGTATTTCCTATGCAGAAGCAGGAAGGAGAAATTACAAACGCTGTTGTGCTTTGTTTCTTCCAACATCCTGGAGAAAACATAAACCGGTCCAAAACTGCCAATTAAGGACCAAGGACTAAAAAAAAAATCACTTATGATTTTTTTATTATATTGAAGTAGACTAAAGAAACATTCAACCAAAGTTAACATACACGTTTTATTCTCTTGTTCTCTATAACCTTGTTAGGTTGTGACATACCCAGTACAGTTTCTTGATCCAAGCCTCAACTAGTCTCACTTGGCATTTATGTGCATTATTCAAATCACACATGTAAAATACAGTATCCAGACTCAGTATCCCATAAACTATTAACAATATAAAATAAATGTTGTTATACTCTATAGATAAAGGTTAGGATTGCTATTTTTCAATGGTTTACAACATAAAAAGTGTACATTGTTATTATCTTTGAACGTTTCCCAGAAATCTCCCAGAACGTTTGGACCGTGAAGCGGTGGCATGTGATGTCAGATTTAACAAGTGAACAACTGCTGAGGCTATTAGGCTTGTTAAGTCTGTTCTGTTCATAACTAAGTAACCAGCCATTTGACTTTACACCCTCACCAGTATAATCAAAACTGTGACGATCTATTGTCTCTGACAGTCCGGTCGACTCTCCCACTGCAATGTGTGCATTTCTGTCATACCAACTCCAATGACACACCCGTTCCACGTCACAAAAACAGACTGATGCATAAAAAGCCAAACGGTTCATAATAATTCAATAAAACGTTTAACATTAAACGCACTCACAATAAAAGGCGAGAGATGATATTTCAGGAAAATAGATCCTCACCTGATAATGACACACTGGTTCTCACGGTCGATCATCATGTTTCTATACATATTATCAGCTAGCGCGTATATATGAGGAGGGTTTTCATAAGGAGCCTGAGGGATGGAAGAAAGAAGCAGAGATTTTAGAGCCAAAACATTAGACATATTTGACCTTTTTTGCTGTAACTTCCACTAGCTCACTGTGGTTAAGTAGGCTTGTACATGCTGTTCTGTGGAGATACAGCCAGGTGGCTTCAATGGGTAAGGCAGGTCTGTGCCACATTTTTCTGTCTAAGAATGCAACTATAAAAAGCATTTGCACCACACCTACAGTCTTTAAAAACACTTTTACTTGACTAAAATCATTACTGAAGCTATTATTGTTTAAACAAACCTCTAGGTAATGACTGTGCATGCTACTACATAAAGAACTTTATAAGGAGAGATTTGATACAGGTCGTTGAGTTAAAAGAACACGTTCACACAGTGCCTAATTGGAAACAAAGTCTACAGGAAAACATTGGCACAAAAGATATGTTTGAGGAGCCATAAATGAGAATTCACAACATAACGGTTTCTTGGCCACCACAGTAAATAGTTCATTCTAGACCCAACTGTGTGCAAGAAACACATCTTAAAATACTTACTGCGCCTTGGTACATCTCGATTTCTTTTTCTCCAAAGTATGGCATTTGTTTGAAAGGGTTTATTGAGATGAGCACAGGACCAATATATGTCTGCAAATGAAAGTCAAGGTCCACAATATTTCACTCGAAGTGCTATTAACAATTTCTAGACAAGATATGTCATTTTATGTCTCTCTTTGAAAATGATTAGAGGTTTAGTTTTTACAATATAGGAAAACTTCACGGACCGTTTAACACATTGTGGTTCCCAATTCTCATAAAAACTTGACTTATTTTTCATCATTCAGCCTAGCCAACGTCTTAGTAATGGGCTGGTGACATCAGTGAAGTTATATGTGGTAACAGAGGAGATTTTGGTTATTGGGTCAGAGCGGCATTAATTCACTCTTGCTCTGAATTCTATGAGAAGAAAAGAGCCGTGCAGTGTGAGTGATCGGAGTGTTTCTGGCTGCCTGGCCGTAGTTGCTCTTTTGCAAATAAAGGAAGTATTGAGCTTGGCTCACTGTGACCTCACTTCCATATGCCGCTGACTGGAACACTTTAGTGTTGTTGCTATTTTCTGACCACAATCACGAGCTGATTCAGGGAACGAGTCCAAACTGACCGAAGTCTGCTAAGACTCCGTAATCCTAATAAGGGCAAGAAAGAGAAATATATGGCTAGTGAGGTTTTCGTCTTGAGAAAAGCTACAGCCAATTTCCAAGGGGGTCTTTGTTAGCAGCAGTAACGTGTAGAATCAGATGTGAACCCTTCTCTGGGTTCTTTGGGTTCATATAGAATAGAGGTAAACCAGCATTCTTTAGCTGCCTTTCACAATCTGTTCTCGCTGAGCTCTATGAAAAGCACTGCTGAACATAAGGCTTTGATCAAAAACAGTTGCTGCTACTGTGAGAAAAGGGACAGTGTGGGTCTATAGACTTAAGCACAACCTTCATGTTGAACGTGAGTGTTTGGTTAGGAGTGATCAGATTAAGCTCAGTGAAAATCTGATCTTTACTGAAGTGAATGAGGCCCATGGGAAGTTCTATAGTGGGCTACAGGAAAAATCCATCTGGAAAATCTAGATATACTAAATAAAGTGAAGAGTGGGAAGGTCTGGTATAGAAAGGCCTCTATAACATAACCTTTGACATTTTACTACTCCCAACACAGATACAAGAGGTGATGTCCAAAATTAAGCCCAACGAAGAAATAAATAATATTAGCTGAATAAGTTACAGATATTTTATAGGAATTTATAGGAATGATGTGACAAGGATACAAAAATAAAGTCATCCATGTATCTTTTCTTGAGGTTTTCCACAATGGCGTCCTCATTGATCTTGGTTAGCAGCACCATGTCATCCACGCCGCTCTGCTTGACATTGTGGCTTTGCCAGTGGTACCGGTAATGTCCCCGGCTCCCCTGTGAAAGCAAACACAAACAAAACACTCTCATTAGACCGTATACACACCCAGCATGGGTCATTAGCATATATTCAAAGACAAAATCAGACCCCAGAATGAACTATATTTCTATTTAACTTAAAGTAGGTTTGTAATGTCTTCAATGTTTAAATATGTAAAATAACCCAATTTAACATACATACATTTACATACAGACCCAAAGATAACATAGATATTTTTATAAAGTAAAATTACATGTTCTTCATGTTATTTCACACCCAACTTGTAGTTTATTTCTTTAAACACTTTTAACCTCATTTACAAAATACGTGAAACCATACCCTTTTTAAAAATAAGCTACAAAATTTAGCAAAATTACAGTTTTTATCAGTGCAATGTCAGACAATTGAA
This sequence comes from Barbatula barbatula, assembly GCF_947034865.1. Classification (NCBI taxonomy): domain Eukaryota; kingdom Metazoa; phylum Chordata; class Actinopteri; order Cypriniformes; family Nemacheilidae; genus Barbatula; species Barbatula barbatula. The sequence continues at coordinate 20,201,391 of NC_136766.1, read as the reverse complement.
AGAAAGAGTGATGTCAGAAAGGGTTGGGAGGTGGTTGGGAAAACCTGTTTAAATACCTGTGCTGGTAAAACCTGTTCAAGGTTTTTGGGAAACCTGTTTGTAAACAATCAATATGTTGCAATTCTGTTTAATACAACTAATGATACAACACATATTTCATTAACTTGAAGCACTAAATTATTCATTCAAATGAATCACATTCGGTCACAAACGATGATAAATGCTCCACATTGCTGACGCAGTTATTGCAAACCATCTGCTCAGCAGAATGACCTCGTCGAATTCAGACCCTGCAGCTTGTTCTTTCACCACAGCAGATGTTGATTTAGTTTTTCTAAAATGCGATGAAAAGTGCATGATCAGGAGTCTTCCAAATGCTCCCCTAGCACTACAAACACATCTTTTGATCTACACCCGATGTTCCCTCCATCTCTCCCTTCTTTTACCTCCCTTTCCATTTCAGTCTCCATTTGCTTCCGCTCTGGTAATGTTTTTGCAGAGGGTGTGTCTCCAGAGAGCTTGGGTCATTCATCATGGGGCGTGAGTCAACGACTTCTGGCTACCGTTATGAGGTCACAATGCCCCGCGAGGAACTGGCCCCTTACTCGGAAAGACACAAAGCCACGAGTGCATTCGAGAGGATATCAAAGGACATGCATACAAAAATTATGACTCCAGTATGGAGGTCAGATGGAGAAAGAGTGCCAGACAGACGCAGACAGTATGAGTGTGCTGCTCGGAGAGCACATGATCCAGCTGCGCTGCTGTTTTAAACATTTTCCTCTGTTATGTTCAATCATTAGGGTCTGATTTGAAAGCCAGTGTTGTCTATTCTTTTCTTACAGCGATTTTCCAAAATGAAGGAATGCTGTGACAATGTTAGGGATATGAGGTAAACTGGAAAGACCTTAAAAGTCCTTGATACATTCTACATTCCACAGTCTGAAAAAGGTGCTAGAAAACGAAAAGCAGACCAAGTACAGGAGTTGTTTTCTCCCTCAGAGGATTAAAGAACTTGCCATCGTAAACCAGCACTTCAGGTCAATTACAGGAAAAAACACAAATAACTCCATGACAACAATCGTAAAGAACGTCACTTGAAGATTATTCGTGTTAAGCAAACACACACAAAACAAGTCTATTCATATGAAGGACCAACCGATTTCCAGGACTGTTTTATAATATTGCATAATTCACGGAAAAGTGAAATTACAGTAATTATCCTGCAGCTGTGATTCGTAAAGGCCTGTAAAGACGATGAACCTGCTTTATTCCCATAACAAATCCTTATTAACCAGCCGAAGCCAAGCTTTAAAATGAGCCGAATGGAAAAACAGCATGGTTTCATCGGACGTATGAGCTTGGCATGAAGATCACTTCCGGTCTGTGTTTGATTATAATATAACAATTGATTTGATATTCATTTACATGAATATGAATGTATATCAATATTTTATCGTTTATTATTTGTATTAAATTAATTTTAAACTACTTTTAAATTAAACTACTCAACAGTTATAGTTTCTACTGGAGGTCTACTGAAAACAAACGTTATGTGTCCCAAACGTTACTTATGTTGTTGCCACTAAAACAGTGGGCCTCATTCATGAAACATTTGTTAATATATGAGTAAATTCAGAGTCATTTGCATGTAAAACAGACCTTCCCGAAAACTTTCCTCCGTATTCAAAAATACTTTGTGAATGTAAAATGTGTGCATGTTAGTAAATTTCAATCATTAATAAACAGGCAGCGAATTCACGCACAGATTTTTAGGAACTTCAATAAATGTCCCCCCATTCAATCCCATACTACCGCTTGGAAAAATTATATGTGGTATTATAACTCCGACTGCATTTGTCTTCAAGAAGAAAGTCATATTCACTCAGGATGCCTTGAAGGCAAGTAAAACATGGGGACATTTTGTTTTGCCTCTGAAATATCTCTTTAAAATTCTGTCATGAATTGAAATTAATCTATTTATGGTCAATTAAATGCCTCATTAAAACCCATTTCCAACCCACAGAAAGTATATTAAAACATCTTTAAACTACTGACAACAGAGCACAGCACCGTGATTTGGAAAATTTAAGGAGGAAGCCTACAATCTAAAACTCAAGGACCACACGAAGTCAACCAATAAAGAATCATTGCAGCATGGCAGCGTCTTTGCTGCTCCCGCTTGGCTTATTTAGGGATGAAAAAAGCAACACCGGAAACAAGCGAGGCTAAAGTTCACCAAGTTTGTGCTGTGGCTCACCCAGAAACAGCAGGCATTATTTAAAGCATGACAAAAATGATACCCATCTGCACCACGCAAGGTCACATCCCAAACCTCCCTGGGAAGGCACAATTCAGGATTCAAAATACCACATAAAATATCCGAACCTGGAGTACATGACTGCTGCACAAAAGATGACAGCTCAGAAAAAGGCATGACAGCACAGAGCTGAATGTTGGCCATTACTTGGCACAGGTACGATTAATGTACATGGTTCTACTATGTTTATCATATGACAGGACCTTGCAGTCTATCACACTGTACCATTGGAGATCATTTTTATTAAATTATCGTCTAATCTCTTTCTGAGTCTGACAATGATCTCTAATGCCTGTTCCAAGGTAGGCAGGTACAGGCCAGGTCAGAAAATTATTGTTTAGTAAGATGAATGGCAGATATGGAGAGTTAATATATAATATTCATTACATAAAGAAATAGAGTAGATCTGAAGATATATAGTTTAATACATTTCATTAATGATAGAGGGACAGATGAACATTTGCTCTCCATCACACCTGTTTATGTGTTTCAAAAACTGCCTCTGCAAAAAAAGGCCTCAACTCAGGACTTGAAAAAATGCTTCATTCATGAAAAAGAGTGAAGAAAATCCATTGTACTCTCTCAAAATTCTTGCCAGAAAATACTGTAACAGCTACTCTATTCCTTCAGCAGTTGACAAATCTCAGCAGCACTATCTTAGATCCAAAACGCCTTGGCAGCCCCTTTCCTCATGCAAATACCATTACCTTATATGGCGAGCAGCGGAGCTGTGCGCCAGCGCAGGCGCAGGCACAGGAAATGATTGGATTTGATTCACTAAGGCGGCAATTTTTCTAGCTGCTTTCCTATTCCCTTCTAACCCATATGGAGTTTACATGCGGGTTGAGATGATGTAAAATCTCTTCTCTTCATAACGTTTATATTTAAAGGAATGAGAAGCACATTCCTAGGGTTCTCTATTAAATACATTGATTATAGACCATGGTGGTTTCAAAATTATGGCGGAGAATGCAATCATCTTCATAATCTGTAATCCCTAATATACTGATGCATTGGATAGGATTTATTAGACAAAATTGTGAAATACACTAATTTGTCAAGGATAAACACAAAAAGCCAAACTGATTTCCATTGTAGTCCTTGATGAATGCACAACTTCACTACTAACTTTGGTGAGAGGTTAGCTTGGCAAATACAAAATACATCGATACATCATTCTAATAACCAACTTTTTCATTTTAAACTAAAACAAACTGCATTTGAATACTTCACAGGCAATTTATTCCACTGTTTAGCCCCTGAGTATTCAAAAGATCTGCGACCATACATATTTTTAAAACGACTCAATGTAATATCCATCAGACTATAGTATTATAAGTATGTTTCTCATTTACCCTAGAGAAATTGGAACTAAAGTTAGTAGCTCTTTTGCAATCCAATAAATACAAATTTGGCAATGAGGGAAAACTGAAACACCAAGCCTAATATTTAATTTTCCAGGTCAAAATGTATTGGAAATGTAAATAATATTGTCTTTACACACACTTGAAAAAGCAGCGGTTCTGAAGCCCTAAATGTTTTAAGTGGAAAATGCCTGACATAAATCATTCAGGTCTGGACTATATTCACGGTGGTCTAATCTCAATGTTGACACTCTAAAGTGAAGTTTTAATTAAAGTAAAATGAGATGTAACATCCGTACGTGTGCACTGCAAGTAAACGTTACAAATGTAAAAATAAATACATCATATTGTAGATTCTTCTCTGTTTGCTTGAATCTTGTTTAACTGGCATTACATAATAAAACCCCAATTGATCCCAGTGATGACGTACTGAGGAAAAAGACCTCTAGAGATGTCGATCGGGTTACGAAGAAGGGAGAGAACACCCAGAGGAGCTGAGAACTGTGGGTAAGAAGGGCGATTGAGGCAGAGCTGTCTATAGTGTCTCCAGAGACAGCAAACAGAGAGGGTTTGTGTAAACTGAGATAGGAGTGGCTCTGAAACGTCTGGATACTGCTGAGAAACTCTGTGCCAAAGTTTCCAAGTTGAGCCCAGCCGTTTTCAGCTTGCTTTTAAAGGCAGTGGAAAAGAATGTAGTTTGTCAATTGGGGAAGTCTGGAAAACCATCATTTTCCCTGAAGTACATGTAGGGATGGATTATGTTTAGACAGGGATTCTAAAAACAGGGCTTAAAAGTTTATAGTGCAGCTGATGAGACAGGGTGATGGCGCATCATCATAATACAGATGACAGGATGTGTTCTCCTCACCATTGAGTGATTATTTTACCTCAAAATATTTTAATAATATAATACGTTGAATAAATTAATGAATATAATACTTACTAATAAATATTTTCCAAAAATAATGGAATAAATAATAAAAAAAGGACATCATAGTCTCGTTTCCCGTATTCTTTCATAATATCTTCTTTGGTGTTCAACGGAGCAAAGAAATTGATACAGTTTTTGAACAACTTGAAGGTGAGTAAATGAAGACAGAATTTTAATTTTTGGCTGATCTGACCCTTTGAGTAGACACAGTATTGCCCATAACATTCTTTATGTTTATTAGAAGAGTTTCAGTTTTCTTGGACAGACAGATCCCAGTACATCTGGATGGTCTTCGATCGTAGGTGATAAAATACATTATAGATATGCTTTATTGTTTTTTTTAATCCAGAATAAATTATTGAATCTACTAGATTTATAGTTTAGGACTGAAGACACGAATTTCACATGTTTTTCCACATACAATCACATGTGAAACCCATGGGATCATGGGTTGCACATGGAAACTTACATGGGATTCACACAAAAGCACTTATTTTATATTTCAATCGGCTGCCATGAGGCTTAGGAGAATTGCTGTTATGCTATGATGATGGACTTTATATTATGCTGGAGAGAACACAATAAAAATGCATTATATGGCCTATTGTAATTGTCTGCTTTTAAAAGATAGATTAGAATTGGGCTTCCCATAAGTAGAAAAATATGCATGAATAAATAAAAGCCAAAGGCCATGTTCATGGTTATGGCTATATGGTGTGCTTTATGCCTTATAAAACAGGTGAACTGTAAAGACATACATAGTTTCTACACAAAGGGAAGTGGATAATAAACATTTTAACCATCTACTTGTGGCTTCTTGTGTGCATACAAACAAACATCAACAAATAATGTGGTTGATTACAAGGGAGGGTCTTCTCACGGAGAGATCTGCTAAGTAATCTCCACACCCCTGTTGCGATCTTTACACAAAGCACATAGCAAAGAAATCAATATTCCATTCTAAAGGTGAACTCTATGTGATGTAGTGATCAACAAGAGCTCCAGTGCATAAATAACCACTGCCTCATAAAACTGTCCCGTCTAAAGACATCTTTCACAGATTCACAGAGATACAAAACAACACAGGGGCCACATTACCAGCCCACATGAGAAGCCTGTAATGAGTTCATTAATCAAATTCCGACATTCAATTTAACACATTTAACAGCGGAGCTCCAGTCCCCTCAAGCTATTTTGCTGGTGTCTATTTTGGGCTGATCTTGAAGGACTGAGAACCTCCCAGACTGAGAAACACCCTTTAGCACACCTTCATAACAATGAAAAGAATGCATCTGAATGAGCTAACAAATCTAGGAATAGGAACGGAAAGGCCAGTTGGACAGGTCTGTGACATGGGTTTGTGTAGCTGGCGATGACAGTGTGTTCGCTAACTACATCTACTTAGAAAGCAGCGCTAATATGATTTGGTAAAAAGAATTCTGACAGTCTGAAGTGTCTATATATTTTCTGCTATTTTTAACCACGTGTTTTCCTTTGAACTGCCTACAGAGACAACCTCATCATTAATTCAATAAAGATTGTGATAACGCCACCCCAAAACGATACATAAAACAACAAATTCATCTGTTATTGTTACTTTTAAATGTCAGTCCGACGGCACTACCAGTTTAAGTGTCAGTTCTTGGCCAATTAAAGTGAATAATTCACCCAACAATTATCATTCTTTCATTATTTCCTCGCCCTCATGTCATTCCAAACCTTTATTCTGCTGAACTCAAAAGTAGAAATTTTGAAGAATGTTGCTAACCAGACAACACTGGTCCCCCATTGACTGGACACAAAACCAGTGAGACATTTCTCAAAATGTCTTCTTTTGAAGAAAGACTCATATACAGGTTTTGAATGACATGAGGGTGAATAAACGATGACACATTTTTTTATTTTTGGTTCCTTTAAAGGTCCAGTCAGTAATATCTAGTGGCAAGGTTGCGAATTGCAACAAAACGCTCACTCCAACCCTCCCCTCCCTTTCGTAACACTACGACGGCTGACAGAACATGGCGAGTTACACGCAAGGGGACCTGCGGTGTATGTAGATAGAAATAGCTAATTCTAAGGTAATAAAAACATACCGCTTCATTGTGTAAGCTCTTTATACACCTCTGAAGACATAGCTATGTTTATTATGTTGCATAATCAATGCATTCTATCAATAGATCATCCCTAAAGTTACACACTGGACCTTTAGGATTAAAAAGGTACCAGACCTTCAGTCGCAAGTTCCAGACAGGCAAAACTAAGATCATTATTAACAGGAATGTAAAGTAGAAACAGTGCTGAAAGTGCAGGAAGCCTAGGCGGAGGAGATTTGGGTTTGAGTATGTGAGTGTGAGTTACGTGTCATGGCAGAACTGTAGAAAAGCAAACATAACCAGAACAGGAATGTTGAGGGTCAGGAGCTGTAACTCACAGCTAGTGGGAAATAGGAGCTAGCCCATGACGAGAAGAAACCCTTCAGTTTCCAAAAGAGTTAACAGTTCTGATCAGACAGAGTCTCAGCTTTAATTCTGCTGACAAGAAAGTAATTCTCTATATTAACTGACTTAGACCATTTAATACAAGACTGGTCAGAAATTAGATACAAATTAGAAAGTACTTGAACCATATAACACCAGAAAACAAAGAACTCATATATGTTCATATGCATAGAAACATTTTTGTAAAATAACACATATGCTAAGGAAAATTAACCTTTGGTTCATACACACACATATTATAAGATTCTTTATGGATGGTTTCGGTTCTGCCTGGTCAAAAAAAAAACACTTCACCACACAAAAATTTAAATAAAGGTCTCACTGCTCTGAATTTTAACCCCAACTAAACCTTTATTTTGCATGAAATCAACTAACAGGTTGCCTAAACAACAAACATTATATTGTCTCTGTCCTACTGAAACCTTGTATTTACGAACTGAAAGAACACAGTACTTTTTAATGATTGCATGCATACTGTCTTGTCAACATTGACAATAACTTTTTAATACTTTTATTATGCAAAACCCAACAATAAACATAAATGTTGACTTATAATAATTATATTTGGCGAGAAAAATAGAGATGCAAGGTTTCAGGACAGCAGTGATATATTTGTTATACTATTCAGCAAGAATTTGTTTATATTAATTCAGGCATAAAGTCATACAGTACAGCATATGACAATTCCATTGTAAGTATAAAATGTAGGGTGTCATTGTGAACTTCAGTAAAGCAACAATTGTCAAACTATTTCTAAATAATACACATTTAAAAAAATGTATGACTTATTTTGTCTATCCAAGACTCATCGGATACACAAGGAGCAAATCATGATGCAATCCATATCTGCTGCCCCACTTACTGATAAGTTAACATATCGTAATGCTTGCTTAAGAAAATGGCTACTGGCCAGTGTGCTGTCGTGAAGGTCATATGAAATGAGTGGTCACCCAAACACACATCTCTAGCTGCATGCAGCACTTACACAGGTTTATTAAAAGCACAAATATTTACATTCTCCGAGCATGTGGATCATGCACCTCTACGCGTTTAGCCGTCAGATCACACAAGAGCCGCCGCTCACCAGACTTTGCTCAGACCTCTCGATTCATCTTGAAAATGAAAGAGGAGTGTTGAAAGGCTCAGCACGGCACAGTTAAAAAAAGAATGGATTTTTTTACATTCTCTTTGTTTCAAAGTATCAAAACAGTCAATTGTTTGAACTTTTCTGGTCCTGAGTGCCTGAAAACAATGAAATACTGATTATTTACCCAAGCATGTTTTTTTAAACTGCTCTTATAGGTCTTTATAGCTGAACATCCCTGCCCTGAAAAATGAGCATAACGAAAACGAAATGTTCAACTGACAACATATCAGCTACAGATTTTTCTGGTTACGAATTAAAAGAGTTTTAAAAAGAGTTCCCATTTCCTTTAGGAAATGATACAGAATGAATACTGTTGCCCACATACACTGCAGATAACATTGAGATGACCAAGATCATTACGGATAAGATGAGGGGGCAAGGGCACAAAGACCACAATAAGGAGCAACAAATGTCACCATAACTAAATTTCAGCGGGTGAATAAGTTACACATGACATAAGCAGTAAGGTGCAGAAACACTCTTTGCTTTATAGGTCAAGGTTAGTCAGACCACTGACATCTGTTCTGCTCAACAAACAACTGGGGCTTGAATATTGACACACTGATAACTTCGACACACTGTAAGCACTTGATGACTTTGCCACCTGATTTTCAGAACACAGTTCCCCCTCAAAAACACAGCAGTATGACATGAATAAGATATAGACTGGTATCACTGAACACATTTACAGGCAGTTATAGGGATCAAGGCACAGTTTTGGGAGAAACATGCTTCCCTACCTTGTTGAAAAAAACAGCATATGCTGGTTAGGTATGTTTTGAAGCAAGGTAGCTGGTTTAAGCTGGTCCTTAGCTGGTCACATGCTGGTCCTTATCTAGTCATGTGCTGGTCCCAAGCAGCTAGCTCCTAGCTCAGGACCAGTGCATGGCCATCTTAAAACAGCTCAAAGTACCAGCAGAGGACCAGCTTAATACAGCTCAAACCAGCTACCATGCTTCAAAACATACCTAACCAGTCCAGCATATGGTGTAACATGGTACTCAAATAAGAGTAATGACAGGCAGGTAAAATGTGTGAATATCCATGAATTTTCTGGAACAGTCAGTCAATAGACTGACAACAAACATCAAAAAGGTTATAATCTTTTTTTCAGAGCTCTGTTGTAATCTTGGCTGTGATGTATTTGGTTTCGTTCCCCTCTCACGCTTGTGGGAAAATCTGACTGCAAGTCATTCTTTAGCTCTGAGTGGAGTTTGGAGAGTAAACATAGTTTAGTGTGCCACGGTCAGTCCCAGACACTACACAGCAAAAACAGACACAGAAACACCAACTCACTGTTCTCTGGCTTTTCCCTCCTGTCTTTTTTCACCCATTTCAACACAAATTAAGAGACACATAAAACACATCTATAACTACAATATCAAACTCATGTACTAAGTATCCATAATATATGGATTTTATTGCTGTTGGCAAATGTGATGACCTCTATAGACAATATACAGGAACATTTCGCCATACCAATCCAAATGCGAATGAGAACCTTTTTTGGTCTGGATTACGGTTTTCTTTAAACCTAAACATGTTTTTAGGAAAATCACTTTTTCTAAGTCTACAATATTCAACAAAGATACAGAGTATGTATGTCAATCATTATAGCATTTTGCAGTTCAAACAAATTAGGACCTGTTCTGTATGCAAAAATCAACCTCATGGACTTTCACATTTACATTTATTAGGCCAACACTTTTGGCAGACATTCAAATTGACTTGGACATATCCATAATTATTTAAGGACTAAAGCCTTTTTTCCGATGCACACAAGCAGGAAAAAACTATTTACCTACATTGTCTGGTATTGTGTGTTCAGTCCCTTACAACAATTTACCAACCACACATGCTAATGCAGATGAGAGAAACAGGAGAGGCAAGGTGAGAGGAGATCATGTTAGCTAAAGCAGCGTGACATTGATCTCATTTCACAGCTGAAAACAGAATCTCCTCAAGACGAATGTATACAGAATCTCCAGACCCCCAACTTCTTTAGAAGAAAAGAGATTCATATTCACAATCACAATATTGAATCATTTTGTGACCATATTTCTCCTTCACTATCATGTCCTCTCTAAACCACTTGTAAAAATGTATACGTAAATAAGTCACCTATTCATTTATATGAAAAGAGGAGGTAATAACCAGTCACAATGGTCAAAAGATTTATTTATAATAAAATAAAGTGCATTTATTTTGAATTAAATATACAATTTAGGCTTTAAGGTTTAGTAAACAGAGTACATAGATGGTATTTTGAACAAAAAAGTAGATTTTTTCCTCAGCTACTGTGACTGAACATCTGGATAGAAAGTTTTTAATAAACACAGCTCAGAGTAGTTCAAAACCAACAATAAAACACCATCAAAGAGCCAGCATCAAAGAAGCCAGCTGACACTGAGGAAAATGCACTGCCATACAAGGAACATTTTATTTTTATGTCCAAAAAACAAAATGGACCAGCAAGAATCACAGAATTAATCTCGACATCAGCAATCCTTGTAGTAGACATTAGTCTTGTTTAGGTGAGGGCTGCTGACTCTGTGGTGGGGTGACATAGATGCTTTGAATAGTGGGACGCATGTACCGCCCCTCTGTAAGTCTTAATGCAAAACATATGTTGCCATACTGACCTACAATTCAGCATCTGGCAGAGAAAGAAAGCTGAAAGGGAGAGAATGTGTGGAGGAAGAAAAAGTGTGAACGAACGAAACTACTCCACAGAACAAGTGAGCTGTTTACCTGTGAAACCGCTTTTGATAGATACCAAACCCCCATAAAACTGAAGAACAATTTATATAGAGCTTTCTTTATATAACAGTTACACACACATTCTGCCACAACATTGAGGGACAAAGCAGAGTTATTTTAAACACACTGTATGGCCAAAAGTATGCGAGCACCCCTTTCTAATGATCAGGTTTGGCGACCCCTGTAATTCCACTGAAAACAAACCTAAACGCTATTCTTGGGAATGACCTGCTATGTTTCATAATATAAATTTCCCAGTGCACAATGCAAATTCAATAAATACAAACACTTACCAGGACTGGGGTGGAAGAACCAGACCTGAATCATATTGAAACAAATTATGACAGCAAACAGGCCCCTTTAGCAAACATCAGTGTCTGCTTTGGATGCTCTTGTATCATTCAAGAACATTTAACAGAGCAATGTGTAATTTTTTGGAGGATCTATTGACAGAATTCATTTTTATTACCTAAGAATGAGCTATTTCTATCTACATACCATGCGGATTACATGGAATTCACCATGTTGTTTCAACAGTAGCCCTACACTAAAAACTTCTCAACTGAGCGTGTTTTATAAATAAGTTATCTCCTTCGGCAAAGAAGCGAAAAAGTGTCGACGTCTTAGTTCTGTGTCAGCCACCGTAGTGCTACGAAAGGAAGGGATGAACGGTAGACTGAGCCGTTGGTTACAATTTGCAAACTCACAGTAAGATGGCACTAAATTTCACAAACTGGACCTTTAATGCACAACCAGCTTCGCTGCAAAAATTATGTACACCCTTCTGGGAAGTTTTCCACAAGTTGAAACATGCATTTACAGTCTCAAGAGCATCAGTGAAACAAGGCATTAATGCTGGGCGATGGGCTGTGGACACAGTGTGTTTTAACTCATCCTAAAGGTGTTCAGTGGGGTTCAGGTTCGGAATTTGTGCAGGCCGGTCAGGCTCTTTGACACCACATTCAGTAAACATTTTTTTATCTGACCCCACATTGTGCACAGGGGGCATTGTCATGCTGGAACAGAAAAATGGCATCCACTTACTGTTGCCAAACAGTAAAAGTACTCTCTAGAAAGTCATTGTATGGCACTAAATTGACAGTCACAGAAATGACAGGACTAGACACATGAGTTATTTAGAGTGTCCACATACCTTTGGCCATTTAGACTATCACGGCCAACGTAAACAAAAAATCCCGCTCAGTAATGTAAAGCGTTATAAATCATGTTTCTGTTAGTGTTAAAAGTAACTGAAGTTTAGGAAATGATCTTAAACCTACATTTCTCCTGCACAGCTGGTGGCCTTCAAAAAATCCAGCACCACTGCGTGTAGAAGACATTACTGCTACTTTAAATGTAGGAAACCATTCCACTTCCTTTGGGCTGTCACAAATGAGTCTCATGAAGGAGAAAGCGGTATTCACAACAAAAACATCCTCATATTCGTTTTAGTAGAAATGGGCTTTACAGGCATATGAAACAAAAATATGATAACAAAACGAACTGCTAGTAGTCACACTGTTACTGCTCGCATTAAAATACACAGTCCATCATGAATTGTTTCAATTTACAGTACAGAATATTGTAATAAAAGCTTCCCTGCATTCAATAAAAGTGATATTGTTAAAGCCTAAGTCGACTTGTTTTTGTAGTAAATAAATGTCTATTTCTTAAGCAGCAAATGAAATGAGTCAAAAACATTCAATGATAATACTACCATTAAACATATTAAATGCCAAAAGTCTTTCTTAAACTGCATCAGCTCAGACATATGCACAAAGCCAAAGTGTAAACAAGTTCTACCGGCTGCATAGCTTGCATAAAATGTGTCTGCGTGTGCTGATGATGAGAGGGCTGAACTGGATTTACTCGTTTTACACCTGATCTGTGCCTGGCTTTATCATTAGATGCAAAAGCATGAAGAAGGACTATGAAAGAGTATTGATATGAGATCCAACGATTACTCAAAACCTCCAACACTCAAGTGTAACAGATGCCTAATTTTGCTTTGGGAGAAAACCGCATAGCGTTTGTCCATTGCAGGAGGAAATGTTCACATAGTCAACAAACAAACACAAGCACACTACACACGTATTCAAAGCAAACCGAAGCTTATCCTCATGGGCATTATTAATAGGGAAGTGACTTTCACATGTGAGGACACCTGTATTGTTTTATGTCCTGTAACTATGGACACTAATGTGGTCCTTTTTATGTTCTCAATGTTATGTAGGAATAGATTGACAAGACGCGATTCTACTAGATTGTGTCTCGTGGTTTAAGTGTACACTATGAAAAATAGTAGGCTACATATATATATATATATATATATATATATATATATATATAGATAGATAGATAGATAGATAGATAGATAGATAGATAGATAGATAGATAGATAGATAGATAGATAGATAGATAGATAGATAGATAGATAGATAGATAGATAGATAGATAGATAGATAGATAGATAGATAGATAGTGTTCTGTCTAAGGCATGTCAAACATATTATTGTTGGTAGATATAACACTACGCAGCTTGAATAAACATAACAGGTACAGCAAGTATAATAGTATAAAATAACCCTTGATAGCGCAGCTACAAACCAAAACAAAGGAGCATATGCTGGTCATTTATTATAGCAAGTTATATGACATTATAAGACGAACTGGGTTGTATTAGGGACAAACAACCTGTTCAGTAGGGCTGTGAGGGAGAGGCGGTTTCAGTCTAATTGAACAAGAGATGAAGGGCAAACAATAGCTAAATATGACACCCAGGGTGTTTCTCCTGTACACCAGTCTCAACATTAATGGGAGTCAATGTTCACAATAACAATGTGGCCAGAGAGAGAAACTAAAAAAGCCAACATTTGAACACGTATAAGCAAATACAACAGATGATTCCCATGATAGAAAATGTTTGGAAAGTTTGTTTTTGCCTTGGCCACATTGGAGATTATTATTCCCCAAAAACGTTTTTATCTGCAATTGAAATGTAGTGTAATGGAGTATCAGCATATGCATTAACGTTACATCCAAACGGTTAAATGATTTCGACTATCTAGTAAAGTTCTCTGTTAAGCTTTTAGTTGTTCGGGATGTACGTTAAATGACTGTAGTATCAAGTTCAAAACAAGCAGCTGTTATTAGATACTGATGCTGGGAACCTTTTCCAAGGCAGCATCCACTGTACGAGATACGCGACCATTACAAAAACTTTCACTCACCATTTCTATTTGTTTATCAGTCCGCTACTGGTCCTCTGCTATAATCCAATCCGTGTTGCGACTGCTTTTTAAAATAAAGAAAGCCCTCGGAGTTTCCGTATAATCGCGCGGTGTTCTTTCCTCTGGTGATGTTAAACGTCTCCTCAGCACCACTGTCGCCCCTCCATAGTAGTGTTCGCCGCTCAGTGCGCACTGTACTGTAGTGTCAGTCCGCTCTTAAAAGTTAAAACCTCGCAGCTACTGCTTGACGGAATAAACCAGACGAGCGACCCATAAATGGAGAATTGCTGCTTCGCCTCTGGCCAATAGGAGCGCCACTCGGCGCGTCATTCCGAAGGGAATCCCACCAGATGATTCCGGGAGCGTTAAAGCGAGTGAAAGCTGCGCCACGAGGCTGCGTAAAATAAATGACTACTAAACATTTTACATTTATAGTGTTGGAAAGAGAGTTATATTTTTATTTAATTTTTTTAATGAGTGACTTTGATTGTTAACTGTTTGTCTAGTATATATTACATTTATAAACTTTTTTTATAATTTAATAGCACGCTGTCAAATTAAACATTACTCGCTAAAACAAACTATAACCTTCTCAATACAACTCACATAATGCGTCATATAAACGTGTTGACAAACGAACATGGAGTTTCTGCTGTGTGACTTCACTTTTCTGTGAAAGGAAAAAGTTTAGCTCACTTTTTGAGGAAGCTTTGAAAGCATATTTCGAAAGGAACATTTTTTGACAGATTATCGACTGATTTTAGTTCATGGCTCTGCTAGTCATCCAGTTGTCAAATTAATTTACGGTAATTAGATAATATAATGTACACTGGATGGATCATATTCAAATGGTCAAACAATACAAGCATAATGTACGAGTTTAAACAGTATAACTTAAATGAAAGCTTGTATAATTTATGGAGGTATTTGAGAATTGAGTTTCTATTTTCCTCATAAATAAAAAGTGCCCCACACGTCAGCTTTTCCTCGCAGGATTTCAATCGTTCCACCAGGTGGCGTCACGACTCCATTCATTCACACCAAGCCAAGAAACGCTTATTAAAGAAATATATTTATATGCATATTTACGGGAGTTAATTTTTGAATAGTTCAAATATCTAACAATTGTAATAATTGATAACTGTAAATTGTGTATATAAAAATGGTTCATTTGGTAAGCGTACAAGTAAAAGTACCAAAAGCGTTGATTATGTCCATTTTATAATTTAACAAAAATGTTCTAATATTATGAATATTTCTTTAATATTTCAAAACCGACCCAATGGTCCACAGGGCTCGCCATAGTTCACTCCTCCTCCCGTTTTTTGTGGTCCACCTCCCCATTCCTTTCCTTCTTTAATAAACATGGCTGAACTGAAAGCGGACGGAGAATTAAAGTACTGAAAGCGTTTGCTCTGTTTGCAGCTCAGCCACGGGACTCCGGTACATTCCATCAGTTGGTTTACTGAGATGACTTAACACGGAGGGATTGTTTCGCGTGGAAAAAAACTATCACACAAAAAACCAGGAAAAGTTGAGAGTTTGACAGCCGCTATCGAAGAGACTTGAACGGAACGGGACAGATCAGATCGGAAACAGCTGAGACCCAACGCTTCTGCATCACCACCCCCATAAACCAAACAAGGCTTTTGCGTTTATGGAAATCATGTTTCTGCACACGTACTCTGCTGAAGGAACCATGGACTAGATGCTAAAAAGTCGCCAAAACAGTTCAACGGGCTCCATCTTGAAGTAGATGGAATTGCAGCTTGATCCGGGTTTCGCATATTTATCGTGTCGCGCCGTTTAAACGATGTTCTCTGGCAAACAAACTAAGCCGACTTTTAAGTCTTATCTTCCTCCTCTTCAGGTGAGTGTGCAGCTATGAGACACTAGCATGCTAACACATAGCAACTGCGGACACATTCATCAAGCTCGTATATAAAGGGCTTTTATTCTCTGAGCCAAATATATATTACTCTCCAGGGTCTGATTTAACTTATTTTGATATTGGCACATGTTCTGCTTGTGACTTGAAGTGTCAGATCTTTACAGTGTCTACGTGTTGGCATTATTATTGACGAACAAGAAAGAAGCGTCCAAAAGTTGCACAGTAGTCACTTAACTTCGCTATATACACCAAAGCTGTGCTGTGTAACAATAATTATGTGTAATCGTATCATATGTCAATGTACCATATGTTACCTTCTGGTACCATCAGCGTTTGATGATGCGACCCGAGTATCTGTCTTAAGTGTAAAGAGGGTGTGTGATGGTGTTTTTTACATTCTTTACAGACCGATTTGAAGAGAAGCCCCCAACTTCCCATCAAGAAACTCGAAGCAAAACTTCTTCCAGGTTAGTCGTTTACAAAACAAGGGAACGTGGATCATTTCCCACAGACTAAAAAGTTCACAGACAGCTCGAGACCATCAAAGTTTTGGGAGATGTGGTTGAAGATTTGTTTTGGTGACCAAATGTTTGTAGATTCAGACCTCTAAAGGGTCGATTCATGTGCTGGGTTGGCTCAATGCAAGTAACTTTATATAAGAACGTGTCAGGTGGTTTGCTTTAGATTGACACATTTTCACACATTGAAAATTAACAGAAGGCTGTTACCATAGATGGTTACCATAGGAAGATTTCTTTGCCGTTTACTTTTTTTACCACTGCAGGAGCGATGAACGTGTTATTATGAACATGTTTAGAGCTTTTGAAGGAGGATGTAAGAAAACCTCTATGTAAGACAGACGTGAGACTGAGGTCCTGAACAGTATCTTATCCAAATCCATTTCCTGCACTTGTGCTGCCTCTGAATTATTAATTACCGAAGCTGTGATCTAGTTGGTTGTGTTTGGGTTTTGATGAAAGCAGAGGATTTTACACAGGGTCTAATTCCCATGGAAAGTAATTCAGGCACACATTTCCTTAGGTAAGAATGTATGAATCATTTCTTGTTAGATTATCTCCTCAGCAAAACCTGTCGGTTCTTTAATGCTAGCATCAATGAAATTATAAACTATCAGCCTCACTCAGCCTACTTGAACACATTTTTAAAAAGTTTGTGGTTTACTTTCTAGAGCTTACTTTCATGAACATGTTTGTCTGTGTAATAGGCTACTTTATGATTTCATATCATCCTGTTTGTTAAAATGGTAGAAATACAGCAGTGGAAACAATTAAGAGATTACATTTTTTTGGAATTACTATTTCCAATTACATGTTTAAGTTTAATTCTGTGAACTAGTGACAACATTTCTCCCAAATTCCAAATAAAAATATTGTTTTTATTTGCAGAAAATTGAATTAGGACAAAATGACAAAAATATATGGGACACTAAGGACACAAAATACTAATGTTTTCACATGTATTCTGTGAATTTTTTGCACAGCTTCCATGTGTCTTTGCTTTCTTTTAATCTTTCACATTGCTGTTGGGTGACTTTGTCATTCCTGAGGTTTGTTTCTTTTCAACATGACAGACATGTCCACGAACAGAAATGCTGATCAAGGCAAAGTTTCAAAACTCGCTATTGTGTTGTTGTGGCCATAATATTAGTTAATTGTTTGTGTCATTTTGATTTAACATGTCTACAGATATCTTGCACTATCAACAGCATTTGCAAAGGGTGTATAACCTTCTACCACCAATTCTCATATCCTGTATAGACAGTTCATGCTCTGTAGTTTCAAGACACACAGTTTAATAGTCACCTTGGCATGTACACAAACCCCAACCGTTATCAACATGTGTCAGCTTCTACTCTTTGATGGCTGAGATATTAATGGAATCTGACAGGTTCTCTGTTCCTAAAAGCTTTGGGAAACTGTCAGAAAGGGCGGCTGCAGTACGGCACATCTTTAAGACGTTCACTCCTTATAATTTAGCTGCACAACACAGACCTACCCTGTTTCCAAAATAGACATCCAACACCGAAATGAAAACAAAAACTGCCATACGCAATTACTTCTGTGTTTTGTACGCCACGGTGACAGTTTTAGCCAGCTACACATAGTCTAGTTTCTCCATAACCTAAATATTTATGCATTTGCAGTTTTAAGGTGCAGTGGAACGTGCTGAAATTTCAAGGGATTTGTTTAACAGTCATATCACCTGTTCAAATACAAATCTTCTTTCTATAGTGGAAAAAGTATGTGTCATAATCGTTCCGTTTGTTTTGTTGGTCGTTTTAACATGACAGTTCTCATGAACTTTATACGCACACTTATGGGTGCAGCAGTACACAAAAGCAGTCTTCGGCTAGAAATGCCAGTCTCAGGAATATTTGTCACCCATGCATAATTTATTTTACGACCAAACATGTAAAAAATGAAATGGATGAAAATGTAGTTTGTGGTCTCTGAGACTCTTTTTCTCGTGTGAGTATACATCATATTAAGCATATTCAAAGTAGCATTAATCCCTTTAGGTGTGAAAATAGAGAAGGAATTTGCCTTTTTGAATTTCATTGTGGACATTTGTTTTATTAAGAGCATTTGTTTCTGATGGAATTGCTTCAGGTGAGAACGCAGAGACGTTTGCTCACATTCAGCTGTAAAACACATGGCTCATCTTTGCCTTTCCATAGAGGATTGTGATAGACTTACATAGTGGTGGCCTTTCACCAAAACCTAGGCTGTTGCAAAATGTCCTCTGGCTAAACAACAACGACATTCCAAAGTAACGGAACCATAAATTATACATCATATCTAAACAAAACATGTACTAGATTCCACAAAACTGAATGAATGCACAAAGACTTACAGATTACAAACTCTACCCTCATATCATTTAAAATGTGCTTTTTAAAGCTCTAATTTCTGCAGCAAAAGAGCAACTCCAAAAAAATATCTACTAAAACATCTGTCAAACCATTTATAGTGTGTGTGACAATCGCTTCAAACCTACAGCCAGGGGGGTATTCCAGAAAGCTGGTTCTGTGACATACCCAGGTAAGTTTAAGGTTTAGTTAGCTGATAACCTCAACTTTCGGTTCCAAAAATGGAGATAACTTTCAGGTTATGTAAATAACCATAGCAACTTGCTCTCTGAAGATAACCAGCTCCAGAGCAGGTTATGTCCCAGGGTTAGTTCATTTTAAGGAAATGTTACTAAGCTTTAGGGGTTGTGTGCGCTTTTAATGAGCGTCAAGCGGGTGTGGATGCACAGATTACGTATAATATATTATAATTTTACAGCAATATTACAATTGCATTTCCAATCTCGCCCATCGCAATTCAGCTAATTTTATTATTAATTTTAACCTTTTAAAATGAAATAATTTTTTAATAAAATAATGTTATTGTTAAAATAAAACGCTGTTATGGTTAACTTTATGTATTTATATTGAATAGTGTATATACTTTGAATGAGGTTCATTAAAACATCTCCAAATATCACTGGATGAATATGCACACCTTACAATTCCAGCAGTTAAAGGATGTTAAAAGTTACGAATTTTAACTGCAGAGAAATTGCATAGCATTACTCTTGTCCTTCATACTGACTGTTTTCCTTAAAATATTTTTCTGATCCTCAGCCTTCTCTTACAGTTTTGTATTGAAAGGCCTTTCTCCAAATTACAGTTGGCCTTTCAGGATAGGCCATTTCCACCTCTTTTAACTTTTGGAAAGCCATGACTTTTAAGCTTACAAAGTCAAACCAAAAAATGTATTGAAATACATTAATTTATAAATGACATATTGGACTGTAACGTTTATTCTCTAACCCTGTCGCAGCAGACCTTCATTCTCTAATGCAAATTAATTATCATGGTTAATGTGTACTGAAGTGTCAAACAGGATTTTTAAAGATTATGACAACTGTAGCAGTTTTTACAATTTAAGGAGTCTCAATTAATATGACTACATCAGCAGCCATTCAAAATAAAGTGCATGCCTGGTCCTCTCTCGCCCTTTCCTTTTGTCGCTGGTCTTATGCTTCCTGAGTGTCATGATTCTCTCCGTGTCTCACCAGCTGGTGACCGTTACACTGAGCTCCTCCGCGATAGATGCGAGACCGGAGCATGCACAGCGTGCGCCGTTCCCTCTCGGCTCTCGTCCTGCCCTCCTCGCCATGTTTAAATCTCTCCACCACTCCCTGCACACAGACGGAGGCCTAACAGTAACCAGACATCTCAACAAAACATGGCTGTCGTCTCATGAACAGTGTCATTTTACAAACCCACACACACGCTCTGTCTCTCTCTCGCTCTCTCTCTCTCGCTCTTTGTCTCTCTGTCTCTGTTCTTGTTATCATGTTGCTTTGATACATTACCGTGTGACTCTTGCAGCACAATGCAACAGGAGAGAATTCCTCTGATGAATTCGATCCGACCTTGAGGACACAGCATCCTACGGTTACAGCATTTGTTGCCTTCTCTGTCTTCTCTCACTAGCCCTATAGCTTATCCTAACAGAACGTTTAGTTTTATTCCTCGGGTATGGAGATCAGAGGCACAACTTTAACATCAGAAGAACCCATGCAGGATGTAAATACAGAATCATTAAAGTAAAAGTAGCATTAAACCACATTTTGCACCATAGCATCTAGTACACAATAATTCATTCTTGTCATGAAGTCTGGAACAGCTATATAAGTTTAATGAAAAGTGTATATTACTAGTGTCATGGCTTTGATGTGTGCTGGCATGTATAACCATGTTTGAGACAGCCATCACATTCATAAATTGATTATGACATCAAAATATGCTTTATTATGCAAATTTGGTGATTAGTCTACAGCAGTGATGGTTGCACTGTTGGTGGTGTATACTAACATATGCATCACATACATAGGTTTTACTGTACGTGTTCCTATAGCTCAGTTGGTAAAGCATTGTGTTAGCAATGTACAGGTTATTGGTTTGACCCCCAGGTAAAGTATAGCTTGAATGATATGTAAATTGCTTTGGATGAAGTTCATGTTTACCAATAATGTAAATGTAAATCACGTTTTGCATTGGCGAGCCAACATTCTGCAGTGTGTCGTCATTTGGCGGTGCATTCGCCAAACACTGCTATCTGTATATCCTTTCCATCAGTCGTCTAGACCAGGGGTGGGAACCTTGATCCTGGGGGGGCCACTGTCCTGCAGTGTTTATCTCCACCCTAATCAAACACACCTGAACCAGCTCATTAAAGTCTTCAGGATTACTAGAAACTTCACGACAGGTGTGTGTTTGAGCTGTTTGGAGCTAAACTCTGCAGGACAGTGCCCCTCCAGGATCAAGGTTTCCACCCCTGGTCTAGACGGATCTGCTGTTGTTTATTGGTAGATTAGAGAGACTGAGCTGCCGGTTAATCCCTGCAAAATGGCAGGCAGATGCACACGGAGCACGAGGGACCAGTACATGGTCATTTGCAAACTGGGCTTAATGTGGAACGGTCACTGAAAGAGGAAACTGTGAAATTTGTCAATTGTGTTATTTGAAAGAGTAAAAAAAATGGTGTTTGTATGTGAATTTGTATGCTTTAGTCTGTTTTTGTCTTAAATATGATGTTGGGCCTTCACTCTTGCTTCTAACAATCATACATATTACACATTCCACATTGTAGACGTCATACAACATCACTATCTCATAATATAGGGAGACCAGGTTGAAATAGCCCCACATGGAGATTCTGTGGAAAACTGCTTTCTGCAGAACCTTATGGAAGCAGATTCCATGCATACCTAGTCATAAATGAATTGGTTTTACTTGACTCACTTTTACCTGTTTTGCTGCTTTTATGCTAAATCTCCCCTAATTTGCCACAGGGACTAACCTCCTTCTCAGTTAGCCTGCACCATTGCCCTACTGTAACCTCTGAAAGCAATCCCAGCTGTGAGAGAGAGAGAAACACTGACAAACACTCCTCTCCCTCAAACACAAAGCGATCACAGCTGGAGTTTGTGTTTTCTGCTCTCTTACTCTTCCCCTCAGCGCCTTGATTATCCTTGTCCAATATATACTGTACAAGTCTCTCATAATTTTTGCCTCTTAATGTCTCTTGGCGTTTCTCTGAACGAAGGGAGGAAGTGTGCTATGTTTAGATCTAAGCAAAATGTGGGTTTCCTTATTTCTGTGTTTTGTGTGGGTGGCGGCTGTCTTATGTGCTCTCTCGAACTCAGCCAGAGACGAAAGTAAAGATGTTACCCACAGCCACATCTTAACCTAATCTACAGGAACAGATATGGGAAGAATTGGAGTGTCCGTAACTTATGTTTGTAATTTATGACCCTTGAACTTTCTGAGCTTTGTTTATTTATCCATTAGTTATCAGATTATTTATGAACAAGATTACAAATATTATATATAACTTCTGTTAAATAAATACTAAACAAACACCTGCTGCTGTAAATTAGACCATAACTATATATTCTGTGCATATTGTATTTGTACACGCTGGTTATGTCTTTGATAAAAAAAAATTGTTCAGGACTCCCAAAATGCTGAAAGTGTATGCGACTGTTTAGTCTTCACAACAGGTTGTTTCATTTAATAGGGCATAATATTTCCACATGAAAGGAGGCTCATGGTCCTCTCTCAGTGGGCTTTCCCTGGAAATCCAGCATTAAGAGGCTCAAGTGTGTGTCACCTGAGCAGTTAATAATCCAGAATGGTGGCTCTTTCTTTCTTTGTTCAGACTTTAACAAGAACCTGCTGGTGTTTTGTTAAGGAATAGAACCATGTAACAAACAAAATGCACTGTTGCTCATTGCTTTCTTGCATTGCTCGAACAACTTTTTCATGGACAGTTTTATTGCTTGTTTTATCATCGCTACCTATTTGGACATACTTGAAAACATTGGACGACATATTAATTGTGATGTGAATCACTCACGTCATGTATATAATCATCTCTAAAATTCTTAAACTGTAATGTTGCAGTTCACAATTAAGGAACTGACCAATTGGCAAGTGACTCACCAAAGTTAAAATTTGTACTTGCATTTGGTAGGTGTGAATTTTAGACTCCAATCCAATGTGCTAGTTTAACACCAAGCACATTCTGTTCCTTTCAGACTCCAGGATTAGTTTGAAGAAATATTGAAAATTACGCCAGAAAAATGTAATCTGTTTACACAAATAAGATTTAGTGTTGCACCCTTTAATCCATGTTCTAAACTTTTTGGTCCGTTCCAGCACTACATTTTCCAAGTTTAACATGTCATAATATTCAAACAGAATAAAAATGCAAATTCAATTTGTGTTCCCTTCCTTAAAATCTCACATTCTTGTTAATGCAGGTGAGATTGTTGTGAACGAAGCAAACTTTGTGAGGAAATGTATTGGAGGAGAAACCTGTCAGGATGACCTTTGGGGGAAGCTTGTCTGTACCAACTTCAAGGTTTCCTTCATTACCCATAAATCCTTGCCACAGCAGGTAAGCACAGACACATCAAATGTTTAGATTTATTTTACATAATTTTAAAATGTTATTAAAAATATTTTTATTTGGGTTTAATTTCACTTTTATACATTCTATATTAATCTGTAATATAATAGTACAGTTTTGTTAAAACATTTGTTTCAGATGATCTTGTTCATCATAACATCTGCATTTAGAGCAGTGCTGACTTTTGCAATTCTTGCAAATCCACGCGACTGGATTTTGTTTTGCTTGTTTTGCTGTTTTTCAATGCAAATGGAAAATGATTAACTCTTTACCCAGAAACCCTGTATAACATTTTTGGACCATGTCATTTGAAAAAATTCAAAGTTCTTTTCCATAGCAGTAGAAACTACTGTACGTGTGCAATACTTCCTGTATGTATCTCTAAATCTGCTGTTATGCATGTTAATCATCAGCTTCTGTAAGTTAACTATCACAGATGACTAAAAGATAAAGGGTCAATTGTCATCCCTAAACATAGAACAGGATGTTATTATTACTGGAAGATTTTCATTAAAAAGTACAAATAGTCACAATTGTTATTACAGTAGTAGTAAAAAAATTGAAAATTATTGTTTTGCTTTGTTTTTTATTCAAAGAGGTTCCAGTGCACACACCGTCTCCTGGGAGAGCATGATGTCCCGCTGGCGTGTGTGGAGCAGGTAGTGACAGGTAACTCTTTAACACCTAAACACCCACTTCTCGAACACCTGCCATACTACACTCAGACTTTATGGTGCACCGTGTGAAGAGCAGCAGACACGTGGAAACATCAGTGACACGACTGACTTGTGCAGTTGACTATCACACACAGCCTGCACTGGTGGCGGGTCGCGTTCTACTCGTCTTTCCACATAAAATAACAACAGGAAGGAATTCCAGATTTGCAGGTCACACATGCGCGAGTACTTGTAAAAATGCCTCTCACTGTCTCGAAAACTGGTCTCAAAATGCGACCATTTAGTTGCAGTCTGGAGCCCTGCAGACCATATGCAGCTCAAATGTCTCCTTATATTTTCTGTTTTATTTCTTTTCTGTCTTCCTCTTCAAGAGAAATGGGTTTGCTGAGGGATTGCTCTTTTCGGAGCCCATACGTTCTCAGTTAAACTTTATATATAAGCAGAAGCTGTGTCTAAAACCGTGGTTCTCAAACTTTTTCCCTTTGTAAACGGTGCATCGCTTTGCGTCCCCCCAAAATGTAGACTTATTTCTAAACTTAGAATTTTTATTAATTCAAAAACATATTGAGTTACACTGGGTTTATTTGTCTAATGTTTGATTGCTTATGAATTTCTGTATTTCATAAAATGCCACAAACTCTTTGGCCCTCCTGGATCCATCTTGGGGGCCCCAGTTTGAGAACCTCTTTTCTAAAATGTAATAAAGAAACGAATGAAAAGATTGCCAACATACTGTAACAATCCAGAGCTATAGCGTTAATGTAACGTCTAGATAGGACTGTAATTTAGTTTTGGGAGAATTTAATGAGAAATATTCCTGCTGAAACGTCTCACTTTCAGATTCTGACTGTGCAACGGTTGAGTCATTGTTCAGATTTTTAAGAAACCGTCTCTTTCTGTCTTTCTTTGCTAACCTTATTCTATCCTTCTTTTTCCCAAACTACCTTAATATTTGTGTTAATGTAACATAAAGCATCACGTGTCCCAAATGAATAATGGTAGCCCGGTTTGCTTGGATTTCTTCAACTAGCGATGCTGTCAGTTATGAGTACATTCACATTTAGTCATTTAGCAGATACTTTTATCCAAAGTGACTTACAGAGAGTTCAGGGAGCAATAAGCGTTATGTCATACAGGAGCAATAATACAATATGTGATAACACAAAGTTAGTAGTTTCAACAAAAGCCAGACTAATACCTGTGGAGAGAAAGAGTTAGTGTAGCTACAGAATCAGTTTGGCTGGCTGTTTTTAGCATAACTGTAGATGAGCTCATGTAGTCAGACTCCAGCCCAAATCTGGCCCGATTAATCTTGTTTGTGTTCAATCTTTGCACTCCCCTCATTGCTGACTTAGCCCCCCAAGTGCTGGATTGCTATGCTAAACAGATCATGAGCATAAAGCCTGCTTTTTTCTTTTTTACTCTGTCTGCCCGTGTAGCTTTAACAAAAGACCTTTATAGAGATTCAAGCTTGGCAAAAGCACACTGTGTTCTTTGAAGCTCCAGTCTGTCAGTAAGGCACACAGTGACCCCCACAGCGTGGGATGGGTCATTTGGAGGCCATCCTAATACTGTACTCATTAAAGAAAAGAAAGAAAATCTGGTGTTTTAGCAATAAGACTTAGCTTATTGCTAAAAGAATTAGCTTTTTCCTTTCTGCTGCCCATTGTGTTAATGTGTTAAAGTGACAGTTCACCCAAAAATGAAAATGTACTCTCAAAAACCAATGCACCGCTGTTGTTCGTTACCGGCATTATTCAAAATATCTTCTTTTGTGTTCAGCAGAAGAAAGTCGTACAGGGTTTTTTTAATACGTTAAAAATGGCCTTATACTTCATGCATATGTATCATGTAATGAAAACAGTTCTAGTTGTTTTGTTCGTTCAAAACTTTTAACTTGGAGTTGACTGAGTGCCGATTTCTTTTCTCGCCAGTGGGTGCTCGGAGTCGGAACATCACCACCGCACCACACCGCTTTTTGCTTTGGTGACCATTTCCTCTCGCTGTTGGTCTATTATTAGATAGCATAACTTGAATAAGGGGAACTCTGAGGTATACTGTTGTTCTTTATAACTACAGATGTTAAAAACAGAACAGAAGTGTAAAAATGTACTACATTTGTATTCCTGTTATAACGTTACAGTGTCCGTTAACTTAGGGAAGAAGAACTGACCTTATTCTTTCTCTTGTTTTTACATTATACTTCTACTGAAGCTCTTTTCACACAGAGATCCAGGAAAATACACTGAAAATGTTTTGTCCCGGGATTGTTAGATTTTGTTCATTCACACTGGCAGTGATTTTATTTGGAATCTGTGCGTGCGTTCACACACATCCCGGGAAGATCCCGTAAAGACACGTGATATAATATAGTGCACTTCTTTATTCGTGAATATTGGGCTGATCACGTTGAAGGATTTTTCCATGCGCTGTTTTTAGGTGCCTAAATAGCACGATTTGTTATTATTACTGCCTTAATTTATTTAGTGCCAAATAGGGCTAGATAATCTCTCTTTTTGGATATTATTCTGTAGCATTTATTGTTGCTTTTTGCAAATCACAAAGATGTCAGTTTTAAAACAAACTATTTTTATTTACTTTTATAATATAGCCCAAGGAGATTACGCTAAATAGTTCAGGCTTATGTCATATACAGTTCCTGTTTAACCGTTTTCATGTTCAGTCATCAGTATATCAGTAATAGTGACAAAAACACATATTTTTTTGTTTTTCTAGTGAATGATACAAAGGGGAAGCAGAAGGTTTTAGGATCCAATCAGAAGCTGAAGTTTAACCCCACTGAGCTCATCTTGTACTGCAAAGATTTCCGCATCATTCGCTTCCGCTTCGATGAGGCTGGACCTGAGAGTGCCAAAAAGGTAATTACCCATCCATGCAAGCATAATGCATGTCTCGCAGTCTCTTGCAACCAGACACACTCGACATGCCCACACACCTCTGCGTTCCATGTCATTGTGAATTAATTTAAGAGGATTAAAAGCTAATGGCTTTGACTGCACCACCCCACACAAGTCTAAACATACTTAAAGTTTTCCCCAACATGAGTTTAAAGTAAAATTGTCAACAATGTATGAGGAACCCGAGCATGGTTTTGAGTTATTTTCTTTGAATGAAGTCGAGTCTTGCATTGTATCAATTTTGATCTGTTTTTTTTAGTCCCCTGCTTAAATGTGGAGAAAGTTTTCTTAGATTTGTAGAACTATAGGCCTGTGATATTTCTGGAGCAAAGAGACAAGATATTTTGTCTGCTGCTCTCTCCTGCTGAGACGTTGCAGGATGAGGGGATTATAGTTTGATGATTTTCTTTTTTTTCTGACTCCACAGCAGACCTGTTATGAGCTATGTCTCATCTATTTGGACTAGTCAGAGAGGAGCCATATTCCTCTATTCCTACTTTTGCGTTTTATACGCTTATAAGACACCTTTGTCATCATTTATTTACCCTTATGTCTTTAAAAACATCTATGTGACTCTTTCTTCTGTGAAATACAAAATAATATTCTTTGAAAAATGTGGTTTTGTGTCCATACAATGGAAGTCAATAGGGTCCAGTGTTGTTCGGTTACCAACATTCTTCAAAATATCTTCTTCTGTAGAAGAAAGTAAGTTTTGGAATAAAATGAGGGTGAGGAAATTATTTTTGTTATATTTAAATGGCTGTCAGACAAATAGACGTTACTTTCCCTTTACGCAAGATCCAAAACTTAGTGCTCGCTTGCATCCGATGAACAAAAGTGTTGGAGAAGCTCTGGAACGGAACTGTAGGATAAATGTGTGTGTATTCTATGCACTCAGAAAGTGAGAGTTACCCTCAAAGGGCTTTTTGTTCCTCCTGGGTTATTTTTGTGTAGTGCTTTTCTTGCTTCTCAGTCCCCCTTTCTTCACACATTCTCAGAAGCTGGCAGACTGTCTTTAAGTGTACCCTGGTACCTCTTTTTTCCACCTCCTCCATTTCCTTTACTTCTTCTATACCTCCTTTCCTCGTTGTCACTAGTTCAGGTCTTTCATTGGGGACAATTTGGAAGGTAACGGCAGGTGAAACGCTGTGCTTCCCTCCCAGTCGAACATTTTCCTATTGCCTAAAGGAAAACTCCCTTTCCTCTTTCAAAAACATAAACAGTTTTCAATGTCGCCTTTAAGAATCCAGTGAGTAATGGTCAATGACTAACCATCATTCCACAGACACTGTGGAAACCGTTCACTTTGCTCTGAGTCATGCTTGAGGAATGGCCAATCAGGATCCATTCTGCTACAGGACTGATGGAACTGGAGGGCGCTATTCACCTCTTGACAGCCATTGAGTCACGGCCAAAATGTGGAACGTTCGTTTTTTACAAAGTTCTAGGTTGCCAAGCAACAGCAGCTGTTGTGAGGCAACAGGATGGGTTTGTAGGCCGGTGTGAGTCACAGAGCTCATTGCATGATGGGATCAGCTTGTATAAAGAGAGCTTTTTATCTGCTTTATGGTGAAGATATAACAGGAGGGAGAGACATTCCTCAACAGAGCATGCTTTTTTTATGAGGCCTCTTATGGTTTTGGTGGAAACATCAAACGCCTCAACTTTTCACTGCTGCGCATTTTTGCCTTTTAAGTCAGTCTGGGAGAAGAGTGAAAAGAATGACCTAATTAAGATGTTTTAAATGGCTGGACGACCTGGAAGAACCGTTCAGAGTTGCCAAAGCTGTTAAGTTTCAAAATGAAACTATATAAAAGCATGGTGGAAGGAGCGCATGTGACCTGTGTGGTATATTTCAATTGATCCAATTCACAAATCAGACTAAATTATTCATTCATGAGGAACACTTAAATCAACATAAGTAAATGACGACACCACATATTCATTTATGTGAAGACATAGCTAGAGTTATATAGACTTTCCAACTTAAGCCAAATGTCAGTGCTGCTAATGTGTTTGAACTTTAAAAGAGGAAATCTATGTTTATGTTTTAAAGTGCTGGTCTGGAATGGTGTTTTGGGATTTTAATATGTCGCCGGGCGTGTGGGGGAAGTAAGCATGTGTAATTACTGAGCGCAGTTAACTCCCAGAAACTCGGTTTTTCTTTATGAATGATGGAAAAAAGCCAACTGGTAATTTCATAATATCCAGTTGGAAATTACAGAGCCGCTGTTCATTTCTCTCCTCCCGATTGGATCTTTGTGCTTCTTGTTTTGTTGTCTCCAGAGGAATGCACTGTCAGCATACAGGTGTCTGAAAACTGTTGCCAATACAAACAGTGGATTCAGTACATTCTTTAGTAGAAGAAGTTATCTGATGTTATTATTTTCAATCTCCTTTTTTTACATGTATTAATTAGACTGACTCTAATGCATGTGTAGTAAAAGTGATGCCTGGCCTAGTTTTAATTTCACACATACCTTTATTGAATGTTTTCATGGTTTGATCTGATAGCTGTGCTCAGAAAAGCTCTTCTGAAGAAATAAACATGGGAGATGACCAACAGGTGTTGCAGGGAAAAAAAACAAGATGAGAAAAAAAGTATTTTGGGAGATCAATTAGTTCAGAACATTGTATTTTGTGTCGAGAGTTATATAAAACAATGCAGGCACTTATTTGCCAATGGCCTTGTGTGGTGAACATTGTAGTATTGCATGATTGTTGTTATTACAAAATATTTGTGAGCGTGTGTTATTTTCAGTGCCAAGTGTCTGTGTCAAGATAACAAATATGTGTTTGTTACATTTGTCACAGAGCAGCACTGTATGTCATGTCACTGTACATTTTTGCATTGGTAAATAGTGTTTTATTAGTAAATATTAAAGGTATTGATCACCCAAAAATGAAAATTCTTCATCATTTACCTCAGATTGTTCCAAACCTATATACATTTCTTTATTCTGCTGAACTCAAAGAAACATATTTGGAAGAATTTCAGTAAACAAACAAATCTCATCCTCTATTGACTCCCAACATTTATTTTCCATATTAGGGCAGTAAATGAGGGATGATTTCTGTTTGGTTACTTCCCTTGTGTTCAGCAGAACAAAGAAATGTATACAGGTTTGAAACAATCTGAGGGTGAGTAAACAATGACAGAATTTTAATTTTTGGGTGAAAAATCCCTTTAAAACTGAAATGTTTTGAGATAAAGGCGGTGGGGAATTCACTATATCGCAGTTCTGTCACCTGAGAAAACCATGGTTACGCTAACAATGACGGTCATGCAGTAAAACACCTGCGCCTGTGGTCATATGAATGTGGGATGTGCTCTTACAGGTATGCCTGGCCATCGCTCATTACTCCCACCCTGCTGACCCCCAGCTGCTCTTCGGATTCGAATACGTTGGAAAACGATACCACGGATCAATAGGTATGTTTCTAAAGTCCCAGTTATGAATACCAGGGCCTATATTGAGATTTAAACCAATGCATTTACTAGGCTACACATGTCATCTTTTGAAATGACAGAATGTGACACTGCCCGCAGGCAAACACACATTGAATCATATATTTGGCACTTGTTGGCACTTATTGTTAAATTAGACATTTCAGTTGTGTGATTCATTAGGTCATGAAGATGCTTTTCTTCATAGATAGCGTGGGTGTGCATTGTCACAGTAAAGTTAATTTTTCAATACAGGTCCTTTTAAAGATGTTTTCTTTCTTAAATGAATGACATATTTAATCTAAATGCATGTACAAGTCAACTTTGTCAATCAAGTTAATTTGGCATTATAGAGTTTTTGATAGTATTATATTAAATATCCCATGTCAACATTGTCAAAATTTGTGTGACACATTTCCAAGACATAATAAATGACTTTGCCTTTGTCATAGAAAACCTATGTAAAGGGCAAATATAATAAGGTGGTTTTGTTTAGGTGAGCGGTTGAATGGTGTTGACCCTGGTGGGGGGCTGCAGACCCCTCTGTTCGACTGTTCTTCTGACTGGGACAGAGAGATCAAGCGCACAGGCGCCTCTGAATGGAGGGTGTGTACCATCAATCAAGGTTATTTCATCTCGCCCAGGTGAGTGTGTATGCCAGTTTACATAACACTGATGTATCTTGATCATAAACAGTCAAGTCAACTTTATTTATATAGCGCTTTTTACAATTTTGATTGTTACAAAGTTACTGTACAAGAAACATATCGACTATAAGCAAAACATTTATGGTTATACAAGTAAAAACAAAAAAAGGTGAAAACACAGCAGACAGACACAGATTGAGACACACCCACACACAAAACACTCCACACACACAGCACCCACCAACACACAGACACACACACGCACAGCAGCCATCACTGAGAACCACACACCCAAGATAAGGAGAGAGAAACACAGGTCAAATATTAAACAGACTATAAATTCCTATATGCAGTGTTAATTAAATAAAACTGTAAAATTCTAGCAGCCCCCCAGCCATGCAAAACATTATGCAAACGGTTGCGAGTAACCCAAAACATCCATTGGAGAAAAATAAAACCTCAGAGGGAAACCAGGCCTAACCAGGGCATTCCAGTTCCCCTCTGGCAAAAGCTGCAGCCTCTACAGAAGCTTGACATTGCTTGCACAAGGCAAAATAAAAAGAATTTTATTTGATTATCATTAGTAATCTAATAGCAGCTGAAATTTTGTAGTGAAGACGCGTCAAGTCGTCACATCCTTCTTTATCCAGCTCTATCATCTCAGCTCTTGTCAGTTCGCCACTTCCCATTCACCGATCTACCATCAGGTCTGGGCATGAACTGCATCCTGCCCGCTGTGGTAACAATGAGAAAAACTGTCTGAGAGTAGACCACTGTTCTGCACTCTTTGATGCAACAAGTACATCAGTTATTATTGGAAGTGTTCCTGGTTCTGGTTGATCTAGCTAATGCAGCCTAGTTTACAGATCATTGTACTTGCATGTTGTACTTATAATCTTTGTTATGTAGCCAGTCACACAATGGTTTTTGTTACAGAAAAAAAGTTTAAATATGGTGAGACAGAAACACAGTTATGGTGTTCATAAGGTATAAATGACCTGTCTCAATAAATGGTATAATAGGATGATTGGAGGTTAGTGATTAAATGATGTGAGGTTCATGTGAATCTGCTCAGGCAGACTGGATAGTTTCAGCAGTAATCCTCAGGAATAAAAGCACTGATCTACACGAACAGTTAAATGTCAGGTCAATGTCTTTATAACACCAACACAAAGACCTCTTAATCTTTGTTGTGTCAGAGGCTGTTTGCATGAAATTGTATGTCTTTCCTGCTGCTTGCAGTCTCCCAGAGTCCTTTGTGGTTCCGGTATCTCTAGCAGATCAGGATCTGAAGCAGTATGCCTGCTACTTTAACTCTCAGCGTATCCCGGTGAGTGCTGTGGACCAGACAAATGTGTTGTTTTTTACATTTTTACCAACTCTTTTAATCAGATTCTTAGACAAAGTCGTGAGTAAGTGTCCTGTATAAAAACACTGCAGAATTGAATTGAATAGGTGTTGGGGTACAGTATGTTAAATCTGGGAAATCTCTGACATTTGACCTAAATTGAAGGATAATCGTTTGCGTTGTAGTTATGGTGTTGGAATCACCCCAGTGGCAGTGCTCTGGTCCGCATGTCTAACAATAGTGACCCACAACAACAGAGGAAGGTGGAACAGAGGTAAGAGAACATTGATTGAACAAAGTCTTCATTTACTCTGAGTATCTATGAATGTCTTTGTTCTGATAAACACAAAAGAAGATATTTTGAAGAATGTAGGGCTGTGTAGGAATGTAGAGCCTTTAAACAATAATAGATCACAAATATTTAAGAGACAATTAATCGTCAGCCAAATTTCATGATCGTAACAGCCTTATGTAGAAAAGCAAACTGTTCTGGGGCATTTCTGACTGCATTTTCACTCGAAGCGAATAAAGACTCTCTGTAAGTCGCTTTGGATAAAGCGTCTGCTAAATGACTATATGTAAATGTCAATGATGAGAGAATTTGTATTTTGGGTGAAGTGTCCCTTTAAATCCAAATCGAAGTGATCTGAAAAAAGATTGTTTAAGGGAAGTAGATTTGGTTGTATCTCAATATCTCGAGTAATCACAATACTGTTTTAAATGTAATCAATTAATTATATCTTAATGGTTACGCTTGCCGCCTGTTTATTCTTATCTTTTGATTAAAAACCCATTAAAAGAAGTGTTCCTCTTTGATTCTACAGGATTTCCAGTGCCATAACTAAAAGCCACCCCCTGCGCAGTGACGTCTTCAAATCAAATCTGGACAAAAACCTCCCGAACATCCAGGATATACAGGCCGCTCTTCTGAAACTGAGACAGATCTGTGTTATAGGTAATCCAGGACACATCTCATGGTTCAACAGTAATGGAATTGAATGAAATTAACAAGTCATCATTCCTAGTGTCAGAATTTCTTTTATTTTTAGAACCATTAAAAACATGAACTTGTTAAAGACACTTATTGAACAGTTATGGTGGTACCTCTAGCTCTCTGTCAAATGTCATTTCAGCGGTTTCTGTCTTTTTGCTTGTATTTTATATGCATGTACAGAGCCCTTTGAGGAGTCCGAAGAGAAGTGGCTTTCTTCTTTAGAGAGCTCAAGATGGATGGAGTATGTCAGGTATGTATGCGAAACACTCTGCAGTCACCCACAGCATATTCAAGCTCTCAACATTTTGAACATGTGCCAGAGAGTACAGAAACATGCATTTGTTTGTACAAAAAATATTGTGCAAAAACATTTGTGTTGTTTGTTCGACACTTCTGTGTGGAGATGTAGCTGTTGTAAACACTAGTGAGATTGCTATGGCTTGGGGTTTTTTCACAGGACGTTTCTGCGACACGCAGTGGAGGTCGTCTACATGCTGGACAGCAGACACGTCTCTGTCATTCTTCTAGGTAAGATACAGTTTATTTGCTCCTTTTGTATATTATTAAATCAATAAATATATACAACTTAAATATCTATGAACAGCATCAATGTATCATGGTTTGTATGATTTATTTGTATCATATTAAAATTGTAGTTATGTTCTGTGGTCCAAACATGCAACAAATTCTGAAGACTGTCGAAGTTGGAAATAATGATCCATGATCCATTGCTCTGTTTTCATTTAGACACCGTATCGATCACTTTGATGTTAACTTCTAATTGATTTGGTCTGTTAATCTACATGTTTGTTTGTGTTTGAACAGAAAAGGAGGATCGTGACCTGAGCTGTGTGATTTCCTGTCTGGTGCAGCTGATGTGTGATCCTCACTGCAGGAGTCTGCACGGCTTCCAGGGTCTCATCCAGAAGGAGTGGGTGATGGCTGGACATCCCTTTCTGGACCGCTGCAACCATCTAAAGAATAACGACAGAGAGGAGGTGCATATCATTCAGATTCGGATGTCTTGTGTGTTCATTTATCATCAGGCTTCATTGGTTGTGCTGTCTCTCTGCAGTCTCCTGTGTTTCTGCTGTTTCTGGACTGCGTGTGGCAGCTGTGGAATCAGTATCCAGCTGCGTTCGAGTTCACTGAGGTGTACCTGACCGTACTGGGGGACAGTATGTGGCTTCCCATCTTTAGTACCTTCCTCTTCAACTGCCCCCGACAAAGAGCAGAGCACAGCAGGGTTAGATGACTTCTTTTTTATTATTTTTCTTCGCTTTAGCATGTATGTTAAAGTAATAGCACACCCAAAACTAAAAATGTCTCTCTCTTTAGGATTTTGCCAGCAGTAAGAGCATTCATCTGGGACAGGACCAGGCTCTCCGCTTTCCTCCTGTGTGGGACTGGTCTCAGCAGTTCAGTCTTAAAGACCAGACTCTCTTCAACAATCCGTTGTATGTGGGCAAGATTGCTACATGTGTGCAGAACGGCACTGTGAAAACATTCACACACAGACGCAGCAAGGTGAGCTCTTTACTTCTGATAGTCTGCACGCCAGATCAACATACAGTAATGCTAGGTTCTATATAAAAGTGATTTATTGATTAAACAACAAAAAGAGAATTTAGCATTTTCATTGTGGTGTAGTGATCTATAAAAACTGAAGTTGTAATCGCAATAGCACTGTAAAGTATATCCTGTTTCTTCCTTAGAAAAACTACAGTTCCACATTGCGAGGTTTGCCCTCCGCCCTCCGAAATGGATCCTTCAGCCATCACGACACCCTGACACGGAGGAACTCCCTTGTGCTGCGTCTTCGCCCCGATTTGTCCCAGACACGGGAGCAGCCGGAAAGCCCCTCTGAGCGCTTCGTTCGGGACTGGTTCTCTCGTCCCGCTGACCTACAGGGCCTTCTGCTTCCCCAGCTGCTGCCGTCTCACCTGTCTCTCTGGAAGCTCTACTTCCTGCGCTGGGTCCCTGAGATACAGATTCCACAAGGTGGTCCCGTCACCGCCTTTCACAAACTCTCTGTACTTACAGATGAGATTGAGATGCTGCAGAAACAGCTGAGACAGTATAAAGGGGCCGGAGGAACTCCTAACAACACTCATGTGGAGCATAGCAAAATGTACTTCAAGGCGACCTCGACTCCTCATCAGTCCCATGGTCCCCCGGAGTACCTCAGCTCTTCTTTCCCGTTCTCCCCCGTGGGTAACTTGTGTCGCCCTGGCATCTTGGGGACTCCTCTTAGCAAATTCCTCAACGGGGCCAAAATCTGGCTGTCTACTGAGACGCTGGCTAATGAGACGATTTGAGGTCCATGTGGGGAGGAGTTTGAGGTCATATCATGTTTCAGGACAACAGATCAAATCACTGTCAAGACAGAAGAACGTGAATATGTCTGAAGATATTCTCGGTTTTGTTTGTGATTGTGTCGGCGTGTGGTACTGACAGTTACTTGGACAGTCTGTTGCGAGTTCTCAGTTGTGGGTGGGATATTTTTATTTTTTGCACATGAATAAAAATATAGCTCCAATCGCACATCTTTCTGATTGTAAGGGTTTGTTCTACACTGCTGTGTGAACTATTTTTTATGTTAAACTGTTGTTGAATCTGTGTGGAGCTTGTGGCATTGAAAGGAAGAAGAACTTTAACTTAAATCTATATCAAAAGTGTGTATATTTTAACTTTTTATCCTAACCTTGTTTTAGACTTCTTAAAACCTTCTGGTAAGGTCTAACCGTAGTTAGCGTTATTAAAATGAATAACCAAAATTGTGAAAACTTCATGTAGGAAGTGACGGGGTTTACCAGTGTAAACCTAAATAGCAGGCAAGTGTGCACATTGAGGTCTTTCAGACGAGCTGGGTCTCAGTCTGCTAGACCCCGCCCAGAATGACTGACACCTGCTTGAGCCAATCAGCTGGTTGATTGGACAAGACAGGTGTGGTCAATGTCTTGATGTGTTTGATAAGAGAACAAATTATAGACCACTTTGCAGGATGTTAACGCCGGTGCACTGGTTTCATTTTACTTTTTAAATCTTTAAGATGTACATTTAACTTTCTGATTTGGTTATGTTTTATTAATTCAATTCTGTTCAAAAATGTGTGCAGCGTTAAAAAAACTGCAACAAAGTTCTTCTGGACCAGCGTTTACGTCTTCTGAAGTGGTCTATAATTTAGGAATGTTAATGCTAATAAATTACAGCACCTGTGAATTTTTGCTTTTTTTTGGTTTTAGGTTCCTGGGACTGTAATATTTTTTCGTTTGATTATATGTAGCCTTTTTTAGAAATTTTACGATATTTTTGTTTGCTTCTAATTATGGTTGGGGACTGTATTCTTTTGTACGGAGTCAAAACATTATTTTTCCTAGAATTGGTACTGACCTTTATTTCTCTTTAAAAGCCTTCACCTAGATTAAAAGAATGCACAGTATGTGCCTAGTTTACCACTAATGCCGTTAAGTTTATGAAAACTGAGTTTGATTTCTCAAACAACCTGATATTTATTCAGTTATGCAAAGAAATGTAAACAGGGATGTTGTTTGGATCTTCTGTGCATGCTTCAGCCACATGTGAAGAGTTCCCCCTCTAGTGTGTGACTGGAATAGCGCTAATTTCAAAGCTTTGTGTGGAAGATGGTGGTCAGTTGGGTCCACGGGAGGACTTAAAGCTTCTTGGTTTCCTCTGAGCTCAGTAGAGGTTTTCGTTGAGGTTACATGCAAAGATGTTTTAGAAATTCATGCAAATAAAGATAATTTTGACCATTGACCTGTTTTTTGTTCTCCATAACTTCAACAGAGTTCATCCAAAAATGAAAATTCTGTCATTTACTTACACTCTTGTAATTTCAACCTGTATGACAGACTTAAGCAGAACACAACATATTTTGAAGAATGTTGGCAACCGAACAACGGCAGTACCCATTCACAACACCAATGCAAGTCAATGGGTATCGCTGTTTTTCAGTTATCAAAATATCTTGTGTGTCCTGCTGAAGGAAGAAAGTCATACAGGTTTGAATTAAACAAAGGCGACGAGTAAATGACAATTTTTTTAAATTATGGTTTAACTATATGCCTTTATAACTAACCTTACGTAGTTGCCCAGGCAGAGAGAGAGACTATTTTTGCTGTATTGAAAATGGCTGTAATCTGAGAGAGTAAACAGTGCTGAGCAACTACCGAATAGTGACGCCCTCTGCTGACCAAATCATGCAACCAAACTGATCTGAATCCCGCAAAACACCAACTTAAAAAACACTGTTAAAAAAAGTAGCGAAAAGCACTGAAACAGATACACAGGACTTTAATTTGTATTTGTACTCAATAAAAATGACAAGATATATGAATGCTTTGAGTTCTCTTGAAAAGAGAAAACTGTACATTTGAAATGACACACAATAGTATTATAATTTCAGCTTGTTCGCAGAAACTTCTTTTTGTTTCTTTTTCTTTCCTGACTTGTCCTTGGACCCCTTGATCTGGCTTTTAACTTGGTCTTGTAGTTGTGAGAAAAATGCTTGAGAGGAACGAATAGCCTTATCCATGCCATCATTCTGCATGAAATTACAAAGATGACAAAAATATTAGTATCAAAAATATTTCTAAAATACATGTGAAGGACTTACAAGGAAATGCAGTCTTCTCCACACACCTTCGCTGCTATCATAAATACTATCAAACTTTAACTATGGTTACTAACCGTAAGGACTTTGGCTTTTCCTCCTTTTGTAAGTTTCTTGATGGTCTGTTCAACTTCAGCTTTGCTTTTCTTATTATTCTCTCCACTTTTAATCTGTTTGAGTTTCTGCCTCTTCTCACGATCCTGAACCTTACGACGCTTAAGCAGCTTCTTCTTCCGCCTCTCTCGTTTCTTATCTGTGGTTGTCTTCTCTGTGTCACCGAGCAGATCTCCAGCCTTGTTCTTCACCTGAGATCAGACAATAAAATTGAGTTACAAAGCAGGAAGATTTGGAAATGCAGTTCACAGTGAATTGATAAATAGCTTCACAAATGGAGGGAAAGCAAACCTTAATTTCTTCTGGAGCCAGTAGAGTGGCATCACTGGCACTGACTGGAGCCACCTCTTCCATAGTGATTGAAGGCATATTGGAAACCACCTTCACCTCAGGAATATGCTAAACAAAACAATTAAAATGTCATTAATATATGACTTATGCATGAAGGTCACTAGAGAGCTACTTAAAATTGTATTGCGTGTCTATGGGTTTGATGACCTAGTTGCACATCAGCACCACTAGTGCATCATTCTATTTCCTGTCAAATTTCGCTGTTGTCTTTCTGAAACCTTGTCCAAATGTATTGTTTTTTAATTTGTTTTTCAGGAAATAAATCACTGTACTTGGTTACATATTTGCAAAACCCTGCGATAAACATAAATGATGGCTAATGATAATGATTCATGGCTAAAAACAAATCACGATATATGGATACAAGGTTTCAGAAGGACAGCAGCGAAATGTAACGATAAGGAGGAGAACTGGCCCTCTCGACTCAGTCAGGTTCCTCCCTAGGTTATTCCTGCAGTGTTAGCTTAACTTCTGTAGATTCCCTTAATGTTGCTTTTATTAGCATGGTCTTTTCTTTTACATGTAAAGCTGCTTTGAGACAATGCAACATTGTGTAAAGCGCTATATAAATAATTGAATGAATTGAACATTAAATAAAGCATAAAACAAATGACCTTATTATTTCTGAATTTCACATATTGAAAAGTGCTACTCCATTAAGCTCATTCTGAATACTATATCGTCCCTGTCTATGAACCAAGAAAGAAACGTTACTAACTGGCTTTGGTGTGAAGTAGAAGTGGGAAAGTGCATCCAGTTTAAGGAAGAGTGTGTCCATGAGTTTCTGGATCTCAACATGAGCTGGGTTCTCTTCCTCTTCCTTCTTGTCCTGTCACCCACAATAAGACTCAAATTTAGACAGTTAAGATATAATTCACTACATGTAATATTATATAGAAAAGTATAGAGACAATGGAAGAGATTTACCTGTGTCTGTTTGAGATATTCTTGCTCATAAACCTCAGCCAAACTCAGTTTACTCTTCTCGTGGTCTAGAGTAAGTCTCTTCTTATACTCAAACACCTCTTCCTTGGGTTTCTCTTTTCTTACAACATCATCCCATACCTTAAAAAAACAAACATGCAACAGGTCAAAAAGTCTAGATAGATTCAGCTCGTGTCAAGACGGTCTTAAAAACAAACCTGATCTTTAATTCTCTGTTTGATAATGTCCTCGAGCTGTAATGTAGTCTCCTCTGTGATTGCAGGAGCTGTGAAGGAAAAACAGAGAAATACATGATCTAGAAATCAAATTCTCTTAAATTGTTTTGCTGTGAATGTCAGTGTGAAGCTCACCCATCCTGGAGACCTGGTCGAACGTAACATCCTCTTCCAGCATGCTGTTTTCTGGCCGAGTCTGAGAGGTCACCTCTCCCATCAGCTGCCACGGCTTCTCTGACAATGCATCTTTCTCCAGCTCTCCTATTTTTTGGGCCAACTGTTTAAGTACACAGTGGGGTGACTACTGGGAAAAAAATACATTCAATTCTTAAATACAGATTTTATACGAGAACTAAGACAAACCTTTTCCTGACGTTTTTCGAATGATGACTTTGACTCCGGTTTAGGTGTAGCTTTAGCTTTACCACCAAGAATTTCTTCCACATCCTCTCCCTCACTTTCATCAGGTAGGTCAAAGGTCACTTTCCGTAAATTATTTCTGGCTTTATCGTCCATGTCATCACTACACGAAGAAGTAATTGTGTTAGATCTCTTATTAACACAATTAAACACTTTATTCTGTTTGCAAACTACTATGGAAAAGATTGGTTTCATCAGGTCTTACTCCTCCATATCAAAATCTTCCTCATTCATGTCCTCTTCCTCTAGACCAGCATCATCGTCGTCGTCGTCTGCTCCCTCAAGTGCATCATTTGATTCTGGTTCATTCTCCTCATCTGGATCTGTCTGGTCAGGCTCTCCGTCCACAGGATCAAAAAAATCTTTGTATTTCAAATTTCTGGAGCTTATCATCTTTGAAAATAAGAAAAGTATATCACTTTAAATTAATGATAAAACAAAGTACTTTTGAATAATCAATAAAGTGATTTATTCTAAGGTGTGTTATTAAGAAAACAAAGATTTGTTTGTTAGTGGGTTATGTTAGAAGTACCTTTTTCAGTTTTTTTGAAGCCACTGGTTTGTCAAAATCTAGTTCTTCATCTTCATCTGATGGCAGATCCTGAAAATAGTCGATTTCTTCCTCTGTGGTCTGCTTGCCTTCTTTTTTATCCATGTCATTCAAAAACGACTCCATTTCTGAAAGCTTAAAGAACCTGTCATCTACTTCTGACACAGTCCTGTTAGATTTTGCCACTTTGGTTGTAGACTGTATCTGCTGTTTAGTTTTTTTCTCAAACTTATCCACATCAAAGTCTACATCAGAGTCCTCCCCAGATAAGTCATCTTCCTCGTGGTCTTCAAATGGTTTCGTCTGAAATTCCTGGTCATCGTCCTCATTTTCCTCGGCACTCTCCCCTTCCAAATCCTGTTTATCCCCATCTTCTAAATCAGTATCCTCCTCTTCCTCTGTGTCTTCAAGAAACGTCATAGTATCATCCATGACAGTTTGTTGAACTGCCTCCTCAAAGTGTGCCAGTAATGCGGTGTTCTGGAGCTCCAGCTCTTGCCAGATTTGCTCTTCATCAAAGTTCTCGACGACCAGCTGCTCAAGTGGGCTTCCTTTGCAACCTGCAGGCTCATGGGCCTTATGCAGATCGTAAAGAGTCTTTGTAAGAAACGTGAAGTCTGTTGCCAGAGCATCTTGAACACTAAAAAAATACAAGTAAGACACATAAAACGTTATAATAAAATCAACCCCAACGTTAGGACCCATTGAGACACAAATTAACTTAACAGTGTAACCTGAAATGGATTCAACAAGCTAGATGAGTAATGAAAGCGTTGTTACTAAACGGTTATCTCGATTAATCTTACCTAAGAAATAGCTCCGGGTGTGCTGTGTTAGACTTTATAAGCTGTAAACAGCTCCCCAACGTGTTCCTACCATCTCCGCTCGCCATCTCTGCCGACACATGGGACTCCGCGTGCGTGTCGTAAATACAACCCCCGGAAACAAATGACTCGCGATGTTAAGTTCCACACATAGCGTTCCGTTTAAGCGTAACGTTTATACCACAGACATACATCCATCGTTTACATAGTTTTTTTTTTGTGTGGGTGCTCATAAGTTAATCATTAAATAATATTATCATTGTACGTTTTATAAGGTATAAACAAAGCATCAATTAGAAATGCACTTACGCTTAACATCCTCGCGCTTTAAAATAAAGTTTTTTCAAACGTTTTCAAACCCTAAAGATGGCTGCCTCCATACTGAAGTTTGCAGGTAAATAACACCAAGCTAATATTTCCTAACATTTTCCTTGTATGTTCGTAACGTTACCATATTTTATCACAGATGAACGCGTCTCAGTTGTCTGCATCTGTTATATTTTAGAACTTAAATAATACATTTTGTCATGCAACGCTATACTTGCTATTATGGTTCTACATTCAATTGATCAACATTACAGAAACAATCTTTCTTACAGTTGCAGGT
This sequence comes from Barbatula barbatula, assembly GCF_947034865.1. Lineage (NCBI taxonomy): Eukaryota > Metazoa > Chordata > Actinopteri > Cypriniformes > Nemacheilidae > Barbatula > Barbatula barbatula. The sequence goes on along the minus strand of NC_136766.1, from coordinate 20,159,069 downwards.
ATTTCGAGGTGTGCACGGCACACGTTACCCCCAGTAAGGGCATTGTCTTTGTCTTTGCCCGTCAGACAGGTTGTCCCTCAGTCTTTGTGGAAGTTAGGCAGGCTGAATCATGTGGCAATCGCAGTACCAGATCTAGAGAAAGCCACATCGCTGTATCGGGATGTTCTGGGGGCTCATGTGAGCGCAACTGTCCCTCTCCCCGAACACGGGGTGTACACTGTGTTTGTGGAACTGGGCAACACAAAATTAGAGCTCCTGCACCCGCTGGGAGAGAAAAGTCCCATCGCAGGATTCCTGCAGAAGAACAAAGCTGGAGGGATGCATCACATCTGTATTGAGGTATAAAGACTAGAATCTCACACAAATTTACAGTCACATTTAGTCATTTAGCAGATGCTTTTATCCAAAGTGACTTTCAGAGAGCCAAAAGCGATATGTCATACAGGAGCAATAGTAGGTGCTAATACAAAGTTAATACAAACTAGTTTCAAACAAAACCAGACCAATACCTGTTGAGAGAAGGAGAGAGGTTAGTGTTTTTTTTCATTTGTCTGTCAAGTATTCACCGAAGAGATGGGTTTTAAGTAGTTTTTTGAATGTTGCGGGAGATGGTTGACTGGACTGAGTTAGGAAGACTTGTTTTGAAGGAGAATGAGCAGGAAAGCGATTTACTGCTTTTGAGGAGGTATTACAAGACGCAGCTGGTACGCTGAACGCAGGGTTTTTGTTGGGGTGTAGGAGGCTGTGATGCCGTAGGATGAAGTATGCCGGCGCAGATCCAGTGATAGTCCTGTAGGCAAGCATCAGTGACTTGGATCTGATACAGGCTTCAACCGGTAGCCAGTGGAGAGAGATGAAAAGGGGTGTCACATGGGACCTTTTGGGCTGTTTGAAGACTAGGGGTGCTGCTGCATTCTGAACCAGCTGGAGTGGTTTGAAAGCCTTTGCAGGAAGACCAGCAAGGAGATCATTGCAGTAGTCCAACCAGTAGTTACAAGGGCCTGGACAAGGAGTTGTACCGCATGCTTAGTGAGATAGGGCCTAACCTTTCTAATGTTAAATAAGGCATATCAGCATGACCGCGTTGTCTTTGCAATTTGAGGACAGCTGTTCATCAAATATGACTCTGAGGTTCCTGGCTTTTTTTGGAAGGAGTGATTGTGGTATTGCCAAGTTGGATGGTTAGATTGTGTCGCACCGTGGGGTGTGCTGGAAATATGTGTAGTTCTGTCTTGGCAGGGTTCAGCTGGAGGTGATGCCCTTTCATCCAAGATGAGATGTCTTCTAGGCAGGCTGTAATGCGAGTTGATACAGTCGTGGCATCTGGGTGAAATGAAATGTAAATCCATGTGCAGAATTTACAGAAATTCACACAGAAATCTCTTACTACAATCCAAAACCTCACTGTATTCATAAAGGTATTATTATATTCAGAATAAAGCAGATAAACAAGGACAACATTCTTTTTTTTCATTAGCCAATTTTATTGCTGTCCCTCTAACAAAGCATAATGCGCAGGATCAGCTGTATTTTGGGAACTTCTGGGCTGTAATTGCTTTTCCCCAGTTTTATTTCTTGCCATTTTTTACAAATTTGTGTTTCATTTATGTAACGAGGTTCAATAAAAGGAAGGAAGGAGGCAGGAACCGGCGAACGTACAACAACGTTTAATTAAATAAACAAACAATAAAACAAACTTAAAATGCCATACAAACATAATAAAACAAAATATAATGTTCTCTCTCACACTTCCCTGTTGTCGCTCGTCTCTTATGCTTCCGGAGCTCCTCCTTGAGAGATGCCGAGACCGGTGCATGCACAGTTGACGCTCGTTATCACTCACGGGACTGGCCTTGCGCCTTTCCCTCACGGCTCTCGCCTCGCCTTGCTCGTTACAATTTATGTTTTCACATAATAAATACAAGAACATATAAATGATGCATTGAAAGGCTTCTTCTTTTCTTAATATCGGCAAAGCAGAATTACTGTCATTACATTTATTTATGTTTCCTTTTTATATCCCTATTCATCCCTATTGAAGGTGTTTTTACATTTAAAAATAGTTGTGAAATTGTTGACCTGAACTATACTAAAGATTAAATCTGCACTGTTTTGTGTCAGTTTTATTGATGTTCCATGATACCTGTTTGATTCCAGGTTGATGATATTAATGCAGCAATAGCTGACTTAAAGGAAAGGAAAATCAGACTGCTCTCCCCAGAGCCACGGATAGGAGCCCACGGCAAACCTGTGATGTTCCTCCACCCTAAAGACTGTGATGGAGTCCTTGTGGAGATAGAGCAGGCCTAGATATTTGGAGGCTCATGCCTTGAACTTCTTGCATTGTCTATCAGACAGCAACACTAAGACATATTTGGATGTTCAGTTTTAACATCAATAAAAAGTCGGATATTTACTCAAACTCATGTTGCTCCAAACTATTCTATTCTGTGACTGTCTTCTTTATTCACTTAAATAATCTTGTTGCTTCTCTTTTTCATGAAAACTAAACTGAGACTAAGCACGTCAGTCATTAACATTTTGCATAACATATCTTATTGTGCTCCATGGAAGAATTTGTCGTATAGGTTTGGAACAACATGCGGATAAATGGTAATCGGTAAAACATTATGACAGAATTATATTTTTGATTGAACAGTAATAGTAGAATAATAACAGTAATCAAGTGATGGTTGCAAGAAAAGAGGACTCCACGTGTATTTTATCTTATATCTAACTATTGTCTTTATTGTCGTGAATAAATAATGTGTTAGCCTAGCTGTTTCTTTAGACGCAAACAAAATTGCACTCCATGACATTTACACGTTTCTATGAAAGGAGTAGTTCACCCAAAAATTTTAATTATTTCATAATTTGCTCACCATAATGGTTTTTTTCAAACCTGCATGACTTCTGCTTAAAACAAAAAAGATATTTTGAAGAATGCTGGTAACCAAACATTGTCACTGACTTCCATTGTAATGCCACATCTGGGACAAATATATTTTGTGTTCTTCAGAAGAAAGAGTCATATACAAGTTTTGAATGAGACGAGAGTGAATCTACTATGACCTGTAAATGTTCAGAGCATCTACTAATGCAGAAATACACTAAAATGCAGGTTTATTATTGCTACACAAAAAAAGTGTGTTTAGAAGAGGGTTTTATATTATAAAAGTATTCGTATAATGGCAAATAGGTTTTTTTATGCTATGTGAATTGAAAACCTCTCATCTTGCTTTTAACAGAGCCAACAGATTGAAGTTTTTCTTTCTGGCTTACAACCATGTAATTGGGAGACAACTTGAATCAAACCCATCTCTTTTCTGAAGTCAACCCTCTGCCAAATAGAAAGTTGTTTTGAGCTTTGTGCCTTAAATCTGCTTATTTTGGATATAACTGGATGAGTGAGATTAGGAAGTAGTGTTTGTGGGCTGGTGGTTTTCTCACTGTGTGGTCTGAAATGTCCTGTTTGAAGTTTTCTACATTATAAATCTCCTTCAGTTGTTAGAATAAAATTATATTTCAATTTATCTGGCATAGACATTGTCACCTAGTCTGTCCCAGAACTATTAAATATCTGTAGGTCTGCACAAATAGTGGGTTTCAAAAGTGATAGTTCATTAAAAAATGAACATTCTGTCAGCATTTACAAACCCTCTTGTCGTTTCAAACCCGTATGGCTTTATTTCTTTCACAGAACACAAAGGAAGATTTTTTAAAGAAAGTTGGTAACCTGGCCCCCATTTACTTACAAAACCGATGCAAGTGAATGGCTTCCGCGGTTTGTGAAAATGACGCGCGACTGTTTTTATTGTGAAAACTGAGATATTAACCTGACGCTGTAACATAATTCAAACAAACATTGGCTATTGGTCAAAATGCTTGTATTTCAAAATAAATATTTTTTAATAATATGCTCCAAATTCTGCTTTGCCATTGTTGAATATGTCCTAATATGAAACCATGTAAGAACTTCATTATCCCACAGATGCATATCCAGTTTAATCTGGGGCACTGTTTCATTGCCTTATAGCTGTGGAAAACATCTCACTTTTGTCTGTCTCACAACACCCTTTCTTAAAGAAATACCCTACGATTTTGATTTCTGTGTAACAATTCACCACCAACACATTTCTTGTTATTTACGTGTTTTGCGGCATTGTTTGTTTAATGCGGTGTTTATTACACGTCACACTTTCGTGATTACACAGACATTTGTATCCTCTTATATAAACACTGATACATTTGCTAATGTGTTCTGGTTCGTGTTATAGATTCTATGCGCCCACGAAAGGAAAGAATATGTGCTTCGGCAACAGCGTAGGCTATATTTCTCTTATGTTATGTAGGCTAATGTGAATCTGGTCGGCAGGGATGCATCATGCATTAGGAGAAATGATCTGCCTTCTCTGTCCAAGGGCCAGAGCAAATATCTTTGGAAAAATGACATCACAAGCCATCGAGGACGGTCAATGACGTATTTTATACATTCATGCCGCCACTAATGACCGAAGAATGATTTATAAGGCATATTAGAAGCAATGATAAATACGGCTGAGGAATATGGTCGGTCGGTTCACACAATGAACGCTTTCTCTCTCGGGTGGGGTTTGTGATGATACTCAGAGAGCCGTAATGGAGCGCCCCCTGCTGTTCTTCACGTCTTCTGCTTGCGTTCTCTTCAGTGTCTCATTCTGGGGGATGCAGTTTGTGTGGTGAGGGCTCGGCCGGACGGTGTGGTTTTCGCTCCCTGTACCGTTGAACACAGAGGACTTCTTTATGTGAAAATCTCAGCCACAGTGGTTATGCAGGTAGGCATGTTTCGTATCTTGCGTTTTCCATTTGAAGGTTTATTGTAGCGCTTGGATGCGGGAACGAAGAGATGCGCTCGTGTACAGTGAAGGATACGGCAGGATTTCATCCTCACGGCGCAACCTCTGCTACATCCACGTTGGCTAGATATTAAGAGTAAACCTTATTTTACAAATTATATTTGATAATCTAACATGTTATAAAAGTCCATTATACAGTCTACGAAAAAGTAATTGAGCACCTGAAATATATTTTCTGTGGTAGTCTTTAAATTCCTCGTGAAAATGTATCTCGTTCAATGGTTAATAAAAACAATCAGCGCGGCATTAAATGTAAACGAAAAAGTGACGTTTCTCGCTAAAAACAGAGACTTAAAAGGACCTAGTTGTAGATGTGAAGTTTGTTGACAAATACATTGTGTACGACTAATAGTCCCAGTTAAGTCTGATAAAACAACCCTTTATCTTTACGATACTGTGTATAGGCTACATCATAACCTACATGTTTGAAAAAGAGGTGGTCTTGCCTATATCAGTCTCTGATAAAAAATGTGTTTATGTACATGTAGATTAAGATTTATCATTAGTCATTCTGAACAATGCTGAATAATGAATCTGTTTATTTAGAAAAGTTTCCAATCTATCCTGACATAAATTAAACTTAGATTTAAATTAGGCACCTGTCACATAAAACCTTGCTTAGAGGGCATCTGCGTTTCTATCTTTTATTTCTTTCAGATTTGTAAAGTTTATCACGACCAATGATAAATCAAGCATCAAATGTATGTTTCATGCTTGAAATAAACCTTTAAATTTGCATCTATAATGGATGAACTATTTTTCTGCCCAGGGAACAATAGCCGGTCCACTCCCCTGAACAGATCAATAAAATCATTGGGAATAAACAATGCCATGCTATAAATACGAATTCAAATACGATTAAGGATCTTAATGTAGTTAGTTCTTCATATATTATAATAAGATCAAAAGCTATATGCAAATGAGCCACACCTGCTTTTCTTCTTTTTGCATGTTGTACAAATTATTTAACAAGTATTTTAGCGTCTCACTTATCTGAAATAAACATCTAATATAGATGTATAGACACACATAAGCAGTGTGTGAGATGGAATGAGTATGAGGGACTGAGTGTGAATGCTATAAAGGTGCATAATTCTTGGGTGTGATCCCAGATGGTGGTTCCGTCTCCACAGCAGTCTCCCACTGCTCTCTTGTCCAGGCAACCTACTCTTACACACACACACACACACACACACACACACACACACACACACACACACACACACACACACACACACACACACACACACACACACACAAACACACACACACACACGCTGCCCTGCCCCTCCCTTCAGAGCCCTTCTAGTAACAGTTGTATATGCAGCTCTGATGCTGAAAGACAAACACTGTTTGGAGGATCATGCTGGGATGATATTTATGCAGCAGTAGGACGTTTCTAAATTGGACTCTTGTAGGATCCGGTAGAGATAGAGAGCTTGGGGTGAGGTTAATCACTGTGGGCAATCTGATTTTATGCATTTTATTCTCTGCACCGTTGCCACATTTGTGAATAAAGATGCTAGTTTATAAAGTATATATTCAGAATAGGAGCATTTTTGAATGAAACACAGTTGTGGTGAGATGTAGAGGGTGTGGTGTTATTGTTGTGGCTGTAAAGTGGTTAGACAGAAGCTGCTGTTGTTTTTGGCAATCTCTGACATATTTGTTGCCTTTTTGGAGTCTTGGGTCTCTGTGTGATAACCCTATGTAATGTGTCCAGTAGGATGAGGGTCAGAGAGTTTGATTTGCTCTTTTCAGTACGAATTCAAAATCCTAAAAAGTGTTTGGGGTGAAACTCACTGGTCGGTTCATTGAAACACCTTTTCTAGGAGAGATGAAAATAATGGAAAAATCCTTGCCAGTGATAAACATCAGCAGGAAGTCTGCAGTGCCTTTAGCGTAGTGCCCAAATTTAGTGCAAACTAATGTCCCTAGAGTAGAATACATTAAGAATGGGATATAGCAGTAGGCATGTGGCTCTTAAAATGTGGAAAATGTGGTGTAGAAGAACGTTATTCAAGTAAAGTTTCACCCACACTGTGCTGTAGTCAGATTTCTGTTTAGTATTTGACCTTGGTGGAGATGTTGTGTTTTTGTGAGGTTCCTTGCGTTGGCAGATATCAGTTTGTTTTTACAAAAAATACAAATACTTATGAAATGTTTTAAAAAATGTTCTTTTTGTAGGCCCCTGATTTTAAAGTATGTTCAATATTCCCATAAAGAAGTTCACACTAAACAGAGGATTGGTTGTTTTTCCATAATTAGTGGCATTTCCGACATCCCATTGGAGTGAGATGAAACAGAGGTGCATCACACAAACCCCACAATGCTTGCCTTGTGTGTCCTTTGATCAAAGTGGATAATGATTTATATTGATGTTTATATCATAGTTGAGTGAATCCAGCAGAGTCTGGCTGCATCAATGTATCTAACTTCCCTTTGAAGTTGGACTGATGTTTACTTTCAGATAGTAGAGCAGCCAGACATGATGACTTGTCAGATTTTTTGTGAGCTGTGAGAGGAAGGAGCTTGTGTAGCATGCTATCAGTCAAATGTGATGTGTGCAAAAAGTGGAAACCCACTTTCCAATTTAAGGGAACAGTTCACCCAAAAGTGAAAAATCTGTCTTCATTTACTCACTTTAATGTGTATACATTTCTCACAGAAAAATATATTGTTCGTGGCCACTATTGACTACCATAGTAGGATAAAATTTCTTTGTAATGTTGCACATAAAAGATATTCTGAAGAATGTAGGTAAGCAAACAGTTCTGGGGCACTTTTGACTACCATTGTATTTTTTTTACTATGGTAGTCAATGGTGGCTAAGTACAGATTGGTTACAAGCATTCGTCCAAATATCGTTCTCTGTGTTTATCAAAATAAAGAAATGTATATATTTGGAACAATTCAAGGGTGAGTAAATGATGAAATAAATTTCCTTTTTGGGTGAACTATCCCTTTAATTACTTACTAAAATAATTTTCTGCTGTCAGAGCTTTATCCTCACGTTGGTCAAACAAGAAGATAATGTTTTGCGATCTCAGAATACTAGAAAGGGTTTTCTAAAGTGTCTCTGTCAAGATCATGACGAAAATGTTGCTTTTAATCTTTTCTTCATCATTGAATCTGTGTTCCATGAAAAACTAATGAATTTGTGTAATGTAATTCTTGGCATGTTCACCTACCTCCCATATCTGATGTTACATCTGTGATGTTTTTATCTAAATTACGCTGAGCCCTGGAATCTACTGTATATATGTAGGAATACATGTTTAATGTGAGTGTCATTTTGTGTTACTAGTTCTGGGTACTTCCATAATCCTACAGTTCAAATGTTTGTCCTGTCATGCCTGCTCTGTTGAGATGTAGCCAAGCCACTTTTATGTGTATAGCTTTATTTACAACGTAAAATCAATTGTACAGAAAATAGAGTCCTAATACCCCACAGAGCAAAGGAGTGTAAAATGCCCTCAGTGAACAACCCAACGAAAAGCATGACAAAAAAACTCAATAAGCTATCAAGCAGGATGAGGAAGAACCTTTTAGAGAAACTCTGGTATAGTCATCACCTGACACATACACTGGCAAATTCGCAGATGGTTTAAGTCTCCAAAAACTTGTTGTCTTATAATTTAAAGCACAACAAATAACTTTTTGGAACATGTTTTGTCAATGTCCTGTGCATGGTTGCATTAAAACCGCTTAGTGAAGTGTAGGTATCCCTTAGGGTGAAAACATCACTAAATCAAGGGATTTCTTCAAGAGTGTTGCAACACACATCTTAACCATCACCCTAACATAAGCTTTTCACAATGGTTTCAGTCAAAACTCAGAAATGGAGAAGCAGTTGCTATAGTTACGCTATAGAACATCATGTTACTTTACATATACAAAAACATTTGATACGTTCATGACGGTACAGAAAGCAAAAAGTCTCAAAATGCGCAAATAGAAAAATAACCCACTATAATCCATCAAACCAATATTCTCTCAATAACTGAGTATCATTAGTCTTTAAGGGAGTATTTCTAGATATGAAAGAAAATGTGTTGTGTTATTTCTTCTCTTCAAATAACATGGAATCAGTAATCAAGTTTGAGACTGAATCTGTTTTGGTCCTTTTCTTTTTTATGTAAAATAGCTGTAAAAAGGGATTTGTTGCAACGTAACAGGACTCAAGGAAACACTTCAGTAATTAAAGGTAAATACTTATTGACAGCCTCAAAAGGATAGTTCACCCTTTCTTTGTTCTGCTAAACACCAAGGAAAGATAACACATTTGAAAGAATGTTAGTTAACGAACACATCTCATCTCCCATCGACTCACATAGTATTTATTTTCCCTATGGCAGTCAATGGGGGATGTGATCTGTTTGGTTACTGACATTTTTCCAAATATCTTCCTTTGTGTTCAGCAGAACAATGAAATGTTTATAGGTTTAGAACAACCTGAAGGTGAGTAAATGATGACAGAATTTTCATTTTTAGGTGAACTATCACTATAACTTAATGCAACTTAATCCAGTACAATGACATTGATGTATATTGCATTGGAACATAAGTGTCTAAACTCTTTAAGGGCCACATTAACACAAACAACATAATATTTATGATAAATTATACAAAATATAATGATTTATTGACTTGAGTCCATCCTAGGCTAAATGGAGGGTTTCAGGCATTGGTCAGTAAATTGTCCTTCTCTGTCTGTCTTGTAAAATGTACAGTAGCTGGCAGTGGGTGTGGCTCTATACTATAGATTAGGAGTTGTGGGATATGGATCTGAAACAACAGTTGAGCACGGGAGCTTTTCTGATTCTTAGTAAAACAGATCTTTTCACGGGACACGCATATCTGCCTTCTGTAAAATTGATTGACCCTTCTTGTTTATAATTTGCTACAACTACTTTCTGCTTTGAAGTCTGCTGCATCTCTCTAGAGAAGAGAGATGAGGAATATGTCAAGACCCTCCTATGAAGGTGAACATTTCTTTTTGCAGTGTGTTTGTGTCCCATTTCTCAGAAGTGTTCAAATCAGCCTCCTGAATGACAATGAGTCTGGTCCTCCCTTACTATCTGTCGATAACAATGTCTGCTAAAACAAAAAAGGAATAAATTAGATTATTTTTTGAGGTAGGACAAGATAAAATTATACCACCATCTTTGTTTTCTGCTGAATGTGTTGTGCCGTGCTGATAGAAGGAAATGCTGCACTGACCGGTTCTCTGTCGAGAGATGATGATCTGTTGATATTTGTTGTTCACACCCCTGGGTCATTTGCTTGTGCTATAGCTGCCGGCGTTTACTGCAATCTGAAGGTCACAGAAGCTAGTCCTGGCTGGGACATCTTAAATCAATGCAGTCCCTGCCTAAAGCTATTCATATATATGGAAAGCTGACTCATCAACAGTGTAAATGGGTGTAGTCGGATAGAAGGTATTTTTATGTAAGCCTAAGTCGCAACCTATACTTAAAGTGCACCAATGCGTTCTTTGTGAGGCCCACAATATCAGTCATTTCCCATATGAGGAGAGGCAAAGCCTCGTTCCTCAAACACGTAGCGAGTGTAGTTATGAGAAAAGCCGATAAATCATTCTCTTTTAAGCATGGCACAGTTAGCCTCACGCCATTTCAAATCCATGTACATTAGCATTTAAATGAGCTTACTTGATTTTACCCAGTTCAGGCACCATTGTCTTCATCTGAAGGAGTCCACTCTCAGCAGACTGAATGGAACGAGATCAGACCATCCATTCACTGTTCCTCTCAGTCTTTAATAACACAGAGGATTCACTAACTAATAAGACCACAGGTGGAGAGGGAACACATCTTTCTGTCCTAATGTCTATTTGAATCCAGAACTATTCGCCAAGATGCAGTCACATTATCATTGTTACAAAATTGATTAATGGCTGTTCAAGTCATGACGGATTTATTGTATTTACGAGCAGTTCACGCAATCACTGCTACAAAGTCAACGTGACCTTGCCGTTGCAAACGGCATACTCTTTACTTTCTAAAAATTCCTTTGTTTGATTGGGGTAAGAGCTGAAATTTTCAGGACGGTCGATCTCTAGGAGAAGGGTTGGTGACCACTGCTATAGAGTTGTTCACCCCAAAATGACCCATCATACTATCCTAGGTGCAGCCTACTGTATGTTACATTGTTCCTTCATTCGAGGATGAATGAGGAGTTAATATCCTGATTAGACCGATATATCACCTTGACATATTTTGGGTTGATATTTGGATCGGCTGATAAATTTTTACAAACTTTTTTCTGTTGGGCTACTATATAGCGTGCTAGCATGTTGTTCTTTAAAAGGTCACTCGGTTGTAATACCAGCATTTGACACATAATGACCACAGTAAAACGGGTCAAGTAAGGTGGATGAGATACAATATTGTATGGTAAATACTGTCAGCTGCTTGAGATTGACATAATGTCATGTGGGCGCCATTTCATAGTTTCATAGTTTTAATCCTAAAGTACATGCAACTAGCTAGCCACGTACACAATAATTGTTCATTTAGTTTCATGAGTTTTCTGTATCAGCCAGAGTTATATCTCTTATCAACCAACATACGCTACAATGCTTTTTTGATATTGGTATCAGCATCAGCCTTCTAAAAACCTGTATCGGTCAAACACTAATCCTGACTTTTCATAGCTTTGTAGTGTTATTGAATGGGTCCCTCTAAATGGGAAATCTCATATAACTGTTGAGTAGTTTTAATTTGATTTAATAAAATATACAATTAAATCTTATCGTTATGATAAAACTGTAGGGTAATAAAACGTTTCGGGTGAACTCCTCTTTAACACCTTACCAGTAGTAACAGCACAGCAAGAGAGTTATCACCAAATTTCACAAGCAATACAATACAAATCATTATGACACATATGCATTATGAACGCATCTTCAATGGAATAATCAGGTTGCACACACAACAGACACTGACTCACAGTCTGATCATAAAACCAACACAGACTAACGTACACAATACCAAATTTAAGAAGCGACACCTCATGAGTGCACTCAGTAAACAGAGATTTACCAGCGAATAAACTATGATTATAATAAATCTTAATATTAAACTGGTACAGTGAACTAAACATATGGAACTGACCGTAGTAAATTGACCATTAATTTGATAAAATGTCACTGTTATGCAGAATAAAAGCATATATGCACAATATGTTCAATTTAAGACTTACCACAGACAAAATCACTCGTCTCAAAGATAGCTAAGTAACATAAACAACTGTGCACATCAGCAACCGGAATGAATGGCCTAATAAATCAAACTGGAAACAACTTATAATTTGTTGATCAAATTACATGATATCAAAGTCTTCCTCCTGTTGTATTGATCCACATGCTGTTTTGAATGACGTTTTCAACATTTCTTCATCTTTTGAAGTTTTTGGGCGGTTGCAAACCAACTTCTGGTTTTCCACTTTTTGAGACTGCTGGCGAACCAGCAAAGTTAGCAAAAACAAATACTGCGCAGACAGCGTATGAGATCACAGAACTGCGACTGCTCCGTGATCTTGAATTACTCTCGTGAGACTTGGAAGTCAAATATACATATCTAATAGGGAAATGAGGATGCAGATGAGGCTGTGTTTTCATTTGCAGCTGGTACTGTTGTTTTGTGTTTTATTGTTGTAAATGTACGGAATACTCAACCACGTTAATTAAATAATTCTCAGCATCGGAATGTAAATAGCTGTGGTTTGCATTGGAATAGCATTTTGTAAGCATTTCATGCATTAAAGGTGGGGTGGTTATTTGGAAAGGTGCTAACTTCAGCCTGCTAGCACTGAAATTATAATCCCACCATTTATGCGATTGGCTGTCCAAAGCCATGCTTCATGAATGTATTTCGTAAATCCAAGTAACAAATTACAAACTAAATCCATTAAATTCTTCTTGAAGCATGTACATACCTGTCCAAAAGAAAGTCAGCAACCATGGTATCGTTTTTCAGACTCTTTGCTTGCCTCCATCGTGTGAAAGGCTGAATTGATGTTAATTTGAGTTTTCCTCTTTCATGATCCAGACATTTTTTCATCACTGCTTTTGCAATAAAAAGACTTTAGTCTTGTAGACTTTTTTCTTTCGGTTGCGATTGACACAGCGGATGTGAGCGCGCTGATGACGTATGATATCTGCGTGAACAGGGTGTGCATTGGTATGCAAAATACGTGGCTGAAAACTTACACATGACCAGTCACAGCGTTCGGCCAGAACGTTTTGATTGGGCAAATGTTTTTGGTCCTACGCCTTTCACAGACAATAAATAATTGTTTTAATATTTTTTGACCACGGTACTTCCTTGCTATCAGTATGTAAAGAGATTTCTAACCAAGATGACATGTTCTGGACAGGATCCCCTATCCTGCCTTTAATCCTAATACTTCCTCTCGACATGAATGATTAATACTATTACATAATCTTAGTTTTGTGTATCAAGAATAAACTGTTTAGCACTGCACTTTAACTTTTCACATTTGTCAATTCGTGTTAAAGGGAAAATCTGCCAAAAAATGAAATTCTGTCATTACCCTGTCAATTATGTCAAGTCGTTCGACAACCCTAGGACCTCCGTTTATCTTCAAAACACAAAATAAGGGTTTTGAAGAGGTCTGGGAGCTTTCTGAATTACCCCATAGACAGCAACGTGACAGTCATTCAAAGCACAGAAAGTGAATAAAGACACAGTCCATGTCAAATAGTCAATGTCACTCCAATGGTTCAGCCTTAAGAGTTACAGTTAGCGATAATTTTTATCTTAACAGAACAGGGCTGAACTTTATGGTCTCTCCAGATTACACAATTTTTTCCATCTGTTATGATGTCACTGTGTCAGATTTTGCTAATCTTGACATGTTGTCACAAGAAACAATGGCAGACTATGCGTGTCCCCCCAACGAGAACGGGTTTTTACGACATGGTTGACGTTGACTGCGTATATAATGTCATTGAGTAGGCGTTACTATAGTGCCTGACTGACTTTCGGAAGGAAGTGGCTGCAGTTTAAAAATAAACCATATACTGTATATGGGATTTGCAGCAGCGTGTTTTGTACTGGCTGTTTTGGCATCAGAAAGGCACAAAAAAAGAAACAAATCCTATTCCTGGATTGCAAGATAGGGATAGTATGGGTTGTCCATTCTACAGAGAGAAATTAAGGTTAAGTTATGTGATTTTTATTCATGAGAAAATGTAACAGATAGCTCGCCTCCACAATTACAAAAGACTGTTTAAAAACCATCTATATAAACATAACATGTTTGAATGTTGTGTACGGAAGAGCATCGCGCTTCTGTGCTGTGCTTCTATTGGTCAACTTCACTACAGCGTCACAGCTGTCATGAGCGACCAGGGGAAAAATTCAACATGTCTTTGTCATTATGTTGTGCAACCTTGCAGGAGCAGTTTATTTTTGTAGTATACAATGGCGAACTATACGAGACAACACGATTGAATCTTGCATCTAGATGCCCCATGTCATTAACAAATTACTACGATGTCCCTACGACATGCAAATCGGGCCAAAACTGGGCTAAAATCGTGTAATCTGGAGAGGCTGTGTCCGTGAAACTATCATTTACTCAGTTAAGTAGCTACATACATTTGAGAGCAGCTCTGAATGATGGTATTGAATGATGTATTATAATACATATGAATACAACAATATTTTTTAACAGTATTTTTGTCTGTAAATTAGACTTAGTCATATTGTCACGATCTGTGAGGGGAGAACCCAAATGCAGGCAGCCTCAGGGGTGAAGGGGTTAACAAGGACTTTAATACTAAAACAGGAACAAAACAAAAACCCACGAGGGGGTAACCAAACAAAGTACACAATAAACTGAGGACTAACACTTGACAAGAACTTTGACTACAAAAAACACCTAGACTAACAGAACACTCACACTGACTAGACTATAATAATAGTCACTCCACGACATGGCATAATGTACGGAAGCATGAACTAAGTACAACAAACCAGCACAAGACAATAGACAAGAGGGCATTAAATAGGGAGACTAACAAAGGAGATAACGATGGGCAGGTGTGGGTAATGCGACACAGGAGGAAAGCTATACTAGAAACGAGAGGGGCAGGGTCAAATGACGAGACAGGAGAGAACGCATATTATGTCCTGATTGACCCTAGTATGTTTCTCTCCACATAAAACACGTGGGTCTGTCATGATTCTGCCCCTAGACCAGAAACTCAAGACAAGAGCAGGCAGAATCATGACAGGACCCCCCCCTTAATGAACGCCCCCTGGCGTTCACCAAGGGAGCAGACTAACGAAACAAGACAGACTGGGAAACAGACAACATCCAACAAAACATAGTAAAACACAACAAGGGCAGACAGGCAAGAATAATCAATGGGTTGGGGTGACATAATAAAAATAATAAACAGGGGAGGGGGGGTGGGGGAACACAAGAGTCCGGGGGGGAAGTCCGAAGGGATTGGCACAAGGGGGAACAGTTTTTGTCCCTGGCGCTCGGAAGCGCGGAGTACCAGGGTACACCCTGGGGGGCGGCGCTCGAGAGCGCGGAGGCCCAGAGGTTCTGGGAGGGGCCGGCTGAAGAACAGGACTTGACGCCGGCTGAGGCGCCGGCTGAGACGCCGGCAGGAAGGCTGGCTGAAGAACAGGACTTGACGCCGGCTGAGGCGCCGGCTGAGACGCCGGCAGGAAGGCTGGCTGAAGAACAGGACTTGACGCCGGCTGAGGCGCCTGCTGAACCGCCGGCAGGAAGGCTGGCTGAAGAACAGGACTTGACGCCGGCTGAGACGCCGGCAGGAAGGCTGGCTGAAGAACAGGACTTGACGCCGGCTGAGGCGCCGGCTGAGACGCCGGCAGGAAGGCTGGCTGAAGAACAGGACTTGACGCCGGCTGAGACGCCGGCAGGAGGCTGGCTGAAGAACAGGACTTGACGCCGGCTGGAGAGGCTGCAGAGGCTGGAGACTGGTGCGTGGCAATGCCCACAACACCCATCTGCAGAGGACCACTCTCGGGTATCGCTACCAGCGGAGATGAGTAAAAAGGGTTCGATGAGGTCGCGGACTCCGAACGTGCTGCGGCAGTTAACCACACGGCGTCGAAATCCAATGGCCACATCGCCCTCATCTCCGAGCGAGAGAGTGGCTCTCTGAGACCGGTGTTGAAAAGCACCGCCAGCTCCCCCTCCCCGAACACACCTTGTTCCACGATGTCCAGGAACCTCTCCACATACTCATCCACAGTCTCACTCCCCTGGCGAAGACTGCAGAGGCGACGGGCCAAGCTGGACCGGCCAGTGTCCATGCTGCCGCTGGGTTCTGTAGTGGCTCGTTGGTTCTGTCACGGTTTGGTAAGGAAGAACCCAAGCGCAGGCAGCAGGGATGACGGGGTTAACAAGGACTTTAATACTAAAACAGGAACAAGACAGGAACAAAACAAAAACCCACGAGGGGGTAACAAAACAGAGTACACAATAAACTGAGGACTAACACTTGACAAGAACTTTGACTACAAAAAACACCTAGACTAACAGAACACTCACACTGACTAGACTATAATAATAGTCACTCCACGACATGGCATAACATACGGAAGCATGAACTAAGTACAACAAACCAGCACAAGACAATAGACAAGAGGGCATTAAATAGGGAGACTAACAAAGGAGATAACGATGGGCTGGTGTGGGTAATGCGACACAGGAGGAAAGCTATACTAGAAACGAGAGGGGCAGGGTCAAATGACGAGACAGGAGAGAACGCATATTATGTCCTGATTGACCCTAGTATGTTTCTCTCCACATAAAACACGTGGGTCTGTCATGATTCTGCCCCTAGACCAGAAAATCAAGACAAGAGCAGGCAGAATCATGACACATATCACCATCTCTACACAAGGCCTGTTCTTAAACAGACAATACACGTCTTTAATATAGAGCATATATTTGATGCTTTAAAGCCTTAAGGAATAAATGAATAGCAATTGGAATGCCTGTTGACAGGTCTTTGTCTACAGCATAGATGTAATTGCTTTAACAACTTCATGTACTGCTCTCGAGAATTGCTTGAGGCCTCGATCCTCTCCTTTCAACATTCTCAGAATGAAGCACATGTTAATAGAAGAACCACAGAGGGTTTATACCAAATCATAGTCCCATTGTCTGGCATTGGTTACTTGGCCAGTCTAAGCAGTACAACGAAAGAAGCCATTTTAAAGTTAACAGATAATGACTTTGAAATCATTAACAAAAGTTCTTGTGTCAGCACTTGCAAAAGACTCCATGGCCTATTAGTCACTCATGGTTTAACGCAAATCAAATTCAGACTTTATTAGTCCGATCTACTGCCAGAATAAAGCCTCACGTCTTCTGCGATCTCTGTGCCCTCTATTATGAGACTAAATGATTTAATTACATTTATTGTGATTAAGGAATAGGTACAACGTAAAGGACAACCTCCACTTGTGAGTTTTTTTCAATCTACGTTATTGTCTCTGTTGGGGTTTAGTACAAATGCAAGATTCAGCTCCTGTTTAATATTTAATAATATATACAATATAAAGCAGTGAAAAAAAGAAGAAACCATCTCAAATGTAGGTAATATAGGTGTCTTTAGGTAAAATTATTATCTTGGTTATATTCTGTGAACTACGAAAATGTTTCTACCAAATTTCAAATGAAAATATTGTTTCTCTTTGCATTTATTTGCAGGAAATTTAAACCAGGTGAAAATGACAGAAAAGATGCTCTGTATTTTTTCAGACCTCAAATACTGCAAAGAAGTTCAGATTCACTTTGAAGCAATACAACTGTAGTATTTGTACATTATTTTTATCAGAGTTTTCATGTGTCTTATTATGCTGTCGGTCTTTCACATTGCTGTTGGATGACTTTATCTCATTCTGGACCTGAGTTTTGATTTTGTTGAAATTCAACAGACACTGGACTGAAATGGCTAAAGTAAAAGACTCTTTATGTTTCTGATCCTGTCAAATTAGGGCGCTAGAATCATGTTACAGATCAATGCAGATCATCTTACCCCCTAGGGGTGCTCTGTCACCCTCTTTACCTTGGAATATCCTATGGCTATACTATTTCTGTAGCGTATAGAACAAAGGCACATTGGCATTGCACCCTGTAACCTTATATAGGGGCTGATAGGGTGTAAATGGCAGGTAAAAGAGACTTATGCAAGCCTGTAAAATGAAAAGCGCGTTGTAAGGGAAGCCAATGTAAGGAAAGAAATCGATGGGAAATAGATTTTCTTCTCTCCAGCAGATCCTGCTGGGCTGTGGCTGCTGGGATGTCAGCAGGTCTGATGCATTACTGATGGCTGCTAGTCTATAGCCAGCGCTCCATACCTCAGAACAAACCAAGGGAAATAGACAAATTTGAATATCAGAAAAAAGGAGGCTTTGAGAAGGAGGAGAAAGCAAGTCCCTTAGAGAGAGAGCCCGAGAGAGTGTATGCCATAAGGATAGTAAACTCAGGGAGATGAAAACAGATGAAAGAGCAAAAAAGAGACAAGGATTAACATCACCAATCCAGGTCATTACTTTGAGACTCTTGCAGTAGAGTTTTGATCACTCACTGGCACAACCATTAAGTTCAAGAAACTCGAGTCAATCCTGTAAGCCTTGAAAAACGTTTTAACCATTCTATTCACTACCTCACAACCTTTCTTCTTTTCCCAAACAATTTGATAAACTTAAACAAGCAAAATCACTCACAGGGAAATATTTTTTCTGATTGTTGACCATCAGAATAGTTGCTGGTAAAATTCCATGTTGTCACAATGC
Organism: Barbatula barbatula; assembly: GCF_947034865.1. NCBI lineage: Eukaryota > Metazoa > Chordata > Actinopteri > Cypriniformes > Nemacheilidae > Barbatula > Barbatula barbatula. Next base: position 20,140,339 of record NC_136766.1, on the reverse strand, counting down.
TATCAGCCAAAAGTGATGTCATATCTTCATATATACAGTATATTATTATAGGCTTTTTCTCTTGGCCGTTATACATAGATCACAACCACATTGGAACAGTTCAAACTGGTCTCTAAACCATTGTTTCCAAATCGGCAATTTTTCAACTGTCGCTGTGGGTTGATTTGTTTCGTATGTTAAAGGTGGAAATAATTTTTTACATCAGCTGTCAAACTTTAGGTTGGATAATTTCATGTTTTAAAATGTTTTAGTTTTTGGCTAGTTTTGATTGGCCATTGACCTGGTTTTGTAATGAAGATCTTGCAACCCTGCCAAGCCATTTTGTGAACGCTCCAGTCCAAAGCAAGTTGACCGTGTTTCTGCAAACGTGGTAATTATATTTGCTAAACTATCACTACAGTGAGATTAATTAGTTAGCCAACACAACATTACATTAGTCAACAATATTTAAAAAAAACTGTAATATTCAGTTAAAGGGACAGTTCACCCAAAATAACAATTCTGTAATTTTACCACCATAAATATTAGGAACAATTACAATGGCCCAGAACTGTTTGCTTTCCTACCTGGTTCAAAATATTATAAAGCAATTTTCCTATGGTTGTAGTCAAGGGTGGCAAATAACTGATTGCTTGAAAGCATTCTTTCAAATGTCTTTCTCTGCGTTCATCACAGAGGCTACATAATATTGTGGAGGGATTTCAGCAACCGTAATTTTGACAATTCCAAAATAATGGAGTGGTTGAATGAGGGATCTATGTATCTACAGTATAAACATCTATTGGTGAGAAACCTATTTGTCCATAAACAGTAATGGTAGAATAACAAAAATGGCAGTGTCCTGTGTTATATTTATACAAGCTCCATCAGCTACAGCTTAATCTTTTTCAAAAAGACTAAATTGTGTTGGTGTGACGTGAATGTGTATTTCAGCACCACAGACAGCGACGCTGTGTTCCAGAGGCAGAGTTTCTATACACTATACCTGACATGCTGTAATTGGTGTGAATAATCATCATATTTGTCCAAATGAGCTATAGTAGGATTTAGCAGGAGTCACCTGAAGCTTTAGCTGGATATAAATGTCCACAGTGATAGCAACAAAATGAATAAAGAACTAAACATTTATCTGCTTTAAGTATGTAAGATATTAGTAAGAAAATAAACAGACTTTATCTTTTTCGACTGCCGTTTTCTACTGACATACACGGGTTTACTGTGAAATTTATCTATGGCAAAGAGAGCCTTACTGTGGTTTTAAGGTATACACAGCTATAAATTATTAATCTGTACAGCAAGCAATATCAAGGAAATTGTAACAAGGTTTGAAACACACAGGCAGAGGAAGAACAAAGTTTAAAAGAGTCTGTTAACACCGAGGACGGTGCGCAGCAGGATATAATACTTTAACAACATATAACGATAAACAGATAAGAAAGGGCTTGTAATACAGCTCTGTATATTGTAAATGCCACAACACTAGTACATCAACTTCTCTGTTGGCTTACCAATGCTATTTACTGTGAAGGCCACGGTGCTGATGTATAAAATCAACGCCATGATACCTGTCGGGTGATAAAAGGTGCATCTATTATCTGGTTTGACGAGAATAGCCTGTGCCAAGAAGCTCAGATTGTTTTCCACCTCTCCTTGAAAAGCTATCTCCTCCCATGGGAGACTGAGTCAGACTGTACTCACTCTTCACTGCCACTGGAAACGCAGCACTCGTTTTAAGACACAAATAGGCTGTGTTTACTTCTATCTGCAGCAATGAGAGGATGCGCACAGTGCTACGTGGTCCTAGTTGTTCAGAATAAAAAAATAAATTCGTTTTATACACAGTTTGAAATTTATCTGCTCAAAAGTTTTATTTTATGGAACAACTGTTGTTGCTGTTAATGAATATAAGCATCATATAAATGCATTTATTCACACACTAGAAGGTCAATTGATCTTGATATTGGTGCCGTGTGAAACTTTTATAACCAAAAAACTATTTTTTAAATTTTTTACTTAGAATAATAAGCTTAAAAGTTTCAACTCAGCTATTGTGATAAAGAAAAAGGTACATTCTAGTCTGTACTATTTACAGTTACAGTGCAGCTGAGCTATAAGAGCTTTCTGTATAGCACCAGTCATCTGATGCTGTCCTGACAAGAAAGATGCCAACCTCGTAATCAAAGGCCAACGATGGACGGATAGGGAGAGCTCACCCTCCCCATTGTGTTGACACTAGTGCCTGTCTTTCTGCACTCATAATGGACAAGAGGGCATCGAGCATGAGGTCTGCAGGGGTGGAGAGGGGATTTTAGCTGCACTGATCTGACGGCTTGCCATTTGACAGGATTTGGATGGGAAATTAGACTCTGCTTCCGCCCCAGATGGCAGCTTTTATTGAAATGGTTTTGAGAGTGCAGCTTTGTGAGAGGGAAAGAGGAAGATGGTGATGTAAGTCCAATAGACTGTTTGTGAATTATAAATGAATAGTTTGCCCCAAAAATAAACTTAGTCATCATTTACTTACTCTCATGTTGTTCCAAACCAGAATACATTTATCCGTAGAACAACAAATTGTGCTGAATATTCAGAGTTTAATGAAAGTTCTGTAATCATTTACTCACCCACTATCATTGCAACCCTGTATGACTTTCTCTGTTCAGCAAAAACAAAAGAAGATATTTTGAAGGATGTTGATAACTGAACAACAGCGGTACCTATTCAATTCTATAGTATGGTCTCAAAATCAATGCAAGTCTGTTGTTTGTTTACCAATGTTCTTCAGAATATCTTCTTTTGTGTTCTGCTAAAGAAAGAAAGTCGTACAGGTCATAATGTGTAATAAAAATGGAAGGGCATCTGTGGCGAGCAGGGCTGGACAAGAGCCGCGAGAGAACGCCCGTGGCCGGTGACGTGAGTGTTAACGATTGTCAGCTGTGCGTGCACGGGTCTCGCATCTCTCACGGAGGGGCTTCGGAAGCATAAGAGAGGAGCGACAACAGGATCAGGCCTGGACTTTATGTTGTGTTTGATTATGTTTGTGTGGCCGGCAGTCGACCGTGAGGGAGCAGCCGGCTTTTATAAGTTAGTTTTATTGTTTGTTTTTGTTATATTAAAAGTTGTTTTACGTGCGCCGGTTCCCGTCTTCTTCCTTCCTTTTATTGAACCGTGTTACAGCATCAAACTCAAGAAAGTAATTCCATAAAAGCATTGAAAAAGTAGTCCATATGACCTTTTGAACTGTATTGCTAGCTCCTGAAGCTATGATATTATTTATCTTATTTATCAAAATAAAAGCTTGGACATTGAACTATAAATAACTCCTTTGTTGTCCATGAAGAAAGCCATGCAGATTTCTTTCGCCCGCAAAATTTTATTCCAAACCAAAAAGATCATGTTTCCAGATCTCACATTTAAGATCTAACATTGAAATTTCTCCATAATGAATATAAAATACGCTATACAAAAACATCAGTTATCTTTTTTGTCTTTTCAATAAACAGAATTTATTGAAGAAATATCCTGATGCCCGTCTCCCCTTTAAAAAACACGAACGCTCTCACTCTCTTCTCAAAGGTGCACTCTGCGACCTGCCCGCTCGGTCTGGGGGCTTACGCATGCAAATTAATCTTATAACGGAGTATAACACAGTCCTCAGATCAGGCTCTACATGTGGTCAGTAAGAAGGATGTCGGGTGTGGGTGTCCATCCAAAGACCCGCTCCGGTCCATTGCACCAGAGTTTCTGACCTCTACCATATTTTATCCACAAGAATCTGTATCGGGTCCCTCGGAAGAGCCGCGGGAATGCAGACCTCTACATGCAGGTATTGAATGAAATGAGAGTGAATAAAAAAATGCAGCAGCCACTTATTTAGTGTTTTTCTGTGTATTTTTTCCAGTTGTCCATGGAGCTTAATCCTGCTGCACCACTTATTACTGTGGTTTACCAAAAGCAGTTGCGTTGAATTTTAAGGAACGAAGTTTCCCAGCAAGATTCATTCCTGTTTTTTGAAAAATTACATTAATCATAAATCCTGAAAGCCTCGAATAAATTATTTCCCTGCGATCTTCTGCTGTGCTGTTTAAATAGAGATGTTCTCCTTTTTGTCGTCTCCAGTCGATTGCAGCTGATGGGAATCTTCTTCTCATTGTGATTGGGACAGAAGCAGAAAATAGGGCGTGACAGCGTGAGATTTCATTTTTGTTTATCCTGGTCTGTCTGGAAGATTCACGTCTCTTAGGAAACAAACAAATTTATAGGACAGATCGACAATTAGGTGTACAAATTACTGGCAAAGTCACCAAAGTCTGTGGGGGACATCTGTGGTGTCATTATCAGCCTTATCTAATGGAAAACATCTGCTCGCGTAGCAGCACCCCCACAGGAGAACAAGTGACACTGTCAGGAGTAAAAGAAAAAACGAGCTAGAGAGAGTTTTCTCTGCATCACTTGCTTTTGCCTCTCTCTGTGTCGGATGGGACACTCCCCCTTCTCCTCCTCCGTCTCTCTTTCTCGCAGTGTGCCAGAGAAGCGGCGCTGCTGATTGAATCAGGCTCTTTGTGAGCTGATGCTCAGTAATCACTGCACGCAAATCAACTCTCTGCTCCAAACAGAGTCAAAGTGTGAGATGTACCAATGAAAAAATCCTACGGTTTCCATTTGAACGCTGTTTGTTACTTACATCTGTCAATCAAACTTGTAGCTCTCCTCTATCTCGCATGATGTTACTACTCATTAGAAATGTTTTGGTAATGACACCTTAAAAGAAGACCGATGTTTTCAAGTGTGTGACTTTATGAAGGTATATGAATGAAGAAGTGTGAGAGGAATATGTGCTTTTACTTTGTATTAATGAAGCAGTGTTTCTCACACTAGATGCTGCATTATAATCATGCTATTTCTCAACCAAATACCTAACATTCTGTGTAAACCTCCTAGAATAATGTTGTCATTAATCTTTTTGTTTTTCTCTTGTAGTTTCATTCCTGAGAGAAAAACTTCACCCTGCAATAATCGGTAAGCCTCTGTTAACTTGAAAATACTCTAAGCACAAACAGACATCAACACACACATGGCTCTCTCTTTTGTGCCTCATATCCAGGATTTTGACAGACGCTGCAGACGGTTTCCACATCTCCTGTGCTAAATCTGTTGGAAATTTTCAAAATTCTGTGAAATTATGATTCAATCTGTCCAAGCTGAGAATACTGTCTCCTTAGTATCTAAAATACGCAAATCAATTTAGACAAATTATTTACTAAACATTTCATCATCATGACAGCAGACGTGAATATTAGACGATTCAGTTTTTCCAAAATCTTGAGTTTGTAGATTTTGTGTTGGCTTCCTTCTATTTGATCATAAAACCCACATATGTTCTGTCCATGTGGTATATATAATACGGTGTGTGTGAATTCAATAAGGACTGGTGGGGGAGGTTCTCCACCTCGCCAGCACATGCTAATCTGTGCAATCTACACTCAGAGGACCAATGTTGATGTTTGTGGGGGAAGGAAATGTGTTGGGTTGGAGGAAATGACTGCCCCAGTCCCCTGAATCTGAATAGATGTTTAAAAACTAGGCACCATACACTTGCCGACTTTATAAACGGTTAAGGCTAAAATACGCTACACGACTGTTATCATACACATATTACCCACAAGTCAGCGTGAGTAAGCGGAATTTAGTGACGCTCCACCGCATCAATAAAATTAAATAACTGATGTGTCACTAAATTAATAAATATAACTATAGAGTTAACATCACATATGAAACGATGAATGAATAAATACTTAAATGGAAAGAAGAGCTGTATTTTGTTAATGGCCACAATGTAGTCTTGGCAACAACGTTGCTTTTTTTGGTAAAATCTGTCAACACGTGCAAGTAACCCCTCGCATCCTGTGATTTCTCACACCGCACATACCGAGTGACGTCTCTGATGCACGTTCAAATGTGGTACTGTGTAGATACACGCAGTATGTGTTGTAAAATCTTGATATCCTCCGACTGGAGTCTGTAGATAAAATTTTTTGTCTATACCCATCAACAACTACACGACATTCTGAGAAAAAAGTGTGTTTTGGAGGAGGCGTGTTCACAAGAGGGAGTGATCGTATGATTACACTGCTAGCCGGCAAACGTAAGCATTTTCAAAATGATCTACTCTGCCTTTAAGGACGGCTTGACACTAGCACTTTTGGTGCGTACCCGGGTTCGATAAACGTCAGAGTTAGGTTCTTGTGGATGATGTGAGCGCTGTCTTCCAAACCCAGGTGCGCACCCGCAATCGAACTAGGGTTCGTACCAGGCAATCGAACTAAATGTCTCATCAATAACAGACTGCAGCTTTATCCCTCGTCATGTTTTCATTCTTCTTATTATTATGAGTACATGTGGAGAAATTTTACCTGTATTTTGCATTGTGGTTTTGATGTGGTTTGGAACAGGGCAGAGACAGGGGCTTATTGGTTTACGCAACAGTATTGGGTGGGGTGAGGCTGGGAAAGCTCTTTGTGAAGGCAGGTGGGTAGAAGTGTCTTCTGTTTGGTCGATCGGCTGCTGGTGTCAACTGAACATTTATTTATGAAAAGCACATGTTATCATGACTTTTCTTTTAATCTCAGAAACAATACCCCAACCGTAACCTCTGTTTAAAGCAATTTCTCAGTCTTGACGTGTGGGGGAGAGGGGGTCTTAGAAACATGCATTGAGAATGAAATTGGACATGTATGTTGGACATGGTTTACAGACAGGTACATTTTAAATGGAATGGAACTGCTCAAACTTTCAATGGGACTATCAATAGGGACCTAATGGAATTTAAGACATGAATATACACTCACCTAAAGGATTATTAGGAACACCTATTCAATTTGTCATTAATGTAATTATCTAATCAACCAATCACATGGCAGTTGCTTCAATGCATTTAGGGGTGTGGTCCTGGTCATGACAATCTCCTGAACTCCAAACTGAATGTCTGAATGGGAAAGAAAGATGATTTAAGCAATTTTGAGCTTGGCATGATTGTTGGTGCCAGACGGGCCGGTCTGAGTATTTCACAATCTGCTCAGTTACTGGGATTTTCACGCACAACCATTTCTAGGGTTTACAAAGAATGGTGTGAAAAGGGAAAAACATCCAGTATGCGGCAGTCCTGTGGGCGAAAATGCCTTGTTGATGCTAGAGGTCAGAGGAGAATGGGCCGACTGATTCAAGCTGATAGAAGAGCGTCTTTGACTGAAATATCCACTCGTTACAACCGAGGTATGCAGCAAAGCATTTGTGAAGCCACAACATGCACAAACTTGAGGCGGATGGGCTACAACAGCAGAAGACCCCACCGGGTACCACTCATCTCCACTACAAATAGGAAAAAGAGGCTACCAAAGAGCTCACCAAAATTGGACAGTTGAAGACTGGAAAAATTTTGCCTCGATTTCGAGTCAGAATTTGGCGTAAACAGAATGAGAACATGGATTCATCAAGCCTTGTTACCACTGTGCAGGCTGGTGTTGGTGTAATGGTGTGGGGGATGTTTTCTTGGCACACTTTGGGCCCCTTAGTGCCAATTGGGCATCGTTTAAATGCCACGGCCTACCTGAGCATTGTTTCTGACCATGTCAATCCCTTTATGACCACCATGTACCCATCCTCTGATTGTTACTTCCAGCAGGATAATGCACCATGTCACAAAGCTCGAATCATTTCAAATTGGTTTCTTGAACATGACAATGAGTTAACTGTACTAAAATGGTCCCCACAGTTACCAGATCTCAACCCAATAGAGCATCTTTGGGATGTGGTGGGACGGGAGCTTCGTGCCCTGGATGTGCATCCCACAAATCTCCATCAACTGCAAGATGCTATCCAATCAATATGGGCCAACATTTCTAAAGAATGCTTTCAGCACCTTGTTGAATCAATGCCACGTAGAATTAAGGCAGTTCTGAAGGCGAAAGGGGGTCAAACACAGCTTGGAAACAATGTGTATTGTGAAAAGCATGGTATAAATAGCATTAATTTAAATAGACAAATAAATTCAACTAGTGTCAATTTTAAGTCCTGGCCAGGATTTCAGGTGCGTCCTCTGGAAGTTGCATTTGTCCACCATATACAGTACATCATCAAGGATTATTATTTTAGGTAAAACCAACTGTTAGATTTCAAGGTAAGAATGAAACTACAATGACTGTACCTCTTAAGAGAAATTAATGTTAATTTTATAATGTTTTTTTAACTGAAATGTGAGAATTTCGACGACGTATTCAACAAACGCCACCTCTGGAGGACACACCCGAAATCCTGGCCAAGACTCACCCTATGGTCACCCTATGAAAACCAAACCAAAAAATCCAATTACACTTAAATGCATTTTTCCTTACACCCTGTCTACACAGGACGCAATGCGGCACCATGCTATGTGACAAATAACAATAGAATCCATTATGATTCGAAATTTAGTTCGCACTGGATGCAGCGCGATGTGACACTCGCATCTGGTGTAGACAGTGTAAGATACTTTGACATTTCAGTTAGTTCTTTTCACACTGATATATGTTTAAGTGTTTGCTTTTCTAAAAAATAAAAATAGGTCGCGGCAATATTATTTGTTTGTTTCCGATTGAGTCATCTGGGAATACGGGGGGGGGCATGATCCTGTGGATCCACACTGCGCTTACTACTGCACAAACTCTGGCTCCAAATGACATCATCAGAACAACATGTCAGCGGCTATATCTGAAACATTAACACTTAATTTGACACGTCCTATATCTTTTTTACGATCTATGGGTGGCACGAACAAATGTGCTTATATGATGTAATTACGCCAAATGCGTAAATGTAAATCAAAACAATGTATTTTTTCTCCTGACACTATTTGCAATGTGGGATGTTTTCAGATCTTGTGCATTGGTGATTATAAAATGTTTGTATGTTTTTGTACTTCATGCAGAGGACAATGTCATGGGTATGGAAGTATTGCATTTGTTGAAATGTATTACTGTCCTTCAGTATAACAAATCAAGCAATAATGGAAGCATTTGCATACAGATGGAGACAGAAATGCAAAAGCTGCTGGTTGCTTCCTGCTGTGCTGCCTCGTGCCATTTTTTCAATGATGGGAATTGAAAATGGTGGCAGGCAGGCTGTTGCTCGAAAGACTTTCATTGAAAAATGACAATGCGATAACAGAGGTTGACTTGTAGATTGCGGTTTAGCTTTTAAATTGAGTGGAAAAAGAAAGACTGTCGCTTAAATCCACTGTTGTTTCTATTGCATTGCTATTTACTTACATAAACATCTGTTCAACATGCCTACAACAAGCCCAATACAACCGGCGCAAACTGGTTGTGACTGAAGCATCCTCCAGGGGCATTGTGGTTGGTAGACCACATTTTTGCTCTCTCTTTTCAGTTTCTTTGCGGTATGTTCTGATTGCTTTTGGCCAGGCTCATGATTGATCAAGTGCAAAAGAGGATTAGTGGATGCAGAGAGAAGGGATTCAATTCCAACAGTGCTCGCTTTGCTTATGACATTCAGCTCTCCTGCAAAACGCAGTGGAAGGGTGAAATAGTGTAGTGATCCACCCTTAGATCTGAGCCTAGACTCGTAATCTTCCTTCCAATAGTTTCCATCCATCAGCATTTAACTGACAGAACACTCAGGAAGGCAGCAGCCATGTTGGACGCAGTCACACACCAGTCTCCCGGATGAAATGTGCTTAGACCAGTGACAGTCTGTTTTTTTTTTTTAAATGGCTCTGAAAGGATGTGGAATAAGCAGAGACGGCGTTTACTCACCAACAGCTTCAAATCCACCTTTCACTTGTCCACACTTTCACATCACATATAAGATCATACAGGCATTTCTTTTCAACAAAATGAAGAAATTATATTTAAACAAGCATTTAATAATAAACTGTATGGTAAGGGGTAGTATGGAGGTCTTTATTATCGACATATGCCAATAAATATGCAATTATTGTTTTTTATTTTAATACTCACCATCTGCCCAAGACAGATGTATGAACATTGCAAGATGAATAATATTTGTTACGTTATTTGTGAATAATTCAAAAATGTACTCCATGTGCTGGTGTTACGCAGTCACAGTTTATTGCACTAAATATCCACACATCTTTTTGATTACCTGTGTTTTAATTTGGATGAACTTGGATCACAGATTTTGCACTGCTTCCACCTCGCCGCTACTTATGCAATAAACTACAGTTAACATATTCTTTATATTTAAGAATTACCTTTAACAAGTTTTATATTTAATCCTGTTTGCTGTTAATTTCATTTTATGTTTGGCCTATATTTTAGACTTGCACCCGATTAACGTTGTCATTGGAGGTTTTTAATGACAACATCTGGCTGTGGGTTTGAAGCGATTGTCACACACAGTATACGGTATATGTAGATATAAATTGGAGTCTTCAGCAGAATTAGAGCTTTAAAAGGCCCATTATAAACAATATGATGGCAGGTTTGTTATCTGTAAGTCTTTGTGCATGTTCGTGCATTCATTCAGTTCCTTGGAAACTGAAAATGGGGCCATACACTTGAGTTTGGGGAAACGCCGCCACTGCACACATGCTTTTGAATGCATACAGATCCAATTCTGGAGGCCATGAGAAACTTATGACTATTGCTTTGAAGAGAAAAGTAGTCTACGTGTCCGATTTGCATTGAAGAAAAGTGCTATTGTAATGGATAACAGCACACATGTGATTCGGCTGTAGGCACGAGGATTCTTTAATACAACACAATGAATGCAAGTGTCATTTTTCTTTAATACAGAAATTTTAATAAGAGCAGTATTGGATAACACTTTTATTATATTGTAGATTAAATTTGTCCAGTTAATTCATATCTTTAGTTTGTCTATCAACCAAAATCAGTTCCACAAGAAGCCAGAGGCATCAAGCATAGTGTGTTGCCAAGAAATGCACAGATAACAGCTGGTGTGGAACAGAGTATGTGAGTGAAGCATCCCCTAATAGCCTCTAAGCAGTCGGATGTTTTTCAATTTAATCTCTTCTCCCATTTTCCATTCCCTCTAGATTTTGTGTATTATGTATGTTGTGATGCATTCCTGGGCTCATTGAAAGTTTCATTGTATATATGCTTGAACTAACCAGATAATATGTTTTTGGAACTGCTTTTCATAGTGTGAGCATATATGTGTTTTGTATTACAAGTATACATGCCCTTGCAGAATGGCATATTCCCTGTGTTCCAAACATTTAGGCAGTTTCACACAGAACACAAATTGCAAACAATTGACAAGAGGCAAGAGTTTGCCTTTGTGAAATCCACTGTTACTACAAGTTGTATTATTATTCAACCATTTTCTCTTTCGGGTCAAAACAGATATCTGATTATATTTAAAAATGATATATAGTAAATACATAGTAAATAAAAACAGCCATTATAGCCACAAGATACCATAATAAATGTACTATTTATGAGCATGTGTTTAGATAACATTTTCCTTTACTACTAACAATATTTCTGCTAAATTTCAAATAGCTTTTGCCTTTTATATATTTTTTCCATGATTTTAACTAAACTGTAGTTCAGTTTGATAATAATCTTGTCTGGCATATTTACAACAAAAATCTATTTATGACATGTTAAGTAAAAGACTATTTACCTTCACCCCAAATTAATTATTTTCTTAATTTGCCACTTTCCTATGTTTTGCCCATTTGTCAATAAGAATGTTTTACTTATTTAAAGCACAGTAAAATGTAATATGCTCCCTTATTATTTTATGTATTTTAATATGTACAAGTCAGAATAAGCATGTCGTTTGAATTGGTACATAAATATTGTTACACTGAATGACAATGTAACATTATTTCAACCAAATTTTGACATTTTACACACTTATATTTAATTTGCGTTCTATGGACAGATTTAGATGTTCTCTAGATGTATGACTGCAGGCGCAGACAGCAGATAGTAACAACAACTTTTAATTCATTTAAAACAAAACCCAAGATGGGGTAAGCAAGACAACGGAAATATATACAAAACATTAAACAAAAACTTCCCACAAGGGGGCAAAACAAAGGAAGTCCAAACAGCAAGAAATAAGTAGTCCACTAAACACGACTAGCAATTCTGGAACAAATAATCCTTACTGGGACTTGGACACGCGAACCGGCATGGGACAGAGAACAGGAGGGCCTTAAAAGACGAAAACTAACTAGTGAAGATAACAAAGGGAAGGTGAGGGGAATTAAACACATTTTATTCTTTATGTCTGTCTGGTTTGCTCCAGAATTAAATCGATAAAATTAACGTTACAGTAAAGACAGCACGTTGTGCTGGAAAAACACTACCCAAATACTTTCCGTCAGACTCGCCTAACACTTTCTGTTTCAGAAAATTACAAAAAACGTCTTATGTTGTCTGTTCTCACTAGCGCTTCAATTATCAAAAATATTTTAATAATGTAAAATATATATTATATGGCGTTTTACTCGTGGGTGTATTGGATCATTGCCACGCATTATGTATGCGTGTTTTATTATGTCTGCTCTGTGTTACTATGCTGGGGAGTGAATCATTGTTTATGTAGCCTACAAAGTACAATTAAAAAACGGAAGACCATGATTATTCAAGAACATTAAAATTTAATGTGCAGCATTGAAAGCGACCCATTAAAAGACTGGAGAAGGACAATACAGCTGTTTATGGTAAGCATTTAATAAGGTCTAATTTATTGATATTAGTTAAAGCGCAATGTAATACTTTGTATTTCTTAACCTTGGTTCATTTTAAAGTTCTACATTTATTAAGTTTTCACAATTTAAGTTTCAACATTTTACATGTGGTATTATGAATGAACAAAGAATCTTATCTTAATTACAATAAAAAAAGTAATCTAACCTTAGCAGTATAGGATTTCTTATTTACTAACAAATATTAACAAGTTACACTATGTTAAGGGTGTAGCATTATTTAAACACGCAAGCTAGGGTGTATAAACGCAAAACACTTAAATGAATAGTAGCAGCCTAAGTGCATAGATATTAATTTAATGTTTAATATGCTGTATATTAAAGTCGCAAAAAAGTCTGTAAATCTCGCATTCTATTAAAATTAATTTGTAGGGAAGTTGCTTTACATTCCGATTAAATTGAAAGAGGCCTATGGTCACTCTGTTTAGTTGAGTCAGACCTGCTTTTCTCATAGCCGCACATGACCTCCAACCCTGAGGCCTGCTGGGCTGTAAAAATAATAAGAAGAAAGAGAAAAAGCACAATATGAGAAATATGATCTTTCTTCTGAAAATCTCCTGAGCCGGCCACTACAGTTTTAGACAGACGTTTGTGTCATGGGGCGGAGGAAACCCTGACAGATCATCTTTCAAAAAGTCTTCTCACATTATGTAAAAAGTGTTGTTGTTACCTTTAGGAGCTATTCCTACCTCAACTGACCCTTTAAAGCAGTGCAAGTCAACTGGCGGCATGCCAATCATCAAGTGGACCTGAGAGACTTTAAGAATGTTGTGCTTTAAGAAATGCATGACCTGAGACGCCACATCTTTGATAGTCCAAAATGCTGGTACATTCAATACGAAATGTAATTCCCTCGACTCATAGCGATTGATGTCTTATAAAGCGATTTGATCAGTCTGTCCAGGAAACTTAATGTTATTTACTATGCTATAATCGGCAATCCACAGCCACATGCAGACGGTTTGCGCACGCGATAGGTCGCATTCTGCCCTTGAAAGTAACTGCAGGAAGGGGACACTACACAAAGTGTTGTCTAAGTGGTCAGCTGGTGGTTAGAGCGTTGGGCTTGTGAGGGTTGGGCTTGTTGGGTTGCCGGTTCAAATCTCAGTGCCAGCAGGTCATGACTGAAGTGCCCTTGAGCAAGGCACCTTACCCCTGATTGCTCTGCAGTAATGTGCCACTGTAAAAAAAAAAAAAAAACTACTTCTAAGTCGCTTTGGATAAAAGCGTCTGCCAAATGAATAAATGTAAATGTAAATGTAAGTCAGATAAGGGGAAAACTATGTTGTTTTATTACTGCATTCATTATGTATGATTTTAAAAGCTATAATCCAAAAACAGCTGTTCATCTCCCTCAATAACTTGCACTTCAAAGGATCTGCCCTTCTAAGAGCGTGGGGCACATGAATGGGATAGGAATTCACCCGAAGATTTACATTTAGTCATTTAGCAGACCCTTTTATCCAAAGCGACTTACAAAGATGCAATAATACGAAGATGCAATAATATCTATGATAATGGCGTTCTGTTTCTTGCACGGAGCAGTTGTTTTGTTTTATGAGACGCCAGTTTAACGTCAAGGGGCAGACACTTTTGTGCTGCATTTATTAGAGTTTTTACTATTATCAATTCGACTTTCATTAATTCAACCATCTTCATAAATCTTCTTGAAAATCTTGGAAGTAGGCTACTGGGGGACTGGGGGTGAATAGATTATTTGCCAAAAATTATTAGCAAATTTGTGTGCATGTTTTAATATATGACCTATAAGTATACAGCAACAACAACCTTATAAAAGGAACAAAATTGAATAAATAACACAACAGAAATACAAAATAACAGAAGAAATGATAAGGTAAAAAACTGGCTCACATCCGATTTATACTTTTGCAATCTGGCCCTCAAAGAAAAGTCCCCTGCTTTAAAGAGTCTATCAAATGACTTGACAAGTGCACATTTATTTCTTGTATTGAGGTATTTCCCATCAGAATAGGTGGCTGGAACAAAACATAACAAATATGCTTTCTTTTGCTGTCAGACAGGGGGGGGTTTAGCGGGAGGAGATGTTCTTATTTCAGACAACAATATATTTATTTTATTAAAATGCAGCCCATATACACCCCTGAGTGCATGATAAATTATCAATATGTTTGCTTTGTTGTCTTGAAAGGAAAAAGCTTTAAATTCGTATACTGTATGTGATGGAAGTAATTTTGTAAACTTTCATGATCATTCTGGTAAGCAAATATCTATAGCCTCAAAGCCTTTTAAAATGTATTTGTATCATACATTATTAGTTCTGGTCATACGGGGCCTACGAGAGTATGTACTGTATTACATGTTTATGTGTTTCTCCTACACCCCTCAATTTCTGAACCCATTGCCCTAGGTGCTGTGTTTCTTTTTGAAGTAAATTTTTGTGGCTGTTATGTCCTATTGTTGAGAAATTTGAGGAGGAACACTGTGTTCTGCTGTGCTGTGCAACTCGGGGCGACATATAAAAAAGTGCAGAGATGGTGGTGTTGTGCGGCAAAGGTTATTGTGCTCTACTTGTCTGCATCCTTTCTTTTTTCTGTTAGGGTCCCCTGAGGCCCGCCTTACTCTGTCTTCTTCTTAGTGCAGAGAGCGGAACGGAGTTGAATGTTAACCTCTTTAACAGCTGCACATTACTACATAGTAGCAGTATATATCCCAAGGCTTTCTTTTGCATTGTGGTAAAGGATGAACGGAATATAACATTGCTTCAGCTCAATATGCAAACACACACAATAAACACAGCACAGAGCACCTCTGCTGATTTCATATGGAAAGCAGGAAGATGATTGTGAGGAAAAAGACAGTAAACTGTGTCTGAACAGACTGATCCTTCTTCACCAGAGACATGTTTGTCCTCAGACAAGATAGTCTCAACACACCGAAATTCATGAGCATTGTGTGTTTGTGTCATATCTAACCTCATGAATAAATGATGACTTGAGGAAAAGCTGTCAGTGCAGTGGGTGGAGCTTATTCATGTTTCTCCACAGAGTGCTGCGATGATGTGAGCGCATTTCTCCCTGTCGTGACCATTTCCTTCTTAGCCTTCATTTATCAAACACCTCATCACCTTGAGTGCTGACCCGTCCCTAAACCACAAATCACATAAGTCTGCTTTTAATCAACTCTGTTGTTTCCTATTGGCAGATGAAAAGTTCATTTGTTGTTGATGCTGCAATTCCATGGTTGTGTTCCACCCTCATGTCATTCCAAACCTGTTTGACTTTCTTTCTTCTGCACAACACAGAAGAAGATCATTTGAAGAACTTTTGTAACCAAACAATATTGTCCTCCATTGACTTTCATTGTATGCACACAAAACCATTTCTCAAAATATATCTTGCGTTCCCAGTACAATCTAGCATTTGTTATAATGAGAAATGATAGTCATATTTAGACAAAATGTTATAAAGTTTTGTGGATATTATGTTTTGGACATTACTGCTCAATAAGTGCAAAAGATTTGCAAAATTCTGATATACTGACATACATAACATCCAGTGGTGCGTCAGAAATCTGTATTCAACAGCAGACACAGGTGCCATTATGACTCATACATCACAGGTCTAGGAAAGGTCATGATGATCATTTTCGTGTGGGGACATTGATACAGCATTATGAGAATGTTGTCATGGTTGAGATGGATTTTACTTGTCAAAACCATCCAACTTCAGTTGTAACAGCAAGTGGAAATGTATGGTTCAGTGTGTCACCGGGAACACACTGTTTTTCATTAAGGATTAAGTGCAACCATTTATTCTTTAAAATGTAGTGTTATCGCGGTGTACATCACAATACATGTTAGAGCCCGTAAGAAGAACATTCTTGCTTGCAAAATTGAGACTAATACTGCTGCTAATGGAGATATATGCTTCATTTTGTGTCTTGGCTTGTGTTGTGCTTGCATAAATGCAGGGAATGAGGGATATTTGGGAAGATAACTCATTCTTCTTGTTTTTTCTGCTTAACACCATCTCATTTAGCCCAGTTTTCCATTTTCTTGCTCCTTTTGCTTCTCGGTGTTCTTTTGGTCAACCTTCTCTCTCTCATTCTCTCTCTCTGTTGCTCTGGAGGCATTAAAGGGTCTGAAAGCTCCCAGCAGCTGCTACAACGCAGATGGCTGAAAGGATGCAAGCAGTGGCAGCTTTGTCCAAGATGTGTGTGTGCGCTCGTACATGTGTGTGTGTTTGTGCATAGGGGTGAGGCAGAAGGAGAAAGAGTGAGAGGAAGGGGTAAAAACCTGTTAAACTGCTGTTTTTGCTTGTGGTTGCTTGATTTTGCAGGGTTGTTGATGGTTGAAAAACTGTCTTGAATGGCTGAAGTCATTAAATTTAGTTAAGAATAGGTTAAATGTGGGTTTCATTCACTCAACCTGCCAGGAATTCTTTCCACACCTTTCATCCTTTTTTTTGCTCTTAGCTCCTCCTGTCACCATCTGTGGCATATCCCACTGTTCTTTGTGCTCACAGGCATGGCAGTGCACACAGCACTGGAGCAGGCAGGATCGCTGCCCGCTGGTCAGTTTTGCTCATGAGAGTGAGTGATCCAGACGCTCAGCGGGTGTTTTTCTCATAGCAGAGAGAAACGCACAGTACATTCCACACAACTTATAACCACTTTTTTCTACATTATCTGAAAAATGTGCTGCTTATGGTGATCAAGAATTTTAGTGAGACCATGTTTGTTTCAAGTTCAAGTGGCTTTTGTCATTTCAACAATATACAATGTAGTACATGGTAAAACAAAACAACATTCCCCCAGGACCAAGGTACTAGACATACTTAAAACAAACACACAGACTACATAAAGTGCAAATGTGCAAATCTGTGCAAGTACAACATTTAGAGGCATACCTCTGCAGTCATCCACGGTTTCTGGTTTGGGTGTGTGGTGATGGTCTTGGAGACAGTGACATCATCGATGCACTTGCTGATATAGCTGGTCACTGATGCTGTGTACTCCTCCAAGGTTTGTGTTGTCACCGTCAGTTGCAGTCTCCCTAAACATGTCCCAATCAGTTGTCTTAAAACAGTCCTGAAGAGCATAGATGGCTCCTGCTGGCCAGGTTTTCACCCGCTTCAGAGCTGGACGGAATTAGCATAACCAGAAGATATGGTCCGAGTGTAATTCTTGTGTAAACGAGATCCAGCGTGTTTTCCCCTCTCGTTGCAAGGTCCAAGTCTTCTCCCCGAGTTCTGGGAGTGTTCTGACTCATAGACAGCAACGTAACTGACAGTCCTAGAGATCCTAGAGTTATCGTACGACTTCAGGGTGAGTAAACCATGGCAGAAGTCGGCGGAGTTTCCCTTTATAGTTCACTTTTGCACCTAAGAGTACATATTAGTACCTCAAATGTACATTTAGGTTCTAAATTAATGCATACTGTATATCTACCTAAATTCTACATACCGTATTGAATTAGGGTATAAGGGTACCTTTCCAGTGACAGCTTTTGTACCTTTTTCTGACTGTGAAAATCTTGCAAAGACTTAATAATTCCTTTAGGTCATTCAAACTGAATAATCTACATCGATATATTTGTTCTTTGGTGTTCAAAATACCACATTCAGATCTATAATTCAAAATCTAGTTACACCTGCAACTGAACAGAATGTTTCAGAAATCAAGAAATATTTCCTTATTACAAAGGTGTGATCTTCTGCTTCTTGTTTCTGGTAAACCATGCAAGCTGCTATTTTGAACATTTAAAACTATGCTGTAAAAGCATTGGTTATCTTTTTTTCACAAACATTTGAAGCCCATTCCAGGAAGTGCATGCTGTGATTAAAGGGATACTTTAAATTTTCTAAATTTTACTAAATATCCCCATGTTTTACCCTCCCTCAAGGCATCCTAACTGAATATGGTTTTCTTCTTGAAGAATAATGCAGTCAGAGTTATGATACCATCATTTTACTTCCAAGCGGTAGAATGGGAGTGAATGGGAATGGGACTCAAGCTCCAAAAAGTGCTTCCATCGATAAAAGAACTGGTCGACACGTCTCCGTGGTCTTAACAATGGTCTCCATATTCAGTTAGGATGCCTTGAGGATGAATAAAACATGATTTGATAGTAAAGTATCCCTTTAAAACAAAAGGGGGGCATACTACAGTAATACAATCTGAAATTAATGTTTTCTCTAAGGTTACCTTTAACTATAATTGTTATGTTTGTAACATATTTTTGATAAAATGTGATTTTTTTTAACCCCACTCAAGGTAGTGAAGTTCATATAACGATATGTATTATTAGAAGCGTGAGCGTCATAATACGAATAATCTATCAAATTAAAATAAGGAACTTGATCCGTGATTGTTATCTTAATTTGTCTCCATTCTGTCTTTCATTCTTGTTTGGTCGTATGATCGTATGGACTTGTTGGTTTGGATAGTCTGATTCTATTCTGGGAAATGTTTAACAGCTTGTACTTCAAAACAGACCATTGTTATTACTTACATGCTTGTATAAGTTCTTGGGGCCATATTTGTTTTTGGGAGGTACAAATTTGATTTTTTATCAGTCTTACAGTTTTTATGTGTTTTAATATAAGTTTTAATCTTCCACACTGCAGACAGAACCAGCAGGCAAGTGTAAGGACAATTAATAGCAGGTGATTTGCTTGTGGGCTTTGGGAGGACATACAGAGAGAAAATGACAGAGAGAAGGAGAGAGAGAGCAGGAAAGTAAATGTGAACTCTTTCACACGTTTCATTAAAACGTTACCCTTGCGGCTTTAATTATAACTATAATACGCTAAACCACTTCTGCCTGAATCTTCTTTCCACACTTTCTATCTGTTTATTCAGGTTCTACTTATGTTATTTGTTAGAACTGAAATGGTGTTGTTTTGTAATTATGATATTTTTCAATTCATGCATTGATTGTAATTAAACATTGTACATTGTCTAATACTAAAATTAGCTTTTTATTTACTGTACACTCATGTTGGCTTGTATTTATATCTTTGGAAGACAAATTTATATTATAATGTTCACATTTCCCAGTCCAGTGGCGCTTCATAGTAAGCATGTTTGTCAAGTTTAATAGCGGTCAAATAAAAAATCTCAAAAGTTATATTATGTTAATATTCTAATAGCTAATTGCAGTTGCAATTTTGTTGTTTAGTGGTGATTCCCTCTTTCCGCTTCACCATCTAGACTGGTTACAGACCTTGGAAAATTGTTAGAAGACAACTTAGAGAAGAATTACCGTTCTACAAGTGCATCGGTTGTTATAGGAAGTGTTTCGGTTGATCTAAAGCAGTGGTTCTCAAACTTTTCAGATCAATTACCACCTTTAATAAAATTAGTTGTTTGAAGTACCATGACCGCCATAGACAATCATATGAAAAACACTCACATTTATTGCTGTTTATCTTTATCTTCACATATCTTCCTCCAATTCCAATGTATTATTAATAATACAAACACTTTTTTATTTAGCAGCTGTTTTTAAACTAAAGAACAAGAAGAAGTAACTAGCCAGCAGTAATAGGTGACACAAAACACTTTTCTGTGGTGCTCTGTAAACACTGTAAACTGTAAATGACTTTTATGGGGGATTTATTAACTTTGTGCGGACTTGCAGAAAGACTACAAACCTATATTAAAGACAAACAATGTGGAAATATTTAAACCAGATGATAAAAAATATACGTATACTTCAATATCAAGAGAACAGCTCACACTTTACTGCAGCGGCTCTTGTCAAATCGGTGCGTCAAAACTAAATCACAACACACGCTTCATTGATTTAATCTCGAGTAGATGCAGACACACGGTGAATTGGCACTTAAAAACAGCGGTTTAAGTTCAGAAATACATAAGAAGCTTCGTTTGCACACAGCTCATCGGAAGAAAGAGAGTTTAACAAGCGCCTGTCTGCTCCCGCTCAATGTTTGAGCTGCCGGTCATGCCCCTGAGTTTGGGTTATATACATCGACCAATGATAAATAAACGATAATTCATACAATTATATTAAAATGGCACACAGGCTGAGATGTATTCCCTATTTATCAGTCATGTATTACACATCTAAATTTGTATTTAAAACACGAACTGTAAAGAGTTTAAAATTTTCTGTTGTGTCACATACAACCAGGGGTCTCTTCAAGTACCACTAGTGGTACACGTACCACAGTTTGAGAACCACTGCCTTAGAGGATTTGTATTATAGAAGTGATGTGTACTCAAGGTTGAAGAGATGTGTCTTTAAGATAGATTTAAACTGACAGAGTGTGTCTGCCTCCCGCACATATTCGGAAGACTGTTCCAGAGTTTGGGTGCTAGCTAGCAAAAGGATCTACCCTCCACTTGATTTTTAAACTCTAGGTATTACCAACTGTCCTGAGCCCAAGGAGTGTAGTGAACGTGAGGGACTGTTTAGTAGCCAACTCAGGAACTGTTTAGTAGTAGAAGTTCACTCAGGTACTGTGGAGCTAAACCGTGTATGGTCTTATAGGTAGTCAGTAAGATTTTGAAGTTAATACGTTGCTTACCACTGCATTGTTGACAGGACCGAGCAAATATGGTCATACTTTTTTGTTTGTGTAAGAACTGTAGCTGCCGCATTTTTAACTATTCTGAGTTTTTGTAATAAACCCAAAGGGCAACCGCCTAACAGTGCATTACAATAATCTAATCTTGACATCATGAATGCGTGTATGAACTTTTCTGCATTTGAAAATGTCATTAAGATATATTCTTAAAATGAAAAAACACGGTTTTGCAGGTGGTTGGCAACATGGTTTTCAAATGACAGATTACTATAGAGTAAAATGCCCAGATTCATAGCTGATGATGAGGGTTTTATTGAGCATCCGTCAATAGTTAAGCGGTCATCTTTTGTGGTTACGTATGGTGTTTTTCGAGCCAAGTAACATTTCTGTTTTGTCCGAGCTCAACAATAAAAAGTTACTCATCCAGTTTTTTTATATCTATGCATTCCATTATGCTGATGAACTGCTGTGTTTTGGGAGGCCTTGAGGAAATGTAGAGTTGAGTATCATCAGCATAGCAGTGAAAATGTACTCTGTGTCTATGGTAGTATGTACAGTGCAAAGAGCAGAGGTCCTAAGACCGAGCTCTGTGGCATGCCGTACTGGACTAGTGATTTGCGTGACACCTCATTGTTTATTGCTTCAGACTGATAACGGATAGATAGACATGAACAAAACCATTTTAATGCCATTCCATTAGAGAAAACATAATTAATAAAGTCTATGGTCAAAATCAGCACTAAGATCTAAAAGCACATGTAAAGAGATGCAGGTATAGGATCTAGCATGCATGTTGTACACGGTCCCCTCCCTGCAGAGATTGAGAGACAGACAGGAGCAGACTCAGAATCTAAATGAGAGAGCAGAGCTTTCTTTTTCTACAGAGAGTCAAACTCAAAGCAGGACCCTTGAGTGCTTAGCCGCAGAGAGGAGCCTGTGATATCTTCCATAAGGTTTGTTATCAAACACATCGTAGTTAGATGTCCAACAATTTTTCGTCTGGAAAAATGGATTGAAGCTCTGTCTTTTACATGTTAATCGTGCTAACCCCTTTATCAGGTTTATGATGTTTGTATATATTAGTATGACAGGAAATTCAAAGCAAAACATTACTAAATCATATTGTGAATTGCATATTCAGTCATTCTGCTATATGGTTTATATGTCATATAAACTGTTGGTCTCTGTCTCCTACAGAATATCACCATTAAAGGGATATTTCACCCAGAAATATTTATTTGGTCATCATTTACTCAACTTCAATTGTTGCAGATCTGTATAAATTTCTTAGTTTTGTTGCACACAAAAGATATTTAATATCATGTGGGGAAACCAATCAATCCTGGGGCACCACTGACTACAATAGTCATTTTGTTTCCTACTATAGTAGTAAATGGTACCCCAGAACTGTTTGTCAGGGACGGAGTGGGTGAACGTGGTGGAAGAACCCAAGTGCATGCAGCAAGGATGAATGAACAAGACTTTTAAAAAATGACACGAAATAAAAGACCCACAATGGGGTGGCGGCAAATAAACACTAACACGCAAACAAAAGACTTCCCACGTGGGGGATCAAAAAAGAACTAGACTTACACAAAACCAACGGGAACACACTTGACAGGGTAATCCAAAGACAGAGCACTACTAGGACAACACGCAAGGGTACACGGCATAACATACAAGATAATAAATCTTTACAACAGGATAAATGCACGGCAGTCAAGGAAACTATAACAGGGACCTTGAAACAAAGAACGAGCACAAGACAATAGACATGAGGGCATTAAATAGGTAGACTAACAAAGGAGATAACAATGGGCAGGTGTGGGTAAAGACAATACTAGGAACGAGAGGGGCGGGGCCAAATGACGAGACTGGAGAGAACGCATATTATGTCCTGATTGACAATAATATGTTTCTTTCCACATAAAACACGTGGGTCTGTCATGATTCTGCCCCTAGACCAGAAAATCAAGACAAGAGAAGGCAGAATCATGACACTGTTAGTTTACAAACATTATTCCAAACATCTTCTATTGTGTTCAGTGGAACAATAAAATGTATCAACCCGGTATCAAGCCGAAGCGTTTAACAGACAGGCTCATCCATTCGAAAATGCATGTCAGTATCGCACTTTGCCTATTTGTATTTATATATAAAATATTTGAGAGAACTTAACCCCACTCCTACCCTAAACCTACCCACCTCCCAGCGATTGAAACACACAACAAGCAAATAGAAGTCAGCCACGCGCATTTATTAAAACATCAAAAACAGTATAAAAACATTACGTACAGGTCTTCTTTTGTTCTGTGTATTGCCTAAAATGTAAACAGTGTGTGTGTGTACACTATGGTCAAAGAAGGGGATCTTTGGGCTAGGAACACTTGGAATAATAGCACTTCATTGCAATTGCACTTGAATAAATACCATCTTTAACTGTATCTGCCTGTTATGTGTTTTATATTATATAATATATAAACGGTTAGGTCTAGGGGTGGGGTTGCATGCTAAAATGCGTCTAAAGTGTGCGCACAAAGCAATAAACGTAGATAAAAATAACATGTACACCAGTACACGTCATGAATTATATAAACATCAGAAAATCACCTTCATACATGCGTGTCATGTTCATGTCAAGAGGCAGCAAAGTGTGAGACTGACACGCTATTTCCAGTGGACCAGCCTGTCTGTTACACGGTTCGGCCTGATACCGGGTTGAATGTATGAGGCTAACTAAATGATGACAGAATTTTCATTTTTGGGTGAACTATCCCTTTTCAATTACAAAAAGGTTCTTCACAATAATGCCATAGACAAACCATTTTTATTTCACCAAAGAACCATTCACTTATAAGAACCATTTTTCTTTTTTATTAATCTTTTTCTTTTAAAATGAACCGTTTGAACGTTTTGTCAGATGTTAAAGGTTCTTATTGGAAAAATCCGGCCAAAAACTGTTCTTCTATGGCCACTTTTACACAATGAAAAACTGAAAAGTTTTTCTTTTGCGGATTTGAACATTTTCACGAACACACGACAACGTTATTAAACAATCCGCGTTTACACAGATCCGCAAAAATACTTAAAACCCTGTATTACGACATCAGTTTGTCAAGAAAAAATAGTCCCTGACGATTGATTGGCGGTTTATTGGAAGGCGGACTTCCGTCGCTAAAGAGACTATACAATACAGAGAGCTTAATTTCTCCTCATTCATAGTGAAGAGAAGCGTGCGTATATATACAAACAAACAAGATGGCGAAAAGTTGGGACATTCGAAAGGTTTCCTTTCATTGAAGCCCGTCAAGAACCCCATCGACAAAGTTGTACCACCATCTACTCATCCTCCCGGGTCAAAAGCGGCATTTAAAAACCCCTTCGTCGCCGTGATTGAGTGTTAAGATTTTGCTGTAGGTAATATGTTGTCTCCGCTGGTGGTTATAGCACTGGTGTAGTAAATCTAAATCTACAATTTTTTTAAATCTAAAAAAGCGTTAACAAACTATTGCGCAGTGTAAAAAAACCCATGTTATCCGCCATTGATGTATTTTTTTCTTCTTAGTTGTGTTTGGATGTACACGCGCATACCACACCCCCACACCTAATACACATGCACACTATCTCGTTTACTCATTCTTGCGTATTTCAGGGTTTACACGGAAATGAGATCGCCGTGGTTTTCAAAAACTTACACTTTGAAACCGGTTTTAAAAAGTTTGTGTTATCAGTCCTCCAAAACGCCGTTTCCGTGTAAACGGACAGCCAAATCGCATAAATTGTTTTGCGCTTTCACTTGAAAACAGTCTCGTGTAAACGGCCCCTATATCATCATGAAGCACACTTATTTTGAACAGTATGGAAGATTTATATTCAGGAGCTGAAGAGAGCAGCTGCACAGCAGGACTTCTGTCCAGTTTCAAATTATCCTGTCATTTATTTTACACAGTTGATCTTCCATATCTTGCTTTCAACTTTATTTTAAAGCACAAAGGTACATATCCAAAAAACATTGTCTTACCATGGTACTTCTGGTTGGCTATGTTTTTGTTAGCATGAAAACATTTCTCATGCCAAATGGCATGGATTGTGCTCTCATAATGTGCCACAAACTAACAGACTCTTCAGAAGTGAAGTATACCATGAATTTATTGGGTGCAAGTCGAATTGTTTCAGCTGACTTTCTTTCATGACTTTAATTGGGTCTTTAATGGCTAAGCCACGCTTGATAAAGCAAGTCGTTAACGGGTGTTAGCATCCCATTGGCTAAAAAACGTCCAAAATAGTAAAGAGGATTAGCCCTCGCTGATGCTGGAGTCACTTCTGTTTACTTTCAACCTGATTGTTTTACACTGTTTTTGGACGCTTTAATGCACATTTGGTCTCATTGCCTGGAACTGTAAGAGAAAGTGAAATGATGATGACCATGATTACCTCCTTAATTTAATTTAAGGCTGGTTGGATTCTTTTGAATACAAATTGTTGATATATTGTATGTTTCATTCTCAAGGTGTGCTTGCTGTATATAAAAGTTGAATATAACAGCTGGAATGTGCATTGTCTAGGAACTATTTGGCTCATGGCTATATCTGCTGTTTCAGCACCAGATGAAGAATGACTCTCTTACAGCCATTGTTTTGTCGCAAAGACTGTTGTGGAGGAAGCAGCACTGCAGGTCCTGTTGCACATTTCTCCTTTACATGGATGGTGAGGAAGTATTGAATTCCCTCATCTGTTAACTCATATCCTCTAAGTGAAAGTATAGAAGCATTTTCAAGGAAACCAGAAAATTCTCTGACTGTGAGTTAAGGCTGCAACTCATTTCAGAAATAAATAAGCCTGTTTACAGGAGGCAGCACGGATATCTGGCTGTGCCAGGCGTCACTTGGTTCCTACGCTGGAACACATCACTGAATGTGAAGAGCCTGCAAAGTGCCCAGACATGCAGGAGGAACAGAAGGAAAAAGAATTGCACTGTGGGAACTGAACTCAGTTTCAAATCTGAACTATGCACACCAGATGTGTGGATGAGTCCTTTTTTCTCTTTTGTTTGACAGTGACAGTTGAGCAGGTTGATAGAACAGAAATAATGTAATATATAAGTAATGAATCATTGACATTTGTTATCTATATATTCAGATTCTATAATTGTTAAGAAAGTCTAACCATTAAATGTAAAAGGCAACTTAATTTCTAAAGCTGCAATCTGTCACTTTTTTGGTATAATATATTGGTTAACGTTGATAAAGTACTAATTGTCGGAGATTTTAATATCCACGTAGATAGCGCTAATGATGCATTAGCACTGGCGTTTACAGAACTACTACAATCTTTTGGGGTAACACAACACATTAAAGGACCCACTCATCGATTTAATCATACACTAGACCTGATTATATCTCACAGAGCCGATCTAACCAATATAGATATTATACCTGGTCTCAGACGATCTTGGAGGTGAAATGCCCAGCAAACAAAAGTTTGTTTTAAGAACGTTCCTTATAGGTTAAAAACATACAAAATGTCCAGTTTTGTTAATGTTCTAAGAACATTCCCAACTAACACAAGTCACCATCATGGTGATCAGTGTTTCCTTGAGGTGGGCTCTTGTCCATTAGTGTTAGATGATTTGGTGTGTTGTAACTGTGCATGTGATGTACTGTTGTTATGGAATCTAATCCAATGGAGTTTGTTGATGGGCATTAATATCACCATAATCATGTGGTTAGAATCCTTGATCGCGTTTGGTTTGAGGGCTGTGCTGTTGAACCTAAAAATAAATTTGTTAGATCCAGAAGTTTTGAAATATATATTTACTGCATGTGCCTAGCCTGCCTTTTTGTTACAATTACACACTTCAACTTCATACATTTTAAGTCAAGTGCCTTTGTAAAATGTTGTTTTTTATATACAGTCAAACCAAAAAGGTTTTTACTTGCGGGTGCAAGTCACTGTTGTTCATTTATGTAAGTGAGGTTAACCAAAAAAATTCAACTGTGACATATTATACCCAAAGGTTCTACCAGTACATTTTGAGACCAAATTATTCAGACACTTTGACCTGACCATTTTTTGTGTAAACAAGTGTTTTTTCTGTAATTGCTAATGCAACCTTTTTACACCACAGACTGAAAAAATAAGCATTGGTTGGTAGTGTGTTGCCCTAAATTGGTATTAGGTAATTGTGTACTTAAATTTAACAGCTGACCCCATTCAACTGAATCCTTTAAATAACTTTCTGACAAAGCTATCTGACATTATCAATATGTATTTGTTCTGACTCCAAGTTCTTATCATATTTTATAATAATTTTTAAACTACAGCCAATAAACTGTGATAATATGAAATATGTTGAAAGTGTCTGAATAATTATACAGTATATGTATACAGGTATAACCCAAATAACCTGGAGATATAAATAGAATTAAAATTAAGTGTTTTCTAGCATATTGTCCTCTGTGCTGCTTTCTGGGCCTTTTATTCATATTTAACACATTGCACATAAATAGATATAATCCCAATAGTTCCAGACAGGCGAGATTGATTCCCTGTGCATCTTCCCCAACAGTCTCGTCGTTGGCATGATAATATATTCGGCTTCAGTAAATGGAAATGACACGTATGCTACATGATATATATGGTTAACCACACTCCAGACATTATACTTGGGTATGGCCAGGGCCGGCCCGTGGCATAGGCGACATAGGTAGTTGCCTAGGGCACAAAATGACCGGAGTGGTGCCAGACGAGAGAACAAAAACAGCTTCTTGCATCATGACGCGGTTATAATTAATCATCTTAATGCGTTAGTTATGCATGTGTAACATAAACTAGATAGTGTGATCTGTGCAGGTAAACTTCACTCCATGACTTCAAGAGATGCTCATAACTCATGTTAGTGCCTGTGGCCTTGTTGTTAGCGTGCCTGCTTACCATGCTGGACACATCACCAGTTTTAAGTGTGAATCCCGATCGGAGTGGTTCGCTTATTTGAAACAATTTTACTGGTAACACTGACACTGTGTGCTGTGTTTGACTGCTTTCAACTAAGTAAACTGCTAAGTGTGTTAACTGGCACTGTGAGTAGCACACGCTATTTATTTAAGAAATCCAAAACGAAACAAAAAACCTTTATTTGTCCCCACAGCATTTGCGCAGAGGTTGACAAAACGTTTTAAAATGTTATCTTATTCATTTTAATCGAAATAATAATAATAATGAAATATTCGTTTTATGAGCTCATATATTTATATTCTAATACTCAATATTCATACAGTATTATTGAGAAAACCATAAAAAACAAATCCCCATTATTTTCAAACAATGAGTAGGTCATTAGAACATTTTTATTAGAAATGTTTTATTTGTTATTAATTTACTTCCTATTTATCATAGGATGTCAAGAATTTGGCTCTTTTGGTCAAGAAGTTCATTTTCAGATATTTGCATTAATAAGATTTTTATAGGGGGCTCAATCAAAAATCTTGCCTAGGGCACTAACAGAGGCAGGTGTGGCTCATGACTGAGCAATGAGGTGAATGGTCAGGGGTGCCCTTGGGAGGCAGTTGCCGTTAGTTCCCAGAGTATCAGATGGGATTGAATCGATTGAAGGTGGGGAAGGGCTCTTAAATGCCTCTTTTAGTACATACTTGTGTTTTACACTCCCCAATAACAGGAGCAGGTAGAGAGCAAAAGTGTGATTTCCTTTGAGAGCTTTTGTTCTGAGTGCTGATCAGGATTTCAAACGGTGATATTCGTTGGATATGCTGTAGCAAAAATGTATAAAAACCATTAAAACCAGCTGTTTGTTTGTGGATGATTCAAAGTCTATAAATCTAAGCAGCGTCACCCTCACACACACACACACACACACACACACACACACACACAGACTGTAAATTTGAAGGAGCAGAAGCACAATGAGAAGTTGTAATAACTGGTGATGGAAAGCGTAATTAAAGACAGAGAGGCAGGATGAACAAAAGGGAGAGAGGCAATAAACCTTCCTCTGTGAGCTTTTGTTGCCGATGGCAACATGACAATGTTGTGAGCATCTACGAGACTGAACCATTCCATGTCTGATGTGAATTTCACAATCTGTGTGATAATGCTGCTTTTGCCAAAAGCATCTATTGTCAGGTTTCACCCCGCCAGCATTGATCTCTAATCGCCTTTTTCGTGTGAAATTTGTCAACTTGCACAATCATCTCAAAAAAACATAAATCCTGCAATTTGCTGGTTCACACTTTTTCTTATTGCAATTTAGGCGCGTGGGATTTTTTCAATATTTCAAGATTGTGAAATGTTTTGAACTGGTATTATGTTTAGTTAACATCTCACTTATGCAATTCTTTACTAAATGTAAGAGCAATTCCGTGCAAATGTCAACCTTCAGTTGTAAAAGATTTCAATATTTGATGGTATACATACCCGTGTGAAAGTTTTTGTATTTTTAGTCAGGTTAAGTGAATCGTCACATCCATAACAGAATTGTCACATCCATAACCATACCTATTCCTCATAAATGCAATGGTCACATAAAAATACAAAATATAGTAACTATTTTATGTTCTATAAAAAGCTATGCCTTCAGCATTAATTGGGTATAATTGCTTATGGTTTGCACATTTTAATTCACAGAAATCCTAAAAAAGTATGTTGTCTCTCATAAACATGCACCTATTTGTCACAAGCATAACCTATACATTTTTTCCTCTTTAAAAAAGAAAACTCATGCTTAAACTGAATTTTTTAATGGCTGGACTCTTTCATCAGTAGTTTAGTAAAATTTAAACAGATGGTTCAACAAATTGGTAATGAATACATTCTCTGAGAATTGTTTATTTCAAGATTTGGTTGAAAATGTCACATCGACAACGCTGCTATTGCCCGGGTGATGTCAATAATGGCACCAGTTGTTTATTGTGCAGATGACTTAATTAGGCAGTTTGCTTAAAATCAAGACTGAGAAAAGGTGTTACCACTCAGTTGGAGCTATTCAATGATGGTGTTGGACTAGGTGTGCAATTAACATTAGTCAGACTTAATGACTGAAATTGATCATATGAGGGATGTTGCATCTTCTCAGAGATCAATACACCCCAATGAGGCTTGAATCTGTGGAAGTGGTGTCGCTCAGCTCTTTTGTGCCACACATCAAGATATACTTTTGTTTAGTCAGCAGTATGCTGGTATTTAGTGCTCTTTGATGCTGTTTCCCAATGTTTTCAACAGTAGTAAATGTCGATGACAGTGAGGACTCTGAATTTGAAACAAAGTGTTTCTTTTAATCTGATCATAATGAGGAAAGCAGTTGAGACAGTATAGCTCTGCTTGTACGGTTGAGCACCCTGTGTAGAACTGTAATTGCACCAGATGTGTTCATAAGATACCTTTAGTGAAGAAGTTTATTGCTCAAAATAATAAATGTGAGGTTGAGGGTAAGTCAGAATACGCTGAAGACAGAATAAGGTCAAAGCCAAACAAATCTAATGTAATGGCTACAAATGCATTAAACATGATAACAGAGCAATGAGTCATGGACTGAATATACAATTTCAAAGACAATGTAATTCTTAGTGTTGCAGTAAACCTGCAATATTTCTTGAAGATTCACACAAAGACTTGGCTGTATGCATCGGCTTTATGCTACGGGTGACAATGCTGACATGGTTTAACAGTCCTAGTATTTAAGGCTTGCAACAATAGACATTCTTGTTGCACTCTGCTGGTTTCTCACAGCGTAGACAGCGACAATTGAGACAATTGAGTTATTTACAATTACTCCCAAGGGAAAATCACAACAAAAACTAAATCATTCTCTGCCTTTTGGCCAATTTTTACTTGTGTATTTTTGTTATTGTATATTTGTTGTTAAGATGGTTATATCTTTCTCTTTGGCAGGATTGAGGATTCCAGTGATGATAGACTTGTAAGCGACTCTAAATGGCTCAGAGGAAGAGGCCAGAGACCAACGGCAGCATGTCCACAGCAGATCCTCACGTTTCACCTCCACGCTCTTGCCCCGCCCCCTACCCAAACGACCCAAGCAATGAGCTCCCCAAGGAGGAATACGTAGCGCGTCCGGACTCCGAGATTTCACAACACCACTACCACAACCAAGACGAGTCTGATTTGGCAGACAGCAGACCGAACACGCCCACCACCCCAGACCACGCCCACAGAGACTACCACAGCCACGCGGACAGCCTGGATGGAGACTCTAGCTCAGATTACGCCAACAACACCTCTGATGAAGAGGAAGATGATTATGACGAAGGACTCCCAGAGGAGGATGAAGGTGTGACATATTACATCCGATATTGCCCCGAGGATGACAGTTACCTGGAAGGCATGGACTGTAATGAACCTGAGTATGTAAAAGAGGATGGTCGCATGGCGCCACCTCCGGATACAGACGATTGCCAGGAAGCAGTTGAGGAATGGGTGGAGGGAGACGAGGATGGACATGGTGATGGAGAGGTACGTTGCGAAGTGCTCGAGCAGGACTCTGACCAACAGGTGTATGACGGCAGACCTGAACCAGTCCTTGACCACCACCAGTGTAACCCAGATCCCCACCAGGACCAACCCCCAGGTGAAGACCAGGAAGGACAGGATGTTGAGGGGAGTGAGGAGTACTGCCCTGAACAAGAGGATGAACCACCAGTGGTGCCAGACAGAGAAGGCTACACGAGCGACTACTACGCCACGGAGGACAATGGAAACTCTATGCGTGTTTTACCCTACCGGGGGTATAAAGGTATGGAGGGAGAGGCGGGAGAGGAGGCAGAGGAGGACATTGATCAGATAGTGGCCGAGATTAAGATGAGTATGAGTATGGGAAGTCTTAGCAGCAGCACTGATCAGAGTCCAGAGGAACTCTCACCCGATCCGGCACCGAGTGGGTACCAGCCAGAGATGCGCTCCAAACCCGATCCCGCCCCGTACCCTCAGCCACACCGTCATGATGGCAGACCCAAATCCCTCAATATTCCCTCTGCCAGACACAACCCTGAACTCCCGAGGAGCTTTAAGGTACGGCCTCACACTCCTGAGGAGAGACAGAGGAGGACGCAGGATCAAGTGAGAGAGCAGGTAAACAGAGCTGTCATGAGCTGTGAATGCCTTTAAATTTGAAATAAATCTTGAAACTATGTAAGGCCCAAGAAAGGATTAAAAATAATTCTTAGATCTCATTCAAACATTCAATATTTAAATATACAATAGACACATTTGGCAAATGTATTCACATGTTAGACTACTAGACCCCTCATCCATGTTACATTTAAAGCTATTACCTATACCAGTTGCAATCGGTGCCTCCTCTTCAGGGGAAGCAGTAATGGGAAGCTCGGAAAAACATGTCAAAATACTTGTTCGGCGCATCACATGAACTTATGTGCATCATGTCAAAATATGTGCCTGCTGCAGACGCATCGAAAGTCTTTATGATAAAAGATACTAAACACTTAACTCTGATTACACATTCGTCAAAGCGAGTATCACATAGGTTCATGTGACGTGATGAACACATATTTTGACATGACACGCTAAACACATATTTGTGATTTCTAAGCTCCATGAAGAATAGGCACAGATCCCCACTGCCTATACCGTTCATTGAGGGCCAGATTCCAGAAGTATAAATAGGAGTTTTTTTACCATATCCTTATTTCTGCTATTATTTTGTATTTCTGTTATTTATTGCATTTTGTTAATTTTATGCTGTTTTCTTGTTGCTGTTACTTATACACTCACCTAAAGGATTATTAGGAACACCTGTTCAATTAGTCATTAATGCAATTATCTAATCAACCAATCACATGGCAGTTGCTTCAATGCATTTAGGGGTGTGGTCCTGGTCAAGACAATCTCCTGAACTCCAAACTGAATGTCAGAATGGGAAAGAAAGTTGATTTAAGCAATTGTTGGTGCCAAACGGGCCGGTCTGAGTATTTCACAATCTGCTCAGGTTCCTGGGATTTTCACGCACAACCATTTCTAGGGTTTACAAAGAATGGTGTGAAAAGGGAAAAACATCCAGTATGCGGCAGTCCTGTGGGTGTAAATGCCTTGTTGATGCTAGAGGTCAGAGGAGAATGGGCCGACTGATTCAAGCTGATAGAAGAGCGTCTTTGACTGAAATATCCACTCGTTACAAGCGAGGTATGCAGCAAAGCATTTGTGAAGCCACAACACGCACAGCCTTGAGGCGGATGGGCTACAACAGCAGAAGACCCCACCGGGTACCACTCATTTCCACTACAAATAGGAAAAAGAGGCTAAAATTTGCACGAGCTCACCAGAATTGGACAGTTAAAGACTGGAAAAATGTCGCCTGGTCTGATGAGTCTCGATTTCTGTTGAGACAATCAGATGGTAGAGTCAGAATTTGGCGTAAACAGAATGAGAACATGGACCCATCAAGCCTTGTTACCACTTTGCAGGCTGGTGGTGTTGGTGTAATGGTGTGGGGGTTATTTTCTTGGCACACTTTAGGCCCCTTAGTGCCAATTGGGCATCCTTTAAATCCCACAGCCTACCTGAGCATAGTTTCTGACCATGTCCATCCCTTTATGACCACCATGTACCCATCCTCTGACAGCTACTTCCAGCAGGATAATGCACCATGTCACAAAGCTCGAATCATTTAAAATTGTTTCTTGAAAGTTTCTTGAACATGACAATGAGTTTTCTGTACTAAAATGGTCCCCACAGTTACCATATCTCAACCCAATAGAGCATCTTTGGGATGTGGTGAAATGGGAGCTTCGTGCCCTGGATGTGCATCCCACAAATCTCCATCAAATGCAAGATGCTATCCTATCAATATGAGCCAACATTTCTAAAGAATACTTTCAGCACCTTGTTGAATCAATGCCACGTAGAATTAAGGCAGTTCTGCAGGTGAAAGGGGGTCAAACACAGTATTAGTATGGTGTTCCTAAAATCCTTTAGGTGAGTGTAGGTCATATATTAAAACATATACACAAATATTGCATCCAGTACTTTTGCTTTTCATGAAATACAATTCAAATGGATATTGTCGTTTCAGTTGTATTTTAAATTTTTTGTGTTGTAAGTTTACATAAATTAAATTGCTGTTAATTTACTCACCCCCAGTAAAGCAAATATGTGGGTAGCATTGTTTTTTTCAAGAACACAACACAAACGTTTTTTCGACACAAAAGTAATCGCTGCCCCTTGTGACTTATAAAGTGAATCAATTGATCTATGCAAGAAACTGATTTTCACATCTTCGGGGGAATTCCAATCGCATTCATGTGCCCTACGCACTTAGAAGGGCAGGTCCTTTGAAGTGAGAGTTCTGGAGGGAGATGGACTGCCATTTCTCGTAAAAACAACACAGTTTTTATTATCTGAGACAACCATTCACAAGATGCACCCTTCCTGCAGTTACTTTCAAGGATTAGAGACGCCCACTTTAGAACACAAACCAATCACAAATCCATTGCCTGAGGCTGTGGATTCCACATTATAACATTGTATATAACATTACTGTAAGTCCTTTGACAGACCGATCAAATCGTTTTAGAATGTCAACCAGTATATCTCTATGAGCCACGGGAATTACTTTTGTATTGAATGCAGCAGTGTTTTGGACTTGGAGTAAAACAAAACCTGGTGGTTCTTTGTGACCAATATTTACCTCAGTAACATCAAGACAACTGAGATTAGCTTTGAATGTGATTTTTTTATAATATTTATAATATTTTTATAATAATATTTTTTGCATAACATTTTCTGAAAGTTCTTCCAAAAAACTATTGTAGAGAGTGATTTATTATTGTCATTTATTTGTTCATTTTAAGAGAAGCTCTCAGTTTGAGCAGTGAGTTGGAGCAGATGAGATAAATATCGAAATGAAATTCTCTCATTGCAACGCAGACATCATAGAAAACCCTGATCAAAGCATTTCTTTATACTCCTGCATTTTAATGATTTATGATTTATGCATCCTTTTTCATTGTTGAGGAATAAACAAATGTTCAACGCTAAAAAGCATTACTTAAGAAACTTGTTAAGGCCTTATCCATAATGCTGACCGGGTGCATTGTGTGAGTGTTGTATATTTCATTTTCTTTTATGTTTATTTTCTCCTAGCAAACTTAAACAGTATTTTTCAAAACACATGCACTGCTATGGAGTTTTTTAAGCGTTATGTTAGTAAGTAGATACTTCACACCATGGCCTAATCTGTCTGAAGCGGACCTCATTACCGTTCATAGCCATAAAAAGATTTGTTTGTTGACAGTCATTTATTTCCCAGGTAACATATTCGCTACTCAAAAAAAAGGAGGAGGAATTAAGTGATGATATGCGATTTAGTCTGATTCCCTCAATTGTCCATTGAATGTCTTGCAAAGTTCTTTTGGCCTCCTGCTTCTTCATTGCCTTTGGGCAATTTATTCTGTGATGCAACACATGAATTTCATCAAATAATAATGTACTCATGTGCAGTAGACAGGGGAATACTCCTAAACTTCCCTTCAGTTAGATAACTGTAATTTCGCAGTATCTAGTGGTTAGGACACGAACTGCAACCAAAGGCTCACTCCACCCCTCCCTTTTGAAGCACTATGGCGGCTGTCACAGGACTAAGATGTCGTAACATTTTCTCTTCTTTGCCGAAGGAAATTACATATTACGGAAACGCACTCTGTAGAGCAGTGTGTCCGTAAAGGGCTCCTATAGAAACAATATTGTGAATTCCGTGCGAGGGGAACCGCAGTGTATGTTGATAAATAATAGCTCATTCTAAGGTAATAAAATCATAACTCTTCATTATGTAAGATCCTTCAACACCTTTGAACACATGTGTATTGTATTGCATTTCTGTCAATAGATCCTCCAAAAAATAGATCCTCCTTTAAAGACAAAATTTGATAATATTCTTTTAATCAGAATGAGAATCAGAAGGCTGTGTTTAACATTTTTTTAATTTAAAGAAATCAGTCTCTGTGTTTCTGTTAACGTCAATCTTTTGGTTCTGGAAAGCACAAAATTGTTCAGAGAGTCATGCTGCAACATATCGCTACTGTCCTTCTGAAGCCTCGTATGATCATATTTCATGATGTTTATTTTGGCCATAAATCATTATTATTAGTCACCCTTTCTGTTTGTCACCGGAATGTTTAGATATCTAACCAATAAAAAGGCTTGTCAACTTTGACAACACAGTATTTGGTCATTTAAAAAGTACAGTGTTTATTCGATTTCTTGAAAAACACCAAATTTGGACAACGACAATATTGTGTTTTTGGTCTTTAGTTTATTTACTTCCTTTAATTCCATATTTTTGTAGGTGTCCAATAGTGCAGAACAGCCTAGGAAACAACAGAGGTCAGATCTCAATGGACCGCTGGAGAACAACAATGTCCCTGAGGTGAGCCTGCAAACGTACAACACATTATCCAATCAATAGCTGACAGTATGCACCCACATAATCACCACATATTTCCATCAAAGCTGTTCTAGTCAATGCCACCCTGTCATTTTAATCACTGCTGCTTTGTCTTGCTTCCATTCAGATTTTTCTTGTTTTTTTCCAGTCAATCTATGCTGTTAACAGCACCACCTCCCTCCCCCATGTAATGTGTTGATGTAGCAAAATATCTGGCTTTGCCCTTTCATGCCCTGGCTGTGATGTATATACACACATAGCGGGAGATTCGGCCTTGACTTTCCTGTTCAAATGCTTCCATAAACATTCTTTATGCGCAACGTAACCTCCATAAGAGCCCCGCTGTACACGAGAGCCATAAAAATGAGGGAGATTGTCTGGGCAGTTACTCAAGGAGGGTAAAGAGATGTTCAGAAAAGGCTTATAGCGAGCATCCAAGGTCATTTCTGAACATATTCAATGCAGGATTTTAGATTTTTTGTGATTGCTGCCATAAATTTTGTATTTAAGAAAACAGCTTCAATTACGACACATGTAGGAGGTAGCCAGTCACTTAACCAAATGAATACATTGAATTAAGGTTGTGAGAGTCCGGAATGTTTATTGTTAAACCATCATGAAATGTTTAAGCTGTTCATACTCGGATTGTTAAAGAATTTCAAGGTCTTATAATAAATATGATGAAAGTGTGAGAGATATTTTTTCTTTTTATGAGAAAAAACCACGTCGCAAAAAAATCCAATAGGACAAACTATTCGTTAAGGTATATTGAAAGTATTCAGCACTGAATGCTTTTCTCACATTATAGTGTATCAGGCCCATTTTTGGATCTGGATGTATTTTTCTGTACTGTCACATGGTATTAAAAAATATTTTGTTACACTATTAAGTTTCATATTCCTTACAAAACCAAACAATTCTGTTTTTCTTCCACTTTCTGAAAGTTAATAGGACTTAAGTGATAGTTCACCCAGAAATTTAAGTTTTGTCATCATTTCAAACCATTTCTTTCTTTCTTCCACAGAACACAAAAGAAGATATTTTGAGGAAATTTGGTAACAAATTGAACAGCTCTTGCGCCCATTCACTTCTGTTGTGTGGACACAAAACCAATGCAATTGAATGGGTGCAGGTTACCAACATTCTTAAAAATGTACTTTGTGTTTTGCAGAAGAAACAAACTCCTAAAGGTTTGAATTGACAAGAGTGTGAGTAAATGATGACCGAATTTTCATTTTTGGATGAATCATCAACACTTCAATAAATGTGTGGTATGCATATCTCATGCCCTTTTCTTACATCAAACATGTTTTCTGTTTCTTAGCCAACAAAAAAGACGGCCTCATTTCCCAGCTTTGTGGATGGTAAGTGAACGTCTCATTTCTTTTCTTTTCTGCATTTGATAATTTGCCCAAAATGTCTTTTAAAATTAAATCAATTCAAAACCAAATCAAATTTAAAAGACCATCACAGAATGAGGAGATTAAAGTGCTTGCGCTGTAGAAAGCTACTATTATTTCTCAGTGGATTAACATTCTGAAATGTTGGCAGAATCTGTAAACTGTTTTGATGGCCATTGGTGAGACAATTAGAGGGCCATGATTGCTAATACAAACACACATAAGTGGATGTTGCCGAGTTCTAATATAGAGAAGTGCTCACGGACTCCATCTGCCTCTACAGCACATACAGTATAAGAGTTTTAAAAAGCAGGACAATTGATTGACCTCTAGAAAGTTTATTTTTAGATTTTAGTCTGCAGCAGTGCAGAAGCCGGTGTGCTAGTTCAGGAAAAACTGACATCAATTTATTGCTGCAGTCTTGGCTTTTTAGAAAGTAATTTCTGGTTTCTGTTAAACAGTGATAGAAGGCTGTCAAGTTTAAACCTCACGCCTGAATGATGGCAACATAATATGTCTCTCGACTAGTGTCATGATGTCCACATTTCCATATCACACAAGCAGAATACTCCCTACTTTTGCTCACACGGCCACCTTCACTCTTGCTTTTCAAACCTGCGTCTATATCCAGTTAAATTTTATCAGCTCTCATAGTGGGAACACAAGCATTCACACACACTACATCCCCACGTTACGTTTTTGCCTGATAAGCCCACACGCATATAACTTATCAGCTGTACAGAGGAGGTGGCGACTCAACAAATAGCTTCAATAATGAATTATTAATGCTTGTTCACAAACAGTGCCGGGCCCATGCGAGCCTGAGGACCTCATTGATGGGATTATCTTTGCTGCCAACTACCTGGGCTCCACACAGCTCCTGTCAGAGAGGAACCCGTCCAAAAACATTAGGATGATGCAAGCTCAGGAGGCCGTGAGCCGGGTCAAGGTACAGACCCTCTGTATTTCCCAGCCCAAAGACTGTCGTCTTATTTGAGCGTGGTTCTCAAGCACAGAGATGGTGGTATTGCACATTTCTCAGTGGAAAATGAGATCAAATGAGATTTCTTTGTTTACACCTCAGGACTTGTTGACTAATCAGTAGTTATGGGATTATTTTTCTGTGGTGTAGGAGTTTAATCCCTCTTCCTACCGATTAGTAGCATAGAAAACCCCCGTGTTGCCATGGTACATGAACCATTCAAGTGATTTCAAGTGTTTTAAAAGAAGATGTGGTACAGTCAAACAGACAGTAGCAACAAAATAAAACGAAAACTCATTGCACACTAATACTGTGGAATGGTAAGTTTTTTTATTTTATTAGTACTATATTTGAATAATTGGGCCAGACGCTTGGCCCTTTTTTGTTGCAGAACAGATTTCTCAATCTCAGGATCTCACCTCGTAACATAGTTATGCATTGATGTGAGACTGTGTTGGATTTCTGAATAATTCCCATATCTGTCTATTTTGTTATTAAGAATTGACCATAAATTTGCACTTCAGTCGGAAAGTAGAAATAAAACAACCCTGTTTATAAAAACAGCTGCTGTACTTCTAAATCCTTGTATCTCTATTTTTTGTTTGTTTTATTATCACCCTTTATTTTTGTCACTAGGTTAAACATACAAGTAATATTTATCTTACCAATAAAAAGTGTTG
This sequence comes from Barbatula barbatula, assembly GCF_947034865.1. Taxonomy (NCBI): domain Eukaryota; kingdom Metazoa; phylum Chordata; class Actinopteri; order Cypriniformes; family Nemacheilidae; genus Barbatula; species Barbatula barbatula. The sequence continues at coordinate 20,100,556 of NC_136766.1, read as the reverse complement.
GTCAACACAATATTTAATAACTTAAAAAGTACAGTGTTTATTCAGTGTCCTGAAAAAATTTGCAAATTTAGACACACAAGGATTCAGAAGAACAGCGACCATGTGCTGGTTAGGTATGTTTTGAAGCTTGGAAGCTGGTTTGAGCTGGTTTAAGCTGGTTTAAACTGGTCATGTGCCGTTCCTAAACTGGTCCTGATCTCGTTTAAGATGGTCCTGAGGTGGTTATGGGCTGGTTCGAGCAAGAGCTAGTTGCTTAGGACCATCTTGGAACCATCATATGACCAGCTTAAACCAACTCAAACAAGCAACCATGCTTCAAAACTAACCAGCATGGGCGTTTTTTTCAATAGGGAAGCATTTGTGTAGATTCCACCTGTTTGTGTGTTAGAGATTTTGTGTTTTGTTGAATGTTCTCAGCAATGAGAACACACATTAATACATTGAATCATGATACATACGGTATACAACATGGTAGTGCCAAGCCTACACTGTTACAAAATGAAGTATTGAGATGGAATTTAGATTCACAAGCAGTAGTCTTTTATCCTTAGTTAGATTCCCTCTTGTATTGTATGCTACTTTAGGAAGAGACAGTTAGCATGTTGTAACCGCAGTGATGTTCTCCTGGTCAACAGCTGGTGTTTAATTTTACATGAGGTGCTCCACATTTAGTAACATATCTACAGTATGGCAAGGACATTGAATCACGGACACATATGCACAAATTCTGTCGGCTGGACCCGTTGTGAATAATTAATAGGACTATACCTCATTCGGCGGGCCAAACCAATGGCCAAGCTCTCCTGACATCCATTTAATGCCAAAAATGGTTCAAAATGAAACCATGGCAACAACCAGTCTCTCTCTCTCTCTCTCTCTCTGTCTGTCTCTCTGGTCTATCTCTGGTTTTATTATGTGGCTAGATTCTCAAAAGTTGAGATAGGTCGCACAATCCCCTCTCTTTCCTTTCTTGGTTTCCATATCTGGTTCATACACACAGTAAACTCTAACATGCTCACACACCTTCTCCTGCTCTCTGCAGTTGATACTGTGTCTGTCTACAGCTGAGTGAGCAGTATGTCATTCTAGAGCCTGAGGACAGAGTGAGTCCTCACTTATCTAAAGAAGAAACACTGAAACCTGAATAAACCTGAAATGTGAATGCATTATAACTCATGTTTAATTTGTGAGTTTGAATTGAACTGTGGTAGCAAACAAGATAATGAATTTGAAAATCTCTGTCAGCTCTGTCACATCTGGTGTATGTAGCGTCCATAGGAAACGAAGATGTTTTTTGCTTCAAGATGCACTTAAATTATCCAAAAACTACGCCATACATCGACAACCAAAATAGAGAAACAAATATGAAAAAACACTTTATCTTGTAGGCTACTTACTCGAGGCTTATTATTCTAAATAAAAATATAGTTAACGCTTGGTGTAAAATTTACTCAGCGGAAGTGGCTTAGCTGGTTGAGATTTTAGTGAACGAACAAACATCATGTATTTTGCGTGTCGGCATGGAAAGCAAGATGTAGGGCTTTTCTGTGTTAGGCAGGAAAACTTTGAAAAAGCCTAATGTTTTATTGAGGTGTATCCCCCGTAGAGTGATGCAGTATTTATGCAACCCTCATTGCCCACACTTTCACGCTCTCACTTCCCCCAAGCTCAAGCTCTCTTCAAGCTCTTTTTCTCTCTCTTTCTGCTCCACTGTCTCGTGTTGTTTATTCATCGCCTCCTCTCTCTCTCTCTCTCTCTCTCTCTCTCTCTCTCTCTCTCTCTCTCTGCGGCGATGGGTAGTGTTAAAAAGGAAATCATTGACACCGATCATCTAGCAGATGAATTTGGCAATAGAGGAGTTGTCATTCGACTTATGTAAAAGACTCGAGGTGAAAACAGTTAGGAACAGTGTGCAAGTGGGAGCTGAATGGGAGCAAAAACTCAGAATATGTGGGTTGTAATGAGTGTCATTATCGAGATATTTCAAGACACTTTTGACCGTCTCTCTCATTTGTATTGCAAGGTTTATGTATTGTATGTTCATTCGATACACTCTCAGTTGTGTTATAAATGCGGTATGTGTTGTTTAGGATTATGTTGGGATGTAGAACATAAAGCATTGCAAAGTATCCCATCACGTTTACTCTGAGAGCTGTTGTTCTTCCTGAAGCCACAATATGCCACAAGATGATAAACTGAGAATCTGCTACTCTGCATTTGTTGTGAGATTCTTACAATGAATAGACCAAGATATCTGAGTGTGCATCTTAATGTGACTGTTCAGCCAAAATAAAAATGATGTCATTTATTCACCCTCATATTCTTTCGTATTAAACCAGTACGAGGAAAAAGTGAGTGAGGAAAGTGGGTTTGGAAAGACATAAGGGGGAATAAATTATTACAGAATTTTCATTTAATTTGGTTGAACTAAATCTGTAAATGACTGCTTTGTAGTGAGTGCTTTATGCATTACAAAGCTGTAAAAGTTAGAACTTTTATTAGAAGTTGGGACTTTTTTATGGAGATTAAAAAAAACGAAAATTATATCTGTATACATTTCTTTGTTCTGATGAACACACAGAAAGATATTTGGAAAAATGTTAGCAACTGACATTTCAGGGACATTAATAACTACCATGATAGGAAAAGTATTCAACACAAAATGAGAAATTTAGAGGAATTTAGTAAAGCAGACAGTTCTAGAGCACCTATATTTCCATTTTTGCCTGTGAGGAAAAACAGGCTGTTTTGGTGTGTGTCTTTTAAAATGCAAATGAACTGCTGGTCTCCGCCGCCTTTCCTGCAGAAGCACAGGGTTGTGTGAGCCGGTGCTTCCAGTAACAACAAAACTGAGGTGAATGGTCATGAAGCGAATGAGAAACACTGTCTCAATATTTAAAACCATCACATTGTTTTGTATAAGTGAGAGTAGTACATGATCCGGCACATCGTTTTTATAAAAAAGTAAAAAGTGAAAGTGACCTATTTGTCAGTTATGGTGAACCATACCTGAAATGTGACCTCTGCATTTAACCCATCCAGTGAGTAGTGAACACACGCACAGCAAGTGGTGAACACACGTACACCCGGAGCAGTGGGCAGCTATCACTGCAGCGCCCGGGGAGCAGGTAGGGGTAAGGTGCCTTGCTCAAGGGCACCTCAGTCGTTTCCTGCCAGCCCTGAGGATCGAACTGGCAACTTTCTGGTCACGAGTCCGACTCTCTAACCATTAGCCCATGACTGCCCCGTGTAAAGTACACATAAAGTAAAAATACACAGGACAAACGCGTCATATACAAGTTTTAATCACGCTTTCTATGAGTGAATGCACAAACGCGTTATGTCTTTGTAGTTTACTGTAAGAAGTCCAGCATGATAACAATAGCGGACATTGTAAAACTCGATGAGGGCGGAGACAGAAGGGTCCATCAGCAGTCTTAGGGACGGCTCAATCAATGTGACGTCAAGTATCTGAGAGAATGCCAACAGCTCGTTCAAGAGGACAGTTGAGGTTTATTGGGGGTAAAAAAATGAATGGATTTTTATCATTCTAGGGTGGTTCTGTACACAGACTCATGACACACAGATATGTTCAAACAACATTTAAAAGTACATTTTCTGGATTAGGGGGACTTTAAGTTATTTATTTATTTAATTCAATAACCAAACCCACATTTGCATGTCTTATGATTTGCTGTATGTGTGTGCCGGGGGGATGTTGCTGCATTTTGGGTTTGTTTGTGTATTGAACACACATGCCACACTTGGCATGCAGACATTGTGTTTGATTGTTTTTGGCTGTTCTTTTAATCATATTTATTTGTATTTATTTATATATTTTTTACCCCCATGCCTATTTGCTGCTCCTGTGTGTGACGACCCGTGTACTGTCCCGAATGCCTCCCAGAGGGTACAGAAGGCAGCCAAAATCAAGAAAAAGGCGGTGTGTAGAAAAAAATAAAGTAAACGGACCAATAAGAAAAAGCCTTTTTTTACCATCTGCTCCATCTGTATGTTCATCATTTGTGTATGTTTCATAAGTGAAATGAAGCTTTAGATCTCACTGGCTGGGATCTATGAGGACCTGCTGTCTCACTCATGAAGCCAGGCACAGTCTCCACAAACATGTCATGAGGTAGTGCCACTTACTATTGATCAAATAATAATTTTCGTCTGATTTTAGGAGTTATTGTTAGAGGATTGGGACCGTTTTCTTTGACAAGGATTTTGTTCTAGGGCTATAAACAAATTGGCCAAATCACAGTGAACCTTTTCATGGGTTTCACGTGACGTCACACAGCGGTGCTGTTTGTTGATGAAAATAAGGTGAAATGCCCATACCTTTAACAAATAGTTTTAATAAATAAACAGGGAATTCATAAAAATATATATTGTTTCTGTACTTAATCTTGACATTACAATTATAACCATAAAAAATACAAATTATTTGATGTATTTTCTATAAATTCTAATTTCTATAATCAATTTCTATAAATGTAATGCACAAGATTTTAATTTCAAAACTGCGGGAATGGATGTTGAAGGAGTGAGTACAGTTTATGTATTTGTGGTACAGATTAAAAAAAATAATGCTACTATTTACAAAACTAAGGGCACGGATTGGAAACTCGTGGGTGTGGTATATTAATCTAAGAACAGGATTTGTTAAACAGAGTGAAACAATTACAAAACTGTGGCCTCGGATCTAAAGTCCTAATAGGTTATTTTACTGTATACATAGAGGCTGTGCTAGGTCCACCAGACTTCGCCCACGTCATATAGGTTACGTGTCTGAAACCCATGAATTCCAGCCTCTTTATTGGCAAATATATGAACTTCAAATGCCAAGTTTTTTTTCCACATAGACTTCTCTATAGTACTGCTAATCCTTCATAGAAATGTAACTTACAGTCCCCGTGCATTACCATTCCACATGAAATATTCTGTATTTCCGTAGCAGAAAACAAAAGCCTTAACTTGAGCAGAAATGTGCTGTCCGACAGGTAAATGTCTGGCACTCTTTCTTGGACAGAGTCTGACAGCTGGTTAAGTGTTGCCATTCTATTATTTCACTTACACGTCTGTCGTCATCTCAAGGCACGTTGTATCACCCTGTGCTCCACCTCACTGCACCAAATGTCTCTCATCCTGCCTCTGTTTCCTTTACCCTGCTGTCTTGTGTCAATCATTCCATCACTTGAGGCCTCTGCATGGCTTCTGTTTATCACAGGGGGCTGTACAGCTGATGGTTATTGTCTGTCTGTCTGTCTGTCGGTCGGTCTGTTAACCTCACTGTGTTTCTCAGATGTGGGCTTTGATTCACACTTCATTAAGTTACTGTGACCCATTGCAGGTGTATTGATGCTTTTATCTACTGAAAGCTTTTGATTGTGAGATCCCTTACCAGCAAGCAGTAATTGATTATTAATTTTGAGAGACTCTGTGAATACTTATTATAACAATGCTTATTTTTTCTGTTTGGACCATTTGTAAGGCAGTTTACAGAGGTTAAGCAAAAAGCATGACTATGGGAATCCTCTGGTGCATTCCTCTATTGCATGATTTATGAATAAGCATTTAAAATGTTTTCATGAGGGGTTTAAGAGGTTGTTCTGTTTCTTGAGGTCCTCTCATGAGTCTCCATGAGTTATAGCATGAGTACATTTGTGGCCTCTTGATCAAACCCAATGTGTTTTCTCATAATTTTGGTTTTGCTCTTTTTGTCTGCAGAGCCCAGAGGGAGACGCTCAGACTTTGACGGAGGTGGATCTTTTCATCTCAACTCAAAGGATCAAAGTGCTGAATGCAGACACCCAGGTGAGTTTGAACATCTGGCTGCCTGCCGCTGCAGGTATCGTGATACAATTTTAAACACCCAAATAATAATGGCGGAGTAAGTACAAGCATATTAATACCACAGGTGAACTGATTATAATATTATGAATTGTAGGATGCTTTCCTCATCAATCCAAACAAATCAGACTTTACAATGACTTTATTCCTGGCAAAGACAATTTCTAAAAACAAATGAGATTAGATTCAGAGGGAGAATAAAACCTGTGTCGATGGATAAACATTTCGACAGTCATATACTGAAAACATGTAATGCAATAAAAGGAATACAGAAAAAAATTCTTAATTATATTTGGAGAAAAGCAATGTACAAATGCTCTTTTTATTTAATATCATATGTAATTTAAATATTTAAGTATATTTTGCTGAAGGGGATGTGTGTCATATGACATATGGGATTTTCATGTCTTCACAGCTTTGTGGCAAATTTTCTGTTGACAACAGCTCCTTCTTTCTCACACTGCCAGTGTAATTGTAAACATAGGGTGGGGAGCGATGGATGCTAGGCAATGCTTGTTAGTACATCTATAGCCCTGGTACTGAGTAAAATGGCTTTGTGTATGTGCCATTGTGTATACATGAGTTTTAACTGAACAGCAGTGAGTGGGCAGGCTGGCACGAACATTTTGTTATGTGCTGCAATGCAGTGTCTGTCCTTACACTGACTGTCACATCTAACTCTGTTGGGCGGGTGTTAAAGATTCATTACACTGCTTGCGAGACAATATTTTTATTCGTTAAACATTTGAAAGATCCAAAGAATTAAACTAAGGCAAATAGATCAGCCCAAATACAGAATTTGCACTTGAACTGACATTTTTTTTTGTTAACTTAATTATATTGAACTGACCTAAAAATCGAGTTATAAATTACAACTAGATTTTTATATAGTCATTTCAATATTTTTTTTCAATATAATATAACATCTGAATAATGATTTATTGTCATGATTTAATGTGATTTAAAATCAGTAATATAAATAAAATAGCAATGAAATAATTTAAATAAAAAAATATGAATTAAAATAAACAATGTCGGGCAATTTTTTTATAATAAAAAATGAATAAAATGACAAAATCAAATAAGAAAAAAAAAGTTACATTATTTAATGTTTTTTGGTTAGTTTATTTTGAACTTTTAAGAGTCGCACCGGGATGGCACCTACCCCATCCGGTCACATACCGGGTCCGTTTACAGGGCCTGGCGCCCATATTTTGACTCAAGAGAATTTCAGTGCGAAGTCCTGCCCTTCGGTCTGGCTCTTCCTCCCCTTGGGGAGTTGAGTGTGTGTATCCTCAACCATCTCCTCATATCTGTTGTGTACGCACAGAGACCTTGTGCTTCGGACATAGGGCCTGGGGGTCAGCTGGGACAGAAGAAGCTCTCCCCTGCGAGAGCAGCTCTTCTCTCACTGTGGAACTAGACTCTGTTACCATGACACTGCGGAACGTGCCTAGTCAGTGCTGTGCAGCTTCTTACTTCTCAAGCGGCAACCAGTGGTCCCCCTGAAAATCTTTCAGAGGCTCCTGCGGCATATGGCATCTTCAGTGGCAGTGTTCCGCTCGTGTTGATGCATATGAGAGCACTTCAGCATTGCCTCCAGGGTCCAGTTCCTTGGAGAGCGTTCCTATCATGCCTGCTGCTGTCACACCCTGGCCCCTTGGACAGACATGTTCTCTTCTCGGGCTGGAGTCCCGCTCGGGCAGTTTGAGATGCATCGCTGTAACGACAAACACCTCCCTGCTCGGCTGGGGGGATTTGCGCAACTGGCATGCAGTGTCAGGGCTTTGGGCCCCCGCCTGCAGTGGGATATCAATTGCCTGGAGTTGCTGACTGCTTGGCTTGCTCTGAAGAGGTTCTGCCGTGGGCTTCATCAATGCCAGGGTGGCATTTTTGGTCATGGCAGATGTCGTAGCTTGCGACACAATGGAATACCTACGGGCCACTCGTCCTGGGATACCTTAACTGGACAGCCAATGCGCTCTCTTGGCAGGTTATGTCCATGAAGAGTGGTGACTCCACCCCTTGCTGTCCAGCTCATGTCGCCGCAGTTCAGGCAGACACAGGTGGTCCTGTTACCTCCTTAGACACCGCCCAGAGCACGTTTTGGTATGCCCTGACCGAGGTCCCCCTCAGCAGGGACACCTTACTGCACAGCTGGCCACAGGGCAAGCGGAAGTAAGCTTTCCACCACTGAGCCTCCCTGCACAGGTGGCACTTTTTCAAGGTCACGGAGGAGGGACATCAAGAACTGCTAGTTGCGCCCTTTTGGCCCACTCAGACATGGTTCTCAGAGCTGACGCTTCTGACGACATACCCCCTGGCCGATTCCCCTGACGGAGCACCTGCTTTCTCAGAGGACGGGCACGCATTGGCACCTGAGACCAGACCTCTGGAGCCTCTACGTCTGGCTCCTGGACAGGTCATGGAGATTCTGACTGACCTGCCCCTAGGTTGGGATTACTATCACTCAGGCCAGGGCCTCCGCCACTAGGCGTCTGTATGCCCACAAGTGGCAACTCTTCTCGTCCTGGTCATGATACGGCGAAGCTCAGTGGCGTTTCGTAAAGGAACCCCATCTGTCAATTCGACACAACGTCAAGAGATTGACAGAAAGGAAACGTCTTGGTTACAGATGTAACCTCAGTTCCCTGATGGTGGGATGAGAAGTTGTGTCCGTTATGCCACAACGCTTTGCACGCTGCAGCGACCCGGGTATCCTTCCCAGGTTTCTCAGCCCAAAAGGTGAATGTATGTGCCATCTTCCTTTTATACCCCTATGTAGGGGCGGAGACTGGCGTACCGCGCTATTCGCCGATTTCATTGGCCTTTTAAAAAGGTTCAATCAGAGTTCATAGGTTTTCAAGATCAAACCCAATCTGTCGGTTCGACACAACGTTGAATTTACTTACTAATAAATTAAAGTTTACATGCAAAATTTAACCACAGGATGCTTTAAATTACACCACATAATATGCACTTACGAGAAATAAAGGTACAAAAATATTGGCAACATGGGTTTTGTGTCAATCAAAGTTTTTCAGCTCCCTTGTATTCTACCATATTTAATTTCACAGTAACTAGTGTTGGTTCCTGCATGTAGCTGACTGAAATCAGCATGCATGTTGGGTGTCATGACAACTGCAAAGCAACACAAAAAACCACAAGCTTACGATATAATGTTACCTTTCTTTAACACTATTCTAGCTTTGAAAGTGTTGCTATTTTCTGTAGGAAATGCATATGTAGTTATTAGGAGTGACTAGAATAGAGAGCTGTTTCTCAGATGGCTTATAGTCAAACAACAAATATATGCATAAAATAAAAATAAAGATGAGATATTTATGATAAATGATAGTAGCAATGATAGCTTGTGCCTGACAATGTGTTTCCCAGTCTTTGAAGTAAACACAGATCATTACATTGGGCCCTATAATTTAAAGAAGAGCTGCTATTAAATGGAAATATGCAACACATGATGTTCCCCACAGTGTGCGGACTGAATGGAAATGCTGTAGAAAATTACCCTATGCTCCTGCTGAGGAGGCTAAAAGAGATGTCAGATGTATATGATCCATTAATTCTCTCTGCTGGCTATGATGTTTGTATATGAAACAGAGTGCGTCTTATACATGCTTACACTCAGATATCCTGTGCATTGAATATTAGACTCTTTGAGGACACACACAGTGTCTTAGAGAGCTATTTAACTGAGTTAAATTGTCAAGGTCATCTTACTGTTAGAACGCTAGGATGGTTGTGGTAACTTGCTGTTTAAATATCTGTTCAAGTTACCCAAGGTTGTAAGCTTTGAGTTTTTTACGAATGTTCTAAATGGGAAGATTAATGAATGTGAGGCTTCCCGAAAGGCATACTACCATTGTGCCTTGTAAGGGTAGAAACGTAACCCCAGGTCTCTCAAGGGAGCTCTTGCTAAGAAAATGTACTGTTGTCCAATTGGATCAAAATGCTGAAGAATGGGATGAACTTCAATGTTAAAGAAATGGTTTAAGAGCAGCAGTATACCTAAAAATGAATGAAGCCTCTCTTTGTCTTTGGTGCTTTTGTTTGCTTGAACTCTTCAGCAAGCAATTAAAAGCATAGAAAGGAGCACAAATATTTAAAAAAAGCTCTCTCTCTCTCTCTATCTCTCTAAGCATTCCATGGCAAAAAGAAAGTCATTCAGGTTATGATGAATACATAATGACAGAATAATTTTTGTGTGAACCATCTTTGTTCTGCTCCTGTCAAGTGAAATGTGCTTGAGGGCTTCGCTACAGAATGTTAAGTAACTATGCTTATTTTGTTTGTATTTTGTAGGAGACAATGATGGATAATGCATTACGCACAATCTCATACATCGCTGACATCGGAAACATTGTGGTTCTGATGGCGAGACGTCGCATGCCACGCACCGCCTCACAAGACTGCATCGAAACCACCCCTGGAGCTCCTGAGTGCAAGAAGCAGTACAAAATGATCTGCCATGTCTTTGAGTCAGAGGATGTAAGTATGGATAAATATATATATTATATATCATTATATTACGGGAGCTTCAGATGTATCTGCGACCCAGACAGCAGTCTCACCAGAAACTCTGACTCCAGCTTAACACAATCCTGTTCTAATGGTCCGAGTTTTCTCTCCGCCACAACACTCTCCTCTGCATTGCAGTTGTTCCTCACTCATGCTGTCTAATTACACCCTTTGATATACAAGCCAATGAGTGTGAATGTGTGAATGTGTGTCTGTGCGCGCTCACAAATGAGTCATTTTTAGTTAGCCCTGCACTTCCTTATTTTTTATTAAGCTTGTTTTCAAAAGCTGCTTCATTATGGCCATAAATATCTGATTTCTCATAAAGATGTGAACATGTTGTGTGCATCAGTAATTTAAACTGTTAAATCATTTTAAAATGCACTCTAAGCTGGGATACTTTCAAAAAAGCACAAACCCAGTTCAATTAACACAGAATATGTACACTACCGGTCAAAAGTTTGGGATCACTCACTCATTATTTATATTTTAATATTTTAGAATAATAGTAAACTTCAATAAAACCATGCAATAATAGTTGTAACTGTGAGAATTATGTTGTGACTAAAACTATTCAAAAGAAATGAACTCTACGTTCTATTTCAAGTCACCCTTGGACAACACTTAGCAAAATCCTTCTCTTGGCATTTTATAAGCCAGCTTTCTTGATGTCTCAACCTGGGACGCTTTAAACTGTTAAGGAATTTCCTTCTATGCTGGACTCTTATTGGCTGCTTTTTATTCATTATTTTGGCCGAAAAGTTACCGAGCGTTTTTTTCGTGTGTAAATGTGCTGATCTCCTTCAACTCATAACTGTCTGTTGGGTTTGGATGAACTATGCTGGGTTTTTAATCAACTCATTGCTGAGTCAAATACGGACATTTTCACTTAAAAAAATCCTGGGTTCTTTTTAATCCAGAAGTGCGTCAAAAAGAGACAAACCCAACTATTGGGTTGTAAATTAACTTATGCAAGGTTGTTTAAACCAAAAATACTGGGTTCAACTTTTTGTTAATTTAACCTAGCAGCTTGGTTAGGCCTTTCTTGACCCAACACTGGGCTGCATATACACCAGCCCTTTTTAAGAAGGTTTAAGTTACTTTAAACTAATGGTTCTCAAACTGAGAGCCCCAAGATGGATCCGGGGAAGGACCGATTTCGTAGCAATTTATGAAATATATAAATTCATCGTAGATTTTATGCAATCAAACGTCAGAAAAATAAGAAAGAATTGATGTTTCAGCATTGTATAACTGCATACTGTATGTTTTTGGTTTAGTAAAATTCTAAGTTTAAGATCATAAATCTTTATTTGGGGGGCTGCAAAGTGATGCACTCAACACAAAGGGGGCCTTACAACAAAAAAGTTTGAGAACCACTGATTTAAACAACGATTGGGTTCATTTTCCTTAACCTTTAGTTGAAATACTGGTGTTCTCTCAACAACACCAGACCGCTCGCTGTCAGTGTGCCTTTTTTTGTGATGTTATCACAACTGATTTAGATACATTTGACTGATTTAGATACTATTGAAGCAGAAGCCATGGCTCGGCATTCAGTCATAAACCAAAGAGAATGAACTATTTCTCACTTTCCTTGTTAAAATTCTAGTGCTGACAGGCCAATATAATAGACTGCATTCTGCACCTCTTCCACTGCCACAGAAAATTACTTACTAGGATTTGAAAGAAGTCGCAGTGCATGAAATAGACCAGCGTGTTTAAATTTCATAATGAACACCATCACCGGCACAAGACAGTTGGCGGTTATGGAAACTGTCCAAAAGTGTAAACCAGTTTTGGAGTGTGAAATCAATGTACAATCAAACGGCACTACATGAATGAGCTGATTCACAACACATCAAATCGATGAAGTGTAGACAAATCAGATATGACATAATGTTTATTTTTTGTATTGATCTGCAATATGAATGTTCTGTGGATGTAGGTCAGCATACATAATGCATATTCACCAGTATTTTGGGGTAATTAGAAATAAAATATTGAATGTTTATTTTTATTCTCTTTTTTGCTGCAAAAAAGTAAATATCCTTAAAATAAATGTACTTTGTTTATCTTGAATTAAGTAGATTTTTAACTAGTGTCCTTTCCCCATTGGCAGTTCTTTTTACTTTGTATTAGTAATGAATCTCACAAAATGTGGTTAGATTTATGCCTAAGGCAAGAAAAAGCAATTTGTTTCTCTAACTCGTAAAACAGGTGCTCCTATAGCTCAACTTGTGTAGCATCACATTGCAGCGCCAACCAAGTGTCACTGATTATAAAATTACATTCGTATAATTGATGTATTAATTGCTTCATTGATTTTTCCAGTTGTTTTTCTTATTTGTTTTCTTCTAACACACATCCAGGCCCAGCTCATAGCACAGTCCATTGGTCAGGCTTTCAGTGTGGCCTACCAGGAATTCCTCAGAGCCAACGGCATCAACCCGGAGGACCTGAGTCAGAAAGAGTACAGTGACATCATCAACACACAAGAGATGTACAATGATGACCTCATCCACTTCTCAAACTCTGACAACTGCAAAGAGGTCAGCTGCTAGATGCGTTATACTCTATGAAGTGTACTCTTTCTGTCTGGTCGACATGCTGTCAAATAGAGTGATGAGATTGCAAATTGCAGCACTGAAACAGCAATTGAGTTCAAATGAAAGGATGTTTTCAAATACCATTTGACATTTAAGCTCAGATCCACAGCAACTGGTCAATATAAATGTGTGGCATCATTTATTCCCCCTTACGTCATTCCAGATCTGTACAGTATGACTTTCTTTCTTATGCAGAGCACAAAAGAAGGTATTCTGAAGAGGTTTGGTAACCAAACATCATTGGCCCCCATTGACTTGGACACAAAACCACAGAGACCTTTAACAAAATATATTCCTTTGTGTTCCACAGAAAAACAAAAGTCATACAGGTTTTGAAAGACATAAGGGTGAATAAATGATGTCATAATTTAGATTTTTGGGTGAACTCTTGCCTTTAGTTATGGCTGAAAGTTAATAGCATTCTTCGCTCTGTCCAGATGTTGCTGTGGGTTATGTCCCCGATACCACTTTACCTCAAGCTAATGTTGAATTCCCAGTGCTGTTCTTTATACCTGTATCTTTCTTTAAAATCCTCCAAACACAAAGTAGACAGATAGTTTATGCCATTATGTAAAAGCACTTATATTCGTGCTAGATTGAACTCTCAAGCTCTCAGGCTCCTGTTATCAATTGAGTCAAATTGTTTCCTTAATTGCTTTGCTCCCCACTGCCTTGAGTACATCCGTTTATTGACAGTCATTACTCTGGATCTCTTTCCACAGTTGCAGCTCGAGAAACAGAAGGGAGAGATTCTGGGCATAGTTATTGTGGAGTCTGGCTGGGGCTCCATACTGCCCACTGTCATCCTGGCCAACATGATGAATGGAGGCCCCGCCGCCCGTTCTGGAAAGCTCAGCATCGGTGACCAGATCATGTCAATCAACAACACCAGTCTGGTGGGGCTGCCTCTTGCCACCTGTCAGGGAATCATAAAGGTGGGCAGAAGCTTGATTTTGGCCATGAATCTATCTGCTATCTGAATAGTTAGTTAGTTAGTTAGTTAGTTAAAAGAGCCATCTAAATAGCAAAATAATCTTTATAATATTTTATTTTTAATTGAATTTAACGGTCCAATGTGTAGTTCTTGGGAGGATCTATTGACAGAAAGGCAATCAAATGTACTTATTACATGGCTTGTTGGAATGCTTGATTCTGATTGGCCAGTCGCGACATTTGCAGGTTGTTATTCTCAGATAACAACCTCTCAGAAAGAAAAACACACGGTAATCCAGATGGAGCAGACCATTTTGACAGTTTTTTTTACAAACTTTTAATAACATACAGTATATGGCATTGTATTTACAAATTATTTAACCAAATTGCCTGTTCGTGACATTCGTTTCTTACCTCAAAACCGAAAGTAAACGGCTTTTTCTCGCTGAAGGTCTGCATTCGGTAAAAATGAGCTAATAAAATATTTAAATTTCACATTTCATCTCCAGTATTTCTCATGTGGCAAGTAGCCGTGTAATAAGCGGGATAATGTACAAGCAGCCGGCTGTTATTGCAAAATTAGCCCCTTCAGTGTGATACAAGACCATCTGCTTCGCGTCGGGTCCTGATCACACTGTCGAGGCTTATTTCTGTAATAACAAGGCTGCCTGAACATCCTACCTTACATAACAATGTCTTCAGATGTGTATAAGGACCCTACATAATTAAGTGTTATGTTTTTATTAGCTTAGAATGAGCTATTTCTTTCTACATAAACTTACATGGAATTCACCATGTTGTTTCTACAGTAGCCCTTAAGAGACAATTTGCTCTACATAGCGCATTTCGTAAATACGTCATCTCCTTCGGAAAAAATTTGAATAGATGAAGACATCTTAGTTCTATGTCAGCCACCATAGTGCTTCAAAGGGGAGTGGTGGCTGAGCTGTGATCGCCGCTAAATTTCATACCGTGGACCTTTAATACAGTGTAACACACACAATGCAGGTTGTAATCACACACATGCGTTTTTATGTTTTGCATCAGGGCCTGAAAAATCAAGTGCAGGTGAAGCTAAACATTGTGAGCTGCCCTCCTGTGACCACAGTTCTTATTAAAAGACCAGACCTCAAGTACCAGCTTGGGTTCAGTGTGCAGAATGGCATTGTGAGTATGGCCATAACAAGGATATAGAAGCAGGACATCCGAAATATCACTTTCTTCTGATTGGTCATGTAAATCTCATTGTTTTTTACGTTCCCCAGATCTGCAGTTTAATGCGAGGGGGGATTGCAGAGAGAGGAGGGGTGCGGGTTGGTCATCGCATCATTGAAATAAATGGACAAAGTGTTGTGGCCACAGCACATGAGAAGATCGTCCAAGCCCTCTCTAATTCAGTGGGCGAGGTAAACATTCAGTGGATGTTAAAGGAGTAGTTCACCCTCCAAATGAAAATTCTGTTATTATTTACACACCCTTTTGTCATTTCAAACCTGAATAAGTTTCTTTCTTCCACTAAACACAGAAGAAGATATATTTGAAGATAGAATGTTGATAACAGAAAACCGTTGGTCTCCATTGACTTGCATTCGGGGACCAAACGATTTTTGGTTAACAACATTGTTTTTAATTCTCAGAATTTTCAATTTGAAGGTGAAATATTCCTTTAAATTGTTTGTGCTTCTGTTATGATGTCATCTATATATCAAATTAAAATCACTAGACTCATATAACATTTAAAAACAAAATAAGCAGAAAATCTTTTGTTTTTATTTTAAAACAGATCCACATGAAGACTATGCCAGCCGCCATGTTTAGACTCTTAACAGGGCAGGAGACTCCTATGTATATATAATGTTAGGTGGTGGACTTCAGCCCTGGGCACACAGAGTTTAGACAGGCATTGGAATGCAGCAGTCAACGTTCTCCTTTCACCCTCACCAAAAATAATTCCCATCACTCTCGCTGTCCGCTAACGTTACTTTAGAGATATGGTGTGTCATTTCTGGATACGTGGATTCTTTTTATTTGAAATGTCTGCTCTTGGGGAGTGTGTTTAGTCATATGAAAGATTGAGTTAATGCACAAGTCTTTGGGGGAGGGGGGCTTTGTACAGTACATGTAATTTTTGCTAACCTTATTTAATTTATTTGCAATTATGAATGTGTGGATTTTGTTGAAGAGATGTTTTGTAAATATGTAATCCTAAATTCAATAGAAAGGAATGGAAAGCCAGATTAAGAAGTCGGGAGAGTTCAATATAAAGTCATTGGGCCATTCCAGAATGTTGTTTATCACCAAAAATGAACCGATTACAGTGAAGCCGTGAAACATATTAAATGCACATTGGTCAAGTGTACCACATTCTTACATTTCAATGACCGTAGTCCTGGTTTTCATGGCCTTTATATATTGTAGTAGATCATTACACCTATTACAGTAAATAATATAGCAAACAATTACGTGGTGTACTACAGTTTTAAAACAATGCTACATTAGTACAGGTGTATCAGACACATCAACGGAGGAAAACCAGCCAGCCTTCATCATTGAATAAACAAATGTCTAGTGGGCATTAAAGACTGATCTGAGCAAATTTTGAGAGTGATTTTTGTACAAAGAATTCAGCAAAACTTTTGTAAAATACCATATGTAAACAATTGCAGGCCTTCTCCTATGCTCCATCACTCCCTTGCCATGCTGTAAATGAATTTCCTTTCAAACACATACGTACATGTTGTATGAAATGTAAGAGTTTATTTTTTACGTGTGCTTTTCCTTGTGAGTATGCCCAGCTGCAACTCATTTGAGTCTGTGGTGAATGTAATGGTGTTGTTAATAGTGTGTCCACTTCCTTAAACAGTATTAGAATGTCTGTACATAAACGTTTAACCTTGTTTAGTACTGTGTCCATGTAGAATCCCTGTTAGTCCTATTTTATCTTCGTGAGGCTTTGGCCTTCAGATCCTGAAGAAGACACTGTGACCAAAAGCCTTACCAGTGCGTAAGAATGCTTTTGAAAATGAATTGTAATAAAAAAGGAACATCAAACAACTAATAACACATGAACATGAATACCTGTCTGCATGCGTCTTAAAATGACACTATGGGAACATAACAATAAAGTGTGATATAAGCCATTGTTCTTGTTTTTCTGACTTGATTCTCAGCTGATTTTTTATAATGAGGTAAAGAATGGCTTAAAGTAATGAAATCCGGATGGATCTTGCGACCTGGGAGCTTGAATCGGAATTTCTGCCAACCAATTCTAACAGTGGCCAGCGTCCAGAACTTTAAAATAGCTCCCTTGCCTCGTTTCATAGACTTAATGAGCACAGATTTGAGTCTCACAGTTGGAAATCTGTTCAGCCAGCTTGGCGTTCTGAAGCTTTTGCCGCATAGTTAAGAAAAAGAAGAACGGGGGAAAACACTGAATGAAACGATTTTATTTGATGTTATAAGAGATTATAGAGCCAAGCAGGCAAAATACTGAGACAGAATGTTTAATATTCAGTGTGGTGTATGACCAACTAATTTTTCAAGTTTGCAGCCTGCTGCTCCCTCTAGAGGTCACTTAAAAGAGCATAGAATAATGTTTTAACTAGTAAAATGTGAAAAAAATTATTAAGCGGTACATCTAAGTATTTTAATATGAATCATGATTTTGTATCAACAAAAGTTTTATTGTAGAACAATGTTTTAATGTAGTGTCATTTCTGTCATGATTTTGTAATGTCACAAGCTTTCAGCAATAAATCATAAATAATATATTTAGAAATTATAAATCATTTCACTAGACAAACAGAACCATTGAAACTCAGTACCTTTTTTAATAGAGATCAGGTGAAGTTACTCAATTCATTTAATAATAAAATGAATCGCATGAAACCGTTTGGCCACTGCCTCTCATGGTTTCTGGTCATTCTTGTCACATTTCAACATGACCTTAACCCCGAGCCCCTGCCGTGTGGTGTCAAAAGCCTCCAAGGCCTGTTCCAGTGGGAAGCGGTGGGTGACTAGAGGCTTGACATTCACCTTCTTAGATGCCAACATAGCGATAGCCATCGGCCAGCTGAAGAGAGAGTAAAAGAAAATTGGGTAAAGTGTGCAAAAAACTGATATGTGACCCAGTCTGTAAAAACGCAGGTTTGTGATTTTCTGTTTTCTACATAAATTTAAAGAACATTCTGTGAAAATTGATATCTGAAATATTGACTTGGTAAGGTCATGTCAAAGATTAAAATCACAGTGAAATGAATGCTTGAAACCAAACTTTGATGTTCCTCATCTCAAAATTTGAATTTGAGACTTTAGCCTGGATTTCACAGACTGGGACACATCTTTAATGCATATTATAGCTATAAAATGTAAAGACTCTAAAGAAGTTATAAGTCCTTAGCACTATAATTACTTACGTATTACAGTAGCGAAATACACCTCTGATGTCAACTTCTCTGATTGCTGCATTAAGAAGGGGTACTGTGGCCATCTCACCACCAAGCCCAACCAACACCACCACTCCTCCAGAACGAGTACCCTAGACAAAAAAGATTCAAATCTCAATCACAGGTAAGCATAAGGTTACAGATCATAAGGGGCAGCTTAATACTCTACATAATTTCATGAGTTCAAACTTACATATAATGAATGAGAAATGGTTATGCGTATTTGGCGTGCTGTACGAGGGGAGGGCTCGGAGTCTGGGATTCGGCCCCAGGCTCGGAACCCAGCCCGCACCCAGAGCACACACCCCCCACCCCCCGGTTTCAGAAGGAAGTAGTTAGAAGTGTGGCGAAGGGGGTGGTGAAGGGATGCTAGAAAGCTGTTGAATAACGGATATAAGTGTTGTGGTTTTATACCCTTTGGTTGAGGATTACTGGGCATGCTCCTCCCATATAACTAGATTGATTATCTGACGTGTTCCTCACGAACTTTGTTTATAAAACATCATACAATTTTTCCAATGCAACATGTTACTTTTCATTTACTGCATGTGATTGAATTAGACTTACATAGATTGCTGTTTGAATACTGCTTTGCACTCCTGTGCACTCTATAGTGATCTGAGGCATGCAACCTAGCATTTCTTCCACTTTTTTGGCCAGTTCCTGTGGTGTTTCCTCTTTCCTCACTGAAAGCAAGAAGTCAGCCCCCAACTCTTTAGCCATGGCCAGGCGATCTGAAGACAGGTCTACAAATTGATCATGGAAGAAAGAAATACATAATACTATGTTAAACACAAAATCTATCTATACTGTTACCTTTTATATAACATATGGATTGATGCATATATTACCACTTATTACGACTTGTGATGCACCCATGGCTTTGGCTGCCAACAAAGAGACTAGTCCAATTGGTCCTATGATAATGAAAACATCTTTACATATGCAGCAATTACATAATTTTATAAAGACCTTACAAGGATTGGTCGACCTTTCTTAAAGGAGCCGTATGTAATATTAACACTTAGAGGTTGAGCTTGGTATCGCAGTCCAAATTCAAAATAATAGCTGTGTCCCAAATCGAGGGGTCCTTTGAAGGCTGTCCCGATTTAAAGGTTGCTTCAAAAGCAGCCCCAAAATGTGACCTTATTTCGGTGGGTTTTTAAAGGATTTATTGAATGTATCCTTCACAGATTTGGCAATCCCGAGATTCATTGCGCTCCTGTGACGGTTTGAAATTTTGGTCACACTTCAGTACAGGGGGCAATTCTATAGTTACATAATTCTATACTTAGTGAGAAATGCACCCTATACTGAAGTCAAGTGTAACCAAAATTTGTAAAACTTTAGTTAATTATGTTGTTAATTAACATTATTGGTGCATTATTGTGGCTGACGAACATTCAAAGGGTGTGCGTTATATTTCAGTCAAACGCAAACCTATGAAGTAATTACAGATCTGTCGACCAGATCTCATTACCACTTGCTTTTCTATCACGTTACTGCAGATGTGTGTATGTCTTTAACTCACAGACACACACACCACTCCATCGCTCAGCATTCACCAAATTGCATATTGTTTTGGGCTTGCGCAACGGCCACTTGCAGGCAGCGCTTTGGGCGGCTCGTGCAGTGCTCTGCAGTGCGTTGGTTTACCATTTCTGGTATTTTCAATGCGCCAGACACTATAATCCCTGAACCTCCTAAAGAGCAATACTCGACGGTGCATTTAAATGGTCAGAACGGATTTACACAACTTATTTTAGATTTAAAACCTGTTATAAAATCAGAGATGTGGATTCGGACGGCAATTCAATTCCCACACGACCTTGGTGATTGTTAAAAACAGCAGGTAATTCAGCCGGAGATTTCTCCGTTGGTGGTGGAAGAAAGACAATAAAAGCAATAAAATCACCATTTACCCTCGTAAATCTTAGGTCCCTATACACTGTAAGTTTATCTGATAATGTATGTATACGCTTGCAGTGGTTTTGTTGTTTGCAAATATACCTCAATTAGCAGCTCCTGTAAGAGATTGCATTCTCCGGAGGACGCATCTACGGGTCATATTGCTCTCTCGTTTAAATGACCGTAATAAAATTGTATATTACTCCTCGTTAGTTGTAAAATAATGTAGTTATTCTGAAACGTAATACTACGAAACAGGAGAGGGTGGAATCTGTTCTGACCCAAAACGTTTGTTTGCTGCAATTTGCTGTGATTGTCAATTTTTTCCTGTCCAGAGTTGCATTCATTTTTTGCCAAGATCTTGTATTGATGATGGGTGATGGGACCGCAGCGCAAAGTCTTCTCCAGCACATCCCAAAGATTCCTGGCCAATCCATGTGTCTCATGCTCCCTGAACCACTCTTTCACAATTTAAGCCAGATGAATCCTGGCATTGTAATCTTGGAATATGCATGTCATCAGGGAAGAAAAAAAACCTGTTGATGGAATAACCTGGTCATTCAGTATTTTCAGGTAGTCAGCTGATCTCATTCTTCGGGCAAATAATGCTGCTGAACCTAGACCTACAATCCGATTCAAGGGTCCAACCTTTTGCTTAGTTAAATCCCAGTGGTGACTTTTTTTTGGATGGGCAGTGTATGAACTAGCATGTTTCCAAAAAAGAATAAGGTATTAAGTTTTAATTTAATACAGTAAAGTTATTACATAAAGCTCCTTTAAAAGTAATTACATGATTTCATAGACATTTAATAGACGGAGTAGCAACAGTCTTCTGACATATATTAACATAAAAAGACAAAGTCCTGACATAAACAGACAGAAAAGTGAATGGAGCCAAGGAAGCAGAGGTCATTGCACTGCTTGGTAAGTTAATGTGTAACAATTGCATAAATATGCACAATCATTAGAGGTGGCTGACCTGCACCGCAGACAAACACCATGCTCCCAAGACTGACCCCTGCCCTCCTGCAGGCATGAATCCCCACTGACAAGGGCTCAATAAGAGCTCCCTCCTCATACGTGACATTATCGGGAAGTCTGCAAGCACACAAGCCACACATAGAGAATTGAAAGGCAGTGAACTACAAATCTAAGCATTCATAGTTTTTGTTCATAATGCAAGTAATCCAATAACAGTGATCTGACTTGTAGCAGAAGTTGGCATTGTGCTTGTAGTATCTGCACAGGTTCCCATCATCTGGAGGAGTGGCACAGAAAAATATACTAGGAGACAGGTTGTAGTGTCCAGATTTGAAGAACTCATCTATCTCACGAGGAACTCCGGGCTCTATGGCAACTCTGTCCCCTGTGAGGTGAGAAAAAGGGGAAAAACAGTGTATTGTTCCTAGTAGCCTACAAACTAGCCGCACACACAGAGGTCACTAACCTGCCGTGAGATGCTTGACAGCGGAGCCCACTTTGACCACACGACCAGAGGCTTCATGTCCCAGAATCATGGGCTCTTTCACCACAAAGTCCCCGATGCGCCCGTTCTGCCAGTAGTGAACGTCTGATCCACAGATCCCCACAGAATGCATTTGAAGTAACACATCTCAAATAAAGAATGCAAAAGATATAAATAAACGCATAAACAGAAATACTGAACAACTCTACATAACGAAATAGAGGAGTTGGAAAATAGTGCGTCTCGAAATATTTACCATTTGGCCCTGGCTCAGGAATCGGACGTTGTTCCTGTTTAAAAAACGATTATTGTTTATAAATTGAGCCAGATTTAAGTAGTCAGTAAGTTACACTCATTTATTAATAGTGCTGCAAATATACATTAAATGGCATACCAATCTAAGATCTCCCTTAGAATGTAAGACCACGGAGAGGTTGTCTTTATCCATTTGGCTGTGCCTCTGTCTGACACGAAACTTACAATATGTGTTATCAATCCTCACTGAAGCCCCTTGCGTGCGTTTCCCTGTTGTCCTCGTAATGACATTCAAGACCATCAAAGCTGCGCAATTGTGCAGTCAAAGCGCTGTTCATACACTCATCAAATGGAAAGGGAACTTTCATTTAAAAGTGCTTAGATATGTGGCCATCTGTAATATTTAATAACGGGTTTCATTAATAATATCATTATTATTAACAATTTCATGTTTTATTTGTTTCGTAAATGATCTTGAGTTCCGGATATGCTACCGGAAATGAACGGTCTAGCTTCGCTACTAAAAGAAAGTCGCCAGTATTCATTCAAACTTCGTATTTATTTTAACGAGATAAATTGAGATGATATTTTAAAGGAATGTCTTAAAGCGGCCCTAACTCACAGTGTCTGCATAGCTCATGTTAAAGGGGTCATTTGACCCGGCTAAAATGAATGTTATTGTTTGCTTTAGATATGCCGCTCTACTTCTGTGGTGAGAGAAGAATATTGTTAGCCTGAATATAATGAAATGTTTATTCTTCTGTCGATAAAAATCTGCTTTAAATATTGTGTTGAAGTCATTGCGGTTATTTGATATAAATATATTTAATATATATAACGTTACTGTGGTCTTTAAATCGAAAATTAGGCTACTTCAGTCATGTCAAATTAATGATTAGGTTAAAAGAATAATCTAATGCACTGATTCATCCTCCATGTTGTGTAGGTCCCTGTGATGTTGTATTTTACTTATTTTAATTAGATTAGACAAGCGATGGATAAAAACAGCATGGATGTACTGTGAGGCCAAGCGACACGAGAAAAATACTTTAGGCTTACGTTCTGGGTTTGTTTTTGGTTTTCTTTACGGAAATAAAACGTTAGTTTTTGGTTCCCAGAATGTTATGGGAACTAGAAACTAACATTCTATTTCCGAAAAAGAAAATTTTCCCGAAGAACCAAAAACTAACGTTAGGGGAATGTTCCGGGAACAAACAAATTTTTGCTGGGTTATTTCGCGATAACAGCCGGCTGCTTGAACTACACGGCTTCCTGCCACATGAAAAAAAACTGGACATGAAATATGAATTTGATTATTTTATTTAGACCTTCTGCAAGGAAAAGCCGCTTACTTTGGGTTTTAAGGTCAAAACAACATTCAAATGTCATGAACAGGCAATTTGGTTTAATCATTAGTAAATATAATTTCATATATGTTATCAAAATACATATTTAATTTGTAAAAAAAACCTGATAAATGATTTTCTGGGTTATGTGTTAATAGTTTTAAGAGGTTGTTATGGGAACAGCAGTCACTTCTGGAAGAAGCTCATTTTGAACCAGCAAATTCAGATTGATTTTAATGTTATGTGTACAAATAAAGTTTACAACGTGTGTGTAAATGGTCAATATATTAAATTAATTTACCCATTCAAGTTATTTTAGATTCTAAAATATATTCTGAACAATGTTTTTTGAGAGCATAAGTAGTCTGCAACTATTTAGAATGATTACATAATAATTACAAATAAAATATTGTTTAAATGGAACTTTTAAACGCTGAATGGCATATAAATATAACAATATAAATTTACAGCTCAATTCTATATTGTTAACTGACATGTAAAAAGTAAATGAATATCAATATTCATGTCAACCTCAATGCATTCTTTTTTTGTAAGCGAGCTCCTTTCATAACATCCTTGAGACTTAACCTAGGTATATCAACCTAGGTATAAGGTGTAGTGGCATTAAGACGGTAAGATGGTTATTTGTTAACACATATTGGTATTCACCGGTCTTCTTTATTTCCAGTGTGTTAGTTGTTTAGGTATGAAGAGGGGGTGAGCTACAGGATGGACAACTTTTTGATGACCATACAGCCAAACAAACTGATGACAAAAAGAAAGCAACAGTTTTGTATGGATGATTTTCTAGGTATACAGAATCCACACTATACACCTCAATATTCAATACTACAAAAAGGCTTTCCGTCCGAGACTGGGTTCGAACCAGGGACCGTGTAAAGAAGATCTCATGTTTCTTAATTGGTAGCCGGTATACTGAGATATCTTTGTGCTTTGTTCTGCAATGTTTTTCAAGGTTCAGTGGATTCAGTAACATAATTTAGTATTGTGCTTTATCATCAGATACACTCAAGACACATAACAAATTGATGTGTCTTGAGTGTATGTTTTTCAAATTGAATCACAATAAATAACTTTTGTTTTTCAAATTGAATCACAATAAATAACAGTTTTCAGGTGCTGGGGTGTGTACCTATTATTATGTACTAGAAAGAAAAGCACTTGCAGGTGATCTGTGATTTATAAAGTGAATATTGTTTACAGATGTGCGTACGCACGGTTTGAATAAATCTGAATATTTCTTGGGCTTTTGGGCAAACATACACTTTAAGTAAGGATCCTTCGCACAGTTTCATAAAATGAGACCCCTGGTCTTCATGAACTGGGAAGAACTCTTTTACACACACCCTTATTAAACTAAAGGGTAAACTAATAAACTTCCCATTTACTGTATATTCTCTACTAATTTTGCAGTACAAACGTAATTTGTCTTTGTGTGCTGACACAATAAAAAAACGAAAACACAGATTCACAAGTAAGTACCGAACACTTTATTGCTACAAGAGGACATTATACCCTTTGATCGGACATTGTACATATTAAGTCTTTTTAAGCTATATGTTTTTAAGTGTAGTGGACTAATAGTTAATTGTTTACTCCAATTATTATAACTAATGGTTAGGTATAAATATAAATCCCTGTCTTGTTGTGTGCTCCTGTGTAGATTTTGTATTCTGTTCGTCTGATATAATAACTAATTTCTAGAATTTGCCAATTCTTCTTCTTAAATTTAATGGCATCAGATCACTGGAGAGTTACTTAATCCCTGCTTTCAGGAGATTTGACCTCAGAGAAAATCCTTCAATGGATAAAGAAAATCCTTTAACTGAACGGTAATTTGCCATAACAAGACATTCATTACTTTAAGTATTTTAATATTGCTGATATTATGTCTTTTCACATGCAGGGACTAGATTTTATTTTGCCAGGCAAAGTACTGTAACATACAAATTATTATATGGCGAGCACAAACTGAAACAATACCAATAAGCATACTTTTATCAATAAATCTATGTAAAGAAAACAAATAGAGAGAAATGCATTTACATTAAGCATGTCGAATAATTTTTTTTTGATGATAACAATAAGGCCTATCTAAAGGTCTAATAATTAGATCTTGAAACGCTGTGGCCATGGAGGGAGGGAATGAAATCATGCAGTCCCTCTGAATACTTCTTCATTTGGTCAATGTGAACGTATCCTGAAAAAGAGACTGTATGAAAAATGTAAGTCTGTTTAGTTTGAAAATATAGCTTTAAAAATTCTATTTGAAAATCCTTATGATTCACATAACATAATGTATTTCTAAAATTGTAGCACTTGTTTTATTCTTTTTTACTTTCCACAAATGGAGAAATGTTAAATATTGATTTCGGTGAGCTGCTCATTCCAGCTTATGTCAGAATTGTATTTTATTTATTTTTTGTTTAGTACCTGAGATCATGTTGTTTACAGGATACTGCTTCTTACAACACAGACACACATTGCTTGGCGATGCAAAAGTCTGATAATCCTCCTGGCTAATAGATAACATGAAGTTAAATCAGGCATATAAAGATAAAGTGCTTGCGGTGGTGGTTTGAGTGCTGAGATGTGGGTGCGATGTCTATACTGGTAACATTTTGTTACACGAAATTACATGTGTCAAGAAACACATTTACAGCTTAAACCTGTCCATTAACTATTACGACATTTTTTTAAAGTTGAAATATAACATACCTGCACCTGCCTCTCACCGGCTGATCTTCAGTCTCATCAGCGACGTTTTCTTCAGACACTTCATTTATTAGTTGTTCACACTTTCGCATTAACACAGATCATTTGAGAACCTAACAAATGCTACAGAGAAATAACTGAAGACGTGTATAAAGGACAGCAAGCTCTCCTACCTGATCTTCTTTTTCCCAAATAAACTTTGCAACAATTGCTCTTATTTCTAAAGCAAAAAGTCAGAACATTTATCAGAGTTATGAAAATGCATTGAGTAGGACCATTTCTTAAATGAAATTACTTAAATACTAATTTCAGTCTTCAGTGTGATCATAGTTTACACTTTGACAGCTTACCATTTTGAATGGAGACTGGAGGCAGCACATAGTGGCCAATTGGCACAGATTCAACACTCCGCCGTTGTTCACAGGTTGACAGGAAATCACTGTGGAAAGCTGTTGCCCTGTTCTTTATATAGTCTTCACTGTCAAAGATCCTTAAGAATAACAACATTTCGTATGATTAAGGTATCGCCACGCAAAAATAATACATTAGATATTTAGCATACGGTAAGTGTACACGTTTAAAAAAAGACCTTGCAGTGTCCTCGGCAGAGGCATCATCGCTGAAGAGATAATCTGCTTTTTTCCAAGTGGATAGAGCTCCCCCTTCAGACACTGTGAAATAATGACCACTGGAACTCTGATACTTCAGGTGAACTCATTTTCCCAACGTATTCGATCAATGAACATTACTATGTGTATATATATATATATATTAGTTTACTAAATTCGCCGTGTGTGTACAGTCAGATGATTCAGAATCTCACCCCAGAAAAAGTGTATTCTCGGTTCAACACTGGTGGAGAACCATGCAGTTTTTCCTTTAAACATGCTCTTCCGGATGTGTTTGTCGCTTGTCTTGGCACAGATTTAAAGCCGTGACGTGGCAGGTCGCTTTCTTTACAGCTTTGATTAGCAAACGTCAACCTATTTAGGCAATATGCAACATAGCTTAGCCTACAGGATGTAAGTTACGCGTTTCCTGTCGGTGACCACTGTTGTTCTTTACACAAGTTAATGTTTGAAATGACTAGCAAAGGATTTATATAGCAAATTGGTGGTAAAATATCGTTTATATTGAACACAACCCACGACACCCAACGCTAAATTTACAGTAGTGAACTGACACCCCCTCAGTTCTTAAAGAGACAGAACATGCCTCGACGAAATATCACTGATAATATCACTGACAGTCTACAATTAAACTGATCAAATTTAACAATATCAATCAGAACAATGTTAATTCTAATAAAACATTTAATCGATACATTTCTTCTTTTATGTGACCCTGGACCACAAAACCAGTCGTAAATCGCACGGGTATATTTCTGGCGAAAGCCGAAAATACATCGTTTGAGTCAAAATGATCAAATTTTTTATGCCCAAAATCATTAGTATATTAAGTAAAGATCATGTTCCATGAAGATATTTTGTAAATTTCCTAACGTAATTATAGAAACATTATTTTTGTGAGTGGATCCCTCAATGATCGCGGTTCAAAACATGGATTCAGAAATAGCGCGTTTGCTCAATCTAAACGCTAATGACAGCAATAATTTAACGAACCTACTAAATGATTTTTTTGCAAATAATTCGGAAGATGATAAATGAGACCGGCTTGACAAAGGAAGATGCCCCGGAAGACGACGAATTCAATCAATGTTTGGATCACTTCGACTCCGTTATGGAAAATGATGCCATGAAGGAATACAAAGTTTTCACTGCATTTTATATGTTCCTGGTAAATTATTTTTATGAAATTTTGTGTGTATAAAGTTTAAGTTGTGGTAAATCAATGGTGTAAGTTTCATTTATTTCCCATCATTAGTAATATGCGTTGCTAAGGACTACTTCTGGAAAACTTTAAAGATGATTTTCTCAATATTTTGAGTCCTATCATAACAAACCATATATCAATAGAAAGCTTATTTAGTCAGCTTTCATGTGGTGTATAAATCTCAATTTTGAAAAATTTATCCATAAGACGGGTGGCAAAAAAAATGGTTTTGTGGTCCAGGGTCACATATATCTCTATTATTAGATATTTGCTGCAAGAAAATGAACTTATTGTTGGGCAGTTTTTTCTTTATTTGGGGCAAAGCAGCATATGAGCAAATCGTGTCCCGTGATGCTGAGATGTGGTATGTGTAACTACACCAGATTCAATCCAAAACCAATTTGGTACCTGTAGAGTCATTATAGGTCATTGTGGTACAGGCTAATGTCCACTAGATGGTGGTAGTATGACGTAATACAGTTTTTCTCGATTGTTTACACACAAATATTGGTACTTGAGACACAATGACCACAACATGTAACTCATTCACCAACCCCCTGAACCAATTTTGCTAAACTACAAGCACAATTCCTGCTTTACACTCACATTGGCACAATTTTCAGGCAGAAAAATCTCTTGTTTTCACAAGGAACACACTACCATTTAAATATGAACACTGACTCATCACATGTGTAAACACCTTTCACAAATGTGTAAACCCCTTCTCCAAGCTATGGAAGATGCATGTCAAGATATAGCAGCTGATGCTTTTCATGGCTGGACTGAAAAACATTGCTTGAGATGTGGATGAGGTGCTGTGGTCAGACCCAAACCGAAGAGAAGATGCAGCATCGTTTTTTTACTGTAACTGTATACAGTAAATTCTTCTGTTGTTTTGTATGTAGGCCACTGTATGTGCAACTTTGCGTTGGTTGGGATGTACACTGTACATTGTTTTTGTTGGAAAAATAAAACATATTTGTTATTGTGTATATACAGTATATATTGTGTCTGCCCGAAAATTGTGCCAAATGCAGAGAACTGTGTGTAGTGTTTTGAAAAAAGTGTGTTTTAGATCTGCAATGTGAGTGTAAAGCAGGAATTGTGCTTGTAGTTTAGCAGAATTGGTTCAGGGGGTTGGTGCATGAGTTACATGTTGTGGTCATTGTGTCTCAAGGACCAATATTTGTTTGTAAACAACTGAGAAAAACTGTAAAATCTATTTTATCTATATATATATGAGTATTTATATATATATATATATATATATATATATATATATATACAAAAAATATTTTACAACACACTTATATATGTACTGTCTGTAGTAAGTGTAACACTGAACCATATAAAGAGCAAAGTCATTATGATGAATGGAGACGTGTTTTCCATTCATTATAGTGTTTTATATAGAGCACATCAGTGTTCAACTGGTTCTTATAAATGTCTATTCATATGATGGTTTGTGTGTGTCATTTGAAAACAAAATACCATTTTGAGAAGAAAGAACATTCTTTTGAATGTGAAGTTTCATTTTGGAGGAGAATTGAGGGGTTTTGCCCATTGTGTTTGTGTTTTTTGATTTGTGTGTAGAGTTCTGAGAATATGAGGCATGCTTTCAGAAAATGTGTGTAAACAATTGAGAAAAACTGTAATTTAGGAACGCTGCCCGTCTATCAA
This sequence comes from Barbatula barbatula, assembly GCF_947034865.1. Classification (NCBI taxonomy): domain Eukaryota; kingdom Metazoa; phylum Chordata; class Actinopteri; order Cypriniformes; family Nemacheilidae; genus Barbatula; species Barbatula barbatula. The sequence continues at coordinate 20,070,957 of NC_136766.1, read as the reverse complement.
CAACAAAATTGATAGGTTGCGGTTCTCTCCGTGTTGTGTGGTGTTCCTCCCTTGACTGTTATGATTGAATGGAGTACTGTAGGATCAAATCAAAGCGATGAAGTGCATTTTTTATTGATCTTGTCGCCCAGCAGTTCAAGGATTGTTAGAAAATATTTAAAGCTTCAGGTATGTTGATTCGTGGTGTGATTTGACACACAAACTTATTTATACTTGTAAAAATCTACAAAAATTAAGAGATTTAACATTTATTTTGCCCAGTCACATCAACATGTTTTTTTGTATAGGGCCCAATTGCTGTGTAGACTGCAAAGGCATACTGGTCTTTGGTGACCTAAACATGTCTGAATGGATATAACGGTAGCCTAGCATGAGTAATTTGAATGTCATTCCTTGAAAAGCATAAAGTCCTTGTTCTGTGTTGTTCTGTGTATTTGTGTATCGGTGTGAGATTTTCCAACAGGTCAGTAGTTGATGTAGGATCTGCTGCTATTGGCGGCCTCATTGGATCCTATTTTTAGATAGCAGTACTGTCATATTATAGCCTTGTGTGTTATTTTTCCAGCAGGCCATTACAGACGGATAGTGTGTTACCAGCTGGGTAATTGTGGCTTCCCACTCATACTGTACATGATGCCTCCGTCGCTTTAAATGCCACAAAGGATTACAGTTCACCGCAAAAAGTCAAACCTCATTTCAATCTGGGTTCCTAATCTTTATTTAAAACAATGTTATCTTGCTGGAAAGTGGATGGGAATCTGTTTTTTTCCACTTTCTATATTTCTCCAGCTTGTCAAACTATGCAAATAGATTTGATAAAAGCTTGCATGTTTCATCAATTCGGCCACCATACATAAAAGATTATCTAAAATTTACTGATGATTTTTTTATTGAACGTTTGTATTTGTGTCTGCATTTGTACTTTGATTATTATTTAGTGTGCAATTACTCTTGAATATCAAAGCTTGTATTTGGTCTTCAGTTATTCCAGTTAGGGTTTTATATTGTGGTGTATCACAGCTGAGCTGCTTAGTATCTCAGTATTACACTTACCAAGCACTCACCAAGTGATCTTATTGATCTCTGTGTCTTAATGACAGCACTTTACTCTATAGTGCATTATAGCGTTCATTCATCTACATTGTTCTGCAGAAACTATTCACAAATGTATTCGTATTTAGATTTTATAAACGTAATGAGGAGTGTCATGCATTCTATCAACTGAAGTCAGCTTGTAGTTTGAAATACAAAAAGTTTATTTAATAACTTTTAACAACTTTTCTGTCCCAATTTGTGTCTCCTTTCAATAGCATGCACACTACTGTTAAACAAATTTAAGGCATGCATTTAAAACTTTATAAGACAAAATTAAACGTACATCAGTCAAAAAGGCTTGCAAGTACCAAATCTAAATGACATAATTGACAAAGCATTATCTAGACAGCCATTATTCAAACTTGTTTGTGATCTATTCTTTGCCAAGAGAGGCTGTGTTTTGAGCGATTAAAGCGAGTCTGTTCACTGAAGTGCTAACGTACAGAGAATATAAGGATTCACAATAGAGCTGCTTTATTCAATTTATTGACAGACAGCACCATGACATGCAAAATCTACACTTGGAGACAGGAATGTTTAAAAATACATCAGAACCACACAAATATAAACATCTTTACCCTTGTGTGTCTTTTTAAGCTTTGGTGAAGCTGTGGGGGTTTCAGACTCAATGTTTGTTTCCAAACTCTCACAAGAGGTGCAAAGAAAGTTTTGCTGAGACTATGCATAAAACATTACAAGCATATACAACTGGACAGACAGAGAGAGATTAACAGATGTGCAGATTTTAAACAGAATTCAGCTTGCAGGATATAGCAGATGTGTTTCTCCTCATGCTGTTTATATGTAGAGATGAACAGTTGAAGATTCCATTGTGACAAACGTTTTGTAGTGATGTTATGTAAAATGTTTTGGAGTTACAAAGATTATGTTACTAAGAGATCCATGTGATCTTCTGTTGTTTGTTTTTTGGATGTTGTCCTATCTGAGCAGTTATTATTATAGCAGTGATAAACATGTTCATAAACAATTTACATGAATATGTTGTTTTTGTGTCCATAGTTGTTGTTGGCAGCAGTGTTAAAATAAAGGACCAGTTTACCCAAGAATTCTGTCTTCATTTACTCACCCTGAAGTTTTTCCAAATCTGTAAATTTCTTTGTTCTGATGAATACAGAGAAATATATTTGGAAGAATGCTTGTAACAAGCTTGTAACAACGACTGTTTACCGATTCCAACGCTCCCATTCACTAGAGTATTAACACCTTGGACTGCATTTCCCATCATCCCTTGCACCCCACTTCAGCCTTGATTGCACACACACCTGTAACCCCTCACTCTGGACAATATATATACACACTTGCTTCCTTTAAGGTTTTGTGGAGTCTGTTTCCCGTGTGGATTACGGGCTGTTGGAGTGCCTGCATTTCCAAGTATTTCTGTAACCCTGTGGATTTATGCATTGTTTGTGACTGTTTCTGGAGTTTTTTGGCTCTCATTATGCAAATCAGAATGACGTCAAAACCTTAACGTCCACATACTGATGTCCAAAATCATGACACAAAGCAATAAATTGTAAGACAAGTTTTATTCACCAAGCTTAAAATAATACAAATGTTAACTGGATCCCTGAAGGGACTGCATGGCATAAAGCAAAGTTGAAATGGTTAGAATTCATCTTATGTGCAGAAGATTATTTCCTCTATGACATGTCTGACACCCTGAATGCAACTACCAAGTAAAATAGTGGTGTGCTATTGATTAACCTCATACACAAACAAATAAACAATCAGCACACTTCACACAAACAAGCGGTCCTGTCTCATGCTCACGTTAAATTGTTATTCTCAACCAATATGATTTGTTGTAGCACGTGTACCAAAAACATTGCACAAAGTCATATTTCATTGAAACACATGCTCTTCTAAGTGTTAAGTTTTACATTTCATGCAATGTTAACACCTTTACCCACCTGAACAAAGTAACAGAATAAGAGCTGGATATGAGTTCACAGTTTTTGTTTTAGGATTCTCTGGGCAACTTGACCATAGACTTGACCTGGTCTGAAGCAGAAGCACCCGTCACTACTAGAAGAGTGCCACCTGCAGGTGTGGTGCTAAACAGCAGAGAAAGCTCTCATTTTAAAACCAAACTATTTTCAAATCTGTGGGGTGCTTGCATTTGTTTCTCAGACATGGAGTGTGCATATACAATAAACCAATTTTAGAGTGGGTATGGACTTCTTATTTTCACCCAATTAACACTGGAAGAAATTGTTCAAACTGACCTTAAAATTATGTTTTATAGCATTTTGATCAAGTCTTGACTAACATTTGACGTCAAATTGATATCACGGTGCCTGCTGGTAAGATTCTTAAAATCATAGTTAACTACCACTGTGGCAAATGCATGATCAAACCTATATCAGTTAATGCAGTCCTCCACTGCCTGCCAAATCATGTATGATCACATTACATGTCACTTCTGTACGTCACATTACTTTCCATAATATAGCCCACACATGCTTATTGCATTGGTGGAGCCGTGCACATAGCCAGATGAAAGCCAAGGATGATGAGGATGTGGGGGATTAGTGTGCAGATGTCCTGTGAGCTCTAATGAAGCTAGTTTAGCTCTAAACCACATATACTGCTGCTGTTCAGAGATAGAGAGACCAAAAAGCTTTTTTTGAGCAGCCTTGTATTTTTGCATGTTGCTAGCGTCAGGCTGTTATGTTATGCATAATATTGTTACTATCACTTACCGTCTATTTATGAACCTGGACACACAACAGTAAACAAAATCCAGCAAATATTAAAGCATTTGCATGCGGCAGCAGAGTGGGTAGTAACGCGCTACATTTACTTAGGTGACATTTAGGAAAATATGTACTTTTAAAGTAAAATTAAAAGTGGGTGCTTTTACTCTTACTTGAGTATATTTCTAATAGAAAATCTGTACTTTTACTTTGTTACATTGCGTGACAATCCTTCGTTACTTCATTTAAAAAAATGAAAAAACTTTTATTTCAAGGTTGTCGTCTCTTTTAACAGGCATTCCCTAATGATTGATTCTTTTAAGTCGATTGCTTTGAAAGCATTAATTGAACAATGGGGAAAACCCTCTGAATAGGTTCACGAATCAGTTCAAATGATTTGTTCAGTTCGCAGCACGATCTGAATCATCTGAGGCGGCGGATTACTCACCCCTCGTATACATACATATATCAAAATATGAAATAAATGGCCTGATAAAAGATCATATCTTTTATACAGTATATCAAACTCGGCTAAATTGATTAAATTCTAATTCATTTTCAAAAAAACTATTGTCCGGACCTTCGTTTGTAAGAAAATATAAAGCCCGGACCTCTTGGAACTTTAACTGAATACCCCTGCCCTGCTCTAGTGTATATGTAACGGAGGTATTTTTCTCTATGGGGACTTTTATTATGAAAGGGTTTTCTCTGGCGTGCGCCGGGAAAGATAAAGAAGAGACGTCTGGGAAATAAAAAAAGAGCATCAGTTTTTTCTTCGCGAGGCAGACACGCCATGTTTTTGTACTAGAGATCGACAGTTTTTCCGTTGCAGCTGTAGTGTAAGACAGTGGTGCACGTTCGGATTAAGTTTCGTGATCTTCGTGTACATCAACATTATGATGTGAAACTGTAGACGCAGCTAAAACAGAGGTTTTTACTCAATCGCGTCATCGGACAGAGATCGGGGTTGGAGATCGGTTGAGAGCACGAGAGAGAGTTGCTAGAGCCGTGAGTTACCTTGGAACACGTATGAATGCGTATGTGAGCTGATCGTTTGATTTTGAAGTAGTGATTCGTTTTTTTATTGAAAGACGTTTTTTTGTGTGATCTAAACCAGTTAGCTATGCGCGCCACGTGCGAGCCGAACTGAGCTGCGCCATTTTTGCTCCGGACATTTCCTGAGTTTCACCGGGCCACGCAGAAATTTTCTGTTTTATATATTGTTTTATTATTTCCCTGCCATCCTTACGACATCTCACTGTCCTGTCTCAGCTGTTCACGGATTTATTACAACTGTGGTTCAGGTCATCGCAAGTCTTCACGAGTCCTCGCAAGTCATCATCGCATCAAAGTTGTCGTTGTCACAGCCCGGTACCACGGTTCGGTACGCGCACACACACATACACGAACATTACACTGATAACGAACTGAGTTCTGTGCAATTGAGTGTTTGAACTTTCAATTTGAACTGTGTTTGTGATAACTCTGTTTGTGAAGACTGAATCGTAGAATTGATTCATGAGAATCATTTAAGGGAATCATCTGTGTTGAACTGTGTATGTAATTGAGTTGTGGTTTTGTACACTTCGAACACTTTTGAGGTGTTAAAAAAGGGGTTTGTTTACAAAATGTGAATCATTTGGTACTATTGCAAGGAAACGAGAAGTCTTGAACTGTTTATTTGAATTTTATTTTTTTTGTTACCTTTTGTTATTTTATTGAACAGGCCCTTCCAGCAGAAACATAATTTATTAAGGGCAAGAGAATAAATTACTAATTGTTAAATTTGGACATTGAATAGTTATTTTTGAACTTACCTTGGGGTAGGGGCGTCTCACTTATACTGTTAGGATTAGGTGGGTGGGGATGTGAACTTTAACTTATTCTTCACCACATACACTTCAGGAAGCCACCGTGTTGACACACTCGCCTGAAGCCTACACTGCCTACTCCTTTAATACCTTCGAAAATGGTGTAAGGTAAAACATATACACATAGAGTGCATACTGAGGCTCAAAGCACCGGAGTGGGGAATAAGATTCCTCCGCTCTTAAGTCTTCCAGGGTAGTGTTTTAATTTTCCCCTACGAGGCGAGACATACAGTCCCGTTACATTTGGCGTCACGAACAGGATAGAATTAAACTGTATTTACCTTCTTGTTTTGTCTCACACGTCCCTGGGCCTACAAGCTGAAGAATGGCAGAGTTTGAGGAACTAAGGAAGGAGATGGCGGAGATGCAGAGGCGGTTTGCCGAACAGGCGGGAGCACTCGACCAGGCAAGAACCGAACAAAGAGAGGCACTGTCACTAGCAAGAGCCGTCATCGAGCATCAAGCTACTGCTCAAGCACCCCCAGCTGCCATTTATATTCCCAGGGACAGGAAACTGCCAGAGTTCAGTGGACGTTCGACCAAGACTGGAGAGTTGAGCGTTGAAGAGTGGGTTGCATCAATGAAATCTGCCTTTCAAGTGATGAGAGTACCTGCAGAAGATCGTGTAGAGTTGGCGAAACAGAATCTCAAAGATGAAGCCAAAGCGACTGTGAGGTTCATGTTGGGTGATGGTGAAAAATCTACTGATGATATATTTCAAGTCCTACTAGACACCTATGGAGACAAAGTACCAATTGGAACCAGACTGAAAGATTTCTACGAACGAAAACAGATGCCAGGTGAAATGATACGCTCATACGCATATGACCTACAAGAAAGACTCAGCCGAGTTCAGCGCAGAGAGCCAAACAGAGTTCCAGGGGCCGAAAGTGTGTTAAAAGAACAACTTGTCCTAGGACTTCGAGATGATTTTCTGAGGCGTGAAATGAAAAGGCGAGTTAAAGAGGATGCAAGTTTGACTTTTGTTCAGGTAATGCAAGCCGCAATCACTTGGGCTGAAGAAGAAGAGACTCCAACGCCGGACATTCCAAAACACAGCCCCCGTGTCAGAGTGGTGAGTGCTGATGCGGAGCATGCTTCCTCTGCGTTAACACTGGAAAAACTGCATGAAGCCATACAGAAGATTGCCGCTCGTCAAGATGAACTTTACCAGGCAGTGCACAGTAATAGTAGGGTACAACTTCAACAGAGTCGTCCAAAAAGACAACCCCTGAAGGACGGTGAGGGCAGGTACATCTGTTATTCATGTGGTGAACCTGGGCACACTAGCAGGAACTGCCCACAAAGTACTGCAGCAGCTACAGTGACTGATCAGTTCCGACGTTCTACAGGGGCGCCTGGAACTAAGGTAGGACACGTTCCATCAAGTACAGCTCAAACCAGCCCTGGGCCATCTATGATAAGAAGTCATACAGCTGAATGGACTGACGACGGGACAGAGGAGTTGAAAAGTGGTGCATTTGGAGATTGTCTGACTGTTGAAGTTAGAATAGCTGGTGTTAAGACAAACTGCTTACTGGATACAGGCTCAGAAGTGTCCACTATAACGGAGTCACACTTTAGGAAGCACTTCGGAGAACAAGAGCTGAGACTGTCATCTGCTCACTGGGTACGACTCACTGCAGCTAATGGACTTGACATTCCTGTGCTAGGATGCCTGCAAGCTGACGTGGAGTGTATGGGGAAGGTTCTCCCAGGAAAATGCATCTTTGTGCTGACAGACATGAGCACAAAAGCAGAGGAGATAAAGGGACTTTCAGGAATCATTGGAATGAATATAATCAGTGAATTCAAGTCTGTGTTTGACACCGGAGAGAATGTGAAGTCGGCCAACAAATATGGACAACCTGCAGAAGCAAAGATACGAAGGGTGTTAGCCAGTGTCGAGAAAACCGAAACCTTGAGTCCTGATGGCAAGATTGGGTTTGTCAAAGTTGGTGGAAAACAGGCCGTCATCATCCCTCCATTAAGTGAAAAGGTGTTTGAAGGTCGTTGCAGAGTGCCACCTAGAGTGAAGTGCCAAGTATTAATCGAGCCCACCACTGGAGTGAGTCTACCCAAGGGACTTCTAGTGGCCAATGTGCTAACAAAAACTGAGGACGGTAAAGTTTCTGTACGTGTGATGAATTCAAGCGAGCGAACAATCAGACTTAGCCCAAGATGCAGAGTGGCAGTAGTGTCTAAACCACAGGAGGTGTTAACCGAGAATACACTAGAATTTGAGGAGGAGGAAGGGACACTGCATGTCCGACGAGTGGCGCATGTTCAAGCAGTCGAAATCTCAGATAACCCCCCAGTACCAGTCCTGGTGAATTACGAAAAGCTCACCCCTGCCCAAAGAGAGGAACTTAACCAGTTGTTGGCAAGGTACAGGGACATATTCTCCAAAAGTGACAGTGACTATGGGTACACACAGTCGGTAACGCATGACATTCACACCGGTGATGCTCCGCCAGTGAAACAAAGGCACCGTAGAGTACCGCCACATGTTTTCCAAGAGTTCAAAAAACACGTGCAGGATCTAGTGTCGCAAGGCATCCTTAAGGAGAGTGCCAGTCCCTGGGCATCCCCAGCAGTGATCGTTGTGAAGAAAGACGGCAGTGTGCGCTTCTGTTGTGATTACAGGAGGCTTAATCAGGCCACATGCAAAGATGCATATCCACTTCCCAGAGTGGAAGAATCTCTGGACGCACTGGGAAATGCTCAGTTGTTCTCCACCCTAGATCTTACGGCCGGCTATTTCCAGGTAGCAGTAAGTGAGCGTGATCGTGAAAAGACAGCAGTCACTACCCCATTTGGACTGTTCGAGTGGACGCGGATGCCGTTCGGGCTGTGCAATGCGCCAGCAACCTTCCAGCGCCTTATGGGAGTAGTGCTCGGGGATTTGACCTTCGATGTCCTCTTGATATACCTGGATGATATTATCGTGTTTTCTAAAGACTTCAAGAGCCACTGTGAGAGACTAGAGCTGGTCTTTGATCGACTGAAGCGGCATGGCCTAAAGCTGAAACCTAGCAAATGCTTTCTCTTCAGATCTGAGGTAAAATTCTTGGGTCACGTGATTTCCTCTGAAGGAATCCAAGTCGACAGTGAAAAGGTTAGTGCATTGGATACTTGGCCTGTGCCTAAAAGTGTGAAAGAAGTGAGACAATTGATTGGATTCATGAGTTATTACCGCCGGTTCGTACCAAAGTTTGCTCAACTAGCAAAACCATTGCATGCGTTAATGGGCAGCAAAGACAAAAGGAGAGCCTCTGAACTGTTCATGTGGAGTAGCGAATGCCAGGCTGCATTTGACAAATTGAGACAATACCTGTTGTCACCACCTGTCCTTGCTTACCCCAACTTCGGCCTTCCTTTTATCCTCACTACAGATGGAAGTCAACAGGGCCTCGGAGCTGTATTGAGCCAAAAGCAAGGTGGAGCAGAGCGCGTCGTTGCCTTTGCTAGCAGAGGCCTGAGAGGATCGGAGCGGAATGACAAGTACTATAGTGCATTCAAACTGGAGCTGTTGGCACTTAAGTGGGCTGCAACAGAAAAATTTAAAGAGTACCTTATGTTCTCCAAGTTCACTGTAATCACTGACCATAATCCACTGCGTTATCTGGGGACTGCAAATCTTGGTGCAGTTGAGCAGCGCTGGGTGGCCCAGTTAGCGGAGCTAAATTTCGAGGTTCTGTATAAGCCTGGAAGATTGAACACCAATGCGGATGCTCTTTCAAGGATTCCCTCCAGTGAAGTGCCTGAACAGGAAGACACAGAGAAGGATTTCATCAGACTGAACTCTGAGGAAGTGCGTGCATGCCTGTGGCCCACGCAAGACTCCAAGCCGGGCGAAACTGATGTTCAAGTGACCGTACAAGCGTCTATCAAGAAAGTGCTGACTGGTTACAGCTGGAATGAAGTAAGGGAGCTACAAAGAAGTGATGCCTTGATGGGTCCTATGTACAATGCACTGTTCAAAGACAGAAAACCAAGCAGGACAGAACAACAGAGTATGCCACCAGAGTCGAAAAAGCTTTGCAGAGAGTTCGAACGTCTTCGATTGCATAATGGAGTGATGTTTCGATGCATTCTTGATCCAAGGGATGGAGAAAAAATTAGGCAGTTGGTTGTCCCGGGCCCATTACAGCGTTCAGTTTATGATAGTCAACATGAGCATGGGGGTCATTTCGGGGAAAGGAGTACCCTGACACTGATGAGGCGGAGTCACTATTGGCCTAATATGTCTAAGGATGTTCAAGGATGGATAGCACAGTGTAAAAGATGTACCCTTGCAAAGGATGTATTTCCAAGAATCCGAGCTCCGATGACTTGTAGCAATGTCACTGCTCCTTTAGAAGTGCTGGCAATGGACTATACTCAGCTGGAAATGTCTTCAGGAGGGTATGAAAATGTACTGGTTCTAACTGATATGTTTACCCGGTTTACAGTTGCTGTCCCAACCAAGAACCGAACAGCGAGTACCACTGCAAAGGCGCTCATTAAGCATTGGTTTGTCTGCTACGGGTGTCCAGCTCGTCTGCATTCAGATCAGGGAAGATGTTTCGAGGCGCAAGTGATCAAGGAACTCTGTAAAGCCTATTGTATTGAAAAAAGTCGTACAAGTCCCTATCATCCTCAAGGAAACTCTCAGTGCGAGCGGTTCAACCGCACAATGCATGATATGCTGAGAACGTTGACACCGGAGAAGAAGAAAGACTGGAAAACTCACCTACCTGAGCTAGTGATGGCTTACAACAATCACGTCCACTCATCTACTGGCTATTCTCCCTTTTACTTGATGTTTGGGAGGGATGCGCGACTTCCATTAGATGTGTTGGGTGGAAAGGATTTGGAGGAAAGTGATGCAGAAAACTTGGACGAATGGGTAAAGAGTCATCATGATCGACTAAAGACTGCCGTAGAAGTCGCAAATACGGTCGCACAGGAAGCTTCCAAGAGACGGAAAAGAGTGTATGACCGCAAAACCTCTGGAGCGCTTGTAAGGCCTGGGGACCGTGTGTTGCTACGTAATCACAAACATAGGGGCAGAAATAAGATTCAAGACAAGTGGGAACATGCACCGTACATTGTAGTAAAGCAGAATCATTCAGACATACCTGTATTTACTATCAAACCAGAAAAGGGGGGTCCCTCCAGAGTAGTACACAGAGATCAGCTCCGTCATTGCACATTTTCTTTGTCACCTAGTATGCCACGTACAACCACATGTAGACACGTAAACCACTCAGATACAGAAACCGAATTCCCAGAGCTTGTGTGTTTTCCAGCCACTGCACATAGACAGAGTACAGATAAAAGGGTGGTACCGATGGAAACCAATGATGTAGAACAAAGAGGGGGGGTAACACAAGAACAAGAGAATGTAGTGGAAGATGTGGTCTCTGAAGTAGAGTGGGGAGTACAAGAAGTTTCTGAGGATGCTGACATTTCAGATGCTGAAAGTGAACATGTTCCAGAGCTCAGACGCTCGCAAAGACAAAGCCGTGGTAAATTACCTGTGAGGTATAGAGGTGATTATCTAATCGCATTAGGTTAAAAGGTTTACTGATATATATCCGTATGATCTTGTTTAAGATTGAAAAGAATGTGTTTTGTATAATGTTGCACTTTAAATTGTTCTGTTTATGTTACAGAGACAGGCTGTCTGGAGATGTCGATGGTATGGCAGGGTTTAGCAGGGGGGAATGTAACGGAGGTATTTTTCTCTATGGGGACTTTTATTATGAAAGGGTTTTCTCTGGCGTGCGCCGGGAAAGATAAAGAAGAGACGTCTGGGAAATAAAAAAGAGCATCAGTTTTTTCTTCGCGAGGCAGACACGCCATGTTTTTGTACTAGAGATCGACAGTTTTTCCGTTGCAGCTGTAGTGTAAGACAGTGGTGCACGTTCGGATTAAGTTTCGTGATCTTCGTGTACATCAACATTATGATGTGAAACTGTAGACGCAGCTAAAACAGAGGTTTTTACTCAATCGCGTCATCGGACAGAGATCGGGGTTGGAGATCGGTTGAGAGCACGAGAGAGAGTTGCTAGAGCCGTGAGTTACCTTGGAACACGTATGAATGCGTATGTGAGCTGATTGTTTGATTTTGAAGTAGTGATTCGTTTTTTTATTGAAAGACGTTTTTTTGTGTGATCTAAACCAGTTAGCTATGCGCGCCACGTGCGAGCCGAACTGAGCTGCGCCATTTTTGCTCCGGACATTTCCTGAGTTTCACCGGGCCACGCAGAAATTTTCTGTTTTATATATTGTTTTATTATTTCCCTGCCATCCTTACGACATCTCACTGTCCTGTCTCAGCTGTTCACGGATTTATTACAACTGTGGTTCAGGTCATCGCAAGTCTTCACGAGTCCTCGCAAGTCATCATCGCATCAAAGTTGTCGTTGTCACAGCCCGGTACCACGGTTCGGTACGCGCACACACACATACACGAACATTACACTGATAACGAACTGAGTTCTGTGCAATTGAGTGTTTGAACTTTCAATTTGAACTGTGTTTGTGATAACTCTGTTTGTGAAGACTGAATCGTAGAATTGATTCATGAGAATCATTTAAGGGAATCATCTGTGTTGAACTGTGTATGTAATTGAGTTGTGGTTTTGTACACTTCGAACACTTTTGAGGTGTTAAAAAAGGGGTTTGTTTACAAAATGTGAATCATTTGGTACTATTGCAAGGAAACGAGAAGTCTTGAACTGTTTATTTGAATTTTATTTTTTTTGTTACCTTTTGTTATTTTATTGAACAGGCCCTTCCAGCAGAAACATAATTTATTAAGGGCAAGAGAATAAATTACTAATTGTTAAATTTGGACATTGAATAGTTATTTTTGAACTTACCTTGGGGTAGGGGCGTCTCACTTATACTGTTAGGATTAGGTGGGTGGGGATGTGAACTTTAACTTATTCTTCACCACATACACTTCAGGAAGCCACCGTGTTGACACACTCGCCTGAAGCCTACACTGCCTACTCCTTTAATACCTTCGAAAATGGTGTAAGGTAAAACATATACACATAGAGTGCATACTGAGGCTCAAAGCACCGGAGTGGGGAATAAGATTCCTCCGCTCTTAAGTCTTCCAGGGTAGTGTTTTAATTTTCCCCTACGAGGCGAGACATACAGTCCCGTTACATATAGTGTGAATTTGGCACTATAATGTAGACATTATCTCTCTGTATTTGCTGCGAATTACAGCTGCACACTACGCCAGTAGACTGACAGCCAATCAACGTGTTTGTTTCACATGTAAATTCAGTGTCTTCTGGCCAGTGTAGCTAATGACTTCAAAGGGATGCTTTTCATAGCAGGTGTTTCTGGATTAAGGCTATTGCTGGATTTCCCCCCCTCAACCTCACCTTTGAAGTGTCATCACCTGTTTTCTTTTTCAGTGTGATTCTGCTCGGATCCAACTCTGCACGAGCTGAATCCTAAAATAACTGTTCTGTTTTAAATTAGAGTGTGAACAGTAGTGTAATTTCACAGCACCTGCTGGGCTGTGAGTAAAAATATAAGAAACTTTTTTTTAAATTCGCAATTAATCAACCAGTGTTTAAAGAAGCTTTTTTTATAATTGAAGCTTTTTCCCCTAATTGTATAACCGTAAAAAGACATTTGAGCTGAATTTCGTTATGGATAATTTTTGTAGTATTTTACTGTAGGTGCTTGCAACCTATGACCTTTTTTAGTTCAAAATACAGTAGTTACCCTTAAGTTTCACTAAATGACAGATTTTGTCACCGCTTTATTTGGCCAAGGCCCTCCCAAGAGGAAAATCTCCCCGCAGTAAAGTTGTAAAAACAATGAGAATAAGTTTATGCCATGAACCTCACAGACTTTTAACAACTAAGCATTGAGTCGATCATGATGAATTCTTGTAGCAACCCTTGTAAACACGTCAGCTTACTTCTTAGATCAGGCTTCGTGTTTTTTCCAGGCGGTCCGTTAAAGAACGCGACACGCATGTCTTCCGGAAATCCTGTGAAATTCAACCAATCAGATGACGACTTTGAACCTGCTGAAGTGTTTCCAGAAAAGTGTGCCTAATGCATCAGACGTTTAGCCAACGGACCACGGGCGTGAGGTCTGAGGCTGAGACTAATTCCACCAAGACCAAATACATTTACAGGATATCCCATGAAAACCATGCTAAACCCCCCGAGAGTTTTCATGAAAGAACTGCATACAATTTACATTTATATAATAGCAATGCTGTAATGAACTGGCTACCTGTCCAGCTCTATAAGATCCAACATTGGATAAAAGTATAGACCGTTTCATCGAAAGCTCGCGCCGGGACTACAGGTAACTTCCGCTGTGTGTAATTTGTATTATTATTTTATTAAATAATTAGTGTATTAAAAGAACGTACCTCGAAAAGTGCATGTTATGATCATTCAAATGTTGTCATTCTGAAATTGTCTGTAGAACATGGGATGCCTAAAGCCTTAAAGGAGTAGTTCACCCAAAAATGCTTTCATCATTTACTCCCACCCATGTTATTCTAAACATGTCTGATTTTCTTACAGCAGAACACAAAAAAATATATTTTGAAGAACGCTGAAAACCAAACAACTCCCATTGACTTCCATTGTATGGAAGGAGACATTTCTCACCTACTTTTGTGTTCTACTGAAGAAAGAGTCATATACAAATTTTGAATTACATGAAGGTGAATAAATGGCAACAGGTTTTTTATCTTTGGGTGACCTATCACTTTAATGGAGAATTTTTAGATATGTTTTAGGGGCATTTTGCCTTTATTGGTCAGGGCAGTTGATAGAAGAAGACAGAGCAGAGAGGGGAATGGAATTGGCAAATTACCTTGAGCAGGGATTCGAACTCAGGTTGCTGTATGTGCAATGGCACCATACGTCGGAGCATTGTCCACTAGGCCATATGCTCTAACAATGGAGAGATTTTACTGAGCATAAAAATAACTGAAATGCTAGGTTTTGGCCTGGTACTGTTTGCAGTAGCGTGACTTGTTACTTACAGGAGTAGCTATTGTAGTTATCTGAGAGCTCTTGTCAGCTCTGTTGCAGATGGTGGGAGGACCTCTGCCCAGCTGGTTCTAGAGAAAAGCATTCCGACCACGGGAGGCATCGCTTCTGTGATCATTAAGCGGATGACTGAGGGTCGAGCAGAAAGGTCACTATACATGCAAAGCTTTGATCACTTTCCATTTGAAGAGAACAAAATAGCTTTGTTTTGTTCTTTGGCAAGTTTGAAAGGGCTCTGTTACAGACAAAGTGAAATATTTTCAATAAACTGTGTTTACAGTTTTTTAAATAATAAATAATTTTGAGTTAATTTGAATTAAGAAACCACTCCTTTAGAATGTGAAAAATATAAATCAAATAATGAGATGTGACATTTAGAAATATTGGACTATTTTGGAAATATCCAAATCCTTGTCAGTCTGCATTCTGCCAAACAGGCAGCTAGTAGTCTGTCTGAATGTTTATCTGAATCTGGTTTCTCTCATTGCATCCTCAAACGCAGGTCTTTCTCATTTTGGCTTCACTAAACAGCTGCAGTCTGTCTTGTCCAAACATAACGGCAAACACTTTTGCATTGTTCCTATAATCCAGCTCTTATAAGGTGTTCTGCTTTCTAACCCTTTGATCTCACATCGTTTTTAAATCACTTTCAACATTTTTACGCTCCAGATGTAACCTGGCAGTCTGTTATTTTGTTCTAAATCTGTATTTACGTAGAAATCCAAACACAGATACATATTTGTTTACAGTGTTGGAGTTTAGAACAATCTTAAAGACTGTTAAAAGGACAAATGAGTGCAAGAAAGTCCATAATTAAGTTTTTGTTTTATCATGAGCTGAATATCTGCACATTTAATTTGCCAACCTTAAGTTTCATCTACATAATCTTTAATAAAATAGAAGAAATCATCAAATTCCATTCCAGTACAGAGATTCAGCTTTTTATGGATACAGAACCGGCTGACAGTGTGAAGAAAACTGCTGTCCTGGTTCTTCATCTTTTAGAAATAAGCATTAAAGCCATTTGTAGCTTTAACAAATAAGCAAGGAGCTGTGAAATGTAACCAGCATTGACACTGTGCACATTTTAAAATTACATCTTGAAGCAGAACAATCAAATTGTATTTGTCTATTCTTCATATATAACATTTTACATGCATCTTGACTGGACTTTGTATCTTTTGGGTTCGGTACAGTACATCTGAAAGCTTTTGGCAAGCTAAGCTGACAACAATACATTTTATTTGCACAATAGGGCTGTTTTTAAACTTGGTTTCAATGCTTAGTTAAAGCTAGTTCATGTCTAACTCCACCCCTTTCCTTACATTGTTCTTTCACATTCGCTGGCCAACCAAACTAATTAAACTCGATCGTCGAATGGTCACGGGACCGCAACAAAAGCAGTAGTGTAAAAACAAAGAAAGAAATATAAAAAATGTGGACCGTGGGAAGTGGACTGTCAGTCTGCATTAGGTTACCCTTTCCAGTCCTGGCCGTTAGGGGACAAACCAATGAGAATTCTTAGAGCACTGCTAAATAGTTCCTGACTGTTGCTGGCTGTGAGGCCGCGTTTGTGAAATGTGCAAGTGACTCAGAAACCTCTCCTGGGGACGTTTGCAATTGGATCAACAACTTGTCAGTCAAACCCACGTATTTGGTAATGGGATGTCCTTGAATAGACTGCCACGGAGGCTTTGTATTTGCTGAGTGAGGTCTCTATTTAATCCATCAGCTCAATTGGGCCAATACAGCTGCCAGTTCGTACAAGTAAACTTAACTTTGAATCCGTAAAATTGAGGTAGATAACAGAGCTGTGTCATGATCCTGCCTCTCCTTGTCTTGGTTTTCGAGTCTTGTGGCAGGATCATGTCAGTCCCATGTGTTTTGTGTGGAGAAAGAGCATTGTTTTGGTTTAAGAAGCCATGCTCTCTCTCCAGTGTCGCGTCCTTTAGTCCCGCCCCCTTGTTTCCCCGGTTAGCGGTCCATTAGTGTTAGTCTTGTCTCCAGCCCTGATCCATCTTTCCCTTAGTGTTTCAGTCCCCTCACCTGCCTCGTGCAATCCTCCTGTTAGCTTTCCCTTAGTGTTTCATCCTTGTCACCTGTGGCCACTCTCCCTGTGTCATCAGTCCTTGTTAGTGTTTCCCTTTATCAAGCCCCAGTTTTCCCTCTGTCCCTGGTCGGTTCATTGTCATTATATGTTATCGTCATCCCTGTTGAAGTCACCTTGTTGGATTCTACCTGTTCTAAGTTTGTGGACTTCTAATTTATTTATTATTCTTATTACCCTGTTGTTTTGTCCCCCTTGTGGGAAGTTTTAGTTTACAGTCTTGTTTTAGTTAATGTTTTCCCCATCGAGGGTCTTTGTTTAAATAAAGTTTGTTATTTAACTCTGCTGCCTGCGCTTGGGTTCTGTCCACACAACCGTGACAAGCTGAAGGGTTTTTACAGGTTTCTCAACCCCCTTTTATTTGATAGATTTTACCGTAAAATTTCACTTCACAGTAAGTCTTCTGAACAGTTTATGTAACTAATGCACGCTTGGGAGTAGCGTAACTTTTTGTCATGAGCTCATAAGCCATGACACTATGTTTTGGTTCCAGGCACTTCAAATGACTTCATGTAATTCAGATTTTTGATTTTTTTCTTTTATACTTGTTTTAAAAATCTTTATAATTTGGTTTGAGCCTGGGATCTATCATTTAACTATACTTCAACTGTAATTTGATCATGGACTGGCTATAGGTCACTTCAAGAGCAGGCTGTGATGGATCAGTGCTATATCTCATTTCAGTCCGGCTTACTTGTAAATTACAGACCGTTCCCTAAGAAAGAAAAATTATCACAGATCAGATATTTTAAATATCTTAATTTTTTCACTTGACATGAATGAGATTATATAAAAAGCAAATAGAAACGTCTCAGATTATCCAGAAAAAAGGCATAGATACAGTATGCATCCATTTTACAGTACACCTTCATATTCTAATTGTAGGGGAAACGTCTAAAAGTAAGATGGATACGTAAATGAAACAAAACCACAACTTAATCGAATCTTCTATGAAACAGCAATGTCTGAGCAATAACATTTTCCCCTTTTCATCTTTCTGAGGTATTTCTGCTTGAGTAGTTAAAGTGAAATTGTAATAAGTATTGATAGATCTTGTGTGTGCATTCATGTCTCTTTGGTTTTAATGAAACATACAGTATTGATTCATCCAGGGGAAAAAGTGATATCACAACACTGCTGTGAAAGTATTAGTCTTTGGATTTTTTTACTCGCTGATTACATCTAAAGCCATATAGAACAATCAAACAATATTATTAATATTACAAACTGCTGGTGGGCCATTATGTCCTCCTTTTAAGGTTGTGGATGTGAAAACATCTCAAGGAGTCAGAAGTTTCCCCTTGGACTTTGATGAAAAGTGATTCTCTGTTAAAGAGTCAATGAAGAGTTTAGTTCCAAAATTAGATAACTTTTTTTTCAATCAAACGCAGTTGGTTTGCATTGATTTAAACCATAATATCTCAAGAAATACAGCTAACTAACACAAAACACAATAAAAACAACATGTTTACATACAAGGTGTAAAAACACTTTTGTTATAATAGGCTATTTTTTTTACTTTACTTCTTGACTGACTCTTGATTGATTTGTTTGGCTAATAATCCATCTAATCCCTTCCTTTGCCCAGCCTGCTCTGATTGGTCAGATGGTCTAGTCTGCTGTGATTGGTTTACCGTGAGAAGGCTCACAAGCTAGAGTGTTTGGGGGAGAAGAGTAAAGTTTTCGTGGGCAGTCCTATCAAAACGTAGGCGGGGACTATATGTAGTGATGTAAATCCGCGGCGGCTCGCGAGTTGGACTAGGGCCCGTCTCGTTTGCTTGATTCAGAGTCGACTCCCTTTTTTCCTAGCTGATAACTTTGTTATTCATTTACCTTCGGCTTTACAACGTGAAAGACTACTTACATTCACATACAGCAACTTGACAAACTGCATGAAATGTAATTAACATGATCTCGCAATATGTACGCTTTAAAAACAAGACTCCCAAGTAAGCTTGAGACCCAACTTCAGCACTAGTCATAAATTTGGAAGTTTTTTAAAAACAGGGCACTTTCTTCAATCTCCTGTGGTTACGGACCAAGTCACGTTGCCATGATTTCTGTGGGCCGTGCTGGGATGCTCCGCTGGTTCAGGTTTCTTCCTCCACAGGCTCTGGCTGTCGGCTTATTGGCTGACCTTGATAAGCCAATGCAGAAGTGCCTGGGGCAGCAGAAATATACCCCCTCCTTCCCGCTTCTGGCTTTCATTCAGAACTCGGACTGATGCTGTTAACGGCCAAAATAAACAATGAGATGATGCTAAATTAATCAGACACACACAAACAAACTGCACAGTGAAGGGTTACGAATAAAATCAAACATATATTTCATTTCATAAATTAACATGGCTTTGCATACAAGGAAGCTTTTTGGTGTACCTGAAAAGTGGACAAGGTGTTACACAAATGCTCTATAGACCACTTTGCAAGAGGTTTCAGTGATACTTCTGTTAGACTGTTGAGCGCTCCATCCCTTCAGCCACCATCAGTCTCCTGATACCATGGCAACAAGAGGACACTGCAAATTGCCCCCAAGAGTCTTTTCTTCAATACCACATTAGTAGAACCATCTCTCCGTTTAGTTCTCAGGCCATCAGTTATCCATTGATTGAGATTGACTAAGTGTGCACATGCTTCAACCCTAATGGACTCTAAGCCCCCACGTACTGTGTACATGCTATACATTTACAAGTGAAGCAATCACGATACATTGTCTTGTTAGTCTGTCTTTCTCTCTTTCCTACTCTGTTTTGAAAAAAATCCAGCTTTCCAGAGACAATATTCCAGAGATTCACTGGAAGAGCAGATAATCATTCACCCTATCACCATGGAAACTGTCAGATACTGACTGCAACCATGTTGAAGCGAAGTCACTATTCCAGTCCGTATGTGCTGATCGCTACTGAATAATATGTTCCCTTTCTGTCGGTCTCTCGACGTTGTGTCGAAGCCGACAGATGGGGTTCGCCCTTGAGAACCAATCGTCTCTGACTATTTTGAAAAGGCCAATGAAATTGGCGAATGAAATTTGCATGCCGGGCTCCGCCCCCGGATATCCGGGTATAAAAGGGGAGCCGGCGTGCTCATTCATTCACCTTTTGTTCTTCGGAGCCTTCGCATCTGATGACATTCTTCGAATTGCCGATTTCTACGACGCGGTGCAGCGGAGATTCCCCTGGGCGTCCTGGCAGTTCCTGAGGTATTTTTCTAAAAGAGCAATTTCCTCAGCGTGGCATTGCCCGCTGATCTCTTGGGTGCAGTACACTCATCGAGGACGGGGACGGACACGGTGGTTGCCGCAAGTGTTCGGGGGTCCGATCACTGTGGCAGCCTCGTGGATTCGTCCTGCCCGCACGGCGCGCGGATGGCTATTCAGACGTTGCGTCACTGCGCGCGGATGGCTAGTCAGACGTTGCGTCACTGCGGGCGGACGGCTATTCAGACGTTGCGTCACGTTGGCTACGTTCTGTCAAGAGCAAGCCACCACCTCGTTTGCTTCCCGTTCTGTGACCGCAGCGGCTACGGCCCTGCCGTCAGCGGCGGCGAGCAGCGAGGGTGATGTGGGGATTATCGTGAGCGTTAATCCGTCAGCCGGTCGGCTCGCGGACCGCTCGCGCCCCGTCTCGCTTGTTTAGCAGGTCCCCAAGGATGGTCCTAACCCATCTTATTCCTCAGCCACGCGCTCGGACACGAGCCGTGGAGATGAGGTGTCTCTTGCAACATCGGAGCGCGACCTGCTGGCATCAGACTCTGGCGATTCCCTGAAGCTCCCTCCCTCGGGAGGTCGAGCACAGGTGAGAGCAGACGTCAAGATGTCAGCCATGCTCGCTCGGACCGCCGTGAGCGTCGGGTTGCGGTGCAGCCCTGGTGCTCGCGGCTGGGTACTCGCACATTGGGCCCGGCTCAAGTGCCAAGTTTTACCGAGCTGCATAAGGAGTTCAGTAAGACCTGGAGCGTCCCTTTCGGCGCGCTTCCGTCTAGCTGACTCTATCGCCCTCTCTTCCCTCGGGGCGGGGAGGCAGCTAGGGACTATGTCAATGCACCCTGGGTGGAGCATGCAGTCGCGGGTATCCGCAGACGGCGGCCACCTGGGGGGCTTGACCTAGACTCACCGTCCAGGGCATGTAAGGTCTCAACATCTCTGGTGTTGAGGCTGGCAGTGCCGTGGACCAAGCTGCCTCCACTCTTACGCATGGCCTTCCTGCAGGCCAGGGCGCTAAAGAGAGCCCCACGGGGTAAGACCGACCCAAGTAGTGCCGCCGCCGACTGGCCCTCCGGGGACCGCGGTGGCAGCGCAGGCTGGGTCGGACGATGTCCACATCAGTGGCCCGGAAAGATGCCTCGGACCCAATCTTGCGCAGGGGGGCGATGTCGAGAAAGGCCACTTTCCCGACTCCCCTCTCGCAAGGTCGGCTGATTGGTGGCGCTGTCAAGGACTGCTCCAGCAGCCTTTTGACAGTGTAGAAACAGACCGGCCTGCTGTGACCCGGCCGCCTTTCGGCCGTCGAGGTCTCGCACGTGGTCTGCCCCCAGCAGCCCTGGCCTTCTCCAGCGTCGACTCCGGTTCTGGTGCCCCCGCAGGTGGCCCCCCGGAGGAGGACGTCAAGAGAAGGACCACCTAGAGAGATTGAACCATCGGGCCCGACCCAGCCTGGGTTGCTGGATGGTCGGACTGGGGCGGTCCCTGCCGCGTCCCAAACACCTTCTGGGCCCCTTCGGGGGCCTAGTGCCCGCCTTCTCACAAGGAGAGGTCTCTCTCTGGGTCCCACTTGCAGCCGCTCTCACCCTCTGAAAGATGGTGTTCGGCAACTCGACGTTGCGTCGTGGCGGCACGCAATGACGAGTATAAAGCAGCCCTCAGCACTCTCGCTTCGACGGTGCGTCGAGCTGCGCCATCGCCTGGCAGGTGATTTAGCGGAGCCGTTCTCCCCGGGGAGAACAGCACTGCTAGTCATTGAACCAACCCCCGCGGGTTGATGAAGTAGATCGCAGCCCCCCCTGTGAGGTCTCTGGGTGCTTGGTTAGCATTTCAAACCATCACGGTGGCTGGGAGTGTGGTCCGTCTCGGCATTCGATCCAGCTCGCCAGACCTCCGCCGGACTTCAGGCATCCTCTTACCTCAGCAGAGGCAGGGATGTTCCTGTGCTCCAGGCCGGGGCTGCCACCCCTCTGGCGAAGGCGATCGAACCGTCCCCTCGGCCGAGATGTCCAGTGGCTTCGACAGCCGCACTTCATCATCCCCAAAACCAGGGGTCGCTGCATACCTTGAGCAGCACCTTGCAAGGGTGCCGTTCGGGAGGCGCAGAAGCGCGTCCTGGTGTCTGTCAGACGCCAGGAGTGGTTCATGACAACTGACCGCATACTCTCATGTACAGTTCCCTCGGCACTGTCGAGGGGCTGGCATGTCAGTAAACGGGTCAGCCGGGAAAAAGAGAGCAGCTCTCCCTGGCGCGGAGCTCCCCCTTTTTCCTGGTAGAGAACTCAACACTGTCTCCATGACGGCGTGCTCGCTCACGAGCACGCACAGTCAGTGCTGAGCTGCTTGAACTTTCAGGCAGCAGCCAGCGGTCCCCTGAAATCAGTTTCAGAGGCTCCTGGGCATGGTGTCCTCGGGGGTGGCCTGTCCCCCTCGGGTTGACGCACATGGGACCGCGACAGCACTGACTACAGAGATGAGTTCCCTGGAGAGCGTGGCGCACCGGCAGTAGGCGTATCGTCATTACACCTGCTACCGTCGCATCCTAACCCCGAGCAGGTCTTGAGGCCGGTCGTGGAACGACAGACGCCTCCCTACGGGGTGCGGGTGCGGTGTGCAATGGGCGCGCAGTGTCGGGTCGCTGGACGGGCCCCCGCCTGCGTTGGCAGATCACTGCCTTCAAGTTGCTAGCTGTCCTGCTTGCACTGATGAGGCTCCGGCCTCTCGTGCAGAGCCAGCATACTGGCCCGGACAGCACGACCGGCGTAGCGTACTAAACCTCAGGGTGGCACTCGCTCGCTGCAGTCATCGCAACTCGCCCAAAACGCCTCCTCCCGTGGAGACAGCAGGTGGCAAAGCCCCTGCAGGTCACATGCCCACCGGGCGTCCTGAACCAGACAGCCAAGCGCTCTCTCGTCAGTTGACACCCCGTGGGAAGTGATGACTCCACCCCTGCGGGCTGGCCTGGGTGTGGTTTGGGCGGGCACAGGGGGACCTGTCGCCTCCCTGAACACCACCCAGTACCGCTGGGCATTCCTTGGACGAGGACCCCCTCGACACGGAGGCCCTAGCGCGCAGCCTCCAGTGGAGACAGCAGGTGGCAAAGCCCCTGCAGGTCACATGACCACCGGATGTCCTGAACCAGACAGCCAAGCGCTCTCTCGTCAGTTGACGCCTCGTGGGAAGTGACGACTCCACCACTGCGGCCGGCTTGGGTGTGGTTTGGGCGGGCACAGGTGGACCTGTTGCCTCCCTGAACACCCCCCAGTGCCGCTGGGCACTCCCTGGTCGAGGCTCCCCCCTCGACACGGAGGCCCTAGCGCGCAGCTGGCCGCGGGACAAGCGGAACTACGCTTCCCCCCAGTGAGCTTCATTGCGCAGGTCCTGTGCAAGGTCTGGGAAGGGAGTATCAAGTGCTGCTAGTTGCGCCTTACGGGCCCAACTACACTTGGTCCTCGGAGCTAATACTCCTGACGACAACTCCCCCTGGCCAAATCCCCTGGCGAAGGGCCTACTCGCAGGGGATGGACACGTTGTGGCGTTCGAGCCGGACCTCTGGGTCTGGCTCCTGGATGGGACGAGGAGTTCCTGGATGACCTACCCCCCCTCAGTGGTGGAGACTGTCACTCAGGCAAGGGCCATGCCCACAAGGCTGGATGCCTTTAAGTGGCGCCCCTTCTCGTCCTGGTGCTCTTCTCGAGGAGAAGACCCGCGGAATTGCTCGCTCAGGAACGTGCTGTCCTATTGCAGGGGAGGCTGGGGAGTAATCTCCCCTTCCACATTGGAACGTGGGTACCCGCTGTCGCGGTTATCACGTACCAGTTGCTGGTGAGCCTCTGGGGCGGCATGACCTGATTATTAGGTTCCTCTAGGGCGCGAGGGGCTAAGGCCTCGTCCGCGCCCCGTACCCTCTTGGGACCTTAAGGTGGACCTTTGGGTCCCCTTTTTTCGGGCCCTGCCGAGAGCCCCTTCCTCGTTCTGCGAGGGGGATTGGCTCTCCTGCTGGGGCTCGAGTCCATCCAGAGGGTGAGGCACCTGCAAGCATTCCGTGTCCACCGATTGCCAAATTTCAGGCCCGGTGACTCTCACGTGATCCTGAGACCCCGGCCGACTTACGTGCCCAAAGTTCCGCCGCCCCCCTTTGGGACTAGGTGGTGAACTTGCAGGCGCTCCCACACCGGGAGAAAGACCCAACCTGTACGTGGGGTGTCCAGTAAGCGCATTGCGCCTCTACTCGAACCACACTGAGGGCTTCAAGGCCCTGAGCAGCTCTTGTCTGTTATGGAGGTCAGCAACGGGAGTGCTGTATCCGAGGAGAGTTGTAGCGCTGGGTCGCACACGCCGTCACTACGGCGTGCCGATCCTAGCCCGTGCCCATTTGAGTGACGGTACACTCCGCTCGGGGTGTGACCTCCTCGTGGGCATCGGCTTAGTGCGCCTCTCTGGCAGACATCTGTAGAGCTGCGGGTTGGGCTACGCTATACCTCGCAGAGGCTTACAACCTCCGTGGGGAGTCGGCAGCTCGAGTCTTGCCAGCAGGTGAGACCAGCAGTCGTGGGGCGTACGCCTGCGCATAGCGCCATTCCCCTTCTGAGGTGGACCAGTGCGCTATGGGCTGCCTCCCTTCTTTCCCCAAGGGTGAAGAATAGGCAGTCCGTCCATCCATCAATAGCACTCAGGGCGGCGGGCTCGGCGGAGCAGCCCTGCCGCCTATGGCCGGGTATCAAGCTGAGTTATTACATATAGCTCTAACCGGACCTAGTGCCCCACACGTAGTAACCCCCCACTAGGGTGGTTCCGTCTGAGATGTCGTCATGAGATGGTTCCCCGCGTGGCAACCCATGACCTCCCCAGGTGGACATCCACCTTGCGGCATTCCGCACATACCTCCCATGAGTTCTCCCCTATTTGGTGAGACCATGTTGGTGTCTCCACTGTATTCCCCCCTAGGGTGGGAAGTGGTCTCCGTAGCGCACGTCCTCATTGAAGGAACAGCGCTTACCCAGTAGCCCTACGACTGGATGGCCCTCGCCAATGGGGCCGTCTGAGTTGGCAGAGGGCAGGGGCTACTCATCTTTGCCAAAAGCTCTGGGAGCCCCTGCCTGCCCACTGGAAGGTTACAAATTTCGCGATAGCGCTCACGTGTGGCTCGCCCAGGCCGGTCAACGTCGCTTCGCTAGAGATCGTGACGCGGCTAGTGCCGTGGCGTTTTCCATAGGAACCCCATCTGTCGGCTTCGACACAACGTCGAGAGACCGACAGAAAGGGAACGTCCCGGTTACGTATGTAACCTCTGTTCCCTGATGGAGGGAACAAGACGTTGTGTCCTTCTTGCCACGACAATAGCCGTCCGCTGCAGCAGTCACGAGATGCTCTCAGGCTCCTCAGCACAAAAGGTGAATGAATGAGCACGCCGGCTCCCCTTTTATACCCGGATATCCGGGGGCGGAGCCCGGCATGCAAATTTCATTCGCCAATTTCATTGGCCTTTTCAAAATAGTCAGAGACGATTGGTTCTCAAGGGCGAACCCCATCTGTCGGCTTCGACACAACGTCTTGTTCCCTCCATCAGGGAACAGAGGTTACATACGTAACCGGGACGTTAATGCACTATGTGTTCTGCGGTTCCTTCATACATTTTCAATTTAAGTTTTGACAGCCTTTTACAAAGAGCCTGTCTTGAAAAAAAACTCTATTTCAGTCACGACAAAACCATTTTATTGTTCGTTCTGTGTGACTTCAGTTATCCAGCTACTGTTCAGTGTTTTAAGGCATGGGTTAGACCTCAGCTTGCTACAGAAAGTTCAGACACTTACAGTATATGTTTGAGCGTCTTTCAAACCTGGGAGACATCAGATCTTTCTTCTTTGTGGGGTGTTAATGAATGAAGGGAAGATGAAAGCGAGTGAGGGGTTGAAATGTAGTAGGACTGCTGTGCCCACATGCCTCACTGCCCTTCTGTTTCTGTCTACTATGAAATGCCACAGCAGTCTGCCCTTCCTGTCTGGCACTTCCTTTCACCTGTCCCCTGCCCTCTGGACAACTGTCATAAATCACCTCGCCAGTCCTGCCAGCTCTGTGGCTGGATCTGAACTGAGTTCTGTGCCCAAGACCTCAACCTCTGTTTACTTACTTAGCCCTGGGTAACAGCAGGTCCCTCCAGTGTACCTGGAGTATAAACATACACAGACACTGCATCATTAAAAAGAACCTGTAGCCTGGGAGAGTGAATCGAGCACAGAAATACTACATCTTACATAAACAACTAGTTTTTTGAAAAGTTGACCATGTCAAGCACGAGAAGCCAGCATGTTTAACAGTGTAAAGTAGTCAGAATGCATGAAATAGCCTGATACCCCACCTTTAAGTTCGGGCCGCATACTGTACAGTAATGTTTGTTTATGTTGTTGTTATTGTTTCTGAAGAGGGGAATTGTGTTTTTGCTATATTTCGACAGTTAGAAATGTGATATGTTTAGACATGGAAAATTATTCATTGTCATATAGAGTCACACTCGTCAGGCAGTGGTTAGACTTTGTGTTCAAGATCCCTTACATCAACTATGTAATTTAATTTAAATGTTTTTAAATTTCATTTGCTTTCCCTATTTTATCTTTTTTTTGTGCTGCAGGTCAGAACACGGATCAGACAGAGAAAGACTAGCTGTCTGCTTTCTGTGTTTTTAAAGTGGATTTAAAGTGTCTAACCGACAGATGGGGTTTGACTAGAGAACCTATCATCTTCTTACTAGTTTTGAAAAGGCCAATGAAATTGGCTAATTAAATTTGCATGCCGTCCTCAGTCGGAAAAGGGTGGCTTGCCCACTTCAGGTTGGTGGAGAGTTCCTTCCTCAAGTGGAGGAGTTTAAGTATCTCGGGGTCTTGTTCACGAGTGAGGGAAGGATGGAACGGGAGATTGACAGACGGATCGGTGCAGCTTCTGCAGTAATGCGGTCGATGTACCGGTCCGTCGTGGTGAAGAAAGAGCTGAGCCGCAAGGCGATCAATCTCAATTTACCGGTCAATCTACGTTCCTACTCTCACCTATGGTCATGAGCTTTGGGTCATGACCGAAAGGACAAGATCCCGGATACAGGCGGCTGAAATGAGCTTCCTCCGCAGGGTGGCTGGGCGATCCCTTAGAGATAGGGTGAGAAGCTCGGTCACCCGGGAGGAGCTCGGAGTAGAGCCGCTGCTCCTCCACATCGAGAGGGGTCAGCTGAGGTGGGTTGGGCATCTGTTACGGATGCCTACTGGACGCCTTCCCCGGAAGACCTAGGACACGCTGGTGGGACTATGTCTCCCGGCTGGCCTGGGAACGCCTCGGTGTCCCCCCGGAAGAGCTGGAGGAAGTGTCTAGGGTGAGGGATGTCTGGGCATCTCTGCTTAGACTGCTGCCCCCGCGACCCAGCCCCGGATAAGCGGAAGAAAATGAATGAATGAATGAAGGACTCCGCCCCTGGATATCCAGGTATAAAGGGGGGACGGCGTGCAGAATTCTTATTTGCTTTTGTTCTTCTGAGCTTTTCGCATCTGATGACAAGCTACAATTGCTGGATTCTACGACGCGGTGCAGCGGAGTGTCCCTCGTCAGTGACTTCTCCTGGGCGTCTCGGCAGTTCCAGAGGTTTTTTTCTAAAAGAGAAAATTTCTTCAGCGTGGCATGGCCCGTTGCTATCGTGGGTGCAATACACTCATTGAGTAGTGGGACGGACATTATGTCTGCCTCAGGTGTTTGGGGGTTTGCGGATGGTGATTCAGACAGGTCACGGGTGGCTGTGTTCTTCCGGGATCCAGTCACCACCTCGTCTGCTTTCCGTTCTGTGATGGCAGTGGCTAGGGTCCTGCCATCAGCGATGGCGAGCAACGAGGGTGATATGAGGATTACCGTGAGCGTTTATCCGTCAGCCACCGGCTCGCGGACCGCTCACGCCCCGTCCCGCTCGTCTGGGCGTTCCCCTAAAGACGGTGCACCTCTGCTGGCAGACGGCAGCCACCTGGAGAGGTCAACCTGGACTCCCGTCCAAGGAATGTACGTTTTCGGCCGTCGAGGTCCTCGACTCCGGTGCCCCCTCCTTAGGCGGACCACCATCGGGCCCGACCCCAGCCATTTCATAGCTGGCTGGTCGGACTTGGACGCCCCCTCCACTCAGTCAGAGGCAGGGATGCTCCTGCGGTTCGCTTTCAAGGGAGAGAGGCGTGCACATGCTCAACTATCTCGACAACTGCCTTATGTTGAGAGCTCCACCCCTTTAGCCACCTTCAGTCTCCTAATACCATGGCAACAAGAGGACACTGCAAATTGCCCCCAAGAGTCTTTTCTTCAATACCACATACTGGCTTATCTTAGCACACTCGCGAGATCAGTTGCTGGTAAGTCTATAGGACAGCATAACCTGATCATTAGGTTCCTAAGGGATGCGAGAAGGCTAAATCCTCCTTGTTTGTACTCCGTTCTCTCTTGGGACCTCGATGTGGTCCTGTCAGAGGCAGCCTTTCGAACCCCTCTGAGAGGCCACTCTTCCTCATCTCACGATGAAGACAGCTCTCCTGCTGGCGCTTGCATCCATCAAGAGGTTAGGGGACCCTCAAGCATTTTCCATGTCCACTGATTTACTAAATTTCGGGCCCGGTGACTCTCACGTGATCCAGAGACCCCGGCCTGGCTACGTGCCACCAGTTCCCACCACTCCCTTTCGGGGCCAGGTGGTGAACTTGCAGGCGCTCCCACCGGGGAGGAAGATTGTGTGTATGGTACATTACGGCTTCTCGCCATTGAAGAAACAAGGCCTCCGTCTGTGGTGGCCGATGGCAGGGGCCTCTCATTTTTGCCGAAGATCCAGTAAGGGACTATGAAAAGTTGTTTCGAAACAGATTTTCATGTATACGAACACTGGGGGAGTGTTTTGTGCACAGAAATACTACGTCATATGTCTAACTATTTTTGTCAAGTTGACCATGTCAAGAATGAGAAGCCAGCGCGTTTAACATTGTAAAAAAGTCAGAATGCATGAAACGCTCTGGCACCCCACCTTTAAAGCAATGAAAGCTTATTTTAAGAAAAAAAAGACTATTAGAAGATAATGTAACTTTAGTTGACAAATAAATTGTACCATGGGTCCTGTGGTGTGACAGCTAAAAATTTGAAAACATACTGCAACTGATATATTACTTATATTTAGATTTATGATATAAAATAGCATAAGAGGTCAATCGATTAAAAAAAGAATCACACATTAATGTTTGTAAATAAACTTTTACATTTGAATAATTTCACATTTAATCTCCAAATGAATGTAGAAACAACAGAGTTATTTTTTTAACAACATCATTTTATGAATGAAAGGCAGCATTCTGATATTAGTACTGCGACTGATTTGTCTTCATTTTAACATTAGTTATAGCCATTTAACATCGAAGTACAGTATAACTGAGAGCTCTCATGTCTAATAGGTATGAAATATACAGAAATTTAATTAAGGTCTCAAACTATTTACAGTCTTTAATGCCAAATTCTAAATTAAATACAGAATTAAAGCTTCAAAACACATTGAATTCCTCTTTTCTTTTGTTCTTTGATTAACATTAGTGACATGAGTCACAGCAGCAGGTTTAAGAGCCGACACTCTATGCAGATTTGACGCCGGTTCCCATTTCTACAACTCTTTGCGTTCGTTTAGGATTTTATTATGGATACACAAAAAATTATCGGCCGTATCCCTATCTGCCGATAAATGGTCATTTTTTATGTTATCGCTTTAGCCAATAATTTAGGCCGATATAGTATTGCCGATAAATCATTTCCTCTGGTTAAACTTCTTCAGCTGCACACTGCTCACATTTAAAATAAAGTACAGTACTGTTTTTCTGTTGTGATCATTCACTTACTGCTTTTTGGCAAAATATTGTTGACGTAGATGCAGTATTTATGAATGTGTAAATTATAGGAACAAAAGCATATAATTTGAATAAGATAGTCTGAATGCTTTCTACCTTTAGACCTGTTAGACATGAGGCTATTACTTTTCTGCGTTGCTCTGGAAAAACATCTATAATTTGTCAATTAAATAAAAAATATACCAGAAAAGTTTTAAGGTTAAAAAATCGTTAACCGGTATAAAGTAGTAACATTATTTTCAGTGGAAAAAGAGAACTACTGGTTACCTTGTTTTCTGTAGTGAATGTTTTCAAATAAAATGTCAGGACTCTGGTCTAATCCTCGCTCAGTCTTTCGTTTTACTCTCTTCTACGTGCGCTCACGCACAGCTGCTACCACTCTGTCATTTCGCTCTCTTGCACACCTGTTCTCTCTTTGCTCGCTAATTTCTGACTGTTATAGTTGCTTCCGTCGGTCTGTTCCTTGCCAGTTTGTTTTGCAATTTATGCTGATCGCCTTGCCCTTGTACCGTGGTACGTCTTGTCATTTTGAAGCTATTGTGTACTAACCTTGTCTTCTGTCCAGTGTGTGCTCATCAGAGTTGGTGATCGCTGGTTAGATCTCCTTGGACTGTTCCCTCGTGTTTAACTCCTGCCTGCCTGTTTACGAGTTGCTTCTCCCCTATGATAAAGTTCGCACCTCGGTTGACGATTGCCTGTCCCTCTTCTGAACTGTCATTGCCCACTGGATTCTGTTCGCGGATCGACCGACCCCAGCCTTCTCGACTACCTCCGTATTTATTATTTCCGAGCTTGGCTTGAGTGTGACCCTCATTTGACTTTGTCCTTAATAAACTTTTATGTTCCACCTGCACTTGGGTCTCTCTCTCTCAGATCGTGACATAACACACTGGCCAGAAATGGACCCAGCGGACGGAACACCTCTTCGCGCTACTATCGAAGCACAAGGCACAATGCTGGGCCGGCATGAGGAGAGACTGATGGCTACCCAGCAAACCATGGATGTTCTTTCGGGCATTTATTATCCAGTGCGAGGTCGTCTTTTCCCTTCAACCGCGCACCTATTCTTCTGAGAGGGCTAAAGTTGCCTTTGTGATCTCCCTGTTAGTCGGACGAGCTCGGCATTGGGGAGCGGCGATGTGGGAAGCGCAGTCCGCACACCGCTATGATTTTGCAGATTTTAAAGCTGAGATGATAAAGATCTTCGACCGCTCGGTCTTCGGCAAGGAGGCATCACGACTTCTGGCGGCTCTCCGGCAAGGCAATCGTTCGGTCGCGGACTACGCTATTGAGTTCCGTACTTTGGCGGCTTCTTGCCACTGGAATTCAGAGGCTCTCGTAGCGCGCTTCCTCGAGGGTTTGACGGCGGAGGTCAAAGACGAGATTTATGCAGGGGATCCTCCTGACGAACTTGACGGCCTCATAGATCTCGCCATTCGCATCGACACCAGGATGGAACTGCGTCGACGAGTCAAGGCGTCCTCTACACCTCGCTTGGACTTCTACCCACCTCCCGTGGCAACGCCCACTTTCCATGAGGATCCCGAGCCGATGCAGCTGGGTAGATTACGTCTTTCTGCCAGGGAGAAGCAACGGCGTCTCAACGAGGGATTGTGTCTTTACTGTGGCGGTCTGGGACATCAGGCTGCTTCCTGTCCGGGAAAAGCTGGCGCTCACCGGTAGTTAGGGAAGTCCTGGCGAGCGCTATCACCACCTTCCCCACCTCGGGTTCTCGTACTGTCTTGCCGGTGGTTTTGACTCACAAGCTGTTAGATTTGACCCGAGTTCCTGAGGTTTATCATGAGTTACGGGCGGTCTTCAGTAAATCCCGGGCCACCTCTCTTCCCCCTCATCGCCAGTACGATTGTGCCATCGACCTCCTCTCAGGCACCTCTCCGCCTCGTGGGCGGCTGTTCTCCCTGGCTGCTCCGGAACGGGCAGCCATGGAGAAGTACCTCAATGATTCTCTAGCAGCGGGCATCATTCTTCCCTCTTCCTCTCCGGCTGGTGCGGGGTTCTTCTTCGTGAAGAAGAAAGATGGCTCATTGCGTCCCTGCATAGATTACAGAGGCCTCAATGACATAACCATTAAAAATCGGTATCCCCTACCACTTATGTCATCGGCCTTTGAACTCTTGCAGGGAGCCAGGTTCTTCACGAAACTAGATCTCCGCAACGCCTACCATCTGGTCCGGATTAGGAAGGGGGATGAATTGAAAACTGCTTTCAATACTCCCACGGGGCATTTCGAGTACTTGGTTATGACAAACGGACTCTCCAATGCCCCTGCTGTCTTCCAGGCACTCGTCAATGACGTGCTGCGAGATATGATCAATAAGTTTATTTTTGTGTACCTGGATGACATTTTGATCTTTTCCCCTTCCCTCCAGGAGCACATTCAGCACGTCAGGCGAGTGCTCCAGCGCCTGCTGGAGAATCAACTGTTCGTGAAGGCGGAGAAGTGTGAGTTCAATGTCCAGTCACTTTCGTTCTTGGGACACATCATCTCACTGACAGGTATTTGTATGGATCCTGCCAAGGTGAGAGCCGTCTCTGACTGGCCGCCACCTACTTCCCGTAAAGCCTTACAACAGTTCCTGGGTTTTGCCAATTTTTATCGGCGATTCATCAGGAACTTTGGGCAGGTGGCGGCTCCCCTCTCTGCGTTGACCTCCACCAAGACGCCGTTCACGTGGACGGTTGCAGCGCAAGAGGCTTTTGGAGAGCTCAAGAACAGGTTCGTCTCAGCACCTATTCTTACCTCCCCTGACCCGGCCCAGCAGTTTGTGGTGGAGGTCGATGCCTCGGAGGTGAGCGTTGGAGCAATTCTCTCCCAGGTATCCGCCGGTGATAAAAAATTACACCCTTGTGCTTATTTTTCTCACCGATTGTCTCCCACAGAACGAAATTACGATGTTGGCAATTGTGAGCTGTTGGCTATCTGGTTGGCCCTGGACGAGTGGCGCCACTGGTTGGAAGGAGCCACCGTTCCCTTTGTTGTGTGGACCGACCACAAGAACCTGGAGTACATTCGGTCTGCCAAACGACTGAATTCCAGGCAGGCTCGCTGGGCCCTCTTTTTTGGGCATTTTAACTTTGCCCTCTCATATCGGCTGGGCTCAAAGAATGGCAAGCCTGACGCACTGTCACAATGTTTTACCCCCTCTGGGGATTCGCCCCTCACTGATACCATCTTACCGACTGATCGGGTGGTAGGGGCAATCTCCTGGGGAATCGAACAGCGGGTCAGACGAGCCCTGGTCGGTGTTGAGGTGCCTCAGAAGTGCCCAGCGAGTCTTCTTTTTGTCCATGAGTCGGTCCGTACTCCTGTCCTTCACTGGGGCCACTCTTCCAGACTCGCGTGCCATCCGGGAGCCAAGAGAGCACTGGCTGCCATCCGCCAGCGGTTTTGGTGGCCGACTATGGCGGAGGATGTTCATCTGTTCGTGGGGGCGTGCTCTGTCTGTGCTCAAAACAGGACTTCCAGTCTACCTCCTTCCGGGCTACTCCAACCCCTTCCAGTTCCTTCCCGCCCCTGGTCTCCCACCTTCCAGTGGCAATACGGTGGTACTAACTGTCGTGGACCGCTTTTCTAAAGTGGTTCACTTCAGTGCTCTTCCTAAACTCCCTTCTGCCAAGGAGACTGCCCAGGTGGTCATCGACCACGTCTTCCGGATTCACGGCCTTCCAGAGGACGTGGTCTCTGACAGGGGTCCCCAGTTTAGTTTGCGGTTCTGGCGGGAGTTCTGCCAACAGGCAGGGTTGGATGGGTCGGATGCTCCACTGCCTGGCCTCTCATAACCCTGCATCTTGAAGCCAGCAGCTCACGTGGGCAGAATATGCTCACAACTCGTTGCCAGTATCGTCGACTGGGTTGTCTCCGTTCATGTGCTGTCTGGGGTATCAGCCTCCCCTGTTCCCTTCCCAGGTCCCGGAAGCCTCACCTGGAGGAGGGCCAGGGAAGCGCTGATCCGTGCCAGGGATAGCGTTAAGCGTAGCGCAGATCGCCACCGGAGGAGGGCTCCCAGATACATCTGTGGACAACGGGTATGGCTCTCCACTAAAGACCTTCCCTTGCGGGTCCCGGCTCGCAAGTTGGCACCCCGCTTTATAGGGCCATATCCCATTGTCAAGGTCGTCAATCCAGTGGCGGTACGCCTTCGCTTGCCTAGGTCCTTGGGACGGGTTCATCCAGTGTTTCATGTGTCTAAGGTAAAGCCTGTTCTTCATTCTCCCCATTTACCTCCGGTGGTGTCTCCCATCTCTCCCCCACCTCCGCTGATCATTGATGGTGCCCCGGCCTTCAAGGTCAAGAAAATACTGGACTCCAGATGACGTGGATGGGGGTTCCAGTACTTGGTGGATTGGGAGGGATATGGCCCTGAGGAGAGATGTTGGGTCCCGTCCCGGGATATCCTGGACCGTTCGCTCATCGAGGCCTTCCACCGCAGCCACGCCTACCCCATATTGGGCGCGTCAGGAGTCGCGCCTAAGGGAGGGGGCAATGTCAGGACTCTGGTCTAATCCTCGCTCAGTCTTTCGTTTTACTCTCTTCTACGTGCGCTCACGCACAGCTGCTACCACTCTGTCATTTCGCTCTCTTGCACACCTGTTCTCTCTTTGCTCGCTAATTTCTGACTGTTATAGTTGCTTCCGTCGTTCTGTTCCTTGCCAGTGTGTTTTGCAATTTATGCTGATCGCCTTGCCCTTGTACCGTGGTACGTCTTGTCATTTTGACGCTATTGTGTACTAACCTTGTCTTCTGTCCAGTGTGTGCTTATCAGAGTTGGTGATCGCTGGTTAGATCTCCTTGGACTGTTCCCTCGTGTTTAACTCCTGCCTGCCTGTTTACGAGTTGCTTCTCCCCTATGATAATGTTCGCCCCTCGGTTGACGATTGCCTGTCCCTCTTCTGAACTGTCATTGCCCACTGGATTCTGTTCGCGGATCGACCGACCCCAGCCTTCTCGACTACCTCCGTATTTATTATTTCCGAGCTTGGCTCGAGTGTGACCCTCATTTGACTTTGTCCTTAATAAACTTTTATGTTCCACCTGCACTTGGGTCTCTCTCTCTCAGATCGTGACATAAAAGCAGTTGTCCACTTTTCAACTCTTGTTTCAAATTTTGGAAATTTTATATTAACATTTTGATATATATATATCGGATAATATATTGGTTATTGGCATCATATGTGACTGAATAATCGGTTATCGGCCAAAATGTACATACTGTATTGGTGCACCCCTAGATTTTATTTAATACATTGAAATCTGTGGTTACAAAAATGCTAAACAAAACGGGCTTTCTGACATAATCTTGTGTGGTTTTGTCCATTCAAGAACGAAAGAGAATTTAATACTAATGCGCGGTCTGACAGAGATTCACTGACGCAGCCTTTAGTCCGTGACTAAACACCAGACGGGGCCGCTGTTGCGTTGAGCCACGTCCCACAGCTAGAAGCTGCCTATCTATACTGAAAAGATATCGTTTCAAATCGCGCTTAAATGGTTTACATGAATAAGAGCATGATACTATAGTGTTACACTAGACAAAGAATGAGAAAATAATTGCTCCGTTTATTGGGTTAAATTTTTAACTCTTTAATCTGTATTAAATTAATCGCAGGCGTTTACACATTAATGTTGACAGCCCTAATAATAATATGATAATTTTTCGCATATTTGTGACGATCAATAACTTTCAATGTCTAGTCATCAATGTTATTGTATATGTAAATGGAGGGAAACGTTTTTTGTACTCCTAATGCTGTAGATTATATGATTTGAAACCATGTAAACCAATGAAATTGGTTGAGAAACGTAAATGTTATTGTAGTATCTTTTCAGACAAAATGCAGCTTCCCCAATAACTTGTATGTGTTTATATGGCAGTCTTGCCCTCCCCAACATGGTGGCATGCAAACCCATTGCAACAACAGACTTTGGCATGTATGTTTTTTTCATCACTTTAAGATGCAATGAGAACAGTGAGCTGTTTATTCAAATGTAAGCCTGTTTACATACATGTTTCATTACTTGTATATTTTATATCAGGAACGTGACATGCGCTCCTTTGCTGGCATGTAAGCGCACTTAATTGAGGAGGATGTGTATTTGTGCACTCTTCTCAAAGATAACACTTGCTATCTCAGTCTGGTGTTTTCATGTCCTGAGGTGATGGCTGGGTATTGTGTTGTCATGGCGATTATGGGTGGGGGTTGAGTTACAACATCCACCAATAACAAACCTGACAAGCGAGTCTCACTCTAATGCCTGACTTCATTTGAAACTACCTAATCAGGGTATGTGCTGTGATTTTTTTCTCCCAGTGTCATTAACGTCTGTGTGTGCTCGTTTTTGTGAGAGGGTCATGTGATTAATTTAGTCTGCAGACCTGTCAGGGTGTAACTTACGGTCTGGGATAATCGGCACATTTTGAGGGGCCGTCTGTGTCATCGAGGAGAATCTCGCTCTTGAACCCATCCTGTGCTCCTCAAAGAAGACAAACTACATCAAGTACTATTGTAATGCCAAAGGTAATCAATGTGCGTCCTCTGCTCAGCACGTCAGTGCCGTTCCCCACAGTTCAGCACCTCTCCACCACCTGTTACTGAAAGGTGTGAAGATCGAATAGGAAAGCATGCTGAGGCTGTCTGACGTTGTATATTAGTGTGAGTTTAGCAAGCACCTTTCCTGACCTTGGGCTGCCTTAAATGAACATCATATGCTGATATGAAGTCATCTTCCAGAGCATAAAAACACATTTCTCTTTGAAACTAGTTATTCAAGTACTAAAAAAGTGTAGATGAGCAAATGTCACATAGATTTTATGACCTTTTCATAAATGGCATTATAAAGTATAAGTAGCTTTCTGGAATTTCCTCACATGCACTGGGACACAAGACTTAACCATGACTTCAATTTTATTCAACATACATGAATTATGTATTTGTAAGACGACAGTGTCTGAATAAGGGTGTTTATTAATCTCCTGGCTCAATAAGCCTGTCTGTAAGCAACATGAATTATGCAGTGTTTCTCATTATAATTAGAACGGATTAGACTAAACTGAAGACGATGAGTATAAAATCCCTCCACAACTATCCAACTTCATTGTTTCTACTCTCTAAATTTAGCAAAGATGTGTCTTAAAGTATTATTTGATCTTTCTTCATGGTTGTTTCTTTGCACATTTAGATGTATGAATTAATAATATAGTGTAAATATGAATAAGTGTGTTGGTTTAGTACACAATTTTAAATTAAAAAGAGCTCATGAATAGAACAGACTGGACATTATCCAGTTTCTTCATCTCACAGCCTTCATCTGAAGTGACTCAAGGACCTGCCGAGAAACTGGGTATTGATGGAATAAAAGAGACAGAAAAGTCTATTTTCTTTCTTTTATTAGAGACCCCGGGACATGCAAGTTGCTGACAACCCATTTTCCGCCTGACCTTCATGCTCCCTGATCAGTGGACATTCTAGGAAGAGAGTCCTGCATGATTTTAATGTACTTGCTTTTGTTGTATGGTGAGCCATTGACATCAAATTATGTCATCAAAGACATTCATTTTATATTATCTGCCCTAACTTACTGATTTCCCTTTTTATCACTTGAAAAAGTGCTGGGTTGCTTTTGACCCATGGTAGGGTAAATATTGGACAGAACATACTGCTTGGTTAAATTACTCAATGCGGAGTTATTTTAACCAATCTGTTGGGTACAGACAACCCAGAAATTGGGTTAAAAATAACACTGCATTAGGTAATTTAACCGGTGTGTTTTGTCCAAAATTTTCCCAGCATGGGTCAAAAACAACCCAGCAAAGTTACAAAGTACAAAGTTGTGTTTTGTTTCGTTTTTTGCTTGCACTGGGTGTTAATTGTAACCAGCTTCTCACATTTAAAAGCTCTCTTTTTCATCCTGAAGATCTTCAAATATCAAATAATGAATAATTTTTTAGTTTCTAATAAAAAAGCAAACTTGTTCATATGTCTTGATCAAACTAAAGCCCTTTTTTACACAGAGATCCTGGAAAATGGAAATGTCATGACCGTGGGGTGAGACACAGACAGAGGACCCAAGCGCAGACAGCGGGTAAGGGGTTAACAGATATTTTAATAATACAAAGACCCACGAGGGGAAACATAACAAAACATAGAAATATAATAACAAGACACGACTACGACTACGACTACGACTACGACTACGACTACGACTACGACTACGACTACGACTACGACTACGACTACCTACACTGAACCAAAACTTAAATTAACTTTTGACAAATTACACATGACAAAAACTCACCCAACAACCACAATGAACCAGTACAAGACAGAAGACACAAGGGCATTAAATAAGGGACCAAATCAAGAGGGGAACAGGTGTAGGGCATTCATCAATAACGAGGGTAACGAGAGGATGGAACAGAGACGAGACTGGAGAGAGAGTATGTAAGACCAGAACCACATTAATTGCCTCTCTCCACATTAAACATGAGGTTCTGTCATGATTCTGTCACTAAACCAAGAGAAACATGACATGATGCGGCAGAATCATGACAGAAAATGTGTCCAGGATTTTGTCCCGGGATCGTTAGATTTTGTTCATTCACACTGCCAGTTATTTTCTGGAATCTGTGCGTGCGTTCACAAACATCCTGTGAAGATCCCGTAAAGACACTTTACGTAATATACTGCAATGAAATGGTAGGTGAATTTCTGTAGTTGTGAAAATTGGGATGATCACGGTTAAGGATATTTCCTTGAGGTGCGTTAAGGTGCCTAAATAGCGCAATTTGTTATTATAACTGCCTTCATTTATTTAGTGCCAAATAGGCCTAAATAATCTCTCTTTTTTCGTTATTATTTTGTAAAATATATTGTTGCACGTACAGTAGGTTCACACAGCTGTGTTTTAAAGGTTGATAAGCTATTAAGTTTATTGAAGCGCTGTGTGACTTCAAGTTTAAATTGCGTTTAGAAGCAGATAATGCTATTCTTGCATCTGACCTTAAGTTTGGTGATTAGGACTCTTCCATTCATACATGATTTAGCTAAAGACAAATAGTAGGCCTATTTTTAAATTTCTGATTAACTATATTTGTTTTCATAGGCAAATCTTTTACGATTTAATATAGATGTGAGTCATCACTACACAGCGGCATTGTTTCTGCCTTTTGTTCACACAGGGTGCTTTCCGGGACAGATCCCATTAATGTAACTAAGGCCCCTCTCCGGAATCACATTTCAGATCAAACAGGAATGCGTTTGCGTTCACACAGAAGGCATTCTTTGGTAATTATCTTGGAACAGTGGTCTGTGTGAATGGTGTATTATATATACAGCGCAATCAACTTCCATTGTAACCTGAAAACCCAAAACACAATAAAAAATTGAGGTGCCCAAATTCACAAAACTCACAGACCCTGGCGACACATTTCCATGGTGTCAAAACTCGTCTCAGTGAGAACCCAGAGATAGCACAAACTTGAATAGCGTAACTGTCATGATCCTGCCTCTCCTTGTCTTGGTTTTCGAGTCTTGTGGCAGGATCATGTCAGTCCCATGTGTTTTGTGTGGAGAAAGAGCATTGTTTTGGTTTGAGAAGCCATGCTCTCTCTCCGGTGTCGGTTTATTCTGTTATGATGTATAGACAGAACCCAAGCGCAGGCAGCGGTTTGCTAAATTAGAAAACTTTATTAAAACAAAGACCCTCGATGGGGAAAACATGAACACAAACAAGACTGAAAACTTCCCACAAGGGGAACAAAACAAACAAGGTCTTAAGAATAACAAACTTTAAGTCCACAAACTTGAGTCCATGGAACAGGAACACGGGTAATCCAGACAGACTAGGAAGGGTAAATGTGCAAAATGAACCGACCAGAGACAGAGGGAAACTGGGGCTTGATAAAGGGGAACACTGACGAGGACTGATGACACAGGGAGAGTGGCGGCAGGTGACATGAATGAAACACTAAAGGAAAGCTAACAGGAGGACTTGCACGAGGCAGGTGAGGGGACTGAGACACTAAGGAAAAGATGGACCAGGGCTGGAGACAAGACTAACACTAATGGACCGCTAACCAGGGAAACAAGGGGGCGGACTAAAGGACGTGACACCGGAGAGAGAGCATGGCTTCTCAAACCAAAACAATGCTCTTTCTCCATACAAAACACATGGGACTGACATGATCCTGCCACAAGACTCGAAAACCAAGACAAGGAGAGGCAGGATCATGACAGAGCCCCCGTCTTAAAGAACTCCTCCAGGAGTTCTTCAAGACCACACTAAACATGACACGACTGACAGACAGGAGGACAGACACCATAAACACAGAACAGAACACACTAAGGGCAGGGCTAACATGACTAAAAAGGGATTGGGGTTAGACAATAAAATAAACATCAATGGGAAGGGGGGAGGTGGATTGGGTGGGACAAACCTGGGAACATAATAACTGGGTGGGGACTTAGGAGGGACAGGACCCTGCTTCCTAGAGCTGGGCGGAGGGGTGGGGTAGGAAGGCCTGGGCATGGTAGGGATACCTCTCTTGGAGTGGGAGGAACTAGAAGGGGTAGGGCATGACAGGAAGGCCAGCTGAGAGGCCGGCTGGGCCGGACTTGGGACCACCGGACTTGACGGGACCACCGGACTTGACGGGACCACCGGACTTGACAGGACCACCGGACTTGACGGGACCACCGGACTTGACGCCTGGGCAGGGCTGGATACCGGCTGCTGGGCAGGACAGGATGGTGCCACTCTCCTCTGCTTCTTCCTCTTTGACCGGCTCACAGGACGTGTGGCCGGCTGCAGAGTAGCGGTTGGGGACCCCACTATCTCCGTGCTGGAAGAGTCGGACGGGGAGTCCCACGACTCCCGCCGTCCACGCCTACCACGGAGGCTAGCTGGTGGTGGAGCAGAGTGTGAGGTGACGCCCAAAACCCCAATCCTCAGGGAACGACTCTCTGGGATCGGAGGCAGGAGAGAGCGCGCAGCCGAGGGGCAGCTGGAGGCAAGACTGCTGACCAGTTGCTGAAAGGACCCCCGGATCAGCCTCTCCCGTTCCTCCAACGGTGGAGGCTTAACGAGGCCCGCCAGGAAGTAGGCATTCATGAGCGTCTCTGGCAGAAAACCCCGTCTTGCCACAGACGCTTGAGCATACTCACCCAAGGTCCTATCTCCCTGAGGAGGGAAAGGACCCTCGCCATGCTGGATTAAGTCAGCGGTCGACTGCCACCAATGCTGGTGGTCCTGGCTGGCCGAAGAGGCAGAGGACTGCTCACGGACGCTGGCTGCCTGCTGGGTTCTCTGTGGTCGGTTCATTCTGTTATGATGTATGGACTCAACAAACCGCTGCCTGCGCCTGGGTTCTGTCCATACATCATAACAGTAGCACAGTTTGCAAGTAGCAAGCAAATAGACATTCTCTCCAGGCATCACGATTCCAAGATCAATAACACCAGTACAAATGAAACACCTCACAGGTGTCACAGGGACATTTCTCTGTGTCCCAGTTTTTTACCTCACCGAAACCCATCTCTTAACCCAAAAAGGTTAATGGGTTTTCCTGTGGGACTGAGTCTCTGAGACCAATCATTCCACCACCCCTCTTGCATTCCATTTCATTCTTACAGCTTGTGGTTGGGTGATTTCTGCCACATTGTAATGGATGGAAGATCAATTACTAATATTTCCGAGAGGCACAGGAAATCACCTCCATTGTTTTTCATGTCCCTCCTCTCTTTTAGTTACAATGGGTTAACTCGTCAGTCAATTCACTTTCCATTTCTTAATCACATGCCGTTGTGAGTGTATTTGTACTGAATCCTATCTCATTGTGGTGGCCTAATGGTTAAGGATCTGGGCCACTAATATTGATCCTTCAGATTGAAGGCTGGTTCAGCCCCAAAGTGGGTGGGGCCCAGGAGTGGTGAAGAGTGAGATGTTGATCCCACTCTATCGGCATTTTGCCCTTGCGCAGGTAATTGTGTCAATGTGATCAGTGTCATTTTGATAAAACAATTTCTGCTGAATTATATGATTTAACTTAAGTTTCAGTAATCAAGCCCCAGCCAAAGGCTGTTAAGACACTCCACTCACATACAATTGATCCTCTCTCGTAAGGTTTATTACTAATAACATTCTCTTGTCTAATGGTAAAGTGCCCCTTCTAATTAACAAAGTCATTTTTACTCATTAAAGACAGCCAATGGTTGAGGTAACAACTTCTGCCCTTTAGACCTCTATAGGACCAGATGAGGGTTTCTTAAGACTGAAAGAAGGTCAGAGTAATTGTAATGGCTCTTGTTTGGAATGAGTTGGGTTGGGTTGGGTTGTGCTTTATGTGACTTGAGCACTGTAGCTTCTATTGGTTTACAGATGTGCGATCAATATGCTTTTGGTTGAATGATGTTTAATCTGTGTATTGAATTTTTATTTACGCTTACATCGTGTGTTGTGGTTTAGAAATTCACTGTTTCTCTTCTTCATGTCTCTCTCTTTAGCTTTCTACCA
Source organism: Barbatula barbatula (assembly GCF_947034865.1). Taxonomy (NCBI): domain Eukaryota; kingdom Metazoa; phylum Chordata; class Actinopteri; order Cypriniformes; family Nemacheilidae; genus Barbatula; species Barbatula barbatula. The sequence continues at coordinate 20,028,512 of NC_136766.1, read as the reverse complement.
TCCCCCTCTTCCATTGGGTAAATGCCGGTCTCAAAGCTCACAGGCTGCTCAGTTTGTCCGTATGTCTTTTGCATTCAATGTGCAAAATGATGTGAGACCTTTTTTTAAATGATCTTACATTAGATTCTGTGAAAATCTATTTCTGTGCCATCTGTGACAGCACCACACACACTTGTCTGTCTCTCCCTCCCTCTCTCTCTCTCTCTCTCTGTTTCTCTCTCACTCACTTCGCCTCTCACCCCCACTCTTGCTCTCTCTCTCTCACTCTCTCTCTCTCTCTCGTGTATATACATGCACACTTTTCCTCTCTCCTACCTCACACACAGCGGTTGCTGCCTCTGTCACTTGCCGCTGGCTTCTGTCATAGTTTTTCTCAGAGTGACTGTTTTTTGTACACAAAGTACTTTGCGAGGAGCGCACAGAAACAATGTCTCGCTCCTGACCAACAGTGAATGGATTAGCCGGCTATTCTGAGCACTAATGAGATTACAGAGTCACAACAGACATGGGTCTCAGCAGCGTGGTACCTTTTGTTGCACGTCCTGAGGAGTGTTTTTCTTGTCAGCATGGAAATGGCGCTCAGAAAGTGACGGATGCCAGGGAATAGACGCGCGTGCGCTCACCTATGTTGGTTTTGTGGAGTGGATTCTCGTAGTAGAGGTGGAAAATATGAAATACCAGAAATATATAACGGTGATGCAGATGGCAATGGGAGTGACAGCCTCCAATAAAGATGACTGCATCCCTCCGAAGAGACAGTTGTGGTGAGTACTGGATAGTTTGAGAGCTGGAAAGTGAGAGAGGGAGCGTGAAGTGGGAGGAGAGCGAAGTGTAACATGTGCACGGAGGGTTTGTCAGACTAAAAGAGGAATGAGAATCAAGACAGCGTAAATGTCGATGTTTAGTCATAGTTAGATCTGTTTGAATGTAAATTAGATAAAAAATATCCAAATGACAATGACATTTTTCACTACCTTTAATGCTCATTGTTTGCAATGTCTCTTACCCGTGCGACTTATATTTGTATCCCTCATGTGTTGATGCTCTCTCTTTCTTTCTCTCTCACCCTCTTTCGTTCTCTCCTTTCATATGATGAAAAAGATTGAATCAGTCTTTCCTGGATATGAACAAAGGCTTGCACGTGGATCTAAAAATTATATTGTTGCTGCTACAGTCTGATGGCTCTGTTAAAAATACAGAGCGTAATACAAAATACTGTTTCGCTTGTATATTGTATTAATGATTCTTTCTTGTACTGTATACTGGCTCTGGTTGGTGTTTTTTCATATTCCTTCTCCTGTGCTTTTATGCTGAATGAACTCAGACAGCTTATTAATCACATGGGTGCAGCTCAAAGCCATTTAACAATTACTCTCAGTGCATATGCCACATTCTTCCATATGAGAGAACCAAATTATAGACAACCTTATACATTAACCTCAGCATATTTATTATCTTAATGACATTTTTGCATGCCGGTTGCATAGAGGTTGATGTTGAGTTAATAATACTGTATATACAGAATAATACTGTATATTCTGTACAATTGTCATTTATCTGAATTTACCTGAACACCTGCTGACATCATTTCTCACATCTGTTCCTCTTATTGTTGAGTTTTAATTAACTTACAGATGGAAATAAGACTTAACAATGTTTTGTTAGATGTGCACACCCAGGATTTTCATTCCTATTTTTTCCAGCGCTGAAATTTTATCTGTGCTGTAATACTAGAAGCGAATGGGCACCGTATTGACGAATGTCTGGGGAAGTGAAGTGAATCAGAAAAGCTAATAACCTAATTGAATAATATTTCCATTAAATAAATGTGCGATAGGTTTTCTTAAATTACCTTGACGTATTTTATGCTTTCAGAGTATTCCAGAAATGTAAAAGCAATCATAGTTTTACCGAGGTTTTTTTCACATCTTCTAGTCTGTATATGAAGAATATTTCAAATGTATTAAAAGGAAGTAGCGGTGTACACGTCTGAATATTGTTTATATGGATGGGCATTACAATATAGCAGAAGCGTTTTATCCTGTCACTTGTGCTTTTCTCAAAATACACATGAGGGGGCAGGGGTTCTTCACGCCCACCCCCCGCCTCCAAGCCGAGAGCAGTCACGTGTATGATAAAGAGGGTGGGTCTTTCATCAGAATTACGTTATATCTTTGCTATGATGGATGCATTCACCCCCAACCGCCTGTACTGTAGATATTGACTGCCTGCTGCTTCTTACCCAGAGCATGTACGCGGTAACCAAGCACGTTGATGGTGAGAGGCGTTTTATTTTATACTCCCCATGCCTCTCTGTTGCATCCTACAAGCTATTGTTCTACACCTGCCTAATGATGCATGAACACACGTCAAGAACAAGTTTCTTGAACGACTGAATTATTGAATTAACCTAACTAAAATGTAATTAAAGTGCATTTAGTGATTTTCCTTGTTGCATTAACTGACCACAGATGCTTCTTGTCCCGCAGGGACAAGCTAGGGACAAGAATTCTCACTACTGACTGATACTCGACTGCTCTCTACCTTTTCCTAATTGTCACTGTCTCAGGGGGATATGGTCAGAGATAATAGCCATGTATCTCTTTTGTTTAAAACACACATTTCAACTCTGCCCGTAGGGTTGTAATCTGCTTTCAATTGTTTTGTGTTACTGTGGGAGATGAGAGTTTCTATGACTGCCTTAACACTAGTCTCTCATAGTTTCCTTAAACAAATTATGCTTTACTCATGATTTTGATGTGCTTTACTGTATGGACAACACAGTGTCCTCCAAATGCATCTCACTTTATGACTTTCAGACTTGTACATAACTTCTTAGTCATGACTCCTTTACAAAACCTGCCTGCTGGGAGGGGTGATCACATACAGCCTATGAGTTTTTACACCTAACAGGCTGGCCAGGACGAGTATGACCCCTAGGATTCTTGAGTCAGATCTGCTTCCAGCTGCGCTGATTCATAGTATGCACCATATTGACCCGCTGGAAAGTAAAAACATGTATTTGGTTGGCAAACTGAAGAAGCAACACAAAGGCATGACAAACAGGCTCACAGGCTGTTTAGTTGTAAACTACCTTCCAAAAGTTAGGGTCACTTACTTTCATCATTACTTATTACACTGTGCTCTGAAATAAATTATTCTGAGTCATCAGCTGCCACATTCTAAAGCTTTTCATGATAGCAACTGCTAAATGTCATCCGGGTACTGTCATGCAGTTTAATACATACAAATATATAAAATATAAATAGACCTATTAAATGAGATATAATATGATATGTATGTATAATATGACAAACTCATAAATTTCACAAACATTTTAAGTAATTAAAGGATATTTTGTTTGATAATGGACACTAATATTTTTCCAACATAATATAATATGTTGTCTTTAAAAATAATTTCATTACTTTACGAAGTGGCTAATGCATATCCATTCGTAGGATGTGAATCATGCAGAAACGTATGATAATGGAGGTGGGTTCCACTGGCGTGGAGCGAACGTTTTCAATCCATTTCATATGCAAATGTTTGCTCCGCAAGCATACCGAAGCCCCTCCCCAAACCGAACATCACTGGTGCAATATCAATTTGAAACAAAATGTACAAATGACATCAAACGAATTAGCCATCTAAAATAGTTGCTGTGAGATTGTGTTAGTTTCTAAGGTCAAGTGAAACATTTGACTCAAGTCACCCTAACATTTCACACAACGGTACAAAGGTTTGCAGGCCCCATCAAGTAGGGTGTTACACTGGAAAAGTCTATCAAGCCCCTTTTTCACTGACAGGATACAGATGTTGGATCTGGTGCCCGTTGTCAGAAAATTGGTGGTCCTTTACTAGAAAACATTGGCACCAAAACGGTCCGCATTTAGACGGATCCAGGCAAATGAATAAAAACTTTGTAGTTGGCATGCCAGGCCAGTGGGTGGCGATGTTGTTGTGTAAAGAAACAGGACGTGCCTTGGCACATACACATGCACAGTTATAAGCCAAAAGGGCATTTTAAAGGGGTCATATGGCGCGAATACGTGTTTTTCTGTGGTGTGACATAAGTTGCCCATGCATGTTTAAGACTGATAAACTTGCAAAAATAAAGTGTCGGAACGAAAGATTCATTCTGTCTAAAAGCGAATGCTCACCCAGACCTGCCTGAAACACCTTGTGGAACCACACCTCCACAAATCTACGTCAGTTCATGATATGATCTGACTAAGACAGCCCAAATGTATATGCAAGTAAGGTGTACGTACCTGTCAGTACAATTGCTTTGGAACCTGAGGTTCCAAATATAGTAAGAGACGTTACATTTCTGTCACACGCTTGCAGTATTCCACCAATCACTACGCACTGTTAACTGGCCAATCATGGAAAATAAAGCGTTGTTGAACCTTAAATCATGTGTACACATTGCATCACATCTAAAACAAATGATAATTTTAGTTTTAACAGTGTCATATGACCCCTTTAATACTGTTAGTCGACGTAAATGTGTGTTTAAAGTCTGGCGAATGTAAATAGTGTGTCTCTGCTGGTCTTATTGGTGCACCAAATCCATATTTTGCTGGGGAACATAGTCGAGCAGCTAGAGCTCACAGCACGGAAGCTGCCATATTGTTTTGGCTATACCTACGTAACTGATCACGTAATGCACATGCGCGTCATAGTTTTCAGAAAGTCCCCTCTTGCAGTTTACATGGAAACAAAAACGGCAGTGTTTTCAAAACTTTGCACTTTGAGACCCACTTTCCATGTAAACGGACAGTCCAAACGCATACATTTTTTGCATTTTCAGTTAAAAACGGTCTCGTGTTAATGGCCTCTCAGACAGGAAGCCACTGACGTAACGTTTTTAAACAACAATTTGGTCAAAACTTATACTAAACATAACTAGACCTCGATTAGATCCTTATCGTGGAAATAAGCAAAGCTGTCTGCTCTGAAAATGTCTGAAGTACATTGAGTTTTTATATTTGTCATCTGGGTTATTAAATTTGTTTATTCCTAAGTCTGAAAGAGGTTGACAGTCTGCCCCGTTCTGTCAGGGGTGGTGGAGGGAGAAACCAAGCACAGACAGCCAGTTATGCAGAACGGTCTTTATTAAACAACCCCACCAAGGGGGAGACAAACAGGCACACAAAACAGGAAAATAACCAAGCCACAAGGGGCAAAAAGCAGACAAAGTCCGACTAAAAATAAGGGTGGAATAATCCACTTGGGAAAAAGCAGCCAAAGTCCAACTGAAAGTCTGGTGAATAATCCACTTTGGGAAAAAGGGAGCAAAATCCAACTGAAAGTCCGGGGATTCTCCACTTCGGAACAGGGTAAGAAAAACTCACAAAGGGAATATCAACGATGACGAATACTCACTTAGAGTCAGGACAAGACACGTACTAATGGAGCTCACAGGGATGGGTGAACCTCCAACGAGAGGCGAAGAGAAGAGGTATACCTCTCTAACACATCTAACGCAACTACTTGGGAAATAACAAATAATATTTTCATAATATTTAAAAAAGGGCACAGAAGGCCTTGAGGCTCATGAGAAGGTAAAGATAAGGAGACTCTTTTCACATGACAGACCTGCTCATCAGATGTTTCTGCAGAAGATGAAATTCCAGAAATGCCTAAGCTGATTACCATAAATACATTAAACACGCCATCTCCATCCGGAGGATAATACCACAGTGCCTCTCCATTGAGGTGAAGTTTTTAATTCCCGAATTTGTACGAAAAATACGTATTTGTCAGTGCATGTGGTGTTGAGCTTGGCTTGTGCTTTGCACTGGGTTACGGGTGCCAGGTTGTGTTTGTGTATGCCTTTGCGGTCAGGACGTGCCTGTGACCGTTGTACTGTCATGTTTGATACACGTTAATATCCCTAATCCGTCTCTCCATCTGTCGAAACTGTCTGGCCCACCTAATCAGTCTGTCTCTTTCTGTTCAGCTTTTGATTGTCTCATGTAAAAGCCTCGGATCTAAGAGTTCACAGTTATCCTGTTAATACAACCATCCTACTCCGATTTTCATACACTTAAAGTTTTACATCCTTGTTTTGTAGTGTTGTGACTTTCTAAACTCATTGGCCTATTTAATCTCGTTCGCGTAATTACATGTCACCTCGGGTAAGCCGAGATCAGAGTAAAAGAAGGCCGAAAGACATCATATCCTGTTTGTTGCGGCCACAAAAGCCTGTGCAGTGTTAATGGTATTGAGAGATCAGTGTTGAAGATTGACCTCTGAATGATGGGGTGAAGACTGGGACAGAAAGGTGACTTCCAACAAAGCCGTGTGCTGTGTCTATTGTGTTTAAACTCTTCTTATGTCATGAAGTTTGTGTATGACAAGTTTAGAGAATTTGGACGCATTTGCAGATTTACTTTGACCCTTGATTTCTGATAAATTGCTCTTGATTGTTCTGCAGAATGCATTCAGCTCCTACCAAGAATGGCTACAAAACAATGTCACATGAGACTGTTTGGAAACACCTTGTTACTGACCCCCTCCATACTGGGCTGTCACTTAAATTCACTGTGTCCTGGGCTATACCAAAGCAGATCTCACACTTCTCTGATGTTTTTCCAGAAAAAAGTCAACCCCACTATGTGTCTCCTCTAGAATTTCAGAGATGTCCCAAAAATAATAATTTTAGCTCAAGTTCCTTAACATTATCTTGGCTACACTGTTCACATTCTTTGTTTTCTTAAAGGGATTGTAAAAATCGTCTGTCATTATTTACCCTTATGTCATTGTGTCACCTGTATGCAAGAGATATTTTGAGAAATGTGGTTTTGTGTCTATACAGTGGAAGTCAATGAGTGCCAGGGTTGTTTGGTTTCCAACAATCTTCAAAATAACTACTGCAGAAAAAAGAGTCATACAGGTATAGAATGACTTCAGGGTCAGTAAATATAAAAAAATATATATATTTTTGGTGAACCTTCCGTTTTATGTATCTCCATAATTGTCTAATCCTTGTCCGTGTCAAATATGTTTATGAAAACATCCGGATAAACATTTGAAGGTGCAACTTTCATGATACATTACTGAAAACGTATTTAAGTCTCCTGCACATTGACGACATTTAAGCAGTATTATTGTACAGTTAATGTAGCGTTTTAGATATATAAAATTAAATGGTTAGAACCACACCGAAAACAATACTAATACAACACATGATAATGCTAAAACCCTAAGCACTTTTTAACTTGAATTTAAGTAGTACTGTTAAGCAACAATTTAAAAGTGGCCCTCAAACTGGACTGGGTAAAAACACGTCCCTCAGAGTCTCACTTGTCTGCTTTCATCTTAGAAACACTTGATGACTGCTTGTGTCCTCAGGACACTCTCTACTCTTAGTCATTCAATGTACCCTTAAAACAATCCTAGCTTGTGACCAGCGCGCGCCCAAATGCCGTCTTGTGTTCGCTCATATCAGGTGCTGTGGATGTGGTGTGCTGTTCTGATACAAATACGTGAGAGGTCCTTGCCCTCACCTTGGCATCCTATTGAATGGATATATCCTAACAAGGTAGTGTCACAATCACTGAACTGAGTAATGGATCTACATCAGTGCAAGGTCTCTGCTCTTCCGGCCATGCAATGTCATGCAGCGTGGCCTTGCTGTGCTGCTGCTGTGGGGGCGATCTGTTTACACTGAGCCCTATCACGAGCATCGCCTCTGTCGGAGCATGCGAAGCATGATGTGAGTTATCACACATCATCTACATGGCTATTTTAACAAAACCCCTAAATGACTAAAAATGTATTTCTGTATCAATATATATTGACACTGATGGTGAGGGAGTCAGTTTTCTGTTTTTCAACAGCATGGGTTGATGCTGAACTGAAGATTTTTTAACACAATTAAATATATATGAACTGAAGATTTTTTAACACAGTTAAATATATATGACCCTGCACAAACAGTCTTATGGGTTAATTGTTTGGAATTGAGATTTATACATTTATATATAAAACGGCATGAGTTATGAATTGATGTGATCTGCTCACCAGGGTTCTAGAGTGAGTTGATATCCGGGGCTTAGCCCAGAGACACGTCTCGTCTAAAACCTAGAAACAACTGTAAAACGTGAGCCGTGCCACTATTAAATTTTTTAATGCTGCTGCAAGGCAACCCTGATCCATGCTCGCCTTCAAGATGTCAGGGTTCCGTTAAAAGTTAAATGGATTTTTAGCACCAACAGGCCAGGAAAAAAGAGCGTGTCGAACATCCGCAATGCTTTCTATTTGAGTGCACTTGCCGCGCGTCTAGATTTAAAAAAACTTGTGGGCGCAAAAGATATCAAATGTGAACGGCCCTGTGATGCAGGTCATGGTTATAAAAACAAATTAGGAAAACGACCACCCATAGCGCCTTACTTGCTGCTCACCATTTGTTTTTGGGGGTCATAATTATATTAGTTTCGTAAATGAGGGCCACTGTCTCTGTGATCTACAAGTTACAATAAAGTCCTCTCAAAATCAATATTTAATATCATTCATTACTTTATTTCATAAGTAGCCGTGTAATTAATTACTCAATGTAACAAAATATGATTGACGTTTGTGTCAATTGTGATTTGCGGCAATGACTTTATACAGTATATCTGTGTGTGTGTGGTGTTTAAAAGCCAGTGTGTGGAACTGTCATCATGGTTTGCTGAAACTCTCACAATAAGCTGGAAAAAGCAGCTATTTCTAGCCTTCATCTAACATTGATGAACTCACCTCTTAGAGGAGTCGCGACTCTGTTTTATTTTTGAGGGAAATGCTTTGTTTGTTGTGAAGTTGAGACAGGTGGATAAACAGGGACAGCTGCTTAATATTTTAGTGCTTTACTTTTAAGGGCCAAGGAAAGGACTACTTTTATTTTGCATCAGCTAAGACATTTTTCACCTTGCACTGTGATGTGTGACCCCAAAAAGTGTGATAAACACTCATCATTATGTGGGGTTTCTTTTCCCCAACATAGGGAGTTGTTCTCTGACCTTATCTTACCTTATTGCGGAGATGGCAAGAACACGTTAATTGCAGTTAAACGCTTTCGCTCTTGTTCTCAAGGCGGTATTGTAAGCTTCTGTTTAGTACAGCGTGTGAAAGAACAGAATGACAGAAAATCTGTGTATGTATGTGTGAAGGAGAGTGGTGGGGGTTGGTGAGAGAGAGAGAGAGTTTGGTGGCAACAGAAGCTGGTCCAGATTGAATGCATTGCTCTTGGGTTTAGTGTAAATCCTCTAGGGATCGTGGGCACTGTGGAGGTCACAGGAGAGAAGTCCAGCTCTGGTGCTCTGCCTGCCAATCAGAGGGATTCCCAGCAGCGAGTGGGATCTAAGGCTCTCACTTTGGCCAGTTTGGGGAATGAATTGTTGGGCTTGCTCTGCCAGGAAGCTAGCGAGCACGTGTATCAACCGGACCACCAAAAGGAGAGGGAGCAGACAGCCAGCATCCTTCGCTCACCCTGCCTCTCTTTTGGGAAAGAACGCTGATATGGATAAAATAGCTGAATATGGAGAATTTTTGTATCATCTTCAATTCAATCCCACAGTTTAGTACAGTTTCATGGATTTATAGGCTTTGCTCTTCATTCTATGGAGCTTGTTCAGTTTGACGGGGGTTTGTGCCTCATGTGTGCACTTCAAACTCTAGTGTCTCCTCAGTTTGACAGCTGCAGGAAAATCTAATCGGAAGGTGATACTCATTCCGAAAGGCCACAGAGGTTACATAAATCACTCAATGACAGGGCTAAATCAAATCTGTTTTCCCTCAGGATTGCCTGTTACAGTAGATCTGTGGATTTTGCCCCAAACAGAATAAAGATGCGGGAACATTCGTCAGCAAACGTAGAGTGAGAGACTGTAGAGAGATTGAGAGGTTAGTATGTGAGAAGAGTTTTAGAAATAGATAAATGGACAAGAAACATTGGTTTTAACATCAAGGAGAAATTGAGCTCAACCTCACACGCACACATCTCATATTTTACCAGAGGGACAATTGAAACCGAGGGGCAAATTTAAAAGAACACATAAATGCAAAAAGAGATGTGTTATGTGCCATCGCCTATTATCATCTTTATGCATCATTAAATTCTTTACGAGCATATGGAAGAGCTCAGTCTTCTAACAGCATTGTAGGGATGTGTATGTGTGCATCGTCGACAAATTACCCACACAAAAGTTAGGTGTCCAGAGTACAAAGATGTTCTGGTTGGGTTGTCCTCATATTGCCCCAATCAAAAGTGACTTGATGTACCACATGGGTGTCTCTTCATTGGCCGGTTTAAACATTTCACCAGTAAATCCAGCCTAATGCAAAGTAATTTGCTCTGAATTGGCAGGTTAGGTTACAGTTGGTCTACAGCATGCCATATGATTATGTGTTAATGTCTTTTCACTGCAGGGTGCCACCTTGTTCAGATGCCCCCGCCACCTCTGCGACCGCGCCACCCGCTGCGACTGTGAGTCAGGGCAAACCATCACTGCGCAGGATCAAGGGCCGCATTCACAAAAGCAAGAGCCTGGACAGCATAGATCTCCTGGACGGCAATGTGAGTCAATACACTACACACAGAGATGATGTCCTTCAGCATTCTCCTGTTTGTTTATTGAGCCCTTGCTGAGAAAGGATTACTGTATCATTAGCTTCTTTGTGATTGAAGGAAGTTAGTTATAGCTGTGACTATTTACGAGTATTCCCTGAATGTTTAAAGTGATAGCTCACCGAAAAATGTCATCTATTCATACTCTTGTCATTTCAAACCTTTGTGACTTTCCTTTTTCCTTGGAACACAAAAAAAGATTATTTGAAGAGTTTGCTGGTAACTGCACGCATTTACTTGCACTGGTTTTGTGTGCATACAATAGAAGTGAATGGGGGGCCAGTGCTGTTCGGTTACCAACGTTCTTTAAAATAAATATTTTGTGTTTTGCGGAAGAAAGAAAATCATACAGGTTTAACATGACAAGAGGGTGAGTAAATTATGTCATATTTATTTTTGGGTTGACTATCAATTTAAGGATCATACTGGTGTTAAATACTGACATGTTTTGCTGTCAAGATGATAAAATGCGCATCACTTTCTGTCATAGTCAGCTTGAATTGTAAGCATCGCCAGATTGGTGTTGCATTTTCTTTAAAAAGTGAGGCATTCAAGTTTCAAAGTTTTCTTTTTTCTGCTCTTAAGCTGGGTTAAATATAGACTCAGAATGTCTTTCTTCCATTTTCCCCCTGAGAGTCTATTTAGCATGAAAGTCTATTTTTTCAAAACATGACGTTTGCTTTTATAAAAATAGCTATTTGTAACCAAAGCTTGACACAGCATTTTTGTTCTGTTATTTTTGGACTAAATGTACAAATTAGATAGAAAGGACTTGTAGAAATAATTTTTCTGACCTCATCACTAATCAACAAATCACAATCTTACTGACTTTTTTCCTGCACCCGTTAAGTCTGCAAGAATCATATGAATCCATTTACTTTAATTCTCTTTTATTGATCTAATGAGTTCTGTGAGTTTCCATTGTGGCATCAATAGACACTTTATTGGAGTGTAGTTAATCTCTAGCCTAATGTAAATATTTGTATTATTGTGCATTTTGCCCAATGGTTTTTGCCTCCTTGATTTATTGGATATTATTGCTTCTGGTTTGCGCATTTCAATTCACAGAAATACTAGAAAGTATGTTGTAAAAACTTGGGTCCTTGTATTTCAGTCACAGAATACAAGATATTTTTTGATTTATGAGAACTCACAAACTGTCCTGATTTTGGGACACAAAAAATGCTTGTCACTGGAAACCCATCTTGTCGTCCCCGGCGAGTAGGACATGGTGTAATAGTCCCGATGAGCTTCACGTTAGCCTACACCAATTTTATTAGGCAGCAGTCAAAAAATTCATTGGACAGATTTTCTTTTACATGCTCTCGCCCTGAAGCGCAGGCTGACAGACAGCATCACAGTAGGTGGCATGTCCCCATTCATATTCCATCCTGCCAGATGATATCAGATTACCTCTGAGATCATGTGTTGTGCAAAAGTGCAAATCACGTGAAACATGTGCGGAGCTCGCTGACGTCAGAAACGCAGAGAAGTGCTGCCATAAAACACACGGAGCATATGGGTGTGTGTGAACGCGCGTGCATGTGTAACATCCTACATCATCAACAGATGAGTTCAATCAGGCTCCCAGCGTGTGTCATGCATTTGATAAAACTGTTTAATGCGGTCCGCCCGGGGCTCGTGCAGAAGACTTTAAAACATTCCATATGTCGTTTGCTCAGTGGTTAATTTCAGAGAGAAATTAGAGGCGTAATCTCACAAATTAAATAGGTAAGCTGCTTGATTCAAGCCCTAAAAACCTTGATATCTTCTTGAATCTGCCCTGAGCTAAAAGCAGCTTGCCTGGCCGTGGTCATTTCATGTGCACTCACAAAAGAGACCCGTGTTAGAGGGGGAGGGATGTGCTTTCTGGCACAAACACCAGTTTCAGAAATCCAGCATCGCGCTAATGTGTTGCTAATGCACCGTAATACAGCCGGGACGTACAGACACTTTATTTCATGCTTGTGACTCAAAGCAGACTTTGTTAACCCTTACAACAGAGAATTACACGCACACATGCTGACTCGTTCATTTGTTTGACTCTATTTCTGTTCTCTGAGGGATGTCTGGATGTTTGATGTGCTCTTTAGTCTTTAACTTTAGCCATTTGTGGAGTAATTAACCTCTCTTCCCCTGAGCTTTGCTAACCGCCATTACTTTTGCTGAAGCAATTTTTCCCCGTTGACATGCAATCGCTGCATTGATCGCAAGCGTGTCCGTGCGTGCACGTGTGTGTGCGCGTCTCGATAGAGGGGCAACCCCACAGAGGAAGCCTGATGGCGGGCCATACATGAGGAAACTGTGTAGTTGCTAAATTTAGAAATTGTCTTATTGCAGTTCACAGGAGTTAATTTATTATTGATGTTAAGGATGTGTATGAGGGCTCATGTCTAGGGATGTTTATAACCTTTCTGGCTTCAAACAAACAACAAACAGGATCCTGTGATGACCAATTATTAGGCTTATGATGAAAATGTGTCACCGGGTGGGACTATTAGTTTGGTTGATAAAGTTTTATACCCAGCTATATTCACCCAAGAGGCAATTGATTCTAAATTATACTTATGCATTATGCAACATATGCTTCACATGCTGTGATTCCCACGCTGAGAATTAATGATCGTGGAAATAAAGTTTCCTGACAAAATGGGAGTTTTATATTTCAGGCATGAATGTAAATCATCTAAACAGCTCAGGCAACAGCCTTTTATCTCTCACTCCATTAGCACAGACTACTTTATAAGTCATTTACTTTCCTTTTTCCACAATCATAATCTTTTTGAAGTCAGTTTTTCTATTAGCAGGTCCTCACAGGTTCATCTCGGAACAGCTGATTTGCTCCGGTTTTTGTTTTTGAACGAACAACCAAACGAACAGGCCAAATTCCACGTGTCCGCCCTTGATAGTTTATTTACTTTGTTGCATTCTCTCAAGGCAAATGGAGTATTTCTATCTTGAGAGAAAAACACTTTTTTGTGTGGAATATTGGCCTGATTTTGAGCTTAATGGAATAGGGGAGGAATTCCCCTTTCAGGAATGAGGTTGCATTTGCCAAGTTAATTTGACGGTGACGTAAAATCCACTAAAGTTGCGTAAGAGTAATAAAACAACCCAGATTCATCAGAGACCTTGAGATGGAGACAAAGATGAAGAAAAAGTGAGATGCTCAGAAAGAAAGAGAGACGGAAAGAAAAGGGATAAAAAAAGAAAAGGAAAATTTGGATTTAATGATGTATCACTTCAAAGACAATGTCCACATGGGATCAACACATCTAGATCCTCAGGTCAAAGGCTTGCTGCATGTTACGGCTGTTGAATTTCAAATAGATACAAGCTAAATGTGCAAATTGAGATCTAATATCATTCATCGCTGAATAAACACTTTATACAACCGAAGATCACTGGTTTTTACAGTAACTTTATTTGGACAGAAATGCTCTCTGAGGTGAGTTACCGATAAGCCCTGTCAAACAGAGGCCGCTATTAATTATTCAGAGAAAACCGCGACTCTTTCATCTGCCTTTAAATTCAAAACAGCTTCTAAATTATGTGGGCCAAAAGAACACAGATCAATAATTTAGAACAGTCTAGTGTGTGTGTGAGGCAGAAGAAGCTCGCTGGGAAATGTTGGCCTGTCCTTGATTGTCAAATGCAATCTGTCATTTCTCTTCATAGGTCTCATGCCTTAATGCTAGAGAGCTGGTTTGATGTTGAATGTAATGAACAGAGAAATGTGTACATTTTATACTATAAAAAATATCCCCTTTTGGAAGCATGTGAAACCAGTTGCCTCCCTCATCGCATTGGGTGAAGACCAGTATTTCGGTAAATTACTCTAAAAAAGTAACTCATTACTAGTAACTAATTACATATTCAATAGTGTAATTATATTACTGTACAGATTACTCTCTCCAAAAAGTATTTAATTACTTATCACTAATTATTACTTGCTCTATATTCTACATCATTCTATATTCTATATTCTTTCCTGTAGCTCAGTGGTAAGAGCATTGCGTTAACAACGCAAGGTTGAGGTTCGATCTCAGGGATTGCAGATACCTATGTAAAATGTATAGGATAATGCAATGTAAGTCGCTTTGGATAAAAGCGTCTGCCAAATGCCTAAATGTAAAAATGTAAATGACGTCAACCTTGATTAGAATTGAATGAAGGATAGACATGAAACGCCTTATTTAATTCATTCAAATAACTAACTACAAAAATTCTTATTATCTGACCAAAGTATACAAATGTAAGAAGGAAATATTAAAGCGTGTCAAGTTAGATGTAACACTACAGGGCTGATGGACGATGCTACAAGGAGAACTGAAATTGACTGGGTTTATTGCAGGATTAAGACAGGTGTAACAATCCGGATAACAGGTAAACATCCACAGGTGAGTATAATCCAATAACAGGTAACATCCATGAGTGCATATAATCCAAATAACAAGTACCATCCACAGGAAATCATGATAAGTCCAACAATAGAACGGATATAATATAACTTGACATGACAACGAACACAACAAAAGACATGGCATATAAAGTGTTCAAGAGATGAGGTTAAGGTGTGAGTGCAATCATGGTGAAAATCGGGTGCAAGGGATTATAGGAAGTGTAGTCAGTGAGTTCAAAAGTCAGGTGAAAGGGAACGCTCGGGAGAAGGTGCTGATGCGGGGGGCGTGGCAGACATCGGTGGAGTTGTCACATTACACTTATAATTTTGATGTCGTTTACACTATTGAATATATTACACAGTATTTAGTCAAATCACATCAGAAGTAACTTTAATCATAGTGTTTCCTGTAGCTCAGTGGTTAAAGAATGGCGCTAGGAATGGCAACGTCATGGTTCAATCCCAGGCGATTGTACATACTTAGAAACAAAGCGTCTGCCAGTAAAAGCATCTGCCAAATGCATAAATGTAATAGTAAATTTAAATATTAATTTCAGAAAAAATTTGAGTATTCCCTTACTTTACTTTTTTAATGGAAAAGTAATTTAATTACAGTAACTAATTACTTAATAACTAGTAACACCCAACACTGGGGAAGACTAAAAGCCAACATGTCACGCACTGTAAGCCAAGCTCCATGTAAAATTAAAACTTAGGCTTTTGATGGTGCTGACGTCTTTTTATATTTTTTATAGTTTTACATTTTCATCAATTTGTGTTTAAAAAGTGTTTTTGTACTTGTAATATGAGAAAAACTTGGTGAGTAGTAGTAGCAGTAGTCTTTTTTGACCAAATTGATGGAAATCTTTTCTGACTGTGATCATTTTGGATTCACAACGTATTTATCCAATATTCTTTATTTATGCTGAGTATTCTGATGGCTGATTCACTTATGATGGACACCCAGCAGTGAAGTACTGTAGGACACAAACACACGCACACATGTTTTAGAGAATTTCTATAGAGACAGTCTGTCATTCATGATGAATTTAGTATGGTAAAACCTATATTCTATCCCATAATCCTAATGTGACCCAAACTTAACCCTCACACAAACCTTTCTGCATTTTTAAATTCTCAAAAAAACATAATGTTGTTTGAATTATAATTTGCTTTACTCATGAGAACCAAAAAACTTCCACAAAAGGGGAGGTGGGGCTTACCAGGATCACATACACATACCGTTCTTACAGAAAAATGTGCAACCAGCATATTCATTTCATACCTGAGGACTGTATAGTTAATATCTCACTAACTGTGGCCAATTTCCTCAAAAATCAATAAAACTACAACAAAAAAATCCTACACACAGAACGAGTATATTACACCACATTGCTGTAATGGAACAAGCACAACAGGAAAACAAACAAACAAACATATCATCGCAGCATGTAACACTCAGTAAGATCAGATCCCCTCTCTTCAGCATCACAACAGATGCACTTTGCCAGGCTTCTCATAGAGAAAAAAGAGTGTTGTTAAGCATTCGTATCTCCTGTGTTTGGTGAGATCACAGCACTGTTGCTCGCTGTGGAGAACACAGTTATTGTGAGCTGTTGTGCTATCAGATATCACGCAACCCCTCCTCCCCATACCCCCTATACTTGTGTTCTGTCCTGGACTGTCACCAAAATAAACCTTAAATCACCTTAACACAAACACTTACAGTACACATGCATATCCAAGCCAAAATCCGTGTTATTTTATGATCCCGTTATCTCTTTATTAAAATATAACCATTAGGTTTACACCATTTTAGCCCAAGCATCATTGTTTACGCTGGGGAATGACAAAGCTGGATAATAAATGGGCTGCTCGCACTTGGAGGATCATGCTGTTCAGTTGGGTTGTAGATCACTTATGTGCCTCACACGCTCTTATTAAACGCCTTGGCAAATGTTTCCTCAGGTCTTAATTAAAATGAGGAGCATTCATTAGATGTTTGAATCTGGTGATCATTCAGTGGGCCATCACTCCGAATCGAAGCCCTGAATGTACGAATGAAAGAGTGAGCCGTAGAAATATACCTGAGGATGTGCCATTACTCCATGCGGTCATACATTTTACATAGACATGCAGAAGGTCAGGGAAAAAATCAAAGCTTAGGGCCAGTAGATGGAATTTTGATTTACGATGTTGTGGTGTGGTTGTGTGTGTGAGCGGGGTTCTTGCGAGCGAGTCGATCAGGTATGTAACCTGTGTCGTGTAGGATCTTACAGTATGTATTGTACTACGTTTGCATCTTGCGTCTGTGGAGTTTTATTATTAGAGATTCTTAAAGTCAACAATTTGCATAGAAAAAATGTGAAGGGCAATTCACACAGGATGCTGATTTTTATTGTTCTTCTATGTAAACGTGCACTAGCTGAATTCTGATATTAATATGTAACAAGTTGTGCATTGCGTTTAGAATGTGGCAATGCATGTCCAATATTTCCGTTGATTGTGCATTTACTGCACAATTGCATGAGAGGACGACATCAAACACCAACAGGTTCACTCGCCCCTGAAATTCGCCTGCCACCACTGATTCAGTGCAAGCCAAGGGTTTCAAGTCTTTTAGTCTGTTGCTATGGAAACAGTTGGCCCATGGCGGAGGGAGGAGAAAAAGAATGATTCTTGATAAATTCTTTTTTAATGGAGAGCATACGAGAATGAGAGACTGGAGGGGGGAGGTATAGAACGTGAAAGGGAGTGAGAGAGACACATTGGGCAGGTCCAGCGATGAAGAGAGTCGGCATACACGCTGTTTATATTTGATAAGCTCTTTCTCATTCAACCTGCTTAGCTGGGAATGGAAATGTCTTCTTGCAGTTTTACATTAGCTCCTGAATTATGTTACAGTATCAGCAGAGAACAGTGAGAGAATCCATGTGGTTGGGCTGCTTCATGTCTTATAGAGAAGACAGACAAACAACAATCCTCAGCATTCTACACTTCTTGCCTTTTCAAATTTATTTTGCCTTTCGGCTGTTTTACACTTCCCCAGGTGTGTGCGTGTGTGTGATATGAGCTCGGGAGAGGATGACAGGGCTGTTTGTGAATTAAAAAAAGAAACACAGGTGAATGAAATATGAGCTGTAGATCTGGCAAATATTATGGGGTATGTATTTTTCACAGAGCAATCACAATATTCATTATTTAATGTCACCTTCTTACACAATACTGTATCAAATTTCACCTATTTCAAGTCACAAGACTGAAAAAATATATCTGCATTTTGCCAACATTTTTGTTTAAACAATTTCAATGTCATTTTTAAGTCAGTTTAATATCAAGTGACTTGTAAAGCCAATTTGATTTAACTTAAACATTTTAGGCAGCTTTTGAACTAATGTTTTTAGGTACACCTGCCAAAAAAATTAATGGACCGTTTTTCAGAATTGACTCATATTGGTATGTGTTTATAGGTAAAATGATCATTTTTGTTTCATTCTGCTACTAACAATATTTCTCCCAAATTTCAAATAGAAATATTGTTTCTAATTACATTTATTATCAGAAAATTAAAACAGGAGAAACAGGTCAAAATAGCAGAAAAGATGCTCTGTATTTTTTCAGACCTCAAATACTACAAAGAAAACCAGTTCATATTCACTTTAAGCAACAACAGTAATATTTGTACATGTATTTGGGAAAGATGTCATGTGTCTTGTCATGCTGTCGGGACTGTTGGATGACTTTGTCACTCCTGGTTTCGTTTAAATTCAACAAAAACTGGACTTGCTACAGTACATCTAGAAATGCTGATTTTATTAAAGTTTGGAATGTTCTCTTTATTTCTTTCCGCTGCAATAGAAGTTGCATACAGTGCTGAAGGAAAATTTGATTTTTAAGGTGACCACACAGTGAGCAGAAGAGATCCATGCCTCAGAACAGTCACCTGCTAAAGAATATTGTATTATGTTTCACAGTATATCCATCAATGTAAATATTTATACTTTTGCAGAAAGACACTTTGTAAACAGAAAAACAAAACAATGCTGCGTTTTACAACTCATAGCATCAGTGGAGGTGTTCATACGTGCCTGATTGTGTTTTTCGTTGTCTGGAGCTGTGTGTTCAGCACAGGCTCCACACCCTCGGGCTTGATTCATCATGGTCCATCCCCTCTGCTGTGCCCCATTAGGATCAGAGACTCTATTTCTGTCTTCTATCTGTGGCGGGATATTCCGTACATTGCCTTCATGCCGCCGCAGCTAAATTCCATTAAATAAGGGAAAGGTTTTGTCTCCGCCTCTTTCTGACAGAATGCTCTGGAGGAGTTTAAAGGAAGTGATGGGGTCTAATGGAAACCTTTTAAAGAGGGTGAGCTGAGATGACCACGCTGCTGTCTGGACTTACTTCAGTCAGAAAATACACTGGCCTGTAATCTCCTGACAGAGACGTTAATGTTTTGCCTCTGAGAGAAAGAGAGAGAGAGAGAGAGAGAGAGAGAGAGAGAGAGAGAGAGAGAGAAGGTGAGAGAGAGACTTGAACAAAGAAAAAATGTAAGACAGATGAAAGGAGATATGTCAAGCCATTTACTGTGGAGTCAAGAAGCAGATATTGACCGTTTCGTTAAGTAACAGCTAAAGTAATTAAGGTAAAAGATTTGCTGTCCTGTTGAAGGTCACGGGTCGTCATATGCCACACTATTTCCTCTACAGTTATTAGAAACCAAATTTATGGTCCATATTTGATTAATTGCTTTATCGATACTAGTATGATTGAGGCTCTTACACTTTAGCATG
This sequence comes from Barbatula barbatula, assembly GCF_947034865.1. NCBI lineage: Eukaryota > Metazoa > Chordata > Actinopteri > Cypriniformes > Nemacheilidae > Barbatula > Barbatula barbatula. The sequence goes on along the minus strand of NC_136766.1, from coordinate 20,008,699 downwards.
ATTTGTATTTGAGGTACTCTGGTAATGCACAGTCTTCATTATAGAAGAAAGCAGGAATCCGCCTTATTTGCAACCTCTTGTTTGTGCTTAATATGAATGATTCTGTTTGACGCAAATCACCCACGCTCACAAAAACTGTTGTTAAATGTTAAATGCAATTCATATCTATTATCATTGTTTATCAAGACTTTTATAATATGTTTGTCTTTTTACAATTCTAGGTCTATTTTGTTAATACAATGGCTCAGAATATTTTAAAAGTCATAGAAATGTGTGTTAAATATCTGTTAAATTGAACAGTGTAGCCCGAAGTTCAATTGTAAATTTGTGTTTACAGATTATCTGATCTAGAAAATACACGTTTTAAATGAGGTCATAGATCAGGTCATCCGTGAACACATTAAAGAAATAATCCCACAACAATAAGAGATGTTCTTCCGTATTATTTGCTGAACTTCTCTTAGTGACCTGCAGAGGACAGAGTTTTACCACTTTCAACATCAGTACAAAACGAATGCAGCCACAGTTTTACACATGTACAGCATACTGTTGAACAATTTAAAGTACAGTTAAGCACATTCCTGTGCTGCAACTCACTGACCCCCACTCTTGCAATTGCATTTGAGGATGGTGAGGTCTTTTTGATCTGTTTTGGGGTTGCCTTAAGAGCAGCACTCAATACAGAAGAGCCTGGTAATATGATTATATGCCATGCCGTGCAGCCGAGTGCTTTAAATCAAGAGTGTGTTTGTTTCCTTGATGGGGGATGTGTTGTGGAGGAGACAGCGCTTGGTGTGCTATGACGTTAATCGGGTTGGGGTGGACCTGTACATACTCTCGGGCATTATGCACCAGCTGAGGTCGCACTGGCAGAGCACCTGCCAGGTGATTTAATTAACTCCAGATGATGTTATGGTGACTACCAGTGGGTATTTTACTTTCTCTACACATGTTCTTTCTTTCTGTCTTCTTTTCTTAATGAGGTTTGCTGGAACAAAATTCAGTCATCCTCTTGTTAGTTTAAACTTGTATGACTTCCTTCCACAGAAAACTATATTTTGAAGAAAGTGAACTGAACTGCGGTGGAACCCGTTCACTTCTGTTGTATAGACACACAAAATAAAACAACGAGAGTGGATGCCGTCGCTGTTCAGTTACCAAGTTTCAGCTAAATGTCTTCCCTTTAAATTCTCCATGTATGCAATTATACGTTAAAAACGTAACTATAAAGAAAATATGTGCTGTTTGTCTCTTAACTTGCGGATGGTGTGTGAATGTGGTTGTTGGGTGAGTGAGTCAGGCTTTCAGTGAGGTTACTTTAGTAGTGAAAATGATTTCTTTAATTAACGAAACAGCCTCTCTGGCTGCGATCTGCACCTGGATGTAAATACGTACAGTTTATGTGGTTATATTTCTAAGTCGGTGCTTAAAAGGACTTAAAATCTGAAATTGGAATGAAAAAGTTTTAGTTTGATAAGAATGAAATATGAATTCATTTTAGAGATAAAACCAAGACTCACTCAACGCTCTGAGCTTGTAGCATCACTGTGTGTCTTCATAGCTTGGAGGGATACTTTCAACTGCTGTTTTTTACTGCATGTGCCTCTCTCTCTTAGACATCACTTTCACTGTTCTTCAGACATGCATAGAAACACAGGCTGTCAAACAAAACAAGAAATAACAACTCGTTCTCTTATTGAAATGTTACCTGCTGCAGCCCATTCAAACAAGTATACTTCACACAACACTCAGAAACTTCCTCTCTGTTTATGCCTCAGGAATGAGTGTTTGTCTTTCTCTCTTCTGAGGGATTCTGTGTACATTATAATGCAGTCTGAAGTCTGCAGTCCTGTTTTTCTTTTAAAACACCTGAGATCTAGCTGTGGGAGTGGACAGTCTTGGGCATACTGTGTTCTTCTTAAAGGGACAGTTCCCCCAAAACGATGCATTCTTCCAAATAAATTTCACTGTGTTCATCAGAAAAAAATATACATGGGGATTCGCATACACAACAGTGTTTCTAACACTTTGGCTCTTGATTTAACTTTTACGAGCCCTCTAGCAGCTTTTGATCAGAAGAAGTGCATAGCGACTAGGGACTTCTTTGATAAACCTTATACAGTATCTCACAGAAGTGAGAACACCCATCGCATTTCGTAAATATTTTATTATATCTTTTCATGTGACAACACTGAAGAAATGACTCTTTGCTACAATGTAAAATAGTGAGTGTACAGCTTGTGTAACAGTGTAAATTTGCTGTCCCCTCAAAATAACACAGACTAATTGAAGCTCCCGCACATTGCGTGCAGACTAAAACATCCATTCAGGCAGCAGAAGCGATAGACATTACATCTACATCATAAAAACTGGTAGGGCATAAATCAAATACTGTAAGTACCTATTTCTTTCGTTAAAGAGGTTAAGAATCAGTGCATTCTCCCTTTCGATAAATTCAGAGTATGGATTGAAAGGAGTTGGGTGGTGGTGGTGATCACCATGTACCCATCCTCTGATGGCTAGTTCCAGCAGGATAATGCACCATGTTACAAAGCTCGAATCATTTCAAATTGGTTTCTTGAACATGATAATGAGTTCACTGTACTAAAATGGCCCCCACAGTCACCAGATCTCAACCCAATAGAGCATCTTTGGGATGTGGTGGAACGGGAGCTTCGTGCCCTGGATGTGCATCCCACAAATCTCCAACAACTGCAAGATGCTATCCTATCAATATGAGCCAACATTTCTAAAGAATGCTTTCAGCACCTTGTTGAATCAATGCCACGTAGAATTAAGGCAGTTCTGCAGGTGAAAGGGGGTCAAACACAATATTAGTATGGTGTTCCTAATAATCCTTTAGGTGAGTGTATATCTTTCATTCGATCTATCTTACAAGTAAAACTGTGAATCATTGTCTAATATTACACTGTTTTGGACAACAGATTTTTAGGGAGTTTAGCAAAACAGACCAACCCGGTTCCTGCAATATTTGAAGTTACTCCCTTAACAGGAATGAACTGATTCATAACACACACAGCTGGATTTGATAAGTGGATTGGAGAAAGTATCTTACGATACAAAAATAAAGCTAAGTAAAAAACTGAAGGGGGTTAGAAAGAGAATCAGTTGTTCTAGTGGCCAGCAGGCAGCCCCGGATTGGCTAATCGGGAGCACCGGGAGAATTCCCGGTGGGCCGGTCAGTTTTTTTGGCCGCGAGGGCCGGTATTGTCATGGCACGGTTGAAATGTGGCTTTCCCTAGGCTGCCTTCACTCACAGCAGCCCTAATCTTTTTATTTATTATTTTATCGCAGCCCCACTCTTTTTTATTTCATATTTATTCGCAGCCCAACTCAGAGCGCAGCCTGCAGGTTAATGATGACGTGATTATCTTTGGCCCCGCCCCCGACAGCGCCACTGCAAGTTGCTCAAAATAAAAAACCGTCAGAAAAAAAAATGGATGACAGAAAGCGCAAAGGCGGAGCTGAAAAGGCCAGAATAAAAAGCAAGAAAGCTCTGGAAACTGACGCGGCCAAATGTTCTAAGCCGACCACATTTTTTCTCAAAACAAATGAAGACGACAAGACGGCCGGTAAGCTAACGTTAAGGTATTTAGGAATAGGAGCATTGCAAGATGCTAGCGGCCGTGCAAAACAAAGTTGTCTCCAAACAATTCACATGTCTCAATAGGTGCAAGCTAGCTCATTGTTAGAGCACCCGTCCCACATTCGGACCGACGTCGGTTCGAAGCCCGCGTTAATTAATGTTTTAGGGTTGTCCATGTTTCCTTGAAGCTACACTTATGCAGAGGAAAAAGAGATGAAACAATCATTAGAAATCATTGTGAAAAAAAGTCAGATAACAGTCCAATAGTTTTATTATTTAATTAATGTTCTCATATTTGTAAAAAATATTTGAAGTTGTAAAACAGACGTTTCATTAAAATAAATTTTAGTGTCATTAGACAGTGCAATACATTTTATTTTAATCTTTTGTAATTTATATTTTTTTCCTTATTTCAATGTTTGGATATTTATGAACACTAATTCTTAAAGAAAATAGATTCTGATACTGTCCGGCTATTTACTGTTCTCATAAATCTTCACTGTGAAGCAAAACTTAGGATACTGTATTTTCACTGAATGACAATGAATTCAAGGCTGTAGAGAACAGTGCGCTATTGCAGACTTAGGTTTTAATTACCATTATTTTAATATAGTCAGTCGTAAACTAAAGTGGGCCGGTCTAAGGCATGAAACTCCAGGGCTGAAAATGAGTCCCAATCCGGCCCTGCCAGCAGGCCAAGATGAAAGGAGAGTCTAATTGATGTTGATGATGAAAGCTCATCCTCTCCAGCCAGCTGCTCATGAATCCACAACACCATTGATCATCTGAGGACCTGTCAGCCTGTCCAAACACACCACAGCTCTTTTCTGTCTCACACACGTTTAAGTGTGTATGCAACATATATTACAGAGCATCTGAGAATAATTTTAAGGGTAAAACTTGCATTTTTCATCTTGTGCGTTTGTGCAGGTGTGTTGACCTGAAGGCAAACAAAACACAAGCAAGACCCCTCGTGTTTTTCATTTCCGTTTCCCTCCCTCTCTCTCTCTTCTCTGCGTGGGGGTTGAATGAAGACCTCCTGTGTACTTTGACATTCCACACAGTCTAATGAAATTAAGGGTGAGGCTTTATGGGAAAAGTGAGGAATGTGCCATGGAATGTGTTCTGTGTTTCTGTGTTCGACTCCAGACCCTTCCACTTGACCAGACGTCAATCCAAGCACCCTGTCAAAGCGTGTGGCCACTGAGAGAGGTGCTGTGTCCCTGTCTCAGATGTGAGGAGACTGTAATTGTAGAGCAGCAGGTTTTTAAATCAATACCAGTGCGCCAATCACCAGTGGTGTCATCTGAATTATGGTGTGGCCTTGGTAGATGTCAGGGTGCATTTGGTGTGCTGTGAAGCAGCTGACTCACTCACATTCTCTGTATGCTGCTGGATTCCCTCTTATTACCCACGAGACTTCAAGGGACAATTTATTTTCATTTCTGCTGTGCAGAACAAAGTTTCAACTGTAGGAAAATTTTTATCAATTGTATTCTTGTATTTAAGTTCATGTTTCGAAAAACATACATAAGAAAAAAAAGAATAAGAATCTCATTTATATCATTTCAGTTATGACGACATAAACACTGCAACCCAAATTGTTGGAATAGCATCATGGCTATGTACTGTAAATAATTAACATGCCATACCAGATCTCATCCCACGCCTTACAATAAATGGATTTTTTCGTCCACTGGAATGCATTAAGTCATTTGTTTTCACCAAATGGGAATACTTTTAATCTATAGAATTATTTGTAAAAAACATGCTACACTTGATGTTTGTCAGGGATTAGCCGCTACTGCTGATATAGTTATTTTATTGTTTAAAAGACACTGTAGAATTTGTGCATTAAATATAAAAAGCGACTAGTAGAGTGTTATATATTTAGCTCACTTGTGTATTAAAATAATGCCAAATGTCTAAGTCTAGAGAAAGTAGTAATTTTATCCAGTGTAAAGTTTCTCCTCGGTTTCATTGAACACAGCGTCATCAATCTACGCTATAGTTATTGTTTTGAATATGCAACGTCTATTGGCAAAAATTACATACTGTTCCTTTAACCTGCATTTTGGAAAATATAAAATGTTTGTTTCTTACACAAACTAATACTGGAATCTATGTTGTTCTGAATTATGTAATTGGAGAACTTCTTTAATGTATTGCTGTATTGAGTACAGTAGTCAATTGTAGCCATGAGTATACATCTGACACAGCTGTGAGACTGAGTTGTTATGCGAAAACACAATGGACTGATTGTATTTCCTGTTGAATGAAAAATAAAGAATACAGTTTTGAGTGTTGGACCAGTAGAGTGCATGTTTGTGACGTTTCAAATGTCATTTGGCTATACAGAGGTTGTGTATACAGGTCATACACAAAGGTCATGCTATAGTAGGTCATGAGCTAAATAATGGCTGCAGGATACTGTAAACTCTCTCTCTCTCTCTCTCTCTCTCTCTCTCTCTCTCTCTCTCTCTCTCTCTCTCTCTCTCTCTCTCTCTCTCTCTCTCATCAATTTCAATGAAAATATGTGAAGTTTTTTAGCACTGAGGCCTAAGTGCATCTGTAAAGTTTCTCTTTTCTTTTTGAGTATCTCATCTCTCGTTTTCTCTCCCTCTACCCGTAGGGCTGTGTCAGTAGTCATACACTTAGTAATCTTATGTTTTTTGGAATGACTCAGTGTCACGCCTGCAAAGAAAAACTGGAAAAAGTAAAACTCCCATACAGCATCTGACCTTCCCATAATCCTGAGTTACTGACCTTCCCTGAAGCCTGAGAGTGTGAGTTTACTGGCATGTGTAAAAAATGTGTCATCAGTGGAACCCGCTTCCCCAGTAAAAAAAAAGCAAAAATAGATGTGGAATGCTGCTGTGAGGGGATGGGTGGGAGTGGGAGAGAGAGGAACAGGGGGCAACCAAAACAACTGCACTTCTAGAACACCACACTGTAAAAATCTCGACTTGTCTTTATAAGTTTCTGATTTACGTGGGTTGTTTTGAGTTGTATATTAACTTCCAAAAGTTGAGATAACTTATAATTTTGTCAAAACAAATAGATTGGAGAAATCAATTAAATTAACACAGTAAATTGAGTTTAGTTGACTGCAATTAACAGTGTAGTTATGTAGTGAAAACTGAACCAAAGCCTTCAAGTGTTGTTTGAAATATTTTGTGCATGTTGTTGCATGCTACAATGATTCTCAAACATACAGCTGTGAAATAATCAAAAGAGTTTTTATGAATAGACATGATTTTGGCAAATACACTTTTTATATATTATTCTGTGAACTATAATACCACATAAAAATACGCACAAATAAACAAATGACACACTTGATGGTGACAGGGAGGTTGCAGGTGTAAATTTGACCGCTGCTTTTTAATTTGAACTCTCTTTTACGCATTTCTGCATTCATCACAGTTTTTCCCACCTTCCTATTTATTTGCATTACCTTCATTTCAACAGAGTGTTTTGCAGAACAGGTCTTGAATAGGTCACAGACTGTAGCTATCAGCTCTGCATTTCATTGCTCTATTTCCAAAAACAGCAGCAGACACTAGCGGCCCCTCCCCATCTCCCTGCCTCCGGCTTAGACCGCCTTTCAGCTGGGGATCCCTGTTCTGCTGAGCTCATCAGACTGACCCCTTTCAGAGCGGCGTGGACCGACTGCCGCTGTGGTCTTTTCTCCCTCTACAAGCAGTGAATGTGCTATAACAGCACTGGATAATCACTTGGCATTATTACCTGTTGTATAAAGCATTAGTGGTAAGAATTGACTGGTGGGACTTGTGCTCTCCCACTGAACACTAAAGCTGATGAAGCTTGATCCTGGCACACCGAAGAGGGCAGATTACCAAGAACGGTCAGGCTTACACACAAACATTTCCCAGCATGCATTGGCATTGGCTACCCGCTTCCCCCCCTTTGCGCTCATGAGATGGACACGACGGCCGCTGGCTAGATTACTTCTTTTGTCATCCATGCAACTGTCACCTGTTTCTCCAGCCCACATTTTATTCACATACAGCTGAAGTATGGCATTTTTTGTCATTTCAATCTCATTACAATACAGCTATAAGTATGCTATTCAAAATATGACTTTGTTGTGTGTGATGTCGAATGTGGCAAACCAAGATTTCAAAAGATTGCGTCAATTGATGAAGTTATGTCTTGGGCAGATTGAACCTGCCAGTTGTCTCTCTAGAGATAATGATGTAAAGTTGAAGTATGTAATAGGTAATCTTTGTCCTGTCAGTATAGGAGGAATGGTTATATTCCTCAAGAGTGCTGTCAATCAGATTTCTCTCTCTAAAAGAGAGAAATCTCCTTTTGCGGCTGATTTCATCTTGCTATTCATGTGGAGTGATTTGCAGGAGAACTGCTGAGACGATACGTTCAGGCGTGATGTAAGTAGGGTTTTAATCACGGTCGACTCGGCTGACATTATCGGAGGATTATTACCTCCGTTTACCATGAATCACATTATCAGGTCCCACCTGCACTGCTCTAAATCAGATTGAGAGCTCACCTATAGTCTGCTCAGATTGGAGCATAACTCAATTCAGCAGGAAGAGACAGTCCCATTGCTCTCAATGTGCCCACAATCACTCTTTTTCCATTGCTTCTGTAAAAGTCCTACAAACTTACTCACCATCTGCACCTTTATGTGGGTATTAATCTTTGGTATTAATGTAAATGTCTTACTGTAGAGGAAAAAATCATGGTGTGTAATAGATGAGCAGATTTGAAATAAGAGCGAACACACAATTGGACTAGATGGAAATTTACAGGTTTCCGGTCACTTTTATTATTTGACTTATTTTCACCACCTTCCCATACCACGTATATTATAAAAGAAATGGGTAATTTGAACCCATTGTTGGGTCAAATATGGACAAACTCAGCCGTTGGGTTATAAATGTACCTATTTTTTCAACACAAAATGCTGGGTTGTTTTTAACTGTTGGGTTTGTCCATTTTTGACCCAACAATGGGTTCAAATTACCTAATATTTTAGGGTGTACATTTAGCAAACATGGTCAACTTTTCATGCAAATAAACTTTTATATCCAATTTACATTTTCTGGCTATACATTTTAAGCAGTATGTCTATTGTCTGGTATTTAAAACCATGACCTTGGTGTCGCTGGAACTACACTCTTAACAATATTGGATTATTTCAACCTTGCGTCCATTGCAAAAATGGACAACCACAACAGTTGGGTTAAATTAACCCAGAAAATGTTTCTACTGTATTTGACCCGACAGTGGGTTAAAACCCACCATAAGCTAATTTATTACCCAACAGATGGGTTCGTCCATTTTTTACCCAATACTATATAAATACAATATATATATATATATATATATATATATTATAATATAATATTGTATATACAATGCAATATTGTTTTGGAATTCATGTTCTACGAAATGATCTCTTCTCTTGCAGTCTCATTTCAGTGATGGTGATGATGAGAAAATAAGAACAGTGCAGGCAAAGCAAGACAAGTACAGCAACAACAGATTTCTATAGTAGTATATTCTAGAGCGGATGTGTTTTGCTATTCTCAAAATATTTGAACTTTATTCTTGTAATGCCACTATATGACCATTCTTAAAGCATATTTTAAAGGTCTCCACGTCCTGTTTAATGTGTTAGAGTGGTACTAATGCTTCTTGAGAAATGTACTCTGATCCTGTTTACCTGCAGCCACTTGAGGTTTTTAACAGCTGAATGTGTGCAGACCTCTGTCTGTCATTAAGCCAGCCCTGTGTTTATTCCCTTTCCTTCGACATACTTGTGCCCAATGACCTCTACTCCTGAAAGAACCAGGCTGTGCCAGACCGATTTCATGATTATTTCAACACATTGTGCTCTAGGTAACACCCCTGGGCAGCTTTGTATATTTTGTATGTAGGCAATAGGAATGCATGTACAGCTCAACTTGAATTGAGAAAGATCAACATCTCCCAAAAAGTTGATCTCAATTACAATTTAAAGCATATTTCAAATCAGTAATCAATTCTGCTAAAATGCTACATTCTTCAGACTTGTCAAGCTATTGTGCAGACAATTAAAAAAAGGCTGGAGTAGCATTCCGATAGTTGTCATATTGAGACGAAACATTTTCCCCATTATACTGTCTCTGGTGATATTTATTTAATGTACATTACTTGCCCTTGTGAGGAAATAAGAGTGGTTTGTAATGAAAATTCTCAGCTCCCGTGCTGACTGCATCAAGATTTCGCAATGTAGGCTGAGGAGCATCTGCAGTCATGTGTTACTCTTGACGTCACAAATGACCTTGAGTAAATATCTTCCCTTCTTCACTTCTGGACATCGTGAATCTTTTTTGGAATCTGAGAAATGCAAGGCAAAGAGAGAGTAAAATACAGAAAGACTTATAGAAAGAAAGAAAATAACACGAAAAGGCATATAAATGAATGAAAAAGTGTCTCCTCATTTGAACTTCTGACTTTAATGGATTTCTCAAGTACAGACTACTTGCTGATCTTTATGTGTAAACAGCAACAGCATTACAAGCATTTAATCCTGCAAGCAATGTGAGCAATGCTGTCTGTTGCATATCTTGACCTGTGGTCTTCATAGCTAAGCCATTGCAGTGGCATTTGTCGCACATGTGGCCAGTGCGATTGGTAAGCTGATGCATTTGTCAACATACCGACTGGGAGATAATATGGTGCATATGCTAGAAGCTTAGAGCCGGTCAGGCTTTAAAGAGTTACAACTGTTCTCATTTGAGCTCAAATGGCCTGTGAACGTGACATTTGACCCTCTCAATGAGTTTTTAATTGAATGCCCGTGAAGATTGGAGATTTACAAGAGTTGTAGGCTGTGAAAAATGGATTTCACAGCCGCGCTACAGGCTAATGATATAATAGAGTAGCAAGACTTTAGAATGGACAGAAGTACCTTATATTCCATTATATTCCAGCGAATTCATATACCACATTAAACGTGCTGCACTCAGTTAATGTATAAACCTTAATTCATTCTCACTGCAGTGATTTGTCAGCGGTTGTTTATTAACTCTATTGTTGACAAATGTACTGTACATGTGCTCCATTGTGCTGCTCAAAAATCCCTTTAGGGCTTCATGTACAACATGTCACATGTAACCTGCTTTCATTCTGCAGCGATTATAATGGCACCTGGGATAGCAGCATGGTTCCGCGCATCTGACATCTTAACTGCTGATCTCATAGAAAGACCTCTCGGTTCGGTACATAAACCTGTTAAAGTGAGCCATGGGTCTTATTTCGCTGAGGAGCAGAGCTTTAAAGTTATTCGCCCGCCTTCCCATACCGTATGTCTTGCTGAATGTGGATATAATCCTCTCATCATATTGTGTTAAAGAGTAAAAGAGCAGAAGGCGGGTAGCCTCTTGGATGTGCATCACATCCGTGGCATGTTTGTGAGGCAGTTTGTTGCAATAATCCTTCCTATCGGAACACCTCTAAGACAAAAACCACACAGTTAATAACACACTTTTCTTCCAGTCAGAAATGCAACACCTTTCTATATTGTATCTAGGATGTTAAAGGGATAGTTCACCAAATATCATCATTTACTACCCTCTTGTCATTTCAAATACGTATGTCTTTCTTTCTTCCACAGAACACAACACGATTTTGATGTTGTTAACTGGCTCCCATTCACTTGAATTGGTTTTATGTCCATACAATAAAAGTGAATGGGGCCAGTGCTGTTCGGTTACTAACTTTCTTCAAAATATCTTCTTTGGTGTTCTGCATAAGGAAGAAAGTCTTAAATAACATAAGGGTGAGTAAATGATGCAGGGCTTTCATTTTTGGGTGAAATATCACTTTAAGCCACATTTGCTGTGTGCTGGAATTCATTAACTGATGTAAATTTACGACTTTGGCATGTGTTCCAGTTGTGCTGTTGAAATGTAAACACTGTTGAGATTTAAAATATGAAATGTATAGAGTCACATGGAGATTAAAGTGCGTATTGTGTAGTAAAGGAAATGGAGACGGCTACTCCTACTTGATTGAATGATTCATGGATTATGTATGACTATGTGTTGCTTCATATGCATATTCTAGGATATATAATCATAACACACAGTGTCAAGATAAATACATGCACAAGAAATGGATAGAAACCTTGTATCTCCATATTTTGGGAGTTTTGTGAGAATTTTTTGCCCAAAATCATTATTTTCAGTAACCCTTTATGCCCGTCACAGGGTTTGGCAAATATTTGACCAGTAAAAAGTATTAAAAAAACTGAGTGCTTGTCAATTTTGACAAGAATGTAGATTATGTTATGTAGATTGAATCTGTATAAAACGCATAAAACAAAGCTGTTGTTTATTTAATTATTTGTTTAAATGTATGTTTAATTTAGGGTATACGGTCCATTTATTTGTTGTCTTTATGATTCTAAAAGTAGACTGAATAAATGTCATTGTGTTATCAAAGAAGCATTGTTTGCTGTATCACCCACTCTTTGTCCAGAAATAATGGATTGTAAACAAGTCACATGTCCATGTCTGAAAACTCAATGAATGTCAGAAAGAGAGCAGTAAAGTAAAACATTGGTATATTTTAATTATATATCGGCGTAGGGTCAAAAAACATTGGACCAATTACTTTCCTCGGTCCGAGGGCAATGATACGTCATGTGTACATTTTCAGTCAGCGTATTTTGCATCCCACTGCGCACCCTGATCACACAGACATCATACGAAGCGCGCTGATGTGCGATGTGCAGGCAGCGGGACAATGGCGGACAGAGAGCAGGTACCTGGAGATGTTCGTTATTGTATTTGTAATGTTTTATCACTCGTGAATGTGACATGACTTCACTGGACCGATCCAACAGATTCTGGTCTGTGCGAGCGCACATGTGTTTGGGAGGAGGCTTTGGAAGATGATTCGCAAGAGGGAGGGATCGTATGATTGCACTGCTAGTAGGCAAACGTCAGCATTTTCCAAATGACCTGCCTTTAACAGAGAACAGTAAGGCTGTGTTGTGCTGGCAGTGGTCAGGGCTAATAGCTCTGTACATGCACATTTGGCCATGACCCAGTGGGTTGAATGGAGGACAGCAGTCTCTCTGGACTGGCACAGCCTGGCCTGCAACCCTTGTGGGAGTAAAAAAAAGAATTTTCTAATTTTAGAATGTAACAATTCAACTGACACTTTGACGTTAGTTGCAAAAGGTCACAAAGTGGCTGCTATTGTTGCTCTTTTTATGCCAGTTCCTTTAAAAGTAATCGGTTCTGTTAAGCAGTGATTAAAAATTCAAAGCTTTTCACTTTTTGCTACTTATTTTGCCCTTTTCATTGCCAGTTTTGGGAATGTATGTTTGTGTTGGACTGGAAATTAACTTCACGTTGCTGTGTTTGATAAGGTTTTAGCCTATTAATGTAGATTAAATCTTACAATCACTCTACTAGCTTGCGATGCAAGTACTGATTAACTTTTGTGTTTTGCATAACAAAATTATTACATTTTATATCCGCCATTTCCTGAAAAGGTCATGTAATGCAATTGCACTTTTAATCCACATGGTTTCTTCATCTAATTCTTAGTAAAGAACTCTTTCTGTATCCCCCCGTTCCGTGCATCTGGGGTTATTCAATCTCAGATTAGACACAATACTTCTTTTGCGTACACAAAAGGTAAAAGAAAATCCTGTCAATGTATGATTGATGTCTGGTCTCTGGTCCAGTATTTGCTCTGTGGAGTAGCTATGTTTGGGACCACAGTCAGGTTGAAAGGTCAGCTTGAGTTTTCTGAACTGTGATTCTGGGTGTGATGTACGATGAAAGTTGTACAATTGCACACTGTGTATCTTCTGGTTTTAAAACAAGTGAACTGGCCAGAAACTGTGTGGTGTGAGGAGGTGATTTGACTGAATTTATATATCGCAGATTTAAAGATGACAGGCCACATTCTTTTTAAACAACAGTTTTAAAAATCAAACAGTTTTGGTTCAAATGGAATTCGAATGTTAATACCTTTGCTTCAGGATGAAAATTATAAACTTAAATTATTTATGTTTTGTAAATTAAAAAGATACAAATAAATACCTTATTTAAAACATGTATTGCCATTGATTTTGGTTGGTGTGTTTGATTCTAGCAGATATAGGTGGATCTACAAATGTAGACCTGTCACTGGATTGAACTCCAGAAGGTTCTTGTTAGCAATGAAAACAGGGTACTTTGCTTTGTGAGGGTCTAAACCAAGGCAAGAATTTCCAGAGAGTCAATAAAGCAATAAAGCCTCTGGAAACTAGATAAGGTCAATCAGTTTTAATTCAGCACAGATGAAGACAGACATTGAAAGTGGATCTTTCTCCCCTGTCCGAAATTTTTTCATGCCTTGTCGAACCAGGCTCACTTGGAAACAAAACTGAAGACTGTGCTTAGAACGAACTGTGCTTAGAACTGTGCTTTAAGACTGTGCTTAGAACGGTTTCGACGCGATGGTGGAAAAGCGCTCTATGTTTTCTACTCCACCGATCTCCCTTTCCTCTACCCTCCGTATAAAAAAAACACCAATAGCTGTTCCAAACTACACCGGCCAATAAGAGCATGATATGAGTACAACATATTTGACTCCTTCATCACATTCTTCAACTCTCCAGCATGTTAATCTCATGTAATCTCATCCTTGTTGTGAAGTCAATACAATAGAGCCAAGAGAGGAACGGGCTGTACAAGAGCATCTGTTGCCAGTTCCTGGCCTTAGATCGTAACCTCTGCCTCAGATGTTTTTGCTGGAAAAGCTGCAGCTATCTCTTTATGTTTATACATCTCCATGGTACCTCATATTGGACTTTGTACATTAAAATTTCATAACATTTTGACATGTGGCTGAAAATCTAGCCTTTCTACTAGTTAAAGATTCTTTACCTTTTAAACTTTTTTGGTATCATGTTTATTTAATAAACAAATGATAGATGTTCTTCCAAAGCAACCCAGGAAAGTGTTCTTAATAGTCACAAGTCTAACAGTCAAGACAGAAATCTTTCAGACAGCAATCGGCTTATAACAATATGCTTCTGTTGTCGTAAATATCTACATACTGTACCTACATTAACAATGTTTTGCTAATAGCAGTAAGTGAATGATCATGACAGAAAGACAGTACTGTAGTGGATTTTAACTTTGCAGCGTGCAGATGAAGTGGTTCACCAGAGAAAACGATTCATAATTTATCGGCCAAAATTTTATTATATACCAATATGGCAGATAAATTATCGTGCATCCATTTAATCATTTGAATTACACTATAAATTACACACAGAGGAACATTGTTACAAACTACAGGCAGGTGAGCAAACCTACTGAGATCTCCCTCTGATCACACACGCTTCACTCGGTATGTTTAAATGTGTGTGATTTCTAAAGGCAAGGAGTGTTTTCCAAGTGCTTGCCCTTCCATGAGCACACCTGAGCTCCTAGGCTAAGCCTCAGGTTGTGCAGTTTTGAGGGCTGTTGAGGGTAGTCATGCGTGTTAAAGCTGCCTCAATCACAATTTGCTGTCTCTGTTTGCTCTGTTATCACAGAACCATTTGATCTACAGAGCTGGCCGATGCTCTTCGTCTCGGACATAGATTAGAGTGTTTTTCCTTGGATTTTTGAAAAAGCTAAGGAGACGTACTGAGGTTCTTTGGGATTCTGGGATTGAATTGCCTGCAATAATAGACAGCATACTGAATATTCTGATATCCTCACTAGATGCAGATCGTAACATGCGGTGGAGGAGGATCGAGCGCCTGTCTTCATTGGCAGGATCTACCATTCTGTTTCTTTGGGTTGTTTTTATTGTTTCAGTAATATTGAGGACTCATGCTCATCTTTCATTGCTTGTGTTTCATTTTGGCTTGGTCTATTCATCGATGTATTTTGCCATGCTGTTTAAATATTTCATCATCACCCACATCTGTGAAACAAACAGTTTCGTTTAGCAAATGGTGATTCTTGTTTATTTCTGGTGGATGGAAGAGCAGTGAGAGGACATTTACATGCAGCCGCGGAAAAAAATGAAGAAGCTGTTTCAAAGACCATTTTCAGTTTTTCTGAATTTACTATTTATGACAATAGTCATGCTGTCGGCCTTTTACATTGCTGTTAGATGACTTTATGTCACTCCTGAGGTTTGATTTTGTTGAAATTCAACAGACACTTGACTGGAATGGCCACAACACATCTAGAAATGCTGATTAAATAAAATTTAGGTAAATTATGACAAGAATCTATCCACTCAGCATGACTAATTCAAAGCATCCTTTGCCCATTGGACCTGTCTGTCAATCCGCAATGTATATGTGGTGTAGGCCTGTGCTGGTAATGAAAGGTTTGTCTTCTAAAGCTTTTGGATTTGGTTTGCTCAGTTTACAAGTTTATATTTTTCCTCGTTTTATCCGACTGTGCTAATGTTGGTTAACACATTGTGCTAACGTATTTTGCAACATACTGGCCGGAACTACAGTAACACGTTCCTAATGTTTATGTCTCTTGTGTATACAGTATGTGGTCATTCCAGTACAGTTTGCTTTTCTTTCCCGTTAGAAAGGATATCTGTGCAATCTTAATGATGGTTCCAAGAACTGTAGAGAGAGAGAGAGAGAGAGAGAGAGAGAGAGATTGTTTTTTGCATGCATTTTTTACATTTAAATTTCATTTACGCATTTGGCAGACGCTTTATCCAAAGTGACTTGCATTGCATTATCCTATACATTTGTTTCTAAGTATGTACAATCCCCTGGGATCGAATCCGCGACCTTGGCGTTGTTAATGCCATGCTCTTACCACTACAGGAAAGCTTTTTACTCGACTACCCTTCAGGAACCGTAAATCATTAGTCTACTTTAAAATTTGATATAGTGCTCTAAAGGAGTTAGTGATATTTGTGCCGATGTGGAGCTGTTTTCCTTTTATCACCTGCAAACATTTCACAGTAAAAGTACAGCTCACAATGCTGAATTTAAAACAATACAAACAGCATTCTGGAGCCTGTCCTATGGGAGGGGGCCCGGAAACTACAGGAAATGGTTTGTATTGCAGCAATTACGTCCCTTTGGGTTTCCTGTGGAGTTTGTTATCGACCAAAATCCAATCCAGGGTAAACCGCATGCAATCTAAAGTCTTTGAATGTAAAAATGTAAAAATATCCTACATTATATAAAAGGCTACTACTAAGATAAAAAGCTTTTATTATTTTTTTCAAATATTTTGTGATAAATTAGCAAATATTCTGTGAGTTGTAGGTTTTTTGTTTATAAAAATATTCTTATATTATTAATCTTATTTAAATCTTGCAAAAATGAATCTTATTTTTTCGGAAGAAAATCATTCATCTAACAGAAACTACATTACACACACGGTGCATGAATGCTCATCATACCAAAGCAAAGCAAGCATCGAGGAACAACTTTGTTCCACTTTACCTTAGTTTCTCTCTATCCCATCCGCTCTCCCGGTTAATACAAACCAAACGCGAACGGGTGACGCTCCTCTAATTTCTATCTTTATCGCTGACGTTTATTGCAAAATCAAGGCACTTTAGTCACATACCGCAAAATTAATACACAGGAAAACTGTATACACAGTAAGAGTTAATAGTTCATGTCTGGGAAAGTGGTTACACAACTCACACTGTGCAGGTTTCCACCCTTCCACCCCCGCACAAATGTCATTTGGTCTATCCCAGTCAGACATGTCATTGTTGCTGGGAGAGGAGAGAAGCGAGGAGTGATCCTATCCGTTTGAAACTTCAACCGCTGTGGGACATCGCACATCATTTCTATTAAACCACTTTTAACTCCGCGGCGAGGTCGACCGAAGGAAAGCGATATAATCTGGATTCATTTGTTTGCGGTTTGACCGGTTTCCAGACGGAAGGAGCGAGAAAGGGAGAGAGAGACTATCGGAGAGCAAACGGAGGGTTTTGAAGTTTCGAGCGTTATTACAGATGATGAACTTTGGACCGCTGAATGTGTCGACATGTCTCTGAAGGATCAGAAATAAACCAAACCAGCGGCGCTGCGGCGACTGCTGGGCAGGAAAAACGAGGAATCATTGGCGCCTTGGTTGTAGCGATCTTTAACAACAGCAAACTTGCTAAGGTTACTCCGGGAGCCGCCAAGAGATCAAAATGTCTGCCAAGGTTGCTTCAAATAAGGTAGGGAATAACTTTACCCAACGTACTCTCGAAAACAAATGTACGTAATTGTATCCACGCGAGTCCTGACCCATTTTGGGGCAGTACGTGTCGGTGCTGCGGTGCGTAAACATCGTTCATCAAGACGAGGCTTTAGTGGAGACCCGTTTATGTGCTGTTTTCATTTTTAAACGTGAATTGAAAGACGGATCTTCTATCTATCGATCTTAAGATAAGTTAACACATGCGAGGCTTTTAAGTTAGATTGAGTGCGCAATGAACACTGGACGTGTTTGCGGAGGAGTACCTGTTGATTTGCGCCGAAAAGCGCCAATAGCCTACTGGTTACATAAACATGGCGATATGAACACATTTCAATTACATTGTGGATTTTACTCGCGAACAGAAGATCATAGACCAGCTTCCTTTAAGGACGGTTTACGTGTGTTTCCATCACGAGGACATGGGGATGAAGTTTCAGTTTGTTGTCTGGATATTATAGTGGGCGGTCGGACAGGATATACAGGTGCAGGAAACTATTCGCTAGCTGCAGACTAACGCGATTTGATTCGTGTATCGTGTGTACCTGTGGATATTCTCTAAACGCATCGGGTTTGTTTACACTAAAACCATGTGGAAAACAATAACTTAATAAGAATTAGCTCATGCTAAGGGGCAAAAGTTCAGAGTGCGCAAGTCATTTTTGCTTGGCGTGTGTGTGTAAGGTGGCTCGGGACGGGAGTACAATGGCGTACAGTGTGCGTGTGTGTGCGCGCGTTTTTCTCATGAGTGGGCTTCCTCTGGACTGAGAAAGCATATGAAAACACAGGAATGTGTACCGTCAAACAGGTTTGGTGAGTTTCTTCGATGAAGTGACATGTTTATGTGACGATGCAATACTCTGATGTTTGTTTCTATCGTTCCTAAAACATTTCACACAAAGCACTTGGGATTTTAATGAAACTTCATTATATATACGGAATCAAAAGGCATATATTGTTATCCGTGTAAAAAGCACTATACAAATACAAGTGCCTAAACTTATGTAACAGGAACTTTTATAAACATCACTCGCATGGAGTAGGAAGTCATTAGTTTATGTTTAGGCTGAGTTACTCTTATCTCCAGATCGTATCTGTTTGTGTCTACATAAACCTGCAACAAATCCTCCTTGTGAGACCCCAGTACTGTATTTTTCCAGTTGTAGTGATTTTGTCAGGTCTGTGTGAGGTTGAACGGAGTCTGCGTGACCTTGTCTTTGTGTTCTGATGTTTTGCACGATTTCCCCGGTGTCCTTGTTTCCTGCCAGTGTCTTGAAACATTGCCCTGTCTTTACTGCATCTGCCGACTTTTGTTTTGTCTAGTTCCTGAATACAGACTTATATTTTTATTACGTGATTTAAAGCTGGGTAGGGAGACTATACTCAGTTTGGGACTGTTTGTTATTGAAGGATCACTGCATGATTGCAGGACAGACAAGATGGCACAAAGAGTGACCTGTGGCCTCTGCTCTAATACAGCTTACAGAGACAAAAGTCCTTTACGTGCCTTCATTGACATGTCGTGCATTCAATGGTCAATGGTCCCAAAGCTCCTCATTCATGGTTATTTAAGGACTGTTTTTTAATAGGAATATATAATTTACAATTTAAAGGAAACTTTAGAATAAAAATTTTATGATTATTTACTCACCCTCATGTCATCCAAGATGTCCATGTGTTTATTTCTTCTGTAGACTAGAGACTAATCCAAGGTTGTTCATTTCCAGATCCTCCTATATATAATGGATTTTATGGTGGGCAACCTGTTTTTAGGTCCAAATTTCCCTTTCTTGGCATCTTTAAATGGCTTAACGCGACACCAGCCGATGAATTAGGGTTTTGTAGCTTAACTTTTGAAAGAAAAATTTCAACTTTTTAACTACAAATGCATGGCTTGCACTCAACTGTGTTGCATGTTCACGACTTCCCGTAATACGCGATAACGTTGTAAACTCACGCATCTGACGTGAGCGGATGTACCGACCCAGTGTTTACGAGTGGTGAGAAGGAAGACCGTTCAATTGTTGCTGGAGGTTCTGCGAAACATATCATGTTTTTGAGCCTGATTATTGTTTGTTTTCCTCAACAACCTTGAATTTGTTTCTACAGAAAAAAGTAAAGACATGGATGACATGAGGGTGGGTAAATAATCATAATATTGTAACTTCTCGACGATATAAATTCGTTTTTGAGTATTTTTAAGATATGTATGAGCTTGGGAACAAAAAAAATAAATCCTGTTATAGGTGTGGAATTGGGTCACTATTTGGCAGTGGTCATTTTCTCATCGGCAGTCTGTTTGTTCTTCAGGTAGAAGACACCATGTTATTTTCACACATCATCATGCGTGTGACCCTCTATGCTGTATTATTTAGTGACATAAATAATCAATCTGTATTTTGCATTTCATTTGCATTGAAGTAGCAAATTACATTTATTTGAAGGCAATTAAAATAAAACAGTGCAAAGAGGCTCGATCACCTCGTCTGTCTGTTGCAGGCACAGAGCACAAGATACAATTATTATTGTTAATACTAAAAATAGGCCCCTAGAGCTTATTTTCATAGTCAAAGCGGAGAGGGAGAGCGAGAGCGAGAGCGAGAGCGCTCTTCTCGTCTGTTTCTGTTCTGGAGGGGTTATGTTAATTACTGCTGAAGCCTCTGGCCCTCATTGAGAGCATGCAGATTGGGGTTTTAATCATCAGAGGACAAACATATCTCAGCTTTACTGCTGTACTAGCTAGCTACATTGGAAAAGAGAATCCAAACAGTGACAATTATTTCCATTCTGGAGAAACAATACTGATGTCTTCGTGATTTTTCTTGCCTCAAAAAAGAAAAAAGCTGTAAATGTAGACATCTGGGAGTGTCATGTTTACAGAGCCGTATGTGCCTCTCAAGCCAACGGTGGCCAATCATACTTGTGCGTGTCTGTGTTGTTGGAAATCTCGAGCGGTTCCCATGGTGAGTATAAAAGCACTGGGCTCCTGGTGCAGCTCTACCATAAGGCCTATAGCCTGATGTGCATTTGTTGTGCAGCCTAATATCTCCATTTCCACTGTCACTAGTTGAATTAAAGGGATACTCCACCCAAAAATGATCATTCTGTCATGAATTACTCACCCTCTAGTTGTTCCAAACATGTATACATTTCTTTGTTCGGTTGAACACAGAAAGATATTTTGGAATAATGTCAGCAACCAACAGTTCTCAAGCACCATTGACTTCCATAGTAGGACATTTTTATTTATTTTTTTCTGGTTCTGCTGAACACAAACTAATATATTTTGTGGAATGTAACAAACAGTTCTTAGGCACTTTTAACTACCATTAAAATTTTTCCTACAGTGGCAGTCAATTATGCTTGCACTGAAATCATATGCTAGCTCAAGCTGCTTCAGTGATCGCACATCAGTTGACGGAATAGGCATTTGCACATTATTTTAAGCCAATTCACAAATACAAACCATTTTAAAACATCATGTACTCGTGTGCTCTCAAAAGACGTTCTTCAGGCAATACACGCGCACACGGAACGCAGCTGCCACTCCAAACCACTCGAAACAAGTGTCATGTTTAGTTATTTTCGCAACTTATTACGCATTCAGACATTAAGGTTCAGACACATCTGTCTTGGCGAGTATACACGTAAGCACACTCGGTTGTCTTCAGGGAGTAAATGTGAACAGCATCTGTAATAAAGTGTTATTCCGTTATGTCTTAACGCACCAATAGGGCTGGGCGATAAAACGATAACGATATGTATCGCGATAGACATGTAATCAATATCAATAAAAAATGCGCTCGATAAAAGTTCGATAAAGTTTTTTTTTTTTTTTCTTCGTCGGAAGAAACCCATGAAGAAACCAGAGGTTTCAAAGCAAGTTTGGTTGCATGAACAAAGGCACTCGCTCTCTGGTAGCCTAGCAACGTAGGGAGTGACAAGCTAACAGCCAATCGTGTAACAGTATCAAGTTTGGTTGCGCTGTTTCGTTGTCTCGTGCTGGTCTGCTGGATTCCTCTAAGAAACCGGCGACTGATAAGCAGAAAATGAGTGCCGCGGCGAGCGAGGAAATTGTAAATAAAAGAGGAAAAGTCAGCTCGCCAGTATGGCAGTTTTTTGGATATTACAAGTCTGACCGTAGTCAGACCAATGTCGTCTGCAAAGTATGCAAGACCGTTGTCCCCGCCAAGACTGGTAATACCACAAACTTGTCCACAAACCTGGACTGAAAACATACTTTAATAGTTCAACTTCAAGTATTATTAGAGGAAGAATAACTTGAAGACTCGTTTGTTACTTTTTCATATTTCTGCAGGTTTCTAACAATGTTACTGTACTGTATCAGGTTTGTTATTTATGTTACAGATGTACATCAGTCTACCTCAGTTTTCTTTGTTTACAAAACATTGTACATATTTTAAAAAACTTTATTCACCAGAAGGTGAACAGCTAGTGAACTTCCTAGCACTAAGTTTGCACTAAATTCTCAGGTTTTTCTTTATTTATATTTAACACTTTGCACTATTGTATTACACTTTATTAAGCATTTCTTAGATTTTATTTTCATTTTGCACCTTAAATGTTAAGAGATAATTGTTAAGTGTTCATTGTGACTTTAGACTTATGTTTACATTTTAATTATTTGAGTTTTGCATGATTGTGTTGACATTTCTGTCTCAATAACTGAGGGGATTATGATCAGAGGAAGTTTAAGTTTAAAATAAAAATGTTTAAATGTACAATATTTTTCTCCTGGTCCTTATTTTAAATGGGTCATAAAAATATCAATAATTATCGATATCGACCGATATGAAACACTGATATCGTGATACAGTTTCCAGCCATATCGCCCAGCCCTACGCACCAACAAATCTTTTTTTATTTCTGCGGAGAAAGACTTAAATACTCTAATTTTGGTCATACAAATAAGACTAATACATGATTTGAAACTGTGATTGGTCGTCTTCTATTTGTGTGTTCTCATAATATCAATAAATGTTGTAAACAAATGAAAATATACAGGCTGTGCTTTTAGTCGTCTCTCTCCACGTGCATCTTTCTGAAACACGTCACAGATTTAAAACTTCTCCGCGAATACTCATCTTAGAAACGTCAAGCTACCTCTAAAGAAAGCTTCAAGTGTCTACTTTTAAATGATCCAATTAATATTCTTTATTCTCCGATTATGTTCTATGTATAAAAAGTAAAGACAGGTGCAGTTTCTCTTGCATCAGCTTGTTATGTGATCACATCCTTGTGCAGAGCGCTCTGTTTCATATGATCTGTGTAAACCTCAAACAATGGCACAACAAAACAGCCAGCCAGACTCTTCATCAAATATGTTGATTTAACTGCAAGTTTGGCCAATATAACTCTGCACATGTGTGGATCTTCAGACAGTCCTAAACAAAGAGGAAAGGTTTACATTCCCTTTAAAAGATCGCCACTCCGAAAATAAACGGTTTCATGGTAAAAAACAACATGCATCAAGTGGAACATCTTTCTGACAACTATTGTTTGTTTATTTCCTCACTGTTACACAGTAAACGTGTAGTTACCATTGTTTTTGGACACAAAGTTTTTATCATAGCTCTTGTTATTCTTAATTTTTACACCAGACGGTTTAAAATATCGGTTATCGGTCCACTTGACCTGTAATAATCGACACCGGCCCTGAAAAACGCATATCGGTCGACTTCTCATTCGTTTAATTCTTTGTTAATGAGTTCTTAATAAGGCTGTTCCTTACTGTTATCCCACCCCCTTCAGTCCATCCCTGTAGGATTTCAGTCTTCTGGAAGGTTGCATGTCGGTATGTGGCTTAGATCCTCGCTGCATGTGATTTGGGGAGTGTGTTTGTGTGTGTGACTCTTTGTTTTTTACGCAATGTTTTATTGAGTTTATTTTGATTAAGGTTATAGCAGTCCAGCAAACAGCAGGGCATTTGGTCATCTGTGACAAATGAAATGCTAATTTTAGTTTGCTCAGCTATATTATTAATTCAACTAGTGACTCAGAGGAGATCAGACTGGTTTGACACAGAGATTGGACAGGCCCTTATGGCAAGAAATAAAGTGTTTGTGCTGTAAGAATTCTGCTAGGGTTTATGTTGTATTAGTGGAGTTTATTGACTTGTTTTTTCTTTTAATCTATTTTAAACTGAACACTGTAAGTGGTCCCAATGGGTGTATCAGTTTTCCTTTATAAACAAACCAATATTGTAGGCAAGGACTATACATGTTTCTGCAGTTTTTTATTAGTATTCTCGCTTTCTTTACATAAAGGTTTTTGTTTTGATGAAAATGGTTGCACATTTTCTTCTTTTGCATTGTTGACATGCACACTCTTTTAAAAAAAGTTAAAAATAAAACACAAAAATTGATGACCCTGAATAAGGCCTGTACAGCACAAAGACCTGGTGAATCCACAACGAAATTTGTTATCTTGAAAGGGTGGTCACTTTAACAAAGTGTGCATAAGATTGTTAAAAAACCTGCTTTACATGCTCACAAAACAGTTTGTGATAAAATGTGCCACCGAATCTATTAAGAAAAGAGTGTTATGATCAGACACTTTGTTAAACGTAAAAAATATTCATGTACGTGTTTGGAAACTTGTCTGGAAGGTAGAAGGGGGAGACAAAAACAGCCTTAATCCGAATCACATGTCGGGTCTTAGTGAACCTTCCTCTCTCAACCATGTCAATATAGAACACAACAGGAGAGTGTGGGTTTCACTGAACTCACATTCAGCATATAAATGTCCTTTATGTTACCTAAGTCTAAATCGGGTGAACAGACGGTGACTTGTCTAGCTCTGTTATTCTGAGTAGTACTGTGTAGTGGCTCACAAGTTTCGTACCCTGTATAACTGTTGCTTAAGAGACAGCTAAATGCAAGCTATAGCTTGGAACAATTACAGACCTCACAGCATTTATTTACCTCAGAGACTGAGATTGCTGACTTTACTTGATAATAGTCTGTTATTGTATTTTCTGTGTGTAATAATAGTGATTAGGTGGGCATGAAGTGTATGAGAGACTTAAAATAATGATGGTCTTCATTTGCAGGTTTGGTTTGTACTCGCGAGTCAGTGGATCAGATATATTTTGAAGTTTCTGTTAGCACAAAGGGGCTTTGGAAAGGGCAGATCATTCCTGACTTCTGAGATATAGAACCTGACAAACTCACTGCTTCATGAGAACTGAAGCCACGTTGTAGAAGGATCTGGATTGTAAAACAGTAAAGTCTGTTTTTTAGTGGACAGTAATTGTTGGCTCCTCTGCGTCTGTTGGCAGTTTAGCTCTCCATTAGGTCTGAGGTCTCAGATTCAGGTCTGCTGACCTCGAGTCTGCTCTGCCCGCAACACAAAGCAGGTTAGCTGGAATCTCATGTGTGTTTGTGGGGCCAGGGAATTCAAGAAGGCTGTTTTGAAGATAAGATATGAGCACTTTCCTCCAGTGTTGTTTTGGGATAGTACTGCAGATGTTGTTGATAGCTCTTTTGACTTCAACTTCTTTTTTAATAGAAACGTAATTGCTGTTTTTATAAATGTGTAATAGATATTTTATAAATGTGGTTGTTCATAAAACTAAAACAAAAGGCTACTCAAGAAAACAATATATACACAGCAAAGTCCAGAAGTCTGAGAACATATAAAACAATATATACACAGCAAAGTCCAGAAGTCTGAGAACATTGAGACGATGTAAAAATAAAAAAATATATACATTTGTTCGGCACTACAGCATATGTATAAAAGTATACTTGTATATAACAAGTTTGTTTTACTTCACATATTATATAATTGTTGTTAATTACAGAAATTAATAATGAATAATATACAATCAGTTAGTCAATGTTGTAATTTAACAAGGTGATCAAGACCCCGACACAAGCAGTATAAGGTGCGTTTCATAATGTAAATAACTAATTGACAATTATTATTATGGTAATGTTTTATCCATTCTGAATTATATAGACTCATGCATGCACATCACATGAAAATGCAGGAGGTGTCCTAATTATTATTTCAGGATGGTAATTATGTTGTGTAGTAGTGATGGGAATTAATTTAGCTTGAGCTGTAACTCATTAACTCTGTGGCTGTCTGAGCCACAACGCTGGCATTGTGGTGCAGAACGCTGCCTGTAAGAGCTTGGGAATTCTCTGAGTGGGCTTGAACTGGTCACGGGACCCTCTACTGGGAGGCCTGTCATCTGTGACTGGTGTTAGTGAGAATCTGGAATATAAGCACCACCAAGGTATCCTGTTTATCCCCCTCTTCCCCCTCACACACATTATTTTGCCTCTCTCCTCCCTTTTGTTCCCTCTCTACACACTCACAGACAGGCACACATACTAACAAAAGGCTGAATACGCCTGTTTTTGTACAGTTACACGTCATTGTGCTTCTTTTTGTGTGTCTGTGGCTTTGGAATTCTGTTATGGGAACAGCCTTGGTATGGCGAGCTTAGTGCTAAAAAAATTGAAACTAATTGAATTTGCGAGTGATATTTTTGAGGAGATCGCCACTGGCAACCATGCAAATTTACTTTTTTTTAAGGTATTTCCAACACTTTAAAGAAACGGCATGTTAGCGAGAGAGAGAGCTGTTCAGGTCTCCGAGAAGGTGCATTTCCCGACCTCAAGAGATGCTCTAGCAATAGAAGCGCCGACTCCCACTCTGGACCGACGCCTTAAGGAAAAGTCAAATTTTTACAAACTAAAATCTACATAGTAATGTAACAAGCCCTTTTGTAATAATAAAATAAAATATGTAGCCTAGCTTACGTTTTCTTACAGTATAAAGACTATTTGAACACATTTACACATATCTACTGTATATTTCTGTACATATATATATATATAAAACATTTAAAACTATTCTGTGGAATTCTGGAGATTTTCCCAAAATTTAAGGGTGGAAATAACAAAAGTCTGTATGACCCTGCTAATGGTGACTAACTACTTAGAAAAAAAACTTTATGGGACCAAAATCTATGATAGGGGAGATTTACACACATCAGGATAACTAAAAGTATGTGATTAAAATGTAAGTTAATGTTAGGGGCTCTTTAAATGGCACCTGTAGGGGAACAAGTTGGACTAAAGGTGACATGCTGTTATATAGCTTTTAATTTAACAAAATTCTAGTTTAATATAACTCACGAATAGCCCAATTTATTTATATTTTGATAAGAATTTGCAATGCTGCTCCATCAATCATGCATGCTGTGGTAATGTGTTTGTGCAGATTTCTGGAAGACTTTGTTCTGGAAGTCTGATTAAGTGCTTTAGAAAAACAAAAGTGAAACAAAGATTCAGACAAGGTGGTCTTGTTCTCTCTGTAGTTTTATAAATGTTTGATAATGTGAGATTTATTTTTGTTAAAGGCCTTCGAGGAGCATACCCAAAAATAGCTTCAAAGCAAACCATTGAGATTCAGTCACTCATTAGCAAAACAGCCATCCCTTTATTTTTATTTAATACAAACATTTTATCATATTCACCTTTTCTGTACTTATTTGATTATATACGCAACAGATTTATCTGTTCTGTGTATACTGTGAATTGTAAATAAATTTTTACATCAAATACAAGAAAAGCTGAAAAATACATTCTACTAAAGAAACAATGTCACCTACATCTTTAATGGACTGGGGGTCAATTTATTATGAATTGGGGAACTAATATGACTCAATGGCAATTTAGTGTTTGTATGAGTTCCATTAATGTTCAACAACATTTTTATGTAAAGATTTAAAGGTTTACATCTGAATATTGAATCTAAAATCTCCAGACTTACATCTAAGACCCGAAGAAGTAGGAAAAGGAATGTCATTTTTTTGCCTGAACTCATCGCCAGTCCTGTCTGACCGAAGGAGTGTGAGAAACAGAGTGTGGAGGGCTTTGGCTTCTTATCAGCACATTCCTGCCCTGTGGAATTGTGTGTGTGTATAGGGCTGATAACTTTGTGAGTGCTCATTGGGTCAGCGCAGCACATATTTGGAAGCTCCTATGGCACAGACGGGATCTGAGGCCTGGTTATCGTCCGTGACCTGCCACTGCAAACGTAAAATAAAGGCTGTGTATGAGTCACATACATAGAGAGAACGAGCCTTTACTATTCCCTGACTAGTAGATGGATTATTGACTTAAGGGGTTGGTGCAAGTGCAAGGTGAACTACTCCTTGTGTAACAAAGTCTGGCGCTATGGAGAGCATACATCAAAGTTTACTAGTGTATTTCACAAGCACCTCACTCCATGTCTGCTCTCTGCTTGCAGAGATGTTTGGATGAGTTGCGTTGAGATGACCTTGCTCTGAGGGTGCCCTCTCTGAGGTCACTGCCGCATGCTCAGATGTTCAGTGCTAAACATATGAATGCTCTTATTATAGGACCACCTGGTTAAACATACAGCAGTTCAAGTGAACGCCAGTTCATAATATTACAAATGAATGTTTTGATAGTGGTTTCTTAAGTGTGAACTTTGGCCAGTTCCATGCAAATCTAAACCTCAACATAAAAAAACTCAAGATTTGATCACACCAATCTTTCTATTGATATCTTTTTTTTTGACAGACATTGCGATTGCGATATGATGTGCGACAGTGTAGCTTCAGCTCAATATTGTCAATAGTGTGGAGCACAGTATGGGTATAGTTACCCTTCTGAGAGAAAACCAAAAAACTGAAATTCTAATTGTTTCCATTAAAACCATTACAAAATTCCCCTTGGCAGTGTGTTTTGGGCATTATTCAAATAGGACTTACTGTTGTTCTATTCAGTATTACCCATAGGATTTGACAGTCTTGGGGCGCTGGTGACGTCTCAAACTAATTAGCATATTTGTGATGTCAAGATGTAAAGATAGTGTTAGCACTTATCTGTTTTTCTTCTACTCTCTTATTTGTCACATTATACTGTATTTTACAACGGGGTGCCACCAGCAGTCACTCTAACCGCTGCTAAAATCCTGATTTATAAACACAACATCATCAGACAAAATCACAATACAGTACATCTACATTAAAGAGTTATGCTGTTTGCCCTTTCTCGACAATGTGTTGCTGTATTAGAAAAACGCTTTTTTGATTTTAAATGCAAGTGACAGTTAATTACAATTTAACAAGGGCGCGCGCAGACACATGGAGCTCATCGGAAGAGAGTTCATGTGAACATGGAAGATGAGGACATGCACGCGGCCACGCTCCACTCACACCTTAGTCAGGAAGGAGAGAAGACAGGTAAACGCTGTTTACCCACTAGTTCTTCGGTCACAGATACAGTCATTAGCGCGGATGGATAATTTTTTTCAAGCCAAATATACTTGGGCGGCCATAAATGCTATTGATTCCCAACTGCCAGATTACATCACTTAAATAAACTTGCACTAAGAGTAGGGCTGGGCGATTTAGCAAAAAATCTAATCTAGATTTTTTCTGAACATTTGACCGATTCACGATTTTAATTTCGATTTTTTCGTTTTTGCTTAACTAGTCAACTTAAAACATAACTACAACAATAAAGTACTGAAATAACATTCTCTTTATTAGTAATTTAGAAAAAAAACATAAATAAGGAAAGTTTTTGTATTGAAAACATTTCTGTATTGCGCCTAGTTGTTTTTTCAGTGTACTTTACAGTGGTCAAGAAGGTGTAGAAGTACAACTTTGCAAAAAATATGATTGAATAATAAAAAGCAATTATAGTTTAATTATAAAAAGCGAGGCTCATGTATGGCAGAAGAGTACGACTACTCCACAGGTCAGTCGTCGTGGAAAAAAAAGATGCGCTATAAAGCTGTTCCGACACTTTTTCGCGTGTTTCAGTGTACATTCGGGGAATTGCGGCTTCTGTAAAATGTTTGCGGCTTGGCAACTTGTATCTTGGATCAACGGCGTGTAGCATATTTATGAACCCTTGCTTTTCCACGGTGTGCATGGGAACCATGTCCTTTGCAATATGAAATGCCACAGCATTTGTTATTTCTTGCCATCGGTTTGACTTTCTATCATATGGAATGGCGTTGGAAAATGATCCCACTAATGAAACCTGGCGTTGTGCATTTCGATGTGTATCTGTCGTCTTTGGATGTGTTGTTTTCATCTCTTAATTTTGTGCATTCGAGCCATCAAGTGGTATTGACAAGTATTTCCAACGTATCTAATTGGATGTGCATGATAAACCTTTTTTTTTAAATCTCGATGTCTCGATTTAACCAAAATTAAATCGTGTTAAAACGTAAACTCGAATTTATCGAAAAAATCTGAAAAATCGCCCAGCCCTAACTAAGAGTAAAGTTAACAAATGGATTTCTAGAGATCAGATCATTGAGGAAGTATCTCGACCGTCTTTCTCTCGTCTTCTTATGCATTACTGAATCAAGGGCACTGGGCAGCGCATCAAAATTGCTGAAGTGATGCGCGTTTGCATGTGCATTGCATCATTTGCGCTTTGACTCAACACAACAGTACTTTAACTTTTATGATAGCTGATGCAGCAGTTTAAGTATATTTATACGCAAACTATCTTTCACTCTATGTTAAATACATTTACAGTTAATCCGCGGGGTCGCATGCATTCCGAGCCGTAAATCACGATCTGTACGAATCACGGATCTAACGAGATCCGTTTCACCACTACTCATAACTCTAAAATTAAATATAAAAACTGTACTTTAAAGAGCTATCCTCTTTCCATTTGTTGGCTATTATTGCTTTTGGTTTGTACATTTTAATATACATTTAAACAAAAGCGAGAACTTTTTTTGTCCAGAATGCATACATTTTCCCCTCTTTTAAAATTGAATACGTGCATTGACCGATATTTGTGTGATGTCATCATTGGTTTAGTAAAATACAAACAGATGATTCAATATATTGGTTAATACAGTCTGAGAATTTATATTTCGAGTTTTGACTGATAATGTGTAAAAAATGTGCCGTATTTCCTACATGTTAGAGTAATGTTTTGGGGCTTTTCCCAGCTGTAAAATAGGACTTCATTATGTGAAATTGAAGTTCCAGATGCAGCACAGATAGGTGCTGTCTTCTGTCCTTAACACTTCCGAGATCTCTCACACGGGGGACTGATCAGGAAAATGTCTGGCGGTTTTTATTAGATGTGAGGTGGAGTCCAGTGTTAAGTAGCTCAGTGTTAATGGTCTGCTGGACTTTCCCTGCTTTTAACAGCCTTAGAAGACTATGATATGTATGACACCTCATCTACACCGGACCTTTCTTCCAACCAAGTATAATGTGCAGACATTAGGGGTGGGAGAAAATCGACATTACAGTATTGTTTTAAAAAAAAAAAAAATGATATAACCAAGATGCCCTGTATATTAGTATCTTAGCTGTCTCTCATCTCAAATGAAGCAGTCTCCGTATGTGTACAATAGAGAATAGGTAGTCTATACAACCTTCAATAAGAGTAAAGCAAAATATAATCACTAAGCTTATGTGTAAATTAGATTTGTGAGTTGACTCAGGGTACGCACATGTGTCAAGCTTCGTCCATATTGCCAGATGCCCTTGTGGAGCCGGACTCAAGTACTTTAAACCAACATTATGAAACGGGCTGTGTGTGCACGTCAAGTTTAAATGGCTCATAAGCAATCGCAACGTCTCGGATCGCCATTTGATTCATCGCTCAGCCATATTGAAAAATAAAATCCTGGTACTTTCATGTTTTTTCTCTGTTCTTCTGTACTTGAATATTGGAACCAGACTTTGACGGTTTTTGAAGACATAGAGCGAGAACACGAGGACACAAGACCACTGAAGAACACATATTGAGAAACATCCATTATGAGAAAGCTGCTGACTTGCCGTTCGACAGAAGGTGCCGTCATCTAATTGGATGCTGTCCGGTCCTGTGTGTTTAAATTGAAAAGCTTCTGGTCTGGAGTACAGCAGCAGCTGTCTCACTGACTACACATCTTTCTGTACAGAGTCTCTTTCTCTTTGTGTCCCTCTCATTCACGGCTGCCATGTGCTATTTTTAAACACTGATTGTCAAGAACCGCTTAACCAGATTAGACATCACTCTCTCGCATGTACTCCCTCTCTCCGTGGTGCAGTTAGAGTTAATCTGGACTAGAAAGCTTCAGCATGGATGTTTAGAGTGTATAGGTGCAGTGTTTATGCCGTATGACCCCAATGTAAAGGTAACATAAATGCTTGCTATTAACAGACCTTTTTATCAGATAAAGGTTGTAAACGGTTTGATTGAAACACGATTGGCACATAAGATTTCTGCCCATGCAGAGGGTTTGCTCTGCAATAGATAACACATTTTGCTGGGGTTTTTCCTGCATTTTATTGTGATGCTTTGCTCTGTACTGCATCACATGCAGTATGTCCCTGCACACGAAACTCACTGCTGGGACTCATTGGCTGTGAGGCCAGAGCTCTGACACCCACACAGCAGCTGTTTGAGCTGTATTAGTGGGAGGAACAAGGGAGAATTGTTAAAATTTATGATACCTTCGTTATCGACGTTGTGGGGCTTTTCTGATCTACATGGATGGAAACCACAAGCTGAAAACAGCAGGGTATGAGATGGGACAGTTTGACGTGCTTGCTTTTATAGTTATTGAACACCTGAACCGTGTAGATGGGAAATTCCATGAAAATTTCAACCATACCATTAAAAAAATATGTTTTTACCAACGGTTTTACTATGTTAATAACACAGATATTAACATTTGGTGGTTCAAATACCCATGTGAGATTTCTCTTCAAATTTGTAAAGCATTTGTTTGATATTTTTAGTGAATTATTTTTCATAGCCAGGTAAGGATTGTCACGCTACATATTACTCATAAATGGACATATGAAAATTAAAATAAACTATTTTATGTTCCATAAAGAGGCATCCCTTCTCCATTCATTGAGTATTATTGCTTCAGGATTGTGCATTTTCCTACCGAAATCCTACAAAGTTTGTCGTCTCCAAATTAAGTTATTTTATAGTCATAAGTAGAGGTCGACCGATTTGGGTTTTTCTCTTGTCGATGCTTAGAAATTCGGCTAGCCGATGGGCGATTCTTTTGGCCGATACGTTTTGCCGATTTTCTTTTTCCACCATCTCATAAAACCTAATTAAGTGATAAGAAGTGATACAGAATATTGCTTAAATCCAACCTTTATTGAAGACAGGTCTCTTCAAATCAGTGCACTTGATTGAGAAACATTAAGTGTTTATTGCAGGGTACAAGATAGAATTCAAATTCATAGTAATAATACATTGCTCAACTTTTAAGCAACTTCTCAAACTGTTCTGAAGCATGCTTTTGGTTTGTTTGTTGGCAGACACTATTTTTAGTCAAATGTTCATAATCTTAGTGAAAGATTTTTAGTCGTCTTCTATTTTATTGAACAGTAGCCTGACAGGAAAGGAGATACTGTGGTCAAATGCGTTTACAGCCACAAAAGACAGCCTACGGACATAACGGAACGAGTCATATAAGTCAAATGTCCGCTATATCCTTGAATATATTTATCTAGCGTCAAATGCGCTTCATTTGACCCCTTCCGCGCCGCAAAAACAAATAAGCACGCAAAAACACGTACTTATTTTAACAGTAGTGCAGATACGCAGATGAGGTAAATGGACACACAACAGTAAAAAGAAATGCGGCAAATTTTAAAGCATTTGTATCTGTCGGACTGTTTGCTGTAATGTCTCCAGCCTTTTCGACCAGATTTGTGATCTTGTATTAACCATAAAGCTTTTATCTAAATTTAGCATATGCATTATTGATAAGCTTGTAAACATTTGTGACCCAGTGAAAACCCAAGGCTAAAGTTTTATAATCTAATTGATTATTAGATAACAAGCATCAAGTATTAATTTCAAGCATTGATTTCACTAGGATTTGTATAACAGCATGCATTACTATCCGGGCACCTAGAGAAAAAGCTCACAGATTGTTTAAGATCCATCTTGAGGGCCAGTTTTCCTTATGTATGTTCTTTTGATGCGTTTCCATTTATGGGCTGATGGTGTTGTCCTACACAACGGAAACTGTTTGTAGTATTTAGATGGTTATATATAATTCTTTCTTTGCTTGAGCGTGTGATGAATACCATTGCGTAAGATCCATCTTGAGGGTGTGGAACGAGTCTGGTCAGTTTAAAATCAAACAGAAAAAAGATAATTTGGATTGTGAAACTAATTCAAACGACAAACAATTAATGCATGCATCTGAATGCGATACAGCATTGTTGCATTGTTTATTCTGCATCTTTACATTATAGTGCCACACATCATTATCATCATGAATTATATAATGGACTCAATTAAACATGTAAACATTAGTGTGTAAATGCTAAGATGAAGTGATGCCTGGCTGTCTGAGCTCTTGTGTATTTGGGGTGTGACGAGACACTTATCCCACGAGATGAGACATGTGATGGAGTTCACAAGAACGAGACGACATTTTAAGTTTTTTTAGACTTTTTAAAATAAATCCTCAATGATGAAATAATTAGGGGGGGGGAGTATTTTATTCACCTTAAAAACACAAGATGCCATAAATGTAAAAAATTTAACTTCTATTTTAAAGAAGTATATTATGCTGTGATAAACAATGCAAAATATTTTGTCAAAAACTCAACTGACAGGCAGTTATTGCACAAAAATGTATATTTTGTTTTCTTAACAGGTGCAGCTTTTAGTAAAGAGCTGTGGTTGTTTTCTCTAAATGCTTTCGCATAGTGCTAGTGTTTGCAGAGGTGGCGATCATATCACACTGTCAGTCCTCCTTCCTACACTCATTGAACCCTCGTAGCCTTCAGAGAAACAGTTAAAACCACATAAACACATCATGTTTTATGCTTACATTTCACTTATGTAAGAGACAAATGATCCGTTTTTGAAGAGGTTTGCCTGTAAATGTATATAAAATAACGTAATGGCGCTCCAAAAGTGCGCTGGGAAAGTAGCGCAGCGGGATGGAAAATCACGTCTATATGAATGGCCGGGTCGGTAAATGTAGCTCACAGCAGCACGGTCATACTTTGTGCAGTTATTAGCGTGTTCTGTACAGTAACAAAAACGTGTCGCACCACAACAAAATATGCACTCGCACAAATTCTCCCAAATATATTTTGAGGTCGCACAGGTTCAATTTAGGGAGCATATGCGACTAAAATGGTCGCAATTTCGAGCCCACCACTGATATTGTGTTCTCGCAAGACAAATTGGATCTCGTAACACCCCTACCTCCTAATACACACATGTGATGATGCTGCGTTAGACAGCATGAGTTTAGAGGAGCTGGAGGTGTGTGTGTTTGGGTGTGTATATGTGTTTTGCAGCTGTGTGGATAACAGACTGCACACAGTCCAGTGCAAGAGCGATGGTGTCTCATTTCCCCATCACTAAACCCCCCCCACACATATACGGTGGGTGTGTTTCTCTCTCCTCCCTACTGCACTCCCTCACGCACACACCGCACGTACAGGGGAAGAACCTTCAAGGGATCGTGTGAAACTACTGCAGAGGGATTCGTTTTCTCTGTGTGTCTGCACGGGGCAGGATATCATCTCTCACTGGCTCACGCAAGTATTTTTCCGAACGTCTCCGTCCTGAGACCGTGTGGACTTTCGGTCTGTCATTCTAATGAGGGATCTTTCTAATGAGGAAAACGCTATGTGCTCGTGCAGCACTACTGGCCAGCTGACTGTCTTCGTGTGGATTTACAGTAATCCAGCAATTGTAAAGCACGCTGCTGTGTTCTGTGTGGATCTACATCGAGAGGAAGACATGTATGGAGAGCTGCACAGATCTTTATTTGTATAACCCGCTTCACCAGCTACAGCTAAACTGTGAGTGTCACTATCTGCAGCAGAGAGGATTATGCTGTTCGCCACATAAGCAACATTATTCTGCAGTATAGGCTGCATGTACAGAATATATGCATTTTGTGGAATTAATTTTTAAAACAGTTAAGAGAACAGAGATGGACAGAGATTTTGTGAGAGGACGAATGGAAAGGGCTTGCCCCAGAGAACATCTGCAGTGTGTGGCGGCTCGGAGCGTGTCAGGTTGTCAGATTATCACTGGTTTTGGCTGCAGTAAAATGTGGCCTGCAGTACCAACTAAAATCTCTCCAGGCAATTTATTAGCTTTGTGTATCATTATAAAATTTGTATTGTTAATAACGTTTCCACTGTCTGCACTGTGTTGCATGCTTTTTAATCTTTCAGAGAAGAAAGGCTAATTTAAGGTGTTTTAGATCCCTTAACGGCTTGGGTGTTTTCTGTTAAAGTTGAAAATACTCCCTGCAAACAGGAAGGAACTTCCTGCAGTAAATTCCAGCTCTGGGATACGTCCTGTCCAATCAGAGCTTTGCACTCACACAGTGGTGAGGACACACAATGTTCCCACCTCAACGTTCAACTTTCCTAAAGCGATCCCACAGCTGCAGTATTATAGTTTATGTCTTATCAGTTCAGTTCCAGTTAGCTGAGCTGTTGTTTGAAGCTCTTGTTCTGACAGTATGTGTGACGTGTGAATGCAACTGGAAATTTAGTTTTTCCTGCTTGATTTTGTTACTAGGGGGTTTGATGAGACACTTATCCCACGAGATGAGTCACGAGAACCAGTTGAGATTTTTAGACTTTTTTTAGAAATCCTCAATGATTAAATATATAGGGAAAATACTCTCTTATTCACCTTAAAAATACTCAATTGAAAAAATGTAGGCATTATAAAATCAACTTGTATTTTATTAAACAAATTAAATGTCTATTTTAACGAATAATATTATGCAGTATAAACTGTAATATGCAGTATTAAACAATATGTAAACAATGCAAAATGTTTTGTCACAAACTAAACTGACAAACAGTTATTTCACAAAACCCATTACAGCACATACCATAAAAAACGGTTGTATAATTGAATATTATCTAAACTAATCTCAATGCGAAAACCAGCCTACCAAAAAGCTTTTCTATGACTGATTGCATTTTAATGGTGGCTTCAATTCACTCCTTATCAAACTCGTTTTACACATATATGGCGCCATATTTGTAAAGACCTTAAATATATGATGACCCCGTTTTCTAAGAGAAAGTATGATGTATGAGTAAAATGTAAGAGAATTAAATGTCAAAGCTCTAAAACAGACAATTTATCGTCAGAACCCTAAAACAGACAATTCATTGTCATTATCGCAATGATTTATTAGACAATTAATCGTCAGCCAAATTTCATTATCGCCTTTACACAGTCAGTTAAATGTGGATCTCCCCACCCCATTGCGAACCAGACGGTATTTGACACTCTCTCAGAGGAAACCTTTCAATTTAAGCAGAAATGATACCCTCCGGGGTCTATTGACTAGCAGAGTCATTATATAACAGGTTAAAGATCCATAGCTCACTAGCAAACACCCTGAAGCTGCTTATCGCCATCAAAAAAAGTAAAGTACTGCTAACCAGTAGTCATTTGTTCATTGATTCCATTGATCCGGAGAGAAATCTCTTAGAGATACACCACCTTTTAAGCTGCCTGCCTGATTTGGAGAAGCTGTTGGCCCAGAAAAGATGACTGCTGATCTTTGAGAAAGCCTCTCGGTTTCACCTGGCTGTCAGAGCTCACAATTAGCTGCCTATCTGGGCTCTTTGAACCCCAGCTTTTCGCTTGGCAGGTCTGAGGACTGCATGAAACAAAGACTCTCTTTACGGCAGAATAAGTCTTTGGCGAGCTGGGCATTTGTTTTTTTAGTATGGCAGTACTGTGGCCAGGCCTTAGGCCTGAATAAACGTTGAATGTATAAATATACAGAGAATTTCTTGCGCATATAAAGGCGCATTGTTCGCAAATTCTTGTATGGAATTATGAGATCACCACTGTGTTTCAGAGTCATTGTTTCTTTTGAGTCTCTTTTCCTCCTACAAAACGAGACTTTGTTTTGAATTGCCTTCGAGAGATTTCCCTTGGCTGCAAAAATAATTTATGGGGTTTGACCTGTTGGGGCGATAGATTGCTTTCACCCAAAATGGAAAATACCGTCACCATTTACTCTCCCTCAAGTTGTTCAACTCTACGAGCTGTTTTGTTAAACACATAAGAAGATATTTTGATGATTATGGGAAACTAAACAGTTCTAGTTTTCACCTACAATGGAGGTCAATGGTGCCCCAAGAACTGTTTGGATACAAACATTCTTCTAAATATCTCTAAAATAAAGACTTTTTTAGTAAATGATGATAGAATTTTCACTTTAGGGTGAACTATCCCTACAAAGAATTCTCAGACTTCATCACAGCTTCTGAAGATGTTGTGTTTATTTTATTTAAGAGTTGGCACAACCATTCTTCATGGAAAGGATTTAGCTCACATTTCAGATGAGTGTGTTTACTCTGAGCTCTGCGGTGTTGTGATTAATTAAAAGATAATCTGGTCAGATTAGAGAGTCAGGAGTGCTTAGCGCGATTCACATAAACAGCTTTTACTGACCCATCTGACTGTTACCTGACCACACAGGCACACAAAAACAAGCTTTTACACTCTCGGGATCAATTTTCTCTCTCTAAAAGAGATTTTACAGGTTGAAATTGGCTAGTGAAAGCCACGCAAGTGGAAGAAATCTCAAGGAATTCATGTGTTTGTGTGTGCTAAACCTATATTTAGGTAATATGAGAAAAGGATTTATTTTGTCAGAAAACAACCAGTAGCTAAATTCCCATATTCAACAGCAAGTAATCTGTCTCAAAGCAAGTTCACTCTTGTTTCAATTCAAACCTGTATGACTTTCTTTTTTCTGCAGATCACAAAAGAAGATATTCTTGGTAGAATGTTGGTAGACAAACAACACTTTGACTTCAATTCCATGGACACAAAACCACCAAAAGACATTTCTCAAAATATCTTCTTTTGTGTTAATTTACACAGAGAAAATACGGTTTTAAAGGCCTTTTCACACTAAAGGGACGAGTATAGCCCGTCCGCCCGTGTACAATAGTGCATGCGTGGAAAAATGTTGAGTCAACTCGGTGACGCACTGTGCATGTGCCGAACTCGTCTATCCTCGCTTATCCACGATTGAGTATGCTCAAGAAGCTGTGTGGACGCGTTTGTGTGCGAGACAGACATCGACACGGAAAGTCAAGTATACCCGACCTTTCTTAAATCAGATACCTATAAAGATCACTAAAAAAACTACATTTGCATCCACACAATAAAACGATACTGTTATTTTTGTTGTAAACTTGCACGCTGCAATTCCATATTTTAAAAGTCCATTAAATTTGAATAAATTTTAATGAAATTTCATGCTCCAGCTAAATTTGTCAAATTAAAACAAAAATTGCTCCTGACCTTGCCGTAGCTTCTGCGCAGGCGCAATGGGCTCATTCTCCTAAGCCAGGACCGTCTATTCATCCTCCACCAAGGACAAGATCCCCTAGGTCTCCTATAAGTCCCTCTCTGTATGTCACATGGATCACTGCATGGGCATTTTTCTCATGGTTGGGCCCCTGCTGTTGGCTCTTACAGTCGGATGAATCCAGGACCCCTGACCCTACAGACACATGAAAGGGTCAGAGGAGGGAGCGAGGCACGACAAGAGGGTGGGAGGCGAATGCTTTTCAAATGGGTCAAATCCTTTCACAAGCGTAGCGAGAGACAGGGGCAGAATTGGGGCATTGAGGGGGTGCTGAACTATATGTTGCCCCTGTGCCAATTAGGGCCATGGAGAAGGTGTTGGCTGGGAAGCGTGGTAAACAGGTCAGCAGGTTAACTTTGTTTAGTGCAGACATTGTTACGATGCGCATCGTGGAGAGATGGGGATATTTTTTACAACATGATGTTTAATTATATTCTTTGATGCTTCCTACTCTGTGCCAGTGTGTCACGTGTGCTTATCTCACATATGTGGTAGAGAGAAGTCTCTGGGAGAAGGGGAAGCACAAGACACAATCTGTGTCACCACGTGGTTTACAAAGCATCTTATTTACTTTCACGAGTCACCCCGAAACTCATAACAAAGGCTAGCACAAAATTCACACTGATTTAAATTCCAATTTTATGTTAAATTACACAAAAGGTTCAGTTAAGCCTTAAAACGTAAACAGTCTTTACCAAGTTGTATGTGCAACAAAAAAGTTACTGAAATTGTTAATATTTTTAATTTGAATTTCAGTTTAATTTTTAATTTGGTTCAAAATATCGTTATGCGTATCGTATCATAAACCCAGCATCGACATTTGTACCGAACCGTGAGCTGTGTATCGTTACACCCCTACTAGTGCGAAATGTCAAAATGTCTTAAGCAGATGCTTTTATCCAAAGCGACTTACAAAGGTAAACAATGAAAGCAATTGGCACAACAAAAAGCATAAGCGCAGTAAAACTGGTCTCATATAGCCTACAACAGTATACAAAGCTACTTTATTTTAAGGATAGAAAGAGTAGAAAAGAGATAGAAGTCAGAACTAATCGGTCAGGTGTGGACAGAAGAGATGTGTTTTCAGCCGATTCTTAAAGATGGCTACAGAATCTGCTGATCTTGTAGCAATGGGCAGATCATTCCACAAATATGTGGAACAGATCCAGAGAAGGAGTGTGAGAGTGATTTTTTTTTCCCTTTTTGGTATGGCACTACAAGAAGTCAAATTAGGAATGAATGAGAAACAGTGCGTCACTGTAATCTTGGTGGTAGCGGAAACACTGTTTATAATTCCTGTTTAATTGGTTAAAGTTTTCTACACATTTCTTTACATGTGGGTGTGATTTGTGTCTGATATGGAGAACAGTCAGGAGATGTAAATTTTGCTCTCAGACCTTTACCTGCAGTACAGTTTCAGTCTGTTTCAGAGCTCTCGTACCTGCTGTAATAACTTATTCAGCCTGGCATCGTCAATACAGCGGTGAAGGAGCACATACCGTTCCTCTCAGCTCAGGGTAAAGCGATAAATATTCTCTGTATTTTTCCATCCTCTCCATGAGAGAATCACAGCAGCTTGTTTCGGTTAAAGTAGGAATCAGCTGATGGGTTAAAGTGGTCTCAGGAAGTCGGGACTGGCCAATATGTCCTCACTTTGCTCTTTTAGTCCTCACTCCACTGGTCTAAAACTCAGACTGGACCTCACAAAGGTACAAGTACACACAGATTTCCTTCAGCCAGAGATAGTTGATTTGGTAAATGTTCTCCAGTCTTCCCTACTTATAGAGGTCAGGGTAAAATCTCCTCTCGCTATCGATGGCACAGATAAAGAGCCTTAGGAGAAATCCTGCTGATACAAACTCATTATCTTTGCCTAGGGTTTGTCCTTACTCTCTCTCGCTTTCTCTCTTGCAGACTTCAACAATGGAGGAAACCATAATATGGGAACAGCACACAGTGACTCTTCACAGGGTAAGTGTTGAACATTTACTATTTTTCTGTCTTTTCTGAAGCGTTCTTTCTTTCTCTCTCTCTCTCTCTCTCTCTCTCTCTCTCTCTCTCTCTCTCTCTCTCTCTCTCCCTCTCTCCCTCTCTCCCTCTCTCCCTCTCTCTCTCTCTCCCTCTCTCCCCTCTCTCCCTCTCTCTCTCTCTCTCTTTCTCTCTTTCTCTCTTTCTTTCTCTCTTTCTTTCTCTCTTTCTTTCTTTCTTTCTTTCTTTCTTTCTTTCTTTCTTTCTTTCTTTCTTTCTTTCTTTCTTTCTTCTGTTGAAAAGGCTAGCTACAGGATGTGTGGTCATCGAGCACACAATAGGCGATCCCCCAGATGGCAGGAAGTAGTGTTTGCGAGGACAGAATGCCTGCTCTGCTCCACTTCCTGTTCCCCTTCCTCTTCCTGCTTGTTCCTGTGCTCACATTTAAACCTGAGACATAGCTTATCTCATACCTTTTACACCACATGCTGGCTGTATCACTCTTCCCATCAGTATCTGCAGATAAGTCCCTTTTTGGTCTGTTTTTGATAGGCTGACAGGCTGAACAAGATAACCGGTGTACAAGCACTAAGCTCTTATGGCCATGGCCTTTCACACCACATGCACACACATGCACACACACGCACACACACGCACACACACGCAGACATGCACACACACGCACACACATGCACACACATGCACACACACGCACACACACACACACACTCAAAATATGAGCATGAGTGAAACAATAGCTGTTGAGCATCTACACGGTCTGTGTTGCCAATATGTTTAGGAATAGGAATAGTTTACCGTCAAAATGAAAATTCTGTCATTATTCACACGCCCTATTGTCAATTTAAACCTGTATGACTTTCTTGCTTCTGCAGAACATAAAAGATTATTATGTGTTCTGCAGAAGAAAATCATACACGTTTGAAATGACAAGAGTGTGTAAATAATGAGAAATTTTTTAAACTATTAAAGTTAAACTATTCCGTTAAACATTTCTACTAGAACTGTCACTGGTTATATGTACATCCTGTTTCAGTTTTTTAACACCACAGTGTTCTAACAAAGTACAACCAACAGAACATTTCCAACTGAATTGAAACATTAAATAAACATATTTAAGACGTAATGAACTCAAAAGTCTCCATTATGTTATATTTTTTCATAAAGGCCTATAATGGAAATGTTGATGTTTATAGTGTATTCTACTTGTGCTCACCTGCTCAGGATGTCATTTGTAGCTGTGATTTCATTTACACCTGATTGTGATTAAAGGAGGAATTGGGCAGTCACAGACCAGATGGTTTGGGTGGTCAGAGGGTTTGAAGGGGTCTGTGAGCGGTAGAATGACCCAGAGCTTGTAAACATCTCTGCCCTCCGACCATCTGTCTGGGGTCTCCTTCCGCCTTTCTCTGCATCTTCTCTCTCATCCGCCTTTCCTCGTGGTTACTCAAGAGCGAGAGCTCGGAGCTCCAGACACCCAGGAGATTGAAAAGCAGTCAGATTTAACTGACACACACACACATAGAATCACACCCGCAGTAACCTACATATTTATGCATCATCTCATCCCCCTGTAATAGAAGTACTCTGTGTTATGATGTGCGCTCCAAGAGCTTACTGTGTTTGTCTGTGTGTGCATATTCTTGGCAGGCTCCAGGTTTTGGGTTCGGAATCGCTATCTCAGGGGGTCGTGACAACCCTCATTTTCAGAGTGGAGAGACCTCGATAGTTATCTCTGATGTGCTTAAAGGGGGTCCTGCGGAGGGACTTCTACAGTAAGATAACTAATACAACCACTGGTGAAATACTGACACAGCAGCACTTATAATGTTTTTTTTTTAAAAAAAGGATGGTTAAAGGGATAGGGTCTTCTTTTCTTGTGCAGAACACAAAAGACGATATTTTGAAGAATGTTGGCCCCCATTGACTTTCATTGTATGGACACAAAACTATTGAGACATTTCTCAAAATATATTTTTTGTGTACCTGCAATGGTTTTGACATGATGAATTTATTTGAATTTTTTTAATGTTAATAATTCAAGTCTTTATTTACGTTTGAAAATACCTTCACCTAAATGTGCACCAACCAGTTGTTCATGAACTTTCTCTCCTCTCATTTATAGAGAGAATGATCGAGTGGTGATGGTAAATGCTGTCTCCATGGACAATGTGGAACATGCTTATGCTGTTCAGCAGCTGAGGAAGAGTGGGAAAAATGCCAAAATTGCAAGTCATTTCAATATACAGTTTTACATTTTGTCTATTGATAAGTTGCTGTTACTTACAAATGTTCAAAAAAGTTAAAATTGCTTAACATATCTGGATTAGATGATGTAAAAATATATGTTGCTATAATGACCATCCTGGCTGTTCATTGCCATGCTCTTTATATGGCTTCTTGCCACATTCAAATACATAAATACTATTTAACCATTTACTTAATTAAATCTAATTTTATAATTTGTTATAACCAAAAGAATGTTTGACACCCAGAAATCTTTGACACACAAAGCCACTATTGGCTAATAGAATGAGAATTGATATCTGATGGTTAGCTATTTTTTGTAATATAATATATGAATTCAGTATATTATTATACAATTTCCTGTACAGACTATACGTAGAAAGCGAAAGGTGCAGCTTCCCGTAACACGGGGAGGAGACAGAGAGACCATGTCAGAGCGAGAGGAAGAGGACGACACAGAGGAAGATGATTTTGAGGGTCCAGCACGTTCAGGGGGTGCGAGCGGCGGCACGAGCAGAAGAAACGAGCGCAGCGGCAGTGCTGGGCGCCGGGACCACAGTGCTTCCCGTGAGAGGAGTATCTCCCCGCACTCGGACCGACGATCGGTCGCGTCTAACATCCCGGCTCGACCTTCCAAAGTCACACTTGTAAAATCCCGCAAGAGTGAAGGTTGGTGCACTTGAAAATCGCCGTCGAAAATTTGAGGACAAACTTCTTAATGACTTTTGATTGCCATTCCGGAGGTGTTAGCAAACATATTAGAATGTGTAAACGGTTGTTAAACGGGCTGCTGTTGTCTGTTAATGGCTAATAGCTGTGGTTAGTGAAGTGGCACAAATACCCACAGGGCACTCTGCTCAAGAGCAGTGCTTTAGTGAGTTACTCAGTAATGAAATTGTTCTGTCACTCATTCATTTAAATTGCTTGTTATAGTGTCTTTCTCTTTATGCGTGTGTGATTTCTGTTGTGTGCAGAATACGGTTTGCGTCTGGCCAGCCACATATTTGTAAAGGACATTTCTCCAGAGAGCCTTGCAGCCCGTGATGGCAACATACAAGAGGGAGACGTCGTCCTCAAGGTATGAGCGAGACTGTGGATGTGTTGAGATCGCCAGGTTTTGTGGCGTTTTATGAAATAAAGCAATTGTCATACATTTTATTCATTTAAACATAAAAAATAAGACCACCAGACAAAATAATTGTTGTTCTAGCATTGTTTTACTGAATATGTTT
This sequence comes from Barbatula barbatula, assembly GCF_947034865.1. Classification (NCBI taxonomy): domain Eukaryota; kingdom Metazoa; phylum Chordata; class Actinopteri; order Cypriniformes; family Nemacheilidae; genus Barbatula; species Barbatula barbatula. Next base: position 19,964,000 of record NC_136766.1, on the reverse strand, counting down.
TTTGTTTAAGTAATATAAGTTTGAGATTGAAGAGTCGTTATTTGGGGGGTGCAAAGCAATGCACCCTACACAAACTCGGCCTTAAGCTTTATTGGTATGATTTTCATGTCTGACTCCGTAAACACCCCCAAAACACAATGTCTGTAGTTTAGACAGAAGACACATTTGTGTTTTGTTCTCCCCACATTTCTGTTCTATTTTAAGGTGGGATTTGGCTTGAGTTGGTGTGTTTTGATTAGTTCTGTCAATCGATTAAAAAATATATCTTATTAATCACAAGATCGCACATAACATGTTTTTAAATAAACTTTTACGTTCGAATAATTTCTCATTTTATCTACAAATTAATGTTAAAACAACAGATTTTTTTTATGAATGAAAGCCAACATTCTGACATAAGTACTGCAACTGATGTCTCCATTAAAATTATAATATTGTCTTTATTTTAAATAGGTATGTTCATTTCGGATAATTTTCTTAACCGACAACTGACGCTCGTTAACCGAACATTAACCGTTAACTGAGATTTTTATATAAATCGGACGTTGAAAAAAATACAGATTGTCTGTGACCCAAAACTGGATGTTAGCGCGTCACATCACAGCTCTCACGCGGCGAGCATCATCGCGCATTTCAATGCAAGTTTCACCTTAGCTTGCCTGAAGTAAAATTTTATTAAAGCTATTAACAGCTTTTACAAAACAAACTGACTTCTGCAATACGTGTTGAGAATGAGCTTTTTTCTATGCTGGAGCAGATCCCTGCACGAGCACTGCGGGTGGCAGAAGAATCGCCGGACTGGAGCGGATCACTAAACTGAAATAAGGTCAAAAGAATGTTTGATAGGTTCATTTGTTACGGGTGGATTCATTCATTCGTCTTTTTCAGAATAGAGCCCAATTTGCAGAGCGCCGAGTTAACCACGCCTACTTATTTACATTCCGCGGAATACACGGAATAGAAAAATCTCGGAACGGAAAATTCTGCCCAGCCCTAACTGATAATATTAATCGGTCATAGGGTTTTACTATCGGTTAACGGTTAAATGATTCATATGAACATCCCTAATTTTAACATTAATTATGGCCATTCAACATTGGAGTACAGTATAATTGAGAGCTATCATGTCTAACAGGTATAAAATATACAGAAATTGAATGAAGTTCTCAAACACTTCACAGTCTTTAATGCTGAATTCTAGATTAAATACAGAATTAAAGCTACAAAACACATTGAATTCCTCTTTTCTTTTGTTCTTTGATTAACATTAGTGACATGAGTCACAGCAGCAGGTTTAAGAATGCGGCCCCTTGAAGAGCCGAAGCTCTATTCAGATTTGACGCCCTTTCCCATTTTCAAAACTTTTCATTCGTTTAGGAATTTATTTAACACATTGAAATCTGTTCTTACGAAAATGCTAGACAAAACAGGCTTTCTGGCATAATCATGAAAGAGAACTTAATACCGATGCGCTGTCTGACAGAGATTCACTGACGCAGCCTTGAGCCTGTGACTGTATACAACAGCCGGATCGCAATCGAGTTGCGTTGTGCCGTATCCCACAATTAGGAGCTGTCTATCTATACTGAACGTGTCAAAGCAACTGTATCAAAGAGTGCATGATTATATAATGTAACGCTGGACAAAGGATGGCAAAATAAACGGATGCTGCGTTAATTGCGCTAAATAATTGAACTCGTTAATGTGAAAAAAAATAGTTGAAATCCCTAGTTTTGATAATTTTATTTAATTAAATACAGACTAAAAGAATCAAAATTT